>NC_064576.1:69873806-71073806 GCF_937001465.1 Orcinus orca
TTTTATATTGGAGTATAGTTGATTTACAGTGTTGTGTTAGTTTCAGATATACAACAAAGTGATTCAGTTATACATATATCCATTCTTTTTCAGATTCTTTTTCCTTATAGGTTATTACAGAATATTGAGTAGAGCTCCCTGGGCTATACTGTAGATCCTTGTTTATTATTTTATATATAGTAGTGTGTATATGTTAATCCCAAATTCCTAATTTATCACTCCCCACCAGCTTTCCCCTTGGGTAACCATAGGTTTGTTTTTGAAGTCTATGAATCTGTTTTTGTTTTGTAAATAAGTTCATTTGTATCATTTTTTTAATATTCTACGTATAAGTGATATCATATATTTGTCTTTCTCTGTCTGACTTACTTCACTTAGTATGATAATCTCCAGATCTATCCGTGTTGCAGCAAATGGCATTATTTCATTTTTTTATGGCCGAGTAATATTCCATTGTATATATGTACTACATCTTCTTTATCCAGTCGTCTGTTGATGGATATTTAGTTTGTTCCATGTCTTGGCTACTATAAATAGTGTGGCAGTGAACATTAGGATACATATATCTTTTCGAATTATGGTTTTCTCCAGTTATATGCCCAGCAGGGGGATTGCTGGATCATATGGTAGTTCTATTTTTAGCTTTTTTAGGTACATGCGTAGTGTTCTCCATAGTGGCTGTACCAATTTACATTCCCACCAACAGTGTAGGAGGGTTCCCTTTTCTCCACATCCTCTCCAGGATTTACTGTTTGTACACTTTCTGATGATAGCCATTCTGACTGCTGTGAGGTGATATCTCGTTGTAGTTTTTTTTTTTTTAACATCTTTATTGGAGTATAATTGGTTACAATAGTGTGTTAGTTTCTGCTTTATAACAAAGTGAATCAGCTATACATATATCCCCATATCTCTTCCCTCTTGCATCTCCCTCCCTCCCACCCTCTCTATCCCACCCCTCTAGGTGGTCACAAAGCACTGAGCTGATCTCCCAGTGCTATGCGGCTGCTTCCCACTAGCTATCAGTTTTACATTTGGTAGCATATATATGTCCATGCCACTCTCTCACTTTGTCTCAGCTTACCCTTCCTGCTCCCCATCTCCTCAAGTCCATTCTCTAGTACATCTGCATCTTTATTCCTGTCCTGCCCCTAGGTTCTTCATGACCTTTTTTTTTAGATTCCATATATATGTGTTAGCATACGGTATTTGTCTTTTTCTTTCTGACTTACTACACTCTGTATGACAGACTCTAGTTCCATCCACCTCACTAAAAGTAACTCAATTTCATTTCTTTTTATGGCTGAGTAATATTCCATTGTATATACGTGCCACATCTTCTTTATCCTTTCATCCGTTGATGGACACTTAGGTTGCTTCCATGTCCTGGCTATTGTAAATAGAGCTGCAGTGAACATTGTGGTACATGACTCTTTTTGAATTATGGTTTTCTCAAGGAATATGCCCAGTAGTGGGATTGCTGGGTTGTATGGTAATTCTATTTTCAGTTTTTTAAGGAACCTCCACTGTTCTCCATAGTGACTGTATCAATTTACATTCCCCCCAATGGTGCAACAGGGTTCCCTTTTCTCCACACCCTCTCCAGCATTTATTGTTTGTAGATTTTTTGATGATGGCCATTCTGAGTGATGTGAGATGATATCTCATTGTAGTTTTGATTTGCGTTTCTCTAATGATTAATGATGTTGAGCATTCTTTCATGTGTTTGTTGGCAATCTGTATATCTTCTTTGGAGAAATGTCTATTTAGGTCTTCTGCCCATTTTTGGATTGAGTTATTTGTTTTTTTGATATTGAGCTGCATGAGCTGCTTGTAAGTTTTAGAGATTAATCCTTAGTCAGTGGCTTCATTTGCAAATATTTTCTCCCATTCTGAGGGTTGTCTTTTGGTCTTGTTAATGGTTTCCTTTGCTGCGCAAAAGCTTTGAAGTTTCATTAAGTCCCATTTGTTTATTTTTGTTTTTATTTCCATTTCACTAGGAGGTGGGTCAAAAAGGATCTTGCTGTGATTTATGTCATAGAGTGTTCTGCCTACCTATGTTTTCCTCTAAGAGTGTGATAATGTCTGGCCTTACATTTAGGTCTTTAATCCATTTTGAGTTTATTTTTGTGTATGGTGTTAGGGAGTGTTCTAATTTCATTCTTTTACATGTAGCTGTCCAGTTTTCCCAGCACCACTTATTGAAGAGGCTGTCTTTTCTCCATTGTATATGCTTGCCTCCTTTATCAAAAATACGGTTGACCATACGTGCATGGGTTTATCTCTGGACTTTCTATCCTGTTTCATTGATCTATATTTCTGTTTTTGTGCCAGTACCATACTGTCTTGATTACTGTAGCTTTGTAGTATTGTCTGAAGACAGGGAGCCTGATTCCTCCATCTCCGTTTTTCTTTCTCAAGATTGCTTTGACTATTCAGAGTGTTTTGTGTTTCCATACAAATTGTGAAATATTTTGTTCTAGTTCTGTGAAAAATGCCAGTGGTAGTTTGATAGGGATTGCATTGAATCTGTAGATTGCTTTGGGTAGTAGAGTCATTTTCACAATGTTGACTCTTCCAATCAAAGAACATGGTATATCTCTCCAGCTATTTGTATCATTTTTAATTTCTTTCATCAGTGTCTTACAGTTTTCTGCATACAGATCTTTTGTCTCCTTAGGAAGGTTTATACCTAGATATTATTTCTTTTTGTTGCAATGGTAAATGGGAGGGTTTCCTTAATTTCTTCTTCTGATTTTTCATCATTAGTGTATAGGAATGCAGGAGGTTTCTGTGCATTAATATGTATCCTGCTACTTTACCAAATGCATTCATTAGCCCTAGTAGTTTTCTGATAGCATCTTTAGGATTCTCTATGTATAGTATCATGTCATCTGCAAACAGTGACAGCTTTACTTCTTTTCTGATTTGGATTCCTTTATTTCTGCCTCTTCTCTGATTGCTGTGGCTAAAACTTCCAAAACAATATTGAATAATAGTGGTGAGAGTGGGCAACCTTGTCTTGTTCCTGATCTTAGTGGACAATGTTGGCTGTGGGTTTGTCATATATGGCCTTTATTATGTCGAGGTAAGTTCCCTCTATGCCTAGTTTCTGGACGGGTTTGATCATAAATGGGTGTTGAATTTTGTCAAAAGCTTTTTCTGCATCTATTGAGATGATCATACGGTTTTTATTCTTCAGTTTGTTAATATGGAGTATCACATTGATTGATTTGCATATATTGAAAAATCCTTGCATTCCTGGGATAAACTCCACTTGATCATGGTATATGATCCTTTTACTGTGCTGTTGGATTCTGTTTGCTAGTATTTTGTTGAGGATTTTTTGCATCTATGTTCATTAGTTATATTGGTCTGTAGCTTTCGTTCTTTGTGACATCTTTGTCTGGTTTTGGTATCAGGGTGATGGTGGCTTCGTAGAATGAGTTTGGGAGTGTTCCTCCCTCCGCTATATTTTGGTAGAGTTTGAGAAGGAGTCGTGTTATCTCTTCTCTAACTGTTTGATAGAATTCGCCTGTGAAGCCATCTGGTCCTGGGCTTTTGTTCGTTGGAAGATTTTTAATCACAGTCTCAATTTCATTGTTTGTGATTGGTCTGTTTATATTTTCTATCTCTTCTTGATTCAGTCTTAGAAGGTTGTGCATTTCCAAGAATTTGTCCATTTCTTCCAGGTTGTGCATTTTATTGGCATAGAGTTGCTTGTAGTAATCTCTCATGACCCTTTGTATTTCTGCAGTGTCAGTTGTTATTTCTCCTTTTACATTTCTAATTCTATTGATTTGAGCCATCTCCCTTTTTTTCTTGATGAGTCTGGCTAATGGTTTTTCAATTTTGTTTATCTTCTCAAAGAACTGGCTTTTAATTTTACTGATCTTTGCTCTTGTTTCCTTCATTTCTTTTTCATTTATTTCTGATCTGATCTTTCTGATTTCCTTCCTTCTGCTAACTTTGGGTTTGTTTGCTCTTCTTTCTCTAGTTGCTTTAGATGTAAAGTTAGGTTGTTTATTTGAGATGTTTCTTAAGGTAGGATTGTATTGCTATAAACTTCCCTTTTAGAACTGCTTTTGCTGCGTCCCATAGGTTTCGGGTTGTCGTGTTTACCTTGTTATTTGTTTCTAGGTATTTTTTGATTTCCTCTGAGATTTCTTCAGTTGATCTCTTGGTTATTAAGTAGTGTGTTGTTCAGCCTCCATGTGTTTTTTTTTTTTTTTTTAATTTAGTTTGGTGCGCAGGCCTCTCACTGTCGTGCCCTCTCTTGTTGTGGAGCACAAGCTCCAGACGCGCAGGCTCAGTAGTTGTGGCTCACGGGCCTAGTGGCCCCACGGCATGCGGGATCTTCCCAGACCAGAGCTCGAACCCATGTCCCCTGCATTGGCAGGCAGATTCTCAACCCCTGCACCACCAGGGAAGCCCTGTTTGTATTTTTTTTTTTACAGATTTTGTCCTGTGATTGATATCTAGTCTCATAGTGTTGTTGTCAGAAAAGATACTTGATAGGATTTCAATTTTCTTAAATTTACTAAGGCTTGATTTATGACCCAAGATATGATCTATCCTGTAGAATGTCCGATGAGCACTTGAAAAGAAAGTGTATTCTGCTGTTTTTGGATGGAATGTCCTATAAGTATCAATTAAATCCATCTTGTTTAATGTATCATTTAAAGCTTGTGTTTCCTTATGTATTATCATTTTGGATGATTTGTTCATTGGTGAAAGTGGGGTGTTAAAGTCCCCTCCTATTATTGTGTTACTGTCGATTTCCCCTTTTATGGCTGTTAGTATTTGCCTTATGTATTGAGGTGCTCCTATTCAGGGTGCATAAATATTTACAATTGTTATATCTTCTTCTTGGATTGATCCCTTGATCATTATGTAGTGTCCTTCTTTGTCTCTTGTAATAGTCTTTATTTTAAAGTCTATTTTTTCTGATATGAGAATTGCTACTCCAGCTTTCTTTTGATTTCCATGTGCATGGAATATCTTTTTCCATCCCCTCACTTTCAGTCTATATGTGTCCCTAGGTCTGAAGTGGGTCTCCTGTAGACAGCATATAGATGGGTCTTGTTTTTGTATCCATTCAGCCAGTCTGTGTCTTTTGGTTGGAACATTTAATCCATTTACATTTACAGTAATTATTGATATGTACGTTCCTATTACCATTTTCTTAATTGTTTTGGTTTGTTATTGTAGGTCTTTTCCTTCTCTTGTGTTTCTTGCCTATAGAAGTTCCTTTAGCATTTGCTGTAAAGCTGGTTTGGTGGTGCTGACCTCTCTTAGCTTTTGCTTGTCTGTAAAGGTTTTAATTTCTCCATCAAATCTGAATGAGATCCTTGCTGGGTAGAGTAATCTTGGTTGTAGGTTTTTCTCCTTCATCACTTTAAATATGTCCTGCCACTCCCTTCTGACTTGCAGAGTTTCTGCTGAAAGATCAGCTGTTAACCTTATGGGGATTCCCTTGTGTGCTATTTGTTGTTTTTCCCTTGCTGCTTTTAATATGTTTACTTTGTATTTAATTTTTGGTAGTTTGACTAATATGTGTCTTGGCGTGTTTCTCCTTGGATTTATCCTGTATGGGACTCTCTGTGCTTCCCGGACTTGATTAACTCTTTCCTTTCCTCTGTTAGAGAAGTTTTCACTATAATCTCTTCAAATATTTTCTCAGTCCCTTTCTTTTTCTCTTCTTCTTCTGGTACCCCTATAGTTTGAATGTTGGTGCATTTAATGTTGTTCCAGAGGTCTCTGAGACTGTCCTCAGTTCTTTTCATTCTTTTTTCTTTATTCTGCTCTGCAGTAGTTATTTCCACTATTTTATCTTCCAGGTCAGTTTTGCGTTCTTCTGCCTCAGTTATTCTGCTGTTGATTCCTTCTAGAGAATTTTTAATTTCATTTATTGTGTTGTTCATCATTTGTTTGCTCTTTAGTTCTTCTAGGTCCTTGTTAAACGTTTCTTGTATTTTCTCTATTCTATTTCTAAGATTTTGATCATCTTTACTATCCTTATACTGAATTCTTTTTCAGGTAGACTGCCTATTTCCTCTTCATTTGTTAGGTCTGGTGGGTTTCTGCCTTGCTCCTTCATCTGCTGTGTGTTTCTCTGTCTTCTCATTTTGCTTATATTACTGTGTTTGGAGTCTCGTTTTTGCAGGCTGCAGGTTCGTAGTTCCCATTGTTTCTGGTGTCTGTCCCCAGTGGCTAAGGTTGGTTCAGTGGGTTGTGTAGGCTTCCTGGTAGAGGGGACTAGTGCCTGTGTTCTGGTGGATGAGGCTGGATCTTGTATTTCTGGTGGGCAGGTCCATGTCTGGTGGTGTGTATTGGGGTGTCTATGGCCTTCTTATGATTTTAGGCAGCCTCTCTGATAATGAATGGGGCTGTGTTCCTGTCTTGCTAGTTGTTTGCCATAGGGTGACCAGCACTGTAGCTTGCTGGTCATTAATTGGAGCTGTATCTTGTTGTTGAGATGGAGATCTCTGGGAGATTTTCGCTGTTTGATATTACGTGGAGCTGGGAGGTCTCTGGTGGACCAGTGTCCTGAACTCGGCTCTCCCACCTCAGAGGTAAAGGCCAGATGCCCGGCCGGAGCACCAAGACCCTGTCACCACATGGCACAGAATAAAAGGGAGAAGGAAAGAAAGATAAGAAAAGAATGTTATTAAAATAATAAATAATTATTAAAAATAAAAAAGAATTTTAAATGTGAGAAAAAATAAAGAAGAGAGCAACCAAACCAAAAAACAAATCCACCAATGATTGCAGGTGCTAAAAACTATACTAAAAAAAAAGAACCCCAACAAAACCGACAGACAGAACCCTAGGACAAATGGTAAAAGCAAAGTTATACAGACAAAATCACACACAATAGCATATACATACACACTCACAAAAAGGGAAAAAGGAAAAATATATATGTATATCATCACTCCCAAAGTCCACCACCTCAATTTGGGATGATTCGTTGTCTATTCATGTATTCCACAGATGCAGGGTACATCAAGTTGATTGTGGAGATTTAATCCGCTGCTCCTGAGGCTGCTGGGAGAGATTTCCCTTTCTCTTCTTTGTTCGCACAGCTCCAGGGGTTCAGCTTTGGATTTGGCCCCGCCTCTGCGTGTAGGTCGCCTGAGGTCACCTGTTCCCCGCCCAGACAGGGCAGGATTAAAGGAGTAGCTGATTCGGGGACTCTGGCTCAGGCTGGGCAGAAGGAGGGGTACGGAATGCAGGACGAGCCTGCAGAGGCAGAGGCCGGTATGACGTTGCACTAGCCTGAGTCGCGCCGTGTGTTCTCCGGGAAAGTTGTTCCTGGATCACGGGACCCTGGCAGTGGTGGGCTGCACCCGCTCCCGGGAGGGGAGGTGATGAGAGTGACCTGTGCTTGCACACAGGCTTCTTGGTGGCTGCAGCAGCTGACTTAAGAGTCTCATGCCCGTCTCTGGGGTCTGTGCTGATAGCTGCGGCTCGCCCCCATCTCTGGAGCTCGTTTTGGTGGCGCTCTTAATCCCCCTCCTCGCGCACCACGAAACAAAGAGGCAAAAAGAAGTCTCTTGTCACTTAGGCATCTCCAGACTTTTTCCCGGAATCCCTCCCTGCTAGCTGGGGTGCACTAGCCCCTTCAGGCTGTGTTCACGCCACCAACCCCAGCCCTCTCCCTGGGATCTGACCTCTGAAGCCGGAGCCTCAGCTCCCAGCCCCTGCCCACCCCAGGGGGTGAGCAGAAAAGCCTCTCAGGCTGGTGAGTGCTGGCCGGCACCAATCCTCTGTGCAGGGAACTCTCTGCTTTGCCCTCCCTACCCCTGTTGCTGCACTCTCCTCCCTGGCTCCAAAGCTTCCACCCTGCTACCCTCTGTCTCCGCCAGTGAGGGGGCTTCCTAGTGTGTGTAAACGTTTCTCTTTCACAGCTCCCTCCCAGAGGTGCAGGTCCCATCCCTATGTTTTGTCTCTGTTTTTTCTTTTTTCTTTTGCCCTACTCAGGTACATGGGTAGTTTCTTGCCTTTTGGGAGGTTTGAGTTCTGGCAGCGTTCAGTAGGTGTTCTTCAGGGGTTGTTCCACATGTAGATGTATTTCTGATGTATCTGTGGGGAGGAGGGTGATCTCCACGTCTTACTCTTCCGCCATCTTGAAGCTCCTCCAAACACATTTTTATTTTCCTCATTTTAGTTTTGATTTGCATTTCTCTAATAGAGTTGTTGAGCATCTTTTCATGTGCTTCTTGGCCATCTGTATGTCTTATTTGGAGAAATGTCTATTTAGATCTTCTGACCATTAAAAATTTTTTTTCTAATTTTAATATTTATTAGTTTCAATAAAGAATATAACATATAATTCAAAATGTTTAAAGAAGGTAAACTAGAAACAATTTAATAACCTCCATTCTGATTCTAATCTTTTAGTCATGGGTTAGTCTAACTCAGGCTTTTTTTTTTTTCATTTTGCTAAGTATTATATTTTTAACTTTTTTAACTTTTTATTTTATATTGGAGGATAGTTGATTAACAACGTTGTGTTAGTTTCAGGTGAACAAGAACGTGATTCAGTTATACATATATCTATTCTTTTTCAATTTCTTTTCCCAATTAGGTTGTTACATAATATTGAACGGAGTTCCCTGTGCTATACAGTAGGTCCTTGTTGGTTATCCACATGCAGTGTGTACATGTCAATCCCAAACTCCCTAACTATCCCCCACCCCACCCTTCACACCAGTAACCATAAGTTCATTATCTAAGTCTGTGAGTCTGTTTCTGTTTTGTAAGTTCATTTGTATCATTTTTTTTAAGATTCTACATGTAAGCGATATCATACAATATTTCTCTTTCTCTGTTCACTCTGTATGACAGTCTCTAGGTCCATCCATGTTGCTGCAAATGGCATTATTTCATTCTTTTTAATGGCTGAGTAATATTCCATTGTATATATGTACCACATCTTCTTTTATGCATTCTTCTGTCAGTGGACATTTAGGTTGCTTCCATGTCTTGGCTATTGTAAAGAGCGCTGCAATGAACATTGGGGTGCATGTATCCTTTCAGACCATGTTTTTCTCTGGGTATATGCCCAGGAGTGGGATTGCAGGATCATATGGTAGCTCTGTTGTTAGTTTCTTAAGGAACCTTCATACTGTTCTCCATAGTGGCTGCACCAATTTATATTCCCACCAACAGTGTAGGAGGGTTCCCTTTTCTCCACACTCTCTCCAGCATTTACTGTTTGTAGACTTTTTGATGATAACCATTTTGATTGGTGTGAGGTGATATCTCATAGTTTTGATTTGCATTTCTCTAAAAATTAGCGATGTTGAACATCTTTTCATGTGCCTCTTGGCCATCTGTATGTCTTCTTTGGAGAAATCTCTATTTGGGTCTTCTGCCCATTTTTTGATTGGGTTGTTTGTTTTGATGATATTAAGCCACATGAGCTGTTTGTAAATTTTGGAGACTAATCCCTTGTTGGTCACATGATTTACAAATATTTTCTCTTATTCTGTGGGTTGTCTTTTTGTTTTGTTTATGGTTTCCATTGCTGTGCAAAAGCTTTTGAGTTTAACTAGGTCCCATCTGTTTATTTTTGTTTTTATTTCCATTACTCTGGGAGACAGATTGAAAATGATACTGCTGTGATTTATGTCAGAGAGTGTTCTGCCTATGTTTTCCTCTAAGAGTTTTATAGTGTCCAGTCTTATATTTAGGTCTTGAATCTATTTTGAGTTTATTTTTGTGTATGATGTTAGGGAGTGTTCTAATTTCATTTTTTTCTTTTACATGCAGCTATACAGTTTTCCCAGCACCATTTATTGAACAGACTGTCTTTCCTCCATTGTAAAGTCTTGCCTCCTTTGCCCTAGCTTAATTGACCATAGCTGCATGGGTTTATTTCTGGGATTTCTTTCCTGTTCCATTGATCTATTTTTCTATTTTTGTGCCAGTACCACACTGCCTTGATTACTATAGCTTTATAGTATAGTCTGAAGTTAAGGAGCCTGATTCCTCAAGCCTCATTTTTCTTTCTCAAGATTTCTTTGGCTGCTTGGAGTCTTTTGTGTCTCCCTACAAATTTTGTGATTTTTTGTTCTAGTTCTGTGAAAAATGTCATTGGTCATTTGATAGGGATTGCGTTGAATCTGTAGGTTACCTTGGGTCGTATAGTCATTTTGACAGTATTGATTCTTCCATTCCAAGAACATGGTATATCTTTCCATCTGGTTGTGTCATCTTCGATTTCTTTCATCAGTGTCTTATAGTTGTTGGAGTACAGGTCTTTTGCCTCCTTGGCTAGGTTTATTCCTAGGTATTTTATTTTATTTTATTTTGATGTGATGGTAAATGGGATTGTTTCTTTAATTTCTCTTTCTGATCTTTCATTATTAGTGTATAGAGAATTATATAGAAAACTGCAAGAGAATTCTGTGTATTAATTTTGTGTATCCTGCAACTTTACTGAATTTATTGATGAGCTCTAGTAATTTTCTGGTTAGCATCCTTAGGATTTTCTATGTATAGTATCATGTCATCTGCAAACAGTGACAGTTTTACTTCTTTTCCTATTTGGATTCCTTTTTCTTCTCTGATTGCTGTGGCTAGGAATTCTAAAACTATGTTGAGTAAAAGTGGTGACAGTGGACATCCTTGTCTTGTTTCTGAACTTGGAGGAAATTCTTTCAGGTTTTTACTGTTGAGTATGATGTTAGCTGTGGGTTTGTCACATATGGCCTTACATGTTTAGGTATGTTCCTGTTATGCTCACTTTCTGGAGTGATTTTATCATAAATGGGTGTTGAATTTTGTCAGATGCTTTTTCTGCAACTATTGAGATGATCATATGTTTTTTATTCTTCAATTTGTTAATGTGGTGTATCACACTGATTGATTTGTGGATATTGAAAAATTCTTGCATCCCTGGGATAAATTCAACTTGAACATGGTGTATGATCATTTTAATGTATTGTTGGACTTGGTTTGCTAGTATTTTTTTGAGGATTTTTATGTCTATGTTCATCAGTGATATTGGCCTGTAATTTTCTTTTTTTTGTGTGTGGTGCCTTTGTCTGGTTTTGGTATCAGGATGATGGTGGCCTCATAGAATGAGTTAGGGAGTGTTCCTTCCTCTGCAGTTTTTTGGAATAGTATCAGAAGGATAGGTGTTAGCTCTTCTCTAAATACTTGTTAGAACTCACCTGTGAAGCCATCTGGTTCTGGACTTCATTGGAAGTTGTTTTTTTTTTTTTTAACATCTTTATTGGGGTATAATTGCTTTACAATGGTGTGTTAGTTTCTGCTTTATAACAAAGTGAATCAGTTATACATATATATATGTTCCCATATCTCTTCCCTCTTGCGTCTCCCTCCCTCCCACCCTCCCTATCCCACCCCTCCAGACGGTCACAAAGCACCGAGCCGATCTCCCAGTGCCATGCGGCTGCTTCCCTCTAGCTATTTACCTTACGTTTGTTAGTGTGTATATGTCCATGACTCTCTCTCGCCCTGTCACAGCTCACCCTTCCCCCTCCCCATAACCTCAAGTCCGTTCTCCAGTAGGTCTGTGTCTTTATTCCTGTCTTACCCCTAGGTTCTTCATGACATTTTTTTTCTTCTTAAATTTCATATATATGTGTTAGCATACGGTATTTGTCTTTTTCTTTCTGACTTACTTCACTCTGTATGACAGACTCTAGGTCTATCCACCTCATTACAAATAGCTCAATTTCATTTCTTTTTATGGCTGAGTAATATTCCATTGTATATATGTACCACATCTTCTTTATCCATTCATCCGATGATGGGCACTTAGGTTGTTTCCATCTCTGGGCTATTGTAAATAGAGCTGCAATGAATATTTTGGTACATGACTCGTTTTGAATTTTGGTTTTCTCAGGATATATGCCCAGTAGTGGGATTGCTGGGTCATATGGTAGTTCTGTTTGTAGTTTTTTAAGGAACCTCCATACTGTTCTCCATAGTGGCTGTACCAATTCACATTCCCACCAGCAGTGCAAGAGTGTTCCCTTTTCTCCACACCCTCTCCAGCATTTATTGTTTCTAGATTTTTTGATGATGGCCATTCTGACTGGTGTGAGATGATATCTCATTGTAGTTTTGATTTACATTTCTCTAATGATTAATGATGTTGAGCATTCTTTCATGTGTTTGTTGGCAGTCTGTATATCTTCTTTGGAGAAACATTGGAAGTTTTTTAACTTGTAATTGGTCTGCTCATATTTTCTTTTTCTTCCTGGTTCAGTCTCAGGAGATTGTACCTTTCTAAGAATATGTCCATTTCTTCTAGGTAGTCCATTTTATTGGCATGTAATTGCTTGTAGTATTCCCTTATGATCCTTTGTATTTCTGTGGTGTTAGTTATAACTTCTCCTCTTCTTTTCTAATTTTACTGATTTAAGCCTTCTCCCTTTTTTTCTTGTTGAGTCTGGCTAAAGGTTTATCAATTTTGTTTATCTTTTCAAAGAACCAGGTTTTAGTTTCATTGGTCTTTGCTGTTGTTTTCTTCATCTCTATTTCATTTATTCCTGCTCTGATCTTTATGATTTCTTTCCTTCTCCTAACTTTGGGTTTTTTATTTTCTTCTTTCTCTAGATACTTTAGCTGTAAGATTAGGTTGTTTATTTGGGATTTTTCTTGTTTCCTGAGGTAAGATTGTATTGCTATAAACTTCCCTCTTAGAACTGC
Source organism: Orcinus orca (assembly GCF_937001465.1). NCBI lineage: Eukaryota > Metazoa > Chordata > Mammalia > Artiodactyla > Delphinidae > Orcinus > Orcinus orca. The sequence goes on from NC_064576.1 coordinate 69,886,500, forward strand.
TTTTCCTGCATCCCATAGGTTTTGGATCATCGTGTTTTGTTTTCACTTGTCTCTGGGTATTTTTTTGATTTCCTCTTTTTTTTTTTTTTTTTGGCCACACCACACAGCTTGTGGGATCTTAGTTCCCTGATCCAGGGATTGAACCTGGGCCCTTGGCAGTGAAAGCACAGAGTCCTAACCACTGGTCTGCCGGGAAATTCCCTGATTTCCTGCTTGATTTCTTCGGTGATCCATTGGTTGTTTAGTAACATATTGTTTAGCCTCCATGTATTTGTTATTTTTACCATTTTTTCTTGTAGATTTCTAATCTCATAGTGTTGTGGTTGGAAAAGATGCCTGATATGATTTCAGTTTTCTTAAATTTACCAAGGCTTTTTTTATGGCCCGCATGCGATACATCCTGGAGAAAGTTCCATGTGCACTTGAGGAGAATGTGTGTTCTGCTGCTTTTGGATGGAATGCTCTATAAATTTCAATTATATCTATCGGGTGTAACGTGTCATTTAAGGCCTCTGTTTCCTCATTGATTTTCCATCTGGATGATCTGTCCATTGATGTAAGTGGGGTGTTAAAGTCCCCCACTACTATTGTGTTACTGTCGATTTCTCCTTTTATGGCCGTTAGCATGTGTCTTATATATTGAGGTACTCCTATGTTAGGTGCATATATATTTACAATTGTTATGTCTTATTCTTGGATTGACCCCTTGATCATTATGTAGTGTCCTTCTTTGTCTCTTGTAACAGTCTTTATTTTGAAGTCTAATATGAGTATTGCTATTCCAGCATTCTTTAGATTTCCATGTGCATGCAATACCTTTTCCATCCCCTCACTTTCAGTCTGTATGTGTCCCTAGATCTGAAGTGGGTCTCTTGTAGACAGCATATATATGGGTCTTCTCTATACATTCAGCCGGTCTGTGTCTTTTGGTTGGAGCATGTAATCCATTTACTTTTTTTTTTTTTTTTTAACATCTTTATTGGGGTATAATTGCTTTACAATGGTGTGTTAGTTTCTGCTTTATAACAAAGTGAATCAGTTATACATATACATATGTTCCCATATCTCTTCCCTCTTGCATCTCCCTCCCTCCCACCCTCCCTATCCCACCCCTCCAGGCTGTCACAAAGCACCAAGCCAATCTCCCTGTGCCATGCGGCTGCTTCCAACTAGCTATCTACCTTACTACGTTTGTTAGTGTGTATATGTCCATGACTCTCTCTCGCCCTGTCACAGCTCACCCTTCCCCCTCCCCATAACCTCAAGTCCGTTCTCTAGGAGGTCTGCGTCTTTATTCCTGCCTTACCCCTAGGTTCTTCATGACATTTTTTTTCTTAAATTCCATATATATGTGTTAGCATACAGTATTTGTCTTTTTCTTTCTGACTTACTTCACTCTGTATGACAGACTCTAGGTCTATCCACCTCATTACAAATAGCAATCCATTTACTTTTAAGGTAATTATCAATATGTATGTTCTTATTGCCATTTTCTTAATTGTTTTAGGATTTTTGGGGTAGGTTTTTTTTCTTCCTTTCCTCTTCTCTTGTAATTTGATTATCTTTAGCGTTGGGTTTGGATTCCTTTATCTTTTTTGTGTTTGTATCGATTGTAGCTTTTTGGTTTGCAGTTACCATGAGGTTTTGATGTAGCAGTCTATATATATACAAGATTGTTTTACGTTGCTTGTCTCTTAGTTTCAAATGCACTTCCTGCATTTGTACTCTCCTCTTCTCACAGTTGCTGGATTTGATATATTTGTGTGTGGATGATTTCCTACCTTTATTGTATGTTTGCCTCTGTGATATAATTATTTTCCAGTTTGTGGATTGCCCACCCAGTGGGTATGAGATTTGATTATATCATGAAAGCACCCTTCATAGTGTCTGCTTGTGGCTTCTTCTTAGTATTTGGAGGTAGAATATCTTTTTCGGTAGGGTCCAGTCTTTTTTGCCGATGGTTGTTCAGAAGTTAGCTGTGATTTTGTGAGAGGAGGTCAGTTCAAGTCCTTCTACTCTGCCATCTTTTCTCCTTTCTTTTCCCTGATGACCTTGTTAATTTGATATTCTGATCCAGCAGGTCAGGGGTCTGAGCCTTAGCATCTGGGAGCTTCTTAGATTTGCAGTCAATGCCGCTGGTCCCCTGACCACAGTTTAGATAGTAAGAAGTTAAAGGTTAGATAAAAGAGGAGGTCAAGAAAGATCAGCAGAGGATGGTGTCATGAAAGCAAAGATAAAACAGTATTTCAAGAAGGAGGGAGTGGTCAACTGAGTCAAATTCTTTGTTGAATGAGAAAGCTGAAGATAGACATGTCTGTTGGGTTTGGTGACATGAAGGTGGCTGGTGACCTTGGAAAGAGAAGTTTCAATGTACTGGTAGGGATGGAAGGCAAAGTTAGTAAAGTGAAGACAGTAAATAAAGATAATACTTTCTAGAAGTTTTGCTGTTAGAGAAATTAGTAATCCTCAGGAAGGGCTCTTGGGGAAAAAGGAGGTACTGAGTAAGTTTGTGTAGGAATGGAATAAATCATTAGATGGAAGCTGATGTTATAGCAGGGAGAAGCCATGCCTCCAGGTCAAAACCTATGAAAAGGGAGAAGAAATGGGGTCCAGAGCACAGGTGGAGTGATTAGGCCTGAGTGGGAACAGTGATATTCCTTCTATTGTAAAAAGACGGAGCACCTAGAACATGGGCTAGAATTAGATAAAGACAGGCGTATAGATTTGGGAGTGAAGAGAAGACCATCTGATTTTTTTAATTGAAGTATAGTTGATTTACAATATTTGTTTCAGGTGTACAGCATGGCGATTTGATATTTTTATAGGTTATACTTCATTTAAAGTTATTATTATAAGATTTTGGTTATATTAGTTTGTACCTCTTAATCCCGTTCCTCTATCATGTTCCTTTCCCATTCCCTCCCCTCTGGCAACCACCTGTTTGTTCTCTGAATCAATGACTGTTTCTGTTTGGTTATATTTGTTCATTTGTTTTTTAGATTCCACATATAAGTGAAGTCATACAGTATTTGTCTTTCTCTGTCTGATTGATTTCACTTAGCGTAATACCCTCTGGGTTCTTCATGTTGTCACAAATGGCAAGATTTCATTCATTTTTATGGTTGAGTAATATTTACCCATCTATTAGTGGGCACCTAGGTTGCTTCCATATCTTGGTTATTGTAAATAATGCTTCAGTGAACATAAGCGTGCATTTATCAGTTAGAAATAGTGTTTTCATTTACTTCAGATAAATACTCAGTATTGAAATTTCTCATCATACGGTAGTTCTATTTTTAATTTTTTGAGGAATCTCCATACTGTTTTCCACAGTAGCTTCACCAATTTACATTCCCACCACCAGTGTACCAGGGTTCATTTTTCGCCACATCCTTCCCAATGCTCGTTATTTGTTGTCTTTTCAACAACAGTCATTCTGACAGGTTTGAGTCAATATATGATTGTGGTTTTGATTTGCATTTCCTTGATGCTAAGTGATGTTGAGCATCTTTTCATGTGCCTGTTGGCCATCTATGTGTCATCTTTGTAAAAATGTCTATTCAGGTTTCTTGCCCATTTCTTAATCAGGTTGTTTGTTTTCTTATTATCAATTTGTATGAGATATTTATATATTTTGGATATTAACCCCTTATCAGATGTATCATTTGCACATATATTTTCCCATTTAGTAGTTTGTCTTTGCATTTTGTTGATGGTTTCCTTTACTGTGCAAAAGCTTTTTTTTTTTTTTTAAATATCCAAGGTGCCTTTATTTTTTTAAATTTGTATTGGAGTATAGTTGATTTACAATGTTCTGTTAATTTCAGCTGTACAACAAACTGAATCAGTTATACATGTGCATATATCCACTTTTTAAAAATTATTTTCCCATGTAGACCATTACAGAGTATTGAGTAGAGTTCCCTGTGCTATACAGTAGGTTTTATTAGTTATCTATTTTATATGGTAGTGTGTATATGTCAATCCCATTCTGCCAATACATCCCTCCCCACTACCCCTTATCCCCTAGTAACCGTAAGTTTCTTTTCTGTGACTCTACTTCTACTTTGTAAGTAAGTTCATTTGTACCCTTTTTTTAGATACCGCATATAAGTGATAACATATGATATTTGTATGGAAGACGTATCATATGTCTTTCTCTGTCTGACTTATTTCACTCATTATGAAAGTCTCTAGGCCCATCCATGTTGATGCAAATGGCATTATTTTGTTCTTTTTTACGGCTGAGTAATATTCCATTGTGCATATGTGCCACATCTTCTTTATCCATTCCTCTGTTGATGGATATTTAGGTTGCTTCTATATTCTGGCTACTGTAAATAGTGATGCAATGAACATTGGGGTGCATGTATCTTTTCAAATTATGGTTTTCTCTGAGTATATGCCTAGGAGTGGGATTGCTGGATCATATGATAGTTCTATTTTTAGTTTTCTAAGTAATCTCCATAATGTTCTCCATAGTGGCTAGACCAATTTACATTCCCACCAACAGTGTAGGAGGGTTCTCTTTTTTCCACACCCTCTCCAGCATTTATTGTAGATTTTTTGATGATGGCCATTCTGACCAGTGTGAGGTAATACTCATTGTAGTTTTGATTCACATTTCTCTAGTAATTAGTGATGTTGAGCATCTTTTCACATGCTTTTTGGCTATCTTCATGTCTTCTTTGCAGAAGTGACTAGATCTTTTGCCCATTTTTTGATTGGGTTGTTTTTTTTTTTTTTTGATATTGAGCTGCATGAGTTGTTTGTATATTTTGGAGATTAATCCCTTGTCGGTTGCTCCATTTACAAATATTTTCTCCCATTCTGGGGTTGTCTTTTTGTTTTGTTTATGGTTTCCTTTGCTGTGCAAAAGCTTTTAAGTTTCATTAGGTCCCATTTGTTTATTTTTATTTTCATTACTCTAAGATATGGATTGAAAAAGTTGTTGCTGTGATTTATGTCAAAGTGTCTTCTGCCTATGTTTTCCGCTAAGAGTTTTATAGTTTCTGGCGTTACATTTAGCTCTTTAATCCATTTTGAGTTTATTTTTGTGTATGATGTTAGGGAGTGTTCTAATTTCATTCTTTTACATGTAGCTGTCCAGTTTTCCCAGCACCACTTATTGAAGAGACTGTCTTTTCTCCATTGTATATTCTTGCCTCCTTTGTCATAGATTAGATGACCATAGGTGCATGGGTTTATCTCTGGACTTTCTGTACTATTCCATTTATCTGTATTTCTGTTTCTGTGACAGTACCATACTGTTTTGATTACTGTAGCTCTGTAGGATAGTCTGAAGTCAGGGAGCCTGATTCCTCCATCTGTGTTTTTCATTTTCAAGATTGCTTTGGCTAGTTGGGGTCTTTTGTGTTTCCATACAAATTTTTAAGATATTTTGTTCTAATTCTGCAAAAAATGCCATTGGTAATTTGATAGGGATTGCATTGAATCTGTAGATTGCTTTGGGTAGTATAGTCATCTTCACAATATTGATTCTTCCAATACGAGAACATGGTATATCTCTCCATCTGTTTATGTCATCTTTGATTTTTTTTTCATCAGTCTCTTATAGTTTTCTGAGAGCAGATCTTTTGCCTCCTTAGGTAGGTTTATTCCTAGGTATTTTATTCTTTCTGTTGCAATGTAAATGGGACAGTTTCCTTAATTTCTCTTTCTGATCTTTCATTGTTAGTATATGCAAGAGATTTCTGTGTACTAATTTTGTATCATGCAACTTTACCAAATTCATTGATGAGCTCTAGTAGTTTTCTGGTAGCATCTTTAGGGTTTTCTATGTATAGTATTATCATGTCATCTGCAAACAGTGACAGTTTTACTTCTTTTCCAATTTGGATTCCTTCTATTTCTTTTTCTTCTCTGATTGCAATGGCTAGGACTTCAAAAACTATATTTAATAAAAGTGGTGAGAGTGGACATCCTTAACTTGTTTTTTATCTTAGAGGAAATTATTTCAATTTTTCACCATTGAGAATGATATTTGCTGTGGGTTTATCGTATATGGCCTTTATCATGTTGAGATAGGTTCCCTCTGTGCCCACTTTCTGGAGAGTTTTTACCATAAATGGGTGTTGAATTTTGTAAAATGCTTTTTCTGCATCTATTCAGATGATCATATGATTTTTATCCAGTTTGTTAATATGGTGTATCACATTGATGGATTTGCATATACTGTATTGAAGAATCCTTGCATCTCTGGGGTGAATCCCACTTGATCATGGTGCATGATCCTTTTAATGTGTTGTTTTATTTTGTTGGCTAGTATTCTGTGGAGGATTCTTGCTTCTGTGTTCATCAGTGCTATTGGCCTGTAATATTCTTTATTTGTGATATATTTGTCTGGTTTTGGTATCAGTGTGATGGTGGCTTCATAGAATGAGCTTGGGAGTGTTCCTTCCTCTCAAATTTTTTGAAGAATTTGAGAAGAATAGGTGTTAGCTCTTCTCTGAATGTTTGATAAAACTCATCTGTGAAGCCATCTGGTCCTGGGCTTTTGTTTGTTTGAAGATTTTTTTTTTTTTTTTTTTTGCGATATGCGAGCCTCCCACTGTTGTGGCCTCTCCCGTTGCGGAGCACAGGTTCCGGACGCGCAGGCTCAGTAGCCATGGCCCATGGGACTAGCCACTCCGCAGCATGTGGGATCTTCCCGGACCGGGGCACGAACCCGTGTCCCCTGCATCAGCAAGCGGACTCTCAACCACTGTGCCACCAGGAAAGCCCCCTGTTGGAAGATTTTAAATCACCATTCCAATTTCATTACTTGTGATTAGTCTGTTCATATTTTCTAGTTCTTCCTGGTTCAGTCTTGGAAGGTTGTATCTTTTTAAGAACTTGTCTCTTTCTTCCAGGTTTTCTATTTTATTGGCATATAGTTGCTTGTAGTAGTCTCTTATCCTTTGTATTTCTGTGGTGTCAGTTGTAACTTCTGCTTTTCATGTCTAATTTTACCGATTTGAGTCCTCTCCCGTTTTTTAATTGGTGAGCCTGGCTAAAGGTTTATCAATTTTGTTTATCTTTTCAAAGAACCAACTTTTAGTTTCATTGGTCTTTGCTATTATTTTCCTCATCTCTATTTCATTCATTTCTGATCTGATCTTTATGATTTCTTTCCTTCTACTAACTTTGGGTTTTGTTTGCTCTTCTTTCTCTAGTTGCTTTAGGTATAAGGTTAGGTTGTTTATTTGAGATGTTTGTTGTTTCTTGAGGTAGGATTGTATTGCTATAAACTTCCTTCTTAGAACTGCTTTTGCTGCATCCCATAGGTTTTGCACTGTTGTGTTTTTGTTGTCATTTTTCTCTAGGTATTTTTTGATTTCCTCTTTGATTTCTTTAGTGATCCATTGGCTATTTAGTAACATATTGTTTAGCCTCCATGTGTTTGTGTTTTTTACAGTTTTTTTTTCTTGTAATTGACTTCTAATCTCATGGCATTGTGGTCAGAAAAGATGCTTGATATGATTTCAATTTTCGTAAATTTACCAAGGCTTGATTTGTGACCTGAGATGCCCTGGAGAATGTTCCATGTTCTTGCGCTTGAGAAGAAAGTGTATTCTGCTGCTTTCAGATGGAATGCTCTATAAATATCAATTAAGTCTATCTGGTCTAATGTGCGATTTAAGGCTTGTGTTTCTTTGTTAATTTTCTGTCTGGATAACCTTTGCATTGGTGTAAGTGGGGTGTTAAAGTCCCCTAATAATATTGTGTTACTGTTGATTTCCCCTTTTTTTTTTTTTTTTTTTTTTTGCGGTACGTGGGCCTCTCACAGCTGTGGCCTCTCCCACTGTGGAGCAACAGGCTCCGGATGCGCAGGCTCAGTGGCCACAGCCCACGGGCACAGCCGCTCCGCGGCATGTGGGATCCTCCTTGACCGGGGCACGAACCCGCATCCCCTGCATCGGCAGGTGGACTCCCAACCACTGTGCCACCAGGGAAGCCCTGATTTCCCCTTTTATGGCTGTTGAAAAGCTTTTACGTTTAATAATGTGTCATTTATTTATTTTTGCTTTTCTTTCCCTTGCCTGAGGAGACAGATCCAAAAAAATATTACCAAGGCTTATGTCAAAGAGTGTACTGCCTATGGTTTTTTTTTTTTCCTAATTTTAAAAAAATTTATTTATTTTTAGTTGTGTTGGGTCTTTGTTGCTGCATGCGGGTTTTCTCTAGTTGTGGCAAGCGGAGGCTACTCTTTGTTGTCATGTGCAGGCTTCTCATTGTGGTGGCTTCTCTTGTTGCAGAGCATGGGCTCTAGGTGTGCAGGCTTCAGTAGCTGTGGCTCGTGGGTTTTAGAGTGCAGGCTCAGTAGTTGTGGCGCACAGGCTTAGTTGCTCCATGGCATGTGGGATCTTCCTGCACCAGGGATTGAACCTGTGTCCCCTGCATTGGCAGGTAGATTCTTAACCACTGCACCAACAGGGAAGTCCCTGCCTATGTTTTTTTGTTTGTTTGTTTCCTTTGGAGTTGATAGGCTCATTTTATTCATTTTCTCAAGAAAATCTTTGCCACTCAGTCATGAATAACTAGTTATCCATCATTCTTTCAAGTTAAAATGGTGGTACTTGAAAGTGACAATGCATGTAGCTAGTTCAGCTTGTAATTCAGTCTCACAAGTGATTTTTCTCTAGATAACCTACATATTTTGGTATGCAAAAGAAGTATTTTGTGTACTTCGCATCTAGTTACACAGAATATTTAAAACATGTGTACTTAAGAGGTGAGATTTGGTAAAATGAATGTGTATTGCATTATCAAGAACATTCTTTTTGCGGGCTTCTTAGTTCCGAAGCACTGGCTCCTTAGTTGCAGCATGTGGGCTCCTTAGTTGTGGCAGGCAGGCTCCTTAGTTGCAGTAGGTGGGCTCATTAGTTGCGACAGGCAGGCTCCTTGATTGTGGCATGTGAACTCTTAGTTGTGGCATGCAAGTGCAATCTAGTTCCCTGACCAGGAATCGAAACCAGCCCCTAGCATTGGGAGTGCGGAGTCTTATCCATTGCGCCACCAGAGACGTCCCCCAAGAACATTCTTTTTTTTTTTCTTCAGACACACACACTGTATTTTATTTTTACACAGATAAATAAACTGACAACAAGCATTGTAAATGGATGACTGCAACAAAAGCAACAATGATTGCAATTACCAAACATGAAACACACTCATACTGTGTCATAGTATTGACATTCAGTTCAGTAGTCCTCCACTGTAACACTTCCTTTACTTTGCAGTGAAAATTGATTTGTATATTTTTTGCCTCTGAGTCCTTGTGGGATTTTTTTTTATTCAAAGTCACAAAAATTATAATCATACTTATCAGTTCACTGAGTCCCATGTAATTAATTTTTTTTCATCTTGATCTTTTGTTAGTACTTTTATGAATTCATCCATTTTCCATTAGAGTTCTAAAAATGTTTATTCATTCAGTTCAGCAGTATAGTCAGTTATCAGAAATCTGTACTTGTCAGAGTCTTTTCCATGAATTCCTTGAAGATAAAACCCTTTTATAGGAACATTTTTGAAAAAGCGTCAGAGTACACCCAGAACTGTTTTTGAATGACAAAACACTTAAAAATGACTGTGGTTAAAGATTTGATGAAACTTCATAATAATGCAATTGAAAAGGGAATTTAGTCATTTCTGAGATGTACATTATAAAGTAATAACTAGAATTATGACTTATAACATTATACAGGAACACATAAGATTTTTAGAAATTTCATGTAATGTCTGAAACATTTATATTAACACATTTCCATACAAATAACCCAAAGAGTGTTTAGAATTAGTTGGGTTTTTTTTGTTTGTTTGCTTATACTGCAGGTTCTTATTAGTCATCAATTTTATACACATCATTGTATACATGTCAATCCCAATCACCCAATTCAACACATCACCATCCCCACCCCACTGCGGTTTATCCCCCTTGGTGTCCATACGTTTGTTCTCTACATCTGTGTCTCAACTTCTGCCCTGCAAACCGGTTCATCTGTACCATTTTTCTAGGTTCCACATACGTGCATTAATATACGATATTTGTTTTTCTCTTTCTGACTTACTTCACTCTGTATGACAGTCTCTAGATCCATCCACGTCTCACCAAATGACTCAATTTCATTCCTTTTATGGCTGAGTAATATTCCATTGTATATATGTACCACAACTTCTTTATCCATTCATCTGTTGATGGGCATTTAGGTTGCTTCCATGACCTGGCTATTGTAAATAGTGCTGCAATGAACATTGGGGTGCATGTGTCTTTTTGAATTATGGTTTTCTCTGGGTATATGCCCAGTAGTGGGATTGCTGGATCATATGGTAGTTTTATTTTTAGTTTTTTAAGGAACCTCCATACTGTTCTCCATAGTGGCTGTATCAATTTACATTCCCACCAACAGTGCAAGAGGGTTCCCTTTTCTCCACACCCTCTCCAGCATTTGTTGTTTGTAGATTTTCTGATGATGCCCATCCTAACTGGTGTGAGGTGATACCTCATTGTAGTTTTGATTTGCAGTTCTCTAATAATTAGTGATGTTGAGCAGCTTTTCATGTGCTTCTTGGCTATCTGTCTGTCTTCTTTGGAGAAATGTCTATTTAGATCTTCTGCCCATTTTTGGATTGGGTTGTTTGTTTCTTTAATATTGAGCTGCATGAGCTGCTTATATATTTTGGAGATTAATCCTTTGTCCGTTGATTCATTTGCAAATATTTTCTCCCATCTGAGGGTTGTCTTTTCTTCTTGTTTGTAGTTTCCTTTGCTGTACAAAAGCTTTTAAATTTCATTAGGTCCTATTTGTTTATTTTTGTTTATTTCCACTACTCTAGGAGGCAGATCAAAAAAGATCTTGCTGTGATTTATGTCAAAGAGTGTTTTTCCTATGTTTTCCTCTTCTTTTTCATTTCTTACATTTACGGCTTACATTTACGTCTCGAATCCATTTTGAGCTTATTTTTGTGTATGGTATTAGGGAGTGATCTAATCTCATACTTTTAAATGTACCTGTCCAGTTTTCCCAGCACCACTTATTGAAGAGGCTGTCTTTTCTCCACTGTACATTCCTGCCACCTTTGTCAAAGATAAGGTGACCATATATGCGTGGCTTTATCTCTGGGCTTTCTATCCTGTTCCATTGATCTATATTTCTGTTTTTGCGCCAGTACCATACTGTCTTGATTACCGTAGCTTTGTAGTATAGTCTGAAGTCAGGGAGCCTGATTCCTCCAGCTCTGTTTTTCGTTCTCAAGATTGCTTTGGCTACTCGGGGTCTTTTGTGTTTCCATACAAATTGTGAAATTTTTTGTTCTAGTTCTGTGAAAAATGCCAGTGGTAGTTTGATAGGGATTGCATTGAATCTATGGATTGCTTTGGGTAGTAGAGTCATTTTCACAATGTTGATTCTTCCAATCCAAGAACATGGTATATCTCTCCATCTATTTGTATCATCTTTAATTTCTCTCATCAGTGTCTTATAATTTTCTGCATACAGGTCTTTTGTCTCCTTAGGTAGGTTTATTCCTAGATATTTTATTCTTTTTGTTGCAATGGTAAATGGGAGTGTTTTCTTGATTTCACTTTCAGATTTTTCATCATTAGTATATAGGAATGCCAGAGATTTCTGTGCATTAATTTTGTATCCTGCCACTTTACCAAATTCATTGATTAGCTCTAGGAGTTTTCTGGTAGCATCTTTAGGATTCTCTATGTATAGGATCATGTCATCTGCAAACAGTGACAGCTTTACTTCTTCTTTTCCGATTTGGATTCCTTTTATTTCCTTTTCTTCTCTGATTGCTGTGGCTAAAACTTCCAAAACTATGTTGAATAAGAGTGGTGAGAGTGGGCAACCTTGTCTTGTTCCTGATCTTAGTGGAAATGCTTTCAGTTTTTCACCATTGAGGATGATGTTGGCTGTGGGCTTGTCATATATGGCCTTTATTATGTTGAGGAAAGTTCCCTCTATGCCTACTTTCTGCAGGGTTTTCATCATAAATGGGTGTTGAATTTTGTCAAAAGCTTTCTCTGCATCTATTGAGGTGATCATATGGTTTTTCTCCTTCAGTTTGTTAATATGGTGTATCACGTTGATAGATTTGCGTATATTGAAGAATCCTTGCATTCCTGGAATAAACCCCACTTGATCATGGTGTATGATCCTTTTAATATGCTGTTGGATTCCGTTTGGTAGTATTTTGTTGAGGATTTTTGCATCTATGTTCATCAGTGATATTGGCCTGTAGTTTTCTTTCTTTGTGACATCTTTGTCTGGTTTTGGTATCAAGGTGATGGTGGCCTCGTAGAAGGAGTTTGGGAGTGTTCCTCCCTCTGCTATATTTTGGAAGAGTTTGAGAAGGATAGGTGTTAGCTCTTCTCTAAATGTTTGATAGAATTCGCCTGTGAAGCCATCTGGTCCTGGGCTTTTGTTTGTTGGAAGATTTTTAATCACAGTTTCAATTTCAGTGCTTGTGATTGGTCTGTTCATATTTTCTATTTCTTCCTGATTCAGTCTTGGCAGGTTGTGCATTTCTAAGAATTTGTCCATTTCTTCCAGGTTGTCCATTTTATTGGCATAGAATTGCTTGTAGTAATCTCTCATGATCCTTTGTATTTCTGCAGTGTCAGTTGTTACCTCTCCTTTTTCATTTCTAATTCTATTGATTTGAGTCTTCTCCCTTTTTTTCTTGATGAGTCTGGCTAATGGTTTATCAATTTTGTTTATCTTCTCAAAGAACCAGCTTTTAGTTTTATTGATCTTCGCTATCGTTTCCTTCATTTCTTTTTCATTTATTTATGATCTGATCTTTATGATTTCTTTCCTTCTGCTAACTTTGGGGGTTTTTTTGCTCTTCTTTCTCTAATTGCTTTAGGTGCAAGGTTAGGTTGTTTATTTGAGGTGTTTCTTGTTTCTTAAGGTAGGATTGTATTGCTATAAACTTCCCTCTTAGAACTGCTTTTGCTGCATCCCGTAGGTTTTGGGTCATCGTGTCTCCCTTGTCATTTGTTTCTAGGTATTTTTTGATTTCCTCTTTGATTTCTTCAGTGATCACTTCATTATTAAGTAGTGTTTTGCCTCCATGTGTTTGTATTTTTTACATATTTTTTACATATCTTTTCCTGTAATTGATATCTAGTCTCATAGTGTTGTGGTCCAAAAAGGTACTTGATAGGATTTCAATTTTCTTAAATATACTTGATTTGTGACCCAAGATATGATCTATCCTGGAGAATGTTCCATGAGCACTTGAGAAAAATGTGTATTCTGTTGTTTTTTGATGGAATGTCCTTTAAATATCGATTAAGTCCATCTTGTTTACTGTATCATTTAAAGCTTGTGTTTCCTTATTTATTTTCATTTTGGATGATCTGTCCATTGGTGAAAGTGGCGTGTTAAAGTCCCCTACAATTATTGTGTTACTGTGAATTTTCCCTTTTATGGCTGTTAGTATTTGCCTTATGTATTGAGGTGCTCCTATGTTGGGTGCATAAATATTTACAATTGTTATATCTTCTTCTTGGATCGATCCCTTGATCATTATGTAGTGTCCTCCTTTGTCTCTTGTAATAGTCTTTATTTTAAAGTCTATTTTGTCTGATATGAGAATTGCTACTCCAGCTTTCTTCTAATTTCCATTTGCATGCAACATCTTTTTCCATCCCCTCACTTTCAGTCTGTATGTGTCCCTAGGTATGAAGTGGGTCTCTTATAGACAGCATGTAGATGGGTCTTGTTTTTATTATTATTATTTTTTAACATCTTTATTGGGGTATAATTGCTTTACAATGGTGTGTTAGTTTCTGCTTTATAACAAAGTGAATCAGTCATACATAAACATATGTTCCCATATGTCTTCCCTCTTGTGTCTCCCTCCCTCCTACCCTCCCTATCCCACCCCTCCAGGGTGTCACAAAGCACCGAGCCAATATCCCTGTGCCATGAGGCTGCTTCCCACTAGCTATCTACCTTACTACGTTTGTTAGTGTGTATATGTCCATGACTCTCTCTCGCCCTGTCACAGCTCACCCTTCCCCCTCCCCATAACCTCAAGTCCGTTCTCTAGGAGGTCTGCATTTTTATTCCTGCCTTACCCCTAGGTTCTTCATGACATTTTTTTTTCTTAAATTCCATATATATGTGTTACATACGGTATTTGTCTTTTTCTTTCTGACTTACTTCACTCTGTATGACAGACTCTAGGTCTATCCACCTCATTACAAATACCTCAATTTCGTTTCTTTTTATGGTTGAGTAATATTCCATTGTATATATGTGCCACATCTTCTTTATCCATTCATCCAATGATGGGCACTTAGGTTTTTTCCATCTCCGGGCTATTGTAAATAGAGCTGCAATTAACATTTTGGTACATGACTTTTTGAATTTTGGTTTTCTCAGGGTATATGCCCAGTAGTGGGATTGCTGGGTCATATGGTAGTTCTATTTGTAGTTTTTTAAGGAACCTCCATACTGTTCTCCATAGTGGCTGAACCAGTTCACATTCCCACCAGCAGTGCAAGAGTGTTCCCTTTTCTCCACACCCTCTTCAGCATTTATTGTTTCTAGATTTTTTGATGATGGCCATTCTGACTGGTGTGAGATGATATCTCATTATAGTTTTGATTTACATTTCTCTAATGATTAATGATGTTGAGCATTCTTTCATGTGTTTGTTGGCAGTCTGTATATCTTCTTTGGAGAAATGTCTATTTAGGTCTTCTGCCCATTTTTGGATTGGGTTGTTTGTTTTTTTGTTATTGAGCTGCATGAGCTGCTTGTAAATTTTGGAGATTAATCCTTTGTCGGTTGCTTCATTTGCAAATATTTTCTCCCATTCTGACGGTTGTCTTTTCGTCTTGTTCATGGTTTCCTTTGCTGTGCAACAGCTTTGAAGTTTCATTAGGTCCCATTTGTTTATTTTTGTTTTTATTTTCATTACTCTATGAGGTGGGTCAGAAAGGATCTTGCTGTGATTTATGTCATAGAGTGTTCTGCCTATGTTTTCCTCTAAGAGTTTGATAGTTTCTGCCGTTACATTTAGGTCTTTAATCCATTTTGAGCTTGTTTTTGTGTATGGTGTTAGGGACTGATCTAATCTCATACTTTTAAATGTACCTGTCCAGTTTTCCCAGCACCACTTATTGAAGAGGCTGGCCTTTCTCCACTGTACATTCCTGCCACCTTTGTCAAAGATAAGGTGTCCATATGTGCGTGGGTTTATCTCTGGGCTTTCTATCCTGTTCCATTGATCTTTCCGTTTTTGTGCCAGTACCATACCGTCTTGATAACTGTAGCTTTGTAGTATAGTCTGAAGTCAGGGAGCCTGATTCCTCCAGTTCCTTTTTTCGTTCTCAAGATTGCTTTGGCTACTCGGGGTCTTTTGTGTTTCCATACAAATTGCAAAATTTTTTGTTCTAGTTCTGTGAAAAATGCCAGTGGTAGTTTGATAGGGATTGCATTGAATCTATAGATTGCTTTGGGTAGTAGAGTCATTTTCACAATGTTGATTCTTCCAATCCAAGAACATGGTATATCTCTCCATCTATTTGTATCATCTTTAATTTCTCTCATCAGTGTCTTATAATTTTCTGCATACAGGTCTTTTGTCTCCTTAGGTAGGTTTATTCCTAGATATTTTATTCTTTTTGTTGCAATGGTAAATGGGAGTGTTTTCTTGATTTCACTTTCAGATTTTTCATCATTAGTATATAGGAATGCCAGAGATTTCTGTGCATTAATTTTGTATCCTGCCACTTTACCAAATTCATTGATTAGCTCTAGGAGTTTTCTGGTAGCATCTTTAGGATTCTCTATGTATAGGATCATGTCATCTGCAAACAGTGACAGCTTTACTTCTTCTTTTCCGATTTGGATTCCTTTTATTTCCTTTTCTTCTCTGATTGCTGTGGCTAAAACTTCCAAAACTATGTTGAATAAGAGTGGTGAGAGTGGGCAACCTTGTCTTGTTCCTGATCTTAGTGGAAATGCTTTCAGTTTTTCACCATTGAGGATGATGTTGGCTGTGGGCTTGTCATATATGGCCTTTATTATGTTGAGGAAAGTTCCCTCTATGCCTACTTTCTGCAGGGTTTTCATCATAAATGGGTGTTGAATTTTGTCAAAAGCTTTCTCTGCATCTATTGAGGTGATCATATGGTTTTTCTCCTTCAGTTTGTTAATATGGTGTATCACGTTGATAGATTTGCGTATATTGAAGAATCCTTGCATTCCTGGAATAAACCCCACTTGATCATGGTGTATGATCCTTTTAATATGCTGTTGGATTCCGTTTGGTAGTATTTTGTTGAGGATTTTTGCATCTATGTTCATCAGTGATATTGGCCTGTAGTTTTCTTTCTTTGTGACATCTTTGTCTGGTTTTGGTATCAAGGTGATGGTGGCCTCGTAGAAGGAGTTTGGGAGTGTTCCTCCCTCTGCTATATTTTGGAAGAGTTTGAGAAGGATAGGTGTTAGCTCTTCTCTAAATGTTTGATAGAATTCGCCTGTGAAGCCATCTGGTCCTGGGCTTTTGTTTGTTGGAAGATTTTTAATCACAGTTTCAATTTCAGTGCTTGTGATTGGTCTGTTCATATTTTCTATTTCTTCCTGATTCAGTCTTGGCAGGTTGTGCATTTCTAAGAATTTGTCCATTTCTTCCAGGTTGTCCATTTTATTGGCATAGAATTGCTTGTAGTAATCTCTCATGATCCTTTGTATTTCTGCAGTGTCAGTTGTTACCTCTCCTTTTTCATTTCTAATTCTATTGATTTGAGTCTTCTCCCTTTTTTTCTTGATGAGTCTGGCTAATGGTTTATCAATTTTGTTTATCTTCTCAAAGAACCAGCTTTTAGTTTTATTGATCTTCGCTATCGTTTCCTTCATTTCTTTTTCATTTATTTATGATCTGATCTTTATGATTTCTTTCCTTCTGCTAACTTTGGGGGTTTTTTTGCTCTTCTTTCTCTAATTGCTTTAGGTGCAAGGTTAGGTTGTTTATTTGAGGTGTTTCTTGTTTCTTAAGGTAGGATTGTATTGCTATAAACTTCCCTCTTAGAACTGCTTTTGCTGCATCCCGTAGGTTTTGGGTCATCGTGTCTCCCTTGTCATTTGTTTCTAGGTATTTTTTGATTTCCTCTTTGATTTCTTCAGTGATCACTTCATTATTAAGTAGTGTTTTGCCTCCATGTGTTTGTATTTTTTACATATTTTTTACATATCTTTTCCTGTAATTGATATCTAGTCTCATAGTGTTGTGGTCCAAAAAGGTACTTGATAGGATTTCAATTTTCTTAAATATACTTGATTTGTGACCCAAGATATGATCTATCCTGGAGAATGTTCCATGAGCACTTGAGAAAAATGTGTATTCTGTTGTTTTTTGATGGAATGTCCTTTAAATATCGATTAAGTCCATCTTGTTTACTGTATCATTTAAAGCTTGTGTTTCCTTATTTATTTTCATTTTGGATGATCTGTCCATTGGTGAAAGTGGCGTGTTAAAGTCCCCTACAATTATTGTGTTACTGTGAATTTTCCCTTTTATGGCTGTTAGTATTTGCCTTATGTATTGAGGTGCTCCTATGTTGGGTGCATAAATATTTACAATTGTTATATCTTCTTCTTGGATCGATCCCTTGATCATTATGTAGTGTCCTCCTTTGTCTCTTGTAATAGTCTTTATTTTAAAGTCTATTTTGTCTGATATGAGAATTGCTACTCCAGCTTTCTTCTAATTTCCATTTGCATGCAACATCTTTTTCCATCCCCTCACTTTCAGTCTGTATGTGTCCCTAGGTATGAAGTGGGTCTCTTATAGACAGCATGTAGATGGGTCTTGTTTTTATTATTATTATTTTTTAACATCTTTATTGGGGTATAATTGCTTTACAATGGTGTGTTAGTTTCTGCTTTATAACAAAGTGAATCAGTCATACATAAACATATGTTCCCATATGTCTTCCCTCTTGTGTCTCCCTCCCTCCTACCCTCCCTATCCCACCCCTCCAGGGTGTCACAAAGCACCGAGCCAATATCCCTGTGCCATGAGGCTGCTTCCCACTAGCTATCTACCTTACTACGTTTGTTAGTGTGTATATGTCCATGACTCTCTCTCGCCCTGTCACAGCTCACCCTTCCCCCTCCCCATAACCTCAAGTCCGTTCTCTAGGAGGTCTGCATTTTTATTCCTGCCTTACCCCTAGGTTCTTCATGACATTTTTTTTTCTTAAATTCCATATATATGTGTTACATACGGTATTTGTCTTTTTCTTTCTGACTTACTTCACTCTGTATGACAGACTCTAGGTCTATCCACCTCATTACAAATACCTCAATTTCGTTTCTTTTTATGGTTGAGTAATATTCCATTGTATATATGTGCCACATCTTCTTTATCCATTCATCCAATGATGGGCACTTAGGTTTTTTCCATCTCCGGGCTATTGTAAATAGAGCTGCAATTAACATTTTGGTACATGACTTTTTGAATTTTGGTTTTCTCAGGGTATATGCCCAGTAGTGGGATTGCTGGGTCATATGGTAGTTCTATTTGTAGTTTTTTAAGGAACCTCCATACTGTTCTCCATAGTGGCTGAACCAGTTCACATTCCCACCAGCAGTGCAAGAGTGTTCCCTTTTCTCCACACCCTCTTCAGCATTTATTGTTTCTAGATTTTTTGATGATGGCCATTCTGACTGGTGTGAGATGATATCTCATTATAGTTTTGATTTACATTTCTCTAATGATTAATGATGTTGAGCATTCTTTCATGTGTTTGTTGGCAGTCTGTATATCTTCTTTGGAGAAATGTCTATTTAGGTCTTCTGCCCATTTTTGGATTGGGTTGTTTGTTTTTTTGTTATTGAGCTGCATGAGCTGCTTGTAAATTTTGGAGATTAATCCTTTGTCGGTTGCTTCATTTGCAAATATTTTCTCCCATTCTGACGGTTGTCTTTTCGTCTTGTTCATGGTTTCCTTTGCTGTGCAACAGCTTTGAAGTTTCATTAGGTCCCATTTGTTTATTTTTGTTTTTATTTTCATTACTCTATGAGGTGGGTCAGAAAGGATCTTGCTGTGATTTATGTCATAGAGTGTTCTGCCTATGTTTTCCTCTAAGAGTTTGATAGTTTCTGCCGTTACATTTAGGTCTTTAATCCATTTTGAGCTTGTTTTTGTGTATGGTGTTAGGGACTGATCTAATCTCATACTTTTAAATGTACCTGTCCAGTTTTCCCAGCACCACTTATTGAAGAGGCTGGCCTTTCTCCACTGTACATTCCTGCCACCTTTGTCAAAGATAAGGTGTCCATATGTGCGTGGGTTTATCTCTGGGCTTTCTATCCTGTTCCATTGATCTTTCCGTTTTTGTGCCAGTACCATACCGTCTTGATAACTGTAGCTTTGTAGTATAGTCTGAAGTCAGGGAGCCTGATTCCTCCAGTTCCTTTTTTCGTTCTCAAGATTGCTTTGGCTACTCGGGGTCTTTTGTGTTTCCATACAAATTGCAAAATTTTTTGTTCTAGTTCTGTGAAAAATGCCAGTGGTAGTTTGATAGGGATTGCATTGAATCTATAGATTGCTTTGGGTAGTAGAGTCATTTTCACAATGTTGATTCTTCCAATCCAAGAACATGGTATATCTCTCCATCTATTTGTATCATCTTTAATTTCTCTCATCAGTGTCTTATAATTTTCTGCATACAGGTCTTTTGTCTCCTTAGGTAGGTTTATTCCTAGATATTTTATTCTTTTTGTTGCAATGGTAAATGGGAGTGTTTTCTTGATTTCACTTTCAGATTTTTCATCATTAGTATATAGGAATGCCAGAGATTTCTGTGCATTAATTTTGTATCCTGCCACTTTACCAAATTCATTGATTAGCTCTAGGAGTTTTCTGGTAGCATCTTTAGGATTCTCTATGTATAGGATCATGTCATCTGCAAACAGTGACAGCTTTACTTCTTCTTTTCCGATTTGGATTCCTTTTATTTCCTTTTCTTCTCTGATTGCTGTGGCTAAAACTTCCAAAACTATGTTGAATAAGAGTGGTGAGAGTGGGCAACCTTGTCTTGTTCCTGATCTTAGTGGAAATGCTTTCAGTTTTTCACCATTGAGGATGATGTTGGCTGTGGGCTTGTCATATATGGCCTTTATTATGTTGAGGAAAGTTCCCTCTATGCCTACTTTCTGCAGGGTTTTCATCATAAATGGGTGTTGAATTTTGTCAAAAGCTTTCTCTGCATCTATTGAGGTGATCATATGGTTTTTCTCCTTCAGTTTGTTAATATGGTGTATCACGTTGATAGATTTGCGTATATTGAAGAATCCTTGCATTCCTGGAATAAACCCCACTTGATCATGGTGTATGATCCTTTTAATATGCTGTTGGATTCCGTTTGGTAGTATTTTGTTGAGGATTTTTGCATCTATGTTCATCAGTGATATTGGCCTGTAGTTTTCTTTCTTTGTGACATCTTTGTCTGGTTTTGGTATCAAGGTGATGGTGGCCTCGTAGAAGGAGTTTGGGAGTGTTCCTCCCTCTGCTATATTTTGGAAGAGTTTGAGAAGGATAGGTGTTAGCTCTTCTCTAAATGTTTGATAGAATTCGCCTGTGAAGCCATCTGGTCCTGGGCTTTTGTTTGTTGGAAGATTTTTAATCACAGTTTCAATTTCAGTGCTTGTGATTGGTCTGTTCATATTTTCTATTTCTTCCTGATTCAGTCTTGGCAGGTTGTGCATTTCTAAGAATTTGTCCATTTCTTCCAGGTTGTCCATTTTATTGGCATAGAATTGCTTGTAGTAATCTCTCATGATCCTTTGTATTTCTGCAGTGTCAGTTGTTACCTCTCCTTTTTCATTTCTAATTCTATTGATTTGAGTCTTCTCCCTTTTTTTCTTGATGAGTCTGGCTAATGGTTTATCAATTTTGTTTATCTTCTCAAAGAACCAGCTTTTAGTTTTATTGATCTTCGCTATCGTTTCCTTCATTTCTTTTTCATTTATTTATGATCTGATCTTTATGATTTCTTTCCTTCTGCTAACTTTGGGGGTTTTTTTGCTCTTCTTTCTCTAATTGCTTTAGGTGCAAGGTTAGGTTGTTTATTTGAGGTGTTTCTTGTTTCTTAAGGTAGGATTGTATTGCTATAAACTTCCCTCTTAGAACTGCTTTTGCTGCATCCCGTAGGTTTTGGGTCATCGTGTCTCCCTTGTCATTTGTTTCTAGGTATTTTTTGATTTCCTCTTTGATTTCTTCAGTGATCACTTCATTATTAAGTAGTGTTTTGCCTCCATGTGTTTGTATTTTTTACATATTTTTTACATATCTTTTCCTGTAATTGATATCTAGTCTCATAGTGTTGTGGTCCAAAAAGGTACTTGATAGGATTTCAATTTTCTTAAATATACTTGATTTGTGACCCAAGATATGATCTATCCTGGAGAATGTTCCATGAGCACTTGAGAAAAATGTGTATTCTGTTGTTTTTTGATGGAATGTCCTTTAAATATCGATTAAGTCCATCTTGTTTACTGTATCATTTAAAGCTTGTGTTTCCTTATTTATTTTCATTTTGGATGATCTGTCCATTGGTGAAAGTGGCGTGTTAAAGTCCCCTACAATTATTGTGTTACTGTGAATTTTCCCTTTTATGGCTGTTAGTATTTGCCTTATGTATTGAGGTGCTCCTATGTTGGGTGCATAAATATTTACAATTGTTATATCTTCTTCTTGGATCGATCCCTTGATCATTATGTAGTGTCCTCCTTTGTCTCTTGTAATAGTCTTTATTTTAAAGTCTATTTTGTCTGATATGAGAATTGCTACTCCAGCTTTCTTCTAATTTCCATTTGCATGCAACATCTTTTTCCATCCCCTCACTTTCAGTCTGTATGTGTCCCTAGGTATGAAGTGGGTCTCTTATAGACAGCATGTAGATGGGTCTTGTTTTTATTATTATTATTTTTTAACATCTTTATTGGGGTATAATTGCTTTACAATGGTGTGTTAGTTTCTGCTTTATAACAAAGTGAATCAGTCATACATAAACATATGTTCCCATATGTCTTCCCTCTTGTGTCTCCCTCCCTCCTACCCTCCCTATCCCACCCCTCCAGGGTGTCACAAAGCACCGAGCCAATATCCCTGTGCCATGAGGCTGCTTCCCACTAGCTATCTACCTTACTACGTTTGTTAGTGTGTATATGTCCATGACTCTCTCTCGCCCTGTCACAGCTCACCCTTCCCCCTCCCCATAACCTCAAGTCCGTTCTCTAGGAGGTCTGCATTTTTATTCCTGCCTTACCCCTAGGTTCTTCATGACATTTTTTTTTCTTAAATTCCATATATATGTGTTACATACGGTATTTGTCTTTTTCTTTCTGACTTACTTCACTCTGTATGACAGACTCTAGGTCTATCCACCTCATTACAAATACCTCAATTTCGTTTCTTTTTATGGTTGAGTAATATTCCATTGTATATATGTGCCACATCTTCTTTATCCATTCATCCAATGATGGGCACTTAGGTTTTTTCCATCTCCGGGCTATTGTAAATAGAGCTGCAATTAACATTTTGGTACATGACTTTTTGAATTTTGGTTTTCTCAGGGTATATGCCCAGTAGTGGGATTGCTGGGTCATATGGTAGTTCTATTTGTAGTTTTTTAAGGAACCTCCATACTGTTCTCCATAGTGGCTGAACCAGTTCACATTCCCACCAGCAGTGCAAGAGTGTTCCCTTTTCTCCACACCCTCTTCAGCATTTATTGTTTCTAGATTTTTTGATGATGGCCATTCTGACTGGTGTGAGATGATATCTCATTATAGTTTTGATTTACATTTCTCTAATGATTAATGATGTTGAGCATTCTTTCATGTGTTTGTTGGCAGTCTGTATATCTTCTTTGGAGAAATGTCTATTTAGGTCTTCTGCCCATTTTTGGATTGGGTTGTTTGTTTTTTTGTTATTGAGCTGCATGAGCTGCTTGTAAATTTTGGAGATTAATCCTTTGTCGGTTGCTTCATTTGCAAATATTTTCTCCCATTCTGACGGTTGTCTTTTCGTCTTGTTCATGGTTTCCTTTGCTGTGCAACAGCTTTGAAGTTTCATTAGGTCCCATTTGTTTATTTTTGTTTTTATTTTCATTACTCTATGAGGTGGGTCAGAAAGGATCTTGCTGTGATTTATGTCATAGAGTGTTCTGCCTATGTTTTCCTCTAAGAGTTTGATAGTTTCTGCCGTTACATTTAGGTCTTTAATCCATTTTGAGCTTGTTTTTGTGTATGGTGTTAGGGACTGATCTAATCTCATACTTTTAAATGTACCTGTCCAGTTTTCCCAGCACCACTTATTGAAGAGGCTGGCCTTTCTCCACTGTACATTCCTGCCACCTTTGTCAAAGATAAGGTGTCCATATGTGCGTGGGTTTATCTCTGGGCTTTCTATCCTGTTCCATTGATCTTTCCGTTTTTGTGCCAGTACCATACCGTCTTGATAACTGTAGCTTTGTAGTATAGTCTGAAGTCAGGGAGCCTGATTCCTCCAGTTCCTTTTTTCGTTCTCAAGATTGCTTTGGCTACTCGGGGTCTTTTGTGTTTCCATACAAATTGCAAAATTTTTTGTTCTAGTTCTGTGAAAAATGCCAGTGGTAGTTTGATAGGGATTGCATTGAATCTATAGATTGCTTTGGGTAGTAGAGTCATTTTCACAATGTTGATTCTTCCAATCCAAGAACATGGTATATCTCTCCATCTATTTGTATCATCTTTAATTTCTCTCATCAGTGTCTTATAATTTTCTGCATACAGGTCTTTTGTCTCCTTAGGTAGGTTTATTCCTAGATATTTTATTCTTTTTGTTGCAATGGTAAATGGGAGTGTTTTCTTGATTTCACTTTCAGATTTTTCATCATTAGTATATAGGAATGCCAGAGATTTCTGTGCATTAATTTTGTATCCTGCCACTTTACCAAATTCATTGATTAGCTCTAGGAGTTTTCTGGTAGCATCTTTAGGATTCTCTATGTATAGGATCATGTCATCTGCAAACAGTGACAGCTTTACTTCTTCTTTTCCGATTTGGATTCCTTTTATTTCCTTTTCTTCTCTGATTGCTGTGGCTAAAACTTCCAAAACTATGTTGAATAAGAGTGGTGAGAGTGGGCAACCTTGTCTTGTTCCTGATCTTAGTGGAAATGCTTTCAGTTTTTCACCATTGAGGATGATGTTGGCTGTGGGCTTGTCATATATGGCCTTTATTATGTTGAGGAAAGTTCCCTCTATGCCTACTTTCTGCAGGGTTTTCATCATAAATGGGTGTTGAATTTTGTCAAAAGCTTTCTCTGCATCTATTGAGGTGATCATATGGTTTTTCTCCTTCAGTTTGTTAATATGGTGTATCACGTTGATAGATTTGCGTATATTGAAGAATCCTTGCATTCCTGGAATAAACCCCACTTGATCATGGTGTATGATCCTTTTAATATGCTGTTGGATTCCGTTTGGTAGTATTTTGTTGAGGATTTTTGCATCTATGTTCATCAGTGATATTGGCCTGTAGTTTTCTTTCTTTGTGACATCTTTGTCTGGTTTTGGTATCAAGGTGATGGTGGCCTCGTAGAAGGAGTTTGGGAGTGTTCCTCCCTCTGCTATATTTTGGAAGAGTTTGAGAAGGATAGGTGTTAGCTCTTCTCTAAATGTTTGATAGAATTCGCCTGTGAAGCCATCTGGTCCTGGGCTTTTGTTTGTTGGAAGATTTTTAATCACAGTTTCAATTTCAGTGCTTGTGATTGGTCTGTTCATATTTTCTATTTCTTCCTGATTCAGTCTTGGCAGGTTGTGCATTTCTAAGAATTTGTCCATTTCTTCCAGGTTGTCCATTTTATTGGCATAGAGTTGCTTGTAGTAATCTCTCATGATCCTTTGTATTTCTGCAGTGTCAGTTGTTACCTCTCCTTTTTCATTTCTAATGCTATTGATTTGAGTCTTCTCCCTTTTTTTCTTGATGAGTCTGGCTAGTGGTTTATCAATTTTGTTTATCTTCTCAAAGAGCCAGCTTTTAGTTTTATTGATCTTTGCTATCGTTTCCTTCATTTCTTTTTCATTTATTTCTGATCTGATTTTTATGATTTCTTTCCTTCTGCTATCTTTGGGGTTTTTTTGTTCTTCTTTCTGTAATTGCTTGAGGTGCAAGTTTAGGTTGTTTATTCGAGATGTTTCCTGCTTCTTAAGGTGGGCTTGTATTGCTATAAACTTCCCCCTTAGAACTGCTTTTGCTGCATCCCATAGGTTTTGGGTCGTCGTGTCTCCATTGTCATTTGTTTCTAGGTATTTTTTTATTTCCTCTTTGATTTCTTCAGTGATCACTTCATTATTAAATAGTGTATTGTTTAGCCTCCATGTGTTTGTATTTTTTACATATCTTTTCCTGTAATTGATATCTAGTCTCATGGCGTTGTGGTCAGAAAAGATACTTGATACAATTTCAGTTTTCTTAAATTTACTAAGGCTTGATTTGTGACCCAAGATATGATCTATCCTGGAGAATGTTCCATGAGCACTTGAGAAAAATGTGTATTCTGTTGTTTTTGGATGGAGTGTCCTATAAATATCGATTAAGTCCATCTTGTTTACTGTATCATTTAAAGCTTGTGTTTCCTTATTTATTTTCATTTTGGATGATCTGTCCATGGGTGAAAGTGGGGTGTTTAAGTCCCCTAGTATGAATGTGTTACTGTCAATTTCCCCTTTTATGGCTGTTAGTATTTGCCTTATGTATTGAGGTGCTCCTATGTTGGGTGCATAAATATTTACAATTGTTATATCTTCTTCTTGGATCGATCCCTTGATCATTATGTAGTGTCCTTCTTTGTCTCTTTTAATAGTCCTTATTTTAAAGTCTATTTTTTCTGATATGAGAATTGCTACTCCAGCTTTCTTTTGGTTTCCATTTGCATGAAATACCTTTTTCCATCCCCTTACTTTCAGTCTGTATGTGTCTCTAGGTCTGAAGTGGGTCTCTTGTAGACAGCATATATAAGGGTCTTGTTTTTGTATCCATTCAGCTAATCTGTGTCTTTTGGTGGGAGCATTTATTCCATTTACATTTAAGGTAATTATCGATATGTATGTTCCTATTCCCATTTTCTAAATTGTTTTGGGTTCATTATTATAGGTCTTTTCCTTCTCTTGTGTTTCTTGCCTAGAGAAGATCCTTTAGCATTTGTTGTAAAGCTGGTTTTGTGGTGCTGAACTCTCTCAACTTTTGCTTGTCTGTAAAGGTTTTAATTTCTCCATCAAATCTGAATGAGATCCTTGCTGGGTAGAGTAGTCTTGGCTGCAGGTTTTTCTCCTTCATCACTTTCAGTATGTCCTGCCACTCCCTTCTGGCTTGTAGGGTTTCTGCTGCGAGATCAGCTGTTAACCTTATGGGGATTCCCTTATGTGTTATTTGTTGTTTTTCCCTTGCTGCTTTTAATATGCTTTCTTTGCATTTAATTTTTGACAGTTTGATTAATATGTGTCTTGGCGTATTTCTCCTTGTATTTATCCTGTATGGGACTCTCTGTGCTTCCCGGACTTGATTAACTCTTTCCTTTCCCATATTAGGGAAGTTTTCAACTATAATCTCTTCAAATATTTTCTCTGTCCCTTTCTTTTTCTCTTCTTCTTCTGGAACCCCTATAATTCGAATGTTGGTGCATTTAATGTTGTCTCAGAGGTCTCTGAGACTGTCCTCAGTTCTTTTCATTCTTTTTTCTTTATTCTGCTCTGCAGTAGTTATTTCCACTATTTTATCTTCCAGGTCCCTTATCCGTTCTTCTGCCTCAGTTATTCTGCTATTGATCCCATCTAGAGTAGTTTTAATTTCATTTATTGTGTTGTTCATTGTTGCTTGTTTCATCTTTATTTTTTCTAGGTCCTTGTTAACTGTTTCTTGCATTTTGTCCATTCTATTTCCAAGATTTCGGATCATCCTTACTATCATTATTGTGAATTCTTTTTCAGGTAGACTGCCTATTTCCTCTTCATTTGTTACGTCTGGTGCATTTTTATCTTGCTCCTTTATCTGCTGTGTGTTTTTCTGTCTTTTCATTTTGCTTATCTTACTGTGTTTGGGGTCTCCTTTTTGCAGACTGCAGGTTTGTAGTTCCCACTGTTTTTGATGTCTGTCTCCAGTGGCTAAGGTTGGTTCAGTGGGTTGTGTAGGCTTCCTGGTGGAGGGGACTAGTGCCTGTGTTCTGGTGGATGAGGCTGGATCTTGTCTCTCTAGTGGGCAGGTTCACGTCTGGTGGTGTGTTTTGGGGTGTCTGTGGCCTTATTATGATTTTAGGCAGCCTCTCTGCTAATGGGTGGGTTTGTGTTCCTGTTTTGCTAGTTGTTTGGCATAGGTTGTCCAGCACTGTGGCTTGCTGGTCGTTGAGTGAAGCTGGGTGCTGGTGTTAAGATGGAGGTCTTTGGGAGATTTTCGCCGTTTGATATTATGTGGAGCTGGGAGGTCTCTTGTGGACCAGTGTCCTGAAGTTGGCTCTCCTACCTCAGAGGCAGAGCCCTGACTCCTGGCTGGAGCACCATGAGCCTTTCATCCACACGGCTCAGAATAAAAGGGAGAAAAAGTAGAGGGAATTAGTAGAAGTATGAGGAAAGAAAGAAGGAAAGGAGGGAAGGAAGGAAGGAAGAAAGAAAGAAAGAAGCAAAGAAGGAAAGAAGGCAAGAAGGAAAGAAAGGAGGGAGTGAGGGAGGGAGGAAGGAAGGAAGGAGGGAAAGAAGGAAAAACAGAAAGAAAGAAGATATAGTAAAAATAAAATAAAGTATAATAAAGTTATTGAATTAAAAAATTCTTATTTAGAGAAAAAAAAAGGGACGGATAGAACCTTAGGACAAATGTTGGAAGCAAAGCTATACAGACAAAATCTTACACAGAAGCATACACATACACCCTCACTAAAAGAGGTAAAGGGGGAAAAATCATAAATCTTGCTCTCAGAGACCACCTCCTCAATTTGGGATGATTCGTTGTCTAGAGGAGGGAAGGATGGAAGGAAAGAAAGAAAGAAAGAACGAAGGTAAAGTATAATAACGTTATTAAAATTAAAATTGATTATTAAGAAAAAAATTAAAAAAAAAAAACCATGGACGGATAGAACCCTAGGACAAATGGTGGAAGCAAGACTATACAGACAAGATCTCACACAGAAGCATACACATACACATTCACAAAAAGAGGAAAAGGGAAAAAGATCATAGATCTTGCTCCTAAAGTCCACTTCCTTAATTTGGGATGATTGGTTGTCTATTCAGGTATTCCACAGATGCAGGGTATATCAAGTTGATTGTGGAGCTTTAATCTGCTGCTTCTGAGGCTGCTGGGAGAGATTTCCCTTTCTCTTCTTTGTTCTCACAGCTCCCAGGGGCTCAGCTTTGGATTTGGCCCCGCCTCTGCGTGTAGGTCGCTGGAGGGCGTCTGTTTTTTGCTCAGACAGGACGGGGTTAAAGGAGCCGCTGATTCGGGGGCTCTGGCGCACTCAGGCCGGCGGGGAGGGAGGGGCACGGAGTGCGGGGCGGGCCTGCGGCGGCAAAGTCTGGCGTGACTTTGCACCAGCCTGAGGCCCGCCGTGCGTTCTCCCGGGGAAGTTGTCCCTGGATCCCGGGAACCTGGCAGTGGCGGGCTGCACAGGCTCCACGGAAGAGGGGTGTGGAGAGTGACCTGTGCTCGCACACAGGCCCCTTGGTGGCGGCAGCAGCAGCCTTAGCGTCTCCCGCCCATCTCTGGGGTCTGTGCTTTTAGCCGCGGCTTGCGCCCGTCTCTGGGGTCCGCGCTTTTAGCCGCGGCTCGCAGCCGTCTCTGGAGCTCCTTTAAGCAGCGTTCTTAAACCCCTCTCCTCACGCACCAGGAAACAAAGAGGGAAGAAAAAGTCTCTTGCCTCTTCGGCAGGTGCAGACTTTTCCCCGGACTCCCTCCCGGCTAGCCGTGGTGCACCAACCCCTTCAGGCTATGTTCAAGCCGCCAACCCCAGTCCTCTCCCTGCGCTCTGTCCGAAACCGAAACCCGAGCCTCAGAGCCTCAGCTCGCAGCCCCGCCCGCCCCGGCGGGTGAGCAGACAAGCCTCTCGGGCTGGTGAGTGCTGGTCGGCACCGATCCTCTGTGCGGGAATCTCCCCGCTTTGCCCTCCGCACCCGTTGCTGTGCACTCCTCCGCGGCTCCGAAGCTCCCCCCTTCGCCTCCCGCAGTCTCCGCCCGCGAAGGGGCTTCCTAGTGTGTGGAAACTTTTCCTCCTTCACAGCTCCCTCCCACTGGTGCAGGTGCCGTCCCTATTCTTTTGTCTCTGTTTTTTCTTTTTTCTTTTGCCCTACCCAGATACGTGGGGGGTTTCTTGCCTTTTGGGAGGTCTGAGGTCTTCTGCCAGGCTTCGGTAGGTGTTCTGTAGGAGTTGTTCCACATGTAGATGTATTTCTGGTGTATCTGTGGGGAGGAAGGTGATCTCCGCGTCTTACTCTTCCGCCATCTTCAAGGTGCCCCCGGGTCTTGTTTTTGTATCCATTCAGTCAGTCTGTGTCTTTTGGTGGGAACATTTATTCCATTTACATTTAAGGTAATTATCGATATGTATGTTCCTATTACCGTTTTCTTAATTGTTTTGGTTTGTTAATGTAGGTCTTTTCCTTCTCTTGTGTTTCTTGCCTATAGAAGTTCCTTTAGCATTTGCTGTAAAGCTGGTTTGGTGGTGCTGACCTCTCTTAGCTTTTGCTTGTCTGTAAAGGTTTTAATTTCTCCATCAAATCTGAATGAGATCCTTGCTGGGTAGAGTAATCTTGGTTGTAGGTTTTTCTCCTTCATCACTTTAAATATGTCCTGCCACTCCCTTCTGGCTTGCAGAGTTTCTGCTGAAAGATCAGCTGTTAACCTTATGGGGATTCCCTTGTGTGCTATTTGTTGTTTTTCCCTTGCTGCTTTTAATATGTTTACTTTGTATTTAATTTTTGGTAGTTTGATTAATATGTGTCTTGGTGTGTTTCTCCTTGTATTTATCCTGTATGGGACTCTCTGTGCTTCCCGGACTTGATTAACTCTTTCCTTTCCCATGTTAGAGAAGTTTTCAACTATAATCTCTTCAAATATTTTCTCAGTCCCTTTCTTTTTCTCTTCTTCTGGTACCCCTGTAATTCGAACGTTGGTGCATTTAATGTTGTCCCAGAGGTCTCTGAGACTGTCCTCCGTTCTTTTCATTCTTTTTTCTTTATTCTGCTCTGCAGTAGTTATTTCCACTATTTTATCTTCTGGGTCCCTTATCCGTTCTTCTGCCTCAGTTATTCTGCTGTTGATCCCTTCTAGAGAATTTTTTATTTCATTTATTGTGTTATTCATCGTTGTTTGTTTCCTCTTTAGTTTTTCTAGTTCCTTGTTAAATGTTTCTTGCATTTTCTCTATTCTATTTCCAAGATTTTGGATCATCTTTACTATCATTATTCTGAATTCTTTTTCAGGTAGACTGGCTATTTCCTCTTCATTTGTTAGGTCTGGTGGGTTTTTACTTTGCTCCTTCATCTGCTGTGTGTTTTTCTGTCTTCTCATTTTGCTTATCTTACTGTGGTTGGCGTCTCCTTTTTGCAGGCTGCAGGTTTGTAGTTCCCGTTGTTTTTGATGTCTGTCCTGAGTGGCTAAAGTTGTTTCAGTGGGTTGTGTAGGCTTCCTGGAGGAGGGGACTAGTGCCTGTGTTTTGGAGGATGAGGCTGGATCTTGTCTTTCTGGTGGGCAGGTCCACGTCTGGTGGTGTGTTTTGGGGTGTCTGTGGCCTTATTATGATTTTAGGCATCCTCTGTGCTAATGGGTGGGGTTGTGTTCCTGTCTTGCTAGTTGTTTGGCATAGGGTGTCCAGCACTGTAGCTTGCTGGTTGTTGAGTGAAGCTGGGTCTTGGTGTTGAGATGGAGATCTCTGGGAGATTTTCACCATTTGATATTATGTGGAGCTGGGAGGTCTCTTGTGGAACGGTGTCCTGAAGTTGGCTCTCCCATCTCAGAGTCACAGCCCTGACGCCTGGCTGGTGTACCAAGAGACTGTCCTCCACATGGCTCAAAATAAGAGGGAGAAAAAGTAGAAAGAAAGAGGATAAAAGAAAAGAAAAGAAAAGAAGATAAAATAAAGTTATTAAAATGAAAAATAAAAAATAATTATTAAGAAAAAAGGTTTTTTTAAATAGAAAACAAACCAAAAAAAAAACGGATGGACAGAACCCTAGGACAAAGGTGAAAGCAAAGCTATACAGACAAAATCTCACACAGAAGCATATACATACACACTCACAAAAAGAGGAAAAGGGGAAAAAATAATATATCTTGCTCTCAAAGTCTACCTCCTCAATTTGGGATTATTCATTGTCTATTCAGTTGTTCCACAGATGCAGGTTACATCAAGTTGATTGTGGAGATTTAATCCACTGGTCCCGAGGCTGCTGGGAGAAATTTACCTGTCTCTTCTTTGTTTGCACACCTCCTGGGGTTCAGCTTTGGATTTGGCCCCGCCTCTGCGTGTAGGTCGCCTGAGGGCATCTGTTCTTCGCTCAGACAGGACGGGGTTAAAGGAGCAGCTGATTCGGGGGCTCTGGCTCACTCAGGCCGGGGGAGGGAGGTGTACAGTTGCAGGGTGAGCCTGCGGTGGCTGAGGCCAGCGAGACGTTGCACCAGCCTGAGGCGTGCTGTTCGTTCTCGCGGGGAAGTTGTCCCTGGATCACGGGACCCTGGCAGTGGTGGGCTGCACAGGCTCGCGGGAGGGGAGGTGTGGACAGTGTCCTGTTCTTGCACACAGGCTTCTTGGTGGCTACAGGAGCAGCCTTAGCATCTCATGCCCGTCTCTGGGGTCCGCGCTGATAGCCGCGGCTCGCGCCCATTTCTGGAGCTCCTTTAAGCAGCGCTCTTAATCCGCTCTCCTCGCGCACCAGGAAACAGAGGGAAGAAGTCTCTTGCCTCTTCTTCAGCTCGAGACCTTTTCCGGGACTCCCTCTCGGCTAGCCGTGGTGCACTAGCCCCCTTCAGGCTGTGTTCACACCGCCAACCCCAGTCCTCTCCCGGCACTCCGACTGAAGCCCGAGCCTCAGCTCCCAGCCCGCACCCACCCCGGCAGATGAGCAGACAAGCCTCTCGGACAGGTGAGTGCTGGTCGGCACCGATCTTCTGTGCGGGAATCTCTCCGCTTTGCGCTCCACACCTCTGTGGCTGCGCTCTCCTCCGTGGCTCCGAAGCTTCCCCCCTCGCCACCTGTAGTCTTCACCCACGAAGGGGCTTCTAGTGTGTGGGAACCTTTCCTCCTTCACGGCTCCCTCCCACTGGTGCAGGTCCCATCCCTGTTCTTTTGTCTCTGTTTATTCATTTTTCTTTTGCCCTACCCAGGTACGTGAGGGAGTTTCTTGCCTTTGGGGAGGTGTGAGGTCTTCTGCCAGCGTTCAGTGGGTGTTCTGTAGGAGCAGTTCCCTGTGTAGATGTATTTCTGATGTCATCTGTGGGGAGGAAGGTGATCTCCCCATCTTACTCTTCCGCCATCTTCCTCAACTCCGTGCCTGTCTTCTCTTTTGGAGGCTTATACACTTAAGATTGACAAGTCAAATTTGTGAGCCTGCCAGAACAAGAAGCAAACTAAATCCCGCCTGCCTCGAAAAAGAACTTTTGAATCTCGAGCAGCAGAGACGTACGTAGAGCTCATTGGAGCCAATACTTTTCTTTGCTTGGGAAGAAACTGAGGATGTCTCGTCTAAGGCCCGGGTGCTTAAGGACCGGGTGTTGTGTCATTTTAAGGTTGTGTTTCCTGATTAATTTTCTGTTTGGATGATCTGTCCATTGGTGTAAGTGAGGTGTTAAAGTCTCCCACTCTTATTGTGTTACTGTTGATTTCCTCTTTTATAGCTGTTAGCAATTGCGTTATGTACTGAGGTGCTCCTATGTTGGATGCATATATATTTATAATTGTAAAATCTCCTTGGATTGATCCCGTGATCATTATGTAGTGTCCTTCTTTGTCTCTTGTAATAGTCTTTAAAGTCTATTTTATCTGATATGAGTATTGCTACTTCAGCTTTCTTTTGATTTCCATTTGCATGGAAAATCTTTTTCCATCCCCTCACTTTCAGTCTGTACGCATTCCTAGGTATGAAGTGGGTCTCTTGTAGACAGCATATATATGGGTCTTGTTTTTGTATCCATTCATCGATCCTGTGTCTTTTGGTTGGAACATTTAATCCTTTCACTTTTAAGGTAATTATTGATATGTGTCTTCTTATTACCATTTTCTTAACTGTTTTGTGTTTGTTTTTGTAGGTCCTTTTCTTCTCTTGTGTTTCCCACTTAGAGAAGTTCCTTTACAATTTGTTGTAGAGCTGGTTTGGTGGTGCCGAATTCTCTTAGCTTTTGCTTCTCTGTAAAGCTTTTGATTTCTCCATCGAATGTGAATGAGATCCTTGCCGGGTAGGTTCTTCCCTTTCATCACTTTAAATATGTCATGCCACTCACTTCTGGCTTGTAGAGTTTCTGCTGAGAAGTCAGCTGTTAACCTTATGGGAGTTCCCTTGTATGTTGTCATTTTTCCCTTGCTGCTTTCAATAATTTTTCTGTCTTTAATTTTTGCCAATTTGATTGCTATGTGTCTCGGCATGTTTCTCCTTGGGTTTATCCTGTATGGGATTCGCTGCGTTTCCTGGACTTTGGTGGCTATTTCCTTTCCCATGTTAGGGAAGTTTTCAACTATAATCTCTTCAAATATTTTCTCTGGTCGTTTCTCTCTCTCTTCTCCTTCCTGGACCTCTATAATGCAAATGTTGTTGTATTTAATGTTGTCCCAGAGGTCTCTTAGGCTGTCTTCCTTTCTTTTCATTCTTTTTTCTTTAGTGTGTTCTGCAGCAGTGAATTCCACCATTCTGTCTTCCAGGTCACTTATCTGTTCTTCTGCCTCATTTATTCTGCTATTGTTTCCTTCTAGTGTAGTTTTCATTTCAGTTATTGTGTTGTTCATCTCTGGTTTTTTGTTCTTTAATTTTTCTAGGTCTTTGTTAAACATTTCTTGCATCTTCTCGATCTTTGCCTCCATTCTTTTTCCAAGGTCCTGGATCATCTTCACTATCATTATTCTGAATTCATTTTCTGGAAGGTTGCCTGTCTGCACTTCATTTAGTTGTTTTTCTGGGGTTTTATCTTGTTCCTTCATCTGGTACATCGCCCTCTGCCTTTCATCTTGTTTATTTTTCTGTGAATATGGTTTTTGTTCCACAGGCTGCAGGATTGTAGTTCTTCTTGCTTCTGCTGCCTGCCCTCTGGTGGATGAGTCTGTCTAAGAGGCTTGTGCAAGCTTCCTGATGGGAGGGACTGGTGGTGGGTTGAGCTGGCTCTTGCTCTGGTGGGCAGAGCTCAGTAAAACTTTAATCCGCTTGTCTGATGATGGGTGGGGTTGAGTTCCCTCCCTGTTGGTTGTTGGCCTGAGGCTACCCAACACTGGAGCCTACCCGGGCTCTTTGGTGGGGCTAATGGCGGACTCTGCCAGGGCTCATGCCAAGGAGTACTTCCCAGAACTTCTGCTGCCAGTGTCCTTGTCCTCACAGTGATACACAGCCGCCCTCCGCCTCTGTAGGAGACCCTCCAACCCTAGCAGGTATGTCCGGTTCAGTCTCCTATGGGGTCACTGCTCCTTCCCCTGGGGCCTGATGCGCACACTACTTTGTGTGTGCCCTCCAGGAGTGGAGTCTCTGTTCCCCGCAATCCTGTCGAAGTCCTGCAATCAAATCCCACTAGCCTTCAAAGTCTGATTCTCTAGGAATTCCTCTTCCTGTTGCTGGACCCCCAGGTTGGGAAGCCTGACGTGGGGCTCAGAACCTTCACTCCATTGGGTGGAGTTCTGTGGTATAAGTGTTCTCCAGTTTGTGAGTCATACACCTAGCAGTTACGGGATTTGATTTTATTGTGATTGCACCCCTCCTACCATCTCATTGTGGCTTCTCCTTTTTCTTTGGATGTGATGAGTTCCAATGTCTTCCTGTCGATGATTGTTCAGCAGTTAGTTGTGATTCCGGTCTTCTCGCAAGAGGGAGTCTCCATCCAAATTTTAAAATACTTTGTTTTAGTCCTGTGAAAAATGACATTGGTCATTTGATAGGGGTTGTGTTGAATCTGTAGATTGCCTTGGGTAGTATAGTCAATTTTATGATATTGATTCTTCCAATCTAAGGACATGGTATATCTTTCCATCTGTTGGTGTCATCTTCGATTTTTTTCATCAGCGTCTTACAGTTTTTGGAGTATAGGTCTTTTGTCTCCTTAGGTAGGTTTATTCCTAGGTATTTTATTCTTTTTGATGAGATGGTAAATGGGATTGTTTCTTTAATTTCTCTTTTTGATCTTTTGTTGTTAGTGTATAGACATGCAAGAGATTTCTGTGTACTCATTTTGTATCATGCAACTTTACCGAATTCATTGATGAGCTCTAGTAGTTTTCTGGTAATGTCTTTAGGGTTTTCTTTGTATAATATCATGTCATCTGCAAGCCGTGACAGTTTTACTTTTTCTTTTTTAGTTGGGATTCCTTTTATTTCTTTTTCTTCTCTGTTTGCTCTGCCTAGGACTTCCAAAACTATGTTGAATAAAAGTGGTGACAGTGGATATCCTTGTGTTTTTCCTGATATTAGAGGAAATGCTTTCAGCTTTTTGGAAGATAAACAAAATTGATAAACCTTTAGCCAGACTCATCAAGGAAAAAAGGGAGAGGGCCCAAATCTTTAAAATTACAAATTAAAAAGGAGAAGTTATAGCTGATACCATGGAAATACAAAGAATCATAAGAGACTACTACAAGTAAGTATATGCCAATAAAATGGACACTCTAGAAGGAATGAACAAATTCTTAGAAGGGTACAATCTCCCAAGACTGAACCAGGAAGGTATAGAAAATATGAACAGACCAATTACAGATACTGAAGTTTAATCTGTGATTTAAAAGCTCCCAAAAAGCAAAAGTCCATGACCAGTTGGCTTCACAGGTGAATTCTATCACATATTTAGAGAAGAGTTAATACCTGTGGTTCTGAAACTATTCCAATAGGAAGGAACATTTCCAAACTCATTCTGTGAGGCCACCACACCCTGATAACAAAACCAGATAAATATTCCACAAAAAAGCAAATTATTGGCTAGTATCAGTGATGAACTTAGATGCAAAAATACTCAACATAATACTAGCACACCAAATGCAACAAGATGTTAAAAATGATCATATGTCATGAACAAGTGTGATTTATCCCAGGGATGCAAGGATTTTTTCAGTGTCTGCAAATCAATCAGTGTTATACACCGCATTAACAAATTGAAGAATAAAAACCATATGATCATCTCAATAGATGTAGAAAAAGTTTTTGGCAAAGGTCCACACCCATTTATAAAAAGAGTCTTCAGAAAGTGGGCATAGCAGGAACATACCTCATTTTAAAAAGGCCATGTTACAGATCCACAGGTATTATTATCATACTCAACAGATTATCTATTTCTTTCTGATTCAGTCTTGGATGATTGTATGGTTCTAAGAGTTTATCCATTTCTTATAAGTTGTCCAATTTGTTGGCATATAACTGTTCATAGTATTATTTGTATTTCTGTGATATCAGTTTTGATATGTCTTTCTTATTTTGTATAGTTGTGTCCTTTTTTTTTTTACATGAGCCTGGCTAAAGGCTTATCAGCTTTATTTATCTTTTCAAATATCCAATTCTTGGTTTCTTTGATCTATTTTTTGGTGGCCTCTATTTTATTTCTTTTAAAAGAAATAAAATAATTTAAAATAATTATTTTTATTATTTCCTTCCTTACGCTGACTTTGGGCTGTTTGTTCTTTTTCTCATTCTTTTTTTTTTTTTTTGCGGTACGTGGGCCTCTCACTGTTGTGGCCTCTACTGTTGCGGAGCACAGGCTCTGGACGCGCAGGCTCAGCAGCCATGGCTCACGGGCCCAGCTGCTCTGCGGCATGTGGGATCTTCCTGAACCGGGGCACAAACCCGTGTCCCCTGCATCGGCAGGCGGACTCTCAACCACTGCGCCACCAGGGAAGCCCTCTCATTCTTTTAGATGTTAGGTTATGTTGAGATTTTTGTTGTATCTTGAGGCATGCCTGTATCACTATAAACTTCCCTCTTAGAATTGCTTTTGCTGCGTGTCATAGACTTTGGAAAGTTGTGCTTTTATTTTTATTTGCCTCAAGGTATTTTCTGATTTCCTCTTCGATTCATTGACCCATTGGTTTTTTAGTAGCATGTTTCTTAGTCTCCACATGTTTCTGTTTTTCCCATTTTTCATCCTGTTATTGATTTCTAGTTTCATACTGGTGTAGTTGGAAAAGATGCTTGATATAATTTTTACATTCTTAAATTTGTTAAGACTTGTTTTGTGGCCTAGTGTGTGATCTGTCCTGGAGAATGTTCCATGTGCACGTGAAAAGAATGTGTATTCTGTTTTTGAATGCAATGTCATGTAGATATTTATTAAGTAAAACTGGTCTAACATGTCATGTAAGTCCACTGTTTCTTTATTAATTTTCCATCTGGATGATCTGTCCATTGATATAACTAGGGCGTTAAAGTCCCCAAAGATTACTTATTATTCTTGTTTTCTCCCTTCATGTCTGTTAATATTAGTTTTATATATTTAGGTGCTCCTATATTGGGGTACATATGTGTTAACAAGTGTTGTATCATCTTTTTGTATTCATCCCTTTATCATTATATAATGCCCTTCTATGTTTCTGTTATAGAATTTGATTTGCGATCCATTTTCTCTGATATGAGTATTGCTACCCTAACTTCCTTGTCATTTCCACTTGCATGAAATATCTTTTTCTGTTCCCTCACTTTCAGTCTGTATTTGTCTTTTGCTCTGGGTTGGAAGAATTAATATTGTTAAAATGTCCATATTACCCAAAGCAATCTACAGATTCAATGCAATCCGTACCAAACTACCCACAACATTTTTCACAAAAATTGAACAATCCAAAAATTTATACAGAATCACAAAAGTTTATGAAAGCCAAAGCAATATTTGGAAATAAGCACAAAGCTGGAAGCATCACACTCCTGATTTCAATCTATATTACAAAGCTATAGTAATCAGAATCATTATGGTATTGGCACAAAAATAGACACACAAATCAATGGAACAGAATAGAGAGCCCAGAATAAACTCAAGCACATATGGTCAATTAATTTATGACCAAAGAGTCAAGAATATCCAGTGGGAAAAGAACAGTCTCTTGAATAAACAATGTTGAGACAACTGGACAGCCACATAGAAGAGAATGAAACTGCATCACTATCTTACACGATACAAAAAAATTAACTCAAAATGGATTAAAGACTTGAATGTAAAAAACCTTAGAAGAGAACCAGGTCATAATCTCCTTGATGTTGATCTTGGTGATATTTTTTTGGATTAGACTCCAAAGGCAATGGCAAGAAAAGCAAAAATAAACAAATGGGACTACAAACAAGAAAGCTTTTGCACAGGGAAGGATACCATTAATGAAATAAAAAGCCAACCTACTGGACTTC
Organism: Orcinus orca; assembly: GCF_937001465.1. NCBI lineage: Eukaryota > Metazoa > Chordata > Mammalia > Artiodactyla > Delphinidae > Orcinus > Orcinus orca. Next base: position 69,925,064 of record NC_064576.1, read on the forward strand.
CTTGGTGGCACAGTGGTTAAGAATCCAGCTGCCAACAAAAAGAATAAAATACCTAGGAATAAACCTACCTAAGGAGACAAAAGACCTGTATGCAGAAATCTATAAGACACTGATGAAAGAAATTAAAGATAATACAAACAGATAGACAGATACACCATGTTCTTCGATTGGAAAACTCAGCATTGTGAAAATGACTATACTACCCAAAGCAATCTACAGATTCAATGCAATCCCTATCAAAATACCAATGGCATTTTTCACAGAACTAGAACAAAATATTTCACAATTTGTATGGAAACACAAGTGACCCTGAATAGCCAAAGCAATCTTGAGAAAGAAAAACAGAGCTGGAAGAATCAGGCTCCTGGACTTCAGACTATACTACAAAGCTAAAGTAATCAAGACAGTATAGTACTTGCACAAAAACAGAAATATAGATCAATGGAGTAGGATAGAAAGCCCAGAGGTAATGGTCACCTTATCTTTGATAAAGGAGGCAAGACTATACAGTGGAGAAAAGACAGCCTCTTCAATAAGTGGTGCTGGAAAACTGGACAGCTACATTTAAAAGAATGAAATTAGAACACTCCCTAACATCATACACAAAAATAAACTCAAAATGGATTCGAGACCTAAATGTAAGGCCAAAAACTATCAAACTCTTAGAGGAAAACATAGGCAGAACACTCTATGACATAAATCACAGCAAGATCCTTTTTGACCCACCTTCTAGAGAAATGGAAATAAAAACAAAAATAAACAAATAGGACCTAATGAAACTTAAAAGCTTTTGCACATCAAAGGAAACCATAAACAAGACGAAAGGACAACCCTCAGAATGGGAGAAAATATTTGCAAATGAAGCAACTGACAAAGGATTAATTTCCAAAATTTACAAGCGGCTCATGCAGCTCAATATCAAAAAAACAGACCAATCCAGAAATGGGCAGAAGATCTAAATAGACGTTCCTCCAAAGAAGATATACAGATTGCCAAAAAACACATGAAAGGATGCTCAACATCACTAATCATTAGAGAAATGCAAATCAAAACTACAATTAGGTATCACCTCACACCAGTCAGAATGGCCATCATCAAAAAATCTAGAAACAATAAATGCTGGAGAGGGTGTGGAGAAAAGGGAACCCGCTTGCACTGTTGGTGGGAATGTAAATTGATACAGCCACTATGGAGAACAGTATGGAAGTTCCTTAAAAAACTAAAAATAGAACTACCATGCAACCCAGCAATCCCACTACTGGGCATATACCCTGAGAAAACCATAATTCAAAAAGAGTCATGTACCACAATGTTCATTGCAGCACTATTTAAATAGCCAGGACATGGAAGCACCCTAAGTGTCCATCGACAGATGAATGGATAAAGAAGATGTGGCACATATATACAATGGAATATTACTCAGCCATAAAAAGAAATGAAATTGAGTTATTTGTAGTGAGGCGGATGGACCTAGAGAGTATCATACAGACTGAAGTAAGTCAGAAAGAGAAACAAATACCTTATGCTAACACCCATATATGGAATCTAAAAATAAAATAAAATCAAATAGTGGTTCTGAAGAACCTAGGGGCAGGACAGGAATAAAGACACAGACTTAGAGAATGGACTTGACACAGGGAGGGGGAAGGGTTAGCTGGACAAATTGAGAGAGTGGCATGGACATATTTATACTACCAAATGTAAAATAGATAGCTAGTGGGAAGCAGCCTCATAGCACAGGGAGATCAGCTCAGTGCTTTGTGTCCACCTAGAGGAGTAGGGTAGGGAGGGTGGGAGGGAGATGCAAGAGGGAGGAGATACGGGGATATATGTATATGTATAGGTGATTCACTTTGTTATACAGCAGAAACTATCACACCACTGTAAAGCAATCATACTCCAATAAAAATGTTAAAAAAAAAATAATCTGCCTGCCAATGCCGGGGACATGGGTTTGAGCCCTGGTCCAGGAAGATCCCACATGCCGTGGAACAACTAAGCCCATGAGCCACAACTAATGAGCCTGTGTGCCAGAACTACTGAAGCGTGCGTGCCTAGAGCCTGTGCTCTGCAACAAGAGAAGCCACCGCAATGTGACGCCTGCACACCACAGCAAGGAGTAGCTCCTGCTCACCGCAGCTCAAGGTAGCCCACGTGCAGCAGTGAAGACCCAATGCAGCCAAGAAAAAGAAAAAGCCAGCTTAGTGAATGGAAGAAGATATTTGCAAATCATATATCTGATAGGGGTTAACATCCAAAATATATAAAGAAGTCATACAACTCAATAATAAAAAAATAAACCAATCCAATTAAAAAATGAGCAGAGGATCTAAATAGACATTTTTTCAGGGATGACATAGAGACGTCTGACAGGCACATGAAACGATGCTCAACATCACTAACCATCAGGGAAATGTAAATCAAAACCACATGAGACATCACCTCATATGTTTCAGAGTGGCTACTATTAAAAGGGTAAGAAATAACAAGTGTTGGCAAGGATGTGGAGAAATGGAAACTCTCATGCATTGTTGATGAGAATGTAAATTGGTGCAGCCACTATGGAAAACAGTATGGAGGTTCCTCAGAAAATTAAAAATAGAACTACCATATGATCCAGCAATACGACCTCTGTTATTTATTCAAAGAAAATGAAAACACTAATTTGAAAAGATAAATGTACCCCAATGTTTATAGCAGCATTATTTACATAGCTAATATATGTAAATAACCTTAGTGTCCATTGGTGGATGAATGGATTGAGAAGATGTAGTACATGTATACACAATGGAGTACTACTCAGCCATAAAAGAGAATGAAATCTTGCCAATTGAGACAACATGGATAGCCCTTGAGAGTATTATGCTAAGTGAACTAAGAGAGTCAAGGACCGTATGATTTCACTTACCTGTAGAATCTAAAAAACAAGTAGACAGAACTGAGCAAAACTCATAGACACAGAGAAAAGATTGGTGGTTGCCAGAGTTGGGGGAGGTGGTTGGAGGGTGAGCAAAAGGGGTGAAGGAGATGAAGAAATATAACTTCTAGTCATAATATAAATAAGTCGTTGGGATGTAGTATACTGCATGGTCTATAATGTTATATTGCAAATTTGAAAGATGCTAAGAAATTAAATCTTAAAAGTTCTCATCACAAGAAAATAAAATTTTTTTAAGATTTAATTTTAATTTTTTATTTTTGGCTGCGTTAGGTCTTCGTTGCTGCACGCAGGCTTTCTGTAGTTGTGGCAAGAGGGAGCTACTCTTCGTTGTGGTGCACGGGCTTCTCATTGCAGTGGCTTCTCTTGTTGCGGAGCACGGGCTCTAGGCACACGGGCTCAGTAGTTGTGGCTCATGGGCCCTAGAGCGCAGACTCAGAAGTTGCAGCGCATGGGCTTAGTTGCTCCGCAGCATGTGGGATCTTCCCAGACCAGGGCTCGAACCCATATCCCCTGCATTGGCAGGTGGATTCTTAACCACTGTGCCACCAGGGAAGTCCTGAAAATAATTTTTTTGGTAACTTTGTATGGTGACACGTGGTAAATAGACTTATTGGGGTGATCATTTTTCAGATGTCAAATCATGTTCTATACCTGAAACTAATGTTGTATGTCAATTATACCTTAATAATAAAAAATACGGGCTGAAAAACTGCAGAGGGAGAGCAAGATATGAAATAATGATCTCATAATAGGAATTTGAAACTATCAGGGAGCATAATTGTATTATAGGATTGTCTGATAGCATTGAGGGCTCATTGTGAGATTTGACACTCTTTAAGATATGCTTGGTTGCATTTGTGGTCTAGTAATGTCACATTTCAACATGTGCAGATGTGGAAAGGTTTTGACTAGTTGATATTTTTGAGTGTCAGCAAGGGAGTGATTATAATCCATGGAATTTAAACTTGTTCGGAAGAGGAGTGAAGATAGGTGGTGGGTAGTGGAAAAAGTAGCGAGGTCTACAGGTTGTTATTGATGATGGGAGAAGAATTTTTGAAAAGGGTTGGGGGCTAGAGCAAAAGGGACCTGGAAGCATATCTGAGTGGCATGCTTAAGCATGAGATTCTGGAGTTGATACACTTATTGCTATGGATGGGGTTTTTGTATAGCCATGAAATTGGGTGGCCAAGGTGGGATGGAGGGGAGCAGAGATTCCCTGGAGGTAAGAATGTTAAAACTGAGAAGAAAAATATACTGTTTGGGTTAGTCACGAGGATGTTGCAGTCCCTGAGAATGACATCAGACATTGGGATGGATAGGAAGACAGTGAGCAATAAGCTATTGTTTATTCAATGAATAAGGCAATGTGAGCAGGAGGGCTTTAGGTCAGCGGTTCTCAGCCACAGCTGTACCTTAAAATCATATGAGGGACATTATAAGTAACTATGGCGGGCCGCTGTCCTGAGGGTTTGATTTAAGGGATCTGGGGTGGGACCTGTGTCCCAGAGTATCTTAAAAGCTTCCCCAATGACTCAAATGTACTCCAAGGTTCCCAACTACTGCTGCGGGTGATGGGGATGGTGATCGGCTTGAGGAAGGAGGATGGTTAGTGCACCTGGGCAGCGTGAATTTCAAAGTCTCTGGGCTGTTTGAAAGAAATAAAGAAAGAAGGGTTGGAAATCCGTAGAGCGGAGCAGCGGGAAGTTTTGTCAACCTCCTGGCCCAGGAACTCCTGGAAGTTGTTGGCAGGTGGCCAAAGTTCTTGGAGCCCAAAGTTAGCGTACAATGTTAGAGAAAGAGTTTGCTGTTAAAAGCAAAGTCTGGGCTAGAGGAGATGGTGACAGAGAAGGAAGTGCCTGACAGGAAACTGCTTTGTAATGGTCTGCGTGATTTCTAGTCATTCACTTCCTGTGACCTCAAATACAAAACAAAGTAACAAATCAATGACAGATTTGGAGTTGAATCACTACACAAACACCCTCCATGGAAAAATGATTGAGGGTGTGAACTTTGCTGGAGAATAAATTTCTCCTAATTCAACAACTTTCAAAGTGAGGTGGCCATTAAAATGCTGCTTTGGTGGACCCTGCTCTGGATTTACCTGAGTGAGCACTTACTTTTGACTCTCCTCCTCCAGTGATTCTTAGGTTCAAGAACCACCAGAGCAGTGTTACAATCTTAGAGTGGATTAGAACCACCTGGGGAACTTTAAACAGCCCTGGAGTTGCACACTTCAGACCAGTTAAATCAATCTCTGGAGGAGTGGAGTGGGTATTGGAGTTTGCAGTTCCCCACATGATTTAATGTGCAACTAAGATTTCAAACTCACTGCAATACGCTCTGATTCTTACAGGAGAGACAGGTGTGTATCCTGTTTTTTCCTCAGAGGCTTTGCATACCACCTCTATGTTTTTAGACTTCTCAGTAGCAGACTCACACATCCATCCATTTGCCCGCCATTTGTCTGGGGTGTCTAATTAGGCAAATCAAAGTTAACATGTCTAAAATTAAATCTTGATTTCCACTTTCCAAATGTGCACCTCCTTGTGTTGGTAAATAGCAACTCTGTTCTTCTAGTTATTTGGGCCAAATTTTGGAGTCTCTCACATTTCCATGTGTCATCAAGTCCTGTCAGCTCTATCTCTGAAATGTTTCCAGAATAGGCCCACTTCTAATAACCTGTGTTGCTACGCCCCTAGCCCAAGCCAACATAACTTGTAGGTTCACTGTTGCAATAGCCTTCTAACTGGTCTTTCTGCTTCTGCGGTCCTATAGTCTATTCTGCAACATAGCAGCCAGAGTGATCCTTTTTTAAAAATTTATTTTTATTGTGGTAAAATATGTATAACCTGAAATTTACCATCTTAAGTACACAGTTAAGCAACATTAAGTACATTCACCATGTAGTGTAACCATGCCACTGTCTATTTCCAGAATTTTTTCATCATATAGATCAATGGAACAGGATAGAAAGCCCAGAAATAAACCCACGCACATATGGTCAACTTATCTTTGATAAAGGAGGCAAGAATATACAATGGAGAAAAGACAGCATCTTCAATAAGTGGTGCTGGGAAAACTGGACAGCTACATGCTCAACATCATTAATCATTAGAAATGCAAATCAAAACTACAATGAGATATCACTTCTGTCCTGTTTTCTTGTTCTTCATGGCCTGGCATAGACAAACAAGCATATCTCCTCTCCATGAAATTATAAAATCTTTGAGAACAGGGATATATCTGTTTTGATAACTGCAGTATCCCCTGAAACAGTGCCTAGCCCAGAGTGGGTACATAATAAATATTTGCTGAATGAAGGAAAAAACTCAGCTCATGATGGGCATTCAAATATCAATTAATTGTGAGTAAGTGTATAAAAAAGCTTAAAAAAACCCCACCTTTAGTCAGATATAATTAAGATACTGTAAAACCACCCATGGACACTAATGTCTATGTTCTTCAGGCAGGTATTTGGAAGCAGGTGTAAGCTATTGATGTAAGCAGCCTGGAGGTCCCCTTATTTCTTTATTTTTAAATTTGTTTTTTAAATTTTATATTGGACTTTATTTGATTTACAATGTTGTGTTTCAGTTGTACAGAAAACTGATTTAGTTATACATATACGTGTCTATATTTTTTTCAGATTCTTTCCCGTATAGGTTATATTACAGAGTATCCAATAGAGTTCCCTGTGCTATACAGTAGGTCCTTGTTGATTATTTTATATACAGTACTGTGTGTATGTTAATCCCAAACTCCTAACTTATCCCTGCCCTCCACCTTTCCACTGTGGTAACCATAAGATTGTTTTCTAAGTCTGTGAATCTGTTTCTGTTTTGTAAATAAGTTAATTTGTATCATTTTTTTAAGATTCTACATATAAGTGATATCATATGATATTTGTCTTTTCTCTGTCTGGCTTACTTCACTTAGTATGATAATCTCTAGGTCCATCCATGTTGCTGCAAATGGCATTATTTTGTTCTTTTTAATGGCTGAGTAGTATTCAGTTGTCTATATATACACCACATCTTCTTTATCCAGTCATCTGTCGATGGACACTTAGGTTGCTTTCATATCTTGGCTACTATAAATAGTGCTGCAATGAACATTGGGGTCCATGTATCTTTTTGAAGTATGGTTTTCTCCAGATATATACCCAGGAGTGTGATTGCTGCATCATATGGTAGCTCTATTTTTAGTTTTTTAAGAACCTCCATACTGTTTTCCATAGTGGCTTCACCAATTTGCATTCCCACCAACAGTGTAAGAGTGTTCCCTTTTCTCCACACCCTCTCCAGCATTTATTGTTTGTAGATTTTTTGATGATGGTCATTCTGACCAGTGGGAGGTAATACCTCATTGTAGTTTTGATTTGCATTTCTCTAATAATTAGTGATGTTGAGCAGCTTTTCATGTGCCTCTTAGCCATCTGTATGTCTTCTTTGGAGAAATGTCTATTTAGATCTTCTGCCCATTTTTTGATGGCATTGTTTGTTCTTTTTCATATAGAGCTGCATGAGCTGTTTGTATATTTTGAAGATTAATCCCTTGTCAGTTGCATCGTTTGTAAATATTTTCTCCCATTCTGTGGGTTGTCTTTACATTTTGTTTATGGCTTCCTTTGCTGTGCAAAAGCTTTTAAGTTTAATTATGTCTCATTTGTTTTTGCTTTTATTTTCATTACTCTGGGAGGTGGATCCAAAAAGATATTGCTGTGATTTATGTCATAGAGTGTTCTGCCTATGTTTTCCTCTAAGAGTTTTATAGTATCCAGTCTTACATTTAGGTCTTTAATCCATATTGGGTTTTTTGTGTGTATGGTGTTAGAGAATGTTCTAATTTCATTCTTTTACATGTAGGTGCCCAGTTTTCCCAGCACCACTTACTGAAGAGACTGTCTTTTCTCTGTTGTATATTCTTGCCTCTTTTGTTGTAGATTAATTGACCATAAGTGTGTGGGTTTACTTCTGGGCTTTCTATCCTGTACCACTGATCTATATTTCTGTCTTTGTGCCAGTACCACACTGCTTTGATTACTGTAGCTTTATAGTATAGTCTGAAGTCAGGGAGCCTGATTCCTCCATCTCTGTTTTTCTTTCTCAAGATTGATTTCAATATTCAGGATCTTTTCTGTTTCCATACAAATTTTAAGATTTTTTTGTTCTAAATCTGCAAAAAATCCCATTGGTCATTTGATAGGGATTTCATTGAATCTGTAGATTGCCTTACATAGTATAGTCATTTTGACAATATTGATTCTTCCAATCCAAGAACGTGGTATATTTTTCCATGTTTGTGTCTTTGATTTATTTCTTCAGCATCTTATAGTTTTCAGAGTACAGGTCTTTTGCCTCCTTAGGTAGGTTTATTCCTAGGTATTTTATTCTTTTTATTGTGATAGTAAATGGGATTGTTTCTTATTTTTGGGAGGGGGAGACCTTGTCTTTGTGCTGCAAAGTCCATGTTTAATTTTTAAAAATTAATATGATTTTCTTTTCATATGAAACATGAAACATGACAGGTTTCAGAACTAATTATCCCATTATTGTAGGACTATGGGAATTACTCTTTGATTTTCAAAAGAGAAAGTTAGATTTTCATTTTTTTATTTTTTTAAGTTATTTCAGAGATATACATTTTATTTTTTTTATTATTATTATTTTTTTTGCAGTACGCGGGCCTCTCACTGCCATGGCCTCTCCCGTTGCGGAGCACAAGCTCTGGATGCACAGGCTCAGCGGCCATGGCTCACAGGCGCAGCTGCTTAGCGGCACGTGGGATCTTCCCGGACCGGGGAATGAAGCTGCGTCCCCTGCATTGGCAGGCGGACTCTCAACCACTGTGCCACCAGGGAAGCCCTCAGAGATATACATTTTAAAATAATAACTAGAATTATGACTTATAACATTATATCAGAACATATAAGATTTTTAGAAATTTCATGTAATGTCTGAAACATTTATATTAACATATTTCCATACAAATAAGCAAAGAAAATTTAGTATTAGTTTTTGTTTTGTTTGTTTGTTTCTTTTCTTATACTGCAGGTTCTTATTACTCATCAATTTTATACATACCAGTGTATACATGTCAATCCCAATCGCCCAATTCAGCCCACCACCATCCCCACCCCACTGTGGTTTTCTCCCCTTGGTGTCCATACAGTTGTTCTCTACATCTGTGTCTCAACTTCTGCCCTGCAAACTGGTTCATCTGTACCATTTTTCTAGGTTCCACATACATGTGTTAATATACGATATTTGTTTTTCTCTTTCTGACTTACTTCACTCTGTATGACAGTCTCTAGATCCATCCACATTCTCAACAAATGATTTAATTTCGTTCCTTTTTATGGTTGAGTAAATTGCATTGTATATATGTACCACAACTTCTTTATCCATTTGTCTGCTGATGGGCATTTAGGTTGCTTCCATGACCTGGCTATTGTAAGTAGTGCTGCAATGAACATTGGGGTGCATGTGTCTTTTTGAATTATGGTTTTCTCTGAGTATATGCCCAGTAGTGGGATTGCTGGATCATATGGTAGTTTTATTTTTAGTTTTTTAAGGAACCTCCATACTGTTCTCCATAGTGGCTGTACCAATTTACATTCCCACCAACAGTGCAAGAGGGTTCCTTTTCTCCACACCCTCTCCAGCATTTGTTGTTTGTAGATTTTCTGATGATGCCCATCCTAACTGGTGTGAGGTGATATATCATTGTAGTTTTGATTTGCAGTTCTCTAATAATTAGTGATGTTGAGCAGCTTTTCATGTGCTTCTTAGCCATCTGTATGTCTTCTTTAGAGAAATGTCTATTTAGGTCTTCTGCCCATTTTTGGATTGGGTTGTTTGTTTCTTTAATATTGAGCTGCATGAGCTGCTTATATATTTTGGAGATTAATCCTTTGTCCGTTGCTTCGTTTGCAAATATTTTCTCCCATTCTGAGGGTTGTCTTTTCGTCTTCTTTATGGTTTCCTTTGCTGTGCAAAAGCTTTGAAGGTTCATTAGGTCCCATTTGTTTATTTTTGCTTTTATTTCCATTACTCTAGGAGGTGGATCAAAAAATACCTTGCTGTGATTTATGTCAAAGTATGTTAAGCCTATGTTTTCCTAAAGAGTTTTATAGTGTCCGGTCTTACATTTAGGTCTCGAATACATTTTGAGTTTATTTTTGTGTATGGTGTTAGGGAGTGTTCTAATTTCATTCTTTTACATGTAGCTGTTCAGTTTTCCCAGCGCCGGTTATTGAAGAGACTGTCTTTTCTCCATTGTATATCTTTGCCTCCTTTGTCATAGATTTGTTGACCATAGGTGCGTGGGTTTATCTATGGGCTTTCTATCTTGTTCCATTGATCTATGTTTCTATTTTTGTGCCATTACCATATTGTCTTGATTACTGTAGCTTTTGTAGTATAGTCTGAAGTCAGGGAGTCTGATTCCTCCAGCTCCATTCTTTTCCCTCAAGACTGCTTTGGCTATTCGGGGTCTTTTGTGTCTCCATACAAATTTTAAGATGATTTGTTCTAGTTCTGTAAAAAATGCCATTGGTAGTTTGATAGGGATTGCATTGAATCTGTCGATTGCTTTGGGTAGTATAGTCATTTTCACAATATTGATTCTTCCAATCCAAGAACATGGTATATCTCTCCATCTGTAGGTATCATCTTTAATTTCTTTCATCAGAGTCTTATAGTTTTCTGCATACAGGTCTTTTGTCTCCCTAGGTAGGTTTATTCCTAGGTATTTTATTCTTTTTGTTGCATTGGTAAATGGGAGTGTTTCCTTAATTTCTCTTTCAGATTTTTCATCACTAGTGTACAGGAATCAACATTTTCTGAGCATTAATTTTGTATCCTGCAACTTTACCAAATTCATTGATTATCTTTAGTAGTTTTCTGGTGGCATTTTTAAGATTCTCTATGTATAGTATCATGTCATCTGCAAACAGTGACAGTTTTACTTCTTCGTTTCCAATTTGTATTCCTTTTATTTCTTATTCTTCTCTGACTGCCATGGCTAGGACTTCCAAAACTATGTTGAAAAATAGTGGTGAGAGTGGACATACTTCTCTCGTTCCTGATCTTAGAGGAAATGCTTTCAGTTTTTCACCATTGAGAATGATGTTTGCTGTGGGTTTGTCGTATATGGCCTTTATTATGTTGAGGTAGGGTCCCTCTGTGCCCACTTTCTGGAGAGTTTTTATCATAAATGAGTGTTGAATTCTGTCAAAAGCTTTTTCTGCATCTATTGAGATGATCATATGGTTTTTATTCTTCAATTTGTTAATATGGTGTATCACATTGATTGATTTGCATATATTGAAGAACTTGCATCCCTGGGATAAATCTCACTTGATCATGGTGTATGATCCTTTTAATGTGTTGTTGAATTCTATTTGCTAATATTTTGTTGAGGATTTTTGCATCTATGTTCATCAGTAATATTGGTCTGTAAGTTTCTTTTTTTGTAGTATCTTTGTCTGGTTTTAGTATCAGGGTGATGGTGGCCTCATAGAATGAGTTTGGGAGTGTTCCTTCCTCTGCAATTTTTTGGAAGCGTTTGAGAAGGATGGATGTTAGCTCTTCTGTCAATGTTTGACAGAATTCACCTGTGAAGCCATCTGGTCCTGGACTTTTGTTTGTTGGAAGATTTTTTTTTTTCTTTTTGTGGTACACCGGCCTCTCACTGTTGTGGCCTCTCCCGTTGCGGAGCACAGGCTCTGGATGCGCAGGCTCAGTGGCCATGGCTCACGGGACCAGCGGCTCCACGGCATGTGGGATCTTCCCGGACCAGGGCATGAACCCGTGTCCCCTGCATTGGAGGGCGGGCTTTCAACCACTGCGCCACCAGGGAAACCCTCTAGGTATTTTTTGATTTCCCCTTTGATTTCTTCAGTGATCTATTGGTTATTTAGTAACATATTGTTTGGCCTCCATGTGTTTGTGTTTTTTACTTTTTTTCCCCTGTAATTCATTTCTAATCTCATAGTGTTGTAGTCAGAAAAGATGCTTGATATGACTTCAGTTTTCTTAAATTTACTGAGGCTTGATTTGTGACCCAAGATGTGATCTATCCTGGAGAATGTTCTGTGCGCCCTTGAGAAGAAAGTGTAATCTGCTGTTTTTGGATGGAATGTCCTATAAATATCAATTAAATCTGTCTGGTCTATTGTGTCATTTAAAGCTTGTATTTCCTTATTTATTTTCATTTTGCATGATCTGTCCATTGGTGTGAGGTGTTAAAGTCCCCCACTATTATTGTGTTACTGTCAATTTTCTCTTTTATAGCTGTTATTACTTGCCTCACGTGTTGATGTGCTCCTATGGTGGGTGCATATATATTTATAATTGTTATATCTTCTTCTTGGATTGATCCCTTGATCATTATGTAGTGTCCCTCCTTGTCTCTTGTAACATTTTTTATTTTTTTAAATTAATTATTTTTTTGTGGTACATGGACCTCTCACTGTTGTCGCCTCACCCGTTGCGGACCATAGGCTCCGGACACACAGGCTCAGCAGCCATGGCTCACGAGCCCAGCTGCTCCACGGCATGTGGGATCTTCCCAGCCCGGGGCACGAACCCGTGTCCCCTGCATCGGCATGCGGACTCTCAACCACTGCACCACCAGAGAAGTCCAACATTCTTTATTTTAAAGTCTATTTTTTCTGATATGAGTAATGCTACTCCACCTTTCTTTTGATTTCCATTTTCATGGAATATCTTTTTCTATGCCCTCACTTTCAGTTTGTTTGCGTCCCTAGGTCTTAAGTGGGTCTCTTGTAGACAGCATATATATGGGTCTTGTTTTTGTATCCATTCAGCAAGCCTGTGTCTTTTGCTTGGAGCATTTAATCCATTTACGTTTAAGGTAATTATCGATATGTATGTTCCTATTACCATTTTCTTAATTATTTTAGGTTTGTTTTTGTAGGTCCTTTTCTTCTCTTTTGTTTCCAACACTTGAAGAAGTTCCTTTATCATTTATGTAGAGCTCATTTGGTGGTGCTGAATTCTTTTAGCTTTTGCTTCTCTGTAAAGCTTTTGATTTCTCCATTGAATTTGAATGAGATCCTTGCCAGGTAGAGTATTCTTGATTGTAGGTTCTTTCCTTTCATCACTTTAAGTATATCATGCCACTCCCTTCTGGTTTGTAGAGTTTCTGCTGAGAAGTCAGCTGTTAACATTATGGGAGTTCCCTTGTATGTTATTTGTCATTTTTCCCTTGGTGCTTTCAATAATTTTTCTTTGTCTTTAATTTTTGCCAATTTGATTACTATGTGTCTTGGCGTGTTTCTCCTTGGGTTTATCCTGTATGGGATTCACTGTGCTTCCTGGACTTGGGTGGCTATTTCCTTTCCCATGTTAGGGAAGTTTTCGACTATAATCTCTTCAAATATTTTCTCTGGTCCTTTCTCTCTCTCTTCTTCTTCTGGGACCCCTATAATGTGAATGTTTTTGCATTTAATATTGTCCCAGAGGTCTCTTAGGCTGTCTTCCTTTCTTTTCATTCTTTTTTCTTTATTCTGTTCTGCAGCAGTGAATTCCACCATTCTGTCTTCCAGGTCACTTATCCGTTCTTCTGCTTCAGTTAATATGCTGTTGATTCCTTCTAGTGTGGTTTTTATTTCAGTTATTTTATTGTTCATCCCTGTTTGTTTGTTCTTTAATTTTTCTAGGTCTTTGTTAAACATTTCTTGCATCTTCTCGATCTTTGCCTCCATTTTTTTCCCCAAGTCCTGGATCATCTTCACTATCAGTATTCTGAATTCTTTTTCTGGAAGGTTGCCTATCTCCACTTCATTTAGTTGTTTTTCTGGGGTTTTATCTTGTTCCTTTATCTGCTATATAGCCCTCTGCCTTTTCATCTTGTCTGTCTTTGTGTGAATGTAGTTTTAGTTCCACAGGCTGCAGGATAGTAGTTCTTGCTTCTGCTGTCTGTCCTCTGGTGGATGAGGCTGTCTACGCGGCTTGATGGGAGGGACTGGTCGGGATTGTTTGTTTAATTTCTCTTTCTGATCTTTCGTTTTTAGTGTATAGAAATGCAACAGATTTCTGTGTATTTATTTTGTATCCTGCAACTTTACCAATTTCATTGATGAGCTCTAGTAGTTTTCTGATAGCATCCTTAGGATTTTCTATGTATAGTATCATGTCATCTGCAAACAGTGACAGTTTTACTTCTTCTTTTTCAATTTGGATTCCTTTTATTTCTTTTTTTTCTCTGATTGCCATGACTAGGATTTACAAAAGTAGATTGAATAAAGGTGAGGAGAGTGGACATCCTTGTCTCGCTCCTGATCCTTCAGCTTTTCATCATTGAGCCTGATGTTAGCTGTAGGTTTGTTGTATATGGCCTTTATTATGTTGACATATGTTCCTGCCATGCCCACTTTCTGGAGAGTTTTTATCATAAATGGGTGTTGGATTTTGTCAAAAGCTTTTTCTACATCCATTGAGGTGATCATATGGTTTTTATTCTTCAGGTTGTTAATATGGTATATCACACTGAATGATTTGTGGATATTGAAAAATCCTTGCATCCCTCGGATAAATCCCACTTGATCGTGGTGTATGATACTTTTAATGTATTGTTGGACTTGGTTTGCTAGTATTTTGTTGAGGATTCTTGCTTCTATGTTCATCGGTGATATTGGCCTGTAATTTTCTTTTTTTGTGGTGTCTTTTTCTGATTTTGGTATCAGGGTGATAGAGGATCATAGAATGAGTCTGGGAGTGTTCCTTCCTCCCTCTTTTAAAAAATAGTTTCAGAAGGATAGGTGTTAGCTCTCTTCTAAATGTTTGATAGAATTCGCCTGTGATGCCATCTAGTCCTGGATTTTTGTTTGTAGGAATTTTAAAATCACTGTTTCAATTTCAGTGCTTGTGATTGGTCTGTTCATATTTTCTCTTCCTGGTTCAGTTCTGGTAGATTGTACCTTTCTTAGAATTTGTCTATTTCTTCTAGGTTGTCCATTTTACTGGCATATAGTTGCTTGTACAGTAGTCTCTTATGATCTTTTGTATTTCTGTGGTGTCAGTTGTAACTTCTCCTTCTTCATTTCTAATTTTACTGATTTAATCCCTCTCACTTTTTTTCTTGATGAGTCTGGCTAAAGGTTTATCAATTTTGTTTATCTTTTCCAAGAATCAGCTTTTAGTTTCATTGGTCTTTTCTATTGTTTTCTTCATCTCTATTTCATTTATTTCTGCTCTGATCTTTATGATTTCTTTCCTTCTACTAACTTTGGGTTTTGTTTGTTCTTCTTTGTCTAGTTGCTTTTGGTGTAAAGTTAGGTTGCTTATTTGGGATTTTTCTTGTTTCCTGAGGTAAGATTGTATTGCTGTAAGCTTCCCTCTTAGGACTGCTTTTTCTGTGTCTCATAGGTTTTAGATCACTGTGTTTTCATTCTCATTTTTCTCTGGGTATTTTTTTGATTTTCTCTTTGCTTTTCTCAGTGATCCATTGGCTGTTTAGTAGCATATTTTTTAGCCTCCACTTGTTTGTGTTTTTTACAGTTTTTTTTTTCTTGTACTTGATTTCTAATCTCATAGCATTGTGGTCAGAAAAGATGCTTGATATGATTTCAGTTTTCTTAAATATTGAGGCTTGCTTAATGGCCCAGCATGTGATCTATCCTGGAGAATGTTCCATATGCACTTGAGAAGAATGTGTATTTTGCTGCTTTCAGATGGAATAGTCTATAAATATCAATTAAGTCCATCTGGTCTAATGTCATTATGGCCTGTGTTTCCTTATTTTTTTCTGTCTGGATGATCTGTCCATTGATGAAAGTGGGGTGTTAAAGTCCCCCACGATTATTGTGTTACTGTCAATTTCTCTGTTTATGGCTGTTAGTATTTGCTTTATATATTGAGGTGCTGTGCTCCTATAATGGGTGTGTATAACTATTTACAATAGTTATATCTTCTTCTTGGATTGATCTCTGATCATTATGTCGTGTCCTTCTTTGTCTCTTATAACAGTCTTTATTTTAAAGTCTATTTTGTCTGATGTGAGTATTGCTATTCCAGCTTTCTTTTGATTTACATTTGCGTGGAATACCTTCTTCCATCCTCTCACTTTCAGTCTGTATTTGTCCCTAGGTCTGAAGTGGGCCTCTTGTAGACAGCATATATATGGGTCTTGTTTTTGTATCCATTCAGCAGTCGGTGTCTTTTGGTTGGAGCATTTAATCTACTTACATTTAAGGCAATTACCAATATGTATTTTTTTGTGTGTGTGTTTTTTGGCCACGCTTTGCAACATGCGGGATCTTAGTTCCCTGAATAGGGATCAAGCCCATGCCCCCTGCATTGGAAGTGCAGAGTCTTAACCACTGGACTGCCAGGGAAGTCCCCCAGTATGTATGTTCTTATTTCTATTTTGTTAATTGTTTTGGGATTGTTTTCATAGGTCTTTTTTCTTCTCTTCCTCTTTTGTTGTCTTCTCTTGTGATTTGATGACTGTCTTTAGTGTTGTGTTTGGATTACTTTTTCTTTTTTGTGTGTATATCTATTGTTGATTTTCGGTTTGCAGCTACCATGAGGTGCTGATATAGCAGTCTATACATATACAGGATTGTGTTAAGTTGCTGGTCTGTTAATTTCAAATGCATTTTCAATAGCCTGCATTTGTACTGTCCTCTTCTCATGATTGCTGCTTTTGGTATATTTGTGTGTGGATGATTTCCTATATTTACTGTATGTTTGCCTTTACCAGTGAGCTTTCCCATTTGTAATTTTCTTGTTTCTAGTTGTGGGCTTTTCTTTTCTACCTAGAGAAGTTCCTTTAGCCTTTGTTGTAAAGCTGGTTTGGTGGTGCTGAATTCTCTTAGCTTTTGCTTGTCTGTAAAGCTTTTGATTTCTCTGTTGAATGTGAATGAGAGCATTGCTGGTTAGAGTATTCTTCCTTGTAGGTTTTTCCCTTTCATCACTTTAAATATATCATGACATTCCCTTCCGGGCTGCAGAGTTTCTGCTGAAAAATCAGCTGATAACCTTATGAGGATTCCCTTGTATGTTATTTGTTGCTTTCCCCTTGTTGTTTTTAGTATTTTCTATTTGTCTTTAATTTTTGTCAGTATGATTAATATGTGTCTCGGCAGGTTCCTCCTTGGGCTTATCCTGTATGGGACTCTCTGTGCTTCCTAGACTTGGGTGACTGTTTCCTTTCCCATGTTAGGGAAGTTTTTGGCTATTATCTTTTCAAATATTTTCTCAGATCCTTTCTCTTTCTTCTGTCTTTCTGGGACCCTTATAATGTGAATGTTGGTGTGTTTAATGTTGTCCCAGAGGTCTTGTAGACTGTCCTCATTTCTTTTCATTCTTTATTCTGTTCTGTGGCAATGATTTCCACTATTCTGTCTTCCATCTCACTTATACATTCCTCTGCCTCATTAATTCTGCTATTGATTCCTTCCAGTGTATTTTTCCTTTCAGTTATTTTATTGTTCATCTGTTCTTTAAATTTTCTAGCTCTTTGTTAAACATTTCTTGTATCTTCTTGGTCTGTGCTTCCATTCTTCTTCTGAGATCTTGGATCATCTTTAATTACTCTGAGTTCTTTTTTGGGTAGATTGCCTATCTCCACTTCACTTAGTTGTTCTGAGGTTTTATCTGGAACATATTACTCTGCTGTCTCATTTTGTCTAACTTTATGTGTTTGCTCTCCTATAGTATGCAGAATTATAGTTCCTCTTGCTTCTGGTGTCTGCCCCCTGGTAGATGAGGTTGGTCTAAGAGCCTTGTACAGGCTTCCTGTTGGGAGGGACTCATGCCTGCCCACTGGTGGGTGGAGCTGGGTCTTGTCCCTCTGGTGGGTAGGGCCATGTCAAAGGGTGTGTTTATAGGCAGCTGTGGGCTCAGGAAGACTTTGAGCAGCCTTAAAGTCTGCTGAAGGGTGGGGCTGCATTCCTACCCTGTTGGTTGTTTGGCCTGAGGCAGCCCAACATTATGGGTAGCCTTTGGGCTGTTGGGTAGGGCCAGGCCTTGGCATCAAAATGGCGGCCTCCAGGACAGCTTACACCAATGAGTACTCCCCAGTGCCTCTGCCACCAGTGTCCTTGTCCCAACAGTGAGCCACATTCACCTCCTACCTCTCCAGGACACTCTCCAAGATCAGCAGGTAGGTCTTTCCCAGGCTCTTATGAAGTCACTGCTTTTTCCACTGGGTCCCAGTGCACATGAAATCTTGTGTGCGCCCTCCAAGAGTGACGTTTCTGTTTCCCCCAGTTCTGTGGAGTTTCTGCAATCAAGCCCCTCTGATCTTCAAAGCCAAATGCTCTGGGGGCTCCTCCTCCCAATTCCAGATCCCCATAGTAGGGAGCCTGACCTGGGGCTCAGAACTCTCACTCCTGTGGGAGAACCTCTGTGATATGATTATTTTACAGTTTGGGGGTCGCCCACCTGGTGGGTATGGGATTTGATTATATTGCAAATGGAACCCTCCTACCGTCTCATTGTGGCTTCTTTTTTGTCTTTGGAAGTAGATTATCTTTTTGGTAGGTTCCAGTCATTTTTTGTCAATGGTTGTTCAGCTGTTTTGATTTTGGTGTTTTCGTGAGGTGGATGAGCTCAGGTCCTTCTACTCTGCCATCTTTCTGGGGATCTCTCTGAGGGTTCTGTCAAAATGTAGATTCTAAATCTGTAGGTCTGCAGTAGGACCTGAGAGTCTGTGTTTCTTCCAGGCTCCCAGAAGAGGTAGCTAATATTGATCTGTGTGCTTTGAGCAGCAAGACTGTAGTGAGGATAACACCAAGCTTCTGAAAGGAATTCGTCTTAACTGATAATACTGTTACTGGTTTGTTCTTAAAGGATATAAGATACAGATGAACACCCATGTGGAACAGATGTGTAGGGCAGGGCTTGGGGAAAGTGTGCAGAGCTTCCATGACCTCTCTGGGCACCCCTGCTTGTTCCCCTCCCTAGATGCTCCCCCCCTTGTTTCTGTAATTTGCAGTTCACTGAAAAGAACAGCATTAAGATTTGGAACCTGAAGACCCCTAAGACCTAACTCTGTGCATGTTTGTGGACACGTGTGCAGGTGCAATGCTAAGTTACAAGCATCTTTATTTCACAGCTGTACTAACATATTAACGGTCTCACCTATTTGTGAGAATAAGACATTCTCATGCCTCTAAAATGTATGGTGCTTTTTCTAAAATACTCGATTTGGACACTACAATTTTAATCAAGTTATGTCTAAGTTGCAGTGCACCTGTCTGAATTGTTTTACGCCCGTGGGTAAAGTGTATCATGTTTTGGGACTAGAAAGCATGGAGGTATGAGGAGGTATTTCTCTTATCCCAGAAGCATCTGTTAGATATCTGCCCTCTCCTTTGGGTGGATATCTCTACCTCTTCTCTCTTCTCCATCCCTGTTCCTTGCAAAGTGAAAATTAACACTTCAGTAACAGAGGCACAACACAATAGCCAAGGAGATTGGACTGCAGCTCTGAAATCATTGATTGTTGGGCTCAAATGGGGCAGGTCTGCAGCTTCAAAGGGCCTTTCTTTTATACTCAAGGGTGAGAAGGTTAAGAAATAGTGGAAAAGTAGAAGAAATGTTTCACATTAACAAATCTGTTTTTTTAAAAAATAAACAGAAAAAAACCCATTACTTCCCATAACTACAGATTATAAGATATTACTGAAATCTCGGTTTTTTAAAAGAGTAACCCATCATGGCGGTTCTTTGCTGGGTTAGAGGCCATGGTGGAAAATTCAGTCATGACTGGTCAGTCCTATCTACTGTGGGTCCCAGCAGAACTCTGAGAGTTGGCTAGTGTTGTTAACCACAGAGACCTGCATTATGTAAGACTTTTTTTCAGAGAGATTGTGATTCAGTTTCTTTTCGACAAATCATGGAGAATCATCTTTAAGGTAAGGTGAAAATCATCAGAAGAGTATGTTGACAGCAATGTCCAGAAAGTCTTTAAAATAAGTGCATAACTTTGTACCTATGGTAACATTAAAAAAAATCTTGGGTCAGCCTCTGTTGCAGGGTACGTCTAGAAAATTACTACTTATGATTTAGTTGGTGCATGTTAGGAAAGCAAGTTATATTTGTTAATCTAAAAAGTATGAGTAGGAAGACCATAGAGATCAGATTGTTATGTGTCTCCATGACCCTGTTTTTTGAGTGGGGTGAAGAATAGATGGGTTTTGGTGAAAGAACAAAAACTCTTACTACTTTTTCCTGATCGTTATGGGTCTATTTCAGAATTTTAAGGATGACAACCTACTGATAGGTTATGGACAATTAGAGCTCTTGTTCTTCTCTGATTTCTCTCTTTGATCCCAGTGAGCACTGGGTGAGGGTCACAGTCTTTGGTGTCCACTTCAAGAGGTTACAGAGGCCTCCTGCTCCCAGGGTCACTGTACTGCCTCACAACCCCACTGGCTGCCATTCATGGAACACATATGAGTGTGGCACCCCACACACGGCATAAATGTGTCAACGGCAAAAATCTTCATTAAGCAGAAATAAAACCTGTGGTCAATATGTATTTTTTTCTTTTAGTCTAAAGAGAATATTAACCGAGATTACATCACAAAAACTTTAAATGTATTTACAGAGTGAATAAGTTACACAGATAAACTTTGAATGTTTCTAATGTGCAACAGGTTTACATGCACACAGCTAACACTTGACAGCATTAAGTTTAAGGAGAAAACTTAAGAATGGCCCTTTACATATATATTACAAATAAAATGACATTTCTTAAGAAACAAAGTGACAACTCATATTTTACCGTTATGATTCTACTTCCAGCTATCCAAACAGATATTAAAATATGCATGCGTAACAGGTGAAAAGACTTGGAATTTATAATGTTGAATGTCTTTAACTTTTTTCTACAAAATGGCCAAGTTGGTTAAAATTAACACTCATCATTCTGTAGTATAAATATGCTCATAAAAGCAACCTTATAGTAAAAAGCAGCCAAGATCCTTTAAAAAAAAGTCTCTCTGGACCATTTTTGGTGCGAGGGTCCTAATCACAGACCCCTGCAAAGAGATCCAGGGCTTTCGAAACAGTAGCCTAGCAACATAAGAAAGGTACTTCATAGCAGCTCCTTTTAGATACAGTAATTGTATTCAAATTTCAGTGTACATTAAATTGTCCATTTACAATTCCCTTTTCACATATACAGGCTGTCAGCTTTTGACCGTCTTACAATTTTCAGTGGCCAGCTTCATTCTGCCTGCCCCTTCCTCAGCCCACCAAAAAAAGAAAAAAAAAAAGAAAAGGAAAGAATGTACAAGTTTTAGAATATAAAATATTTTTAGCGAAGAAAACATTGCACTTTTGCCAATCTAAAATTGTTTCTAGAAAGGAAGGTACTGTGCAGAGTAGTCGGCTTTGGTATGCAATGGAAGTCACATCTTCAGTAGTGAGTTGCATTTGCTCAGTAAAATAACACATTTGTGCCACACAGCATGACGGATGGAGGTTGTTCCAGAATGTCCTATGCTACCTTGGTTCTTATAGTATTGCTACATGTGGGAAGTTCTGCCATCCTCTTTAGAAAAAGTCCTACAGGTAACAAGAGGGAGAACAGTCTGACCAAGCCTTTTGAAGGCCGAGAAGACACTGAATGACGTCACCCCAGCATGGCAGCACCCCCAGCTTGACACCCATGGGGGACGGAAGGCTCCTGTCAGAGACTAGTGCCGGAAACACTGGAGTCTGGAAGGAAAGCGGTGAGGACCCGGTAGCTCTGGGCCCTGCGGATCATGTCCCGGATCTCCATGTTCAGCTCCATCAGCTTGGTGCAGATCTCGGTCAGGCTCTGGTTAGACCCCACCAGTGCGTAAGTACCTGTTTGTCCCAGAGTTTGATGACGGAAATAAATATTCAGTAGTGTCTGGACCTCATCGTCAGAACTGCTTCCAAAGATGTCATTGGGCCACAGACTTCTGCAGTCAGAAAAGAAGAGCAGATTAGAGGCACTATTATTCACAAGGTTGAGAGGTTATGAGTCTTTATTAGTATAAGAAAATTGCTCTTTTAATACAAAAGCTTTTGTTGAGATATAATTCACAAACTGTACAATTCAGCTATCTAAAATATATAGTTCTGTGGCTTTTTTAGTAATATTCAGAGTTGTGCAGACATCACATGATCAGTTTTAGAATATTGAATATTATTGGTTTTGATAAAATATCTAAAGTAAAAAAATATCAGAATGGAATCCCATAATCTTAAAATATTTATTTGCTATAGCATTCTGGTTACAATGAATGTGAATATACTATCAAAATGTAGGGAGAAAAAACCCAAAGAGGCTACATTCAAATAATTAGTTTTAAAATTATGTTGGCGTATACTTTGAAGTGTTTGAACATTTTAGAGATGACCAGAACCGAAACCAACACTTCAAACAATAAGTCCTGAAATCTGATGTTTCTGGCATGGTAATGGGAAGGATCTGAGAAGGGTTTATATAAACATCTCGGTGTTCCTTCCGTAGTGATTTAGTCCCCAGCCATGACAAAGTAACTATTAGGCATGCATTTCCTTTAACCGTCTCTAAATAGAAATAGTAGCGTCACCTGCATTCCCGGATTTGCCGTAAAGCCTTGCCAAGTTCGTTGTTTTTCAAGCACTCGAGCATGGACTGGATGGCTGCTTCAGTGGACGTGAAGGTCGGCTCAGACCACGCCCCCTCTATGTAGAGAGGGTCGGCTGTGATGGCTGCAGTAGCCTCCTTCAGGTTTTTCTTTAGGTCACTCAGTTCCCTGGACATATTTAGCAGCTGTTAAAAAAAAAAAGTATTTTTACTGTATTTAGTTGCAGGCTGGATTTTACATCCCCAAAGTAAAAAAAAATTTGTATGAGGTCTGGTTAAGCAGAAGCTTAATATCTCGGTAAACTAAAATAGGACAGATGAAACCGTACTGCATGGTATATGTAGGGTTATGGGGCTGAATGCGTTGTATTCAACTATATCAACAGCTGGGATGCTCTCCTTATATAAAAGATTGACTCCTTTTAAAATGTCTATTTAAGCAGAAGGGCATACGTAGAAGTAAAATGCACAAGAGAACAGGCTCGGTAGTTGGATAACGCTGGGTTTATTAGATGCCAGTTCTGCATTATTGACTACTGCATAGTCATGTAAACTTTTACGTGCCTTAGTTTTATCATCTGTGAGATTGAAGATATTACCCACCTCTCAGGTTATTTTAAAGATTAAACAAACAGCTTGGCACAAAAGCACCCAATAAATTTAATTATGAACACAGATGCTGTTTGAAGAATAAACTTTTCTCCCTACTCCTATGCCACGGGAAAAGATGAAAGACATAATTTTAAGAGGGAGGAGGAAAAAATCTCAATGTAATGTTAGTATTCATGTTACAAGTAAGAGATATTGTCCCTCAGAATTACTGGAACCAAAAGATTCTGAGCTGTTAAAAAGTAAATCATAAAGAGAACCTGTGTCACTTCTTAGTGCCTCCAAAGTGTACAGTGGAAGACAGCTCTTTTGCAGTTTGACCTCAAGAGCATTTAAAAGAAACTGAGATGAATTTAAAGGTTTTTTGTTTCCCTTTGTCATGTAAGCTGAGGATGCCCTGTTTCTTTGAAAAGTTGATTTACCCAGCATCTTTACCTGTTTTCATTCCCAGCCTGCTCACCGTACAAGGTATAGAACTGAAGCCCTCAAGGACTGTCTTCACACAGATGCCGATTAAATACAACTCTGTACTCCAGCCCCACGTTCAAAATTCAAGGAGGTAATCCTTTTACATAAGTTGTTAGAGTGTCTTAGACATATAGTTTTTAAAGTGTGAAAGTGAATTTCTTATTTTAAATCTAGGTAAGTTTTTTTTTTTTTTTTTTTTTTTTTGCGGTACGCAGGCCTCTCACTGTTGTGGTCTCTCCCGTTGCGGAGCACAGGCTCCGGATGTGCAGGCTCAGCGGCCATGGCTCACGGGCCCAGCCGCTCTGCGGCATGTGGGATCTTCCTGGACTGGGGCACGAACCCATGTCCCCTGCATCGGCAGGCGGACTCTCAACCACTGCGCCACCAGGGAAGCCCTAGGTAAGTTTTAAATTATGTGTGTGTAAAGTATTTAAAACTTACCTAGATTTAAAATAATTAAGGAAAAATTCACTTTAAATTTATTAGATTTAAAATAATTATATACACACACACGGTATGAAACATGTAATTTACTACTCTTAAGTGAAACGTGAATTACTTTTTTAATATGGAAAATGACATGTGAATTGCATGTGCATTGTCCTCTATTTTTGGAGCAGAGAATGGACTCTGAGGGTTCGGTTCCTACTTTCCAGAAGAGTAAAGCTTATCTTGACAATGGGGCAAATCCCAGTCATCAACTGTCTTTTCTTTTATCTGATAATTTGTGATTCTGTGGAGGAAAACTCGTTTGTGAAGAGCTCTTCATAAACAACGATGTCTGACTCCTGTCTCACTTGAAATTGGGATCTGTGAAAGGACAGTTGACCCTTGAGCAACTCGGGGTTAGAGGCACGGTCTAACTTCTGGTTCCACCCACCCACCCACCCCCGCCCCTAGAACTTAACTACTAACAGCCCCCTGTTGACCGGAAGCCTTACTGATAACACACAGTCCATTAATACATATTTTGTATGTTATATGTATGTCTACATATATTTTATGTAGTCACGACATATCTATTTCTAGGTATGTTTGCAAGATTTTTCAAATTTCCAATATATTGAAAAAATCCACATAGGTAAGTGGACTCACAGTTCAAACTCATGTTGTTCAAGGGTGAACTGTATATTTAAAAACTATAGTCACTTTTCCTTTTTTCCACACTGAGTAATAATTATGGTTAAATGGCTGTCATTCTTTCTCCTCCTCCCCTACCCCCAACTCAGACATGAGGTTTCTAGGCTCCATCCTCACTCCGCTGCTTGCAATGGGATTGTTTCATGGACTTATGACTGTTCCCTGACGGCACATCTGCACCTTTAGCAGCAGATCCTTGTATTTAACTACATGCAAGATGGGATCTAGCAGGCAGAGTCGGTCACTGACGAGCAGGCAGGAGCTGTGGATGTACAATTGTGTCAGGCCTCCTCTGACATCCCTGTCTTAGCTGTGGCACTGTGGTTACATAGTTCATCTGAGAGGGGACCTGAGCATCGTCCCCCACTCCTCCCCCCACACCCCATCAGTTTCAGTGACCTTTTGTCCTAAAATATCTCCCACGTTTCCTCCCTATCCTTACCTAGCACTTCTGTCCTAGTTCAAACTCTCACCTCTTATCTGAGCTATTTCAGCGGCCTCATAACTGACTGGTCTGTCTGTCTCCAGTCTAGCTGTCACCAAATCCACCCTCCACATCCCTGCCGTGAAGATCTAACTAAAATACTCACAGGTGCAGCGTCTTGCGTGATCTCACCTTACTTATCTCTTCCGCCTTAGTCCATTGTTCCTTTTGGTTTGCATTTTATAGTCTAGTAATCCTCAATTGCCTGTACTTGTAGTTCCTATCTCTTTCTCACTACCATATTTATGCCCACGCTGTTGTTTCTTACTGGAACATTCCTCCTTACCCCCCACTTCATCTCTCTAATTCTAACTCATCCTTTAAGAATCAGGTGTGATCTCCTCCAGAAAGTTTCCTCTTTCAACCTCCTTGTCTCCAGCTGAACTAGGCACTCACCCTCTGAGCTTCCACAATATCCAGTGTACACCACCATTATTTCATCTACTACACTGCAGTAGTGTTTTTTCAAGTCTAGGAAAAATTTGGCTCACTCAGAAGCTGTATGCTCAAGTTACTTTACCTTTTACATTAAAAGTATTAATGCATCCGGATGCTAAGCAGAGCAGGGAAGCTGAAGAGAGTCAAACATCATGTAGTTATTTCCTTCTTACCTCAATGTAGGATCAAGTATGAACAGCTAGAGGTCAGAAAAACCGTAACACAAGGAACTTTTTCAAATAAGGATCCCCAGACACAGGGCCAGGGGGAGGCAAGTGAAGCCCTCGGCATAGCATTCAGGGAGGGGCTCACCCTGAAGGTCGTCCTTGTATTTTGTGTCCAGGTATGTCACTTGCCTCACCCTAGTCCTGGCACTGCCACGTGAGCATGGAAATAAATATAAGACACTGGTATTTAAGACTTGTGCTTGAGTGAAAGGATTATGTGGGAATAAAATCACTTGGACATTTATAAACTGGCAGGAGGGAGAACAAAAGGAAAGCAGTGATACTCATGGCAGGACCTGGGGTCGGGAGTGGGCAGGCTCACCTCTGGCATGGAGCTGACTTCGTGCACCTGGCCGATGAGCTTACAGTACGACTGAAAAAGCAGCAGCAGCTGGAAGTGTAGCTTATACAACCTCTGACACAGTTCCAGTTGCTAAAGAGAGAATTTGCATGGGAAGAAAGAGTTATTAAGGATCATTCTTGTATAGTAAGTGAAATCTTAGTGGAGACTAATGCACCTTTTTTTTTTTTAAATCAAGGAACCATAACTAGTTGTTACCATTCTAAATAAAACAGAACAACAAATCCAATCAATGACTATCAGTGAGAAATTCACTGTGTAATATAGAATAAAACAGCTCCTGGAGGATGACTAATTAGAAAGAAGTAGTAGCTAGCTATAAAGGGACTTAGTGAACTGCCAAATTTCCATTATATTCGCCAATTAAATTACAGGTTTAATATCTACAAATTATAACTGCAGTCTTAATTTTTATAAGCTATACATCTTTGAACACAATTTCTTTTTATTAAAGGTATATTTAAAAGGCAGAGCATTAAGTGGTTCTAGGTGTTAAATTTATAAATTCAGCAGACACTTGGGAGATTATTCCTTGTGACAATTCTGGCTGCCATTTAGGGTATAGGCACTCATCCTAAAGTCTGTGTAAACACAAGAGTCACGTGACTGTCTAAGGTGCTGCATCAGGTTTAATGATGATGCTTCTACTCAGTGCTCAACAAATTTGTTGAATTAAAGAGAGATAAAAAGGGCCCAAAATGCTTACAAAAAGGAGAAATCATGAAAGCATGCAAAACTTTCTGTGGAAAGAACGTTAAAAAATATGCATACAAAATGGCCCTGGAGCTCTATAGACACCTCTGGAATTGAAAATGTTTTCATTATACAGCTTACATGTACTGTAAGGGAAGAATAAACCATGAGTAATTCCAACACCAATGATCATAGTACTCTTTGAGCTATATCTGCTCAATGGCCTCTAAACTTTGCCTGTTTTATCCCAAGAAAGGGTTAGCTCCTAGGTAGCAGATGGGATTCTGCTAGAGGAAAACGACAGCCTTCACTAGATAGAATTTAATGGCTCAGCAGTCACCACTGAAAGTGGGTGAGATATGTGGCTTAAACCAAACACTTCACTGTTCAGTTTTCAAACGTGGTTAAGTAAGGATAAATAGGGCCTTTCTTTCACTAATGGACTACAAAGAACTCAGTAAGAATTGAGAGCCACTGACGTGACTTAAAACTGTTCCCCCCAAATCAGTTTAAGGAGAGCCACTGACGTGACTTAAAATTGTTCCCCCCAAATCAGTTTAAGGAGAGAAATGACAAGAATTTAAATTTAGGTTTTTAGGAAGCATATTCCATTAATAGTATTATTAACATACTCTTGACCCTAATTTTAAAAGTGACTAAAGTTTATGCTAAGACCATGCTGGATGGAGTTTTCTTTCTCCTCTCTCCCTGGCCCTTAGGGGGAAAAAGCAATTCTACTTAGATTTATTTGATCTCTCAATGCTGGTAACCAGCCTAAGTGTAAAGAAGTAGCTACACTCGTTTGCTAACCCAAACTAGATGTTTGGTTGTTTTAGTAACACATTTTATGATAATTTAAACTTGCCTTTGTGGAAACCTTTTCAAAATCTGGTATAAAAGACAACTGCCAGAGACTCTCAGACAAAAAAAGTATTGTTTAAAAACAAAATGTTACTTTTCACAATTTAGGGTGAAACCTAGATATGAAAACTCTGACTTTTCTAAGTGTCAGATAATGGTAGTTATTTCTAAAAATATTCTAGTGATAACATGAGAGTTCATAGCAACATAGGTTTCTACTTTGGGAGGAAAGCAGCCCAGAATGCTAATAAACTACATGTCTCAGTCTACCAAATAAAAGAAAATGAAACAAAAAAGGGAAAACATGCTAAGAGATATAATAGTAACAGTAAAAATAAGATTGTTATGGGTCCATGCCTAAATGGACAAAGAGTAGGAAAGAAAGTTAACTTACTGCAAGAGATTCCATTTGCTACACAGCAAGCATGGCACAGGAAACAAAGGAAAGGAAAGAAAGTACAGGGTCAGTGTAATGCATGCAACAGAAAGCACGGCCCTCTTCTAAGAGCAGAACCGTCAGCCGTCAGCTGTCAGCCGTATTAGCATCGCTTGCCCCAACGTGATAAATGGTTGCAAATGTTGTACCCATTCAACATGCACAGCAGTCCAGTTAAAAACAAGCTCTAATGGGAAACATGTCATTGAAAAAACATAATTTGTGATCTTTTAGATTCTCTGATTAGTTAATTTAGACTTTGTCAGTCTTGGAGACCATAAGTGAAAACTTATATTGCTTGAAGATTTTAGTGTTTAAATGTGAATAGTAACATAGTAAACATAGTAAAACTGTGAGGAGACCAACTGATTAATCTGAAAGAACTACAGCCCCAAACAAATTACACTATTGCTAGGTTAAGGCAGAGTCTTTAATATGTTTGGCTTCATATCTACTATGCTATGACTATCCAATTAGCATAGAATATAATTAACAATCTAAGTGGCATTTTCTTTAGAGTCAGGTTGCCTTCCACGTTGAGAATATTTTACAGGACTGCTAGATATTGTTATTTCAAAGGACTGAACATTGTCTTTATACTCCCAAACAAGTGTGAGATATGACAATTAATCTTGCATTTTAGTTTTTATAATTTTTTCCCCAGTAGACAATTTCTAAAAGTAATCTAGAACTGATGTTAGTCTAGAATATTATAAATTTGTAACTGGGCCATGTTACAGATTACACAACCCGAGGTATTTACTATTTTCAAGAAAACTTTAACTGTGCTAGAAGTTTTTATAACCAAACCTTATGCACTGAAAAACAATGTCACACAAGAAAGGAGTACAGGGCCAGAGTTTTTTTTTTTTTTTTTTTGCGGTACGCGGGCCTCTCACTGCTGTGGCCTCTCCCGCTGCGGAGCACAGGCTCTGGACGCACAGGCTCAGCGGCCACAGCTCATGGGCCTAGCCGCTCCGTGGCATATGGGATCTTCCCAGACCAGGGCATGAACCCGTGTCCCCTGCATTGGCAGGCGGACTCTAAACCACTGCGCCACCAGGGAAGCCCAGAGCCAGAGTTTTAAGTCTACATATACAG
Source organism: Orcinus orca (assembly GCF_937001465.1). NCBI lineage: Eukaryota > Metazoa > Chordata > Mammalia > Artiodactyla > Delphinidae > Orcinus > Orcinus orca. Next base: position 69,954,407 of record NC_064576.1, read on the forward strand.
AGTTGCCACCATGAAGACTTTTTAGAAAACGTCAAATCTGATTGAAACGTTTAGTATGAACCTTAGTACATAACTGCTTCTACCATGGAATTTACTTTTCAGAAGCATGGAATGAAGCAAGTGCTGAGTAAATTACATGGTGTTATGTGAAGAAAACGGCTATCTTTTTTACTGTTTTCCAAAAGAATGTTGTAATCCCAGGTCATCAAGTCAGTTAAAGAAAAATCTTCTCTGTTCAGTGAAGGCAAATGAGGCTTTTTGACTTGAGCCTGGTACCGAGGAATTTCATTGTCAACGAATTCCTTCCACTCCACGCTCAGGGCACACACTTGTGTTTCTTGGGAGACGGACAGCTTGATGAACACCAGTTCTCAGTGTCCTTCTTACACTCTCCTTTCTAGGTAGGCTAGTCCAAGCTGCATTGATATTTATTACCCCAGAATCTTTTCCTAGCCCACAGGCTTGGATGTAGTTTGCATTTAGAGTTCCAAAAAGATAGTGAAAAAAGCCTTTCAAGGAAAATGTTAAAACTTCCCCCCCCCCCAAATATTTTCCGATATCCAGGTTTTAAAAATAATCCCTTTAGAAGTCTTTATAGATATATCTATGTTTTGGTGATTCAAGATTCTTTTGAAAATGTGGGAATCTGTTTTATTTGGTCACAAGGATTTTCTTCAAGCCCAGTTCCTGTACTCCTGATATGACTTGATTTATATATAAATTGGATTTAGAGGTATGTTTTCTGAAAATGAGAAAAAAAATGTCAAGAAGTCAAGATGTTAAGAATTGATCATAGACAAGGTAGCTTAAAAGCCTAGAATCATCTAGTTCTTATTCATTAACAGTATCATAGGAGGAGCTTCAAGATGGTGGAAGAGTAAGACGTGGAGATCACCTTCCAAATTACATCAGAAATACATCTACACGTGGAACAACTCCTACAGAACACCTACTGAATGCTGGCAGAAGACCTCAGACCTCCCAAAAGGCAAGAAACCCCCCACGTACCTGGGTAGGGCAAATGATAAAAGAATAAACAGAGACAAAAGAATAGGGACGGGACCCGCACCAGTGGGAGGGAGCTGTGAGGAAAGCTTTCCACACACTAGGAGCCCCTTCGCGGGCGGAGACTGCGGGTGGCGGAGGGGGGACGCTTCGCAGCCGCGGAGGAGAGCACAGCAACAGGGGTGCGGGGGGCAAAGCGGAGAGATTCCTGCACGGAGGATCGGTACCGACCAGCACTCACCAGCACTCACCAGGCCGAGAGGCTCGCCGCCGGGGCGGGCAGGGCTGGGAGCTGAGGCTCGGGCTTCGGAGGTCAGATCCCAGGGAGAGGACTGGGGTTGGCTGTGTGAACACAGCCTGAAGGGGGCTAGTGCACCACGGCTAGCCGGGAGGGAGTCCGGGAAAAGTCTGGAACTGCCTAAGAGGCAAGAGACCATTGTTTCTGGTGCCTGAGGAGAGGGGATTCAGAGCGCCGCTTAAACGAGCTCCAGAGACGGGCATGAGCTGCGGCTATCAGCGTGGACCCCAGAGACGGGCAGGAGACGCTAAGGCTGCTGCTGCCGCCACCAAGAAGCCTGTGTGCGAGCACAGGTCACTTTCCACACCTCCCTTCCGGGGAGCCTGTGCAGCCCGCCACTGCCAGGGTCCCAGGATCCAGGGAGAACTTCCCCGGGAAAACACACACTGGCCTCTGTCGCTGCAGGCTCGCCCCGCATCCATACCCCTCCCTCCCCCGGGGCTTAATGAGCCAGAGCCCCCGAATCAGCTGCTCCTTTAACCCCATCCTGTTTGAGCAAAGAACAGATGCCCTCAGGCAACCTACACGCAGAGGCGGGGCCAAATCCAAAGCTGAGCCCCTGGGAGCTGTGAGAACAAAGAAGAGAAAGAGAAATCTCTCCCAGCAGCCTCAGGAGCAGCGTATTAAATCTCCACAATCAACTTGATGTACCTGCATCTGTGGAATACCTGAATACACAAAGACAAAGAGTCAACCCAAATTGAGGAGGTGGACTTTGGGAACAACGATATATATATTTTTTTACCTTTTTCTCTTTTCATGAGTGTGTATGTGTACGCTTCTGTGTGTGATTTTGTCTGTATAGCTTTGCTTTTACCATTTCTCCTAGGGTTCTGCCTGTCCATATTATTTTCTATATTACTTAAAAAATTTTTTTTCTTATTTATTTATTTATTTATTTTGTGGTACGCGGGCCTCTCACTGTTACGGCCTCTCCCGTTGCGGAGCACAGGCTCCGGACGCGCAGGCTCAGCGGCCATGGGTCACGGGCCCAGCTGCTCCGCGGCATGTGGGATCTTCCCGGACCGGGGCACGAACCCGCGTCCCTGCATCGGCAGGCGGACTCTCAACCACTGCGCCACCAGGGAAGCCCTCTTAACTATTTTTTATTTTAATAACTTTATTTTATTTTGCCTTCTTCCTTTCTTTTTCTCCCTTTTATTCTGAGCCATGTGGAGGACAGGCTCTTGGTGCTGCAGCCAGGAGTCAGGGCTGTGCTGCTGAGGTGTGAGAGCCAAGTTCCAGATACTGGTCCACAAGAGACCTCCAAGCACCATGTAATATCAAACGGAAAAAATCTCCCAGAGATCTCCATCTCAACGCCAAGACCCAGCTCCACTCAACGACCAGCAAGCTACAGTGCTGGACACACTATGCCAAACAACTAGCAAGACAGGAACACAACCCCACCCATTAGCACAGAGGCTGCCTAAAATCATAATACGGCCACAGACACCCCAAAACACACCACCAGACGTGGACCTGCCCACCAGAAATACAAGATCCAGCCTCATCCACCAGAACACAGGCACTAGTCCCCTCCGCCAGGAAGCCTACACAACCCACTGAACCAACCTTAGCCACTGGGGACAGACATCAAAAACAATGGGAACTACGAACTTGCAGCCTGCAAAAAGGAGACCCCAAATACAGTAAGTTAAGCAAAATGTGAAGACAAACACACAGCAGATGAAGGAACTAGGCAGAAGCCCACCAGACCTAACAAATGAAGAGGAAATAGGCAGTGTACCTGAAAAAGAATTCAGAGTAATGATAGTAAAGATGATCCAAAATCTTGGAAACAGAATGGAGAAAATACAAGAAACGTTTAACAAGGACCTAGAAGAACTAAGGAGCAAACAAACAGTGATAAACAACACAATAAATGAAATTAAAAATTCTCTAGAAGGGATCAATAGCAGAATAACTGAGGCAGAAGAACGGATAAGGGACCTGGAAGATAAAATACTGGAAATAACTGCTGCAGAGCAGAATAAAGAAAAAAGAATGAAAAGAATTGAGGACAGTCTCAGAGACCTCTGGGACAACTTTAAACACACCAACATTTGAATTATAGGGGTCCCAGAAGAAGAGAAAAAGAAATGGACTGAGAAAATATTTGAAGAGATTATAGTTGAAAACTTCCCTAATATGGGAAAGGAAAGAGTTAATCAAGTCCAGGAAGCACAGAGAGTCCCATACAGGATAAATACAAGGAGAAACACACCAAGACACATATTAATCAACCTATCAAAAAATAAATACAAAGAAAAAATATTAAAAGCAGCAAGGGAAAAACAACAAATAACACACAAGGGAATCCCCATAAGGTTAACAGCTGATTTTTCAGCAGAAACTCTGCAAACCAGAAGGAACTAGCAGGACATATTTAAAGTGATGAAGGAGAAAAACCTACAACCAAGATCACTCTACCCAGCAAGGATCTCATTCAGATTTGATGGAGAAATTAAAACCTTTACAGACAAGCAAAAGCTAAGAGAATTTATCACCACCAAACCAGCTTTACAACAAATGCTAAAGGAACTTTTCTAGGCAGGAAACACAAGATAAGGAAAAGACCTACAATAATAAACCCAAAACACTTAAGAAAATGGTAATAGGAACGTACATATCGATAATTACCTTAAATGTAAATGGAATAGATGCTCCCACCAGAAGACACAGACTGGCTGAATGGATACAAAAACAAGACCCATCTATATGCTGTCTACAGGAGACCCACTTCAGACCTAGGGACACATACAGACTGAAAGTGAGGGGATGGAAAAAGATATTCCATGCAAATGGAAATTGAAAGAAAGCTGGAGTAGCAATTCTCATATCAGACAAAATAGACTTTAAAATAAAGCCTATTATAAGAGACAAAGGACACTACATAATGATCAAGGGATCGATCCAAGAAGAAGATATAACAATTGTAAATATTTATGCACCCAGAATAGGAACACCTCAATACATAAGGCAAATACTAACAGCCATAAAAGGGGAAATCGACAGTAACACAATCATAGAAGGGGACTTTAACATGCCACTTTCACCAATGGACAGATCATCCAATATGAAAATAAATAAGGAAATACAAGCTTTAAATGATACATTAAACAAGATGGACTTAATTGATATTTATAGGACATTCCATTCAAAAACAACAGAATCCACTTTCTTCTCAAGTGCTCATGGAACATTCTCCAGGATAGATCATATCCTGGGTCACAAATCAAGCCTTGGTAAATTTAAGAAAATTGAAATCGTATGAAGTATCTTTTCCGACCACAATGCTATGAGACTAGATATCAATTACAGGAAAAAATCTGAAAGAAATACAAACACATGGAGGTTAAACAACACACTACTTAATAACCAAGAGATCACTGAAGAAATCAAAGAGGAAATCAAAAAATACTTAGAAACAAATGACAATGAAAACACAATGACCCAAAACCTATGGGATGCAGCAAAAGCAGTTCTAAGAGGGAAGTTTATAGCAATACAGTCCTACCTTAGGAAACAAGAAACATCTCAAACAACCTAACCTTACACCTAAAGCAATTAGAGAAAGAACAAAAGAACCCCAAAGTTAGCAGAAGGAAAGAAATCATAAAGATCAGATCAGAAATAAATGAAAAAGAAATGTAGGAAATGACAGCAAAGATCAATAAAACTAAAAGCTGGTTCTTTGAGAAGATAAACAAAATTGATAAACCATTAGCCAGACTTCTCAAGGAAAAGAGGGAGAGGACTCAAATCAATAGATTTAGAAATGAAAAAGGAGAAGTAACAACTGACACTGCAGAAATACAAAGGATCATGAGAGATTACTACAAGCAACTCTATGCCAATAAAATGGACAACCTGGAAGAAATGGACAAATTCTTAGAAATGCACAACCTGCCGAGAATGAACTAGGAAGAAATAGAAAATATGAACATACCATCACAAGCACTGAAATTGAAACTGTGATTAAAAATCTTGCAACAAACAAAAGCCCAGGACCAGATGGCTTCACAGGCAAATTCTATCAAATATTTAGAAAAGAGCTAACACCTATCCTTCTCAAACTCTTCCAAAATATAGCAGAGGGTGGAACACTCCCAAACTCATTCTACGAGGCCACCATCACCCTGATACCAAAATCAGACAAAGATGTCACAAAGAAAGAAAAGTGCAGGCCAATATCACTGATGAACATAGATGCAAAAATCCTCAACAAAATACTAGCAAACAGAATCCAACAGCACATTAAAAGGATCATACAGCATGATCAAGTGTGGTTTATTCCAGGAAAGCAAGGATTCTTCAATATATGCAGATCAATCAACGTGATACACCATATTAACAAGTTGAAGGAGAAAAACCATATGATAAGCTCAACAGATGCAGAGAAAGCTTTCGACAAAAGTCAACACCCATTTATGATAAAAGCCTTCCAGAAAGTAGGCATAGAGGGAACTTTCCTCAACATGATAAAGGCCATATATGACAAACCCACAGCCAACATCGTCCTCAATGGTGAAAAACTGAAAGCATTTCCACTAAGATCAGGAACAAGACAAGGTTGCCCACTCTCACCACTACTATTCAATATTGTTTTGGAAGTTTTAACCACAGCAATCAGACAAGAGGCAGAAATAAAGGAATCCAAATCGGAAAAGAAGTAAAGCTGTCACTGTTTGCAGATGACATGATCCTCTACATAGAGAATCCTAATGATGCTACCAGAAAACTACTAGAGCTAATCAATGAGTTTGTTAAAGTAGCGGGATACAAAATTAATGCCCAGAAATCTCTTGCATTCCTATACAGTAATGATGAAAAATCTGAAAGTGAAATTAAGAAAACATTCCCATTTACCATTGCAACAAAAAGAAAAAATATCTAGGAATAAACCTTCCTAAGGAGACAAAAGACCTGTATGCAGAAAATTATAAGACACTGATGAAAGAAATTAAAGATGATACAAACAGATGGAGAGATATACCATGTTCTTGGATTGGAAGAATCAACATTGTGAAAATGACTATACTACCCAAAGCAATCTACAGATTCAATACAATCCCTATCAAACTACCACTGGCATTTTTCACAGAACTAGAACAAAAAATTTCACTATTTGTATGGAAACACAAAAGACCCCGAATAGCCAAAGCAATCTTGAGAAAGAAAAATGGAGCTGGAGGAATCAGGCTCCCTGACTTCAGACTATACTGCAAAGCTATAGTAATCAAGACAGTATGGTACTGGCATAAAAACAGAAATATGGATCAATGGAACAGGATAGAAAGCCCAGAGATAAACCCACACACATATGGTCACCTTATCTTTGATAAAGTAAGCAAGAATATACAGTGGAGAAAAGACAGCCTCTTCAATAAGTGGTGCTGGGAAAACTGGACAGCTAAATGTAAAAGAATGAAATTAGAACATTCTCTAACACCACACACAAAAAACCCTCAAAATGGATTAAAGACCTAAATGTAAGGCCAGACACCATCAAACTCTTAGAGGAAAACATAGGCAGAACACTCTATGACATAAATCACAGCAAGATCCTTTTTTGACCCACCTCCTAGAGAAATGGAAATAAAAACAAAAATAAACAAATGGGACCTAGTGAAAGTTAAAAGCTTTTGCACAGCAAAGGAAACCATAAACAAGACGAAAAGACAACCCTCAGAACGGGAGAAAATATTTGCAAATGAAGCAACTAACAAAGGATTAATCTCCAAAAGATACAAGCAATTCATGCAGCTCAATATCAAAAAAACAAACAACCCAATCCAAAAATGGGCAGAAGACCTAAATAGACATTCTTCCAAAGAAGATATAGATTGCCAACAAACACATGAAAGAATGCTCAACATCATTAATCGTTAGAGATATGCAAATCAAAACTACAATGAGATATCATCTCACATCAGTCAGAATGGCCATCATCAAAAAATCTACAAACAATAAATGCTGGAGAGGGTGTGGAGAAAAGGGAACCCTCTTGCACCATTGGGGGGAATGTAAATTGATACAGCCACTATGGAGAACATTATGGAGGTTCCTTAAAATAAAAATAGAACTACCATACGACCCAGCAATCCCACTACTGGGCATATACCCTGAGAAAACCATATTTCAAAAAGAGTCATGTACCAAAATGTTCATTGCAGCTCTATTTACAATAGCCAGGACATGGAAGCAACCTAAGTGTCCATCAACAGATGAATGGATAAAGAAGATGTGGCACATATATATAATGGAATGTTACTCAGCCATAAATAGGAACGAAACTGAGTTATTTGTAGTGAGGTGGATGGACCTAGAGTCTGTCATACAGAGTGAAGTAAGTCAGAAAGAGAAGAACAAATACCGTATGCTAACACACATATATGGAATCTAAAAAAAAAAAAAAAAAGGGTCAGAAGAACCTAGGGGCAAGATGTGAATAAAGCTGCAGACCTACTAGAGAATGGACTTGAGGACACAGGGAGGGGGAAGGGTAAGCTGGGACAAAGTGAGAGAGTGGTATAGACATATATACACTACCAAACAAAGTATATAGCTAGTGAGAGGCAGCTGCATAGCACAGGGAGATCAGCTCGGTGCTTTCTGACCACCTAGAGGGGTGGGATAGGGAGGGTGGGAGGGAGGGAGGGAGATGCAAATGGGAAGAGAGATGGGGACATATGTATATGTATAACTGATTCACTTTGTTATAAAGCAGAGGCTGACACACCATTGTAAAGCAATTATACTCCAATAAAGATGTTAAAAAAAAAAAAGCATAGCCACTCTTGTTTCTCTGTATTCTGCTCTGAAGCCAGTTCTTTGCTTATGATATAGCCAGTTAGGTAAAAATCTGAGAGATTTTCGACATCAGAAGATAAGTCACAGTATACTATACTATATTAACTATAATTTTCATCATGCTTAATCTCTGAAAGTCACTGGTTTAAACTAAATTGGATAAAATTCAGAAAATCTAGCCAATTGTTGAAGCTTTCCTACTCAGTATTACATAGATGCATGTAATCTCCTAAGCAGGTGGGTACAATACGTACTTACCTGGTGCTAAAGGCACTTGGCTTTGGCACATTCATGACTATTCCATTATATGTGTTGAGTAGGTTTTTGGACCTTGGTCATGAATATCTTTCAAAGATTTGAAAGATAAATACCTTTAAGCCTCTAATACAGATTACACACTCTGACGTATTTACTATTTTCAAGAAAACTTTCATTTCAGCAGACATTTCCTTACTCAGTCTAGAGATGAGATTCCTTATAGCAAAGGACTGATTGACTGTATCCGAAGGATAATGTTTAATGGGTTACAGTTTAGCTGGAGAAACATCTCGTCTTGTTCAACATTTAGCTTTTTGCTCAATTTGTAGAAGAACAGAGGTTGCAGCCTTCTCTCATTCTTGGTTAGACAGGGATAGGAAATACACAGCTAAGAGGGTTACTGTCCAAGACGACTCTAAGATGGTCTGAATGTAATAAGAAAATGTATTGCGGCTACATGTAAACTCTTGTACTTGAGTCCAAAGGGTCGAATGTTCAATTAGTGCTCAGAAATAGCTGTGGAATTAAGAGTGCGTCAACTAAAATCACTTATGGCAAATGAAGTGGCAACCTCTCTAGCTTCCCCAGGGCCAGCCCTGCAGAACCGGGGAGGTGAGCTGTGCTAACTCGCCTTAGGGTCAAGGCCAATGCCACTGCCTGGAGAGCCCAGAGCTGAGATGCTTCACCGTGTCCTACGTTTCCGTGAACTTAAACTCCCCAGCAGCAGCCGCTCCAGGATGAATTCCGCGGGCGACAGGAGAGGTCACCGCAAACCACAATCCTTACATAGAGGTGCTGGCTTTAAGTCATGAAGAGACCTGTCTCGCTGGGTGTGTGCAGGCGGAGAAGACACTGGTACAGCAGCGTCTGCCAAGGAGCTGCCCTCACGACAGGCGCGACTCACACGCCCGCCTTGTTCTACATCTTATTTGCTGTGCGCCCTGCCTCATTCTAGGAGAACGGGTACTGTAGTCACCAAGTAGCCTAAATTACTGACTAATCACACCTGTCTTAACAAAAGAAGCCTTCCCTCCAAAATACTTCCCATATATTAGAAGCACTTTTCTCAGGAACACTGTTCTGTTGTTTTGTACACAAGCTACAACGACTCCTCCAAGGTCCCCTCAGGGAGTGAGGCCAGCACACGGGCCCTAGCATCTTATATACGCAGAGACTGTTCTCACTGCGGCAAAGAGGAACACTCCTGTTTTTCTTGAAAGGCACAGTTCTATTTAGCTTTCACTTCCCCATTGTGGGGCCTTAGGTGCAAAGGCACATGTTTCTATTATAAAGACAAGAACATCCTGATGACTGGCACCTGGCTCTTGCCGGCAGGGTCGGGAACTCTGTGCACAGTGGACGGTGGAGAGCCAACCAGCCCAAGGTCACTGCTGCCACTTTAGGAAGGCAGGCCTGGTGTTGCTACCTCTTTTTTCTCTTTTTTCAAGAGATGCCAGGAATGCTGTTTTGAGTGTACGTGTGAACAATTTTAAGTTTAAACTGTTGGGTCCAATTTAAATTGTACAAGCTGAATAAAACATGTCTGAATTGGTTACAGCTTACAGGCTACCAGTGTGTAACCTTTCCTCATTACCTTAATGTCTACAACTTCATGTTGAGAATAGAAGAAAACTCAGAAAATAAATATTCAGCATCCAACAGAGCTATATTCTGTTCCACAAACAATTCCACAGCAATTTCTCACTTACGTTACCAGTTAAGAATGACTAGAAATCAGCTAGTGGCAGAGACCAGACCGGTTGGGGTAGGGCTTGGGGTGGGAACACTTCACACGCCTATCTGTACTTGGTCACCATCTCTGGCCGACTGACATCTCTAACTGCTCAAGAGTTTGCTAGGTTTAGTAAGGTAAGTACTATTCCAAAAAGTCCACGCTTCTCTGAAATAGAATACACACGTGGAATAAGTTTTGGCATGTTGACTTCGCAATTTATATCCAGACATAGATTTTCAAGTTAAAGCTCACTTCCTATCTCCCCCTTCCACTTGTCCCCATGCAAAGGGTGCTCAGAATAATTGGCAACTTCAAACTATTCCAGAAGATAGAGAATCTGACTTAAAAAAGAGAGCTGGAGTGAATCAATGGAGGGTAAGCAGTGCTCTGAGGTCAAACATCTGTTGGGTTTTGCTTTGGGATGGAAGCCAAATGATAGCTCTAATCAGAAAAATAATCTCTCTTCCAACTCTGGATATAAGATCAATATTGAGATGGACTGACACTGTCATTTCTCCCCAAGGCCCACCCTGGAAACGACTTCTCATCCTCTGAAGGATGCGCACTCTAACGGGCTTTTCTAGGTGTGACAATGTAATTACAAGGTGACCTCTCTGCCTAGACCCATCAGCAGCCCCCTAACTTGTCTTCCCAAATCCACGCTTGCCCACTTCCGTCCATTTCCACAGCAGAGTGGGCAAGCCCCACTCTGATCACACCCACCTGTTACAACTTTTAATTGCCCACCATTGCTGTTAAGATAAGCACCCAGGGCTTCCCCGGTGGCGCAGTGGTTGAGAGTCCACCTACCGATGCAGGGGACACGGGTTCGTGCCCCGGTCCGGGAAGATCCCACATGCCGCGGAGCGGCTGGGCCCGTGAGCCATGGCCGCTGACCCTGTGCGTCCGGAGCCTGTGCTCCGCAACGGGAGAGGCCCGCGTACCGCAAAAAAAAAAAAAAAAAAAAAAAAAAAAGATAAGCACCCAAAGCCCTGCACGGTCTGGCTTGTGCAGCTTCTTCAGACTCAGACTTTTCTCCCTGTCACTGTCTACACGCCCAGCCCCACAGGCTCTCGTCAGTCCTTGGAAAGGGGCAGGTTCCCTCCTGCCTCGGGGCCTTCGCACACCCACCCCCCTGCACTAGCTCAGAGCCGAGATCTCCACTAGATGGTACCTTGTGGAGAAGCCATCCCAGACCTGCCCTCCTGGTAGGCCAGGTTCTCTTCTGTATTCTTTCATAGCTTTACTGTTCCTTCCTTTCCTTAAGGGCACTTGTCACGGTTTACACGTGTATGACTGTTGGTTAACGTCCATCTCCCTGAACAGATCAGAAGCTCCACCCGTAGCAGAATTCACTGTTGTACCCACCACGGGGGTCACAGGAGTAACTGCAGAATTGAATGATCTTAATCTGTTCACACTTTTCTGCCCAGTTTCCCTTACAATATGACGTACGTTTATAAGCCAGCTGGTCTGAGGTGTGTACTTAAAGCAATTCTAAATGAGGAAAAAAAAAGTCTGAGTGATTGCTGAAAGGTCAACAAAGACTTTCTTCATTGAAGGAACTAAGTGGTTCAGTGAAGAATTAATGACATTTGGTTTTATATTCTGAATGAAGAATAGATTTATTAGGAAATGGTTAGTATAGTTAGTGTCGAGCAGAAAGGTTATTTTTATACTTATACTTTTCCAAAAAGAAGACCGCCCGTCGCAAATCCCATCAACACAGTCATGCTTGGTGCCAATGTCATTCTTTCTTACTCTAGAGGTGTCATGTGAATGTATGGGATGACTCATTCTGCCTCTTCCTTTTTCAAGTTCCACGCTTCTTGGGTAGATCAACACCAACACACAGTCAGAGCACAGAAAAGATAAACTCTAACAGGCTTTTATTACCTTTTCTTCCGAGTCCCCTGGTTGACAGGTAATTACGCCATCTCTTGATCCTCCTGCAAATGTTGCCTTACAGTTTGCAAGCCACTGTTGTCAGAAAGAGATACAGACATAGGTAAATTCAGTGATGTCCTAAGAATGTTCTTACAATCAATTCTGTCAGGAAAAATAGATTAAGCTTCTAATCACAGTAAAATAAAATTTTTATATAACGACTTTTTGAAAACGTTTTGGTTAAAGATTAATAATTTGAAATTAAAATATCTGCTTAGATGGGTTCAGTGATGGTCATTTAAAAATTTCAACATTTATCATTTCAGTGTTGTGATGTATCACCCTGAAGAATGGTTTCACCAGACCATTCCAAATTTATGTATAGATTAAATTCACATATGGTTAGAAACCTTTCATACGACTGAGGTTAGGAGACAGGTCCAACACTTCCTCGCAGGCTGGGTCATCCTGGACAATGCATCCTGACTCATGGAACACCTTCTCCTCTGTTATTTTGAGGTGGCTTCTGGGAGGCAGGTCTATTTCACTGTAAGAAAGGCTATTATAGTAATAGCCCAGCTATTTAAAGATTGTGCCAGTCTTAAGTATCTGGAATAGTAACTAGTATAGATGTGAAAGGAACCTTTGGGCAGAAAACAATAAGCACTGAAGAACGGAAACTCACACTTGACATCAAAAGACTGGCTCGTTCACCAACCAGAATGAAAGGATTACTTTTATTAACTGATGACTGAGAAGCTGGAAATCAATGACAGCGAAAGAGCCACAGAAATAGAAGACAAAGGGAATTGTTGCAGTAGAATGTCAGAACTCTCTTTGACAGGTCATGAGATAAGAACAAGAAGAAACAAAAACCCAGTAACTTTAGAATGAATATCTTCTATGTATGATGCACTCGTGCTGGGCAGTTTACATATATTATTTCTATTTTAAAGGCAATATCGTGTTGTGGTTACGAGCATGGACCTTTGAATCCCACAGACCTGGGTTTCAATACCGCTATGCTACCTCCTAGCTAATGAGAATAATAATAACAACTCCCAGGGTAGTTGTAAGCATTACATGATTTAAGTTAAGAGATGTAACTTATCAGGTTGTTGGATACATAGAAAGGACTCAGGAAATGACAACTGCTATGACTGTTATAATCGTTATGTTCTTACAACAGTTCGGCAAATTACTATTATCACTGTCTTATAGATGATGAATCTGAGATAAGAGGAGGTAACTTACCCAAGGTCACTAACCCTTAAGTAATTGAGCTGCAATTTGAACTCAAGTCCATCTGACTTAAAAATCCATGCTCTTTTTACAGTGACTGGTATATGATAGGAAGTGTTCCATGGAAATTACACATGCAAGTTGTTGGAAATCAGGGGGTTTGCATGGATGGTTTCTGAATCACTTCTGGCTCTAACATTTTACAATTTACATCTTTGAAGGAAGAAAAAAGTAAAGAGCAGGAGCCGAGGCCAAGAGAAACCACGGAGACGGAGAAGCAGCTACCGAGAGTGGCTAAAAGGAGAAGAGAGGGGCTTCCCTGGTGGCGCAGTGGTTGAGAGTCCGCCTGCTGATACAGGGGACATGGGTTCGTGCCCTGGTCCGGCAGGATCCCACATGCTGCGGAGCGGCTGGGCCCGTGAGCCATGGCCGCTGAGCCTGCACGTCCGGAGCCTGTGCTCCACAACGGGAGAGGCCACAGCAGTGAGAGGCCCGTGTACCACAAAAAAAAAAAAAGGAGAAGAGAGATGAGATCCGTCTCAACCAGTTTTGGGTGAGGCGAACACTGGAAGGAAGTAATTAACAATTTTAAATTTCTGAGAAAAGAAAAGTTATAATGTTGATAAACTGACATATTAAGCAGATACCCACTTTCCCCAATTTCTTGGTAGGGAAATTATAAGGCTAAAATCGAAAGCTGAAAAATTTCTCTTTTGTAGGTATAATTTTTATATAATCCATAGTACTGACAGTTCTGCCACCATTAAGCTGGAACTGTAGTCCTTCACAGAAGAATAGATGAAATCTGTCTTCTCCCAAAAGAGCCTCTCTTGGGTAAATCACATCGCCTCCCAAGAGCTCACAGTGGTTGGGTTCATTTGGTTTTAACTAAATGTATATGCACAGAAACATAAAAGCTTACTGAGAGGGTGGCCTCTTTTCTGTTGTTGTAGGTGTCCAAATATTCTTGCAGTTCCAAAACACTGAACTTGAGCTTGTCCAAAAGTCCACAAGAAAGGAGCTAAAGACAGCAAAATAATTTGTATTAAAACAACTTCCAGAGAGACACCTAGACAAAGGCATGGCTATGCAGAGAGAAAAGAGAAGTATATTTAGATGTAAAGTGTGGGGCGGGGGGGTTGGTAGCATCCATTTTAACAAGCTGTGCAGTTTGTAATTTAGCTCCACTATCAGCAGCAATTGCATTGGATACTGCTAATCAAAATCTCCTGTGAAAATATCCATCTTCCCCATATCAGTATAGATGGACAAATCTTAACAAGTATTCCACAGAAGCCCACATTAAGATACAGCACCCATTTTATGCATGGACTGTAGTGTCTTCATCCAGTAATACTCCAAGCAATGTGAAGACAGACCGCCAAATAGGTTTTCAAACTGATTTTGTATTTAATCTGTACTTTAAATCATTAGTATTACATTTATAAAGTCACGATTCAGCAGTCAGCCAGGGACTGTTTTAATCATCCTTTAAACCAGCGGTCCCCAACCTTTTAGGCATCAGGGACCGGTTTCGTGGAAGACGATTTTTCCGCAGACGGGGTGGGGTGGGTGGGGGAGGGGTGGTCCAGGCAGTAATGTGAGCCGTGGGGAGCGGCAGATGGAGCTTCGCTCACCCGCCCGCTCACCCGCCCGCCCACCCGCCGCCTACCCCGGCTCTATGGCCTGGTTCCTAACAGGCTGTGGACTGGCACCGGTCCACGGCCTGGGGGTTGGGGACTCCTGCTTTTAAACTCATCATTTGCAGTTCGGCTGGACGAATCCATCCAGAGGGCATTCAGTCTCTTGGAAGTAGGGAAAGTGGTAGCATCGTTGCCTCTGGGGACCCATCCGCCTAGCCAACCTGGCATCGTGGGGACTGGCTAGGTCTGCTCTGGGGGGCTAGCTCACCATATTCTCAGCCTTCAAAGTCAAGAGTCATCGGAGAGAAACGACAAGGCCGCGAAGGGAGCACAGAGGGGGTCCTCCTCCTGATTCCCTGCAGTGACTGCCCTGGCTTGGGCTGGCCATGCAGAGTCATTCCTGTGCCGGCCCAGGCCTCTGGGACTCATAGAACAACAGAGCGCTGCTCGCAAACACTAAGAGTGTCTTTCAAACAAACCACAACACACGTGTGCTTCCCTGAAGTTCCATACCATCAGCTGGGCAGGCCATTTGCCGCGGGAGCAGGCCTGAGATACTCACGGTCTCGGCGTCCACGAAAAGCGTGGGGCACTCGGAGCAGGAGGTGAGCATCTGGGAAGAGCTGACGAACTTGGATCCGATGCCCCGGAGGTTGTCTCCAAGGTAACTGGCCGCATCACAGGTTAGGAAGCAGAACCTTTTCTGAATATTCTGAAAGGCAACATAATTACTATTTGTAAACGGCCACGTTTTAACTTTTGTACTAGAAAAAACTATTTTCTAATCTTCATAAAGCTATCAAATGAGCACAGGTCCTCCATGTAGTGGCGGGGGGGTGACAGGGGCAGAGTGAATGTCTTAAGTCAAGTGAGTAATCACCCAGTGTGAACAAAGTTTCTTCCTAAAATGTCATTTCCCAATGCGTGGGAGCTCATAGAATCTTTTAAATAAATGCTGCTTTTGCTTTTTGCTGACTGTCAGCGCCGGTCGGCAGCCTGAGTCTGCCTAGCGTGTTTGTCAGATGAGTGAGAATTTCTGAGATTATTTCAATGTGGGTGAGAAGAAAAAGGTCATGAGATATAATCTGTTTCCCAAGATCACAGCTCCCTGAGATAGAGCACTAAAATGGGCCATAAAGCCTCTGACGAATGAAAGAGTAAATTCATGGGACCTGTCTCCCTGTGAGAGCGCCTCTGATTAGGAGTCTGTAACTGTCCGATAGCTTTGCACACATCAACTCATCAATCCTCACAACCAGGTGAAGGAACTGAGGCTAAGAGAGGTTAAAGGACTCAAGGTCATGCAACTAGTAAGTGAAAGAGTAAGGATGAGCTTCACTTCTAAGTTCATATCCCTTCCATTAACCTATAATGCTTCCTAAATGTTACTATTCCCCCTACACTGCCTGAAGAAAAACCATAATTGGGAAGAATCTGACTCACTGGGCCTGTGTCAGTGCCAAAATGAGAACATTTTTAGCCCCAACTTCCAACACACAACATCTTTAACAAAAGGAACAAAATATTTAACCAAAAAATAATTCTGGTTGTAGGCACTGGCTTTCCCCCAAGAGATGTCATACCTTTTGAGTTGGAGAATCTAACCCACAAGAAATCCTCTCTGCCCTATTATGGGGAAATTAGCAGGTCCCCAAAACAGCAGCAGGCTCTTGGTTCCTTACAAGTTATACTAGAAAAATGCCTACCATGTTGCATATTGTTTATTTTTTTATTTAATACCTCTGAGAATCTTGTTATAATACATAACATACGTATGTCTTTATGGTGTTTTTAGTTTTATGTGCAATTAAAAAAAAAACTCGACAGAATGTTGCTGCTGAAAGGAACAGGAAATGCCATGTGTCACCAGCTAGTGGAGTGGCAGAGCCGGGAGTAGGATCCAGGTCCTGCAAATAGTTTGGTTTCTTTCCATCTTACTTAAGGATATGGTGAGATCTGGGCTCATTTTTGTATTAAAAAAATTTTTTTGGCCGTTCTGAGCAGCTTGCAGGATCTTAGTTCCCTGACCAGGGATCGAACCTGTGCCCCCTGCAGTGGCAGCGTGGAGTCCTAACCACTGGACTACCAGGGAAGTCCCTGGGTTTGTTTTTTATTGTACTGAGAAGCTAGATCTTTCAGGGAACTTCAGAGCCACATATGACTTCCATATAAAAATATCATATAATTTGGTGACACTGTGTGATCAAATGACAATATTCTAACACAGGAGCAGCAGGAAGGAAATACACTGACTGAGACCCTTGGAAAGCCACCCATGCTGGACCTTTAGAAACCATTTCCTTGTTTTTAAAACCAAATTATTTTTGCAATTACCTGCTCTCTACCCCGTCCAAAATCCAACCAAATACAGGGAAACGTGGTGTCCAGACTCACAGGAAAAATGTTAGAAAACAGTAAACAGCCATGGTGAGGACATGACGAAAGATCAACAGACTGCATGTCTGAAATGTGTTTCATTTCCAGCATATTGGATTAATACCGATTTTGCTAGCCGTGTTGCTCTCAATCACAGAGCATTTGATGGCAGCTGAGAAAGTTCTTAAAGCTAAATGTAATATTAAAAACTGAAATAGGAGGTACACATTTGTATTATTATTATTGTGGATAAGCTCCTTAGAAATTGGTCCAATACGCTGATGAAAAAAATCCAAACCCCAATGTACCTCCCAGGGCCCAGCCCCACGTCCCAGCTCACATGACAGTCTATTGCTGTACTGGCATTAAGTCAGAAACTGTACGTTTAAGATTTACATTAAAAAGGTTTTTTTCCCCCATTCATTCTTTCTGCATTTACTGAGCAGCTACTGTGTGTGAGCCACTGTGTGCCAGCTGCTGGGGAATCAAACAAGACACCATTACCTGCCCTTTCCCGGGAGACAGACACCTAAACAAGTGTGACAAGTATAACAGAAACAACTACAATTGGCTCGGGATCCCAAGTGTGTGCGTGGGGGGCAGGCAGAAAGAGGTAAAGGAAGGCGTCATTCACTGAAGTGACAGCCGATCAGGGATTTGCGTGTCATTGGGAGCACAGCTGTGGGAAAAGAGGGGATGACAGTTCTCGGCAGAGGGAAAAGTACTGCTCAGGACTATAAAATTGAGCATGAAGGGTCTAGCAACTGTAATAAGAAAAAATTACTACAACAGGCAAACTTAAATATACATTATTAACCATTATTTACAAATTGACTTTAGAACAATGTAATAAATGACTTTGCTCCTGAATCCTTAACAATTAAATTCACCTCAAATGGTAGCTTGTGGATAGTTGTTGTTGTTTTAAAATTTCCGTCTGGCTTAATGTTAGGGTGTTTCTGGATTCTCATCTTTCAGCAGCCCATTGTTTTCTGTCTTAAGGCTAACAGTCCCTCCAGCCCCCAGTGCATCTCAGACACCACCTTAGTTTTTGTCCATTCAGTTTTCTAACAGGTCTCACGAAAAGTAAATTGAAAACCTTGAGAGACAGCAGCATGAATAACACTCAGAATACTGAGAAACTAGCTCTGAGTACTACTGGTATATACTTCTCCTAAATGGAAGGGCCTCCAGGCTCAAAAACCAAGTTGACTTTTATGTTAACTAAATTATGGCTTCCTGAATTTGAAATCATTTAAAGCAGATGATCCCAGTGTTTTCATTTTCCACTTTTTATGTAATTCCTCATTTCCCTGCCTTTCCCATGGCTCTTCCTGAAGGAGATCAGAGGGCTCCATCCCTCAGTCCAGCTACGTTACCTTGCCTCTCTCGTGATATACTCAGCAGAACTCAACCTCTAGAAAAGTTTCACTGGCTGGCACGTTGAAGGACTTCATGGTGGGGAAAGATAAAAGACAAGGAAAAACACAGTGAATTAAAAAGACAGAGGAGAGGTCTAAGCGGAAAGAAGAGATGGAGGCTGGGCTTGGCAGAAGGTGCCACCCTGTGGTCCTGAAGACCTGGCTGCCTGCCTGGGACTGATGATGCCAGTGAAAACCAGAGTGGGGGAGCAAGGGGCACAGCACGGCGGCCTGAATCCCTGAGCGCAGCGTCTCCACAGTGCCAGCCTGAGAAGGCTGAGTAGATGAAGGTTGAGAAGAAAGGATGAAGTCAGAGGAGACTGAAGGATGTCAGGAGGACAAAGTAGTATAAACCCTGCACTTAACCCCTTCAGTTGGAGGCCGGCTGGCTCCCCGGAGACCGAAGCCCCTGCGCGTCTGTGGCCCCCTCCGCGGGCGCCGTACCTTGAACAAGGAGGAGAACACGTGGAACGTGTACACGGCGCAGGAGCCGTCCGAGTCGCACAGTAGCTGGTTGACATGACTGCGCCACGCCTCCTCCGCGTCGTCACAGGCCGCGGGCTGAAACGCAGCGAGGATGGCCGAGAAGAAGGGCGAAGGGGGCGGCGAGACTCCCCTCTCCCCTTCTCCAAAGCTGGAACGAAGGCAAACGGCAGCGTCAGGAAGTGGCGTCCTCCTCTCCTTTGCCAGCCTGTGTTAGTTCTCACCCCGAGGCACCCATTCTGCCCACTCCTCCCGCTGGGGTCGCTTTGGGAGCCTGGCTCCCATTCAGAGGTCTCTCCAAGATTCTTTTCTGACTCTAGAAAAGAGAATTTTCACCTGTAGAATTTCTGGGATTCCTCCCACTCGGATTTCCTTTATAGAGTCGGTGCCTCTTTTAGCCTTCAGTAACTGCCCCTCACTTTCCTGGACAGCCTTTCCCCGCACACAGGATACATTCATTCCTGTGCTGTGGCCCATTGCAGTCCTTTTCATTTTCCAATACAATAAGTGATAAGTAAATTTCTGAATCTTTTCAGTTTTCGTTTGTGGAGGGACAGTATTAGTGGGTGCAGACACATAAATGCCCAGAAGAAAAGGGCAGAGAGAGGAAAGGAAATGAAAAAAGAGAAATGCAGGGGGAGACAGAGGAACGAAGAAAGGAGAGAAGAATGAACGAACTGTGAAAAGTCAAAGTTCTTCTCTAGGTATCACCGTAAGCTGTTTCTCTGATGGACGGATATGGGTCACCGTAACAGAAGGCCTCTGTCCAGCCACATCAGAAGCTTTTACTTCGTTCTTATTTTCACCGTTCAGAGGAGTGATTTTAGGATTCTGACTTTCTTCTCCTAAAGTAAATCTGTAGCATTATTATTTGTGATTTATTCTAGATGCCACATTGTGGGGTTTTTAAAAATCTATCCTCTTTATATTTTTTCCTATTTGTATTCTCTGACTAGACCTCACTTGTCTCAGAAATATCAGCCACGAGGCTGAAAGCCACCCACTTAAAAAAAGAGTAGGTATTTGGCTTAGAAGGGGCCTCTCGTTCTGGTCTTTTAACTCAAAATGAAAAGAACTCCCTATTTCCAAGCCTGGCCAAGTTTGCTTATTTTCAAAGCTTACAAGGCCTGGACCATGTCCCCAGGCTCCCCTGTGGCTTTTTACGTTACTCCAGGGCTTTATGGGTTCCGCATAAGGCCCTGCTCTGGGGTTGGAGGATTCCCACCCGCCAAGAGCCCTCCAAGTTATATGTCCGCTTGGACTCCTTTGTTAGGAAGTCCCAGCAGCACAAGCCTGACATTTAACTGGAGTGAAAGCAAAGCCAGCACGATGTGCCCTGTACACTCTTCACCTGGCAAGAGTAAACTGGTCCAGCGCTCGACTGCCTTTTTCTTCTGCCTCGGTCATATCCAGGCTAAAGCTATCGCTGCATTCGAAAGTTGCCGGGAGCTCGTTGATGGAGCTGGAAAGATCATCCTCGTGCACGGTGGCGTCCTCCGCCTCCTGGGCAGCGCTGACCTGGGAACATAAAAAGAGAAAAGAATCCCCCCAACATGTAAGACTATCCATAGGAAAATCTGCAATCCTGAGAGTAATAGAAACTGGGGGCATTTGTCTTCTAGCTACGGTAGAGTCAATTTCTATAACTGAGCTCAAGAATTCTCTGAAGTACTGTTCTTTATCTTCTTTTCAGTCTTTTCCGGGAGAGTTCCCAAAGAGGCTCTCAGTAGATTACCGTATTTGACCCACGCTTATGAAGTATAAAATGCTAAACTTGGAAGAGACCGTAGAGACCCCCTGGTCCAATCTCCATATTTTATAGACGAGGAAACAGCTGCTCCATGTGGGAAAAGGACGTGCCTAATATCAGGTATATAATCAGAGCCAGAGCTGGGACTAGAGACACCATCTCTGATTCAGAACTCTTTTCATTGTACAACCCCAGTCTTCTAAAGCAAGTTATCTGGAGTTAACTCTCCAATATATTATATAATATGTCCAATATTACCTATGGAAACTAGAATTTAGAATTGTCAGTGCCTGGCATAATAAAGGCTCCAGAAGTGTCTGCGGTGCTCACAAGTGATCCAGAGTTATTCACCGAGCCTGCCACGTTGACAGGCCTTTCCATGCTGAAAATCCTCCGAGATCCATATACACATATGCTTTACTCTTGGGAATATCCCTTGAAGATAATAGATATGAGAGGCTGCTCTCACGTTGCTATAAAATGTAGAATGATCTGCGAGACGATAGGGCTCTAGGGCAGGCAGAGCTGGGATCACCGAGGGGCAGGAAGAAGACGTAGCAAGTCAAATGGAAAAAGAGGCTGGGCTTGAACGTGGGCCAGGGGGAAATCATCTGGAGAACTGATTGTTCTTTGGGAGAGGAAGGAAGGCAACTGGATCACAGAGCAGAAGAGGAGAGGAAGAAATCACACATACGTGGTTCAGTGAGTCATTTTCTTAAAACAAAAACAAAATCAAGGCGAAATAGATGTATATATGAATTAGAGAGTTATCGTGGGCTGACATCTGGCTGCCCATTTAGTATTTTAAGTCTAGGATTAAATAGGGAAATTAGAAATGTTTACAGATATGTTAGGGAAATAGGTTATCTCATGTCTTTGAAGGAATTGCTCATAAATACTGTGTTTCAGAGGCGTATCCATATCTGCTGCTTCTTATTTATTTTATTTTTTTATCTTTAATACATTTACTATTGCCATTAAAAAATATTTAGTTTCTGTCCAGTTAGAATTTCATTAATGGTCCACTTCATATAATTTTTGTTGTTGTTGTTAAAAACTCATTTATCCTTTACCCCAAATTTTGAATGTAAACAGTAACTGTCTAGGTTGATAGCCATGCAGTTAACCAGCTTAATTTTGGCCAGAAGATTCACTGCTTTCTTGTGTCTGATGAGTGGGCAGAGCACTATATTTTATTTTATTATTTATTTATTTTTAAATTAATTTTTATTGGAGTATAGTTGATTTACATCTTCCTGCTTTTTAAAACTAGAGTGGTTCCAACGAGACTGCTGACTGGCCTGGGTTATTAGTGTATATAGACTTACTCTATTAGGGGTGGGCTGAGTTCTTATAAAAATATTTTCTATTTTCTCTTTCTGACATCACAGATACATCAAACATTGTAGAAGCCCAGCTGATGTGAAAAACAGATACAGCTTTTCAGAAATTAGACTCAGCCTTTCCTTGACAGAATTCCTTGATAGATTTCTGTGTGAGTCCATGAAAATATTACTCCTTAGGCAATGCTTTGTATAAGGAATTATATAACTTAGCATTCAAAATAGAAAAGTTGAGAAAATGACTATTGCAAGACTGAGAAATAATAAATGCTAATAACTTCACATTTATTTTGTGATGTCCTTTCCATGAAGTTTAATCTCAGACAGTTTTCTTTCTGGCCCCTTTTTTGGCTAAAAAAGGACTCTGCTAATTCTAAGAAACCTGAGCATAGCCCTTTTGCAATGGGGAAGTCTTAGAAATAATTATTTTTTAAGCTTCAATATTTTTAGGTGATTGCATTGGTTTCATTGGTTGCCCTTGGTTTAAAGTAGATTAGATTTTGCTAGATTGCAGACATATTTTTTAGCACACTGTAAAAGAATACAGAATAGCCAGTATTATATTCTTCTAGTAGAAGCATCAGAAAGAATATACTTTCGTAAATTGTTCTCTATTTCATATTCTTCTTAAACTTATACCACCATAACCAAACTAAAGATAAAGAAAACTTTATCCTAACAGCAATAGGTTGTTTTGGTATTTCTAATATAAGAAAATAAAATTCTGTACTAATGGGCATTTATGTGGGCACATATGTGAACAGTGTGGGAGTTGATAGTTTTATGGACAAGGTCATTTATGGAAATATTGATAAAATAAACCTTAAATGAAATACACATTTTTAGATTTTTTTTTTTTTAAAGCTGACCTTTTAAATCAGGAAATTGTATCCATTTACTTACTTTTCTCCTCAGAGAGCCTGGCTAGGACAGTTTTGTGCATAATACTGTGATTGATATTGAAAATTCTGATAGTCAGCCAAAGGCGAGAACAGAATCAATGTACAGATTGTAAAATTGGTTCCTACATAGGAAAAAATTCCCCCCCGATACACGCATACACCCACACCTCACTTAGCAGACGGTTTTATAGAAGTCCTGACAAAGAACAGCAGTTTCCCAGTCTCAGCAATCTCCGACATATACCAATTTGTTTTGCCATTAATCAAATGGCAAAACACGACCAGTGTTTGTGCTCTATGGAAAATGCAAAATGTTTCATTTTAAAAGGACCTCAAATCAAATCTCCTTCAACCAACAGCAAGATGGCCAGTCAGGTCTGTGAGAATAAAGCAACTTCAAAACCTAGGTTTAGGGGCACAAACTCAACTACTTCAAAAAAGAAAGAAAGAAAATAAAGATAGTCCCTCCACTTATAACCTGCTAAGAATGCTCAGAAAATTGGAAGTACATTTTTTTTTTAAAGAAAACTACAATCAACGATTGCCAAAATCTCTTCACCTTTGAACCCTCAGAAATCTGAAGATTATTCATATCAGGCAGAGAAGCGTCAAAGCTAGCCATTCTGGTGTTAAAGGCATGAGGGTCAGCGGGGGTCATATCGCAGGTGGTCGTGAGTTCCATGGGATGAGTCTCTTCAGAAGGGGAGAGATTCATGATCTGTTGAGAAAGCATAGGAAATAAAACAGAATGTGGCGTTCCCATTCTTTAAAAGCTCTAATTATTCTTTACATAAGAGTACAAACCAATGTACAAGCTAGTTTTTGGTGGACAGGTAATAACTGTTTTACATACTTCACTGTCATTAGAACTTAAGCACACTGGCTGGCAAGGCCCAGCACTGAGCAATACAAACACTTCTATTTCCAGATAACCCCATCAAAATGTCTGTGTCATATTTCCTCAAACTTCAGATGTCTGAGGAATTAAAAAAAAAAAAGATTTCAGCATAATAAAAGTTTTTTGGGGAAAATCTAGGCCTGAACGGATTTGATGGCATTCAGGGCTTATAAAAACCCCAGTGTTTGTTTCCATTTGCAACCTACAGAGAAGAGACCGGTTAGAATCAGACACCACCTCATGTTTCAGAGTTGAGTTTAGCAGCTGTAGCAAGTTTCTTTAGCTGCAACTGGAAACTGCACTACTGCTTGAATCACAAAAAGAAGTCTCCCAACGTCTTGGGAAGAGTAGGTGGAGAGTTCCTACTTACTAGGTCAGCGTGCTCCAGGATCTGGCTGGTGGTGAGATCCTCCTCTTCGGAGGACTCATCGGAATCCTCGTGGTTCATTTTATTTAGGCTGGGAGAACTTCCTGAAAGCTGGCGCTCCTCCAGAAGCTGCATATCGCACTTGTCCAGACTATCCAGAGAACGCCTGCGGACTCCCCAGTTGAAATTGTCCATACTCTCGCCCTGAAATCACACCATCAGCTGCTTTTTTAAGGCCCGAATCCTCCTGCACTCACGCCTTTACACAGTCGATTAGCCACAGCTTAGTAATAAAATTTTTCATTATGAACTCTCAAGCCCTCATGGCCTTGGGCACCAAACATTTTGCTCACATGATGTGAAAAGTAGTAAGAAGCACACTGTTTTCACCAAAATGAGGATTAAATCATAGGTAGACATGATATACACTCTACTCTGGCACAGTGGGTAACGTCTTGTGTTTTAACAAGTTGATTTTGGGATACTCTATAAATGATCCGTGTTAACAAAAATCTGTCAGAACGAGACTGTTAATATTAAAACAACTTCAAAAGAGATGTTCCCTCCCCAAACCCCGCCCCTGTTTAGTATTCTTTTCAGAAGGAGAAAAAGTAGGAGCTCCGCCTGTGGCACGTTCCACACCCCCTGGGTATTAAGTAGAAGAGCATTAGGTAAACATTCCAGGCTGTTTCTGCTGCAGCAGTTTTCACAGATAAAATGCAGCGTTAAGGGGTATCAGAGAGCAGCTGGGCACAGTCGGACAATCATGCACTACGCAGAGGCCAGAGCAGCAAGTCTTCAGTTTTGTTTTAGGCTCATCTTTAAATAATTGTCCCAATATAGAAAACAGTTCCTTCCCTAGACCTGAATGGACTGACTCGGTACCAAGGATTATTGCTGGATTGTACATTTGCACTGAGAACTGGGCTAAGTGGCAATGTAAAGTGTTAAAGATTTCAGATATAGCTCAGATTTTCTCTACAAACCATCAGATATTAAATACGCTTATGTGATGCACATAAATTTTTTTTTCTGAAAACCAATCTGGGTTTTATTTTTCTCTCTGTTAAGATAGGAATAAAGCTAGAGAAATATTACTAGCTCATTGGTGAGCAAATTTTAACCTAAACAAACAGGTAATCTGAATAAAATCTAGCACAGAATCTTATTTATATTAGTCATTTGAAACACTGATGGTTCACTGACATAAATAACTTTTTTTTAAATGTGATGTTTTATTTTATTTTATTTTTTTGTATTCTGGCCATACCGCATGGCATGTGGGATGGTTCCCCGACCAGGGATTGAACCTGGGTCTCTGCAGTGAAAGCACTGAATCCTAACCACTATGCCGCCAGGGAACTCCCATAAATAACTTTCTGATGAGAGCTCAGTAAATAGCATAATAATATAATTTCAGTGAGAGATGTAAATTACTATTAAAATTAATGAGCATTAAATTTATTAATTTTCCTCTGATTTTAAGGGTCTATTTTTTCTGGCTCCTAATGAAATGAATCTTACCATTCTCACAGATCTCTCATATAATAGATGCTTAGCTTTTCCAAAGTCTGTTTTGGCTATTCATGGTGGAAGGCAACAGGTAAGAATCCTGAACACATTCTGGATATGATATGGAAATTAGCATTATTCACCCCATTTATGATATTTATGATTGTTCTTAGGACTGTTTGATTATAAGACTCAGAATATGCTTTCCATAGTTTATAGCTGTATTTGTACCTTTTATCTGTAAGTGCTGTGATAAATTACCACCAAATGATTTTTTTTCCTGGTAGAAAAGGCTGACTGTTGTGCTGGTGTTTTAAAATAGCTGTTTCAGTGAAAAAATGAAAAAAATGTGGAAGAGGCAAGAGTTCTAGGAAGAAAAAGAAAACTCAATGTGTGAAGAAATAAAGAGGGTAAAGAAAAATGAGATTACAATACGGAGAAAAAAGAATGTACAAGTTACTGGGAAAAACGTACAACTGTAAAACCTAATTCCCAAAACAGATTCTCTTCTACCAAATCAATGGACGGGTTAGATGAACTGTCTCAGGCAGCAGTTCTGGATGTCTCCCACACTGAACCTGGGCTGCACTGAGCTTGCAGAGAAATACAGACACCTAGGGCCAGAGAATGCTACACTGGGTATAGACTGCCATTGCTGTTAATTTGATTGCAGCTCAGGTGAAGATCTGAATCAATCAGGCATGGGAACTGGGAGTCAGGGAAGTTGTTCTTGCAGGAACAATATCTGGGTGTCTTGCAAGAGGATGCAATACCTCCATTAGAGGCAAAGATGTTGAAACTGTTTCCTCGGTGGTAGCTGAGGGGTTGAGATGGAACAGTAGCCTAGTCTACGTTAAAGTCGGTGGTGATTAAAAGTCAACTGGGCATAGCACAGGAATACCCCTATTGGGAGAGCCACCTTCCAACTTCTCCACACCCAAATGTCAGATTTGCATTTTATGTTACCTACAGGGTCAAAAGCCAAAAGAGTGTTTCACTGATTGAGATTTTCTATGTGTGAGAAAATTTAGAAGATGGCTAACTATTCCTGATGGACAATTTGCATATGTCAGTTATCAAACTTAAATAACCACTCAGGATTTACACTGAGATGAGAAAGTATTCACAACTGACTGTTCCAGAAATGTTGGAAATCGTATTCTTTGATCCTGGAGTTCCAAAAAATAAGAATTATTGTTGAAGGAACTTGGATGGTCAAAATTTGTTCTCCCAAATGTACCTACTTAGAGTAAGTCTATATGACATAGATACAGGGTGATTATAGGTCAGTTTGCCCAGGATAATGCCAGCTTATGCCTGTTGTCTGAGTGTAATTATTACCGGGCCCCTTTTTCTTGAAAAGGGTCCTCATTTGGATGAAATTTAATATAGTCACCATCCAAAGATAGCTCCTAATTCCTGGAAAATAAAAGGATTTGATTGGCAGTATATGTGGTATATTGTTAGATGCAGCTTCTTGATTTCACTTTTAATAAAAGAATTTAACAGCAAAACCAATCCAGCTGTGCAACTGCCTAATGAGAAATTATAGGATTTCCATGGATCATATTTAAAAACTCACTCTCTCTCAAGAGATATAATCATGCAACTTCCAGAACTAAACATATAAAGATTTTAAAACTATCTAATATTTATACTTCAGAAAATATTTCCCTTCTACAGCAACCAAGAAAAATACTTCTATCACACACATCTCAGTGTAAATGTGCAAATAGGCATACATACTCTCGAAGGGGGGAAAAAGCAGTTATGCAGTTATAAATCTGCAATGATGCAAAACATCTACTAGTGCATCTGAATTGAAAATAGCATCGTCTTACCTGAAGTTCCTGTGTAGCAGATTGAATGGACAGAAAAACAAATAAGAGGTCTATTTAAAATGATTATATTAGATACTCAAGTGCATTTGTCTTAGTTTTAACACAACAGCAACTAACAGTGCTAACAGTATATATGTCAGTAGATGCAACTTAAAGAAAAAGACAAAGATACACTAACCCCATAAAGAAAAATTAGTATGAAACACCGGAAATTCCAAACCTCTTAGCGGTGGATGATGTAATTGGTAACAAATCATAAATAAAATTTCTGAAATAGCTTTCCACTTCAGTGACAACTTTGGTCTCCTCAACACTTTTTTTTTGGAATGCCTGAATTTTTATTTGTGAGAAAATCGTGAAGCGTCATGGAAAGACTAATGAGGGTCATCAGCTGGGGAAAAAAGGTGGCATCACCTGATCCTGCACACAAAACCAGAAGTGTTTGTGATCATGATCTGTTTCACTGCTGAGGTGCAATTAATAGCAAAGACACAGCACCCTTTAAAGATTCTGAGAAGTTCAAAGGCAAACCCTTAAAGATAGTAGTCAATAAATTCTGAGACTATTTAATGAAAAGGAATAGACATGACAAAAACCTTGTCTTTTTTTTTTTTTTTAGTAAATGTGTGTTGATCTAGAAGCCAAATATGCTTACCTTTCGCAGATGAGGAAATACTGAAATTATTCACCAAAGACAGTACAAAGGAACAGATATTTAGAATGCCTACTACCTGAAATTATGCTAAAAGCTTTACATAGGTCATCTTACTTGATCCTTACATCAACTCTATAGGCAGGTATTATCACTCCCATTCGATAGATGGGGATGCCAAGAGAAACTGCATCCAGGCTTGAGCTGGGTCAGTGGCAGAGCTGAAAGTCAGAGTTGGACCTGCCTGACTCCAAAGCCCTTGCATTTTCACTCTACCACTCTGTAAGCTCGCAAGGATCCCTTATTATAACCTTATTGAGAAGTAGCAAAATATTCTCAAATGGTTAATTTCATTTGGATAAAATATATACTTTCACATTCTTTAACTTCTTATAAAATCTTAATCATACAAGATAAAATAATCACTATGATTTTTCAGTTCTTGTTGGCCAGGACAATAGCGAGAACACTAGAAGGAAGGCCTAGTAATCATTATTTATTGTCCTTGAAAAATACTAGTATAATATTTATTTTCAAGTGATGGGCATCTATGGTTTTCCTTACTTTATTTTGATAGAAATTAAATTTGTTAGTTGTTCTGAAATTGTTTCTGATTTCGCTGACACCATTCCTCCTAGGTCCCTTCACGTAACACATTTTTCTTTGGCTGACACTGAAAAATGATGCCTCTCTTGTTTCATCAATTTTTCTCTCCATAGTTTAACCCCTGAAGAGGGTGCCCAAGCTTGAATTCTAGCCTAAAAGCAAAGATTAGGTCGGTTGCTCAGACCAGGAAGCTAAACTTTTGACATTCCATATACCTCTGGATCATTTCGAAAGTATTCAAAACAGCTGTATTTTGCATTAGACTTTTTAAACAATCCTCACCGCATTTAGCAATTGATTTCTTTATCACTAATTATGGTTAACAGCCAGAAAATTCTGCAATGCTTTTTACTGGCTTGAGAACAATTCAAGATGAAAGCGTACACATTTTAAAGATACCTTGCAGTTGGTGCCTTTACACTCTTAAAGGACTGGATCTGCTAAACTTGCTTCCAGGGAAAGAATTGGTAAAGAAAACGTTCTTCATTCTGAGAACATGATTCTTCCTTGCTGGCACAGACAGCCAGGGCAGTCAGTGGCCAGTAAGGACAAAAATAGAGCTCAAGAGAGCTTGTCCAGCTCCGTGGCCTTGCCTTGACATAAGTGGATTGGTCAGCAATCATATCCTTTTAGGGAAGGTAAGCAGTTACTTGAAGCATCATTTCCCACAAGTTTATCGTTAAATTAGGAGGTGCCTACCTGCCATAGGATATGATAAACTTTGAATTTGAGCCTCCATTTTAACTGTACGGCTAGCAGAAAGCCCTTTCTTTGTCTGGGAAATAGAGTGTGCTTGGTTAAATGTGAGCCGAAGTATGTGGATCCCACCACATGCCAGGCTGGGTACCAGGCTTTATTACAGATGCCAACCCCACTTCAGGGAACATCGTGTCCATCCCAGGAGGAAAAAGCCTGCCTCTCAGCTGGAACATGCCCCTGAGCTACTGAAATGATGCTCCTCCTTGCAACCCCAGGTTTTCAAAAACATGACTCATAACGGAAAGGGTCTTATTACCATGATTATCATTCAGATAAACAGATCTGCATCTGCCTGTTGATACTTGAATTCAGCTACTCCAGGTGTCAAGAACCAACTGAAAGCAGAGCCAAGAGCTCTTGTATGTTAAATCTAGTTTCAAGTTCTGAGGATTTCATCAAACAGCACAAAGATGCCGGGGCCCCTGGGCTCTGATCGCAGGTTGCAGCAGGCAAGCTTTGACGTCAACCCTTGAGAGCAATTGCACATTGAAAATAATAAAATGCTTAGCCTGTTTTACCCAGGTACCAGAGAACAGGCTTAGACCTTGAATGCTTCTGTGATTTTTTTTTTAAAGTTCACCTTTGGACTACACACACAGAGACTCTCTGTATGGTCATTCAAAGTCAGATCTTTGCCATTTAGAAAGAACTTGGTGGCTTTGGCTGTGGGCTTAGACAGGAAGCTTGTGGTGACTTTTGCCAAAGTTAAGCTGCTATACTTTGAATAAATTGATTAAAAATAAAGTTTACAGCTTTCTAATGAAAGAACTCATTATTTAGCAGATAGAAAGAAACTGTTCTGTTAGTCAAGGAAAAGGCTGAGCGGATGGTTTTCACCGAGCCTGGCCGTACCTCTCCATCCTCCAGCTCCACGTCTAGGAAATCGAAGTCTCTAAAGACCCGGAACTGCTGCTCACTATTGGTGTCGTCCATGTTCTCCTGGTCCCGGGTGCCGTCCTCGGAGGACACTAGGCTCGTCTGATGCTCCAGCAGATCCAAGTCCCCACACGACGAGAAAATCACCTACGAACCAAGAGTCCTCTGCTGAGAAACCGCTCTCCCTTCTTTGTTTGTGCTACAAAAAGTGTAACTGGCTCCTCAGAGCACTGTATTTCCAGTACACACCTAATTCCTTAAGTGGGTATTTTTAGAATGCTCTTTTATTATTTATGTTGGACAGGCGCCTTCAGATTAAACTCATTGCGAAGATGCAAGTTCACACACTAGGAAACTGTTCAAGAGTCAAATCGCTGCTTCTTAATGAAAAGTGTATCCTACACACGTGTGTGTGTGTGTGTGTGTGTGTGTGTGTGTGTGACAACTGAGTGTATGTTCACAGTCTACAGCAGCCAAGAAATTTTCCAATGTTTCTGCACTTACCGAGGTTAGAAACTGTACAGGTTCACACACACATACACATCACATACATATTATCATGAAAGATTTTAAGGACTACTGATGCCAAGATATGTTATTGTAGAACGAACTGTGAGAGCAAAGTATTTAACCCTCTTAGAGATAAACCAGGAACCGGTAGGGAAAAAGAAACATAAGTCAGGAAGTACAGTACTTGTTCATCTGAATTACAGAGGAGAAGCTGAGCAGCCGTGCTCATAATTCATACTTAAAAGTCCTGTCCTGGGCTTCCCTGGTGGCGCAGTGGTTGAGAGTCCGCCTGCCGATGCAGGGAACATGGGTTCGTGCCCCGGTCCGGGAACATCCCACGTGCCGCGGAGCGGCTGGGCCCGTGAGCCATGGCCGCTGAGCCTGCGCGTCCGGACCCTGTGCTCCACAACAGGAGAGGCCACAACAGTGAGAGGCCCACGTACCGCAAAAAAAAAAAAAAAAAAAAAAAAAGTCCTGTCCTGTTGATTCAAACAAAACTTTTTTTCTATTAAAATTTTAGTATGTTAATATTTTTAAATTAACTTCTATGTTTAGGTTCATTTCACTTGGGCCATTTTAATATAACTCTGTAGAAATAACAGACTTCAAATAAATCTAAATGTTTTGCTCTCCAGCCTCTCCTGAACACAGACTGATTTTAAATAAAATGAACAGCATTCTTTATTTAACCATTATAACGTCTTGGTGTTCCTTGAAAGTAAGCAAGTCATTTATAAGAATTTAAATATCACAAATATCTCTCAAAAGGAAAAAAAAGGGGGGGAATGGATTTTATTTTTTTTAATTATTTTTTTAAAATTTCTCTCTTTTTGGCTGTGTTGGGTCTTTGTTGCTGCGCTAGGGCTTTCTCTAGTTGTGGCGAGCGGGGGCTACTCTTCGTTGCGGTGCACGGGCTTCTCATTGAGGTGGCTTCTCTTGTTGCGGAGCTCGGGCTCTAGGCACGCGGGCTTCAGTAGTTGTGGCGCACGGGCTTAGTTGCTCTGCGGCATGTGGGATCTTCCCGGACCAGGGCTTGAACCCGTGTCCTCTGCATTGGCGGGTGGATTCTCAACCACTGTGCCACCAGGGAAGCCCGGGAATGGATTTTAAACATTCTTTTTTTTCTCCAGTGTTTAAGAGCAGTCATAGGATTTGCACTAGGTTTTCATAAAATGGTACAAGACACACAGTCTGTACAGGGATTGCAAATGGGTATATGAGATAAATAGCACTGAGGACCAGCCAACTAGTCAGTGAGAGATGAGAGACTAGAATTCTGATTTCCTCAGCCGAGGCCTCCCTTTCCTTGTTAGTGCCACTTTTCTTATTTGTAACATAGTAAACATTTCTAGCTAGAAAAGCCTGGCACAGAAACAGGCGGTTTGGATCTGAAGGAGACAGTGTAACCGCAGGGGTGGTAAGAAACGGACCTCTCTGGCTATGCCACTGCAGAGGTAAAGGGCTCTCATTCCTCTCCCTTTCAGGCTGGGGGGCTCCATCTACCCCACACTATCTCCTCGTCCCTCTGCCCTCAATGATGTCACAGGAGCAGCAGCAAACCCACTGATCAATAACTCAGAAGGTGACTTCAACGGAGGCCACCCTTCTGGCTGGGGCACATTCCCAGACGATTACAAGTCGCAACTTGCACTTGAGCTCGAATCCCTGAGTCTCATATTTCACCTGCTCGTGAACTACATGAGTATATACATTTTGGAATTTTAAAAGTAGTTCCGCAGAGACACTGTTTGCTACTTCTTACTTGGGAAATTACTTAGTTTGCTATTTTCTTTTCTGGTTACTAATAAAGATGCTGTGAGATAGATGAAATAAAGATACCTGGTAAAACCAAACCCTGAGATTTTTATTGTTTTTGCTACAATATTCTCACACACACAATTTGAATTTTCTCAATTTTATAAAAGCTTCAGAAGCTAACTTCTAAGACTTCAATTATTCACTTATTTCAAAGCCCAGTGGCATTTCTGTGCAACTGTAACGTCAGTAGAAGTTTTTTGTTTGTTGGTTTGTGTTTGTTTTTTTTTTTTTTGGCCGCGCTTCACACGGGATCTTACTTCCCTGACCGGGGCTCGAACTCATGCCCCCTGAAGTGGAAGCATGGAGTCTTAACCACTGGACCGCCAGGGAAGTTCCTCAGTGGAAGTTTATAGGACAAAAAACATGATAATATATCACTATTTTTGTCTTTATTGTACATGAGTGAAACAGTGACATCACGGTAACAGATGTGTGTACAGAGAGTAAAATTACACCGAAAAGGAACGTGTATCATATATGGTGGTGCAGAAGACAGTCACATATACATATTTTAAGAAAGTCTGGGCATATTTATTAAAAATATCCAAGTTATTAAAAAAATTAAAATAACTGAGTTTTTATTTACCAACTGGGGCAAATAGCCAATAACATCTTTCATTGTTTCTGAACTGAGATTAAAAATCATACTATGGAGAGAAATAATCTAAGGGTTTGATCTAGATGATGGATATCATACTTGTAATTCATAGTTGAAACCTCCAAACTACATGAGCAAAGGCAAAAACTGACCAAAGGTAAAAAGGTTATGACACCAAAATAAATGTGATATAGGACAGAACTTACTGATGGATTTTTGCTTAATCCGACTTCTTGGCCACACAGAGAAAGGACGTGTACCAACTTCTCTTTCGTCCTCTTCTGGAAGAGAAACACACAGGCAGGTTTTACTCATGGGGTCCTGTGATCAAATCTACTCCAGTAGTGTAGCCATCAGCCACAAAGGGCTAACCCACCGGAAATGTGGCCAGTGAGAATGGAGATATAAAATACATGAAGAGTAGGTATGAAAAGAGAATGTAAAATATCTCACCAATAATTGTAAAATATTGATTATGTTAAAAAATAATATTTTAGATATATTAGGTTAACTAAAATGTGTTATTAAAATTAACTTTACCTGTTTTTTTTCAAAAGGTGACTATTAGAAAATTGAAAATGAGGCTCACATTCTGTTTCTACTGGACAGTGCTGATCTAAGTTTTCCCAAGGGAGGGGATGTGAACGTCAACCCCTTGGTTCTCTAGCAGATATTCATTACTCCCCTTGATAATCTTTCTTGTGTGCTACAACTTTCAATCATTAGCAAGCCTTTCCTTACACCTAAATTAAATCTATTATATGACAACACAATTCTCTTTTCCTCAAATGGGAGGATAAATTTACTTTCTGCAGAATTAAATTTGATTATTTGCAAGGCATATTAAATCTCTCTCAATTTATTCTTCCTATAATTAAATGGATAGAATTCCTTTTGCTGTTCTTCATAAACCTTACTTTTCAGTTCCTTAGGCACAGGGATTCTTCTACAAACCTTCCCATTTCCCAATGACATAGACAAACTAGGTCTCAGAATGACTGGTGAGCTGAGAATGAAAAGGATGGGTAACCAGAGCCTAAAAAACATGAATGTGCCTCAGAATTGCTCTTAAAGCAATCGTCCTCCTCTCCTGAACATGATTTTTTTCCCTTTTAATCTGATTTAATATGCAGACTGCAAGGAGGCCAATATCACTCATAGATTTTCCTTCTTAATGGAACTCAGTTCCCTGCATCCTTCTTTTCAAATTATAGACGGGACACTCACTCAATATGGTGTCATTTCAAGGTCAAAGACAGGAGGACCTTGATGATGGCAAGAGATTCACTAACCTATTTCCCTAAGTTTTAGTGGGCACTTTACAATTCTGGGAAGGAATGAATGTAGAGGAGCATGGAATTGGGCTGGACATTTGTCTTCTCTTTTCCAAATTCCCAAGAAAGTAGGGCGGGCTCTCTATTCAAGTACGCAGTGAGCACTGAGAACCGGCTCTGCTCCAGTAGGCGCCGTGCTCTAAGCTCCACTTCCCTAACCTCTGAGAGTGAGGATGAGTCCTGCTGGGCGTGCAAACCAAGGGTTTCTCTCTGCGCAGCACCCAGCAGCACCCACTTCGCCTTCCTCTGGTAATGCAGTCCCTCTTTTTATCTTGGGACGGCTCTTCTCCCGCCAAATGGGACTCTGCCTCTCTTGCACAGAGCCCTTTCTCCGGAATTGCTACGACGCTGGGGAGGGGAGGTCTCTGTCCTGAAATCGTCAGAGCCAAAGACCATGTAAATCTGGAGCTGCAAGAGGTTGCTGGGCCTCACGTTGGAACAGTCTGCCTGAGAATGAGGTCAGCAGGGAGGAGAGCAGGCCTGAGACTTTGGGAAGAGAAGGTGGGGGCAGTGAGAAGGACAGAGAGGGTCTAAGGATGGTGTGTGCTACAATCCAGTTCTGCTTGAAGTTATGATACAGGAGTTAACACATTCCCTTTCCACTTAAGGTAGTTTTCCACTGGGCTTCTGGCATATGTCTCCAAAAGAGCCCCAAATAATGCATGGGTTTCACTTGACAGTAAGTCCAGTGACATCAACGCTGTGATGCAGTCACCCAGAAAGTGAATACAGATGACAGAACCACAGAGAAATCTGGCCGCCCACCATGCTCCGCAGGGTCAGGTGTGCATGGAGCCCACTGACTGGAGGGCAGGCTTGTAGGACTGCAGCCAGAATGGTCATTGGGGTGTGGCCCTGTTATGCAGGATTGGTTAGGAGAACTAAGGATGTATTACTTGGAGAAAAGAGGACTGATTCGGGTGAGTGGCAGAGGGGGGAGAGTTTCTTTAAGTGTTTGAAGGGCTGCCATGTGAAAGACAGATCCAATTGCATTTTCTAAGCCTTAAGAGAACAAGGACCAATGAGAAGAAGCAATAGAGTGTCAGACTTCAACTCAATGTAATGAACTGTTCAAAGATAAAATGGGTTCCCTCGGGATACAGAATACTGCGAGATCATCATCGCTGAAGTGTCGATGCCCAGACGGGAAATATTGGGATGGTGGGTGCAGGAATCCCATATCACAGTTGGGTTCAATAGGTCCCCAAGCTCCCTTCCAATCCTGGGAGTCGAGGACCCTTTACCTGAGAGTACTGGGGCCTCTTCCAGCTTACAGGAACAAGGACATTGGAATTGGAGCCTGATGAGGTGGAAGACGCACTCCGGGTGACAGCCATGGTCCTGGGCTTCCCATCACGCCCAGCAGAGTTCTGCAGTTCATCATACCGCCTCCCGATGATGGGCGTCTTGAGAAAAAAGAATAGAGAAGCACACGTTCTTCTATCTCATTCATACTTCTGGGGTATGTGGATCGCTCTATCCCAGCAGCAACCGAGAACTGCTTATCTGATTAAAACTCAGATTAGAGAAGTTCAGTGTTACAAGGAGGCTCATTTTCCTTATGTGCAAATACATAGTCCAGATCATTTTGCACCTTCAACACTGTCCCACCCTCTTTAGCAGCTGAAAACAAATCCAACTGCTTGTTCTTTTTTTTAAATTTTTAAAATATATTTCTTTTATTTATGTTTTTATTTTTTTTTGCGGTACGCAGGCCTCTCACTGTTGTGGCCTCTCCCGTCGCGGAGCACAGGCTCCGGACGCGCAGGCTCAGCGGCCATGGCTCACGGGCCCAGCCGCTCCGCGGCATGTGGGATCTTCCCGGACCGGGGCACGAACCTGTGCCCCCTGCATCGGCAGGCGGACTCTCAACCGCTGCGCCACCAGGGAAGCCCCAATTGCGTGTTCTTAAACACACTTTGGAAATGATTGTAAAGATAAGAAGGAAGACATGCAGGAAAGCAAAATAGTTTTCAGATATTTAAGCTTGAAAGACTTTCTTTATAGTTAAAACAAGACCAAAATTCCTTCCCCTCATCCCAACCTGTAATCACCAATCTTGATACACTCTCAATTATTTAAAAATTTATTTAAATTATTTATATCTTTTCAATTATTTTAATGAATGAGGTCAGGGCCAGGTTCTTGACAACACTTCAGAAATTTCACTTCCTGAGAGTCCTGGAGTGTGGTGGCTGGGTAGGCAGCACCTCCCAAACTTTAGCCCCAGGGAGGTCTCTGC
Source organism: Orcinus orca (assembly GCF_937001465.1). Lineage (NCBI taxonomy): Eukaryota > Metazoa > Chordata > Mammalia > Artiodactyla > Delphinidae > Orcinus > Orcinus orca. Next base: position 69,991,579 of record NC_064576.1, read on the forward strand.
AGAAACCTGTTCGTAGGCCTACATTCAGAGATGGCAGACGCTGGCTGGTAATTCTCCACCTGCCTCTCAAGGCACATCTTTCTGGAGCAGCTGGGTCTCCGGGGCATGCGGCGGATTGGCTACAGGTTTTCTGTACCTCTTTGGGACAGAGTAAATTTAAGTCAAAGAGTAAGCTTCCCCCACCCCCAGCAATGTAAAAAAAATGTTAAACATTGCAAAATACTGAGTTGACACCTTAATATCATATACACACTAACTATCACAATGGAAGCACAACAGCATCTCCTCCTGAGTACTGAAATGATGAACAGTCAATGAGACTGCTGTGTGAGAAAACCCAATCTAGCTACAACCTAATCAACAGAGTGAGTTCCATGTAAGCAGATCTAGTTGATTCCTTTAGTGAAGGAATCACTCAGCCGTGGTGAAGAATATTTATGAACTACCTAACATGCATCAGACACTGTACAGACCCTGCTTACAAAGTGGACAGGCCGTTGTTTCTGCTTTGGGGGGTTTATGGGCCATGGGGTAAAGGAGACAGGAAAGCAAATGTATTTTTACATCTTGGACTAAAATAGTTAAGTACAGGCCTCCCAAAAGTTTGTTCATGGACCAGCAGGTAAACCTGACTATTTTCTGTCTTCTTCTCTTCCTAACTCCTTAGTTTATAAGTCTCTTCCCTCCTCACACCCATCTCCCTCAAGGCAAGAATTTAGGTAGTTATACTGGTTTAAAAAGCAGTGTGGCTTGGGGAAGTGACCATAAAGGCAGATCCCGTATTCCTGTAAATCTCAGGCATCCGCTGGTTTGGCTGCAGTTCAGGAAACAAGGTTGTGGATACAAGATAGGACGTGACAGCTGTCAGATACAGAATGAGTGAAGGTCATGGTTTAAAATGCTTAAGATCATTCCATTTTAAAGTTATCTTTTGGGGGGAAGTCATTTTTATATAACTGAGGCTAGCTTCTATTTCTAAAAGCTGCCACTGAAGAGCCCCAGTGAATAGGACAATGCGTTGAACCTAATTTAGGTCTTAGGAGGTTTCACTTGACATAACTGTAAAATAAGTCTCCCCTTCTCCAGGCAACTAGTTCTGACCTTTGCCACTATGTATTCATGCTAAAGTTTACAGAAACAGTTAACATACCTCTGAAATATCAAAGTGAAAGTCCAGGGTTTTCCCAGGTAATTCCTTAGATGCACTGGTCCATACTCGATGTATTTCTATCTTTGAAAGGTCACTGTGTTGGTAGGAAGGTAAAACTAGGCTGGCAGATCGAGAAACTACTAGCTTCAAGATATTCAAAGCTTCTCTCCAGTGGACGCTCTGAAGGAAATAAAACAGTCAATGGGTAAAAATAATTAAAAAAAAAAACAAACCACACAATATGCCGCTAGCTACCGAAACTTCTAATGACCGGTCAGAACTCATTGATTTAAAACAGTGCAGGAAATTCTGTGATAAGTAACAGGCAAATGACATAAAAAGATAACTTATGCATAAGATGAGCTACATTTAGGAAACAAGAATAAAAAAGACCCGTGTTGTCCACATTCAAATAAGTAAAAGTTTAAAATGACAAGGTACCATTTTTGCTAATGAGGTATTTCTTCAGTTTGAAAAACAAAACAGAAGACAAACAACTGCCCCCCTCCCCTGCAGCAACCCTCATTGCAGTTTACGCGACTGTCTACTCACCGTTTCTCAAGATTCTCCCCACCTCCAGTTTCCAAGCGTCCCTGGTCCTCCTTCTACTTCTCTGGCTCTTCCTGCCTCATCTGCTCCTGGGCATCTGACCTCTGCCCTCAGCCCTCTTCTCTTCTCCACACCTTCCTCCTGATCTAACCCAGGAATCTGGGAGCCATTCTTAGCTCCCCTCTTTCCCTCCCTCCTGAGAACTTGATCCCCGCCCCCTCTGTTGCTGTTGGCACTGGCTCAGCTGAATCCTCTCTGGCCTCTGCCTGGACTATTTCAATGGCCTCTTAACTGGTTTCCCCAGTTGCAGCCTCTCCTTGGGTCCGTCATCAAACCCACTCCAGCTACAGTGATCTTTCTAGAATCTTCAGCTCAAGCCACTTCCCTGCTTAAACTCCTTCAAGGGCTCCCTCTGGTGGACAAGGTGGAGTCCACACTCTTTGAGGAAGGCCTGCAGGGGCAATCTCCCCCAGGCAACTCCTGGAGTTGCCCAAACCAGCCAAGGTCTCTTAGCCTCTGTGCCTTTCCTCATGCAATTCCCTCATCCTGGAACGCCCTTCCTCTCCTTATTGCCTTATCAAACTCCTACTCCTCCTGTAAGTCTCATTTGTTTCACCCTCTTTGTACCCCTGACAACCCCAAGCTGACTGAGGTACTTCTCCAACAAAAATACTGAATACAGATAAACTAGCATGATAAAAGTTATTATTTGCCTAGGCCTTGGAATAAAGTGCATGAAATAAAACACACTTCCTTCACTGTTAAATTCTGCACACGGGAGGTCATGGCTTGAATATGAAATTAGCCACCATTCAAGATAAGATCTTGAGTACCAGGGATGGCCCACAGGCCTAAGAATAGGTAGCCTAATAAAACAATCACTTTTTTTAAAAACTAGGGGCATATGATTAGTAGAAAGATGTGAACTGACCCTCTGTCTCTCATGAGTGTAAAGTGAGAAAGTGGTAATGAATGCCTACCACATGGTACAACCATTACTGGAGCAATGCCACTCGGAAAAAAAAAAAAGCTTGAAAAGCATTTTTAGCATTAAGTAATTTTCTGCAAGTAATGTGACTGGTGAAGTGAAGATGGAAAAAAAAAAGTTTAAAATTGTATGGCTTTAGTCAATGAATTTAACCAGAGAAATACCTAGCATTTGCCCTTGAACTCTGAAACCTACCAAGTGCACTTCGTTTGTTTGTTGGAGTATTTTCAAGTACATTTATGCCATTTTCTTAACCTTAATTCCTTCAACTCTAAAGGGACAATTTGAACCTCTGAATTAACTGTTCGCATTGGAAACGCCTGGCCTAGAACCAGGCACAAGCAAGTTGCTTCTTCCTTCTCCATTGAAACAGGACCCCTCAAAGGAGACCCTGCCCCCACCCTCCCAGCCAGGAGTGTGCTTTCAATACCCAGCCTAGAAGTCCAAGAGGCAGAGAGGTGTCCTCCGAAGGCTCAGGAACGCACTGCGGCCTCAGGATACCGCTCAGGGTGTGGTAGGCCACCGTCTCAGCCGCTCTCAGCATGTTATGGGTATCAATGAATGAACATGCAGCCTGGCACCCATATAGCTCTGTGGCCAAGTACAAAGAAAGCTCCATGCAAAGCCTCAATCTTTCTGGAATGACTTTCTGGAAACATCCTGGTTCAAATACTCACTTGCACGTATTTTTCAATGATTTTCAGAACTTCCACATTGAACTGCTTTACCGGAACGACAGAAAGGTCCATGTAGCTGAGCAGACTGTAGATCACCTGCAGGAGGGGCTGCTGCATGCTGGGGAGGCCCTTCTCCAGCAGCTGTGGGGAAGAGCACACAGTGAGTCAGTTTGACACCAGATTTTCACACAGAAGCACCAGGGTTTCCTAGTACCTTTATGATTGCGCATTTCCTTAGGAGGGAAAAGAAAATCCTAACTACTGAAGACATGGAGGTATTATCAAAGGCAACGCAGGTAGGTCTGAGTCTATAAATATAATATTACACAATGGAGTGCAACAAAATAAACCTCAAAAGGAAAGCATCAAACACCACTAATGACTGAAAAATATAAATGAAAACGAAAGATACATTTATCAGTTATGGAATTGGCAAAGATTAGAAATTGATGATAGTATTGGTGAGGATATAAGAAGAGTATTCTTACACATCAGTGGAAATGTAAATTGGATAATTTGGCAATTGAGATCAACAGTACTAAAAGGGTTTATATCTTTTGAAATACTAATTACACTTTTAGGAACTTTTCCAAACCTAGAGATAAATACTAAGATTTAAGTAAGGGATTTCACCAAGGCATTATTTATAATGGTAAAAAAAAAAAAAAAAAAAAAAACCCACACAAAACAAGAAAGCTCTGTAAGCAATTTAAATGTCAAACACTAGGGAAATGGATACATAGATTATGGTAAATTGTATGATGAAATATCATGCAGTCAACAGAATGACATTTTTAAAGATAGTAAAGGATATCAGATGATATTAAGTGAAAGAGGAAGGATATATAATTTCTATATAATAGATGATGCCAACAGTGATGTGAATGTGTGTGTTACATAGAAATAATGCTGGAAGTAAATCCAACAAAATGTTGAAAGTGTTTCTCCCTAGATAATATAATTATTTTTGAACACATACTGCTTTTATAATCGGGGGAAAAAAATCAATGACATTTTCAAAAAGGAAAGCAAAATAATGAGAAAACTGATGTGACAGACATAATGAAAAAGGTTACTGTTCAAAATTAAAAATTAATAGAGATGATTCAAATAAATGCTGAAATTACACATCAAAAGTGGCCCAGGGTTTCCCTGGTGGTGCAATGGTTAAGAATCTGCCTGCCAATGCAGGGGACATGGGTTCGAGCCCTGGTCCAGGAAGATCTCACATGCCGCGGAGCAACTAAGCCCGTGCACCACAACTACTGAGCCTGCGTTCTAGAGCCCGCGTGCCACAACTACTGAAGCCCGCGCGCCTAGAGCCCGTGCTCTGCAACGAGAGAAGCCACTGCAATGAGAAACCTGCGCACTGCAATGAAGAGTAGCCCCTGCTCACCACAACTGGAGGAAGCCCACATGCAGCAATGAAGACCCAATGCAGCCAAAAATACAATAAATAAATTAAAAAAAAAAAGTGGCCCAAAGAAATAACTGAACAGTTAACAGATGAGGAAATATACAATTTCACAAATCTATTGTATGAAAAAAGGAATATCTTCACTAGAAAGGAAATACATAAAGAGATTAATTTTAAAGTACCAATAAAAATATTCAACTGAAAACATGTATAAATGAAATGATAGAATTTAGTGGGGATATGGGATAACCTGAATATTTATACATTGTTTGTAGTATTGTAAATTGGGAAAATCTCTGTGAAGACCAATTTCCCAAATGCATACATTTTCCCAAATGTATCCATGAGCTTTACCTGGATAGATTTTTTGGGAAAGCCCACCAGGAAAAATGAGCTAAATATAATCTGATAAAAAGTCTGCATCAAAGGACTATTTTTAAAAAAATTATGAATACAAGCAACAAAAGGCAGATGGTTAACGATATAATTCCAGTTATTGACAGTGACAAGACGTGAGCTATGTCAACACATACACACATACAAAGTTAGCGTGAAGTGAGCACAGCAGGTTCAATGGGAACAGTGACCACAGCTGCCTAAAATTATATGTAGGTACCTGGCCAACACCTGAAAGAACATGGGACTAACTGAAATAGCAGTTAATTTATATCATATGTAGTGAGTAGGTAAGTTTATAATAAAATTTTTGGTGACAATTGTTGATAAGGGCAGCATAGAACAAATTAGGATATCCACTTTAATTTATTTTTTTATTGTGGTAAAATACATATAATATAAAATTTACCATTTTAACTATTTCTAGGTGTACAATTTAGCGGCATTAAGTACACCCACACTGTTGCGCAACCATGACCGCTATTTATTTCCAGGACTTGTTCATCATCCCAAACTGAAACTCTATAACTGTAAAACAGTGGCTATAAATTTGCCTCTTCCATGTTCCTCATATAAGTGGAATCATGTATTTGTCCTCTTGTGTCTGGCTGATTTCACTTAGCATAATATTTTCAAGGTTCATCTATGTTGTAGCATGTGTCAGTACTTCATTCCTTTTTAAGCCTGAATAATATTCCATCGTATATACAGACCACAGCCCATTTGTATTTTGGAAACTTTTATGTCTAGTGAACCAAACAAAGTTTGCCTCCTTGCTCTCTCCCAGTTCACCTTGTTTTACAACAGGCATTGGCTGCCTTGGGAAGCAGGGTGTTTGCGTTGTTTATCCCGGTGCTTCTTGTGTGCTAAGGTACGTGTGTGCTGGATTAGTAACTCTTGCAGGGACAGATGTGACCAAGGTGATTATCAAAAGCAGTAGGGTGGCACTTAAGAGAGGTTCTTTAAATGCCAGGGATGGGGGTGTGAAAAGAGCAAAATAATCCTTGGCTGTTGACGTGCGAATACAGCCCAATATTGCTGATCTGTGTTGCAAACCAAAACCCTGCAGGGTCAACTATATATGCTGGTGGATGAAGCAGCTACCTTTTTCTAGGTAGAGGCTTTCAGTCTTATGGAGCCTTTCTGAAAATGACTGATTCTTAACCTATCTGCATTCTGAATTGGTAATATAATACAAGAAAAATTAGAATGGACTGTCTTCATCACTTCTGAAAAGGCCCCAGCAAGAGGCATGAACGCAGATCCAGAGAGGAAAAGCAAACGCTGAAAATGCTAAAACAAGGTAATACTATCAATCACTTGCCTCATAGATTTCATGACCTTGTATAGTAAACCAGTTGGGGTCTGGGGTCGCTAAAGAATAACATTTCATCACTTGCCGAAAGTGGCATGTATTTCTAGCATCAGCGTACACAGAAGTGAGAGTAGGGGTTCGCAATGAATGTGCTAGGAACACACTGGTATGAGGACAAAAATCCCATCCCAGTTTTAAAAACAAACACAAAAGATGAAGATAAAAAGTTTTTTTCAAAAATATATGCTTTGTTAATGAGTTCAGAGCAAACAACCATTAAACATACAAGCCACACAGTAACTCCTTAAATAAGATCTGAACACCCAGAATAACGCAGATAAAAGCTCCTCATCTCTGCCATGTCTGACAGGTATTCGTGTAGCAAAAAGGCGTTTAAGCTTCGGGGGCAGCTACACCTCATTTCACCTTAAACTTGTGGCGGATTACTTAACCCGGCTGAGCCTCAGAATCTTTGTTAAAATAAAGATTCCTACATCACTGGGTTGTTGTGAGGATTTTAAATGATTCCATACAGCATCTATGCCAGTAGATAATAGGTGATCAATAAGTTACGGCTACTGTTATCAGTTTTACATACATATTTTACCCACAGAAACCATAACAGATGTTATCCTTAATTGAAGAGCTTACCTCTGCCAGGTAGGTAACCATGTTCAAGGTAATGTCCGCATATGCTTCATGAAGGTATCGACAGACCACGTTGACCCATGTGGTACAGTCCCTCGTGTAGCTGTGTGTTTTATAAAGAGTCATGACATGTGCAAGGTTGGAAAGTTTGGGGTTCTTCTCTTCCAAACAAACCTTTCACAAGAAGAAAATCAATTAGGGATAAAATAGCCTGATGAAAAGGAAGAAATGTCAGCAATTTTGCTCTAAGCTCCAGCAGCCTGGAAAATTGATCGATACATTTTTTGGGTAGCTGCGGAGGCGCTTAGTAATTTAATTTTCACAATTTTTTTTCCACTTGTTTTCTCAATAATGAAATGACAATGCAAACCAGCCACCCAGAGATGTGAATTACTAGTGATGTCAGTTATTATTTTCAGGTTTATGAAACTCATCACCCTGTCTGAGCCTGGTAATCTCCGTCCACCATTAGGCCTTGAATGTGCCTGAAACGGTAAGGCATACCTGAGCAATCCTTTCGGCTATATCCTTACAGAACTGGCCGGGGTTTTCAAAATGCTGTATCAGCTGGGGCAGAAGACACAAGACATTCAGTGGAAACCCTGGATTAGAGAAGATACAATGGAGACAAGTGAATATGGTGCATTTGAACCATTAAGAGCGGGAAGGCATATTACAGATTTTATTCTGAGGTGCTGCAAAAGCAGCCTTTTGAAGCAGCTTTGAGCTGAACTAACATAAATCCAGGAAGAATGTACGACTGCAATGGCACCGTTTCCAAGGAGGCACTGAAGTACATTTGTAATCTGCAGGTTCAGCGGCTGTTTTGCTACGGACTGTTGCAAATAAGAATGATTGGCACAGATTTTAAAAAGCAGATTAAAATGGACTGAAGCACTAGTTTGAATTTTTATCAAAAATGTATTTTAAGGAAAACCTGCTTGAGAAGACACAGGCCAATCCATTTAAGTCTTACTCATGTAATCAGAAAGACTCCTTAAAATGATGAGGAGTAGCTTAGCTCCACTGTATCAAGCTTTGGCTTCCCGGAAAGAATTCTGGGCCACATGCCACGGTAATTAAAAATCTGGTTTGGGGCTTCCCTGGTGGTGCAGTGGTTGAGAGTCCGCCTGCTGATGCAGGGGACACGGGTTCGTGCCCCGGTCCGGGAGCATCCCACATACCGCGGAGCGGCTGGGCCCGTGAGCCGTGGCCGCTGAGCCTGCGCGTCCGGAGCCTGTGCTCCGCAACGGGAGAGGCCACACAGTGAAAGGGAGAGGCCACACAGTGAAAGGCCCATGTACCGCAAAAAAAATAAATAAATAAAAAATCTGGTTTGTTGTTGGCTTAATTCAAAACGATAGGGAACCAAGGGAATTTTCAAGAGGAAAAGAAAGGCTTAGAAAAATAAAAGATTTAGGAGTTAAGAAAAAAGGGAAAAGAGTCTGTACAACAGCAATGGAATAAACCAACACTGTCTGCAATTTGATCTGGAAAGCATAAAGAATTGATTACTGTCTTATGTATTACTCCTGCCCCTTTTATGCTATTGCCTTAAAAATATCTCTTACAATATACATAATTAAGACTTACATAGAATTTTAAGACTTATATAGAATTTTAAAAGAAAGAACCATTTTTAAGCAGAATCGTTAGAAGTACGAAGCCCACATTATCTTATTACACTAAACATGAGTCCCACCATGACCAGAACGGTAAGAGCGTGAGTGAGGTGGGCTTTACCAATGGCTTGGGATGAGTCCACCATGGGTACTCTGGTCACTGGCGTCAGCAAACTGAACAGCTGCAGGGTAAGGTCGGTGGTGGTGACAGAGGTGAATCCCTTCAGGAGCAGCTGCTGCAACCCTGAGAAGTCCGCCCACTTGAGCTGTGCCTGGAGCTTCTCCAGTTTTTCTCGGTTCTCAGCTTTATCGAGTGGCATGTGAGCCAGCAGTCTGTTCAACAGCCTTAAGGCCATTAGGTATTCAAACTCAAAATCGGATTCCATCAAGGCCACCGTGACCCAAAAGATGGTGGCCAACAGGTTGGTTGGATGGTTTATGTGTGATGGGTCCGTGAGGCTGTCCTTCAAGGAAGATGAGCTTCTGGTTTTTGAGGAGAGGCCTTGTTGGGTACAGGCCTGAATTCTGTCCAGGGTGGCACTCCGAGGTGGGTCTGAGGACCGGTCGATGACACCAAACTTCTTGGGCACAGAGAAGCTCCTTTGATGCCGGCTGCGCTCTGCGGTTGCTGTGCTGCCGCTGGCTGTTCCAGGGTTCACATTGAGCTGTCCTGTGCTCTTTCTGCTTGCTGTTAGTTTAGCGTTAGAGCTTAAGTCTGGTGATGAAGAGCTGGGTATAAAAGTTAAAAAGTTCAATAGGAAGCCAACACATTTCAGTGAAAGGCTAGTCCTCTCAGGATCCATCAACAAACAATGAGGAAGGGAAATCGTTCTTTGGAAATATTGCTTTCTATTCATTTTTCCATATTCTTAAACGGAAAGAATATGTTTCCTTATTCTTAAACATAACGCTATGAAAAACAAAACTTAATCAGAACAACCCTCACCAACAAAACCAAATACTGATTTCCACTTATCAAAAAGTTAAAGAAATAAGCAGTCGTCTGTAAAGTTTACTGATCTTTCATTTATTTTTTGTTTGAATTTGGATAAGAGTAATTACAAAATAAAATGTACCTGATAGGTACAAATGTTAATATTCTATTAACTGACTGATAAAAAGAACAGATAAAGAAACATCTAGGAAAAAAAAGTAAATGTTTGTGTCAAAGGAAAATTTTTGCACTTATAAACGTTTATGAAAAATGATTTCTAAATCTATTTCAGGCTGAAAAGATGAACATTTTTATGAACATTCTTGCTAAATTTTTACTGATTTTGGTTAATCTGTAGGTTTCTATAGATAAGTATGTAATTAATCACACTAAAACTACGTATGCATAAAAATGTTCAACTTAAAAATGAAACAAAGCTCAACGTGATATAACATTGCCAACTGAATTTCAAGCAAGTTGAGCTTAATTACACAAATAGAATACAAAATTGTGAATGATTTGAAATGGGCTATTAAACATTGCCAGGAGCAAAAGGAATTGAAAAATTTAAAAAAAGAAAGATCCTAAGGTAGAAATTTCTTCAAGTAAAATCAACATTTATTCCAACTGTTTTTATAGTGATCGATCAGTTGTGTTTCATATTTATTCATTTAAAAAATAATACTTTGGGGCTTCACTGGTGGCACAGTGGTTAAGAATCTGCCTGCCAATGCAGGGGACATGGGTTTGATCCATGGCCTGGGAAGATCCCACATGCTGCGGAGTGACTGAGCCCATGCACCACAACTACTGAGCCCATGTACCACAACTATTGAAGCTCGCGCACCTAGAGGCCATGCTCTGCAACAGGAGAGGCCACTGCAATGAGAAGCCCGCGCACCGCAAGGAAAAGTAGCCCCCACTCTCCACAATTAGAGAAAGCCTGCACGCAGCAGCGAAGGCCCAATGCAGCCGAAAATAAATAATAGAACTTCCCGGTGGTGCAGTGGTTAAGAATCCTCCTGCCAATGCAGGGGACATGGGTTTTAGCCCTGGTCCAGGAAGATCCCACATGCCATGGAGCAACTAAGCCCATGCGCCACAACTACTGAGCCTGTGTGCCACAACTACTGAGCCCACACGCCACAACTACTGAAGCCCATGAGCTTAGAGCCCATGCTCCACAACCAGAGAAGCCACCACGATGAGAAGCCGGCCAAAATAAAAAAATTTTCGAAAATTAAAAAATAAAATACTTTGTTTCTATAGAATGTAATAAATAGGATAATTACATAAAATTTGAAAAAATACTCAAAGAAATAGGAAATGAAAAATCATTAATATTTGTATTATTTAGAAATAACATTTATTGTCTATTTTTTTTTGTGTGTGTGGTACGCGGGCCTCTCACTTGTTGTGGCCTCTCCCGTTGCGGAGCACGTGCAGGCTCAGCGGCCATGGCTCACGCGCCTAGTTGCTCCACGGCATGTGGGATCTTCCCAGACCGGGGCACGTGTCCCCTGCATCGGCAGGCGGAGTCTTAACCACTGCGCCACCAGGGAAGCCCCATTTATTGTCTATCTTGCTGATGTTTTAAAATACTTCTCTACTGTGTGTGTGTGTGTGTGTGTGTGTGTGTGTGTGTGTGTGTGTGTGTGTGTGTGTGTGTGTGTGTGTGTGTGTGTGTGTTGTAACTTCTTTTTTTTTTTAACTTAAGGAAATGTCATACATACTTTCTTGGATCATACACAGACTTCCAAAACTGGATTCGTTCTTTAGACATTGCCCAAAGTCCAGGCATTTCCCAAATATTCAGTACAGCATATTTGATTTTCAAAACGAAGTTAAACTGATTCTCACCGAGATAATACAGTTAAGAGATCACTGTTCTTCAGGCAGTCAGACAAGTTTTCCACAGCAGCTTCTAAGGTAAGGAGTGCTTCCATGACATAACCCTGCCAAACAGGCAAAGACAACATTCTGTACTGCTTATAACTATTGCTAACTTCCTGAAGATAAATTTAATCAAAACAAACTATTCAAATAATCGTAATATTGAAAGTTAGACAGTCATGGTTACTTTAATGTACAAAGGCTACAAACAAATTTTAAGGGCCACTTAGGAAATTCAGATGGCTTAGGAGTTCGCAGATAATCATGAAGATTTATTTCCCTAGCTGTGAGGTCTTCCACAGATCAAGCTCATTTGAAATCCAACAGGGAGGGGCAAGGGACAAGCATGACCCCTTGTTGAAGGGGATGGTGGGCACGTGAAATACAGAGTGGCAACGTCTGAAAGCCAGGATTAAGAGATGAAGTATGAGAAGGGCTGTGTCCCAAGGGCATTTTATAGTGTAATGCCAATGGCCAGGAGGAGGAAAAGCAGCTGAAGTCTGCAGGCATGCAGGTCCTCTGAGATGCAGAACATTTCTGGTGGAAAAGAAGGGCTTGGCCCAAGCTACAGAGCTTGTAATGCCCCTGGCTTTCCAGCTCCCTGGTCTCTGGGGTCCCCAGTCCACAGGGTCTTCCTGTGGCATCCATTCTCCCCACTATTTCTTTCACTTTTCCCAGTTTATGGAAGGCTAACCACATAGACAGGTGTGGTGCTCTGCACAGATACAATAGCGATCCCTTCTCTGGGTGGGCAGGTTGCACAACTGCATCTTAGGTTGTTAGTAGAAAAGACAAAACAAGACAACTCCCTCAGCCCCCACCAAATAAAATCAATAAAGACAAAACAACACAAAGAGTCACCACAGGATTTCAGTTGTTGGCTCAATAAAAGTGTCCACTGGATTTCTAGAACAATGCCTCCTGGAGTGATTTTTGTAAAAATAAAAGTCAACCTCTAGAATTTCAAAATAAATTGTACATGTCCAAATGGCTGGGATACTTGGCGAGTGGAAGAAAACTCAAAGAAAGTTATTAACACCCCATCTTTGAGCTGAGAGAAGGGTGAGTTCCTGGACTTTCCTTCCGTACCTGAATCTCATCTCCATGCTCTCCAATCACCTCCACCAGCCTCGAGAGAAGGTCCGACAAGGCGTGTGCCGACAGTGGCTGTTTGAGGGCCCGGAATATCTGGAAGGACCGGCCGGCATAGTGTCTGGAAGAGCTGGCGAGGGCTGTCTGAAGAGCAACTTCACTCAGCTGCTGCTCCAGGTGGAAACCTAGGGCACAGGGGTGGGAGCAGGTCAGCCGCTCCTCTGCAAACCTCGGACCCCAGTTATCCGCACGTTTACAACAAGCTAGCTGCACAGCGCTACCTCCTGGTGCTACTTATTTAAAAATTAACCGTTTTAAAATAAAACCCAAATCTGCATCAGTCTTAAGGAGGCATAGTGGAGTACAGTCAGGCGCTTTGGAGCAAGGTGGTCCTAGTTTCGAATGGGGGATTTGGGACTCTGGGAAAGAAGCTAATTCTCTGCGAGCCTGCTTCCTCGTCTTTCCCTTGTGGATGGCAGCATTTACCTCAGAGGGGCTGTGAAAACCAACAACTTAAACAGGGCTTAGTGCTGTCTCTGATACATAACATGTGCTCACAAGTGTATTATTACTTATTACGCTGCTACTGTTTGACATTGTTCTTCTGTACTTTTTACACAGAATACTTTCACTCCCGTTTTCCTACGAGAATTTGTTAGAAACAAGTTTTTGGAGAACTTTTGGCCTGGGCCAAGGTCTTTGCTCTTCAGAAGAGTCCATAAACACGCAGATACGGAGGGGTACGCACGGCAGAGAAGGCAGGCATCATTTAAACTTTCGCCTGAATATTTGTTCTTCCACCAGCATGGAGGTAATCTCAGTCCTCAGGAAACCATGTGATCAGACAGAAATGAAAGCAGAAGGGAAAGTCCATGACTGAATACTGGGCCACTAACCCCTACACCTGCTGTGCCTCTTTACAGGGAGAAAATCAGGCTACGAGAGTCACAGGACATGATGAAAACATCGACTTGAGCTGTCTCCGTGGTCTAGAAGCTCTGTGGCACATTCGACCGTCTCACGAATGAGACCAGGAGGGATCATTCAGTGTTACTGTTGTTAGCTGCTGCTTGGCTTTCTCACCCCAGAGACACGTAGACCATATAAGAAAATGTTCCTGCAGACTCAACAAAGGGTCCTGGAAAATGGACTTAGACACATTCAGGGTAGTAAATACAGGATTAAACCCATATGAATGGATGTTTCAAAATAGTTTTTTACATCTTTATTTTGCTTTTCTAAACATATTTTTCTACTTAAGCCATTTAATATATGGGGGTTAGGTCCCCTGGCAATGAACAAAAGCTTATTTAAATCATACTGCTGGAACTGTACTAGTAGGATTGCAGAATCCTCCCCCATCCCACCACCACTAAGACGATGTCCTTTGGGAAAAGCTATTTCATGGGTGGCAGAGAAAAGAAAAAGGTTTCCTCTACTCCCTGTTACACACTGATCGTACATTTCCCAGCCTTCCTGGAAATCAGGCGTGACCTCGTGCCTGAGTTCTGGCCAGTGGAACGTAGGAAGAAGCACCGGACGTCACATGCAAAGCTAGCACGTAAACTCCTCGTGAGCAATCCTCCACACACTCTCTTCCTTCACCTGCCCCACGGACACAGAGGGCTGAGACCTCCGAGCCTAGGGGATGACAGGGCCACAGGGCAGAGGGTCCCTGAAGCACCAGGTGGAAGGCTGTCTCCCAAATGTCCACACTGAACTGTTATGTGGTCCAGAAATAGCCTCTTGTGTTAGGTCCCTGAGCTTTGGGGGTTATTTGTTATAGCAGCTATGCTACCCCGACTAATACAAGTGTTTCCAGGAACACATTTTATTGTGCTGGACTGGAAACAGAAAGTAGCGATGTACAAGGAAACTGAGGTGGGTACAAGTATCTTGTGCAAGATGTGAAAAGACCTACAATATTCTAAGCAGTCTGAACTACCCTCTGAGAACACGCTATATAAGGTACTCATACGTTTTCTCCTTTTTAGCATCTTCATACAATCAGGAGTGTTACACAAATGAAGAGTTCACATGCATCATAAATGTCTTCCTTTAGGCTATTAAGTGACTTTTAAGTGGGGGAAATACCAATAAAAGCAGTCTTAATATTTCAAAGAAATTCCAAAGGGGAAACTCAAAACAAGAAATGGCAATCCTATTCCTAGAACAACTTTCCCATTTCAGTTGAACAGTATTTTTTGGTTTTTAGTAAGTATCCTCTGATAATGGAAAGAGATGTGGCGAATCTGGAATGTTTCAAACTGTGAAATGTGCTAATTACCAGAGCAGCCAGGAGAGGTGGTGAGCCCTATCTGCTGTGGCCAGCCTGCTGTGTGTAAAAAGGCAGGGAGAGCTGCTGTAGCGTGCAGAGGAACCAAATTTAAATTTCACACACACATCAGCCCAGGCCAAGCTGAATCTGAATGGAATGCAGCTAAGGGCTTAAATGTTGTGATGGTGCTACTGTCTAAATTAGAATCCGACTGTGTTCAGAATACTGAGTGGTCACTGGCACAGGACTTGCCAGCAAATACTTTTAAAGCCGAAAACATTTTATCACAAAATTCTTTTTTTTAAAAAAAACAGTTTGCAAGGCTGACAGTTTTCACAGTTGAGTCTGACAGTCAGTGACTACGACTTCTCTCTCATGGCTTTCCTTAAATAAAATCAATACAGGCACAGTTTAATTCTAGTAAGGTAAGTGAAGCAAGGAGAACAGACATCGGGGAAATTATTTGATAGAGCAGAATGCAAGTATCAGTATATGTGACATTAACTATCACTCAGGCACATCTGAAGAAGCTTCAATATCCTCTATGACTATTCCTTTGCTATTGCTTCCGAATGCAGGATTTTACACACACACACACACACACACACACACACACACACACACACACACACCCGCCCCGCCACACACAAACACATACACAGTGTGTGGTTATATGGGGAGAATGAGCTCCATTATAGAAAAATGCTGAAAGTGGGATTTGGAGAAACAGGATGAAGTACCTGATTTGGAATCTCTAAACACGGATACAACATGACGTAGAAAATTAGTGAGTTGTTCAGCACTCTTTGAATTCTGATTTTTGGGTGTGATGTCCTCATGGCACCAAAGTGGACCATATGCCCTTCAACAAAACACACAAAATGCCAAAAATGTAACTCGTTTTGCATTTTTAAAACCATATACACAGTTCTAACTCCAAAGGTACAACATACATTTTTTAAAATTTTGCATATTAATTTGGTGGTAAATTTCAGTCTTCTAACGCGTAAGAGCATACTCAAAACAGAATTAGCTAATTGGCGGAGACACACTTTTTCTTGTGTTTTACCCACAAAATTAAAACCTCTCAATTCAACAGGACAGGGTTTATTTAGCACATAGTAGGTGCTATGTGTTTGTTAAACAAAATGATATGTTAAATAAAATATAGATTTAGACACAGACTCAATTTCTATGTCTTAGAATTTGCAGAGATAATGCTTTTATCAGGATCACATCATTAGGTTGCCAAATACTGTAGCACCAACTTGAAGATACAACCTCTGTTATCTATTTGGTTTTCTACAGTAAGAATGGGATGGACCCAGGGCTGAGAATTGTAGAGAACACCCTTCCCAACACTGACAGCAGTGAGTGGTGACAATATCTTTCTTCTCCACAAACCAGTCAGGTCTCTGAGGTACCCAGTATGGAGGCATCACCAGCCCCTCCCTGAGCTTCCTGTACGTTAAATTCTATATTGAGTTGAGTGCACACAATACTCTAAACCATTAATTGAAAAAAAAAATGCTCTCTCTTCATTTTTTGCTTTACCTGATGCATTAGTTGAATAAAGAAAAATCATGTGAGAAAGTAGATAACAAATATTTATATAGACTAGACTTCCAGGACTTAACTCACTGAGGAAGGTCAGCATGCCCCAGGTCACAGGTAAGCATGCGTTTATACAAGTATTGGACCTCAGGGGACTAGAGATTTGGAAGCCTTCCAAGTTAAATTGTTCCTTAGAAGAGCCAGAAGACCTGCAAAAAACAGGATCGCTCGCAGTTTTTCTCGATTTTGATTTATTATTAGTTTGATCCCTTTCCTATCATGCATCCTTACCGTTTCTGGTTTCTGAATTCCATTTAGAAATGACTCCTTGGACTACAGGAGCAGACAGCTGTCCTCTCTGCAGCTGCCACTGGGTTGACCGTGGCTAATATCTTTGCTTTCCAGAGTGATGCTCTTTGGCAAGTCTCAACTCCCAGATCCTGGCAGCTCCAATAGATGGTGAAAGTCACGCTCACCTCCGGGAACTACTTCTCCCACCTCCACCTGCTGCAGGGTCTTTATGCACAAAATCTCCTTGCCTCTCAACTGTGACGATGCCTACCAGTGTCTGCCTTGTACACAGACTCCAGCAGACACAATTTAGAAGAAAGAAGACTTTGCTAGAACTCCAGGCTTCCTTTTCTATCTGTGGTTTTAAAGTGATGTCCCTTTCCCAAAAGACTGACCTGAAAACAGCAGCCCATCTCCTGACCCCTCATTACCTGGTGGTCAGAAACTCAATGAGCTTGTTTGCCTTCTCGTCTGTTTCAGCAGCTGCGTCCACATCTTCAACCTCTTGGGTCATCTGCGGGAGGTTCCCACTGCTGTCTCCCAGACTGATACTGGAGGAGGTGGAACTGGAGCTCAGCCCCGAGTCTGGCACCGGGGAGGACTGATCCTCTCTCAGGAAGTCAAAGCCACCTGGCGGAAGAGAAGGTCAAGGTGGAACTTGCAGGCCGGGCACTTAATGAGGTCAGGAGGTGTGCATAAAGAAGTGTGTAGTTATTTAATTTTGGGGGGGAAAAACGCTTCATTCTGGCTATAGCTATGATTAAATAAGACTGACACTCTTTCCCTGCTTACGGATTAATTGCACTGCTGTGTAAACGAGAGTGCATTTGGTAATAGAGGGCGATCTGCTATTTTCTACTCTGGTGTTTTAATTGATGCTTTCTACAAAAGCGTGTGTGTGTGTCTGCGTGTGCATTCTCACACACGTGCACAGGCTGATGAATAGTTCCTCTAAGCATGTGCACCTAACTGTGCTGTTAGTAAATTATTCTTGGGTAATAGACAACTTAAATATGTGAAATGATACCATTTTTGAGGATATCAACACTAACCAGCGATAAGTAGATTATACATAATGTTTTGAGTAAATGTACCCAGAATTGTGAATACTGTGCGTATATTAATATATTTTAATAAAATATGTCTCAAGGTAGGCAAAATAAATATGGTATAAGTAAATACTATACTACAGTTAGCATTCTACATCTCTGGGTAGGTTGTGGGTTTGAAAATGTATACACACGACCATTCCTTTTCTCCTACTTAATAATTATAAAAAGTACATAGTTCTGGTGTGTCTGACAGATATATTAAATTATGAGTAAGAAGCCCTGGGTCTGAGTATTATCTCTGCTATTTAATGTGTAATCTCAGGGAGTCAGGTAACTTCCCTGTACCCCAGTTTCCTATTACAATAAGATGAAGACAATTTTTATCACATAGGTTTTTAGTATGGATTTGAAAGCAACTGTAGTTGAAACTGGGTGTTCAATAAATATTTAACAAATGTTTATAAAAAGAAGACACTTCTCAAAGTTTTGGTACACCTAGTCCATGTGTACTATATAGGGCTTCAATCATTTTACAAGGTCTTGCCTACGGTATATTGTGTTCGCTTTGGTTTTGTTAATCCCCACTCTAAACCATTTTCTGCCACATCAGTGGTACAGTGAATACAAAACTGATGCATTCAGAGATACACAACTTAACAGAGATTACAATTTTCTCATTCTAAGGCCATGTGCTTAACAGAATACATCCCTACCTTGGGGAGCTAGAACAGCCAGTCTTCAGAATCTGTTACTTAAGCATCGTCTACAGTGAAGAGAGTTTTGTGTCTCTGAGAGGCTATTGATGGATTACTTTCAATTAGGTGTAGCTTGGTTCAAAATAAAGAGCTTAAACTGAGGTCAGTAAGTCCTTGCATTTCAGAGTTAATGACTTCAGATTTGTTTTCCAGAGAAATATGCAACGTCTGTCAGAAGACAGGACAGGGCCCAGGACAGGAGTGCCTAAAAGGTCCTTCCTTTTCAAGGTAATGAGAGAAGTACGTGGTGACTTATGAAATGCCAGCCCATATCCAGTGCCAGTGTGATGTACAAAATAACGAGGTAAAGAAAAGTAGCCCCAGAACTCTGTCAGTTCATCACCATTTTAAGATATTTTAAAATGTTCTGGTTCTCAGTGAGAACCGCTGGTCAACCCTTTTGGGAACGTTTTCATGAGTAGCTTGGACACAACGGGGTCATTTCTTTGACTCAGCTAATGCTTTCTGTCCTCATTTCTAAGAAGAAATTTTTGGTTTCAAAACAGCAATGATTTTTAATAGACTTCCACTAACGGTGCCTTCCAGAAAAAAGTCAGTCATTTAATAGATCCCTTCAAGGGAACTAGAAGGTACACAGTGAAACATCTGGCACCTTGGTGACACCTGCTCTTGAGGGGATGGAGATGGTCACTTTTTTCTGCATCTTCCTCCACGGGTGTTCTAGACTCATGCTCTTGGTCAATGGACATTTGAATTTCCAGTGTGCCAATAGGAACATATTTAATGAAAACAGCAATCATCGTAACAATGTAAAAAGTATATTTGAAAATATTTACTAATGAAGAAAGATTCTGAGAGGTAAGTTCACATCAAGTGAAACGGTGCATATTCACAGTCCTGTCATTTACCGCTTAGAAAGCTGGGGGGTGGGGAATAGCACCCGAGAAGTTAATTGGGGCTCCAGTGACACCTCGAGTTATCCTCATACTTGTGACTGTCTCAGGTTCCCGGCCACTCCTTCTTTTGTTACCTGTGTAGAGATACTCGGGTTGGTAAGCTGGCTGCACTGTTAGAGTCTTGGCTTCACCCATCTCTCGAGTCTGCAGGAGCACGGAAGCGATTGCATGGAAATTGCTGTTGCAAGAGAGGGCGATCAAGAGGTGAAGAAGCAATTTTTTGCTGTGTTCAAAGACTTCAGGCCGGTAATGGTCCAAACCTGGAAGAAAACGGTGGAATCTCTTAGCATAAACAAATCTTCAGCTCGTTTAGATTCCAGGGATAGTAAAGATTCCAAGATACCCAGGAGGAACATGTTAAAAGAATGTTTAGTTTTCTTTGTTATTGTTTGTGTTACCGACGTAAAGAAGTTGGTCCTAGGCAAAATAAAATGTTTTATTCCTTAAATCAAATGTTCTCATAAAGCACTGATAGACGGACTTTTCTTGACCTCTCCATAGCATCTGACATGCTTAGCATTCCTCTTTCCTGAGATGTTCTCTCCCCTGGATTTCCCTGTTACTGAAAGATTCTAATTTTCTCTCTCTCTCTCTCTCTCTCTCTCTCTCTCTCTCTCTCTCTCGCTCTCGCTCTCGCTCTCGCTCTCGCTCTCGCTCTCGCTCTAACTGAACTTTTGAGTCTCCCTGCCTGGCTGGTTCCTCTTCCCATTTTTTTGCTCTACAGCTTGAGTATTTTAAAATCTCAGTGCTTGGCCCACCATGCTCTACATTCTTTCTCTCTGTGCACCGACTGTGTCTCATGGCTTAAAATTTATCACGTCGAACCAAAGACCCACAAAGAGGCCCAACTTGTTTTGGATATCTTTATAGAAATGGCACTGGCAAGGTACCACTCTACATTGTAGTGATAGTACAATTTTAAACAATGACTGATCAACTAGAATTTTAAAGATGTCACAGAAAGACAGTGAAAAACGGAAGAGACTAGATATTTTGGAAATGAGGAAAAGCAGGATGTCCATGTAAAAGGAAAGCTCTATGGGTGACTTCTGTAGGTTTTGGACCCTATTGGCTAGAATTCCTCTCGGTTCCAGTCTTACCTAAGAAGACAGCATGGAGTAGCAATGGGAGATGAAGAGCCCAATCTTCTCTTACACTGTGATCCACCACCATCTCAGTCATAAAAATGACAGCAATATTGCACCTAATCAATGAAATGATGAAATTAATGCAACTTCGGAAGAGGATGAAAATACACTGATAGATCATTAGGTCACAATTACATCCAACTTGTAAACCTTGTTGAAGAATTATGTAAGGCCCTTATTCCAGGGAAATGGAGTTTCACTTCTGACACAGCACAGAGCTCTATGAGGAGAAGAAACTTCAGCTGAGCTAATTCACATAATGGGGATTCTACTAGTTACTAGGCAATAAGAGCTGAGGAATGAAGAGAAACAGAAGACAAGGGCTCTCTCTTCAAGCTGCTCACAATCTAAAAAGCATAACAGAATGAATACCCATACCAAGGTGACATCACGGAAAAATTCAGAGGGCTACAAGGCAGCTTTGCACCCTGGTTAATGGCTGACCAGACTCTGCCAATACGCTGGTAGCTGCAGATCGGGGTAGCACGTTCCCTCTGATTTCAAAGGTCATTTCATTTGATGGGACCTGGAATCCCTTTCCCTCTTTTCACAGGAAGAAAAGTCCGTTCAAAGTTAAGTGATCATTTCCTTCTACCTGTACATGCTACTCACCTGTGGAGTGGCCCCCGGGGAGTGATGGTCTCTGGAAGGTAGTCCACCAGGGGGGCCCAGCACCCTCCAGTACAAGGCATGGGTAAGGGCTGCGGCTGTTTGGTCTCCGTAATAGTCAACAGCCAGCCAGTATAGGGAGAAATTGGGTCATCTACAGAGTGAGAAACACAAGCGTGCTTTAGTTTCAGGCAGAGGAGGTTTTTATTTTCCCTACTTGACTTTTTAGAAACTTACAAATTCATGCTTGTAAAAATAACTTTCTAACCATTCCATTTGGTGAGCATGAAATTATATGATCAAATGGGTTGGAATTACTTGATTACGTTTCTTTCATTCCTTTGTTTCTTGGATATCTAATTTATGGTGATTCATTATAGAGTGATTAAAAATATGAAAATATAGATACACAAAAAGAGAAACATGAAATCATGTGAGTTCCCATCACTGTGACAACTCGCTCTTTCTCTGATCTCCTCCATCTCAGTAAAGTGCGATTCCTTATTTCCAGTTCGCTCAGGACAGGAGCCTTGGAGTCCTCCCTGACTTCTCCCTTACATCTCATATCCAACTTCTAATCATGATGATCATGATGGTGGTGACAGTAATAATTAAAATAACAACATCTGAACTAGCATAGTGAATGCTTACTTTATGCCAGGCACTGGTCTATGCATCTCACATATTAATAACCCAATGATGGGTACCTATTATCCCTATTTTATCAAGGGGATGCTAAGGTTAAGTAATTTGTTACCATCCACATTATTCAGTGAGCTCTACCTCATCACAAATCCAGGATACGACCACCTCCATCACTACTATCTTAGGCTAAGCTCCCCCCGTCTCTCCCTGCTTCCCTCCTTGCCCCTCTACAGTCTGTTCTCTGCAGAGCAGGCAGAGTCATCCTTTTAAAACAGAAGTTCATTCAGAGTCCCTTCCTCTGCTTACCACTGGCCAGTAGTTCCCCTTAACACTCAAAACGAAATCCAGCAGCCCCATCAGGGCCTTTAAGGCCTGACAAGATCTTTCTCCTGTTTCTTGGCTTATCTCCTTCTGCTGTCCCCTTTGCTCACTGCCCGCCAGCCACCCTGGCTCTTCTGCTGTTCTGTGACCGTGCCAGGCGCCGTCCACCTACCGTCCACCCCACAGCTGCAGGGTTCTTCCCCAGATGGCCGCGTGGCTCACTCCTTTACTTCATGCAAGTCTCTGCCCAAGTACCACTTTATCGCAGAGGATTTCTGTGACCACTGCATTTAAAATCCACCCCATCCCCAATCACTTTCTCTCCCTCTCTCTGCTTTAGTTCCCCTGCGGCACCGATTCCCCAGCGCTGACGGCTTCCCCCTCCTCTGCCTCTAACACAAGCTCCCTGAGAGCGGGACTTTCTCTGTTTTGTTCCTAGTACACAGAGCAGTAACTGGCACGTCGTAGGAGATCAGTACATATATATTTTGAATGAATTAATGAACTTCCTCCACAAAATATTTTTCAAGTAAGCACAGCAACAAATCTCATGGAGTTATTTTTTATAACGCTCTCAACCCAGGCCAGTGGCATTCAAGACAAGCCTCTGCACTTGGGGCCACGTGATATGATCAATGCATATGGCTTCAGACAAGCTGGCTTAATCCTGGGATAGACTTTAGTGTATGAAGAGGAAGGATGTTTTTATAACATCGTTAGGCAGTTTCTCCAAAATACAGTTTTGTTTGTTTGTTTGTTTTGCAGTACGTGGGCCTCTCACTGCTGTGGCCTCTCCCGTTGCGGAGCAGAGGCTCCGGACGCACAGGCTCAGCAGCCATGGCTCACGGGCCCAGCCGCTCCGCGGCACGTGGGATCCTCCCGGACCGGGGCACGAACCTGTGTCCCCCACATCGGCAGGCGGACTCTCAACCACTGCGCCACAGGGAAGCCCTTGGTTGCACTTTTGAAGGTAGTGAGAGGTAGCTGATTCAATGCTACTGGTCCAGTGCAGGACGCTGGCCTTAACAGTTAGCAGAGCTGATGGAGGGGATGCCTTCCTATGGCGAAAACTGAGGCTCCAAACCCACACAGGGACTAGAACCAAGCACAGCCCACTTCTCCTGGGGTGTGAGCTGAGGGAGTCTCCAGGGGTTAAGACCAGGAGTCACCTCAGAAAGTGACTCTTGACTCTTTCTAACACACAAGCAAATGAGCAACTAGAAACCTGTCACTCTATGCCATGAAATGTGCTTGGCCACATATTTAGCCCAGAAAGAATTTTAAGCAGGTATAATAGTCACTCAGCTTAGTCCACTCGGTAAACTACCTACAGGGTGCATCACTTTCAGCAAACTACCTTCTTGAATAACTGTCCAAGGTGAGTTAGTTGCAAAATGCACTTCTAAATAATTAGTTACTCTACAAAACTAGAAAGGGGAGCAAAAATGGGAGAACACTGAAGAATTAAAAAAAAAAAAAAACCTGTGAGATTTCTGTTAGGAAAGGACATGCTATTTTTCGTTTCTGATGTTCTCAGATATATATCCAGTCAGCAAAAATGTGCTGCGAGGGATTAAGCTGACCTAAAACTGATTTTCTACAGTTAGGCCTAAACTGCTAGGACTCAGCTGCTATCCAACTTAACTAGTTGTGTCCTTATTGTGGGGTTACAGACATTAGCATATGGCCTTGGAAAATAATCCAGATATGTTAAGTAGTTCTGAAAAAAAAAAAAAGCTTACATAACGTTGGTAGAAAACTGCTTTATAGACCGGGTCTAAATCAGTTTGCTTGTCCATTTTACTCAAGGTGGTACGTTTTTTTAATAAAAAATACACTTAGGAGGTACACATCACCCTGATTTTTGGATAACCCAGACCATGAAGCCCTGGGCCACGAGGTCTCTCCTGATCCCTTCTCACTCTTCTTACCCTTGCTGATACCCTCAGGAATTCAGGGAGGAAATGACTGCCCTTAACATATACCAGACGCCTGGCCATAAGCTTTTGGAGTTGGGCCTGCTAACCTTTGCTTCTCTTGTGGCATACTCTATCCATCACTGGGTAGCTGGAACCAAACATGCATCTGGGAGGACCCAGTTACCAAAGTCCTGAGGGTATTCGTGCCTTATCAGACACACTGCTTCATCCAAGACAGCCAAGGTCAAGTTCTAGTACTTGAATGCCTGGGAAAGGATCTTAGCATATAGTTTATGTACTTTCTGTTATGAGGATCTGTTTGAGAAGCTTGATTCCATTTTCTCTTTCAATGAGGAATTGAAGATTTGAGCTCTCAGCACCCAAACTACTTTTCTGTGAACTCCAATTTCCCTCGCTAATATTAGTAACCTTGTGAAGAATATTACTGACACCTGACTCAATTAAATTCAAGTTCTGTACCCAAAATTTTCCATTAAAATGCTGTTTATGCTGGTATGACAAATTTACAAACATTTCTGGGTAAAACAGAGGCCATAATGATAATACTAGACTACTCTTTATACCTTATCTGCATTCACAGTAGTCTTTCTTTCCCTTTATAAATACTTCTATTACTTTTTCTTTTTGTCCCTAAAGTCAGTGGTCTGAGTTTATATAACGACACAACTATTACCTTATTTTGTTATAATTATCCCCTGAAATTCACTATTGTAACATATGTAAGGAATATGAAGTTTTAATACCAGAGGGCTCTGAAGATGTATTTTCAAAATGATTGTTACTTTGTTACAGCATCTTCTACCAAATTCTGGGTCCTATACCCAGAACAAAGAGATATACTTTGAAGGCGTCAACTGGCCAAAGTGCAACAATATTCCTAATGTAAAATCCACAGTCACAGAGTGCTTTGCTTTGTTATATCACGCCTGTCACGTTCTGGGGGAGTCAGGATTTGACTGCCTAACTTTTTCATGATTCAGTTTTTCTGTCCTCAAATTCTGTGTTACCAAATATTGCACAGCAATGACCTTTCTTGAACCAACAACTCCATTCCTCAGGTACTGCTCTCCTCATCTATAAAGTCTGGTCCTGCCTAGATTCAACTGTTTGGTGTCTGGATGGAAAAGCCCCTTGATGGGGTACAGAAAGGAGGGAAAATGCAAAGAGCTTTTTTATTCCCCCCCCCAATCTTATACTGACCTTTCTAGAAAAAGGTTTTATAGGGACAGAGTATGGCAATATATATGGATTTTAGACATTCCTCCAATTGGTATTTTGAATGGTGGAGAATTGCCTATCTATATCTGCATTAAGGAGTAAAGTAAGGGCAACTGAAATGTGGTGTCATTAGAACTGCTAAGCTCTTACCCCACTCTGCACATTTCCCATAAGAACAAAACAACTCAAAACAACCACTACAAAGGCCCGATGCACTGACTTACAAAATGAACCTAACTCATGAGATATCATATTACGATTTCCACCAAAATAGACAAATAAGTTCTACCAGATAGTTTACCGATTTCCTTAGCATACCTAAATGTCACTGGGAGTGTTCTTTGGTTCCAGAATTTCTGTAACTTGTGAACAAGTAATACCCATCACCTTCTGAGTCTCTACACAACCTGTCCAGGGCTTAAACAAAATTAATGAATGCATTGACCTTTTTGGTTTCTCCAACGTCCCGAGGTACAATGAAATTTCTGTGATAATTTTATCTCCCAGTCTGGCAAGGTTTTCACTTGGCCACTGAGACTGTGCCGTTGAGATAGTCAATGTGAAAACAAATCTATCCTGGGTGAGCTGACTCACAAAGCTTAAAGGTTAAATCCACTCCCAAGACAGGTCAATAAATTGAATGGAGACCTTTGTTTTCTCATGAGACCATTTCTTACTAGCCTTTCCCCAACTGCATTACCAAGGAAAAGGGCCAAGAATACAAAAACATGGCTTAGGCAGTAGCTTGAAGTTTTAACAGCTTTGATTCATGCACTGCTTGGCTTCTTTTTACCTTTAAGAGGTTGACTTGCCCATCTACATAGTTGGATTAAGTGCTTACTTAATACTTATGGGCCCCTTTTTAGTGGTTAGAACAAGAATAATCAAAATACTCATTTTGTATTCTCCAACCCCTTGCCTTCCATCTGATCACCCCCCCACCCCAGCCTGTTGGTACTTACTTTTATCCTCGTCGTACGATCCTCCAGAGCTATTGCTGTATCTCGACTCCAGACGGGTATGGGCTCTAATGACGTTACTGAACCTTCAAATACAAGAACCGTCGTGAGATACTGACATGTGGGTTTGTGCTGTGACACAGAAAAACATACTATTTTGGGGCAGCTAGTTCTCATGATCCTTTTCCTAAAAGAATACTGTAAAAAGTGGTGGCGCAGTGGTTGAGAGTCCGCCTGCCGATGCAGGGGACACGGGTTCGTGCCCTGGTCCCGGAAGATCCCACATGCCGCGGAGCGGCTGGGCCCGTGAGCCATGGCTGCTGAGCCTGCGCGTCCGGAGCCTGTTGCTCCGCAACGGGAGAGGCCACAGCAGTGAGAGGCCCGCCTACCGCAAAAAAAAAAAAAAAAAAAAAAAGTGTACACCAAACACTCCTTTTGTCCTCGAGAGGGCCAGTGGTCACTCTTGCTCAGGAGCACAAGTTCAAACCTTGAAAATAAACATTTTAAGACTAATATTTGAATTAAACTAGAAAATTATATCATTTGTTTGGAAATAAAATGGGCATGATACTGAATAACATGAATCCTTTACTCACATGGTAACCTGGCATATGGGAGGTGGTCAAGAAATAATTGCTGAATGACTGAATAAGTGAAAGGAGACAGAACTGGAAATAGTTGGAAACAAAAATAGTTTCATAACAAATTTTGGACTTAACCAGCTTTAAAGTTTTCCTTAAAGTGTTTTTAGGAAAAGGTACTAGTTGAGGCATGATATAACCAGAGGGACTCTTTCTGTCTGGTCTCTCTTGTGGCTTACGAAGTAATCAAAAAAAAAAGAGAAAAAAAGGTTGAAGTATAATAACTTCACATACATTAACTCATTTAATCTCACTCACTCAACTTTGAGATAAGCATCATTTACTTTGCAAATGAGGAAACAGGCCGAGTGAGGCTAAGCAACTCGTCCAGTGTCAGGCCGAGGAAGGTGGCGGTACAGGGATGCTTTTATTGCCGTGTTGCCTCCAAGAAGGGGGGGGACGCGAGCTCAGGCTGAGCTCTCGCTCACTAGCTTGGTGACCCTGGGCAAGTCCTTTACCTCCTTGGGGACCCTGTTTCCACACCTGCCAAAAAGGAATAATAATAACACCTCACCATTTATTTCACCCAACCTTTTGTTGGGACTGCTGTGGGAATCAAAAGAAATGATGTGAGAATTTCCAAAACTCCAAGTCGCCATCCAACTATAAGGTATTAATTATTATACCTCTACCTTGAATTTCTAGAATGCCTTTTTAGGGTACCAAAGACTTACAAATCAATAGCATTTTTACCATCTGAAGAGCTGTAAGGTCAGGCAAGGGTGTGGATGAGGGGAAGTGTGGGTGAAACGGTACGTCTATATTTACTTTACATAAAATGATACAAAGTGGGTTTTGTCTACATTATTGACTGGGTGTTCCCTCCTAACTGATAGCAGATCAACACTCTATTTCCCTCTGGAACACTAGAAAATACACGGCTATAGCGGTCCTCATCAATGTATGGAGAAACAGTGATATTTCAGGAAAATGTACTGGATGTACCATTAAGATGCTACCTCGTCCCAGGGTATAACCTCAGAACACTGCAATGATGATTTGAATTTTCTGAATATAGAAAGGTATTGAGTATAAAGCCTTTGGTTTTATTCACTCTGTAGATATTTGCAGCAGCTTTTTTTTTTTTTTGGTCCTGACGAGCCACCTTTCTCCCAGTAACTTTGTATTTCAAACATTCTTCATTCTCTTATCTTTTGGGCTATTAATTTGTGAATCCATAAAACAGAAGATGGAGGACATCTGCTTAGTTTCATATAAATCAGGCCACGTAATTGTCTAACTGGTACTTATGAAATTGGAAAAGTGACAAACCTATTACCTTCTGAAGAAGTTCTACAATCATATTTATGCTGATAAGTGCAAAGATATAAACAGCATATGCAGAGCCCAGACATCACTCAACAGGGAATCAAAACAGGGTGATGAAAGAATTCCACATCTGGAGATTTCCACAGGACAGAGAGCTTTGCAGCCTTCCTAGCTATTCAAGAATTGTGATATACGTCGGTTTTACAATCGTGCTCGGGAAGGCCAGGCAGGGAAGAATTATAGAAAAGATGTCAATTCTTCTCTTTTCCTTTTGAGGTAGATCTAAAGGATTGCTAGGAGGCGTTTACGAGGTCAAGATGAAGGGGAGGAGCAAGCCCCTTCCAGACTATTCTCCCTATTCTGGAGAAGGTTGAAACCACAGAGCAGGGAAGTGTACACTTGGCAAAAAGAAAAGGTAAAAAACTGATTCCCAAGAGTAAAATCAGCTGTGTTCATTTGCTTTCCTGGGTTGAAGAAAATAATTTTGGGTCTAGGTCCTAGAGGAATTTCAAGGACTAAGTAGACTGAACAGTCTTTTAATATAAAGGTACATGTCTTAGAAATGTTATCATAAAAATAGCACTGCTAAGAGAAAAACGAGAAGCACAAAGTGTTTCCCTAAATTTTCTCTTGCTGATTTTGCTCAAATTAATACTTACACAACTTTCTGTGGGTTACTAATCTCTACCCCTGTATCAACACAGATCACCAGAAACTTACATAGCTGAAGTTTATTGCTTTTAGTTCCTTATGAACAATCCTTTCATGGCTTTTATCAATGGTTGATGTATTAAAAATACTTAAACGGTTTGTTTCTGCATATTTTACGAACTGTTATTTTAATTAAAAATATGTGTTCACTTTATTGTTTCATTTTAAAAACTAGATGATAAATACTTCTTAGAGCTGAGGAACACGTATTTAGTAGCTTCCAGTGAATTGCTTTTGCTTGTTTACTTTTTGATGTACTGAAAGTTACAAAATTTGCTCTATTTTTCTTTTCTTACTTTGACTATTGAGGAACTCAATGTTAGGTTAATATTAACTTTTAGTAGTTCTCTTTAGGACTTTTGACATAACTGTCTTACTTTCCTTTTAGCTTGACTCATTCTTTTACCCTGGTTTTACTATAAGTTACCTAAACTTTATGTCAGTAGGTATGGTATTATTAAATATTTCTGAATTATATCTAAGAACGATTAACTAGTTGTAAAGGACATGGCATCAGGGCTGCCACTTTGCACAACTCCATGGTGCCCCCTGGAGCCCAACAACGCATTCTGGTGACTGGTACCCCCAGGAGTTGTGTCACACAGCAGCCAGGTCATCGGTATTTGTGACCAAGATTATCTCTGTAGGCTCTTTGTTTAGAAGGATGTAAAGAACAGAGTAAACAACTGTCTTGTGTAATGGGGTTAGTAAGAGGGAGGGAGAAAGGGGGGCTGGAGGGTGTTTGGATAGCTTATCCACCTCTGGGGCTGTGATGTTTCTCCAATTTTCATTCACATACTGAATAAACATTTTAAGAAATGATTACTATGTGCAGCATAGGAGGGTAATCACTGAGGATAGAAATATGTATAAGAGCTACATAGTCTGTTTTCTAAGAATGAAAATCTAGTGGTTGAGACACAAGTATGCTTGCAAGTATCTATAAGTCAACATGACAGGGAGGAAGGCGGTAAGTAGATTGCAGAGAAAAAGGACACTTTAGGCTGAGGGCACAGTCTACCTTCAAAGAAAAGACAGACTATATTAGAGAAATAGCATAGGTGGAATATAGGGTCAATGGAATGATAGTATCCTTTGTGATAGAACATTCATATAGGTATGACCATATATATAAATATGACCAGTTAACCTACCTATAGGTAGATAAACAGATATAGTCAGTGTGAAATAACAGATGTGCACAAATATGTAAAAATGTGGGTAGCATCAGGCTTTGTAATGGCCAACAGAGATGTGGTGATAGAGCAAGAAAGCAAGAGATAAACAAGAAAGCCTAGTACAGATATTCTCTGGCTTCTTCATTTTAAAGGCTACCACTAAAAATTTAGGCAGGACACTCAGAACTCTGGTCCTAAAGGGGCCTTTGTAATGAGATGTTAATGTATGGAAATGTATCACCTTTCTACCCTTAATACAATTAAGATGAAAACTTCAGACTACACATTAAATGATAAGAATGTTACACTCCCACCAGAAAGTAGAAATATCTTTAGAGAAATATGAGATTTTTTTTTTTTTTTTTTTTTACCATGAGGGAGTTTTCCGAAGAAGGTACTGGCAAATATAGATGAAAAAGTAACATGTTAATTAATAACCTTGTACTGTCATTGATGCATAGAGTATGAAAATTATCCATTTCTGAGAAAGAAAGGCCTCTATTAGAGAACTGTAAAGGAAAAGGTCTATAATTCATGACCTACTGAGTTAGAGCTTTTGATCTGAAGGCAAGCTCCCAGGATGAGCATCTGCCTAAAGGCAGTGCAGCCAGCCAGTAATCAACATGTTGAGGAATTTGATAAATGCCTAAATTAGAGAATGAACTTTCAGAACTCCAGCCCCATGTCAGATCATCTTCCAGCTGTAGCCCCTGATGTATTCTCGTGTACAGGATGAAATCCTGAGGATGGTCATGAAGCATCTAGGGGCTTTTTAGGCTAAATGAATTATCTTCATTATTTGATCCACTAAATTTTCTCCAGTATGAATTTGTGAATATCTCATCCTTGTTATTAATTTCTTAAGGGCTCCCCATTATTTTTCACTAGAAAATATTCAACCTAAGGAGTTTTCAACACCATGAGAATCATTTTAATTTTCAAATTTCAGTCCTGTTATCTCTTTTGGTTTGTCTCTCTGCTCTTCACAACCAACTGCAGGAAATGGTGATCTAGATTTTGCTTATTTATGGGTAGCTCCTAGACAACGTGAAGGCAGAAATACGAACAAGAGAAATATTACCATTAAAGAGCTAACAGGAAGGGGATTGAGACTTCTTTTAGACAGTGTTCTTGGTTAACCCAGATGTGACAGAGTAAAGGTAAAAGAAGAATGATGATGTTTCACAGAAGTCACCCCAAGATAACTACTCTGTCTCTAAGAAATTATTCAAGACCCAGATTTGAACATTTCACGTGGAAATTCCCTCTAACTCCAGATGGTCTGTGCCCACTAGCAGAACAACTTGTGGTTTTTATTAAGCCCTGGGGTAAGTAGGCTTCAGCCACCAGAACAACATCTCTCTTAATCTTTCTCTCCTCTGGCTTTGCTCAGCAGGAAATTGTTATCTTTAGGGATATACAGAGTGGAGTCTGAAAGTCAATCTGTGTTTCTAAAAAACAAAGAAGGATGCGTGTGTGTGTGTGTGTGTGTGTGTGTGTGTGTCTGTGTCTGTGTGTGTGTGTGTGTGTGTGAAATTTATGAAGCCCCACAAATTTTCCTAATGCTTTGTATAGACAACTGCTGAAAGTTAAGCTGGATGTTAAACCAAATTTGTGCACCAACCTCTCATCAGATTCTTTCAATATCTTGCTTTCCTCAGCGTCTGGGAAGCCGTCCTGGCCAGCAACCACTGTATTGCTGCTGGAGGTGGTTCCTGTAGATGGGATTAAAGAGCAACACTTAGAAAGAAATACCTGCGCTGGGGTCAAGCTCAAGTCTCAAGTAATTCCAGGAAAGGATTTCCTGTAAAATCTGTTTGTGAGATTCCTTACATCTTCTGCATAATCTCAGACATTCTAAACAACCTTCCAAGCCTGCCCCACTGAAATGGAGAATCCCAGACATCTGCTATGGTCAAACCAAATTCCTCAACTCTCTTATAAAGCGAGGCTACAACATTCTTGAAACCCTTTCTTCCTGGCTGCTTAGGTAACAAGCTTATTTATAGTGGCCAGCCCTGCTGTTAGCTCCTTTAGCATTTCTGGGTCCAGGAGTTAATAAACGAATGTTAGTGAAGCATTTCCAAGTTCCTAGAGCTTCTGATCCCTAGGCCACTGCTTCTTTGCAAGAACACTGCTCTGGCAGCAGGATGTGAACATACAGAGGGCATAAGAGACCAGAGGAGGAGAGAGGTTTGAAGGTAGTTACAGCGTTAGGTGAATTGAAAGGAAGATAGCATCAAGGAATTTGAGGAGGGTGGTATATGTTTCATAAAATGATGCTGAGAGACCAATTTATCGAAAGTGATAACACTGGTCAGGGGGCATTTTAGTAAACCCTGGGAGAATATTAGCCAAGAGAATTCCATCGATACGAGAAGGAAGGTCCAGAAATGAGATACCTAAATGACGAGCGTCCACTCTAAGCTCAGCCTGAAGCAAGAAGCTCTGCGCATTTGAGTCCCTGGCTCCCAGCTATTGGTTATCCTTACAGAATCATCTCATTAACCAGACAAGGCCCTAAGAGTCTCGGCTATCCTGAAGCCACCTTTTAAACGAGTGTATATGTAGGAATAAGAGAAAGCAACAAACACACACTCATATCCTTTCAATGCTCTACATAAAGGTAAATCCAGAGCTCCACGACAAGGTGTCACCCAGCCGCCTGTCCCCTACCGGAGGCTGCTGCCGAGGCCTTGCTGCTGGCCGCGAAGCGGTAGAAGGGCGGGTTGTCACAGTGCTGGACGATGGGGTTCACCGGCTCCGTCTGCTGTAGCTCAAACAGAAGCTCCTCCATGGTTTGAATGGTGTTATTACGGCACAAGTATATGGCCACCTTTTTAATCTGAGACGAAAAACAGAACACAAGGGATATTTTCCAGAGCACGCCCGCAAGAATGTTAGGCTGTCGACAGCGGAGACGGTAACCCGTTCATTCTGTTGACCACGTCATCCCCCAGGCTGTCGACAGCGGAGACGGTAACCCGTTCATTCTGTTGACCACGTCATCCCCCAGGCTGTCGACAGCGGAGACGGTAACCCGTTCATTCTGTTGACCACGTCATCCCCCAGGCTGTCGACAGCGGAGACGGTAACCCGTTCATTCTGTTGACCACGTCATCCCCCCAGAAGCGCCCACCCTGATGGAGCCTCCTCCCCTCGCAGGAGGAGTCAAGTGTCTGGGTTAAAACTCACCTCCTTTCACATGCACAGCTGATAGGAGTGTGTGGTTAAAGGTCTTACCTTCCCTAATGGCTGAGTTTACAAGAGTTACTCTGGGGATAACTTGTGGGCTAAACACGATTCTATCTAAACTAAAAACTTGCCACGTAAGGTCTTACCTTGAGAAAGTATTTTATTTATACAGAACCATGGGGGAAAAACTGCTAGCTGTTTCTGTTAAAAAAAAACCCCAAAAACTCAGTCTCCTGCTACCCAAGAAACAAACGAGTCTGAGCTGTTTGCATTGCCTTAAGTTGTAAAAATAACCCTGGACTCTGCATCACCATAGCCCCCACACCTGCGGCACGTAAGCTGCTGTAATGCGGCTGATGTGGCCCGGAACAGCAGGCAGGCACAAAATCTCTCAGAAAAGCAACCAGCACACAGATGCCAACTGAGTCAGGGTTTTTTTTTTTGTTTTTTTTTTGCGGTACGCGGGCCGCTTACTGTTGTGGCCTCTCCCGTTGCTGAGCATAGGCTCCGGATGCGCAGGCTCAGCGGCCATGGCTCACGGAACCAGCCACTCCACGGAATGTGGGATCTTCCCGGACCGGGGCACGAACCCGCGTCCCCTGCATCGGCAGGCGGACTCCCAACCACTGCGCCACCAGGGAAGCCCCTGAGTCAGGGTTTTAAACATGTAGTGGTTTTGTTGATCACCTCACCTTTAAATACAAACACTAAGTGGTGGGAATCTCAGCAGGATTTCTCTTTGCTTCTTTCTCTCTCTTACCACCTGCCTTTGAAGAGACCAACTGGGATATTCTCCCTTTTTATTGTTTTAAGAGCATCAGGATGTAAACATGAAACACTTTATTAGTAAAAATATAATGTGTCACCTAGTTTCTCTTACATAATGGGTGGGTCTAATGTTTCTAGAAGACAGATTTAGGTAATTGTTAGAAATACGTCTACGCCTAAATTCATAGGTTTCCGTGTCCAAAGTCTTAGAAAGGGGATGACAGAGGTGTCACTAGGACACTAGTCTGCATCTAGAGGGGCGGAAGGGAACTTTCATGTAATGTCTAGAAAGCTCACAGGAGATTAGCGTGACTGATGAAATCGGACATCTCTATTCTACTTGGACCAAAGAGCACATTCCGACTTGCAAACCGCTGATGGAACCACCGGCAGAATAATGACCACTGAATGTCAGAGGGGCACTCACATAGGGCAGGAGAAGCGTGTCGCTGCTAACCCCACACAGGCTGATCAGGAACTGCAAGGTGATCCTCAGGTTGTTGCTCCATTTCTCGTTGTTGGCTAAAGCATTCCAGGCATTTTCCATTTCTGGGCCAGGAACTTCATCTCCGTACTGTAACCAACAAAATAAAAACCGGCTCGGGAGACACACAGAAAAAACGTGAGGACGCAGAATGTCCGATTAAAAGTCATTTTAAGGGTCACGGTCATCTCCAAATCATAAGAAGGGGGGAAATGGCCATTCATCAGAAAGATGCCACTTTTTAGGAATTTATAATGCACAATATTTATTCACATGATTTTTCAAATGTTAGGATGATGATGATTAGG
This sequence comes from Orcinus orca, assembly GCF_937001465.1. Lineage (NCBI taxonomy): Eukaryota > Metazoa > Chordata > Mammalia > Artiodactyla > Delphinidae > Orcinus > Orcinus orca. The sequence goes on from NC_064576.1 coordinate 70,026,501, forward strand.
ATCACGATTAAAACTGTGGTAAAATAAACATAAAGTTTCCCATCTTAACCATTTTTACGTGTACAGTTCACTGGCATGAAGCACGTTCACACTGTTATGAAACTGTCACCACCAACCCCACCCTATTTTTGTGACTTTTAATGGTAGATGACACTTCCCCCAGGTATAATCCCGGGTTTCCTGGGATGTGGGAGCACAGGATGGAGGCATGGTTCCTCGGAGTTTACCTTGGCTGTCATGTACATGAGGTTATTCAGCACCAGGGACGTAGCTTCCGGGGAGCCCCAGCCATTGCCTTTCAGCCCGTGAGAAGCCGTCCCCTCTCCTTCCCGGTCCTTGACGTCGTCCTCTGGGCTGCTGGGACTCGAGCCTGGGAGGAGCAGCCTGCTGTCCACCAGCTCGATGTTGTGCAGCCAGGGCAGCAGGTAGGTGAGCATGATCTGACGCCCGTTCGGGTGCGTCGTGGGAAACCGCTGGCTGACCTCTATAAAGGGAAGGGCAGTGACCGAGAGCCATGTCATCTCACCAAACTAAACCGGAAGATGAACAGCAACTGACAGATCCAACAGAGCCCTCCGTTTACAAAGCATTTTCATATACAGCAGCTCCCCAAGGCTTGTCCTCAAGACCCTCACTTCTCAGCAGGTGCTCCGTGGAGGAAAGTGAGAGCACAGCGGGGAGAGCACAGGCTTGGTGGGATGGGATGGAAGACCTCCTGGATTCAGATCGACTGCTAGCGGAAGAGGTACGTTAGGGTGGACAAAACAGGGGACTTGGAATCAGAAGGACATGTGACCAGATCCCATTTCCTCAACCTATTAGCTGCATGAGACTCTGGGATAGTTCTTTAACCTCTCTGTTCCTCAATTTCCTCATCTGTAAAATGGGGCCCATCAGGTCCTGCCTTGGGCAATTGTGAGGATTAAAAGATACCATCACAATGTGTATAATATACTCAGCACAGTGCCTGTCATCCAGTAGGCTCTTAATAAACAGCAGTTACGATTATTATAACAATGACTTACCTCTCAACTATGCCTATATTTTACAAAGTGCCTTGCATGAAGCATTAGCTGTTAAAAAGTGAAATGCAAACTTCCAGGAAGAACAAACCCAGCGTGTGGACTCATGTCCGTGGTGTCTACTTGAGAACTGACAGCTACGTGGCAAGTGTGCTTTCAATGCCACGCTTTGTTTTATGAAACAAGGAGTCAAAAGGGTAAAACTATATGACCAGCCCGGTCATCTCACCATTACTTCCTCTGATAGCATTTTTACATTGTTTCACTGCCAGCAGCATTTAATTTTACAATCTGAATAAGCTTTCTATAGAAATAAAAGCACAGCTTTATGTATATGCTGCAAGTTCTAAGTCATCTCCTACTTCTAATATTTATGGAAGAAACTGTTTTATCCTAAGGGAAATTAGAAAGCTTGGCCTGATGCATTTGCTATTCCAGTGAGGTGTGTAATCTCATTTAGAGAGCTCATGCCTGCTACACAACAGAACAACATGGATGCCAGGAATTATACCGAGATAATCCACCGCGTCCCTGAAACAGTAGCTTTAATTGATTTGGCCCTTTTCCTGAAATTAAAATGACAATTTTTTATTTTGAAGAATAAGAATATACTTAATTCTGTGCACAATAATCAGACATGTTATGCTGTTATATTTCACACAGGTCAAAATTTCAAAATTTACTTAATTTCTAAACTTACATGAATGTGATGACTGATACCATGGATTTTTATGACACAAAAAATTTATTGGGACTTTGGAGAGAAATAAACCTTTCCAATCAGACGGACAACTGCTTTAAGAATACCTGTTGTCTTTCAACAGCGGTATAAAAATCTACGTAGCAATAAGCACCTTCTATCAGATTACTCATTTATGTAAAATAAATTTGTGTTTATAGCTTTATATCTATAAAATTTATAAATAATTTGCTTATTTATGTTTATTTTATCTTGTCTGTCAGACATAAGGTCCAAGGGGGTGGGGATGTCTGTCTGTGGTATCCCAGGCACCTAGATCAGGGCCTGGATGTTTAGAGATGTTTTAAAGGGAAAAGAGAAAAAAAATGCCATGGCACACGAACAACCTCTCATTCACCTCTTTAGAAACAAATTAAATAAACGGTGAGACAATGTCAGTGGGATCCTGTATACATTTGCTGGCTTTTGGGAGAGACCTGAACAACTGGCCTGGCTACGTACAAGGAATTAAGTCATCTGAAATTACAGGCAGTAAAAATCTCACCACAGGGTTTTTGATGGTAAAGGCAGTATAAACAAAAGCGAGGAATCTATTAAAACCTCATTTTTCCATGTTATTTTTAACAACTTATTCCTCATAAATCAAAATAGCCAAAAGGTCAGTTCTTGACAGAAAATTTAGCTTGAACTTGCAACTCATTACATGAGCTTCTTTTCTTATTAAATTTGCTGGACTGTTTATCTTCTCTCTCCCCAGCTGTCAGTCTCTCCCTCTTCACGGGCTTCTCCCTCTCAGCCAGGAAACAGGCTCGAGTCTCGCTCATCCTCTGACTCTGCGTCCTACTACAGCCCCATCCTCTCTTTTTCTGCTTCTTTTTAGCCAAGCCCCTGAGATCTGGCTTCTGCCGCTACTTCTCCATGGAAACTACCGACAGTTACCAATGAACTGTGCAATCCATAGGGTAATCTTTAGACCTTATCTCCTGGGATCTATAGGAATGTGGACTGCTCCACTCCGTCTCCCTAAGTCCTGTCCTCTCTAGGTCTCCATAAAACACACCTTCTAGGTGCTCTCCTTCTATAAACATGCCTCCCTTCCCTCTCTGCTCCCTCGCCCTTCCTTGGCCTGGTCCTTAGAAGTTGGGGGTCCAGGTTCTTTCTTTCACTCTGTACGCTCTCCATTCGGGACCTCATTCATTCCCATGGTTCTGACCCCTCTGGTCTTCCGTGAGTCACTACCGCTGGCCTTCCCTTGACCCTGGCCTGTCTATACTCAGGATGTCCAACAGACGCCTACACTCAATAGCCCAAACAGAGCTCATGATCTCTGCCTTGGCCTGACCTCTTCTCCCCCAGTCGGCTCTCCAGGTGGGGTTATCACCACCCATTTCCCAGATATGGCACTAGGCACTCCCTTCTGTGCACTCCGCCCAGTAGCTCTTGACTCTGGTCTCTCCCCTCTGCTCTCACTGGGCTGTCCGAGTTCAGGTCCGCTTCATTTCCTCCTTGGACTACTGTCATCATTTCTCAACTGGTCTCTTCTCTCTAGATTGGCTGTTCTCTAATCCATTCACCACACTGCAGTCAGTCTTTCTAAAATGCACTCTGATCTCGTCCCCTCTCTTCTTGCTTGAAACTGATGAGTGGCTTTCAAAATCCAAGCAGCTCGCTTGGATGCCCTTCCTGTTCACAGGCTTCTGAGGGGTTTCAAGGAGCACGTATGTGGTCACTGGCCTACAAACTCCTTAGGGTACAATACAAGGCCTTCCAAGATTGACTTCTGCCTCTCTGCCTGTCTGTGACCATCTCAAACGTTCCCCCTTCCCTGCATGTTGTATTAGCCAAACTGACGACTACATAATCTCTCAAAGGCATCATTGTATTTTATGCCTCTAAGCCAATGCGTATGATATTTCCTTGGCCTGTAATGCCGTCTGCTTGCCAACTGCAATGTCAACTATTCATCTGCTTTGCAAATGTCTACTCTTCTTTCAAGTTGCAGCTCAGACATCAGCTTCTCTGGGAAGTCTTTTCTGATACTCCTGGCCCAGTAACTGAGTACTCCCTGATCTTCCATCTCATACAGAGAATGTGCTTTTTAAAAATTGTATCATAATCATAGGATTGCACAGATTTATTACTAGACAATGAAACTTTGATGGGAGAGGCTGTTTAATTCACCTCCGTACTCCTAGGATCCAATCACAGTGCCTGGCGTACGGGTGGCACTCAGATCTTGGTTGAAGTGAATAAGAATAAATTTTAGTTTTCCAAGAAGAAAATTAATTTATCAAAAAGGTTTTCCTTGAGTCCTTCCACTGTTTCAGGCACAATGCAAGGATGTGACTAAGTCTGTTTCAGATAAATGGATTTTCCAGAACATGATTCACAAAGATTACTCGTAAAGGTGTGCCCCGATTCAAACTCTCAACAACGGATACATGTAGCATTCAAGCTACTGATACATGTAACATTCAAGCTACAACATACCACCATCACCACCACCAGAAAACAACTTACGGCAATTATCTGTATTAGAAGTTATTCCACCCATATTTAATTTCTCTGGGAAATTTTACATACACAGGGTATGTAAAGTATTATGATTCATCTAAGCATCTTCACATTTGCCCTATGTTTATTTATACTTACACTATTTTAGATAAATACACTGTTTTAAAGATATTCCAGAATTTACTTTTATACGTAACCGAACTTAGCCCAGAGTAATTTTGAGCTACAAATTTAGCATCAATAATTTTGATTCTAAATTACACTAGAATTTAAAAAGTAAGAACACTTAGAGCAGAAATGATCACACATGTCATGACTGACTATCCCATGGTACCTGAGAAGAGAGGGAGAGTGAGCTCGGGGTACATCCTGGCCAGTTCGCACGACAAGAGGGCTAGTGACACACTGTACAGGGGCGGCAACGGGCCGTGTGTTCCATAGAGAATACTTCCTGGTCTTTGTTCAGCTACTTTCTTCGAGTACACAAAAAGCTTTGCTTCAAGGATCTATAAAGAAGTAGTAGGAAAGTAATAAACAGTATGAAACGACATTGGCTTGCTATCTCAGGAGTATTTATATTGAATAAAGTTTTGTAATAAAAACTAATGAACGAATATTTTAATATTGTATTAAAGGTAAAGCATGGGCTGCTTCCTATGTTTACAGAAGATTATGTAATTGTTTTCTCACTCATCATATCCACCGGTGAGATGCAGAAATAAATAAATACGTATCAATAAATAGCAATCCAGTAGATCAACTACCATTTCTATTTTCTGTGCTCGAGGATGGAAATTTCAACGTAGTCAAGGATACGTGCCTGCATGAGCTGCATGGAGAGTTCATAAATCTCTCTGTTGGTGTCAGAAGCCTTGAATAGAACGAGGTTTAACAATGTCACTATGTCAAAGGGATAGTTCCTAAAAAAAAAAAAATAAACAGCATAGTTTAGGAGACAGCCTGGCTAGTAATCTTGATAAATCATTACCTCTCAAAATTCTACATGGTACACTGACCTCGGTCACACTTACTAAAGACATTCCCAAGCCGATGTGGCCATTCCCCCACCCCCCTCATTCTTTTGCTGTTTATTAGCAGGTGAAGGGAAATAGCTCTATTTTGGGTTAAAACTGAATATAGTCACACCAGGATAAATGAACACAAAAGTCTATCTACTGCAAATAGATTTCAATGAGAACCAAATACAAGAGGAAAAGAAGAAGACAATATGTCTAAATTTCTCAACAGCTCACTGACTTACTATTTTCATTCAATCTGTCTAAATTTATTAAACACCAAACATCTATCAGAAACGACTGCAAAGTACAGATGATACTAAGTTAGTAAGGCTGGTGCCCTCCCCTAAGGAAGGCTTACGGTTTAGTTAGGGAGACAAACTATACAGTCTAGTTATGATGAGCTGTGGTGGGATTATCCACAGCATGAAACAGAATCCCGACAAGGGACACCTACATCAGACTTGGAGTTAGAGGAGGCTTTTTGAAGGAGGAAACAAGTAAACTAAGCCCTGAAGCGCCAAGAGACATGGTAATTGTTAGCAAGGCCATGGAAGGGGGAGCATGGTGCAGAGAGAACACCATTTTGAAAGGTTATATATGAAAATACCTCTCCCCCGTTACACAGAATTTTAAACATAAATGTAATTGTACTACCTACATGTATTGTTTGGGGATTCGCTTTTTCACTGGACCGTGAGGCTCAGGCTTTCTAGTAGCTGGACTGTGTTCCATAGTATGGACGTACCACAAATAACCACTCTTGTAGCGGATGCTGCGGTGTGCCACCTAGATCCCCCTTCAGGACTGAGGCACTCAGTCTCCCACTACAGTGCTGCAGTCTGATACCTTTGGCTGAATAGCCCTCTGGGAATTGCCTAGGCCAACGTCATGCCTACTCCCCAGGAGCACCCCTGTGGGATTGGCTGAGGTTTCTTTCCTCTGCCCAGTCCTGTGTCCCTCACTTCCCCACAGATGTTGATCTCAAGGGCATTCCCTCATAAATTTCCAGGACTCCAATCTCTACTTCAGAGTCTTGCTTCCTGGGGAAGCCAAACTTTGACATGTGTTGACGGACATTTAAAGGTTACTTTCATTTTTTTCACTATGATAATACCACAAACACCACATGTGCAAGAATTTCTTTAGAACAGATTTCTAGAAGAGGTCATGCAGGGTCAAAGGGCACATTAAAATTCTGACAGATACTGCTATATTGCCCTCCAAAGTGGCTTTACCAATTAGCACTCCCAAATGATTGCTTTTCTAGAACTTTAATTTTAAGTGAGCAAAAATGCATGAGGTTGATGTGTTAGGTGAGAAACTGGGCAAAGCCCCCAAATAATGGTGGTGAGGATGATGATAAACAATGGATGACACTTATGTTATGATGTGCTTACTTTGTGCTAGTTATTGTACCAAGTCCTTCATCTAGATTTGTTATTTAATCTTCACAACAAGCTTGTGAGGCTTAAAGAAGTTAAGTACTTGCCAAAGGTTAGGGAGAAGTAGTGGAGTCTAGATTCCATCCTGGATTTGTATGACTCCAAAGAATTCAAACACTTATCCACAGTGCTATCAGCCTCTTGGACACCTCACAATAGATCATTTCATGGCCAGGCTAATTTGGAATTCTTACAAACTGCAGTATTTGGAAACAGACCTTTCTGACTGTGAAAATAGAAAGGTAACTTTCTTCTGAGCCCCATAGTAGCAGAGACATCTTACCTACATTGCTGTCTCTGACACTGGGATTTAATACATATGTTTTTAATATAAATAAACACTGGAAACTACTAAGGACCACTGGGGATTTAAAGGCAGTAGAAGGGTAGACGAAGCCTCCCTCTTATGCAGGGCTATGCACTTGACTGAGTAATTAGGGAATTCAATTAGCTGCTTAAGACTGAGCTATAGAGTTTAAGGGGAACAACATTGAAAGAAATAACACAGATACAGAAAATGAAAGAAACCCAGAGAAGGAAAAAATTAGAAAGCTCTCAAATGAGTACAAGAGCATAAATGAAACATCTGTACTTAGATGTTTAAAATAGGCTTAGAAACCAAATGTCACATTTTTCAGTATTTAATTATTCAATGTAGGCAGTGGAAGGGTAAAAGAAATAAAGACAGCTGTGCTCATACAGAACAAAAATAAAATGGTAGGGCTTCCCCGGTGGCGCAGTGGTTGGGAGTCTGCCTGCAGATGTGGGGGGTGCGGGTTCGTGCCCCGGTCCGGGAAGATCCCACATGCCGCGGAGCGGCTGGGCCCGTGGGCCATGGCTGCTGGGCCTGCGCGTCCGGAGCCTGTGCTCCGCGGCGGGAGAGGCCACAACAGTGAGAGGCCCACACACCGCAAAAAAAAAAAAAAAAAAAAAAAGGTAAAATAAATATGAAAGGTAAATATGGTTCAGAAAGTAAACAAGAAATCAAACTGTTTTTTCAATCGGAAAGAGAGGAGATTTTGAAGAATTTGAGAAATACCCACTAGCTCTGGCTTAGAACTAAATGACGAAGCTCAGAATAATTTTATTCTAAAGAGAAGCAGATTGTACCAGCTGATATGATTACATCATAGCTCTTTGCCTCCAATAGCTGTTGAATAATAATAGTGTTTACAGGGTGCTTGCCATGTGCTAGACCTTAGGTCGAGAGATTGGTTTTACTTAATTCTTACCCTAACCCTATTATCACTCCTATTTCACAAATGAGCAAGCATTTGTAGTAACTTGTTCAAGAGCACACAGCTTAATGAGAGGCAGAGCTAGAATTCAAACTCAAGACAGTATGTTTCCAGAGCCCAAATTCCCAAGCTCTGTGCTCTCCTGGAATTCTCCAGCTGAGTGACACAACCAGATGAGGCTCTACGTCACCAGTTAGGGAGTATGACTGAGATTCATGAATCAGAAGCTTCCCTTGTCTTCCTTGGCAATAGATGGATGCTATTCCCTTAAGAAATGTGGGGCATTTACTTTTAAGGAATCAAGTTTGCAGTGCCTGATTTAAACGAGCAAAGATTTATAGACAGTTAAGGCAAGGCAGACGTGCAAAGAACAATGACAACAAAAACCACCTCCAAAAATAAACCCAACAAAATTCTTTAAAAATTAAAACTTTGATCTTGCATGTAATTCTAAGGCATCTATTAACTATATTCTAGTCGTATGTTACAGAGTAAGAGTAAAAACAATGGCATTCTTAAGTATTTAATTAAATATGAAGAGAATTCTGTTGAGTTAAGCTAGTGATTGGAAGCGGTCTATACTTTTAATATAGAGCATATTATTTACCTTGATTTATAACCTTGGAAAGCCATTTAATCTCTTTCTCAATTTCCCTATCTCTTCCAAACTGATATAACTTGGAGTTGAGGGGAAAATTAATAAGAACACATACCGAACCCAAACAGTTATTTGAACTAATGCTGCCTGACAGGTGAGCTATTTTCTTTTGTGCTAAATTATAGTACTGAGCTGCATTTAATAGATTTTAATCAAATATGAAACATACCTTATGAAAAATGCTTCAAAACTAATATTATTAGTTCTACCATCACTTTCTACTTTTATACTCACTTCCCCTGGTCCTATTCACTTTCCACTCTGACTTCCAAATCTCTCAACGTCACCAGAGTCAGATCCTAGTTATAGTTACAGTTATAGTTTTGACTGGAGACCAGCAAGTTCACAACACACGCACGTGTACACACACACACACACAGAGTCATTTGGAGAAATAAACTAAAAAGAAAAATGCAGAGAACCATTTTTCCCATTATCACAGCTCTTGAATATAAGGATTGATATATTAACTACGTAAAAATTGCTTTAGTTCTAAAACTAAAGGTAGAAAATTTTAATCCACAAGAGCATTTTTAAAATGTGAAATCTTTTAGGTATTTTAAGGTCAGTTATAAGTGGTTCCTAAATAAATGAGTCTGCTTATAAACTGTCATATTCCTACAAAAATAAATACAGCGTATGATCATTCTCATTTGACAAGGAAGAGGTAATTCTTTTCTTTACAGGAAGAATTCTTCACTTTAGGGTATGTCTTGTTGCAGGAGTTACTGCACAGACACCTTGTTTGAGGAATTTAAAATATGATCCAGTTTATGTATGATATTTTAGGAACAGATTATTTCATAAATTATTTAGGTGTTTTTTAGAAGCAAACTTGCAAAAAACAAAGTCTAAAACACCAGAATCGCTTTTGAAAAAAGTACTGAAAACTGAAGTGCGAGGACCGTGCAAACAAATCTGGAGGCTTATCCACACGACACAGACTGAGAACTTACGGGAAAAGAGGGCAAATTTAAGCCACAGCTGAAACGTGAAATTCTGAACGTGCCCTGTGATGAGAAACGACCACCATTTACGGTCACATGTTGGCTACGGCCTTGGCAGGAGGTTGCAGCCATGGCATTGCCTGGCCCTCTGACCTTCCCTCTGAACAGATGAGTGTTGTGAAGTAAGCTGATAGGCGATACGTGTTTAAGAAATCAAAATATTTTAGGATGCTATCTTAAAAAATCTACTCTAAACATAGAGGGCTTTATAGCCTAATGTTTTTGTGACTGAGATATTATTGGAATTGAGACTATATTGCTAAAGTCATAAAACATTTATTTGTGCTCCCTAAAAAAAATACCTAGATTTATCCAGAGGAATGCAGTGTGATATTTTATGAGAGGGCCATGCAATGAAATAAATGTGACTGGGATAGTTCAAACCAAGTTCACTGGGAGAAGGGCAGTGAAGAGAGCGAACTTTTATTACTCTCATTTTTGTCAAATGAATCTATGGTCTAAGTCATAGATTCTAAATACATTTTTAAAAATCAAAGAACAGAAATTTATTTCTAGAATGCTGAAATACCTGAAAACAAAACAACACTCCAGAGAAAGAGACTCTTATAAAAAATGTTATTTTGGTAATATCCAATAGGATAAATAAATTACTTAGTATTGCTAACATCAAGAAGTAAACCAATGGAAAATCAGACAGTTTAGATTACGTTCATCTGATATGACTTTTATGGAAGTTAACATATATATATAATAAAAATTTAACTACTAAGATTATGGAAAACGAAAGCTTTAGACATGAAATGTCATCTACTATCTTTATAAAAGAAAGAAAAATATTAAAGAGAAACTTGCCTCTTTAAAAAGCATGTTCATTTTAGGTTGATTGAAAGTAGATGTCTTCTAAAATACTGTTCTTATTCATTTAGAACCATAACAGGTTGGCATTTACAACTAATTTACATTTATTCCCGTCACCCTGTAGCTCAAGATAGCTATTTAAAATGCAATATTTAATTAAAAGGGACAATCAACAGCCTATATCAGTCCTTTCAAAAATAAACTTGATGACATAAATCACAGCAAGGTCCTTTTTGACCCACCTCCTAGAGAAATGGAAATAAAAACAAAAATAAACAAATGGGACCTAATGAAACTTCAAAGCTTTTGCACAGCAAAGGAAACCATAAACAAGACCAAAAGACAACCCTCAGAATGGGAGAAAATATTTGCAAACGAAGCAACTGACAAAGGATTAATCTCCAGAATTTACAAGCAGCTCATGCAGCTCAGTATAAAAAAACAACCCAGTCCAAAAATGGGCAGAAGACCTAAATAGACATTTCTCCAAAGAAGACATACAGATTGCCAACAAACACATGAAAGGATGCTCAACATCACTAATCCTTAGAGAAATGCAAATCAAAACCACAATGAGGTATCACCTCACACCAGTCAGAATGGCCATCATCAAAAAATCTACAAACAATAAATGCTGGAGAGGGTGTGGAGAAAAGGGAACCCTCTTGCACTGTTGGTGGGAATGTAAATTGATACAGCCACTGTGGAGAACAGTATGAAGGTTCCTTAAAAATCTGAAAACAGAACTACCATACGACCCAGCAATCCCACTACTGGGCATATATCCAGAGAAAACCATAATTCAAAAAGAGTCATGTACCACAATGTTCATTGCAGCTCTACTTACAATAGCAGGACATGGAAGCAACCTAAGTGTCCATCGACAGATGAATGGATAAAGAAGATGTTGCACATATATACAATGGAATATTACTCGGCCATAAAAAGAAACGAAATTGAGTTATTTGTAGTGAGGTGGATGGACGTAGAGTCTATCATACAGAGTGAAGTAAGTCAAAAAGAGAAAAACAAATACCGTATGCTAACACATATATATGGCATCTAAAAAAAAAAAAAAAAAAAAAGGTTCTGAAGAACCTAGGGGCAAGACAGGAATAAAGACACAGATGTAGAGAATGGACTTGAGGACACGGGGAGTGGGAAGGGTAAGCTGGGACGAAGTGAGAGAGTGGCATGGACATATATACACTACCAAACGTAAAATAGATAGCTAGTGGGAAGCAGCCGCATAGCACAGGGAGATCAGCTCGGTGCTTTGTGACCACCTAGAGGGGTGGGATAGGGAGGGTGAGAGGGAGACACAAGAGAGAGGAGATATGGGGATATATGTTTATGTACAGCTGATTCACTTTGTTATAAAGCAGAAACTAACACACCATTGCACAGCAATTATACTCCAATGAAGATGTTAAAAAAATAAAATAAAATAAACTTGAGCTGCCTTCTCTGGATTTCTAACACATGATAAGCTCTTCCTTGGGAGTAGCTTTTGCAATATGGGGAGGCTTCATTAACCCTTTCGTCTTAGTTATGAAACAACTTCTTTCAATAAATCATAGAACTGAAATACTCCACTGAGTGACTAATTTACATAGCTAGGGCACTGGTTTTAAAAGTACAATCCATGGAATCCCAGGAGACACATTTTCCTTTCTTTTTTTCTTTTCTCAAGGTTTGGGCAAGAGAAATTTAACATTTTTAGGTTGCTTCCCGAGTTTAGTTTGGTCTCAAAATGGCTGAAGTGCTTACAGTTCATACCTTTCACAAACATTTCTAGAAATTCCTTTAAGGTATCTTTACCATTTTCAAATCCTGCTCTAATACTTCATTATAAATTTCCAGGCAATTAAAAAAAATTTCCGGTCTATAACTACAAACCATTCTCCCAGTAGAATGAAAAAACAACGTAGCTGTAAACTTAGAGGGAATAGGCTATCTGCTGGGGAAAGAGAGGTCATTTTGTATTTCCTTAGAATTTACTCTGTTCAAATATCTGCAAAAACAGTCAGCTCTCAATTATTCATACGATGAAGAGTAACCTTAACTGCACTTGCCGGTGCCCAGTACCTTCCACTTAAAGAATTCGTACCTGCTTCCACACACAGTTGCTATGGCTTTGAAGCAGCCGGATGCGAGTTGGTAGGAACCAGTGTAGCATCGGTCAATTGCCCAATTGAAAAGATTTATTTGGTCAGGATTTAGTTCCAATAGCAAGACAACAACTTCACAGCCAAGTTGATGAACCTGAACACATGGAGGAAAGCAACCATTCACGCTTAATGAAAGATTATTCAAGGGAAAGACACAAAATCAAGCTTAGCGAATATCAATTGTGTAAAAGGAAAGCGAACACTAAACATTTATCTTGATTAGTTTTTATTCCAGGAATTCCTCTTTAAGAGGATGCAATGTTGCAACTGAAAACCGAAATGTATAAACTAAATTTGACTCAGTGTAAGTCTGTCATATAGGCTCCACTCATTCTCGATTTTTAACTCTGAAAAGGTGATAAAGACTTCATTGGCAATGTTTCTTTTTTGTATTTAAAATATTTTTGAAAAATACATGTATTTGGTTTAAAAAATTTAAATATATGAAAGGAGAGCCTTCATGAATGCCAAGTCTTTTAAGGAAAAAGATCAGAGGGAATATGTTTATGAGGCTTAATTACTAAATATATGGTGTACAGCTTAGCTGGCAATCTTTTAAAAAGAAATACAATATCAATAAGCTCTTTTTGATCGGAGACTTTCATATGAAAAGATTATCATAGATAGAATTAATAGGATCATTAACTGATGATTCTTGAAGCTACTGTTAAATACTGGATGGTCCCATTTGTCCAGGACAAGCCTGGTGTCTGGAGGCTATATTCCCCTCAGAAAGTAACATTTTCCTGCCTCTTCCTGAAGTTGTCCATTCTCCTGCCAGTAGCAACAAGGTGGAGAAGGAAAGATTATGCCTTGTTTGTTCTTATATTATAGGGTATGGGCCCAGATGGGAGCTATATTCTTTTCCTTTCTTTTGCTTTTTTTTTAAACTAAAAATCTTTATTGTGTACCAAAATTACCATTTTTTAAAATTAATTTTTATTGGAGTATAGTTGGGGAGCTATATTCTAATTGGATGGTCAAATATCATCAACCTAGTTCCCCATGGGCTTAAGTACTTAGAAGCAGATAAAAGCTGGTGATACTATTGCAAAGGACTTAAAAATAACATCTCATTAAAAACTTAGTTCAACTTGAAAGAAAGTCAGCAAGTTTTTATTGTGCTTTAGAAACTTTATAAAATGTAGATAGTATAATTCACAAGTAAATGGTGAGTTATGTTAACTAAACACACTAGTGTGAATACCAGAAGAAACCAGATCACCAGCACCACTGAAGCCTGCTCTGTGTATTCTCTTCATCACTAGCCTCTCTTCCTCAAAAGTAACCACTATCTGGATTTCTACCACCACTGGTTAGTTTGAGCTGTTGTGAACTCTGTGTAAATAGAATTATAGAGTATATAATTTTGTGTCTTTCTTTCACTCAACTTATGTTTAAAAGTCATCAACATTTATTCGTTTTCATTGTTGTATAGTATTCTAATTTATGATTGCTCCACAATTTATTCATTCTACTACTGATGAACATCTGGGTTGTTTCCAGCTTTTGACTTCATAATACTGCTTTGAATATTTCTATACATGTCTTACATTGCACATACTGGATAACCTCTTTTGTAAATTGCTTAAGTCTCTTGCTCATTTTTCTATGAGTGTCTTTACCTTATTTATTTGTAGAGGTCCTTTATATATTCTAGATAAGAAGTCTGTTGGCTTTATGTTGCAAATATCTTTTTTTTACTCTACAGCTAGCCTGTTTACACTCATAATTGTGTCTTTTGGCGAACAGAAGTTATTAATTAGTCTCCCTTATGGTTAGTAATTTTTGCATCCTATTTAATAAATCTTTCCCTAACCCCAGGGATTAAAATAGCCTTCTGTTTTATTTTCTAGAAACTTCAGTTTTTCAGCTTTCACATTTAGATCTACAAACTATTTTTTTTTCAATTTTTATTTTATATTGGAGTATAGTTGATTAACAATGTTGTGTTAGTTTCAGGTGTACAGCAAGGTGATTCAGTTATACATATTCATGTATCTATTCTTTTTCAAATTCTTTTCCCATGTAGGTTATTACAGAGCATTGAGCAGAGTTCCCTGTGCTGTACCGTAGGTCCTTGTTGGTTATCTAGTTTAAATATAGCAGTATGTACATGTCAATCCCAAACTCCCAATCTATCCCTCCCACCTCCCATAACCATAAATTCGTTCTCTAAGTCTGTGAGTCTGTTTCTGTATAAACTATTTCTTCTTTTTCACTCATGATATCTTATTTTTTCTCTTCTAAAACACTGGCTAGGATCTTTAGTATAATGTTGATAGAAGTAATGAAAATGGGCTTCCTTGGTCATTCTAGTCTCAGAGAACACTTTCAATATTCACAATTTAGTGTGATGTTTACTACTGGGTTTTTTTTGTTTTTAAAGACACCCTTTATCAAACCAAGGAAGTTCTTTTTTATTCTTAGTTTCATTAGTTTCCCTTATGAATGAATGTAGAATTTTATTAATGCTTTTTCTGCATCTATTGAAATGATCAGATGATATTTCCTTCTTGCGACTTTAATATAATATACAAATGAATTGAACGACATTTGAATATTAAACCAATCTTGTAGTTCTTGAATAATCCCAACTTGATCATGATGAATCATCTTTTTAATATATCACTGAATTCAATTTTCTAATATTTTGTTTAAAGTTTCTGTATCTATGTTCATGAATGAATTTGCCTTTTAACTGTCTTTCTTGTTAAATTCTTGTCAGGTTTTAGTATGCGGGTCTCATAAAACATGTCGAGATATGTTTCCTCTTCATCTGTTTTCTCTTTGAGGATTTGCATTAAATCAATGCAATCTGTTCCTTAAATGTTGAATTAATCCATAAAGCCATCTGGTCCTAAAGTTTTCTTTGTGGGAAGACCTTCAATTATAGATTAATTTTCTTTTTTACTTGTATGACTTCTGATTTTCTTTTCTTCTTGTGCTGTGTTTTTCTAGGAATTTGTCTATTTTATCTAAATTTTGAAGTTTATTGGCACAAAGATGTTCATATGTTCTACTTATTTTTAATATCTGTAGCATCTGTAGTGATGTCCCCTTACATTTCTGAGGTTGGTGACATACACACCTTATCTCTCTTAATCAGACTTGCCATGGATATACTAATTTTATTAGTCTTTTAACAAATTCAACTTTTGGTTTAAATGATCATTTCCAGTAATTTTTTCTCTTTAATTAGTTTCTGCTCTTATCTCTATTATTTCTTCAATGTACTTTGAGTTTGATATGCTATTCTTTTTCTAACTTCTTGAAATGGATGCATAGGTCATCAGCCTTTTTTCTTTCCAATATATGCATTTAAGGCCATATTCTAAGCAAGGTTTTATTTAAAACCCACAAGTTTAGTGTGTAGTGGTTTCATTATTCTTCAGTTAAAAATATTTTTCACTTTGTATTTTTATTTATTCTTTGACTCATTGGTTATCTGGAAGAGCATTTCTTAATTATCTTCTTTATTACTGATTATTGGTTTAATGCCATTGTGATCAAAGAACAGAGCCTGTATCTTTCAATCATCTGAACTTTGTGGAGACTTGCCTTATAGCCTAGTCTATAGTCAATCTTGGTAAATGTTACTGTGTTTTTTATCCTGATGCATCATAGTGTAATGTGAACAACACATAAGCCTACAGTTCTGTGGCTGATGTGTGAAGAGACTGTGCTGTGAACGATGCTTAGACAGGTCAGTAACCCAACTGAGGCAGGATAACCAAGACATTTAAAAACAATGTATTTTTGGCTAGTACTTACTCGTAAATCTTGACAAGCCAGAATGTTGTCAAGCCACTTATACAGGTAGCCATCTGGGGAAAGGCCCACATTGTCAAACACTGGGCCACAGCACAACACTGCTGACATTGCCTGATGACAGAACAGAACACAACCTGGGATGACTGAATGGTACACAACTGACTTTAAAACACATACTACTAGATTTATAAATGATGAGGGTCTTTTTTTTAAAAAAATGTATTTATTTATTTATTTATTTTTATTTTTGGCTGCGTTGGGTCGTTGCTGCTGCGCGCAGGGCCTCTTTAGCCGTGGCAAGCGGGGGCCACCCTTCACTGCGGTGCACTGGCCTCACACTGCAGTGGCCTCTCCTGCTAAGGAACATGAGCTCCAGGCACGTGGGCCTCAGCAGTTGTGGCACGTGGGCTCGGTAGTTGTGGCTTGCAGGCTCTAGAGCACAGGCTCAGCAGCTGTGGCACAGGGGCTCAGCTGCTCCGCAGCATGTGGGATCTTCCCGGACCAGGGCTTGAACCCCTGTCCCCTGCATTGGCAGAAGGACTCTCAACCACTGCGCCACCAGGGAAGTCCCGATGAGGGTCTTTTAAAGCAGTTATTTCCACAAGATTTTAAAGTATTCCTTAGTAGATTCAATAAAAAATACCAGATTCCCAATTTTGTCTCTTTTTATAAGAGTTAAAACCCATAAATTGAACTTTGTAGACATGTAATTTTATAAATCTTTATAATGAAAGGCTGAGATATTCAAAACAAAATGACCATTTCACAGAACTTAAAATAAACTTACCAACAGCGACTTCAAGTGAATGAATTCTGCTTATGATAAATGTAGCTTTTCAAATTTTGTTTTGATGACAAATATTTAACTAATATACTGAACCAACAAACTTGACAAATACTTGACTGATACACTATGAAACCATAAATTACTAGATTACATCTTCCTTTAAACCATGAAACTAAAGCAAACTATGTAGAAATAAATAATTGTGATTCTTAATCAAAGATAAAGAAAATGAAGAATATGAACTTTAGTTCCTTTGAGGTGGGGAGAAAGCAAGAGAAGGGAAGATCTTGATTCACTTTGTAATCCGTAGGTCCAAATGATTATCAGGGCCATGGCTTATATTAGCTCCATAGAGTCAAAAGTCAACGTGACAGTTAGCAACTCCTGGTGTATATGACTGAGACAATATACAGTTAGTTTTCTAAAGGAAATTAAGCTGTAAGGAATAATGGTTCTGAAAATGTTGAACAGTCCTAGTAGTGTAGAAACTTATTTCTGGGAGTCTTTAGGATAGGAGGAGACTAAAAAGGGAATATATATATTTTAAGCTGGAAATTAACTGGCAAGGCAGTTACTTAAAGGGTAAATGAGCAAAAACTATGGTTTTCATATAGTAGAAACCTTAGATAAAAGTGGGATCTTGGAAAAGTTTGGCATTTTGAAATTGTGAACACGATCGGAATATTTACATGTTTATACATAGCTATCTATTTTGTTTATGTATGGATATTTTAGAATTTATAGAGTAAGCTTATGTATTTATATACGTGTATATATTTGGTTTTTTTTGCATGTGTGCTTATATTTTATCATGTCATATTATATTATTTATTTTAATCGTATTTAAGGCATGGTTGTTTAAGGAAAGAGACCATCAATCTGACAAAAGTCATTCATGAGGCAAAGGTGACCTACCTTCAATGCACAATACTGGTATCTTGTAATCTGATGATTTCTATCACTGTAACGATCCAGAGGAGTGAACATAATGCTGAAGGGTCCTGCCCACTGGCTGAATAAGATGAAAAGATGGTGTCTCAGGCTTTGCTGGGGGAAGAGAAATCTTCGGTGGTGAACTAGAGAGAAAACAGAGCTAAGAGTCTACTAGACGGAAAAATACAGTGAATACAGTTTACGTTGCGATTAGGCATGATCCTTAAGTTTTGGGGAAAGGAGCAATTTCGTTTTCTAACTCAAGTTTTCTTTACATCATGAAATATGTATTTAAAAAGTCAAGCTTAATTTTCGTTCCTCTCCTCATGTTTCAGTCAACAGCACCTTGTCTCAGAGCAGAAAGCAGAGATAGAAGATGGACTCACAGACCCTGTTTTCTAAGCATTATCTAGAGAAACTGCAACACCTTCCACTCGGCTGCTGGTTACACATAAAACGTTCTCTTGACTGCTGCTGCGTCTTTAGGAAGAACTGTGAAACACAACGGATAGACTGTCTACCTCAAACAAACATTCTTTAACTGAAGAAGGCAAATCTTTTTTTTTTTTTTTTTTTTTTTTTTTTTCAATACGCGGGCCTCTCACTGCTGTGGCCTCTCCCGTTGCGGAGCACAGGCTCCGGACGCGCAGGCTCAGCGGCCATGGCTCACGGGCCCAGCCGCTCCGCGGCACGTGGGATCTTCCCGGACCGAGGCACGAACCCGTGTCCCCTGCGTCGGCAGGCGGACTCTCAACCACTGCGCCACCAGGGAAGCCCAAGAAGGCAAATCTTAATTTAGGGTCATCAAAAATGAGGAGGATTGGTAAGAATGTTTTACAACATCATAATGTTAAATCATAATGAAAAAGTAGAAACAGATGAGCTGCAGCTTTTTGTAATTATGTCAAAACATGTTAATTCCAGCAATTAATTTTTATACCAAACTGACCAGCTATTTTTATTCTCTATGCTTCTATTATATGAAAATGTTTCAGACCCATTTGTTCTATGAAAAAAATCCCAATAATATAATTTCTTAAGCTATATAGAATTCTATATATAATGTGTTGACTGGATAGAGTTGAGAGCAGGAATATTGCTGAGATTATATGTTCACAGATTAGCACCGTGAGAATGAAAAAATAGAGCCTTTGTGAACTTTCCCTCTGGATTACTTCCTTTCTATGGAAATCATACAGGTTCATTTTCAGGTGGGAACCAAAACAAAGAACAGAAATAATGACGAGCACAAAGCCAAAGTTAATTTCTATTGTTGCCCTTCCAACTCTGTGCTGCATGCCCACGATCTGTTCCAAGGATTTCCAAACAAATAAACGATCCCATCCCAGACCTGCAAACAGGTCAGCAGGTTTAAAGAGGAAAGCACAGTAACGAGGAACACAAATGATATTTCAAGCACAAAAGGTAATTTGCAGTGATGCATCACTGTACCTGGAACGCGCTGAATCAAGTTGGCAACCATGGCACTAAAATGTGCCCGGATATCTTTAAGAATTTCCACTTCTTTATCATTTTCAGCTTCTAGGAGCATGCGGGTCAGGTCCACGTATTCTAAGAACAAAGCTCCAAGGGCTAAAGTATCCCGTTCTAAGGCTCCGTTGGTGCTGGAATAAAAGGAAATTAAACTTGTAGATGATTAGTCTTGATGTCAAAGCAGTGCATCATGCTTCATGGAAAATAAGATTCACTGTTAGAACTCGCACACTCAATTTGTCCTTGACGTATATGGAGTGTAAACAGAATATGAAAAAAAACAAGGTTTTTTGGACTTTTCTAAGTAAAAGTTAAAGGTAATATATTAAAAAAAAAAAAAAAAGACAGAACGAAAAAAAGAGAGGCAAAGACATCAGTTTGGTGAGGAGAGACCAATTCAGTAGAATTTCCACCCTACCTGTCACTTATTACGCCAGCATCAGCCAGAAGTTCAAAAATTCGAAGTAGCTGTAGCCTTAACAAGTCTCGCCGTTCTCGGCGTTTTTTGTTCTGTGCAGAAAGAGGTAATACCACTTATAAACATGGGCACGATAAAGGAAGATGTCATCTAGTCATTTTCAATTTTCTAAACACAAAGGACAAAAAGTATTTTTCTTTCTTCCTAATCCTTAGAGAAAATGCTTGCTATCACAGGTTATGAGAGAAACAGATCACAAGTGGGCCAATAAATATCTGTAAGTTGGAAATGTTGAGAGTCAAGAAGTCTCATTTCCTAGAGGCCTCCAGCAGCTGCTGAAAAACTAAAGCATCAGGAAGAAGTGGCAAAGGACAGTGGACGCTAACAGTCCCACCAGTTCTGGTCACAGAGGTAACACTGTTCTTACTTAAATTGCCAAACTTCTGCTACTTCTTGTATCTTATCTACTACATGGGAAGCCTCTTTTTTAGTCTTATTCTATTTTATTTAATTTTTTATCCTGCTACATTCTAAGTTTATCCTTTTCAGAGTTCACTTCAGGGAAGATAATGTTGAGGAAAGTGCTTTATATACCAGATGAAACAAATAATGTTCTTGGCTATTCAACCCCTTATAAAAAAAAGCAAACTAACTACAACCCCAAATTCAATCTTAACTCAAACCTCTTACAAAAGAATATAATATCTTAACATACATATGACTATTTAGGTTGCTCTTCTTTCGTAAGTTTAGGACTTAAAATCTTTTAAAATCAGAAACAGATTATACTAAATAGTCAAATATCAAAAATTAATGAAAATAACAAAAGTTAAAATAGTAAGATTCATTGTTAAAAGCATGTTGGTGAATAGTTGAAAGGTACATTTCTACCTCAACATGTCTTTTCTGTCTGAGAAATACACACATTTTATCCAATTTGATATAAATAAAACACTCAAAAATGAAAAAAAACACAACATGTTGGTATGTTTGTATTCTTTAGGGGAAACTATTGGGTATGGTTTAAATTCACACTACTGTCCAAATAAACCAAGGCATTAATTATTATTTTTAATAGATCTTTATTGGAGTATAATTGCTTCACAACACTGTTAGTTTCTGTTGTACAACAAAGTGAATCAGCCACATGCATACACATGTCCCCATATCCCCTCCCTCTTGAGCCTCCTCCCACCCTCCCTATCCCACCCCTCTAGGTCATCGCAAAGCACCGAGCTGATCTCCCTGTGCTATGCGGCCGCTTCCCACTAGCTAGCTATTTTACATTCGGTAGTGTATATATGTCGATGCTACTCTCACTTCGCCCCAGCTTCGCCCTCCCACCCCATGTCCTCAAATCCATTTTCTACGTCTTTATTCCTGCCAAGGCATTAATTATATAAATTCAAAATCTTACCTCTGGTCTTCGTTCCAGAGCCTCTTTCATTAATGGATGAAGTTCTTCCACCAATTCTCTATGAATGAAAAAGGTGAGCATTTAGACTTCATCATTGTTGACACCAAATTTGTCACAAAATATAGCCATTCAATCCCAAATCATCTGCTTTTTAAACTTCGCTTCTGACATCAAAATCTCCTCTGGCCTTTCCATTTCTGTATCATGTGGTGAAATGGAAACTGCCGTTGGCTTTTACTTTGTATTATCTTAACTCCAGTGCTACGTATATAATCTGCGCTCAATACATATTTGTTGACTTGATTTTGATTTAATGTTCTGGAGAGTCTATGGCAAAAATCCCTACCTGAGCAACTAAAACCAACAATATTTTGGAAGTGCTTACTAAATTGAAAGCACTTTGCCACAGGCTGAGGCACTGAAGAGAAATAAAATTGATTGCCTAAACAGAAGAAATTTTCAGTCTAATTAGGGCAAAAGAAACAGGTGTAATAACTATGGCACTACCTTTGGGATCTGTGCTCAGAGGACTGTTGATTTTAAAATAAAGTCTTTTTGGAATTTCAGAGATAAATTCCTTTATTTGAGCTACATGATAAATGCAAATTATGGCAACTACTTTAATGGTGAGGTTCTCATCAAAACCTTTTCTCTTGTGTAGTAAAACTAAAAAATTTTTATCAGGTTAATACGCCTGATATTACATGTATATACTTCATCTGTCCCCATTTTCTCCAATTCTCAGCTTTATAGCTGGTAATCTAACCAGCTGTCATCTTTAGGAACTGACTTCTGAATTGCTTTGTCAAAACAGACAAAATTAGGAGA
This sequence comes from Orcinus orca, assembly GCF_937001465.1. Classification (NCBI taxonomy): domain Eukaryota; kingdom Metazoa; phylum Chordata; class Mammalia; order Artiodactyla; family Delphinidae; genus Orcinus; species Orcinus orca. The sequence goes on from NC_064576.1 coordinate 70,048,742, forward strand.
TCTAGCCTGTGGCTAGGTATTTCGTCTATAGTCTGCTCCATGTCTGAAAATCTTGTATTTTCTGGTAGAATATTTTGTGCTATTAGACATCACCCTCCAGGGAAATCCAAGGACACGAAGGCAAAAACTCTATGGCATTCTGTACTGAAGAACAGAAATCCTGTATTCCATTCCAGACTTCTCCAACACAGATGCTAGAATTTCTTCAAAAAATGGAAATAACGCTAATGGTCTCCTTCATCTAATAGCAATCATTTATCAAATATTTACGTGCATTTTTACATTTAATCCTCTTGATACATCTATAAGATAGATTCTATAATTATACCATTTTTTTAAATTACAGAGATACACTTTATTTTTATTATGACAATTTTACAGGTGACGGAACCGAGTCCCAGGGACAGTGTTTTCCACACCCATGTGGCCAGTAAGTTGCGTAATCTTACTTGCTCCTAGGAGTACTCAGACGGTAAGATATGCAAAAGAGCCTTAGGTTCTTTGGGAAAGACATTAGGTAATTCCAGGAATTATTTTTATTATCTTCTTGTAGTATTTCTGTATGATGCTTTGTCTTAATTAATTAATCAGTGAAAACACTGGTTAACTGGCACTCAAGTAGTCAGAACTCACAATTGCTTTTTTTAAGGATAAAATTTGACTCTATACTGTAACAGATCTTTTTTAGTTGCTTCTAAAATGTCTCGCTAATCTTTATTTTTCAGATAGGGTTTCTCACAGATGCTTGGAGCTTTCCCTTTTCTGTGTATAGGAAAAACTAAGATTTTCTTTGTCTTTATAGGTTTTCGTTGCTAGATAAAATCATCAGAGGCAGCCTGAAATAAAATTTTATGATGACTCTTGGAAAAGGCTTTGACACTGCCTCAGATGGAATGGTTATTTGATTAAAGGTGTGAAATGAGTAAGGAATCCAGAAAGTGAGACATAATCGTTCTCTTAAGGCAGATACAGCATCTTATAGAAAGACCAGCAAGCGTGACACATAACAGACACCCCTGAAAGTGTTCTGTCGATGTTTAACCTTTGAGAGTCTGTTGTATAAGTGGCTGATGAGCAGACACTCATTATTTTGACGTTATAGCCTCTGAACAGTCTGGTTAACTGGGGATTGACACGGAATTATCTTCATTTATGGTTCTCTAAAACAAAGCTTGCAAGTGAGAGAAAATCCGAGATGTAAAATCAAAGTTGCAACGTCTAAAAGTGAAATTCGAGGCAGTTGCAGGGAATGCTTGTCACGCGCATGTCAACCAACGAGGACACAAAGGGAATTGTGCAAAGCCTGCAGACCTCCAGACACATGCCAAACACGAACTCAAACTTGAGTTAGAAGCAGGAACTACGAGAGCAGCAGTATACAGGAGTTTAGAACAACTCATTAAGACTACCGTACCTGAAAACAAGGGAATTTGTCCTTCCAAATCCTAAAACTAAGGACTCTGTGATCTCAATGCCCTCTAGTCTCATCAAAGGCACCAACTGCTTTAACAGAACTCCCACCGATGGGGTGCCTATGGCCTGAAACAAGTTGTTAAAAGTGAAAAAGAGGTAACATGATAACTGATGCTTCTTTTAATCAAACGATGATTCCATTATAACAGTTTTAAAGTACTGAACCACATCCCAAGGCACTGCCATCATTTCAGGGAAAAAAAAAAAAAAACACATAAATTCTAAAACAGCACAATGAATGCATTTTTTACCTGGGACACAAATTCTAAAGAACATTCGTATTATAAGGGTCTTCTTTTTTTAAATACTTAAATCCACAAAACCATCTTTAACAAGATAAGTTAATCAAGACACGGTTTAAAGGTGAACACTCGTGAGGAGTGAGAGAAACGTGGTCTGTAGGACATGAACCAAACCTCAGGGCGCTAATAAACATAAGTCACTCTACGACCTTAGGCAAGTTTCTTAACTTCCCTTTATTTTCAGTTCCCCACTTGTCAGGGAGGAATAATAAATTATTCACACAAACGCTCAATGGAATTTAGAAATGTGTAGGATGAAAATCTGATCCCATATATTCCAGATGGCAGGCACAGTGCAATTCACACTGTGAAATCTAGACACACAAGCTAAAAAAAAACCTTACAGAATAATTCTTCTGAAGCATGTCATGTCACCTTGTTATCGTAGCTCACGGTACCATCAGGTGTAGTCGCCATTATTTCTGGAGTGGAAGCTCGTAAGTGTCCCGGGCTCATAATACTGGGTTTTGCGACTCCAAAACAAAGAATAAGGTAATTTCTCCACAATGTAACATAGCTGTCTCCGCTGCCGGCAGTGCTGGTTTTCTTGGCATTAATTGGGCTGCTAGAAATACGAAGTCAAAAACAAGAGTGAAACTAAGTTCCGGATTTTAGGTATCACTTATTAAATAAAGATCCTGGGAAGCGCTCCAACTGAGTTGAACGATTGTCTGTCAAGGACTGTCTGTCTGGACAGGGAATGTCTCTATTGGATGGAAAGCTGAATAGAACTTTTCACCGGTAAGGGGCTGAGATTCTATACTCAGACAATCATAATGATTATTAAGGGAGGAAAAAAAATTAGCTCTAGACAAGAACTTTTAACCTGCATTTACTCAATGTGAAGACTTCTGTAGTAAGATGGTCAGAAACTAGAGAATTATATCCCGATCTCATATATAAAACAAAAATGTAAGAGGGCAAATGGTGAAACAAACAAAACAGAGGGAAGCGTAGGGGTCCCTTACTTCGGGTCCACCAGAGGCATCACGGACTGCAGCCGCGTGAAGGCGTAGGGCCAAGCATAGCTGAGGGCAGTGGGGCAGTGCTTGGGCAAGTTCTCCTGCCGGAGAAAGCTGAAGAGGCAGAGGACCCAGGGGTCTTTGACAGACTGAGCGAAAATCCAGACGTGGGAAGGGCTCTTCACATCGTAATGGCTGTTGACCAGGACGGCGTTCCACTCCACCAGCCACTGTAGGTCCACGCTGTGGGTCAGGGGTAAGGTCGCCTGCAGATGCAAGAAGCAGGCGATGAATCGGTGCTGAACGGCAAGCTCCACGTCCTCGACCTGCCTCAGCCCAATGTCCCTTCCTCCACGACGCTTTTCCCATCCACCTCTGCAATGGGTCCAGCTCGGAAACTGAAGCACCCTTCCCACACCTCCCACGCCGGACCTGGGTTTGTAGTCACGGCTATTCCTATGGGAGACCGCAGGCAGCGGAAGTGCCGAGTTTAAGGGCAGGGGTCAATGTCGCACAGCCCCACACACTAGTACCCAGGAGCTGCCCACTAAATACTTGTCGAACAAATATACAACATGAGCTAGTTTGAACTTGACCATGGATTTGCCAGCTTAAAATTCTGAAAGGCTATTAATCTCTGAGATTCCTAAGTGTGTTATTATCCCTGTATTTAGTGTTTTTTCTTAAAGCCATGATCTTGTTTACCTTTACTTGGACCGAAATACATTCTCTCCCTGGCTTAGGGAGATGGCTAAGTGCAATCTCTTTTATGAAGGGTATTTTACTAATGATTTTTGAGGTAAGATACCTACTTATTCTTGTCCTATGATATCAAGCCAAAATAATACATTCTAAAACCTTTGGAAAGATATCTATATCCATATTTAATCTATATTATATAGAGACATATATTTATATAGTGATACCACATAATGTCTTATATTTCATTCTCTTTTAAGTCCAGAGTATCAAAGCTGAGGGAAGACCAAGTTTCAAATAATCTAGCTGTCGTACGTGGAAAATCGCTGTTACGTTTGTCAGGCATTTAAAGTGACCCATTTTATCCGCTGGGTCTCTGAGTTCCCATGCGCCAGAGTGCTGCACCTGGGGCCTCCACGGTTAATGGGCTGAAGAGGCGCAGCTTCAGCTGCAGAGCCAGAGACTTAAGGCTCCAACACTGGCTCTGCCCAAAGCCCCTGACATAGGAACATTTCTGAACACCCCAGAGTCTCTGTCTGCTTAATTTATGACTTGGAAATTATAATGCTGATCGCACTTAATCTTTAAGTGGATGACATGAGATAAGGGATGTCAAAACCTGGCACAAAGCAGGCGCTACTTCCCCCCACGCCTCTTCTCCCCCTTCAGTGCATCTTCCTACGTGCAGTACTGCTGATCTGGTTACCCAGGCTCAAGATTCAGACTCTGATAAACACAGAACAAAATCACAGGAACAGAACATAATCTGCAGGGAAACAAGATATGTATATAAAACAATTACGCCTGACTCTTCCATTCAGTGTCAAAACAATCTGAATTTCTAAAAGAAGAGGTAGAGGTATTCACTATCACTGTGAAGGTCTGCACTGCTTGGCTAATAGTTTTAGTAATTATCATTAATATTCCAACCATAAGCAAGAACAGGGTTGCTAAAAATAGGGATCTGTGTTCACTCTCGGTTAGAAAAGGTCATTAAAAAGCTCACACGTGCCTTTAGGTTTTATATTTATTTATAGCTCTTTGTCAAATATGTTTATATTCATTTATAGTTATTTGATCAGAATATACAAGGCGCGTCGGCAATGTGGATTCTGCAGATGTGCCCTGCCTCTCTTCAGCTACTTAGCTAAAATCAATCCAAGTCCCATAACTGTGCTTTACTAATTAAAAAAAAAAAAAAAAAATCAGGTAATTAAAATCGGTTTCAATGTTCCTTCTACTTCATCAGAAATTGAAAGCTGCCAATATGCTCTTTAAAACAAAGAATGTATTTGTGTAGCAGATAAACCTCTAAGAGATTCAGAGTCCAGAGAGGGTCAAGTCCAGGCCCTGAGACTCTGTGTGACTACAGCCCTGCCCCTTAATGTTTTTGAGTTTCAATACCTATGAGGGTCAAAATAGATACTAAATGTGAAAGCACCTTGTAAACTGTAAAACAACACATAAATATAGGTTATATAGCATTCAGTGTAATAAATAAAGCAAATTAATTTTCTGAAAGAATCCTGAGCAATTCTTGAAATTGCAATTTGCAAAACTTTATGTATCTTCCTCAGACTCAAATTTTGATTTAAATTTATCTGAAGGTCTCCTGAGCTAGTATTTGAAAAGCTAGTCTTGTTTCCCTAAGGACTTTTGTTTTGGTTTATTAACCTGACACAAAATCCCAGAATTCTTCCATATCATTTTTCTTCGTGTCTCTTTTCCAGCCAGGCCCAGAGCTTATACTTAAGAACGATCAACCATCGGGATCAAACGTGTACTTACTGAATCCGAAGCTGCTACGTGAATAAAACTTTCGAGAATGGAAGAACTTAGCTGGTCCATGACATCAATCATAGGCCTGTCATCGTCCTGTACATAAAGGAGACGATTACTCTCCATGGGAAAACGAATCCGTCCACCCTCTCCACCGCCTTTGTCCAGCATGTGAGGCATAACAGCTTGCAAGGTAGTGATAAGGGTTTTCTCACAGAAAAGTGAGTGCCACGGTGGTGAAAGGTAGTGGGTAAAACTCCCTATGATTCTGAGTTTAGTCTGACAAGTTTCAGCGGAAGATAATTAGAGCTCCAATTTGACACTGTACTGAAAAGACACGTACCTGAATTTCAAAAACTCATGCACATACAGTTATTTAGACTGGAATCTAAATCTCAGCATCACACATTATTCACTAAAGTGTTCACGTTGTCATTAATTTTAGAAAATGGAAAAGCCATGGAAATGCTACTTACTCAAGTCACTGATCTGCTAAAATAACTGGTAAATTGTTGACTGTGATTGCATTTCAGTCCCAAAGAAACTGCACAGGAGACTGACCACACACTCTCTGTAGTATCTATGTTGTGCACAGCTATTTGGTAAAAGAAGCAAATTGGAAAAAAGCACAGGAGAGAGTATCTTACAGGAAATTCTCCTACATGATAGTGCGTATATACATGAACATGTGTGTTTGCCATCCTTTATCATAGAAAGGCTCAGAAATACGAAATTATTTACTTAGCAGCCTTATAGGAAAGCTTCGGAATGTCCTTATTCATGTACGAATGAGAATGGTTTCAAAAAGGTTGTGGCTGAAAAAAAACCAAACAACAAAAAACCAAGCTTGTAGATACAGAGACCGGATTGGTTGGTTCCCAGAGGCGGGGGGGAGGGGTGGCAAAATGGGTAAAGGAATCAAAAAGTATAAACTTCCAGGTATAAAATAAATACGTCATGCAGATGTAATGCACAGCATGGCGACTACAGTGAACAAGACTATCGCATATTTGAAAGCTGCTAAGAGAGTAGATCTTAAAAGCTCTCATCACAAGAAAAAAAAATCCTGTAGCTATGAATGGTGATGGACATTAACTACTTACTGTGGTGAACATTTCACAATATGTACAACTATGGAATCATTATATTGTACACTTGAAACTAATAATGTTGTATGTCAATTATACCTCAATAAAAAAAATTACACACACAAAAAAGCTGTGGCCGGTCAAAGAAAGCACCGTACGAGAAATATTCTAACACAGTCGGCTGGAATAGCAGTTAAGAACCTGGGCTGAAGAGGCATGTATATCTGGTTTTCAATTCTAGCTCTACCACACCTTAGTTGTTGATTTTGGGTAAGGCATTTAAGCCCCTAAACCTCAGTCTCAGAATCTGCACTATGGGAAAAATAACAGTACCAATTCTTAAGTTATTGTGAGGGTTCAGTGAGATAATATGTATAAAGCACAGCTCACTGCCTGACATATACATGGTAATTATTATTATCGTTATTTCATAATTAAGAGACTTAATGGAGGTTTATCAAAATGCAGCATGTCCTAGAGATCCATTTACCAGATCCCAGAGATGTCCTAAAATACATCAGAAAGCTTGCTGCAGAAATGTGAACAGAAACGATTGGGATACATTCGAAAATATTTTGTGAAGACACTGATCGTTTTAAGGATCATGAAACCAAGATTAGTGACTTAAAACAAGAAAACAGAAAGTAGTATTTTTCTAAAGAAGTATGTCACATAAAAAGCTGGTCCTTCTTTCATCAACTTGTGGAGAGAGTTTGGCCACCTGTGCCGACAGGCAATGAAACTTAACATCTAAACAAGGGTGTACAGCCCTTGACCGAGTGCAGGAGAATAACTGGAGTCAGTCATGGTTATTAGACAGCTTACTTCTCCCATCTCAAGTGGACATATTTTCTTGTGATGCCATTTTTCTACCACTATTGAGATTAAACAATTTTCAGTAAGCCAGACTGTTTGGTACCTTGCTCTTTTTAAATGGGATGCATGGTTTTCTCAAGTTCATTCTCTAATATAAATGGAATATCTTCTTAATTCTATGTACGTTGAACATTATGAAAGAAAGTGATCTATAAATGAAGCCTAAGATTCACTTCTTCACAAAGCACCACCTCTTAGAGAATCAGGAATAGTCTATTCTCGTGCCCTCAGAATATATGACTTAGCTCTTGTAGGTCAAGAGTACGATTTCATAATTAAAAACCCACCCTGGGCTTCCCTGGTTGCGCAGTGGTTGGGGGTCCGCCTGCCGATGCAGGGGACACGGGTTCGTGCCCCGCTCCGGGAAGATCCCACATGCCGCGGAGCAGCTGGGCTCGTGAGCCATGGCTGCTGAGCCTGCGCGTCCGGAGCCTGTGCTCCGCAACGGGAGAGGCCACAACAGTGAGAGGCCCGCGTACCACAAAAAACAAAACCAAACAAAACCAAACAAAAAAAACCCACCCTGAATCAAAAATTATTTGTTGACATCATGGAACATGAAAGTACATAAAATAGTAATGCATTCTTTACAGTTTTTAACCTAAACTTTGAAACTGTTGAAAGATATGAATTGGAAAATTCAGAAAAATAATCCATACCTCAGGCTGACCCAGGGCGATGAATAAAGCTCGAATTTCCTTGAGTATTAAAACAGACAGTTTGCGTGTGGCCACCTGGAAACTGCAGAGTAAAACCAGAGCAAAGCCTTCCACGGCATGGAGCACACTGCAGTGGGGACCTCGCTCCGAATGGATTCGGTGGCTGGAGCCATTGGCAATGAGCTATTGTGCAATAAGAACAACATTCTATGTTCAGAAAAACAACAGTGGAAGAAGCAGCCACTCTTCTATGTACATCTTCTGGCATGTTTGACCTTGTAATACTAAAATAAATTATACCAGCTTAGAACCACACATGTCTGTGAATTCATTATTATTCATGAAATATCATAGATCCCTTTTTATTTTCAGACCAACTGTCACTTTGGAATACCATCAGCCCTCTGTTACCTCTGATAAGGAATAACTTTTCAAAGGTTATTAGCAGGAATAAAAACAAAACTGCTTCCATCCATACCATTTGAGATGACACTGTATATTTAATTAAAGTGTCCTAATTTGGCTTTACTTAAATTCTCTATAGAGAATTCTCTATTTTAGTTACTACTAAATTGAATTTTCAAACATTGATTTGCTAATCAGACTTCTTTTCATGTTAGATTTTAATCCGGGTTTTGCATGTTAATGAGATGGGTTACGAAAGTTCCCAAACCAAATAAGTCTCAAACAAAAGCACGCCAGACAACAGGGCAGATTCCACCTCCATTTCAGCCTCCCTTTTTCAAGCATAGGTAATCCTTGTTTTCCTCCCTGTCATCTTTTGGCAAGTGTAGGACACAAGGAAGGAGCAATGCCCTGAAGCTCATCTCTGAGCTTAGCCCATCTGGGACCCTAAACGCTATCATACTTCCCAAGCCTCGACATTCCTCAGACCCTCAGCTAAGCTCTTCTCCAGCCAGACCCCTTTTCTGTCTGCTCATTGCCAACACCAAGTCACACAGCCCTGGTTCTCATTTGACAACACTCCTCCTCAACCTGCTCTTCAACATGGCATCATTAATTTTTACCATTCAGGACTGAGGCAGGAGAGAATAAAGAAACCACAAGACTTCTTTCTTCTCTGGATATTGGAGAAAGCAACCAATCTGTTGCTGACTAGGGGGAAAACACTGGTGGGCAGCTAACCTTTATATATCCATATCCAACTCTATATCCATATTCATATCTATATCCATATCTGCTCTAGAGTCATATCCAGATCTAGATCGATATCCATATTCATATCTAGATCCACATCCACATCCAGCTCTAGATCCACTTGCAGCTTTATATCCAAATCCATATCTAGATCCACATTCATACCCAGCTCTATATCTCTTCCCTATGGCCATCTGCTCTTACAAACGGATTTATAATCATACTTCTCTGAAAAAAACATCCTTTTCTGCTCCGTAAATGGCCTTGCTAATGTTACTAAATCTAACCTGAGGTAGCACACGATGCCCTGAATTTCTTGGCCACAGTTTAAGCAGATGGAAAAACTTAGGGCCATCACTAGGGAGCAAGTTCCTAGGTAGCTGAAAGTAAGAACCACAAGGTTCTCTGGGTTGCAACCTACTTGTGACTTAAAGAATATAAATTAGTGGGCAAAGGGTGAACATCACCTCTGAATTTCTGATCTTGTTGGCTTGTTCGTAGACTTTTCCTTGGGTTTGTATGACCAGTTTCCACTGGGTGAGGAGCTGCAGCAGTAACTTGAGGGATGAATCAAGGAGTGTGTGATGCATGTCATTCACTTCCCGGAGCAGGAAGTTGGTAAAGCCAAACAGGACATCTTCCCTCCAGTCTGAGAAGTCAACAAGTAAACCCTGAAGAGAATTTTGCGCAATATGTCGCAGTTCATCATCCATGTGAATAGAGAGCCTGTGAGATGAATAAAGACAATGAAGTCATTTACTTTATCAGTTTTTCTTCTATATCTGTAAAGGAACATATCTAAGGCCAGAGCCTTTTACTGTATCTGAAAAATGGGTCACTCTCCCCTAATATATTATTATAATTTTCACTCAGCTCCCCTAATGTTAACATCTTATATAACCATGGTACGTGATCAAAACTGAGAAGTTAACATCGGTACAATGCTATTAACTAAAATACAGATTTTATTCAGATTTCACCAGTGTTCCATCAATGTCCTTCCTGTTTCGGAATGCAATCCGAGATACCATGCTGCACTTAGCTGTACGTGAATTCTTTTTAATACATTACTGACTACAGAACAAATTAGTATCAAACCTTACCACTTTTAAGGATGGTCCTGGAGAAACTAAGGGACTCATCCAGAAGTTCAGTGAAAATGTGTAATTAAAAGTTAGGCCAGTTGCCCTCAATTGGTTTGGCCCCCATGAAGGGAGTTTTGGTAACGTCCACAAACATTATTGGTTGTCACAACTTGGAGTGTGCTCCTGGTATCTATGTAGTAGGTAGAAGCCAGGGATGCTGTTAAACATCCTACAATGCACACGACAACTCCTATGACAAAGAATTCTCTGACCTAAAATGCTGACAGTGGCAAAGCTGGGAAATCCTGAGTTTGTCAACTGAAATAATATCAGTGTATTTATGGTTTAAGCCAGAACATCATAATAATATTATTAAATAAATCTCAACATTGGTATGGAGCGTTTATAGTTAACATCATGCTTTATAGATTCATTCATTCACTTATTTAATAAACAAATGCTTTTGAGGTCCTCCTAAGATTCAGGCCCTCCTAAGAGTCAGGATATGGAGTACGGTATGGCTGTGTTTACTGGGTAGGGTGTTAGCAAGAGCGAGGCATGAGACAGTCCTGGAGAGAGAGCAGGAGTGGCTCGCTGGAGGGTCTGTGGGCCACCCAAGGAGGCAACACAGCAGGAAGAGGTTAAGTGTGAGTGCTCTGGGATCAGAATGCCTGATCATGCATTAGCTATGTGACCTCATGCCAGTTACTTAACCTCTCTAAGCCTCAGAGCCTCATTTGGAACATGGGGATAATAGCTGTACTTGTATCTCATACACCTGTTGTGAGGTTCATTGAGATGATCTATGAACAGCGTTTAGTACCACACGGAGCACGCAGTAAGCACTCAGTACAGGTTAGCTCTTACTATGAGAAGAAAATGAACCGTATTCAGAAAGTTACAGGGGAAGTAACATGATTAGAGTCACATCTGAGAAAAGAAAGTTAGGCAGGAACATGCAGGCTGCCTTGGAGGAGTCACAAGACTGAGGGCAGAGACCGGCTGGGAGGTCATTGCAGTGACTCAGGCACCGAGTGGCGGGGGCCTGACCCAAGGCAGAGATGTAGTAAAGAAGGGAGAGATGGAGAGCAAAGCTACCCAGGAGACAGAATTTCCAGCACTCAGCAGCCTGGAATTGTTCAGTGTCAAAGAAGCAGCTGGCCAAGTCAACAGGGGCCCCCATTAAACAGGATGAAGCATCTTCAGCCAACAGAAAAAGAAACTGTGAACCGGAGTGGTTAAGGGATTTCCTCAAAGTCCAGGATTCCAACCCAGGACTTCTCATCTTTAATCCAAAGTTTTCTCCATAAAACAGGTCTGATACACTTATATATTTTTGAATAGACAGCATTTCGAAAACTGAATACTGAATACCCTTCTTATTCTCTAGAGTATAAAGTACACTAATTGGTCCAAATTTGACAATATAAACCAGACAAAAGCTCATTAATGAGCAGATATATACCAAGTCAGGGAAGGTATATTTTCTGTTCCAAAAGCAAGTTAAGCTCTACAAAACTGCTGAGAAGGAAGAGCTAGGCAAATTCTTCAGGGCAGACTTGCTATTAAGTCTATAGCTGTTAAGTAGGTCATAGTTGCTGAAATAACACACAGAGGTCTTTAACCTGGGCTTCTAGTTAAGGACTAAGGCAGGAATTTACAAATTTTCTTTGTATTTGAATCAGCAGCTCCATTTTTTTTTTCAAAAAATTTTATGTAGAACTCTAGTATATAGTACAACCGAGTTGTGGGACTTCCCTGGTGGTGCAGTGGTTAGGAATCCGCCTGCCAATGCAGGGGACAGGGGTTCGAGCCCTGATCCTGGACGATCCCACATGCCGCGGAGCAACTGAGCCCGTGTGCCTAGAGCCCGTGCTCCGCAACAAGAGAAGCCACCGCAATGAAGCCCGCACACTGCAACAAAGAGTAGCCCCCGCTCGCCGCAACTAGAGAAAGCCTGCACGCAGCAACAAAGACCCAACACGGCCATAAGTAAATAAATAAATTTATTTATTTATTAAAAAGAAAAAACCGAGTTGTTCTGGTTGAAGCTGGGTAAAGGACCTGAAGCCCCCCATGTGACAGGAAACATTCCTTCAATCTACAAGCAGCTTCCAGTCACCTTTGCAGCCCATGGTTTGAAAACACTAATTTATGGAAAACACTTGAGGTCATGATTCCATCTTAAGTTTATTGTTCCAATTTATTACATTTATACCTGTCTATAGTCCTGAATGTCTTAGAGAATAAGCTTCTGCAGATGATGAACCACCTTTTAAGGACAGGAACAGGAGGCACTCAGCAAATGTTAACTGATGGTAATGGTATTGTTCATTGTTACGGGTTGTGTCTCCTCCCGTATTCACATGTTGAAATCCAAACACTCAGCACCTGAGAATATTACATTATTTGGATATAAGGTCATTGCAGATGCAATTAGCTAAATTAGGATGAGGTCATGCTGGAGTCGGGTAAAATCCACATGGCTGGTGTCCTTATAAGAAGGGGAGATTTGGAGACAGACACACACAGGGAGAACACCATGTAAAGATAAAGGCAGAGATTAGGGTGATGCTTGTATGAACCAAGGAAGGCCAAACTATGCCAGAAACCCCCAGAAGCTCGGAGAGAGGCAGAAAATAGATTCTCTCTCACAGCCTCAGAAGGAAGCAACCCTGATGACTTCTAGCCTGTGGAACTGTGAGACAATTTCTGTTATTTAAGCCACCCAGTTTGCGCTATTTTATTACACACATGAAACTAGGCAAGCACATACCTTTAGGGTCAAAAGTCAAAATAAAGACCATGCCATGGTCTATTTAGATGAAGCTTTTAAAGAAGGGCCAATACTTTCAGATTTCCAATGAGATTAATTCTACTCTTCGGCTAACTTTGGCATCCTTCGCAATTTGCAATCTGGAGGCTGCCTTAACTTTAAACCAACAGTGCAGGATCATTTTAAGGACTCTGAGACCCCAAAGTGGTGCAGCTCTTGCTATTTTTGGTGACCACTCCTCTTGAAATCATGGTATTCACATGCCTCACCAGTGAGAACACTCAAAAATATTCCTGGAGTACGAAGAGACAGGACCAGGGAGGGGAGGGAGCTTTGGGAATAAAAGGCCCAGTTGATAATAAACGTGGAATATTTGTGGAAGAAAAAGGTCCAGTGTCACAGAACTGAGATGGAGTGAAAATAACGTATCAAGGCAAGTCTGAGTGGCAACAGGCGAGGGAGAAGGAGAAGAAGTTGCGAGAAGAGCCAGAGCCCCGCCCCCGTGTCATTCCTCAGAGAGTCTAAGTAGGGAGCTGCCTATCAGATACAGCCGCTGTTTCTTCCACCCAGATATTCCTCATTTTTACTTTTGTTAGATTTTAACCAGATAATCACAGATCATCTTGTGAAGCGCATGGGATTTAACATTATAAAACAGAAAACAGGAAAAAAAATTTTAGTTAACGAAAAAGGAAAAGAAGATTCAGTTAAAGGAGAAAGATGCTCAGCCATCCTGAGGATGCAGGATGTGCAGGGAAGCTGCGTGATGCTGGCCGACCTATTTACAGTCTCACGATGCCTGCTGGTCCAGCGAGCAAGGAGTGGCTGAGGAGAGGACATCCCCCAAACTCCTGCAGGGTCATCCCATTGAGAAGCCAGGAAAGAAAGGACAGGTTCTTGCCTGTGAACAACTGCGATGACAATAAACAACAGTCCTGTGACAGTCTGGTGGCAGCAATTCAAAGAGAAGAGAGACGTTCAGAGAAGGCAGCTCAGGAAGTCTGACTAGGTTGGGGGACCCGAGGAAAAATTTCTAAGACGCTGATCTGGTTTCCAGGAGCTTAAAATGGGGTCACGAGTATATGGTTACACACAAAACCACCAAGGTGGCCTGAAGGGACTCCACCGTGACACAGCAGTGAAGCATACCGAAAGAAACCGTTATTGCCAACATCAACTGCATCTGTCCTTCCCCAGCAGCTGCCATGAGGCTTATGGACCAGCCTGGCCTGATTAACCAGGCGGCGACATTCTGCATGAGCCAACAGTCCCGAGGCCCTGCTTGGAGTGATCTAGGACGAGGGTGTGGTGTGAGGGGCACTTACACTAAGTAAGGATGTGGGTAAAAGGGGGGAAAACCCAGAACTTGAGCAAGGCCGCCTTCCTGGTTGGTCAGATCAGACAAATGACTGAACAGAAACACTTTCGTAAAGGTGAGCTCAGGTTCAGATGGAATCAGCTCAGTCGCTTTGAAGAATTTTGTTGCTAGAGGTGCATGAAGGAAAAGGGAGTGACTTCAAATTCACAAACTATACCCAGAAGAAAAGATCCATTAGGAGGAACAGCCTCCTCTCAGCTCTGGCAGGACTGACACAAGGTTATCAGGCAGCGGTGAGGGACCTGCTGCCCCATAACGTCACCAAGGGCAGCAGAGGAAGAAATGGAGACAAAGGTTTCCAAAAGGAGAGACTTGCTGACCAGTGGACTGTTAACCTCTGGCATGTTCACCAGAAGTGGCGGAAACAACTTCTCTAAGGTATTAAAGAATGAACTCCCGGGACTTCCCTGGTGGTCCAGTGGTTAAGACTCCGTGCTCCTTGTGACCACCTAGTGGGGTGGGATAGGGAGGGTGGGAGGGAGATGCTAGAGGGAGGGGATATGGTGATGTATGTATACGTATAGCTGATTCACTTTGTTATACAGCAGAAACTAACACACCATTGCAAAGCAATTATACTCCAATAAAGACGTTAAAAAAAAAAAAAAAGACTCCGTGCTTCCAATTTAGGGGGTGCGGGTTCAACCCTGGTCGGGAAACTAAGATCCCACATGCCGCGTGGCGTGGCCCCTCCCGAAAAAATAAATGAATAAAATAAAATGGGAACTTTATTTAAAAAAAAGAATGAGCTCCCACCTATCTACAGGGCTTTGAATTGCATCTCAATTAAAATAAAGTAATAAGATTAAGTGGTTTATCGAGGCAATATATGCAATTGAGTCTACAGTTCTCACCCAGCTACTCAAAACAGCTAGCAGCCCTCCGCTACACAAAGGCTGAAGACTGAATGATAAATAGTAAATGATTAATAGCTTTCAGATACCACTAAAGATCATGAAATTGTATATGCATTACCTCAGAAAGTTCCACAAGTTGTAAAGAAACACTGCACAAAATGTTTGCCATTTTGTATAAAACCAATGACATCTGTCACTTCTATTTGGCTTCTGGAAAATTCTGTACATTTGGGCAACCAACTTTACTCTTCTGAAGTTCAATCTCTTTGTCCGAAAATAGGAATGCATATGTACCCAGCTTTCCTAACATAAAGTATATGAAAGTGCATTGTACATCGTGGCATAATATGTTATTCATGTTTAAAGATGCCTAAAAATAATAACTAACATTTGCTGAGAGCTTACTGTGTTCTAGGCACGACGTTAAGTGATTTATATGCATTGTTTAATTCTCACAACCCTATTTCAGATTTCTGAAAGGAGGGCAAACATGGAACAGCAAACCCTTAGTGCAACTACAGTGCTGCAGGAAGGGACAGAGGACAGGAGCCTGTAGACTGTTAGGGGAAAAGGTCCTTCCTGTGGTCAAGGGTAGAGCAGGAAACACCTGGGAGGAGACAGAGAAAAATGATGGCGACTGCCAAGGAGAAAAGTGAGCTCCACCTTCTTTGTCTGTTTCGGTCCGTAAGCCATTGTTATGGTAAACATACTAATACAACTCTGAGATTAGAGTGTCTGGGGTATTTAGCCAATACGTGAACAGCTGGGAAGGGAGCCTGGGGGCAGTTATGGGGGACATAACCTTGAAACTCCTGTCACCTACAAACTGGCTCTTGCCATGGGCACTTGCCACCTGCCTCTACAAGGATTAAATCACGAGCCGCTGCAGCTGCTGACCTTCGACACCCCCTGAAAGGAGTTCAGGGTGGAGATCAGGAATGAGGCGCTCTGTGCTCTGGGAAAAACTGGCAGAACGGGTCTTCAGATAATTAGATATTTTCAGGAAAAGATTTTATGAGCCCAATTCTTGCATCTCCTTGTATCTAGAAAAGCACTAAAATCCTTCATGGTGATGTCTGCTCCTCGTGACTAGCTGTAACCTTCACGAGACTAGCAGAAACTTTCTGCAAAAAATATGTGCTTGACTGCACGTACTCCCCCTTCACCAAATCACATATATCCTGAGCACCCCCCACCTCTTTGGAGCAGTTTCTCAGAGCTATCTGAAACGCTGTCTCCCGGGCTATAGTCCTCATTTTGCCCCAAATAAAACTTAACTCAACTCACAGTTCTCACGTTGTGCATTTTTTTTCAGTCAACACTCCTTATTCGGGGAACCGAGCTGTGAGGGGCAGGTGAGCCTGCATGGCATTTGGTCTTATTTTGCCAAGTATGAAGAAAACCAAGATTTTCTCCAGTAAAAAAAACACCATAGATGCAACCAGGAAGTGTCTGAAATAAAAGGTCTCACACCTCTCTGACCAGACTGTGTCAGGAGTCAAACGAATCCAAATGTGACTGGACTACAGGGGGACAGAGTGACTCAAGACTTGAAACCCACATTGACTGCTCTTCAATTCCTTCACTTCTGTCCTCTGACCTTCTTGAGATCTAGAAGGGGCTCGTTTTCTCATAGGGTCATGGACCCAGTGTGAGGGCCAGCTCTCCAAGTTATCCTTCCCCTGAGGAGAACGGCCTCTGGCTTCTTTTGAAGCTTATGAAAAAGGCCTCTTCACAGGCTTCCCATATAAGTCCCGTCATTTTCTGAACTCTGCCCTAAGACTTGAACTCTCAAGTATATTAATTTGTTCCTTCCCCTCATAAAAACAGTACCCATGGCTTTGGGCTTTGTAAGAATGTACATAATAATAAACATGGGGCTCTATAAATAGCACCGCCATTCCAGCCGGGTCTCACAGCATTCCTTCCTGACAAGCCTGGCACCGCGGCTGCAGAGCCAGGCGTCACTGGATGAGGCTACCAAGGTGATTCCAGAGGTAAGCGTCTCCCACACAGATTTACAGCAAAACAGCATTAGAGACGGTACCAGAAGGCTGCATGACATTTCAAACACTTAGCATTTCAAAGGGCTTAGTTATATAATCATCACCAATTAGGACTTCAATGAAATAAGTGAACTTTCCCTTTACTTCAGCTTCACTGAGAACTGTCTTTTCCCTGCTGACACATTTTCTCTCCGATTAACCAAAGTGCCACGTCATTTTGCCCTTTCAACAGTCTTATGAGCTAGGCAGCATTATTCCAATTCTACCAAGGAAAAAAAAGACAGGGGTTAAATATTGGGTTGGCCGAAAAGTTCGTTCGGGTTTTTCTGTACCGTCTCGTGGAAAAACCCGAACAAACTTTGTGGCCAACCCAGTAATTTGCCAGCATCACAATGGCTAGTAAAATGGTAAAGCAGGGAAGCAAAAATCAGGATTTCCAGAGGAGTCAGTACTATTCCCATCTGGGGAGCGCCTCCTGCACATCTCTCAGATGGCGTTCCCTTCGTTCCTCAATGCCCCCTGCAGCCCTTTCACTCAGCTCCCCTCCTCTGTGCAAATACTTGTCTCCTAGTCACACCATCCTCCCCATTGTTGTCCACGGCAAATGGACAGGCTGCTCCTGTACATTTCTGGGTAATTCTGGCACTTGGCTCACAGCTTTTCTTTATCTACAGCACTTCCCCGTCATCCTGGGAGACTCCACAGTAGCGTGGACGGCCCTTTATAGTATCTTGGTCTCTTTGTTCCTCAGCTCCCCAACCCCCAAATCCCCATGTCTGTTATTCACTAGGAATCCACCCTTCGCTCCTCCTTAAATCTTGTCCTCCCCGAGAACTGGAAGCCCCTTTGTGATCCAGGCTTGTCCTTCCCTCTTTCCCCACTGCTCCCCTACTTCGGATAAGGTGCTCTAGGCTCACATTCTGATTGCTAGGCTTCAGCAAAAGCCTAGACTGTAGTTTGTTTTAAGTTCATATTCTTAAAACTCATCCTACACATGGAATGGAAGAAAGAAGAACCCATGGCCTGGGGATGGCTGACTGTAGCAAAGAACTGGTTATAGGTCATGGGTGATAAAAGTCAGCTAGAAGGGTAGATGGCTGTGGCCAGGGAACACCAAAGCTTGACACGGTGGTTATCAAAGCAATGGCTCTCCAGTAAACCTCAGGAGCCAGCACTATCCTGAGCTAGTGTGACCAGAAGAGGGAAAGGAGTGGCTTTGTCCACACTTGGAGTGAAGAGAATGGGGAAGGACAGCAGGCTATGAAAGCTATTAACTGATAGCAGGAAGTGATCAACCATGGGATTTGGTCCCCTCTGCACAGGAGTCCAAACGGCTGTGCAGAGCAGAGAGCATGACGACCAGGATCGCCAGGACGCACTGCGCACCACGGGGACACTCAGAGCCTTGGCCGGCCACCGGGCGATGTGCAGTCACGGGGGACCAGGGCTTGGGCTACTTTTTGGATACTGATGGGAAGGGTGCTCTCTGAAGGCTAGAGGATGTGGGTAAAAGATTATGTATAAAGCATCTATCATCCAATCAGCATCAATATTTGTTATCCTTCTCTGGCCTTTCCTCTATTCCACCATTATCAGATTAACCAGCCGAAATGACATTTTTTTATCATGTTATTCTCCTGCTTAGAAACTCCATTAGTCCAAACGCCTCAGTTAATAGTAAAGATTAATTAAATATCTACCTCTAAAGTCTTATTTCTATTTATTTTTATCATTGGGTTTTCTAAAATCCTTTTTCTTTCATTTTTTTCAAAGCAAGCATGACTTGTCTTCCTCCTCATTCCATTCCCTCCGAGGACCCCGTTTCTAATGATTTTGCCTTCTAAATGCACTTAGATAATAAGTCACTTTTGATTTTTAAATTAAAGACATGCATAACTGTCAGCTAGAACTTCAGATCAGCATGAGAAAAGTCAAGCTTATTTAACTACGATAATATACTTTCATTCAAAGCAAAGCAAGTTAACTTTAGGTTCTAGTTGGACCGTGAATTCTAATGGAAGATGGGGAGCGGCATAAATGTATGATCTATGGAAGTGAAGTATAAAAATTCGCTGAGGATCCCTGTTACCCACCTTCTTGCCTCCCTGGGGGTGTGTTGGTCGCAGATTGGGAATCACATCCTGAATGAACTTTTTCCCAGCCAGGCTCATCTCCTCGTTTCCTGGTCCCACCTCTGTGCTTGTCCTCATGGCACTCCCTTTACATTTCTACATCCTATCTTTCCTTCAAAGGGCCATTCAAGTTCCACCATCTCCCGGGAGTCATCTGCTGACGTCCCCAGTCCACAGTAATCCTTCTACCCTCTGCTTTTATGTATCACATTTTTTTGGTGCCATTAATTTGCACAGTTTCAAGCCTTGGATTGCTAGTTACCTTATGTCCTTACGGATTGCTTCTACATTGAATTTTAAACCCCTTGAGCGCAGGAAAAAAAACAAAAAGCCCCAAATCAAAACCATCTCTTTATTCCTCCTGGGAACTCCAAATAGTACCTAGAATTAGTAAATATCTGTCCATTTTTAATAATCATTCTATTTTTTGAGGAATCATGACAAATGATTCAAATCCATTTTGATCAAATAATGCCCACTACAGCTCTCACCTACCTGGCCAGCAAGTCAATAAGTTCAAGTTTTGACATCCCATCAGGAAGCAGTCGAGGAATAGCAGCAACACAGGTCCTGAAAAGATCTATTTTTGGCTTTCTCTCACCCCTGGAATTTGAAGACAAAGTTTAAACGTAAGTCAAAGGTTATGAAAAAATTTTTAAAAATTGGCCAAATATGTGAACAAAGACTAAAATCAATGCCTTCTGAATCACTGCCTGGTGATGGTTCCCTATTATTCCTAAAGGTTTATGCCTTTTATAGCTTGGCCAGTTCTATGAGAACTTATGAAGATTTAAATGTTAGTTAGAGATATGTATCTGGAAAGAAAAATGCCAATAGCAATAGCATTCTATTGCTATCATATGTCTTGCCATTCAGCTGGGTTGCATGGGGTTTGGCCCCTGTGGGCTGCATTTAAGACACTGAATTGCCCAGACCATTAGTATGTAAGAAATACATTGCAGTCATTACTACCTTCAGCATTTAAAAATGGGATTTTAATGTATACAACTAATGGTGCCTTTAACAAGCATGACATCTGCAAGTTTCTCTCTCTGATGAGTTATGCTTCTCCTCTCAAGAGTGCCCACCCCTGATTTTTTTTTAATTAATTGCTTCCAAAAATAAGTCTTTCATAATGTCAAGTAAAATCCTGAAATGTATATAATTGTGCACCCATTTCTGATTTTTAAAATTACTCTGATGGTCCTGACCTCTATGGAGATATCTTCTTTTTACTTTCTTGAGAATATGAATGTTTTAAAGGTAATTAATACCTTCTATATCCTGTTGTAAAATATGAAGGAAAAATATAAATTCAGTGACAAATTATTTCAATTTTTACTTATTTAAATAGATAACTGATTCTTAACCACATATTTATCAATAACCTTTATGGAAAAACTAAACTACACATCACATCTTTCAAATAACTTGTGATATAATATAACAGCATATTCAAATTTTGACGATTTAGTCCCCTGAGAATAAATATAAAATTGGTACCAAATTAACGCAATCGTAGGACACAAACACAATAATGAAAATGCAAAGTAGCGTAGAAGTAATTCCTTCCTGGAACAGTAACTGTGTCAGAATAGAAATGTAACAGGCAGAATCCATGCTCTCTATAAACTAAAGACAATAATCAGACAGCAATTTTGCTCTGTGACATTACTTTTTAGCATGTGTTTTTAAGTTTGTTAGGAATAAATACGAAACTTTTTTGTATTTTGTGAAAAACAAAACACATATATGTGAATTTCTAAAATACTCTGCTCTTGTGGGAAGTCATAAGTTTATTTTCTCTCCATTTCCATAGTCCTTTTGCATGGGATGTACAAGGACTTCAGAGAGGACTTCACCGTACAGTGGTTTCCAATCAGCTGAAGGAAAGAGAAGTCTTCAAATGACATCCTCGATGGCTAGACAGAGTTAAAGCCTAGTGATCTGATTGTTCATGTGTGGCACAGAGTCTTTTAAATAGCTCTTCTAACATGCTCACCAGATGTCTTAAACAGCTGGGATTATTTTCATATCTGTTGGAAAACAGATGACCCTGCCTGGCCTGAAGTGTAAGGAAAACTCTGCCAGCCGATAAAGCAGACTTACAAGACTGGCAGACTTCCCAGCTGATAAAGCAAGCCTAGATTAGAAACTCTAATTGGAGCGTGGTTTCCGTTTACTACAGCCCTGTGCCTGGGATTTTATAGGAAGCATCTGAGTCCCCCAAATAGCATAATTTTTATTAACAGATATTATATAATTATTATTTACAGTCATTATATTATTACACTTACTGCTACTATTATTATGATTATTTGCCAGCATAAAGCACAAAAGGGATGAGGAATGGAAACAGAGCAACACAGAATGCTTTATTTTCAAGCTCATACCCTAAGCAAGGCCTGGAAAAATGGTAGACCAGCCTCAAATATCAACTCCAATAACTATTTCCATTAGTGTGGTGTGGACCTCAACTCTTTTTTCCTAAATGCTTACATGATTCTCTAATGTTTCTCTTTGTTTTTTCTTTTCGTATTTAACATCTTTATTGAAGTATAACTACTTTACAATGCTGTGTTAGCTTCTGCTTTATAACAAAGTGAATCAGCTATACATATACATATACTCCCATATCTCCTCCCTCTTACGTCTCCCTCCCACCCTCCCTATCTCACCCCTCTAGGTGGTCTTAAGCACGGAGCTGATCTCCCTGTGCTATGCAACTGCTTCTCACTAGCTATCTATTTTACATTTGGTGGTATATATAAATCCATGCCACTCTCTCACTTCGTCCCAGCTTACCCTTCCCCCTCCCCGTGTCCTCAAGTCCATTCTCTACATCTGCGTCTTTATTCCTGTCCTGCCCCTAGGTTCTTCAGAACCATTTTTTTTTAGATTCCATACATGTGTTCGCATATGGTGTTTGTCTCTTTCTGACTTACTTCACTCTGTATGACAGTCTCTAGGTCCATCCACCTCTCTAAAAAAAACTCAATTTCGTTTCTTTTTATGGCTGAGTAATATTCCACTGCATAAATGTGCCACATCTTCTTTATGCATTCATCTGTTAGTGGACACTTAGATTGCTTCCATGTCCTGGTTATTGTAAATAGAGCTGCAATGAACACTGTGGTACATGACTCTTTTTGAATTATGGTTTTCTCTGGATACATGCCCAATAGTGGGACCACTGGGTCATATGGTAGTTCTATTTTTAGTTTTTTAAGGAACCTCCATAATGTTCTCCATAGTGGCTGTATCAACTTACATTCCCACCAGCAGTGCAAGAGGGTTCCCTTTTCTCCACACCCTCTCCAGCATTTATTCTTTGTAGATTTTTTGATGATGGCCATTCTGACCGGTGTGAGGTGATACCTCATTGTAGTTTAATTTGCATTTCTCTAATGATTAGTGATGCTGAGCATCCTTTTCATGTATTTCTTGGCCATCTGTATATCTTCTTTGGAGAAACGTCTGTTTAGGTCTTCTGCCCTTTTTTTTTCTTTTTTGTGGTACGCGGGCCTCTCACTGTTGTGGCCTCTCCCGTTGCGGAGCACAGGCTCTGGACGCGCAGGCTCAGCGGCCATGGCTCACAGGCCCAGCCGCTCCGCGGCATGTGGGATCTTCCTGGACCGGGGCACGAACCTGCATCCCCTGCATCAGCAGGCGGACTCTCAACCACTGTGCCACCAGGGAAGCCCTCTGCCCATTTTTGAGCTGGGTTCTTTGTTTTTTTGAAGTTGAGCTGCTTGTAAAGTTTGGAGATTAATCCTTTGTCAGTTGCTTCATTTGCAAGTATTTTCTCCCATTCTGAGGGTTGTCTGTTGGTCTTGTTTATGGTTCCTTTTGCTGTGCAAAAGCTTTTAAGTTTCATTAGGTCCCATTTGGTTATTTTTATTTCCATTTCTCTAGGACGTGGGTCAAAAAGGATCTTGCCGTGATTTATGTTATAGAGTGTTCTGCCTATGTTTTCCTCTAAGAGTTTTATAGTGTCTGGCCTTACATTCAGGTCTTCAATCGATTTTATTGTTGTGTATGGTGTTAGGAAGTGTTTCACTCTTTTACATGTAGCTGTCTAGTTTTCCGAGCACCACTTATTGAAGAGGCTGTCTTTTCTCCCTTGTATGTTCTTGCCTCCTTTATCAAAAATAAGGTGACCATATGTGCGTGGGTTTATCGCTGGGCTTTCTATCCTGTTCCATTGATCTATATTTCTGTTTTTGTGCCAGTACCATACTGTCTTGATTACTGTAGCTTTGCAGTATAGTCTGAAGTCCAGGAGCCTGATTCCTCCATCTCCATTTTTCTTTCTCAAGATCACTTTGGCTATTCGGGATCTTTTGTGTTTCCATACAAATTGTGAAATTTTTTGTTCTACTTCTGTGAAAAATGCCATTGGTAGTTTGATAGGGATTGCAATGAATGTGTAGACTGCTTTGGGTAGTATAGGCATTTTCAGAATGTTGATTCTTCCTATCTAAGAACATGGTATATTTCTCTATCTGTTTCTATCATCTTTAATTTCTTTCATCAGTGTCTTACAGTTTTCTGCATGCAGGCCTTTTGTCTCCTTAGATAGGTTTATTCTTAGGTATTTTATTCTTTTTGTTGCAATGGTAAATGGGAGTGTTTCCTTAATTTCTTTTTCAGATTTTTCATCATTAGTGTATAGGAATGCTAGAGATTTCTGTGCATTAATTTTGTATCCTGCAACTTTACCAGATTCATTGATTAGCTCTAGTAGTTCTCTGGTGGCATCATTAGAATTCTCTATGTACAGTATCATGTCATCTGCAAACAGTGACAGTTTTACTTCTTCTTTTCTGATTTCGATTCCTTTTATTTCTTTTTCTTCTCTGATTGCTGTGGCTAAAACTTCCAAAACTATGTTGAATAATAGTGTTGAGAGTGGGCAACATTGTCTTGTTCCTGATCTTAGTGGAAATGGTTTCAGTTTTGCACCATTGAGGACAATGCTGGCTGTGGCTTTGTCATATATGGCCTTTATTATGTTGAAGTAAGTTCCCTCTATGCCTACTTTCTGAAGGGGTTTTATCATAAATGGGTGTTGAATTTTGTCGAAAGCTTTTTCTTCACCTATTGAGATGATCATATGGTTTTTATCCTTTAATTTGTTACTTTGGTGTATTACATTGATTGATTTGTATATATTGAAGAATCCTTGCATTCCTGGGAAAAACTGCACTTGATCATGGTGTATGATCCTTTTAATGTGCTGATGGATTCTCTTTGCTAGTATTTTGTTAAGGATTTTTACATCTATGTTCATCAGTGATAATGGCCTGTAGTTTTCTTTCTTTATGATATCTTTGTGTGTTTTTGGTATCATGGTGATGGTGGCCTCATAGAATTAGTTTGGGAGTGTTCCCCCCTCTGCTATATTTTGGAAGAGTTTGAGAAGGATAGGTGTTAGCTGTTCAGTAAATGTTTGATAGAATTCGCCTGTGAAGCCATCTGGTCCTGGGCTTTTGTTTGTTGGAAGATTTTTAATCACAGTTTCAATTTCAGTGCTTGGATTGGTCTGTTCATATTTTCTATTTCTTCCTGATTCAGTCTCAGAAGGTTGTGCTTTTCTAAGAATTTGTCCATTTTGTCCAGGTTGTCTATTTCATTGGCATAGAGTTGCTTGTAGTAATCTCCCATGATCCTTTGTATTTCTGCAGTGTCAGTTGTTACTTCTCCTTTTTTCATTTCTAATTCTATTGATTTGAGTGTTCTCCCTTTTTTTCTTGATGAGTCTGGCTAATGGTTTATCAGTTTTGTTTATCTTCTCAAAGAACCAGCTTTTAGTTTTACTGATCTTTGCTATCCTTTCCTTCGTTTACTTCTGATCTGATATTTATGATTTCTTTCCTGCTGCTAACTTTGGGGGTTTTTTGTTCTTTCTCTAATTGCTTTATGTGTAAGGTTAGGTTGTTTATTTGAGATGTTTCTTGTTTCTTGAGGTAGGATTGTATTGCTAAAAACTTCCCTCTTAGAACTGCTTTTGCTGCATCCCATAGGTTTTGGGTCATTGTGTTTTCATTGTCATTTGTTTCTAGGTATGTTATGATTTCCTCAGTGATCTCTTGGTTATTTAGTAGTGTACTGTTTAGGCTCAATGTGTTTGTATTTTTTACAGATTTTTTTCCTGTAATTGATATCTAGTCTCATAGCGTTGTGGTCAGAAAAGATATTTGATATGGTTTCCATTTTCTTAAATTTACCAAAGTTTGATTTGTGACCCAAGATATGATCTATGCTGGAGAATGTTCCATTAGCACTTGTGAAGAAAGTGTATTCTGTTGTTTTTTTGGATGGAATGTCCTATAAATACCAATTAAGTCCATCTTGTTTAGTGCATCATTTAAAGCTTGTGTTTCCTTATTTATTTTCAGTTTGGGTGATCTGTACATTGGTGAAAGTGGGGTGTCAAAGTCCACTATTATGATTGTGTTACTGTTGATTTCCCCTTTTATGGCTGTTAACATTTGCCTTATGTATTGAGGTGCTCCTATGTTGGGTTCATAAATATTTACAATTGTCATATCTTCTTCTTGGATTGGTCCCTTGATCATTATGTAGTGTCCTTCTGTGTCTCTTGTAATAGTCTTTATTTTAAAGTCTATTTTGTCTGATATGAGAATTGCTACTCCAGCTTTCTTCTGACTTCCATTTGCATGGAATATCTTTTTCCATCCCCTCACTTTCAGTCTGTATGTGTCCGTAGGTCTGAAGTGGGTCTTTGTAGACAGCATATATATAGGTCTCGTTTTTGTTTCCATTCAGCCAGTCTATGTCTTTTGGCTGGAGCATTTAATCCATTCACGTTTAAGGTATTTATTGATATGTATGTGCCCATTACCATTTTCTTAATTGTTTTGGGTTTATTATTAATCTTTATTATTTATTATTATTATAGGTCTTTTCCTTCTCTTGTGTTTCCTGTTTAGAGAAGTTCTTTTAGCATTTGTTGTAAAGCTGGTTTGGTGGTGCTGAATTCTGTTACCTTTTGCTTGTCTATAAAGGTTTTTATTTCTCCATCGAATCTAAATGAGATTTTCAGATTTTTGTGAAATCTGAAAATTTTTTCAGGTTTTTCCCTCTCATCATGTAAAATATGTCCTAACACTCCCTTCTGGCTTGCAGAGTTTCTGCTGAAAGATCAGCTGTTAACCTTATGGGGATTCCCTTATATGTTATTTGTTGTTTTTCCCTTGCTGCTTTTAATATTTTTACTTTGTACTTAATTTTTGATAGTTTGATTAATATTTGTCTTGGCGTGTTTCTCCTTGGATTTATCCTGTATGGGACTCTCTTTGTTTCCTGGACTTGATAGACCATTTCCTTTCGCATATTAGGGAAGTTTTCAACTCTAATTTCTTCAAATATTTTCTCAGTTCCTTTCTTTTCCTCTTCTTCTTATGGGACCCGTAAAATTCGAATGTTAGTGCATTTAATTTTGTCCCAGAGGTCTCAAAGACTGTTCTCGATTCTTTTCATTCTTTTGTCTTTATTCTGCTCTGCAGTAGTTATTTCCACTATTTTATCTTCCAGGTCACTTATTTGTTCTTCTGCCTCAGTTATTCTGCTATAGATTCATTCTAGAGAATTTTTAATTTCATTTATTGTGTTGTTCATCATTGTTTGTTTGCTCTTTAGTTCTTCTAGGTCCCTGTTAAACGTTTCTTTTATTTTCTCCATTCTGTTTCCAAGATTTTGCATCATTACTATCATTTGTCTGAATTCTTTTCCAGGTAGACTGCCGATTTCCTCTTCATTTGTTTGGTCCGGTGGGTTTTTACCTTGCTCCTTCATCTGCTGTGTGTTTCTCTGTCTTCTCATTTTGCTTCACTTACTGTGTTTGGGGTATCCTTTTCGCAGGCTGCAGGTTTGTAGTTCCCAACGTTTTTGATGTTTGCCCCCAGTGGGTAATGCTGATTCAGTGGGTTGTGTAGGCTTCCTGGTGGAGGGGACTGGTGCCTGTGTTCTGGTGGATGAGGCTGGATCTTGTCTTTCTTGTGGGCAGGACCGTGTCCCGTGGTGTGTTTTGGGGTGTCTGTGACCTTATTATGATTTTAGGCAGCCTCTCTGCTAATGGGTGGGGTTGGTTCCTGTCTTGCTAGTTGTTTGGCATAGGGTGTCCAGCACTGTAGCTTGCTGGTCGTTGAGTGGAGCTGGGTCATATCGTTGAGATGGAAATCTCTGGGAGAGCATTTGCTCTTTGATGTTACGTGGAGCTGAGAGGTTTCTGGTGGACCAATGTCCTGAACTCGCCTCTCCCACCTCTGAGGCACAGGCTTGATACCCTGCCGGAGCACTGAGACCCTGTCAGCCACACAGCTCAGAAGAAAAGGGAGAAAAAAGGAAAGAAGGAAAGAAAAAAATAAAATAAAATAAAGTTCTTAAAAAATACTTATTAAACATGAAAAAGTTAAAAAGTCATAAAAAAAGAAAAAAAGAAAGAAAAAGAATAGAGCAACCAAACCAAAAAAACAAATCCACCAATAACAAGCGCTAAAAACTGTACTAAAAAAAAAAAAGACAGACAGAACCCTAGGACAAATGGTAAAAGGAAAGCTATACAGACAAAATCACACAAAGAAGCATACACATACACCCTCACAGAAAGAGAACAAGAAAAAATATATACATATCTATATATTAAGAAAAAAGGAAGAGTGCAACCAAATCAATAAACAAATCTACCAATGATAATAAACTCTAAATACTAAAGTAAGATAAACATAAAACCAGAAACAAAGTAGATGCAGAAAGCAAACCCCAAGTCTACAGTTGCTCCGAAAGTCCACCACCTCAATTTCGGGATAATTCATTGTCTAGTCAGGTATTCCAGAGATGCAGGGTATATCAAGTTGACTGTGGAGATTTAATCCACTGCTCCTGAGGCTGCTGGGAGAGATTTCCCTTTCACTTCTTTTTTTGCACAGCTCCTGGGGTTCAGCTTTGGATTTGGCCCCCTCTCTGCACGTAGGTCGCCTGAGGGCATCTGTTTCCTGCCCAGACTGGACGGGGTTAAAGAAGCAGCTGATTCGGGGGCTCTGGCTCACTCAGGCTGGGGGGAGGGAGGGGTACGGAATGCAGGGTGAACCCACAGCGACAAGGCCAGTGTGATGTTGCACCAGCTTGAGGCACCGTGTGTTCTCCTAGGTAAGTTGTCCCTGGATCCCGGGACACTGGCAGTGGCGGGCTGCACAGGCTCCCGGGAGGGGAGGTGTGGATAGTGACCTGTGCTTGCACATACTGATTCTTGGTGGCTGCAGCAGCAGCCTTAGCGTCTCATGCCTGTCTCTGGGGTCTGCGCTGATAGCTGCAGCTTGCGCCCGTCTCTGGAGCTCATTTAGGTGGTGCTCTGAATCCCCTCTCCTCACGCATCCCGAAACAATGGTCTCTTGCCTCTTAGGCAGGTCCAGACTTTTTCCCGGACTCCCGCCCGATTAGCTATGTTTCACTAGCCCCCTTCAGCCTGTGTTCACGCCGCCAACCCCAGTCCTCTCCCTGGGGTCTGATCTCCGAAGGCTGAACCTCAGCTCCCAGCCCCGCCCGCCCCGGCGGTTGAGCAGACAAGCCTCTCAGGCTAGTGAGTGCTGGTTGGCACTGATCCTTTGTGCGGGAATCTCTCCACTTTGCTCTCCGCACCCCTGTTGCTGCATTCTCCTCCGCGACTCCAAAGCTTCCCCACTCCGCCATCTGCAGTCTCTGCCTGTGAAGGGGCTTCCTCGTGTGTGGAAACCTTTCCTCCTTCACAGCTCCCTCCCAGAGGTACAGGTCCCATCCCTATTCTTTTGTCTGTTTTTTCTTTTTTCTTTTGCTCTACCCAGGTACCTGGGGAGTTTCTTGCCTTTTGGGAGGTCTGAGGTCTTCTGCCAGCGTTCAGTAGGTGTTCTGTAGGAGTTGTCCACCGTGTAGATGTATTTCTGATGTATTTGTGGGGAGGAAGGTGATCTCCACGTCTTACTCCTCTGCCATCTTGAAGGTCTCCCTATCTCTTTGTTTTTTAGAAATGTAGCCATGAGCCATTTTCCACTCAGGGATCTGCTTTAAAGTCTAGCATGAAAACTATTTCTAGCCCTATTTGGGGGGGCGGGGCATCTTAAGACAGTTGAATAGGAGAAAGTAAAGAATCACCTTAGAAAAAGTTTAAGGTATTGTGAAAATACAAATGAAATGTTAACATTTACATTTAAACCTGTACCTTTTATGGTTTTGAATGTCTTGTTTTGGTCCTGACCCTGTCTTATGATCTCTGGATTATAAACATAGTTTTCCTTTGAAGGCCTTTCATTTCCTTACTATTTTAGAGGAAACAACAATATGGCAGCAGTTTTTTGTTTTTTTTTTTTTTGCGGCACGCGGGCCTCTCACTGTTGTGGCCTCTCCCGTTGCGGAGCACAGGCTCCGGACGCGCAGGCTCAGCGGCCATGGCTCGTGGACCCAGCCGCTCCGCGGCATGTGGGATCTTCCCGGACCAGGGCACGAACCCGCGTCCCCTGCATCGGCAGGCGGACTCTCATCCACTGCGCCACCAGGGAAGCCCTATGGCAGCAGTTTTCAAAGCATTTCTTACATCTTCTACATTGTAAACTGAAAACTGCTTTAATATGTTCAGAGAGTGTGCGGTAAGGAGGTTAAAGGTTATGGACAATCTGGCAATTTGTTAGGTAAGGACCAGATCTGTAGACAAGATGGTTAATGTCATTAACTTTGGTCAATTTCAATTCTGCTATCATTTTGGTTGAAAAATCTAAAGCTACATGCTCTCCATATCATTTAAATGAAGTGACTGGCAAGCTGCAGGATAATACACATTGTATAACTCCATTTTTGTAAAAAAGAAAATGTATGTATGTATTTGTGCTGACATTGGGAAAGGTCTGGAAGAAATCACCCTGAACCAAGGAATGGATGCAGATTTCAAGTGGAGCTCTGTGGAGGAGGCTTTCATTTTAACTTGCCATACTGCTAAATATGTATTTAAAATAATTCTGTATTTTTAACTTTATTTTATCATGTTTTGTCTCACTGTAGTTTGTTTTTGACATACTACTATTGTAATAAAAATACACACCCATAACATGAACTTCCCTATATAGGTAACAACGTTCCAACTAACTGTGATATTTGGAATTGGACGCACTGAGTGACAAAGAAAATTTTCCTAATTATATGTTTAGAAATGTATGCCACTGGTGCCAAATATAATTTAATTCATAGCTCAACAACAAAGTCCAAACTGTCTTAAAATATAATCATAACCTAACCTGCGTTCCTGCCATAATTAATCACAAGCAGCAAAATCAAAGTGTGTTTCTAATGAGGAACTCTAATTACAAATCTAGATCTTGGATTTTGGCTAAGAACATCTGATTTCTACATTCTAAGCTACAAATGCATTCTGAAAATCCAGTATTTCTATGACACAGTTACATAGAGAATATTAAGCAGGTTTAACTCTCACTGTTCAGGAACGCTCACTAGAAACAAGTAAACTTGAGATTCAGAAAGATGGAATGTCTCTAAACTGGTGATGACGCTGTATCACATGGGCTTAAGGGCAAAACATTACTTCTGAAAATGTGGACCAGTAAAAGTGTCTTGGGCCCATTTTCTAACTTACTGGCCTAATGATACTTGAAATATTATCAAAACAGATCAATCTCAGGTTTGACTTTATTTTTACAGTTAGTCAAATATTATCAAACGATGTTTTTACTATCCCTAACACTTCTTAGAACTCGGACTCTAATAACATGAGAACAAAAACAGAATAAAGGGGAAGAACCTCTGCTGGTGTCTTTTGGTTCATTAATCCTTCATTGAAAACTTAGTCCTCACTATACTCACGTGATCATGTCTTCGGGTTCTTTGTTTAACATCTGGACGTTAGTTAGCATCATACACCTTCCTACTTCTTTATCAAGGTGCCTTAAAATGTTGTCCACAGCTTTTCGTACTTGAGAGTAATATAATGACATGCCTGAAAAATACGCATGACAGTTACATCTTTGACTAAATCTATCAAAGAGTGAAATCCCATTTTATTCATTCTCTGTGATATATTTTTACTGAAGACCTTCTGTGGGTCAGTGAATTCTCTGAGCAGAGTCTAATTTAATCTCTTATCTGCAGGAATCTTAGCATAGTACCCACATGTAGCGGGTGTTCCCGAAAGAATCATTTAAATTTAACACATAGGAATTCTAATACTTCAAAGGGAAATATTTTCCAGAAGAGTAAAAATAAACAAGGAAACAGAAAGTTCCACACTAGAATTTTTAGTTTTCTGGTTAGTAAAAAAAATTCAGCCTAATGAGTGGTTATGTGAATAAAAGATAATTCTCATTTGGGGTTAGAATTTTAATAACTTTATATTATTCTCTGAAATATATGTGTGGGTTTTCTTAGTAAAGGCAACAAATGATTTCACATCATAATTTTTTAAATGAAGAAAAATTTACCTCAGGTATATCATTTTTACCACTCTGATTAATACAGTGGAAGAAAATGTGTACAGAATATGTATTTCATATTGATATTTTTGAACTCATTTAAGCATTGCATAACTAAAGATAAATATTTTAAAGGAAAAAGTTTCCTCATATGTTTCCTCTAGGTCTTTGGAATCCAGGAACTAACTTAACAAGTTTGCAGTAGGTTTCTAAATTCAGGAACTTGGTAAAAGAGAAACAAATGCAAAAGATCATCTCTTTGGGTTAAGATAGTTAAATTAAAAAGAAAATAATCTCACGTAGGCTAAACCCACAATATACCCTGGCATGTATGGGACTTGGCATGTTTAAAACACAGATTAAACTAATTTTACTGAAAAAAAAATAGAAGAAAAGGAACTATAAAAATGAATGAGGGAATGAATAAATGAATGAATATATTTATATGTTTGCTTTATAAACAGGATTATCTACCAAAGCACACAGATGTCTTAGAAATTTACTGTAAACTGCAAATTATCAATATTAGAAGTTTGAAAAGACCACAGATAAAAATCTAACATTTAAACGGCAAAATGTTTACCAGGAAGTTCCAAAGAGTTTAAAGGGCAGTAAAACAAACCACAGCATGAATCAAAACAATTAATGTTGACATGTCTCATCTTATGAAGATTTTAAAAATATATCTCACTAAGGGTAAGTGTCTATTGGTCATTTTAAAGGCTTAATAAGGCCTAGTGCAAACATATCTTTGAAACCCACCTATCATTTTGGCTTCCTCTTCAGTTAGTGTTTTACTCAGATATGTCTTCTTCACCCTCAGTGTGTTTCCTGAAGGGAGAACGGCTCCGGTAACTGGCATGGGAGGTTCCCCATCTTTCTGCTGCAAGCTATCAGCTATGACCAAGAACGCCCGTAAACCAATGTTCATCCTCTGTAAGAGACAATATGTTCATGGTAAAGAGAAAGACCCAATTATTGTTGTGAAATTAAGCCATCGGTCTTTCAAAAGAAGTTAAGCATGGTTTGCCTTCTAGATTAGTGTGGGAAAATCATTTAAAAGGGTTTAGGCCAAACCTAAGAAAATGAAATTAAGTTTCTGACACTCTTTGTTGCTGCATCACAAGAAAACAACTGGGAAGATTTTCACCAAACTTGGAGGGTATGTTTGAGATGGTCAGATTCATTCTGTTTGGGGGATCCTGGGTGCACCTCCAAGGGATAGGCAGTCACCCTTTGGAGCAGCTGCAACTAAGGTAAACTGAGGTCAACAAAAATCTCTTTGTCTCCTGGGAGGAGACATGTGTTAACTCACAAAGACTGAATGAAAACAAAAGGGAGTTCCAAATGTGAATCATAAAAATGTAAGTCGTCTGCTCTGAATTGCAGGTTGTTGACTTTTGATTCACAAAGGCTGGCAAGTTTGAAAATAAATTTAAAGAATTCGAAGGCACAGAACCTGTTACTTATAAAAACACATCAACTCATAAGAAGAAATGTCATTCTGGGCCAGATCATTATCTTCCCCAGGCTCAGATAAGGCATAATATTGGCTCTGAAAGATGACTCAGTAAGATAGTTGCTCCCAGCAGCAATAATCTTAAAAGGTCAGAAGGTACTAAAACATCTGTAGTTCCTTAAACAGCCATGTGTAAACACTTACACGCATATTTTCAAACCACATCAAGGAATAAGTTCCCTAAGTAGACCGCTACCTAATGCAGAAAATAATTACCGTTACTAACAATGATAATCTAATTACAATTTATTGAGTTCTTAAAATATATCCAGAACTGCTCATTAACTCTCATCTTTAAGATAGCCATGCAAGGAAGGTATGATTATTCCCATTTTTCAGGTGAGGAAACAGAGGGCCACATAACTAGTAGGTGGGAAGCTATACATTCAAGTTGGGTTTGCCTGAATCACCTATTCTGTAGTACATGATTATATCTTAGAACATGAAGTAATATTGACTTCTAAACTATTTATTCAAGCTTCAAGGAGTAGGGGTATTTCAACCAGGGGGTGGTAAACATTTCTCCGGCCCATTCATACCCAATCCAATGTGTATTTTATGATTTTATGGTTTTCAGTAACATTCTTTCTCCGTTTTCTAAAATGAAAGAGTATTCATTTTAAAAAGTTTAAATGTATATTAAAGTCCATTAGTTTCCTCACTTATTTTAGTAGTTCTTTCATGAAATGTTTTCTAGATTTGTGGATATTTTTCAAGACACAGCATTGTTTTGGGTGAGGAAATACAGCGTTTAATTCAGGAGATGCAGTATCAATAGGATGACTGTGAATTGACTTAAATGATCAAGCTTCAATTATTTGCAAGTGGATTATCCAATTTATGAGCCATCCTTGCCAGTTCTCTTAGTTTTCCTCTTCTCTGAATAATTCTAAGGGCAGAAGTAAGTTGGGATAGTTTGGGAAATATAGTTTTAACTTAATTTCAAAAACAATTTCTTCTTATGTTTTATATAGCTCTGCATCATACCTGTCTTTCTATTATCTGTCTGGTCTTGAGAAATTACTTAACTTTTCCAAGTCCAAGTCTCAGCTTCCTTTCTGTAGAATGAGAATACTACTACCTATTGATCATATAGGGCTATGGTGAGGGTTAATACCTGAAAAGTCCCCGCTGGTAAATATATACTGTAGGCTAGAATCTCCACTGTTTTCTACTGAAGTCAAGTTTATTGAGATATAATTCTCATATAGTAAAATACACTCCTTTTAGTTGTACAGTCCTTTGAATTTTGAGAAACATATATAGTCAGTAACTATCATCACAGTCGAGATATAAAATATTTCCATCATCCCCAAAAGTTCCTTTGTGCCTCTTTAGTCAGTCAGTCCTCTCCTCCAGCCTCAGCACCTGACAATCAGTGTCTACTTCCCGCCTATAATTTTGCGTTTTCCAGAACGTGATATAAACGGAAACAAACAGACACAACCTTTCGTGTCTTGCTTCTTTCACTGAGCTTAATGCTTCTGAGGTGTTGCTGCAGCATCAGTAGTTTGTCCCTTTTTATGGCTGAATAGTATTCCATTGTGCTGATGATTCACAAGTTGTTTCCACATTCACCAGCTGCTTGAACATGAGTTGCTTTCCTGTTTTTAGTGATCATGAATAAAGGTGCTATAAATGTTGATACAAATCTTTGTGGACAAATGTTTTAATTTCTCTTGGATAAACACCTTGGGGTAGAACTGCTGGATCATATGCCAAGTGTATGTTTAACCTTATAAGGAATGGTTGTACCATTTTGCATTCTCACTAAAACATCAATAGTATAAAGCTCCCGTTGCTCTGTATCCTTCTCAGCACATCTCACCGTGGTTTTAACTTGCATTTCCCTAATGACGAAGGATGTTGAACATCTTTTCATAGGTTTATTGGTCATTTGTATCTCTTCTTTGGTAAAGAGGCTCTTCATTTTGTCCATTTAAAAAATTGGATTATTGAGTTGGGAGTTCTTTATATATTCTGGATAGAAGCGTTTGTCAATACGTGTTTTACAAATATTTTCTCCCAGTCTGTGGCGCTACACTTTATTAACTTTTAAAGTGCATACTTTTGTATTTTATCAACTTTTTCTTTTGTAATTTATGCTTTTTGTATCTTATCTAAGAAATTTTTGCCTACCCAAAGGTTGCAAAGATTTTTATCTTCTGTTTTCTTCTGGAAGATTTATGATGTCGGATTTCACATTTAGGCTTATGATTCATTCTGAGTTAATTTTTCCTGACAGGGCAAATTATGGGTTGAAGTTGATTATTTTGCAAGTGGATTTCCAACTGTTTAGTACCATTTATTAGAAAAACTATCCTGGGAATTCCCTAGTGGTGCAGTGGTTAGTACTCTGCGCTTTCACTGCCAGGGGCCAGGGTTCAATCCCAGGTTGGGGAACTAAGATCCCGTTCGTCACACGGTGCAGCCGAAAAAAAAAAAAAAAAAAGACTATCCTTCATCCATTGAAAAGCATGGAACCACTGTTCCCAAGCAAGAGAAGACTCTTTAGTACCTGGGCCAAGGGCCTCCTTCCAGCCAAAATGCCCCGAATTTGCACTGGCTTTGTCCCCCTCCCATTGGCCCACTGACCCTGGCTGCAGCCATTCCAGAAGCCTGTGTTGTCACTAAACACCAGACAGAAACTCCCATTTTAGGGCTTGTTGGACTGCCCCTACATACATGGCAACCTCAGCGCCAAGAAGAGAATTCAGGGTGTGGTGGGAAGAAGCATGAGGGTGCAAGGAGACCTGGGTTCCCCTTGCTGCTAACCAGCTGCCTATTCTGAGCCTCTGGGCTCTGGGTCTCCTTCCTCACTGACAGAATGAAGGAGCCAGACAATATCATAGTGATGACAGGAACAACATTTAAAAATATTTTTCTGGTGTGCAATTTCTTTCTTTTTTTGGCTTATGAATTTGTAATATCACGATGATTCTGTGAGGTGATCTAGAAAAGTAGTTTGTCCCTTTTACTAGTAAAAAAGCTGAAGTTCAGAGAGGTCAATGTCTTACAGCTAGTGGTTAGGACTCTGCACTCTGTTGGTGGGAATTCCCACCAACAGTCTTTTTAGAAGTTTAAAATTGCACGTGCTTTTCATTTGCCTAAGCCGCCCCCCTCCCCCGCACATGGGGTACATCATACCCATTATACACTCATTTCCATGATCTGCCTGGCCCTTGAATTGTGATGCTGTCACAGAATCAAAGATGCATACATTACTTATTTAATTTCACTAGATTTTAGTATTTTATCATTGCATCTATTTATTCTTCTCTGTTTCATCACTTTCAATACTCCTCAACTTGCTAATCTGCATCAAAATAGTTACAAGTACTGACTTTCTATAATGAACAACCAGACATACAGAGACAGATTACCTTTCGGGGCAAGGTTCACTCCCTTCTACAAGAACAGAATGTGGTAGGACGTCAACTTTTCATCATTCTAAGTCTATTCACCCAAAAACCTTACTTCTCTACTATTTTAGTCAAATAACATGGACAGAAACAAACAGAAGACTTTTTTGGAGAAGACGGCCTTCACCCCATCCCCCAAGGTTGCAAAGCAAAGGTAGGTTTCTGTCGATAAACGCAAAAGGGTCATTCTTACCTCTGGATTGAGACTGAAAGCTTTTGCTGGTTTTCCCACACAAAGAAAATCAAAAATGATTTCTTTCATTGCAAAATCTAAACGTTCCTATAGTGAAAAAGGGAAATCAAAACAAAGCGTTATTTTAATTCAACATGAAAATGTCTGTTTTTGTCATATGCACCAAACAGGTGGCTTCTGAAAGAAGAGGGGTATCGCTTAGTTTGATGCATCAGAGAATCCCTGGAAAACCATGTCCATCCGAACCTTCGGTGGAGCTGCTCCTGTTTCCATGTGGCATGTGGAGATGCTTTATATAATATAGGTAATTAGGCCCTAAAGCACAGAATGACTAATAACTAAAAACCAAAAAATGAAAAACCCAAACGCTCTGAGTATCCGGGCTTCTACACAGTGCAAACTCTTCCTGCTTGTCCTGCCAATGCTGACACCTTCCTGAAACTCAGTTTAAAACATATTTGTAAAAATACCACTGCAAAATGACCATTTTCTTCTATTCTCTAACATTTCCAATCCCTTGGCTCATAGTACAACAGACAATCCTGCAAGTGAAATGAATAATCAACAAATAAGAACTATTAAGGTTACTTAAATGAGAACGTTTACGCCACATTCTAATAATCTGAGACAGTGACTACTAAGATATGTCACGTTGATTTTATACAATATATTCCAGAATAATCAAAGCACATTCTCAGCCACATGATAACTACATGTAGAAAAGTTCTGTGAATTCATCCACCTGCAGAGCAAGTACTGTCCTTTCCCGAAGTACAAATATCACAGAGACACTTCCTTGCACTAAAAACACAGGGAGATAGTATATATTAAATGGTCTGTGAAGTAGCCATTGAACCTTATGTCTTTATAGCAATATCAATTACACTTCAACAGTACTTTCATGCCTATTATTTCCCTTTATCCACACAACGTTCTGAGGGATACTGGGTAAGCACTTTCATCCACATTTTATAGATAAAGACACTGAGAATAAAGATCTTCTGTGACTTCTTTAGGGTATGGAGCTGGCTCACAGCAGAGGCTGGACTGGAATAACCAGCTTTTCATGCTTCTCTATAAATCACAAGGAAGCCAAAGTTGGGATAAAAACCATTTACACACAAAGTGTTTTCAAAACTAGGGCTTCCCTGGTGGCGCAGTGGTTGGGAGTCCGCCTGCCGACGCAGGGGACACGGGTTCGTGCCCCGGTCCGGCAGGATCCCACATGCCGCGGAGCGGCTGAGCCTGCGTGTCCGGAGACTGTGCTCCGCAACAGGAGAGGCCACAGCAGTGAGAGGCCCACGTACCGCAAAGAAAAACAACAACAACAACTTTTAAAAGTCTCGGGTCTAAATAGTAAACACTAAATGTTTAATATCACTGGACCCAGTTCTTAAGTAAAATAGTATGTATGAAGTGCTCAGAACAGTTCTTGGCAAAGAATGAGTGCCTGACAAAAGCTAATATTCCTGCTACATTCTTCTTTTTCACAGGGTGAAAGAGCATTATGATTTATTTACTCCTCCAGGTTCACTAAATTATCGTCTTCTTATTTCCTCCAAACATCAGACTCAATTTCCTCCTGACTTGAAGCATCTAGAGCAGAGAAGCAGGAACAAACAGGGCCTAGGAGTCAAGAGACCCTCTTACGAATAGGCTCTGTGACCTCAGATCAGTCACTTAAACCCTGCCTCTCAGTTCTTTCATTGGTCAAATGCTGAAGACACTTGGCACACCATGTCACAATTTGTTTTGAAGCAAAAAAAAAAAAAAAAAAGCTATGTGTGAAAACACTTGCAAAACCATCCTGAAAAGTCTGCACACGTGAGATTATTTTAGACTCTTCATCTGTTAGTACTTCATAAGAAGGAGGTGGCTACTTAGAGGCAATTAGAAGACTCTCACTGCCAGACGCATCTCCATTACCTGGGCAATGAACTGGATGATTTTCACAAAGATGTTCAGAGGCATGTCCCTCGGCACCACACCACGGGACCCTTTGGGGAAAAGTGTTGTGATGATGGTTATAAGACGGCTGAAAGATAAGGGAAAAAAAGAGAAAACAAGCAAGATTGGCTGAGCTCCTGTATATTAAGGGAAAATGGCAGGTGCTTCATCTTATCTAAGTATCAGAGAGAATTCAGAGAAAGAAAACAAACCACTTCATCTCTTTTCCATTAGCATAATTACTCTCTGAAAAGGTTTTCTGGAAAACTAAGGGCAGCTGGAAAATTATAGCCACTTCCTTTGTTAAAGTGGTGAATGTAGTCCTGACACAGAACTTGGCAATCCTGGTAGAGGCTGGAGTTTCTGTAATGGCTGTTGAGCCAACGTCTAAGGAAAGCCTGAAAAGGTCCAGAGGACTTAGAGCTTTTACAAACTGTCAGCTTTGAACAGCTTCTGGTTTGGTTAGCGTAGTTGGCAATGACACAAAACACCCTTTTCACTGGCTGAGTGATGTGGTTACAGTTAACTCAGTGATGGGGTTACCATTAACCCAAGCCAGCTCCTTACCTCTGAGTGGCTGTGTTGCTTTCACATTTAATTCGAATCATGTAAACCCAAAGTAATCTGTACAGAGATTCCAGTGCAACTCGAGCCATCTTGGGGTCTTTATTCTACAACAGAAACCAAGATAAAAGATTGCAGATTAAATGGTACTGTACAGAGGTTATTCTTTTCTGAATGCCTGGTAATGG
Organism: Orcinus orca; assembly: GCF_937001465.1. NCBI lineage: Eukaryota > Metazoa > Chordata > Mammalia > Artiodactyla > Delphinidae > Orcinus > Orcinus orca. Next base: position 70,088,278 of record NC_064576.1, read on the forward strand.
AGGGCCACAGGTGGGTGGTAGGGTGCCTATGAGGTACGCTGCACCACCTGGGACTTATGGGGTATTTGCCTCCTGGTGCCCATTGGGTAAATAATCTCTGAGAATGGATCCAAATAGCCAAGAGGGCAGGACTGAGCAGTTCGGGAGGAAGTCGTCTTTCTCTCCTTTCTAAGGTGAATACTGGCTATTGCTTTCTTCCTCCAGGTCCTAGGGAACTGCAACCCCTGGCGCCAAGAGGAGAATCAATCCGTCCTACTGTTGATTATGCCCTTGTAAACACCACCCACCTTCACCTCCCATCTCTTTGCCCTCCAACATCTATTGAGACTAATATATAATAAGCACTGGGATATAGAGATACAAGTTTAGCCTTTTTCCCTGAGATGTTCACAGTCTATGGGGAGGGGGTGGCAGTTGGGAGACAAATAATAAACAGTCAACTCAAAGACACAGAGAAAAACTGGTGGGGACAGGAGCTAGAGGATGGAAAGAAGGGCAACCTATGGCGAACACAAGGACTGGGGTCAGGAAAGGTTTCCAGGGGCAGACGAAAACTCAGACGAACTTAAATCCTTTCACTCATTTGTTCATTAAGCAAACATTCGAGTGGCTACACTGGGCCAGGTACTATGCTTGACCCTAGAAACCAAGATGATGGGGAGTGAAGAGCACTTTACAGAGAGGCAACAGCACAAAGAAGCTAAGAGAGCAGAAACTGGGGATGGTTTTTCTGCCAGGACACGGGGCCAGGCGAAGGAGCAGTGGCTGAGGAGGCTTGAGAAGAACCCTACGTGCCATGCTAAATAACGGGACCAGGGTTCTCATGGTGGTGACAGGAAGCCATGAAGCTCAAGGAGACCATGTGAGAAGTCTGCAGCGTGGGGCATGAAGCAGGGGCAGGGAGGCAGCCAGAGCACAGCTGCCAGCTTCCAGGGTCTAACAAACAGGCCAGGTGGGGGGAATGGATTTCGTCACTGGATGGACATCACCTTCATTCTTCCCCTTCTGACTCTCACTCCATCCTTTCAACTGATTTTATAGGTTTTATCTACAAAATGTTTTGAATTTGGCATCTTCTCCATTCCCACTTCCTCTGTTACAGTTCAGGCTTCCAGCACCTTCTCCTGGGATGCTGCAGTAACCTCCTAAACAGTCTCCCTAAATTGATTCCCTCACTGCTATCCTGTCTTACACTGATTATAATCCCTTCTATTTAAAAATCAGAGATTGGGTGGTTTTCCTGATGCCTATGGGATCAAGTGGACATTTCTTGCACGGCATACCTGACCAGACAGTATCTGGCTCTAACCTACCAGTGAAGGATGCCACCCATCCTGTTTTTCTCCCACAAGCTCCCCAAACTCTAGTGAGGCCACGTTCATTCCATGTCTGCATCAGGAGTGGGTTTCCTACCCTCCCCTGTGTCTTTCTTTTCTACCAGGTGAACCCCACTCTTTCACAGCCTACTTGAATGTTCCCAACTCCATGCAGGCTTTCTCTGTTCCTCCCCAATATCCTGAATCCCATCCATTAAAACGAATTATTCCCTCCTGAGTGTCCCCTGACCCTCATACAAGCATGTAACATAGCCTTTCGGCTCTTTACTTGTGGTCTTGCGTAGACATCAGCTACCCACACGAAGGTGGGTTCTCTGAAAGTGAGGGGCATTATTTACCCAACATCTATTAGAATTCCTGCCACTCCGCAGGGGATCAATACATGTTTGCTAAACAGTCTTCAAACGTCACTCAACTTTCCTATAGGTCTTTTGCTTTTACATTACTTCTCTTCCCTACTCATTCATTAATCTCGTCACAACCGTTTCTGCTGTTCTATTCTTAGTGTAGATAATTCGGGTCCTGATTTGTTAAGAATTCTTAACGGTTTAGACATAATCTAGGATAAGTTTACCTTTAAGCTACTTGCTGAATAAAGAGGAGTCACATAAATAAATTCTACGGAAAAGACTGTAGGGGGTAGTTTTTTAGATTTAGAAAAGATTTCTTATGCCTGAATAGTTTTAAAATAACTTCTTGGCATGATCATTATTATGAAATTCTAAATTTCTATATGCATTTTGGTCTCATTCCGGATTTTTTTCTTCTATTAATCTAAATAAGTAAATAAATAAAATGATAAAACACATCATTTTAATTTTTGAGGCTTTATGATGTGTTTTACTATCTGGTATGGCCTACCTTCCACCATCTACTGCTCTTTTTCTTTTCTTTCTATTTTTAGGGCTTTCCCAGATATTCCTGTATATTTATTCTTCCAAATAAACTTTATAACTACTTTTCTAGCTCCAGGAAACAAAAAAGCCCCAACTTTTTAGAAGCATACATTTATACATAAAAGATTTTTTTTGTCTGTTAGTAAAACAAGTGATACACCTTATAACTTGTTGAATGTCTTGGTTACGTAAAGGAATTTTAATAAACTACTAAAATAGTAAAGTTGCGTTTAAAATATTCCATCATTTAAAAATTTCAGGAATTCTAATTATCTGTCCTCTAATCACTCCAGATCAGCAAATGTCTATGATGTTAACACAGTGGTTAAAAGCAGACTCTAGACACACACTGCCTGGGTTTAAACCCATCCTTGCTCTGCAATTTATTAGCTGTGTGGCCAACCTCAGGGAACCTCTGTAATCTCTCTGGGCCTGATTTTCCCTGACTGTGAAACGCAGATACTAATCCTCCCTCCCTCCTAGGAGTGTTAAGAGAACTTAAAAGTTAGCACACAGAGGGAAGTTAGCACTGTTCCTGCCCATAGTAACTATTATGGTGCAGATTCAGCAGCAAACAAAGGAGATTAGTCTCTGACTTCAGGGAGCTTCCTTTCTAGTGGGAATGTCTCCTCCTTTGTGCATTTCCCTTTATTGGTGTATATATTATTTTATATTCATATTTGCATAGTGTGTCATTCAAAATTCTCTCTTGTGCCTTATCTCGCACTATGAATCACGGCCAGGTAGGGCAAGTAGCATCTAACTTTCATTTAGGAGCTTAACTAAGATCTCTAGTTTAAACGATTCAGATTACTGTCTTCTGTTTAAATTCTTTTACACTTTTTCCCTGTCCTCCTACCCACAATTATCTTTTGGGGGCATGTTGTTGTGACTGACGTGCTCTTACTCTTAAGAATATGTTTGAGATTGTCTATTTGTGCTCCCATAGAGACTGAAGAGCAAGGTGGCTGACTTAAGTTTTTATTTTGTTTTAACTGTGGATCCTTACCGGTAATTGCTTTGTAGCATTTCAAGATGATATCACTGATCACTGCAATTCTCTCCTAAAACGATTTCCCTTGTTTCTCTTCCATTCTCGGCATTATCATATGATATTCTTAAACTGCAACCATGATTGTTTACTTCCCTGCATTTAAAGCACTTAAGTGGCTTCTAATCACCTCCTGGACGACGTCCAAATTCCATGATGTGGTGCATGAGGGGCCTTTGGTGACCTGGCTCCCCCATCACCACCCTCCGCCTCCACCCCCACTGTGCTCTGTGCCATAACATCCCTTATGCAATTCATCGAATGCCTGGAATGCCTCCCTACCCTTGTTTTACTTGGAAAATTCCTACTCCCCAGCAAGATTCATTAGGTGTCACTCCTGTGTTACGTTCCCCTGCCCCTCCACTCCTTCCTCCATCCCAGAGAGATTACCAAGTGCTCCTGTTCTCTGACTTCTAGAATGCTGTTCTATGCCTTTACTTGTATTGATATGTTTCCTACCAGACTGTGAGCTCCAGGAATTTTGGACTGTTCATCTGTGCCCTCAGTGACTGCCGTACAGCAGGTTATCAGTAAATCTCAAAATTTTTTTTTAAAAAAGCAAACTGTGAGTAGTAGCTGAACAACGTGATGTGTAAGCAAAATGTCTTTATATAGAAACTGTACAAAAGGCAACTCTTAGTACGTAGCTGAAGCTAATGGACATGATATTACTAAACATCTTACACTTTTACAGCATTCTGATATTTCAAAAGTACTTTCATAGACCATGACATCAATTGGGCGATTCTGTCATTGACAGAAGCCAAATCACTGGCTCAAGTCTTCAAGCCAGTAAATGACAGGTGGGATAGGAACTGACTTCTGGTCCAGTAAGGACTGTTTTCTCAGAAACTGGAATGTGTATATTACAGGATGCTTACTACATCAGGCGTTGTTATCAAAATTGTACACGTATTAACTCTTTTTAATTCTCAGAATCATAAAGTTGATACTGTTATTGTATCCTTTCACAGATGAGGAAATCAAGGTCCAGAGGGGCTAATAAGTGGTGGAGCCTGCATCTGAACCTAGGCAATCTGGCCCCAGTGTCTTCCAAACATGAATTTTCCCACCTCAGTGGAAATATTATATGGAGGCTGATCAAATATGCTGCTGGTACCTACTAGACTGTACTCTACTTGAAAACAGGACTTTTTCCTCATTGTCTTTGTATGTCAACAGCAGCTAACATAACAAGGTCTTGATATATAGTTTCAGGATTTTGACACTTTTAACCTATGTCTCAAACCACCGACTTCTGTGTCAAAAGTCTCCACTCCAAGATGGAAAGACTATTCTATTCTTCCACTGGAATACGCTTCTCAATTAATTAATTAACCAACAACTTATCTATACCAGCTCTGAGGTTACAGTGATAAAACTGTTCCAAGAATCTAGTAGGTTTCAGAGTGGATCTTCCCTGGTCTCCTGCATCTCATCTCAGTGCTGGTCACAGACAGACTTCATGTGACATGTCAACCTGCCCAACACCATGCCCACCTTCTTTAAATTGTGCTTTTGATTTAGTTAAAGCAATTCAGTGTTAACAGTAACAAGTAGGGAGCACTGAATTCACTGATAACTTGGCTAGTGACAGGGTCATTGGACAGACCCATGTTTCCCATGACCCATCAGCTGACCACTTGCACCCAGTCACCCAGGCTGCTTATGAATATGCAAATTCCTCAGCTGCACCCAGACATTCTAAACCAGAATCTCCGGAGGTAGGTTTCAACAAGTTGCATTTGTAACAGGCTTCCTTAGAGATCCTTATGCACACAGAGATAAAGATCCATTGATTACAGATCAATAAATAATTTTAGTCTTTTCATCTTGTTATACTCAAAACTCTTCTAGATTTCTCTTGCATTGCAACTAAAGCAACTGAAGTAAACCTATTTCTTTCTCATATTTCCTTGCACATATCACAGTCAACACCTTCCTTCCTTTTGGCATTTCCTTTTGATACCTGAATCAATTTACTCTGATCATAATTCAATCTTTTTGATGACTGTATTATCCAAATAACATATGTGCTATAGTTTAGGATAACCTCTAAAATTTCTGTACCAAAAATCTACAGAGATTATTTTTCTATTCATTGGCTGAATAAATAAGGCATTCACAGAAAGTAACACACCTGTCATCTGATCACTAATTTTTGGACTCAATTTGTGTGCACTATTAGAATTTATAAATTCCACTTTGAAATGTGCCTTTGACAGATCTGAAACATAGATAAGAGATTTTCTCAAGTTTATAGAAATAAAGTTAATATTAAAGCAGTATAACTATTTCTTGAAAATTAATATTTAAATAGCTAATACGGCATCGCTTACAGTTGATATTTGCAAAGAGGATAGTAGTTGTTTTAAATGGTACCATACATTTTAATGGATTCAGGCAATGACTGTGGAATCCTTAATATATTACTCAATCCTTCCCCTCATAAAATAAAGATATCATTAATACCCTTACTTTTATGTGAAAAGTTAAGAAAAAGCACTCCTTTAACTTCATAGTGATTATTACACACAAAGATATATTAAGTGCCAAACACAAGTTTCATCAAACAAATTTATGGCAACGAAACTTTGAGACTCTTAGCGGAAAGCAAAAGACCTTCCTTGTCCCCTCCTCTTCCCTGCCCCTTCTGAATCCGTAATTCTCTATCATCATAGCTTATTTGATTTTCTTCATAGCAGTTATCACTATCTGAAGTTTTTTTCCTCACCTACTTGTTTACTTGTTTCCTGTCTGTTTCCTCCACTAAATTACAAGGTCTAAGAGACCAGCGTGTTACTATCTCATTCATCACTTATTCCCAGCACCTGGAACAGTGCCTGGTACAGTTCTAGTGAAGAATTGTTGACCAATTGACTAAGCGAATGCATTCAAGTCCCAGTGCAAATAGTGACTGAGACAAAAGAAGAATCCTTTTTAATTCTGTACTTTGGTTTCTAGTACTATGAAGCTAAGCTGACTAATGTCTAACCTTCAGATGATATACCTTCAATATTGCTATCTGAGCAAAACTTTTAGAAAAACATAACTAATATCATGAAAGCACAGGGGGAGGCCAATGCAGCCTGTGACATTGTCATGATAATCCATGACATGTATGTAAAGGCCCTACTGCTGGCCTGGCTCATAACAGATCTCCAATTAATGAGACCTATTGTTGTTATTAATTATACAGTAAATAGATTTCTTAACTTTTGAGGTTTCCTTTTTTGTTTGTTTCTGTGATCAAGACCTCACTGGTATATTATATTCATTATTTTAAGGAAAAGGAAATTTAAAGATTCTCCCAATTATATTATCCGTTTTCGAGGATAAGAAACGTGTACATAGTTATTATGAACACAATAATTATGACATTTTAAAAGAACTATTAATAAATGGGGATTCATGACAAAAAAAAGTACTATTAAGTCAATTTTTCAAAACATATTTCCCCTTTTCAGAATGAGATATATTATGGCAGATGTGAAGGGAATGTAACATTTTAAAATAGCTCAATATGTTCAGATTCAGACATAAAATACATAGAAGAAAAAAGTATTGGTCACTACTCACCAGGGGTTCCTGAAAGATGTCAAGGTCGTGGTGAGAAGGTGTTGTAAACTTCTCACCACTTTACAAGGGTCTATCGCTAATACGTGGTTGACCGAGTTAACAAGTGTAAATAAGGACTTCACGTTTGTGTTACCAAAGCATCCTGCTTCTGACAGACTGACGCTGAGGATAAACCAGGGCACTGACGTTAAATGAGCATTGAATCTGAGAGCTTGTTTACTTTGAAAGCAGATTTTTCACACTCACACACATTTCTATTCTGCTCTATGTCATGCTGCCACCTTGATGGCTCTCCCCTGCAGAACATATCAAAGGTGGCTACCAAGTTCAACATGTAAGGTTCAAACACTGGGTTCATTATACTTGAGTACATATAGGGGATGGGGAGACAAGTAGGGGAGGGGATGCAGGGAAAAAGGGATGGTGACCAGAGGAAAGAGCTGGATTGGTGGTCCTTTCTGAAATGATATGTTTGGCTCTAAATCCCACAGAATACTGAAGCCATTCAAGACAAAGTGTACTCCTAAAGCCATGTTAGTTTTTCCTCAGGTATTTCTTCCCTGTCGAGGACACTTGAAGAGGTTTGGAAGGTTTTCTGTATTTTTTTAAATGGTCCCATTTAATCCCTACTGGGTTTAGTTCTAAATATGTGTGATACAATTTTATTTCGATTGTAACTCATCAGGTTTAGTTCTAAATACGTGTGATACAATTTTATTCCGATTGTAATTCATCAAGGATCTTTCTGTATCTTTTACCCTTGAGGAGGTGAATTCCAACAATTTATTACCCATAAAGTGAAATATCATTGCCTTTCCGTTGCCTAATAACTACCTCTTTCATGCTTCATGGATTACCAGACCTCCATAAATGGCACAGGTAACTCCCTACTCCCAACTTTTATATCCCTCCTTGTCTGCATCACGCATTTTGAAACTTCATTACATATCCCCCAATGAAATGCCAAGTTCCTTGAGAACAGGGACCCTAGATCTAATTTTTATAGAACTAACATCCCTATCTTTCCCATTTCCGGCACCTTCCCTAGCACCTCTACTCCTTCTGATCCTATTGCCTTTCCCTTTGAGAAATCCTGATGCTTGAAATGTTTGCACAGGGAAACACCATGAGCGTGCAGCCCTTCTCTCTAGGGCTGTGTGTAACCCTGTTATTAAGCCTTTCTGGTGGGCTTCGACCAGACCTTCAAACAACATTCTAACTTTAAAGCAATTAAGTGCAAAGTAAGATTATGCTGCTGTATTTCAAAAGCAACTCCAGACACCAAGAATTTTGGTATTTTTGGCCACAACAGTAAATTGTCAGGCAAAACACTATTTTGGTTCTAACTAAAATTCATCACAAACACATTTAGCATAATATATACAGAAAAATGAACATTCTTAATCATTTCTCTTTTTGTTTCATTTTGAACAAAATGAGCTTTTCCTCTTTGTGTAAAATGTAGAAGAAAAAATATTTAAATGGAATAGCGGAATAACTTAAAAATGAACCAATATAACAAAAAAATGACATTGGGTTACGTGTTGGAGGCGTTTGACAGATGGATAAATCCCTGCATCAAACATCTGAAGGTGGCCATTATATAATAGCTGATACCCTGAAAAACACTGTGTTTTCCAGAATTCTTAAAAGCTAATTCTATATCCACTGCTATTATATTTCCCTGCCAATTTGAAGAAAATAAACGATTCTAATCTTGGATTTCACAATCAGCTTTTAGAGCCAGTACACAGCTGGTGCTTAAAACAGCCCCAATGCAGACTATTGTGTCATTATATGATAAATGACAAAATAATATAATTAATCTTGACCATTTCACCAAATTAAAGGGTCTTAGAACAAAAAAGACAAGGCAATATGTATAAGCAAATACAGCACTTTACAACTAAGTGCATTCCAAAAATTCTAAAGAAGCAAGTATTAACCTTGTAAAAGGAATTCAACATCTTTGGACACAACTGAGAACAACTGTGAAAAACAGGTGCTATTTGCACATATTAGAAACAGTGTTCCTTTAGTTGTCTTTTATCAATAGGTCACTAAAACTTAAAATATGTTCACAACATTAAAAGTTATAAAGCCTATTTTAAAGCTAACCATTACAGCTGGTTTAACTGTAGGTTCCTCGGTTTCAGGCACCCTGAACTGGTTCTCATGTCACCCAGCATCTGAACAGCTGTTGTTCAGTGAATGCTTAGGACTGACTGGCACGTGGCTTTAACAGAACATCTTCAAACAATCACAAATAACCGGGACAGGAAATAAGTGTTCTCTGCTACTAGGTCAATCCTCCCACAGAATGGAACGTTTTCCCCCCCAAATATTTCCCTAGCCTGGAGGAGGTTAGAGAAAGGCTGGAGGAGGTTTAGGTGAGCTTCTGCCAGTGAAGTGTGGCCTCCCTTTTTTTAATCATTTAGAAAAAGTGTGACCATAGATGCATATAGAGGGGTATTTAATTCTACCTTTAAAATGATCCTTCTTAGGGACCTCCCTGGCAGTCCAGTGGCTAAGACTCCACACTCCCAATGCAGGGGGCCCAGGTTCACTCCCTGATCAGGGAACTAGATCCCACGTGCTGCAACTAAGACCCGGTACAGCCAAATAAATATTAAAAAAAAAAAAAAAAGCTTCTAAAGTGATCCTTCTTAGACGAGAGTGTACAACATTGTAAATTGACTATACTTCAATAAGAAAATTAAAATTTTAAAAAAATTTTAAAAGAAAAGATTCCCCCCCCCCCAATTTGACCTGATTCCTCTTAACCCTAGTCGCCTTCTAAAACTGACTATATTTAATAAGGAAAACTCTTCTTAATATTTTTTTCATTATTCCAAAACAGTACAGGATCATTTCCCCTGCAGACATCAGGAGTCACTCTCAGAAACACACAAACCAGGCTCGGACTCATACATATTTTTATAGAAGACTTTTCTGAGCCGACAAATACTAACTTTAAGGTTGGATAAGCAGTTGTTGAGGAAAACGTGCCACCTGTTCAGGAATAGCTGCTTCTGGCTGACGCAGAGCAGACAGGTCACCAGCGGGTACAAGGCCTGAGGAGAGAGAAGATGAGGTCACAGGGTGATGTCTATTTCAACCAACCAGGTGACACACGCTCTCTGGAACCACCACCCACTTTGTAACACACCCAGGCGCAACAAGTGCGGTGCAGACGTGGATACTTTGCAAATGCTTTCTGAGGACGATGGGGATGGAATGCTCTGGAGTTATGTAGAGGGTAGAGAGTGAGTTTCATGGATCATAAGTGGAAATCGGATTCACTGATTTAGTCTTCACTCATAAATTTTAAAAACAAACTATCGTAGATCACTCTCAAGCCTCAGGAAAAAAAGCAGGAAGGCACACTGATTTTGAAAATGTCACTGGCTTTTGGGCTCATAAACATCTACCAGTTTGTCCCTGTCTTAGAGGTAGGTGTATGTGTTTTCTTTTGCATGCAATCCTCCTGTAATTAAGGAAGATTCCTAAAAGAAATGTTACTGCATCGGTAAACTCCACCCAGACAAATTTAACCGCAGAAGGAATCTGCTTACGAGTGAATAAACAGAGGTGCTACTGTGCTTTTCCTGCCTAACTGGGCAGGTTTCCCGCAGCAACTGGAGAAGACAGAAAAGCTTGTGGGCATCCACCCAAACAATATACATGCAGAACCCACCACCATTTTGCTGAACCAGATTACGGCGCTCCCCAAAATTAGGGCTAGTGAAGATTAAAACAAAAATGTAACTCGCTCATCCATTAACTTGAATTAGCAAAAATCTATTGCCACAATGAGACTCAGTGCTTAACAATTCATACACTTATTTTTTTGCTGTTGTTAACTTAGTTTTAAACTGACTTTGAACTATTACTGCCATTGAGTGCAACTCTAATTCCAGCCAGTAATTTAAAAACAAAAATACAAGCAGTCACCACGACCACAGAATGTAGACAAATGAGCAAATCTGTCACCACTGCCAGCAAAGCAACTATTTGCTCAAATAATGGTGGTAATGTTCATACTTTAAAGATTAGCATAAACAAGGCTAGAAACCAGCTCCCTAAGCAACCCGCTTCCTCCATACTATCACAATTACAGCTGGTCTACCACCTGCTGATTCATAAACCAGAGCTTTATTTACCATGGAGGAAAAAAGTTGTGGTAATTTAAAAGACTTTTCTATGCTGCTCTTCAGTACAAAAGCATTCCCCGAAACTGTTTTCTCAGCCTTCAGAGAATCTTTCCAATAGCCAACTATCTGTGTCCCAACTCCCTTTCCTGCCTGGTTCCATTTTGATTCTGAATATCAGGATGGGAATTAGCCAGTGAAGCTTCCTGGGGATTGAGAAAAGAAACTGTTGTTATAAACTTTAGTCTTCAGATTGAAAAAATACTCAGAAATTAAAATAAAAATAAGTTAAACCCATCTTGAAAATGAACAGCGGAATCTTTAGGACTAGAAGGGTCCTTGAGGGGACATGGTCTAATCCCCTTATGTTACCTTGATTCAGTCATGGTCTGTAATAGGTGGAAGCTCTAAAATTTGAAATGCTACCTCTCTTTGAGGAAGCTGTAGGTAATTCTCCCATCTGTGGAACCCTTATGACTCTCAAACAGATTTCGGCCTAGGAATTTGAGTCTCTGCAGTTTTGTCTTTTGAATTTTCTCAGAGTTACTAACCAAGGAATGCTTCTTTCGAGAAGAAAGTTCCAGCGTGGTATCATATAGGCTTTCAACAAAGTTTCTGAGGCAGGGAACATTTACTTCATTTTTAACAGCCTGAAATAGAGATGCATGTTTATATTATATTAATGAAATTGTTGCTTCTCTAATCCAATTTGAAGAAGTTCTTAAAAATGAAAATGTAACTCACAGCAGCAACTGGGACAAGAATTTCAACAAAAAGCCCAGCCAAGGCATGCTTGATATCTTTGTCTTTGACCTCGAGGAAGTAATGTGCACATTCCTAAGAAGTAGAAACAGAGTAAAGGGAGGGAGAAAGATTGAAATGTGCACAGAAAATGTATGTCAGCAAATTTAAGCAAATAGATCTTAATTTAATCACACCCAATAACACAGCATATTCCATAATCTATTAAAAAAAATCACTGGATTCAAGCATTTATATTTAAGTTCACAATATCTTCCCATGACAAGGCTGGTTTTCTCACTCTCCCCCTAACTTCTATCCCCAAATCACTGAAAATCACTCTGTCCTTTGCTGAAAGGACAAAGCATCTATAACCAGCAAGCAGACATTCATCCACTGACTTACTAGTTGGTTCATTCAGTGACTCATTTGCAAGAAATTTCTATTGACTACCTACTGTGTGGGGGGCCCTGGGGCCTTGATTAACCCACAAGCACAGATCCCCAGAGAAGGTAACCATGGGAAGAGAGGCAGAAGACATTAACCTTATTTTAGGCCCTGACAGCCCTGGGCACAGAGCTGTTTACTTGGTAGGCCCTGACATTTTAGGTGTTTATTATTCAGATAGTTTCATGAGCAAGTCTGGAATGCTTCCCTTCCCCACCTCAGACAAGAAACCTTTGGAATAGTTTCTTAAGCAAGGATTTCTATGCTTGTGGACTCCTGTCTACAAAAGGGTATTTTTGGCTGCCCAGGGAATAATATATTAGAAGAGCTGGCCTGTCCAGAATTCCGCCAGCCCCTTTCCCCTTCCTGGTCTTTTGGGTAGTAACTTACTGTGGTCTTTTTTACATGTTGTTTTCATGGAAAGGTCCAAGGCTACACGTATTGGTGATGACACTTTAATATCTGTGTCAGCTGTTACGTCTTATTTTCAGTCCACATTGGAACTATCACCAACAACAGTTACTCAAGTTCCCAGTATATCAATATCATACTAAGACATCAGTCCGAGACAGGCACTGCCAGAATGGGAAGTCTTTGAGAGTTTCCCAATACAGAATAGAGCTTTATGGTCTCCAGAATTGTGGCCCTTTTCCTACATTATTTTGCATACATATGTAAATACTGTCTCAAATCTTAATTCAAGTACATAGATACACAAATCATTAGCATGAGAGAGAGATAAAAATAGTTAGCATTTAGTGAGTCCTTACCACGTGCCAAGAATGCTCAGAACCACATTCCAAAGTTAGCGTCATTATTACCACTCCGCAGACAAGGTAAGTGATGCTGGGAGGGGTTAAGTGTGACTTGTCCAAGGTCACAGAGCTGGTAAGTGCTGAAGCTTGAATTCAAACCCAAGAAATTTGATACAGGGCCTATATTCTTTTTTTTTTTTAAACTGTTTTTTTTTTTTCCCCAGTACGCAGGCCTCTCACTGTTGTGGCCTCTCCCGCTGCGGAGCACAGGCTCCGGACGCGCAGGCTCAGCGGCCATGGCTCACGGGCCCAACCGCTCCGCGGCACGTGGGATCTTCCCAGACCGGGGCACGAACCCGTGTCCCCTGCATCGGCAGGCGGACTCTCCAACAACTGCACCACCAGGGAAGCCCTAAACTGCTTTTTTGAGATACAATTCACATACCATGCAATTCACCCTTATAAAGTATATAACTTGATAGCTTTTAGTATATTCACAATTGTACATCTTTCACCACAATCAAATTTAGAACCTTTTCATTATCCCAGAAAGAAACTTTGCACCTGTTAGCAGGCATCCCTAACCTCTGCATCCACGGCGTCCTCCTCCAGCCCTACATGACTAATCTACTTTCTGTCTCTACCGATTTGCCTATCCTGGACATTTGCTATTATGAATAATGCTCCTATGAACGTTTGCATTCAAGTTTTTGTGTGGACATATATTTTCATTTCTCTTGGCTATATACCTAGAATTGGAATTACTGGATTATATAGTAATTCTAGATTTAAACGTCTGAGGAACTGCCAAACTGTTTCAGAAGCTGCTGTGCTGTTTTCCATTCCCACCAGCAGCCTATGAGGGTTCCAATTGCTCTGCATCCTCACCAACAGATAACTTGCTGTTGTCTGTCCTTTTGCTCATAGCCATCCTAGTGGGTATGAAGTGGTACAACCTACACTCATAATCCCTGTATCTAAACTCTTTATTAAGATCCTCACTAGATCTAATTCACAGCAGCATTAGAAAAAAATCCCTTTAGATACTAAAGTTTTATAAAATCTAATAGAGCTGTGCGGACTTCCTCGGCATTCCGGTGGTTAAGACTCTGCGCTTCCAATGCAGGGGGCGCAAGTCGGATGCCTGGTCGGAAAACTAAGATCCCACAGGCCTGCCTTGTGGCCAAAAAAACAAAACAAAACACACACACACACACACACACACACACACACACAGAAAAACTAATAGAGCTGTGTATTCTGGGAAATCCTCATTAGCAATAATTCTTTTTTTTAGTACATAATGGTGAACACTGTGTCACAGACACCTAAACCTGTATGGTTTCGTTGATTTTTTAAAAATTGATTCCTTTTTATAGTATGAATAAAAAAGATATCATTACTTAAAGTTCTGATGCCTGGAAATGTTAATATCGCCAACTCAATGCTATCGATCTCAAAAAGTAAAAAACCAGCTATATTTTACTGACAGAACAATATGCAGCCAATGGGTAAAAAAGAGAAAAAAAAAGTCTACAAATAAGATTCTACTGTACACCCTACTCCAAAGGTGATACGAGTTTAAAAATGAACTTAAGTGCCTGAAACTCTATTACTTGGTTACGAAGCCCTTTATGAATTATTGAGGAAAAAGCGTAGGATTCTTTTACGTATGCGCGAGTGAATGGGTTCTCACCGTCCAGGTCAGTCACTCTAAGGAAGGCAGATGCTTCAAGCTGACAGCCCCTTAGTTCTCCTGCCCAAGACAGTACCTGCATAAACTGGAGAGAGGCCTCGAAGTCCTCCACCGGATACATCTTAATTCGAAAGAACTTCATCCCCATTATCAAGCTGATAATGCTTTGAACGACATACGGGCTCTGCTCTTTGTGCCGTAATTCTTTGAGCTCTGCCATAAATTTCTTCTTTACAGCAGGGAATCTAAGAAGAGAACGTGAGTGATTTATCAAATAATGGGTAGGAAAGTAACGGTAAAGTAGGTCCCCAGCATCTAAGAGTGACAGGGCACAGTGACGGGGACCTTCGAATCAGCTGAGGTACGATGGCTGTCATCTTGTAAAGGTTTTGATATTGAGGATATAGTAAAGAGTCCCATCTTCTCCTTTCTTCTCTTATTCTATCAGATGCTCAATGTCTCCTTCAGGCTAGGGAGAAGATCCAGGGTTATTTAGAGCCTCTCAAAATGGTTCAGCCCTTAAACTGAGCATGATGAAAAGCTCCATTTCCTCAGGCTTAGCAATTTCCCAGGTACTTACAGACCCCAAGGGCCTGAAGTATCCAACTGTGAGATGAGCAATAACATAGGAGGCCAGGTATTTCTGACGGTGACAGCAAATAACGCCAAGTAATATTCCTACATCCATTTCCACAGTTTTCTGTTGTTGCTTCTTTTATAGTTTTAGGTTAATGATTATTGAAAAAAATATTTTCAGGTTGAAGGAAAATCTAGTAATGGGAAAATTCAAATCATCTCTAAAAGCTCTCTAATCAAGTATGGGATTTTACAAATAAAAAGACACAGTCCCCAAGGAACTTAAGGTATTTATACTGTTTGAAAGTAAAATAATATTAATAATTAATAACATTAATTACAACAACAACATTATCATAAAAAGTTTAAAAAGAGAACAGATCCTAAGAGGATGGAAAGTAGCAGGTTGTCAAAGTGCCTAAGGGTAAAGGAACATATACAAACAAGTCATCCAAACTATTCCTGAGATGGCTGGTTTGACTATTGGTTAAAAAAAGGAAAAACAAGGAAAGCATTCTAAGACTCATTGTATTTTGTTTCCTGAAACTATCAGCCTGAGTTTCTGCAAAGGATCAATTAGAAGCAAGGCATGATCACAGAGGGTAATTACGACTATAAAAGTTAAAGGCCAATTAATAAAATCCCAGAAGTTTGGAATCGCAACTTTTGACACCTCAAAGCAGAAATTTTAGGACATATAAGGGAGGTGGTAAACATACAGATATGGTGTCACCAAAAGGCAGTGCAAGAGGTGTAAGATTGGCAAGTTGGCTGTTGCGGGCTTCGTGAGAGCGGCAATTTTCTCGTTCTCGGTGGAATGCAGGAGGTTACATGGTGTTCATTTGGTAACAATTTGTTAAAGTTGTTTGTATTTTCTCAACAACTTATGGATTTTTCTTTATGTTTGCTGCATACAAAAGAAAAAGATTTTAAGAAGGCAATGGAGCAGAAAATAGGTAGTGAATGGAATGCGTTTCCATTTTATGAATGAAGAAACAGATTGGAAGGTCAAAGTGAAAAAGATGAGACTTTGTGATCTTCTGCTGTGAATTCCAGGAATGTCCACTATTTTGTAGCTGCCTTAGACAGTCATGAGCTGTGAAATGTAGTCCCTGTCTATTTAGAACAGTATACAGTTTAACTGGAAAGGTAAGACAATGTAGCATTGACCATGAGCCATGTGAATAATAGTAATAATTTTAATAAGAATAATAACCAGTATTATTATTTATGAGGTATGTTACCATGGGCCTGGGAATTTGCCTGGATCTCTCTGGTCCTTCAGGGAGGTTAAATGCCCCAGGCCAAATCACTTTCTCATATTTCACACTGTCCTTTATGTGAATAATACACCTGAAGAGGCTCCGGGGGCACTCGACAATGAAGGGGTTCTTTCCAGCTGGACAAAGATTTCAGAGGTGATTTATGTTAGGGTAAAGGGTGAACAGAGGTTTTAGGTAGAGACAGATGAAGGACAGGAAGCAGAAATGGCATAGCAAAGAGAAGGAAGTGACACTTTCCATCAAGATTATAAAAATTTATAAAATCTATAAAAACTAGAGTTTTAAAAATTATATTTTATTTCAAATTATTTCCAAACAGTTAAAAAAAAAAAAAAAAAAAAAAACTATGGCTTTAATTTTAAAATGTGAGACTTTACAAGAAAAAAGTAACTTTACAGGTTAGAGTTATATTGTTTTAAAGATCACATGATACTTAGAAAGTGTGTTTTTCTTTTCTAATCCGTGACTAAAACAAGGAGAGGGAGGAAAAGGCAGGTTATTTGTACACCTCACTATTTCAGTACTCTCATGAGTTAGTGGCTAAAAGTCTATTTATTTCTCATTTAAAAATAAATATAGCTATCTTTTACTTTAAAAAGTCCCACATGACATAAACATGTTATTTTAAAATAAAAATAATCCAAAAATCTATTTGCACTTAAAATCTATTTTCCCTTCAAATAATTTTAGGGAAAAATAAATTTCTTTTCAATGACCATGCCTAGAGTGTTTAGTATTCTTTAGTAAATACAGTAACTAAATGACTACTCAGTCTTCTGCTTTAAAATGTATAGTAGATATTATTTAAGTGAGAGTATAAGAATATATATATTAAAATTATATCACATAAAGAGAG
Source organism: Orcinus orca (assembly GCF_937001465.1). NCBI lineage: Eukaryota > Metazoa > Chordata > Mammalia > Artiodactyla > Delphinidae > Orcinus > Orcinus orca. The sequence goes on from NC_064576.1 coordinate 70,105,646, forward strand.
AGCAGTTTTGGAATGAATCTTACAAGCAATCATTACTATTTAAATGAATATGTCAGATTTTAATCCAAAAAACTTACCTTAAAAAATCTAATTTTAACTTAATTGACTTTGAAAAAGTCAAGACCCTGGGTGAATATCACTTAATAGCAAAAAAAAAAAAAAAAAATTTTCCCTTAATGACAGGAATTGAGCGCATTATCACTAGTAAGATTAAAAACAGTGATTCTGCTAAAACGTAAAGACCAAACTAAATATCTAAAGTCAGAATGAAGAAGATATTTTAGTGCATTACCCCTGTGATCTAGATATAAAATCTAAAATTAGAATTGTTACATTACTCATTATTTTTAAAAAAAGATAACCATCCTATACCAAATAGGCATACATCCTTTTTTTCCCCCACTGAGAACAAAGGAAGCAGTAATTTTCTAAGGCGACAATAAAGTAATGGTCCTGGTGTACTTATGAGAAGGATGTAATGTGATAATTTGTAGCGTGACACCAGTTTAAGACTGTACTGTCTATCAATAAAGGTTAACTCTATACCGACTGGTTAAGAATTTATCAATGGGATTACTATATATTACTGCAATTACTGCAAGAAGCCACTGGTGAAAGCGTTTTCTTGTGACTAAAAAGTACTAGAGCATTATCCAAACTGAGGCGTTTGTTATAGCCTCCTATTGCAGAATTGAGACTAATACTGACATGAAAATTTTAAAAAGTCCTTGTTGGCAAGAAAACACTGGCTCAGTGGATAATCAATCAGACCTAATAAGGAAGTTCCTACAACCTTAGAATGTTGCTTTAATTATGACGTTGTCTCTCAATTCATTCTCAACCAACTGAAAATCAGTGTAGCTAAGGCAAGTCATTCTATAGTAACCGATATTGTTATGTACAGTTCACAAAACTAAGAAAAACACAAGAAGTCATTTCTGGCATATTAAACTTTCCAAATGATTGTATAAGAGAGTTAGGCTGGGGTAATTACAAAGGAATATGATGAGATTTCCAGGGTTTGACAAAGCAGCCAAAATACATATTAACAACTCATTTTTCTGATCTTTTCTAGGAATGAGGTAGAGACACATGAGTTAATTTGCCAGATAACTGCAGCTTATTCCTTCAAAAAGCCAATACTTTTATTATTTAATTGCAATAGAAATCTCTCCAAATCGCATTACACTTTTTTAAGTTTTTTAAGTGTTTCATGAACTACAATTATTACAATGGGCTATAATAAACGTACAATATATATTCTCATGCAAAATGGTCCAGGTAACTCTAATGTTTGGTTCTTATGTATGCTTTGGCCAGTTTCTCTTTCCTCTCTGTTGCTGTCAGTTTTTGAGCCTGATATTTCTCAGGGCGTCAGTGTATCTAAGTCTCTTCCATCTAGTACTGATGTTTTATGTGTTAGAAGAAAACAGGTAGTCAAGATGAATAGACAAACAGGGTTAAATAAATAAGTCACCTCAAGGAGTTTTTGGGGTCTGTTTCCTGAGTTCTTGACTATGTTTTGGCTAGCTAAAGGTGCTGAGTAAGTACTTTTTAAAAATTTTGTTTTGTGATAAATTGAGCGTTTCCACACTGCTAAGTTAGGAAATTCCATCTCTTGAAGATACAAATCTTTCTGAGGGTTGCAATTTCACAAAGATCAGGGCATCACTGTTGCTCCCAGCTGGGCTCTTGGCTTGGATCCACATTATGTCTCTGGCTCACTTTGCCTAACCTAGAAATTCAGGATCTTGCCCGATTTGCCTCAGGGTTGAATAAGATGAAGATGGGTGAATAGGGTGTGACATCACTTTTGGAAGAAGTATATTATTGCTAATAGTCTAATACCACTTTGTTCTAGCCTGCTAAGTAGTGTTATGGGCCAGATATATTTAGCAATGAGAATTTTCTGACTTGTTTCCATGACAGAGTCTGGGACATTTTTAGCTCAGCTGAATTAAGTAAGGTCTATAGTAAAGGCACATTCTAGAATGGAATTTTCCCACTCATGGATGCTATATCGTAACCACCCACTCATGGAATATAGAAAACAAAACTTTTAAAACTGATAAACTTCTTTGGAAAATTAAGCAGGAAGAAAAGTACTTTGGTTAGTTCATTTCTTTCTCGGATGCAATAGTCTTAAACTCATGGACTCTTGGTAGGATCTGGCCCAACTGCCAAGTGAAAAAGCTAAAGGAGAAAACAAATTGGAGAAAGACTTGGTACTTGTCCTGGGGAGCTTCTTGTGAGGTTCAGAGACAGGGCACACACAGCATAAATAAACCCTAGTTTCTGGTAAGCTCACACCCTCCCCCCTCCTGAGAGTAGGGCTGGGTTGGCGCAGAAGAGGCACTCATGTTCTTATGGTGAACGATTCTGAGGTTCACTTACTTAGCTTGTGCCAACACTCCAATGACTTCTGCATACAGGTCTGCCACAATGTGCATATTGGCAGTGTTAGGACCAAGGTACCTAAATAACATACAATTAGACAAGTTAGGAATCCCCCCAGGTCATCTGAAAAGAGCAAACTTGATTTAGTTTTAAGTACCCAACTTCTTCAAATTCGAAGATGACAAATTACTTTACCCTTCTTTGTACTTAAAGTGCTTGAAAGCCAAGTTAATAACATCATGTATTAAACTGTCTATTACAGGATGAAGTGGAATCTGGAAAAAAAAAAAAAGATGGCTCAACTTGGAAGGGAATATTAAAGATCAAATCAGTAAGAGTACTCACAATGAACTACACATGGCCTTTAACAATCAATAACTATAATTCATATGACATAGTATTTGAAATTCATGAATTTAATAAACTTGACCTTAAAAACATAAGTAGATTTTAGATAAATAAATCTTATCTAAAGTAACATTAAATTAATGACCTACCTGTTTCAAAACTTCTATTAATACTAAAGAAAAAATAAAATCAATGGCGAGGTCCCGTCTTTCCATTAAATAATCTCGCTGCTGTTCATCACTGTAAAATTTAAAATATTCACATTAAATGAGCACTGAAAATATCCTCAGAGTGATGTAGTTCACCCAAAAATCTAGGACTCATCCCCAGTGGACTGCAAACCAATTTTGTTACGAAGAAACTGCAGCGGTAAATACACACTGAAGTTATTCCTATGATCAGTCTGGTGCAGTGGACTGACACTGGATTTGAACATTTGACTTTATGTTTTAAATATCTAACCATGTCAACTTGGGTAGCTATTTGTGAGTATATAATTTCATCTTGTGGACTTTTCTAAGGTACCTTTCAACACAGGAAACCTCTCATCTGTAAAATGGAAACAAACATGATACAGGGCTCCGGTGCTAGAGGTAGACCCTGAGAGGATCTTGTGAAAAGAGTTAAACAACGGAAAGAAATAATATGATTACCTATGGAATCAGGACTGCAGTGGGAGGAGAAAGGATCAGCATTACATTTCGTTTCTTTTCCCCTGCCCCTTTCTTCTTGACCTTTTGCCACTTGAGATTTATGAGAGGAAGAAAGAAGGTGTCGGGGGCGGGGGGTGGAAGAGAGAAAGATTAAAAAGCAGATGGAAGAAGAGGTAGGAGGGGCAAAGTGGAGTCATTTGAACTTATTCCAAAGTTAGGGAGCAGAATTAGCACCATCAGGAGGACAGAAATGTGAGTTCTTACCCCCTTCCCTTCATTTCCTGCTTCTCTAATGTACTGAGGACTAATTTGGAATTCAGCAACTGAAGTGACTGCAAAGTCCCTTAGCACAGAATACTGGTTAAGAGTGTTGGTTTTGGGGTGGTGGTGTGACGGATTGGGTGATTGGGATTGACATGTATACACTGATGTGTATAAAACTGATGACTAATAAGAACCTGCTGTATAAAAAAATAAATTTAAAAAAAAAAGAGTGTTGGTTTTGGTGTAGAACAGTCCCGGGTGAAAATACGCCTCTTCTACTTACCAGTAATTTTTTCATCTACAAAATGGAAATAATAATAGTAATTACAGTAAGGTTTGCTTGAGTATTAAGAGAAAACGTGTATTTAGTAGAGTCTCCCAAACATACAACTGCGCAGTACCTGCATATTAAATAAAAGCAATGAGAAAGGAGGACAGAATTTGGATTTGTCAGGCAGATATTTTCAAAATAAATCAAGACTATTTTAAACATGGAATGTTTTTCTATTCAGTCAAGAGGGAATGAGAGGAAAGCATATAAAAGATAGAAAAAAGAACTCTGGAGGAGCTCTGCAGCCTTGAGCAAGTCCAGTTAAGCCTGGTAGGTGACAGAGCAGGTCAAGGAGGGAAGCTGTAGCTTTAACTTTCAAGGGGAAATGTATGGACCGGGCAGGAACTCAATTCATTCAGGATCATTTACAAATAGTCCCTGCCAGGAGAAAGAGCAATGGACCAAACCATCCATCTGGAGCCCTTCAAGACCCACTAGAACTAGAAAGTGCTGCTGCCAGAGGAAGGGAGGAGAGGAAAACATATGGAGCTGCATTAAAAAGAGGGCATCCACAAGTCTGACCCAGAAATTACATCATGGAGAAGAGAAACAGGAAGTCTGAAGACCACAGGGAGAGAAAACTCTCAGAGACGGCCAGCAGCAGTAGAGAGAAGAGGGCTATAGTAAGGGGTCTCCAAAAGGGGCCAGAGGAACTTGAAAAAGTAGCAAAAAAAATCTTGGTAGAAACAAAAGTTTAAACTCCTGATTCTGTTTTATTTAATAAGCCAATTTATGCTTTCAAATAAACGGAAGACATACATCTTTCCAATAATGAATTCAGCTTTATCGCTGGTTTGAGGTCTAACTGCCAGGAGGAGCCAGAGGCATCTGACAAATTTATCTGGCAGTCAACATGTTGATACTATACTAATCTTAGAAATCATAACACAACAAACAGAACTACCATACGACCCAGCAATCCCACTACTGGGCACATACCCTGAGAAAACCATAATTCAAAAAGCGTCACGTACCAAAATGTGCACTGCAGCTCTATTTACAATAGCCAGGACATGGAAGCAACCTAAGTGTCCATCATCGGATGAATGGATAAAGAAGATGTGGCACATATATACAATGGAATATTACTCGGCCATAAAAAGAAACGAAATTGAAGGGCTTCCCTCGTGGCACAGTGGTTGAGAGTCCGCCTGCCAATGCAGGGGACACAGGTTCGTGCCCCGGTCCGGGAAGAACCCACATGCCATGGAGCGGCTGGCCCGTGAGCCATGGCTGCTGAGCCTGTGCTCCGCAACGGGAGAGGCCACAGCAGTGAGAGGCCCGTGTATCACAAAAAAAAAAAAAAAAAAAAAAAAAAAAGAAACAAAAAAAAGAAACAAAATTGAGTTATTTGTAGTAAGGTGGATGAGTCTGTCATACAGAGTGAAGTAAGTCAGAAAGACAAATATCATATGCTAACACATATATATGGAATCTAAGAAAAAAAAATGTCATGAAGAACCTAGGGGTAAGATAGGAATAAAGACACAGACCTACTAGAGAATGGACTTGAGGATATGGGGAGGGGGAACGATAAGCTGTGACAAAGTGAGAGAGTGGCATGGACATATATACACTACCAAACGTAAAATAGCTAGCTAGTGGGAAGCAGCCGCATAGCATAGGGAGATCAGCTCGGTGCTTTGTGACCACCTAGAGGGGTGGGATTGGGAGGGTGGGAGGGAGGGAGATGCAAGAGGGAAGAGATGTGAGAACATATGTGTATGTATAACTGATTCACTTTGTTATACAGCAGAAACTAACACACCACTGTAAAGCAATTATACACCAAGAAAGATGTTAAAAAAAAAAAAGACATCATAACCCAAATACACATCCATCACATTTGACTGTTTTCAGTTGCTTATGCTTCTTCCTTAAGTTCCTCTTTTCTTGTTTCTATTAAGAGAGACCCCCATTATTAGCTACATCATGTTCTAGAGACCCTCATTCTTTTGGCTTTGTCCCAAACACACAATCTCTCTCTCTTAATTTAAACTTTCAAGTGCTAACTAAAATGCAACTGAGTTGAATTTCACTGTCCCGATTCTCTGATCTCGGCAATTACTCTGATCTCCTGGAAATAATCAGTAATACAACCTAAAAAGCTATTCTTTTCAATCCATGAAGAAATCAATTCATGAACAATCTAGTTTTAGTAACTAAATTCTGACCAAACAGGACAAAACTAAAACTCACTTAATTCAACTCACTAAAACTGCCCCACTCTCCACCCCTAGAAAGTTTTAGTATCTATTCATAAGTTAACATGAAATAGGAGGAAATACTAAAATACGCCATTAATTTATTAATCATACAGGCTGAACCATTTTCAGACACAGGATTGAAATTTTACCTTTACATTTGATACATTAAAAATATTTATGAGAGATTGCTAATTGGTGTGGGGTTTCTTTTTGGGGCGATAAAAATATTCTTGAATTAGGCAGTGATGATGGCTGCACAACCTTGTGAATATACTAAAAACACTGAGTTACACACTTTAAAAGGACGCAGTTTATGGTATGTGAATTATATCTCCATTTAAAAACGTTCTTCTTCAACTAAAATAATTATTCAATATGCAAAAGTTATTAATCTCTCCCCCAAACAAAATGATAAGTAAATGAATCTTGAATAAACTCAAGCATATTACAAAATGAAATTACAAGTTCAGATGAAATGTAATTTGGTAAAATAACAGGTCTTCAATTTCAAGAGAAGTTTACATATTTTTAAGTACTAGGAGTGTCAAAAAAGTGAGAGGGATAAATCACTCACAAGTAGTATTTAATATCTGATTTTCTGAGTGATTAATTTCACTTATATTGTCTTTAAAAGCATTAAAAAATGTATAACCCATGTGGAGAAATCTAAGTGCTTTGAAAAATCTCGTTTTTTTTAAAGAAAGGTAAATGTATTAAACTTTCTTATATCTGCTACCTTGCTATAATAGGTTGATTTCAAACATATGAAATTATACATATTTACCTAAAATTCTGGGGGACATACATTCATTGGACAGAATGAGAATCTTAAGTTTTATGGCTGAAGAACTCATGTAGCAGCGAGTTCCACTTTTGAAATCCAATCAACAAAATTCTCAGTTAGAAGGGAAGTTAGAGATGGGGTGATCTGACTTCCCCCTTTGCACACGAAAAGGCTGGGAACTGGGAAGCTGCTGGGGAGCTGGCCAAAGTCACATGGTTAATTAGTGGCAGCTCCATGACTACCTCTAAGGTCCAACCCAGCGTCCTTTGCACTACAGTACCCTGGGCACTCAAGGTTACAATCGCAGACCCAAATATCCAGGCAACGTCGTGCAGGGCCTGCTGCCGGCTTTCTGCCTTCAGGCGCAGACTGCAGGAGAGAGGGCCCAGGAGAGAAGCAGGCAAGAGGGTTACCTAGGGTCCTTGACATCCTGCCCCCACCACTGTCAAAATAAGGCCGTGTAAGAATTTTCAACCTCTGACAGCTGGCAGTGACAAATACTCCAAATGTGCCACCTGCTAGACAAGGTGGTGTTCATGTGTAAAGAGGCAGGAAGATCTAGAGGCCACCCAACTCCCACTTTGATTCGTTTCAAGAAAGAAAAGAAAAGAAAGAAAGAAAGAGAAAGGAAAGAAAGAAAGAGAAAGGAAGGAAAGAAAGAAAGAGGAAGAAAGAAAGAGAAAGAAGGAAAGAAAAAGAAAGTAAAAGAAAGAAAGGAAAGAGAAAGAAAGGAAAGAAAGAAAAAGAAAGAAAGAAAGAAAGAAAGAGGGCTTCCCTGGTGGCGCAGTGGTTGAGAGTCCACCTGCCGATGAAGGAGACATGGGTTCGTGCCCCGGTCTGGGAAGATCCCACATGCCGCGGAGCGGCTGGGCCCGTGAGCCATGGCTGCTGAGCCTGCGCGTCCGGAGCCTGTGCTCCACAACAGGAGAGGCCACAACAGTGAGAGGCTCCTGTACCACAAAAAAAAAAAAAAAAAAAAAAGAGAAAGACAGAAAAAACTATAATCCTCATAATCCTTACATAAGAGAAGTGTACCTTTTGGATTTATTGCTGGTTCTTGGTCTGTATTCATGTGATTCATCCTCAATGCCATTTTGCCTTTTATACCAGTCAAATAATGTACGTAGAATGGAAGGCAGGCAGTACTCAGAAAGGGAGCTCATTGAACTGATGACCTACAGAGAAAAGCAGGCAATTAAAAAGCTTTGGTGGCACTGCCAATTACTGAGAAACTTTTTATTTCACAAATAACTCCAAACCATAGTCACTACAAAATTTTCTTATTTATCACAGTCCTATCCTTAATAATCTTTAGTACATTCCCAAGAACCCGTTTCTTACTGTTGACAGATGTTCCTAATATAATAACTTTGTGGTTTAAGAAAGATAATTACTTTGACTCCCTTTCATTCTAGAAATCAGATGTTAATTGCATACAGGTTATTCATGGACTGCAAAGAAATTATTTTCCCACAGCATCTAGGAAGTACAGTGACTGGTACGACTTAGGTCCTCAAAAATGCTTGTTATATAAATAAATACATTAATTAATATGATTACCTTAATGGCTTAGGTAAAATAAGCAATTCTATCCCCCAAACAAATAACCTAAGTGGTAATGCAATGTATGGTTTTCTGCCAATAATCATTCATAAACTAATTTGAGTTGTGCCCCAAATTAGACTTAATGAATCGGTAGCAGTAATTTACTCTGTATTACATCAAAGGCAAACATCTCCCCTCTTTAAACAACAAACATACCTTTGATAGATGAGTTATTCTACTTTCCTTATTTTGGAAAGATTCCTGATCTTTTATTAAGTATCACTCCTCAACTGAACTTCAGTCCATATCTCATATTATAATACATGCAAAAATGAACTCAGAATGGGTCATAGACCTAAGTATAACACCTAAAACTATAAAACTTCTGAAGAAAACATAGGGGAAAATCCTTGTGACTTTGGGGTAGGTGAGGATTTCTTAGGGATCAAACCAAAAGCAAATTCCATGAGAATTCCACATACTGAAAATCATCAAAATTAAAAGTTTAAGCTTTTAGAAGGATGCTGTTAAATGACGAGAGGACCAGCCAGAGACTGGGAGAAAATATTTGCAGAACACCTCTCTGATAAAGGTCTTATAACCAGAACGTGTCAAAGTACAATGAGATAGGTTTTAATTACTTAATTAACAAACAGTACAGGTAAATCATAACACCCAGCACTGATGAGACAGAAATTTATCTCAAGTACATAATTAGAGATGAGTAAGAATGTTCAGGACAGCATTACTTATTATAGCAAAAAAATGGAAACAAATGTCCTGCCCTAGGTAAATGCCTGAATCCAATGTGGAATTTGATGTAGATTATCTATGAAACCGTTAAAAATCTCATTTCAAAGATATTTAATGCTATGAAAATGTTCATGATATGTTAAGCGAAAAAAGAGTGAAAATCATTTAATTGGTATGATCCCAATTTGATAGAGACCCATATAAGTATGCGTATATAGAAAATAAGACCAGAAGAAAATATACCAACATATTGAAGGCACATATTGCAATCAGGAGAGATCTCAGGAGAGAGATCACCAGGGACAGGGTAAGTGGGAGTTTAAAAAAAATGAAGGTAGGATTTTACCTGGGCCTTTTTAAAAGAAAGGGTAGAAATCTGAAATGAGAGTCAAGAAAGAAACTAAGCAAGGAGCCTAAGCAGGAAATCCTACCGTCATGAAGTTGCAAAATAACTGTTTGTTGATAATGGTTATGTGATTAATGAAGGTTTTGAAGGATCTGAAAGAAGAAATATCTGACTGATGTAGGGACTTTGGTTCACCAGAGTGGAGGGAAATAATGTTGAAAATTTTAAGTTGGAACTAAATCATTAAAGGTACTTTTAATGCCGGTCTAAACAATTTCAGTTTTCTTCTCTAGAAAATGAGAAGCCCCTAAAGATTTCTGAGTAGGATACTCAGCCCATGAAAATGGTGTTTGGGGAGGTTTAATCTAGCAGTGACGTGTAGGCTGGACCGAAGTGGTTTGCAAACAGAGGCAGTTAAGAGAATACACAACACATGCTTGAATCTAATGAGGTTATTACTGCAACGGTTCCAGGAGCGCAGGGCTCAGAGCCTGAGCTGGGGAGGTGGCAGAAGAAACGGAAAACGTTAGTTAACTTGAAATATTTCTGTAGTTAAGCAGGCTAGGCTTAACTTCCTTTTACAAAAGCAGGAAACTAGAGCAATGAAAGCGCAAGTGCTTCATGTCAACAGGACTTTCCACTGTCACCTTTAAAACAAGCCCTAAGATTGAGTAAAGCAATGATTGCTTTCTTTCTCAGATTCTATTTCTTGATAGCTTATTTCATGCTCTCTCTCTTATAATTATGGTTATAGGTACATAATACAAAATTGTGCGTTACCTTTAGTTATGGGTTAAGTTAAAAAAAATAAACAGGCTATTGCATTTAGCCTGCCTGGTGAACCTAGTCACCGTTATAGGGTTCTGTAATTTTAAAATATCTAATTATTTTTTTTTTAAAAAAGAGCCCTCCCCTCCAGGCTGTAATACCCACAGGCACAACAAATTTTCCTGCTCTTCCTTTGGATATAACAGCAGCAAATTTTTGGAGGAAAGACGACTATGGTGTGCCAAGGGGGTAATTTCCTAGTTCTCTCTAAAGTTACCCCAGGTAATTTCCTACCTCTCTAAAGTTATCCGGAAAGGATATTTCTTCAAGTTGTCATCATCTAAAATATTCTGAATTGGGAAACAAAGAGGGTTCCTCCCACATGGGAAACGGGATCAGAATTCAGAGTCCCTGACCAAGGGTTAATTCTGTCTTAATTACTGAATAGATAGTAAAATCCCAAAGCCACTACAATTATATTTCAGTAATTTAAAAATACTTGTGCAAGTCTGGATGAGACTTAAGGAGACATGATGACTAAATGTACTGTGGCATCCTCGATGGTATCCTGGAACAGAAGACACATATCAGGGAAAAACAAATGAAACACAAAGGAAGTATAGAATTTAGTTCATAATAATGTACTGATATTGGTTTCTCAGTTATGACAAATGTACCCTGCTAATGTAAGATGTTAATAGGAAAAACTGGGTACGGGGTATATGACAACTGTCTGTACTATCTTTGCAACTTTTCCGTAAATCCAAAACTATTCTAAAATAAAATGTTTATTTAAAAAACATTACAGAATATTGAGTAGAGTTCCCAATATTCTATAATAACCTAAATGGGAAAAGAATTTGAAAAACATTCGGATAGATACATGCATAGGTATAACTGAATTACTTTGCTGTACACCTGAAACTAATACAACATTGTTAATCAACTATACTCCAATATAAAATAAAAATTAAAAAAAATTTCTGTGTGACATTTACAAGTTCCTTTATTTACTTCAGACCCGTAAAGGTGATATAAACCTGTGTTTGACTCCTATAAACCTCTCTGGGTAGAGCATTCTCTAACAGCATTCAGCTACTTCACTTAGGTGTAACCCACATTCTCCATAGAGAACGTCAAGAGTGTTCTTCAAATCTCAGCTGTAATAATTTTTTTCTACCCATTAAAAAGTCATCCCGAAGCCATTCTTGGTATTATATCTATTGGGCATGCTTTCCATGGCAAATACACTGAGACCATCTTAGAAGAGATGAAAGGTCAGCAGGGGGTGGATGTGCATGTTTTTTCCATCTCTCTGTTAACTGCCCTTTTGAGTTCAGACTTTCAGGAAGGAAGGGTGGAATTTGCAAAGACCTGGCCCTCAAAGCTCAGGAAGGGAGGAAGGTCTAGCTGGCTTCTTGGTTACTCAGTTCCTTCATTTATGGGAAGCAGAGCCAATGGTGAGATGAATTCTAGCTCTGTGCCGCTGTGCAAGGGGAGGCCCATTTACAAAGATGTGCTTGTTGCGTTTAAATGATCATATTCTTCCATCACAGATGAGCTAGGTACTGTGCAGCTTGAGGAGATGAAGTTCACAGAATCACAGAACTATTTCATACTGGTGTTTTCTTTTGGAGGGGTGATAGAGGGGAATACTAAATGTACTTTGCAAATGTTTTCTTAACATTTATTTTGGCGTTTTATATATAAATAGGCTAAAAGAAACTGTCCATTATGCTGTATCTAAGACATTAATTTTTCATAAGCATTTTATTATACTGGCTGAATGCAAAGAAGGAAACTTCACACATAAATATTTGAATAATTACTCAGTGGAGTCATTCCATATTTTACAGTAATAAGGCTGACTTGTCATGAGTGGTGTATTTAACGAATAATTTTACAGTAACTTCACTGATGGCTTAATTTCTCAAACTAGTTCAGGTGGCCAAGCACCTGGGCGCCAGGGTACTCTCTGTGTACCTGATCTATTATAGCAATTCAGAGGCAATTTTTTTTTTTTTACTCGATCACATTTCATACTATTGCTAGCTTACAGTATTCGATGAGTGATGATAGACACTGCAGGCTTAAGAATAATTTACTATAAAAACTTAAAATTATAAAAATGTATATGTTAAATATGATTTTCTTGCAAATTAGGAAAAGGTCTTCATTATTTGATTTTACCTTCTTGGTCCATTTTATGGAACTCACTGTTCCACTGGAGAATAAGAAACACTGAATAACACTAATGTGAATCCAATGCTACCTAATTTGTTTTTACTCTCTTCATTGCTTATATTTTTCACTTATATATTTTAAATAGATTTTCATTGAATTGAAGCATTAGAATCAATGTTAAAGCACTAGAATTTCACCTGCCTCCTTCTTCAGGAAAATATTACTACCCAAGAGGATAAAAAGTTATTTTAGTTCTATTATAGACTTATAATAGATTCATTTTACCATGTGTTTCCTGTTTATAGATAGCGTTTTTAACACATTAAGAAACTAAGGTGCCACAAAAGGACATAAACATATACCATCTAGAAGAAAATCCCAAAAGAAGTTACTTAGAATGTATGAGCAAATTATCTTTAATTTAGAGTAAAGAATAGGTCACACTGAATTGCAAATAGCTGCAACTTAATGTTCTCAGAAGAGCGTATCTGAAGCCTGATCTCCAAAAGCCACATTTTCATAATTTCATCAGCGTACTGGGAAGATCAGGCAGGTTTGGGGTTCAAGTTACAACTCTGCCCTTTATTGGCTGTATGAGCTTGGCCATGTTGCTGTTTCTTTGAAGCTCTGTTTTCAGCTATAAAACAGGACTTAAGAATACTTCCCTCACTGGGCTTTTATGGAGACTAAAGGAGAAACTCTCAAGTGTGGGACATATAACAGACCTTCAAAAGTGTCTGTTTCTTTTTTCCCCTCTTCCATTTCCAAATATTGAAACTGAAGCACAGACACCAAATATTTTGACTTTGATAAGATCACAGGCTAGGTTAATGACAGAACGAATGACAGACGTTGATGACAGATGTTATCAGAGCTGATAAATGTTGCTTTTAGGTACAGAGTCAGCCCTCTGTATCCGCAGATTCAACCAATCACAAATCAAAAACATTCAGAAAATTAAAATGCCACAAGCTCCAAAATGCAAAACTTGAGTTTGCCGCTCTCTGGCAATGACTTACACACCATTATATTGTATCTAAAACTATTTACATATCATTTACATTGCAATAGGTATTATAAGTAATCTAGAGATGATTTAAACTATGTGGGAGGATGTGTGTAGGTTATATGCAAACGCTACACCGTTTTATATAAGGGACTTGAGCATCTGTGGATTTTGGCATCCATGTAGGTCAGAGGCCCTGGAACCAATGCCCCGTGGACACCCTGGACAACCGCAGTGGGAAAAAATTAAGACCCACCTATCTCTTACCCAAGCACAAACTACCAAGGCCTCCATTAGAACCTTTCTGCTTAGTCTGTATTCCCAAACTAAGCCAACTTTTCTGGCCCCAGCAGATGTAAACACAGTGCCTTCCAGATGCTTACTGTAGAGGCCTCTGAGCAACGCCTGTCCTACATCAGCTCCTTAAGAGAAAGACAGCAACACTGGACTCCCCGAGCTTGCTGCCGGCACACCTGGCTCTAAAGCAAATGGGAAAGGACACCGAGAAAGTAACTATTCTGCAACCGCAATCAATCTGTTGAAGAAAAACCAGTAACTAAGTCCTGACTCATCTACAAGTCTGGCTCTCAGGAACCTCCAGCATCCTGAAAAAGGTGTCGAGCCCAAATGTAAGCGAAGAACGAACACACACACACAAATAAATGAGCAAACCAAACCAAACAAAAATGAACACATAGATACTGAAGAGGCAACGGGGAGGGTGAAAAGGGTACAGGGAGTTAGCTGTATGGTGACAGAGGGAAACTAAACTTTGGTGGTGAGCATGCTGTAATGAATACAGAAGTCGAATTATAATATTGAACACGGGAAACATATACTGTTATAAGCCAGTTTATAAAAAAAAAAAAAAAAAGAAGAATGGATACAACCCTTGGCAGAAAGGCACAGCATTACGCTCTCGGATTTCATGCAGCTCTCGGATTTCTCGTATTTCCGTAAACACATCCAGCCCTCTTTGACCCCACTCTCCCCTCTCTGACCCACTGACGGGTCCCTCTTCTGGCCAACTGCTCAATCAGCCATGGACTGGAGATGCTTCCTCTTTCTGCCTCACTTCTTCATTCCTGAGACCTGATTTCTACTCTTGCTACAGTACCGACACTTTTCTATAAAAGATCAGAAAGGACAAACCCACGACCAGCCAATGGCCTTCCTGCAATCATTTCCCTTGAAGTCTCCTGAGCACATGGCAACATTTATCAGATTCTGCCGGAAATGCTTTCCTCCATTCTGCGATGCTGCCATCTCCCATGTGGTTATTTAAACACCACCAAAACAACGCACCTGTGAAAGGAAGGGGCTGGATGCTAATCCTGCTTGTTCTGGCACAAGCCCCTTTGGGGAGTAATCATACTTTCCTACGCAAAGAAGAAGTAACTTCCACTTACTCTATGAGACTGTTTTAAGAAACAAAGTTAGAGCAATACTTCAAATAGAAGCACATCGTGCAGTGTACAATTGTTTGTATCATTTAATTTACTGCATGTTCATGCCACCATTAGATATAAGCAAAGGTCTAAAAGCCAAGGGGCAGAGAAAACAGGCAAGAAGCCTATGTAGCTGGAAGGTATGTGAAATAATAAAGATTCAGTTGTTACTTTACTCAAGCAAGACTTTTCATCTGTGTGTAAATGTATCTAGGGACTGTCATTAGTACATACTGTACCAGGTAAGACTTACGTACTCCCTCAGGTGAGGGTTATTTTGGAGAGGTGTTTTTCACTTTTTAAAATGGGTTAACTTGATATGTGAGCTGCATTTGGTCACCATCTACTCAGGTCCACACACATCACAGGTTAGCGGTTGTTTCACTGGAAAATCCAAAATACAATGCCTTGGCCTTTATGTTTTAAAAGAATATCTGTAAACTTTGATAACAGAGGAAAGTCACTTGAAGTTAAAACAGGGAGCTCCATGCCCTTCACTCACAGGGTGCTCTGCACAGATCACAGATAGGGAGCTCATCACTGGTACCATGACTGTGTCCTGGTATAATGCTTTTTCATTTAAGTGTTGCCAATCATGACCAGCCACTATAACTTGGCTGTGAAAGTAAGTCTCTTAAACTATTTAACATTAATCCAGCAATCTGAAAGTGTATTCTACATGGCAATGAGTAATAGCCACGGCACAAAAGGCTTTCTCAAAGCTGGCTTCCCATGCGCTCCTAACTTCTAACCTCTCATTCTTCCGTGAGGGTCCCTGCACAGGCTGCCGTCTTGGGCCACCCCTGCCCCGGGAAGATGCATCTTCTTAGGCTTCTCTCACTTTTTTGGGCACTCCTTTTCTGGGCTTTCTTTTGTGGATCCCACTTTCTGGTCCTAAATGAACTATGTTTCCCTATGATATGCCTCACCCACTTTCTCTACCCTCATCTTTCAGTGTTTGTTGGGTGATCATACAAATGAATGAGCCCTGGTTATTTCTCCTGAGGTATTTTACCCGCACTGAAAATTCAGTACGTGTAAAACTAATTTATCCCCTCTCCCCAAGCACTGCGGTCCTCTGAAAAACTCCTTATCCACAGAAAACAGTCCAGACTCCTCAGCATGGCTCCCATGGTCACGGGAGCAATGGGCTCCAGTCGGCCTTCCCAGCTTCCTCCTGGCCACTCCCCAGAACTCTGCTCTTCTCTCCTTCAATTCCTTTGTCCACTCGGCTCTACCTGTCTGGCACGACCCAGCCCATCTTGTCCATCTGGATAGCAGATATCTTTAGTATGTCACTGCTTCCTATGACACTCCCCCCCGCCCCACCTTTCTAGCATCCTTAACTACTCCCTTACCTGAGTTCCCACAGCACTTGAACTGTACCTTCTTATTATATTTACATCACAGTACTATTTGTTTAGGTATCTGTCTTCCTCCTGGGACTGAGAATTTCTGGAGAGCAGAAACTCTTGCTTACTGCTTTGTAACCCCAGCACCTTGCACAGACCTTGGCATGTTTCAGGTGCTCAACGTTTGTTAAACTGAATGGAAATGGCTCCAAATCATGGCTGAAAACTGCAGTTACCTTTTGTTTCTCCTTCTCTCAACCAATATTGATTCTTCTTACATAAGGTTGCTTATAGTCATTCTTTCTTTCTAGTTCCACCTTCTCCATGTTAGCCTCAAATCTTTATCGATGCCCCAACTCCCAAAATGCCTCCAAACTTTAAGGATCTCTCCAGTCGGGGTTTAACATCAAGGCTGCACTTTGATCTCTTTGACACTGGCAGGTAGAGGATACGGCCCCACCCGCTGGCATCAAGGTCTTCCACAGTCTGACCCTTCCTACCTGGAATGCAGGGACCACATTCTTACATCTCTTTGTCCCACACAGGGCTTTGTTGTATATGTACACACACATACATACACACATGCTCTCACTCACCTAATAAAGGTTTGCTAAAATAACTTTATTACCCGGACAATTTTTCATTTATTTTGCTTTCTAAGTGCTGAGGGTTAATTTAGGCATTTAAAATAAATTAGGGGCAGTGTACATTTTCAAAATGCTGTTGGAAATCTCATCACCTTTATTAATTCTCATTACCGTATGACTGTCTCACCAGCAGGAACTGAGAGCCCTCACTGGCTCCCTAGTATAGGGCAAAGCTTGCTCTCGGGTTCACGCACGCCTGGCTTCTTCCACTGTGAGCTTCCTTACTAGACTGAGGTTATAATTTATCTGATTTACATCTTTCTTCTTTGTCTCTCACACTAGACTGGGGGCCTCTCCAGGGCTGGCACTATGTTTCCTTCATGTTTATTTCCACAACCTGGCATAATGTTTGGCACACGGCTGCCACAAGGTAGGTACCGTGTAAGAATGGGTCAAGTTCACATTCATAACATTTGTAAAGGTGAAATTCTGGGAATTAGGGTACAAATTCCTAGCTCTCCAATATACAAAGTAGTCACTGGTACAGTTCTTCTCCCACTAACAGTGAGCTTCAAAAAATTAATCCTGTTTGGACATCTTGTCATTTATGAAACAAGAGGGGTTTTTTTTTTAACCAAGTCTATTCTATACATGTTTAGATTGTAATTAGGTTAAATAAGAGATATTAAACCAACAGTTAATTAAACAGAAAAGCAACAGAAAACTTAAGGAAACACAAAGCTTTAACCTCTAAATATACGTTTTAAAATTCAAACTGGAAAGCTGACAAATTCTCAGAGATTTCCACAGTGGAAAAAAAAGAGGCAGAGAATTGTACATAATACTCTTTACTGGGAATTTTGACAAAAAAATAGGCTACATAATATCTAGTAGAGCCAGGTAATACCCAATATCCACTCTTCCCTTCTTCCTTAGTTATAAAATACCTCATTTTTAGATGGACACATGGTTGGCCAAAATAAAATTTCCTCATCTTTCTTATAGGTATATGTGGCTGTGTGATTAAGATCTAGTCAACTGGACATAAGCAGAAGTAGCGTGTGCATTGTAAGGATGTTCTGGTTTTTTTTTTTCCTGTGATTCTTTTTCCATTTCACCTTCCTGCTGCCTGGAGCACAGATGTAACAGCTGAGCTCCAGAAGCCACAGTGGACCATGAGATGACCTTGGGAATGTAAGCCATACACAGGGAAACAAAAATATAAAGAAACGGGACTGATTTTCTTTGTACTTCTTCAATGTGAGAGAGAAATAAACTTTTATCTTGTTAAAGCCACTGTTATTTTATGTGCCATTTGCCGCCAAACCTAATCTTAGGTCCATTACCTCTTGAAAACTCCCCTCTAAATTCTCACCAACTTAGTTTTTAAAAATATAAGCATGTTACAGAGTAAAAAGCACAGGCTTTATAGTTAGAACATATGGATTCCAGTCTCGGTCCCTTCAGGCTTTAGTCATATAATATAGGGCAACCTCTCCAGGACTCATTTCCATTAGCTGTAACATAGAGATGATGATGAGACCTTCTTCTTGGGCTTGTTGGAAGGGTTGAGTAATGTCAGGTGACACGATACGTGAGAAGGGGTTGGGTAAGGCACTTCCCCGGTGTTCCAGTGGTTAAGACTCTGCGCTTCCACTGCAGGGGGACACAGGTTCGATCCCTGCTCAGGGAACTAAGATCCCGCATGCCGCGCAGTGTGACCAAAATAATAAAAATGATAATATAAAAGAATTAAGAAGAGGCTTGGTTAATTATAAAGTATTACATGATTCTTGTTATTTTGTTTTTGCTTCTATGTCTAACAGGAGAAAAATGAATCCTGGGCTTGGCGAGTGGAGGATTAAACAGGGCCACCCAGGATCAGGCACTGGAAGTGAAGCCCAGCTCTCTTTAGCCTATCACTCACGCCAGGGACATTTAAAAGGGAGAAATTGATAAAAATATTCTCTAAACAGGGACCAGTTGTCCGTTGTCCAAAGGATGCACTTAGCATAGTGCCTCCCCTATGGTAAGTACTAAATAAATGTCACTTCTGTGGGTACCACTGCTCCCGGGAGTAGAGCAATGGAGTCTATAGCTCCAAGGAGGTGTCACCAGCGTGTTCTTCTCCCGTAGACGGACCTGTGTGACCCCAGAATAACATCCTCCTGCTTGGAATCAGAATAAGGGCAATTACAGAATTTGGACCTTTGATATCAAAACCCTAAGAGAGCTTGATACATTCACGGCCGTGCCAATAGAACCACAATTCTTGTAATTTGCTGTTGAAACAGTGGACGGGCACTTTCAAAGGTGACTTGGCTGACTTTCTTTTTCACTGAATCCACAGAGGGACCAACTTCAGTCACATTCCCTTCTGGCCTGGGGATCCTGCTCTCTCTTTAAAATGAGACCAACTTCGTAGGTTGTCTTCTCTCATGGTTCACGCATAAATTTATGATTTTACAATCAGAGGATAATTTCATGTGCCTTATTTGAAAGTCCTCAGTGACCAACTCACTACTGGTTCACCCCTAAAGTGTCTTTAATACACAGAGATGTGTTACAAGCAGTGGTTCTCAAGCATCAATGTGGGTGGGGGTCACCTGGAGATCTCGTTAAGCTGCAGAATCTGACTCAGTATATCAAGGCAGGGCAGTGATTCTGCATTTCAACATTTTGAGCAGCAAGGTTAAAAGTATTACAGCTAATTAAGTGGCAAAGTTGGGATTTAAACCCCAAAGTCGATCTCTTTCCCACAATGCTGAAATGCAGAAATAGAGTGCTGAATAATAAATGAGACATTGTGTCGAAGCCAAATTATTTGGGATAACTATTATACGTAATGTGAAAATGCTGAAGTACCATTCTCCCAGAGGAAAAAGAAAGCAGCACACTAAGCAGGAGAAAAAGAAAACACAATTTTTTTGAGGAAAGGACAGTGATAATCTAAGAGGAAGGAGACAAAGAAATAAAATAGAGTGAAAACTTATGGAAGACAGATAATATTTACGTTCTTAAGGAGAACGGAAAGAGCCACACTTGCCACATTTCGAAAATAACGACCCCAAACATTCACCCCAGGTCCCTGACCTCCCAAGCGGGACCAGGTAACAGCAACTAAGGATAATAGGAGGAGAGAAGTCAGCTCCATGGCACAGAGAGACGAAGCCCATACTCCATTCCACCAGCGTTCCAGAGAACAGCCAGCTCTGCCAGCAACAGCGCGCAAAGCCAGGGCCGCACCAGCCTTCCAATACCTGCCGTGACAGCAAACTTGTGAGGTCTCCCCTCAGCCAACAGTTTATAAAATAGAGAATGGAGGATTCTGTCTCTCTAGTCAGGCCTTCACATTTCTGGATGGAACAAGTCTGAACTTTAACAGCCAAAGCATTTCCTCTTGATTCCACATTAAAGGCAATTTCAAAGCACTGCAGAGAGCGTACTCTCTGTGTGTTCTCCATAAGACAATACAAAAATCCCACTGTGTTAGATCAGGCCATGGTGCATCCCGTGGGGCTTTGCCTCTGCTACTGGCACCAAATGAGGTTTATAAAGAAGAACACGCTGTCCTCTTTGTCATTAAATGCAGACGTTTAGGAAACACCACAAACACATTTCCGACCTCCTCTGATGTCCTGTTATCCATCATTCTAAACACACCTAAAGCCCTCCTGAAGTGACTCAACCAGGATTGATAGGATTCTAGTTTCCTCTGTTTATTACCTGCTGTTTAGAGTTGGAAGTCCTTTTACTAGTCCTGATCTATTTTCAAAGGACCTCCTTTGTATTTATTCTGTCTTAAACTGTTTTCTTCATGTATCACTTTATTAGAATCTAAGTTGCTATACTGTTATAATTATTGCTTAGGTGGTCTCTCTCTCTCACAGGATTGCTAAAATTGGTCCTAGATTTTGTATCACCAGAGCCTATTGCTGTGTCAAGCATATAGCTGGCATTCAACAAAACGCTGGTTAAAATATAAGAAAGCTCTAGGGCAGAGATCTGATCGTCATATGATACCATTTATTCAGAAGAATCTCAATAAGGTTTTGAATGGAAATTCCTTTATCTTTTCTGGTAACCAAAGACTGATGACCTCCTCATCTTAAATTTCAACACTTCAGTTCTTTCCAATTCAAACCAACAGACATTTACTAAACATCTACTACAAGCTGTCACTGTCAAAGCTGCAGGACACAGTTCCTAAGATCACACTCCTGTATCCTCTTTGACGAAGTTCATCAATACACCATAGTATGCATTCAGCCCTTGCCTCTGTACATCTTCAAACAAATAAAAAGCAGTATATAACATATATTACATACTTGATCAAACTGGGGGTCTTCTCCACGTTGTAGAGATTTTGTCAATGGCTTTTCCTAGAAAGAAACACAGGCAAGAAAAATTACTAGAGGCTTTTAAATATTACAAAAGAAATGTCATTATTATTAAAATTGTTCTCATCTATTTCTCCCTTTATGGGATGAAGAGACGCCAGTTTTCAAATATGTGAGAAACTCTTCCTTACTATTCAAACATTAAAGTATAGTGTTTGATCATCACCACCAGGATTTTTACTATTCATCTTCACACATTTGACCAAGACATTCAAATCTGATGCTATAAGTGATCCTGTGTTTTCAAAGGAAACCACATAATAAAACCTAGGGAATTTGTTTGAAATTTCATTACCTATCTTGGGACTTGACAGATAATAAAAAGTTGAAAGTGATACACTATTCCAAGTCCTAAGATTTAGAAACAAAATAAGGTATAATTATTAGTCTGAAGGATGGACAACCTACAATTACACACTTACTAGGTGTAATCGGTGATTTCTAAGCATGATATTTTGGCCTGCAAAACATCCAAATCTCTGCAAAAGTCATCTGGGAAGTGACAAAGGTCTACAGAAATAAATTTTCCTAACGATTATTTCTTCGTTTACATTAGGAAGCCTTAACTGACTCTTCAGGAGGGCATTTTGTAACTATTTAGCCTTACCTGTACCTTTCTCTTTCTTTGGAAGTTAATATTGACCCAAATTTGACTTAGGATTAGAAACCACGCAAAAAGTTACACATCAAAAAATAGTGTTTTCAACCTGCGCGGAAGGGGAGAGGAAGTACGTCCAGAGGAGGGCCTCTGGAGAGTGGAGTTCCGGGGTTTGGGGCCGTGTGGCTGACAGGGTCTTGGTGCTCTGGCTGGATATCAGGCCGAGTTCAGGACATTGGTCCACCAGAGACCTCCTGGCACCACGTAACATCAAACGGTGAAAGCTCTCCCAGAGATCTCCATCTCAACGCTAAGACCCAGCTCCACTCAACGACCAGCAAGCTACAGTGCCAGACACCCCATGCCAAATAATTAGCAAGACAGGAACACAACCCCACCCATTAGCAGAGAGGCTGCCTAAAACCATAGTAAGTTCACAGACACCCCAAAACATACGAGCGGACACCATCCTGACCACCACAAAGACAAGTTTCAGCCTCATCCACCAGAACGCAGACACCAGTCCCCTCCACCAGGAAGCCTACACAACCCACTGAACCAACCTTAGCCACTGGGGACAGACACCAAAAACAACAGAAACGATGAACCTGCAGCCTGCAAAACGGAGACCCCAAATACAGTAAGTTAAGCAAAATGAGAAGACAGAGAAACACACAGCAGATGAAGGAGCAAGGGAAAAATCTACCAGACCAAACAAGTGAAGAGGAAATAGGCAGTCTACCTGAAAAAGAATTCAGAGTAATGATAGTAAAGATGATCCAAAATCTTGGAAATAGAATGGAGAAAATACAAGAAATGTGTAACAAGGACCTAGAAGAGCTAAAGAGCAAACAAACAATGATGAACAACACAATAAATGAAATTAAAAATTCTCTAGAAGGAATCAATAGAAGAATAACTGAGGCAGAAGAACGGATAAGTGACCTGGAAGATAAAACAGTGGAAATAACTACTGCAGAGCAGAATAAAGAAAAAAGAATGAAAAGAATTGAGGACAGTCTCAGAGACTTCTGGGACAACATTAAACGCACCAACATTCGAATTATAGGGGTGCCAGAAGAAGAAGAGAAAAAGAAAGGGACTGAGAAAATATTTGAAGAGATTATAGTTGAAAACTTCCCTAATATGGGAAAGGAAATAGTCTATCAAGACCAGGAAGCACAGAGAGTCCTATACAGGAAAAAACCAAGGAGAAACACGCCAAGACACATATTAATCAAACTATCAAAAATTAGATTCAAAGAAAAAATATTAAAAGCAGCAAGGGAAAAACAACAAATTACATACAAGGGAATCCCCATAAGGTTAACAGCCAATGTTTCAGCAGAAATTCTGCAAGCCAGAAGGGAGTGGCAGGACATATTTAAAGTGATGAAAGGGAAAAACCTACAATCAAGATTACTCTACCCAGCAAGGATCTCATTCAGATTCGACAGAGAGAAATTAAAACCTTTACAAACAACCAAAAGCTAAGAGAATTCAGCACCACCAAACCAGCTTTACAACAAATGCTAAAGGAACTTCTCTAGGAAGGAAACACAAGAGAAGGAAAAGACCTACAATAACAAACCCCCCAAATTAAGACAACAGTAATAGGAACATACATATTGATAATTACCTTAAATGTAAATGGATTAAATGCCCCAACCAAAAGACACAGACTGGCTGAATGGATACAAAAACTAGACCCATATATATGCTGTCTACAAGAGACCCACTTCAGACTTAGGGATACATACAGACTGAAAGTGAGGGGATGGAAAAAGATATTCCATGCAAATGGAAATCAAAAGAAAGCTGGAGTAGCAATTCTCATATCAGACAAAATAGGCTTTAAAATAAAGACTATTACAAGAGACAAAGAAGGACACTACATAATGATCACGGGATCAATCCAAGAAGAAGATATAACAACTGTAAATATTTATGCACCCAGAATAGGAGCACCTCAATACATAAGGAAAATGCTAACAGCCATAAAAGGGGAAATCGACAGTAACACAATCATAGTACGGGGCTTTAACACCCTACTTTCACCAATGGACAGATCATCCAAAATGAAAATAAATAAGGAAACACAAGCTTTAAATGACACGTTAAACAAGATGGACTCAATTGATATTTATAGGACATTTATAGGACATTCCAGCCAAAAACAAAAGAATACACTTTCTTCTCAAGTGCTCATGGGAACATTCTCCAGGACAGATCATATCATGGGTCACAAATCAAGCCTTGGTAAATTTAAGAAAACTGAAGTCATATCAAGTATCTTTTCTGACCACAGTGCTATGAGATTAGGTATCAATTATAGGAAAAAATCTGCAAAAAATACAAACACATGGAGGCTAAACAATATGCTACTAAGTAACCAAGAGATCACTGAAGAAATCAAAGAGGAAATCAAAAAATACCTAGAAACAAATGACAATGAAACACAGCAACCCAAAACCTATGGGATACAGCCAAAGCAGTTCTAAGAAGGAAGTTTAAAGCAATACAATCCTACCTCAAGAAACAACTCAAATAAACAACCTAACCTTACACCTAAAGCAATTAGAGAAAGAACAAAAAAAACCCCAACGTTAGCAGAAGGAAAGAAATTATAAAGATCAGATCAGAAATATATGAAAAAGACATGAAGGAAAGGATAGCAAAGATCAATAAAACTAAAAGCTGGCTCTTTGAGAACATAAACGAAACTGATAAACCATTAGCCAGACTCATCAAGAAAAAAAGGGAGAAGACTCAAATCAATAGAATTAGAAATGAAAAAAGGAGACATAACAACTGACACTGCAGAAATACAAAGGATCATGAGAGATTACTACAAGCAATTCTATGCCAATAAAATGGACAACCTGGAAGAAATGGACAAATTCTTAGAAATGCACAACCTGCCAAGACTGAATCAGGAAGAAATAGAAAATATGAACAGACCAATCACAGCACTGAAATTGAAACTGTGATTAAAAATCTTCCAACAAACAAAAGCCCAGGACCAGATGGCTTCACAGGCGAATTCTATCAAACATTTAGAGAAGAGCTAACACCTATCCTTCTCAAACTCTTCCAAAATATAGCAGAGGGAGGAACACTCCCAAACTCCTTCTACGAGGCCACCATCACCTTGATACCAAAACCAGACAAAGATGTCACAAAGAAAGAAAACTACAGGCCAATATCACTGATGAACACAGATGCAAAAATCCTCAACAAAACACTAGCAAACAGAATCTAACAGCACACTAAAAGGATCATACACCATGATCAAGTGGGGTTTATCCCAAGAATGCAAGGATTCTTCAGTATAGGCAAATCAGTCAATGTGATAAACCATATTAACAAGTTGAAGGAGAAAAATTATATGATCATCTCAATAGATGCAGAAAAAGCTTCTGACAAAATTCAACTCATTTATGATAAAAACCCTACAGAAAATGGGCACAGAGGGAACTTACCTCAACATAATAAAGGCCATATATGACAAACCCACAGCCAACATCGTTCTCAGTGGTGAAAACTGAAAGCATTTCCACTAAGATCAGGAACAAGACAAGGTTGCCCACTCTCACCACTATTATTCCACATAGTTTTGGAGGTTTTAGCCACAGCAATCAGAGAAGAAAAAGAAATAAAAGGAATCCAAATCAGAAAAGAAGAGGTTAAACTGTCACTGTTTGTAGATGAGATGATACTATACATAGAGAATCCTAAAGATGCTACCAGAAAACTACTAGAGCTAATCAGTGAATTTGGAAAGTAGCAGGATACAAAATTAATGCACAGAAATCTCTTGCATTCCCATACACTAATGATGAAAAATCTAAAAGAGAAATTAAGGAAACACTCCCATTTACCACTGCAACAAAAAGAATAAAATACCTAGGAATAAACCTACCTAAGAAGACAAAAGACCTGTATGCAGAAAACTATGACACTCATGAAAGAAATTAAAAATGGTACAAACAGATGGAGAGATATACCATGTTCTTGGATTGGAAGAATAAACATTGTGAAAATGACTATACTACCTAAAGCAATCTACAGATTCAGTGCAATCCCTATCAAACTACCAATGGCATTTTTCACAGAACTACAACAAAAAAGTTCACAACTTGTATAGGAACACAAAAGACCCTGATAAGCTAAAGCAATCTTGAGAAAGAAAAACGGAGCTGGAGGATTCAGACTCCCGGACTTCAGACTATACTACAAAGCTACAGTAATCAAAACAGTATGGTACTGGAACAAAAACAAAAATATAGATCAGTGGATCAGGATAGAAAGCACAGAGATAGACTCATGCACATATGGTCAACTTATCTTTGATAAAGGAGGCAAGCATATACAATGGAGAAAAGACAGCCTCTTCAATAAGTGGTGCTGGGAAAACTGGACAGCTACATGTAAAAGAATGAAATTAGAACACTCCCTAACACCATACACAAAAATAAACTCAAAATCAATTAAAGACCTAAGTGTAAGGCCAGACACTATAAAACTCTTAGAGGAAAACGTAAGCAGAACACTATGATATAAATCACAGCAAGATCCTTTTTGACCCACCTCCTAGAGAAATGGAAATAAAACCAAAAATAAACAAATGGGACCTAATGAAACTTAAAAGCTTTTGCACAGCAAAGGAAACCATAAACAAGACAAAAAGACAACCCTCAGAATGGGAGAAAATATTTGCGAATGAAGCAACTGACAAAGGATTAATCTCCAAAATATACAGGCAGCTCAGGCAGCTCAATATCAAAAAAACAAACAACCCAATCCCAAAATGGGCAGAAGACCTAAACAGACATTTATCCAAAGAAGATATAGAGATTGCCAACAAACACATGAAAGGATGCTCAACATCACTAATCATTAGAGAAATGCAAGTCAAAACTACAAATGAGGTATCACCTCACAGCAGTCAGAATGGCCATCATCAAAAAATCTAGAAACAATAAATGCTGGAGAGAGTGTGGAGAAAAGGGAACCCTCTTGCACTGTTGGTGGGAATGTAAATTAATACAGCCACTATGGAGAACAGTATGGAGGTTCCTTAAAAAACTAAAAAATAGAACTAACATGCAACTCAGCAATCCCACTACTGGGCATATACCCTGAGAAAACCGTAATTCAAAAAGAGACACGTACCACAATGTTCACTGCAGCACTATTTACAATAGCCAGGTCATGGAAGCAACCTAAATGCCCATCGACAGATGAATGGGTAAAGAAGATGTGGCACATATGTACAATGGAATATTACTCAGCCAGAAAAAGAAACGAAATTGAGTTATTTGTAGTGAGGTGGATAGACCTAGAGATTGTCATACAGAGTGAAGTAAGTCAGAAAGAGAAAAACAAATAGCATGTGCTAACACATATATATGGAATCTAAAAGAAAAAAAAAGTTTCTGAAGAACCTAGGGGCAGGACAGGAATAAAGATGCAGACGTAGAGAATGGACTTGAGGACACGAGGAGAGGAAAGGTTAAGCTGGGACGAAGTGAGAGAGTGGCATGGACATATATACACTATCAAACGTAAAACAGATAGTTAGTGGGAAGCAGCCACGTAGCACAGGGAGATCACTTGGTGCTTTGTGACCACCTAGAGGGGTGGGATAGGGAGGGTGAGAGGGAGACGCAAGAGGGAGGGGATATGGGGATAAATGTATATGTATAGCTGATTCACTTTGTTATAAAGCAGAAACTAACACACCACTGTAAAGCAATTATACTCCAACAAAGACGTTAAAAAAAAAAGTGTTTTACTTTAGCTAATGATGATGTCCCAGAAAGATTCCATTTACATTTTGCTGATCGCAAAGACCCTTTCCCTGCCTCGGTTCTCCATTCCTCTCCACTGAAAAGGTGACACATACCCTAAGGTGGATGCGAGCCCCACCCCACCCCATAGAGTCTCTGTTCTTGAAGAGATCGGCTCAGTCTGGGTATCTAAAGCTTTACCAGGAACCATATGAATTAATTGCTCTGTCTCATTTGCAAAATACACAGCTTCAAAATGCATATTCACCTAAAATAAAAAGAATGCTGCCTTCTCAAGGGCTAATAAACATTGCCTCTTCAAAGTATATTATACTTTTCCTTTTATAGCATTTACCAAGGGTGATGAGCTGACTGACACCCCCAGTAGACTACAAGCTGCAGAAATGCAGTCCCCTCTATTTTTCCCGAGCACCTAGAGTTACAGGGCAGGGCTCTGCTTGGTAACGGTTAAACATCTGCCAAATTAATCAAAGCTGTAGGCTAATGACGTCCAGTTTCTTCAACTATGAGATCCTCTTATTGGCATGTGTGTGTTTTGCTATAAGTTAAAGGAATTTTTTAATATACTTTTTCATTGTGGCAAAATACATATGATGCAAGATTTACCATTTTTACAATTTTTATGTGTACAATTCTGCGACACTAAGTGCATTTACCATGTTGTCTAACCTTCACCACTCTGTTATAAGGACCCATTTTAATGTCAAAAATTTTCAAGGAATTCTTAACCATCAAGCATAGACTTATACCCCAAACATACAAGATAGTAATTCTATCTTGTTTAAAACCATACATAATGACAGAGCTAAAACTATGATTTCAATGATACTTTTAAATGGTTTTGTACTATAACAGCAACAATACTTATTTTATATACATTAGGAAAGTGGGGTTACATCTACATGGGAAACTATAATGTATTCAGTCAAATGCTAATGGCTGGGACTTCCCTGGAGGTCCAGTGGTTAAGACTCTGTGCTCCCAATGCAGGGGGCATGGGTTTGATCCCTGATCAGGGAACTAAGATCCCACATGCTGCATGGTGTGGCCTTAAAAAAAAAAAAAAAAAAACCTAAATGGCTGAGACACATGTGGATCTGTAGACCCCTGCAATTACTCAGCAGTCCTTACCTTGGGAATCTGCCATCGTTTCATCCTAAAAGATGAGATCCTATCACAGTGGGGGATGGAAGGTGACTCTGTCCACCCACATCCTGGAACGTCCTATGCCTAAAAGTCATTTTTCCCCACTACTATCTGGGTGGGAATGGTGATAAACATGATATTTTATGCTCACATATTTGCATACATATGAAGGAAATAGCCTATGGCAAGTCTCACTGTGTCTAGCAAGCAAAGTTAATATGGTAAGTTGTTGCTATACTCAAAAGTCAAGTCCATTAGCCAATTACTTGAATTCCATGTCCCAGTAAAACAACATACTTTTACACTAAGTTCTCCTGAACGGTTCTTACACAAATATGCTGTCTTAATCATATTCTTTGAAGACTTAGTTTAAATGTCACTTCCAAGATTAAGCCATTCCCCACTATTCCCAGGCAGAGTCATCTGTTCCTTGTCACACGGCACTTTGCATCTCTTCCTGTCAGCATTTCCACTGTGTTGTAGCTTGTCTGCCTCCCTACACTCCTAGTACAGAGTTGAAACTTATTATTAGGGTTTATTAAATGAATATATCCCTGTGCATTTGGAAAGGTAGCTTTGGGCACAGAGAATCAAGTTCACATTTTAACATTCCCAAGATTAGCTGCGCATCAGCATAGATTTTATCAGTGTCAAGAGGTTAAAAACTAGACCTGGGGAAGACAGTATCGCGCTGGCTAAAAAGTAAAGAGAAAAGGGAGAAGGAAGGAAGGAAGGAAGGAAGGGAGGGATGGAGGGGAGAATGGAAAAGAGGAGAGAAACAAACTTGCTGAAGCTCAGGAGAGAGCCATCTGAAAGCAAGGCAGAGCAATCAGGCTCATGCCCCCTTGAGAAAAGAGATCTGCAGAGGCCTGGCTCTGCTTGAGGTTCTCCTGCAGGAGATCAGCTCACGGAATCTAAGGTCTGCAAGAATCCAAGGTCTGCACATTCAAGACATCATGGGTCTCAAAGAGCATTAAATAAGTAGTAAAATGAAATTAACACAGAGTAAACAATGGATACTTAAAGAACAAGTAGAAACAGACTATGACAGAGGAGGCTCAAAATAATGGTCTCACTTGTCCAATAAGAACAGTGCGCGTTGTATAGTTTTAAAATTTGTCTTTGTTCTGTATTTTAGTACAGATTTACTTATTTACTAGAGGTTCACGAATTGAATGATACGTTTGTTTTTCAAAAATCATTCTAATAAAACAAAACTTTGGGGTCATGGATCCCCCCAAATTCTTAGTGGTCCAAAGCTAGAAGACCTCAGCCTGTGACTCGACCTTGCCCAGAAGCCCCGGCTCACTGGGTGACAGTGAACAGAAGAGATGGGCAAACCAAAAACATCGTGAGACTTGGCATTGAACATCAGGGGTTGCTAACAGCCCAAAGAGAACAAAATAGACATTAAGCCCCTCCTGATGGAAGCAAACACTATGAAATAGTTTTGATAAAAACAAACAGAAAAAAAAAAAAACCCTGTAACTAACCAAGCCTTTAGATATAATTTCC
Source organism: Orcinus orca (assembly GCF_937001465.1). Taxonomy (NCBI): domain Eukaryota; kingdom Metazoa; phylum Chordata; class Mammalia; order Artiodactyla; family Delphinidae; genus Orcinus; species Orcinus orca. The sequence continues at coordinate 70,136,091 of NC_064576.1, forward strand.
AATTTTCAGGAAATACAAGAGTTAGGAAAGAGTAAGAGGAATTTGTTACACTAAGCCACAGGGATGAAATCAGCAAGACTCAGCGACTGAAGGAAACTGAAGTAAAAAAAGATATTTTTTCAATAAAAAGTTGCAAAGAGTAAAGAAAAAAGAAATGGAGGTGGAGCCTATTGATTTTTGTTTTAAAGGCTATTGCACTATGTGGATCTGATCTGGGGCTGGATTCAAATAATCTGTTAAGAGAAAGTATGACCTTCATGAAACCATTGGTGGTTTGAACACATTAGATATTTGATGATGTTACGGGATTATTTTAATTTTTTAGGTGTGATAATGGTCTTCGTTTCAAAAAGAATGTTTATCTTTTGGAGATACATGCTGAAATACTTAGAGATTAAATGATATGGTTTCTAGCATTTGCTTCAAATACTACTGGGGAGAGGAGCTGGGAGTGTAACAAATTGGCCATGAGTTGATAACTGCTTTTGATGGTCACTGTGTTCATTACACGGTCTTCCCCACTTTAGTACATGTTTGAAATTCTCCATAAACAAAAAAACAAACAAAAACTAAAAACAGGGGAAATGATGTATCACTTGTGTCACCATGAAAAAAAATTTTTATAATGTCTCAATTTCCAAGATGGCATAAGTCACTTAAAACTGATTTCTATAGTACTTACACAACTCTTTATCTTTTCCTGCTGGAGCTGCAGAAGGAACCCAACCCCACCCCATTTCTTCATATTTCCTGGCAGGATCTGGGTGGCGAGCATCTCGCCTGCTGTGTGAGGAGCCAGCTGCCCTTCTCAGTCTGCACTGTGCGCTTTTCTTCGAGTTTGCTTCCCCTGAATCAAAGAGCACTGCTGTCCCAACCCATCCAACAGGAATTTTCTCCTGTCACGAAGAAACCTGTAGGGGTTTCAAGCATTTCCATAGGAAAAGAGCAAGGTCCCTGTTTGTGCTTCTCAAACCTTGGGACGTTCCAACCTCTCCCTCCCTTAAGAAAATACAAACTCTAAAAGCTCTTTGTGCCCATATCTACCTAAAAAGGCCTTTGACTTCTACCTCAATTTTCAAACAATTTCAGTGCATACTAGCTACATTTTCACTTTATAATTGTTTTGCACTGGGTTTCTCTGTAATCTGTAAGAGAAAAGATGGTCATAGCACAGCAGGACATGGCAGTGAGACAAGTCTAGAGAGACTCTTCTGTATCAAAAGGTGTTTTATTTGGGGAATACAAGGGGCTTATTTAATAAATCACTTTCTACCTCTGAAGTTTGAGTGGCCTAAAAAAATCCACAATGTGCCCCACACAGGTAGGACTTCACTAATCTCAAACGACCCCAGTATTACTGTCCTCAGAGATATTTCAATAAACATGTCACCCAGCAATGTCACTAGAGTTAATATGAGCTTATTCAATTTGTTAACTATGTCACCAGCCTTGCTTATGAGATACTATTTTAACATCTTTTAATTATTATATAACAGTTCAGTGCATGGACTTTGGAACCTGAGAGAGTTGACTTTGACTCCTAGGTCCCTTATTGGATCTTACTTAACCTCTCTAAGCTTCAGTTAACTTTTAGGTAACATAAGGATACATAATGCCAACCTATCTCATAGAACCGAAAGATGAATGACACAGAGTACTCAATAATTGAGAGTCATTACTACTATTAAAATTCCTTTTAATACCATTATTATTGGGACTAGAAAGATTAAAAGGTGTAACCTCTTTCATAATGTTCAAGAGCTGAAACTAAGTTCCACTTCTTTTCCTGGGGCAACGCATACTCCCACTAACGTTAATTAAAGCTTTAATTTTACCTTCCTGGAAGCTTCCAAGTGTAACTAGAAAGCTGTATTACAGAAAGTAGGAAAGAAACATAAAGGGTAATTGTCCCTCTCTCTTAAAAAAAAATCTAACATGACTACAGTGACTTTAATTCTTAATATGTAATTTAGAGGAAACCTTTTAATTTAATGGTGGGATGCTATAAAAGCAACCAAGTTTAAAAAAGAAAAAAAACACCAAACGTCTCAAGTCTTGAAACTAGTGTTTTTGATTATAAGAACTTGTTTATGCACCACTGACTTAGGATTTTGATACCATCAGCAGTGAAATTTTATAATACACATGTCTGTTCTGAGTAGTCAACAAAAAATGTTCAGATCTGAACTTCTGCAACTGACTGGGATCCCTCTTCACCAGAACACAGGGAGGATGTGTAGTGAGCTGCACCCTTCAGAGCAGCCGTGGGCTTAACCGTTGAGATGCCACTAAGGCATTTCATCCAGAACAATCGGCACACAGCGGCAGGCACCTTCCTCGGGCTGAACCAAAGAAAAATGAGGTTCAAAATATCTTCATGTCTGACACATATTTTTTTTCTTCAGATCTTATTTGTGCTAACTGTGATTCAACCTTGGAAACAGATCTAAGGAAGAAGCCTGAGAAGTCACAGTTCTGAATACTGACCATTTCTCCCCAAAAGTCTCTCCCTACATGACGAGGGGCAATCAGGAACCTGGGGGTTGGAATCATCTCGAAGATACACTCCGGTCATTTTGTTTGCCTGCAGGGATCACTGAACTTCTGGCGGAAGACTCAGCCTCCTCGATGGTGCCTCAGTTTGTCCACAGGTAAAAATGAGCATCACTTCACACCGACCTGGCTAGGTTTCTAATAAGAATTCATGAGCACTAGTTAAAACCATTGGAGAGGGCTTCCCTGGTGGTGCAGTGGTTGAGAGTCCGCCTGCCGATGCAGGGGACACGGGTTCGTGCCTCGGTCCGGGAAGATCCCACATGCCGCGGAGCGGCTAGGCCCGTGAGCCATGGCCACTGAGCCTGCGCTCCGCAACGGGAGAGGCCACAACAGTGAGAGGCCCACGTACCGCCACAAAAAAAAAGAAAAAAGAAAAGAAAACCATTGGAGATCTATGGAAGAAGGGGGCTAATAGAAACGGATGACACTGCGTTTCCCTTTTATTCTCTTCAGTTACAAACGGATTTCTTTAAACAAGACAATAGATGCTGATTCTTACCCAGAATATTGGGGGAAAATCCCCAGATCCAGAGAATGATGGAGAGTATCTCAGATCAGTTCAGGTATTAGCAAGTAAGATGCTGCCTGTTACCCTGTGATATGAAATGAGAAGGCACGTTCAAATCTGGAGGAATATTTTGGCGCTTTTTCTAAGAACTAAAAACTCTTGAGAGAACCTGTCCTATTTGCAGCTGGCTTTGCACATTTCAGAGAAGCCAATTGTCTGCCAAATCTAACAGTCCCAAGGACAAATCTATTATTTGAACATTGGAGGGGAAACTTCAATTAAATTTGGCTACAAAGTTAACCTTCATTTTAACTGAACAAAAGAGCATCTCCCACAGGCATTTTTGTAAAAACTACAGCAGCTACGGAGAAATGCAAGATGCCACCTTCACTCATCTGTTTCTGTCTTTGTTGGTATTTTGGATTTTTTTGTCCCAATATATACACCAGTTGTGCACATTATGTCCACTGAGTGGACATTTACACGTGGATGGATCCTTCCCTGCCTCCTCTGGGACTCTGCATGGTCTCCCAGCTCCCCACTCCCCAGATGCCAGCCTCCCCTACGCTCCTGGCTCTTTTTCTCAGCCATCAACATGCTTAGAGCTTTTCATCTTAGCATCTGCCTTCACCACACTTCCACCTCTGGCTACCGTTTTCTTTCCACCCCCTTCTCATCCTTAGCTCGCCAATGAGCAGTCTACACTTCCTGTCTTCCCTTCCTCCCCTACTTCTCATCCTTAGTTCGCCAATGAGTGGTCTACACTTCCTGTCTTCCCTTCCTCCCCTACTCCTTTTTCAACCACCTGCAATCTGACTTTTCTGTCACCACTAAAAATAGTCCCCCGAGAAGCCCCAGTGAATTTCCAAACAATAAATCTGGTGGATGTCTTTCAGTACTTTTCTTTCTGGTCTTTCAGTTGCAATGAAACACTATTGATGATTCCCTTCTTTCCACTTGACTCATGCCATCCCCCACGTTTTCTCCTCCTACTTCTTTAGACATCCCTTTTCTGTGTCCTTCATAGGCTGGTCTTTCTCCTCAAATGTTTACATTCCCCAGGGATGTTCTTGGGGACTTGAAATCAATCATGTTCTGATTTATCTTCTGGCACCACTAACACACACACACTCACACTCTTCTCAGACCCAACCAAACCACCTCTCATCAAAAAATCATACTTGTCCCTTAAGGTTCATTCACTCCACCGCACTTTCCCTGGTCACTCCTACAAGAAGTGACAGAGATTTCACTCTCGGTTGCTCTTCTGGTATTCTCTAGTTCTTGAGTTCCTAACCAAATTCATCCTGGTTACTCACATACACATCCTTTCCCGAGTAGATTAGAGCTTGGACTTTGGAGTCAATCAAATCAGGATTTGAATCAGGACATTAACCCTAACTCCACCACCTTTGGTAAGGTTTTACCCAGGTTCAGCATCTCCGACTAAAAATGAAGGGGGCCACGAGTGTAGTGGTTAAGAGCAAGGATCCAGGAGATGGGTGGTCTACACTGAGTGCCAGCCCCACCACTTACTAACTGTGTGACTTTTGACAAGTTTTTTCCTTGTATGTGAAGTGGGGTATAAGAGTACATACCTCATGATGTTAATGTGAAAAATTAGGTGAGTTGATATTATTCAAGTATTAAGAACAGTGCCTGGCACTCAGTAGGCACTAGAGAAACATGAACTATTATTATTACCTATCTGCTAGGGTTAATGTGAAAATTAGTATGTCTGAAACATGACAGGTAAGCCAAACAATGGCAGTTATTCTTATAAAAATCTGTCTTATTCCTCTTTGTATAATGCATAGCCTCAAGTACAGTCACACTTGGAAGTTACTGTAGAAAGCACTATCTACCTACCTACCTATCTATAAGCTACTATCAAAAGTAACTTAAATATATGTATAACTGAGTCACTTTGCCAGACAGAAGAAATGAACACAATATCGTAAATCAGCTATACTTCCATAAAACTTAAAAACATACCCTGTAAAATATACATTGTTATAATTATTAGCATGATCTATGGAAATCAAGACTTGTGCTGGCTACTCAAAGACATAGAAAATAAACTTATGGTTACCAAAAGGGGAAGGGGGTGGGGAGGGATAATAGGAGTTTGGGATTAGCAGATACAAACTACTATATATATAAGAGATAAACAACAAGGACCTACTGTATAGCACAGGGAACTGTATTCAATACCTTATAATAACCTATAATGGAAAAGAATCTGAAAAAGAATAGGAAAAAAAAAGACTTGTGCTGGTTAAAACTGTACTCAAAACACTGTTTTTTGACCCAAAGGCCATTCAAAGGTAACTGAAGAAACACATTGTGGTATATACATTAAATGGAATTCTACTCGGCAATAAAGATGAATGTATTACTGATAAATAATAAACGGAAGCGCCTTAGATACATTATGGTGAATGAAACAAACTAGAGCTTCCATTTATACAAAATTCTAGAAAATGGGAATTAATCTATATATAGATCAATAGTTGCCTGAGGCCCTGGGTGGTGGTCTGGGCTGTCTGCACAGGGGCACAGGAAACTCCCGGGGATGACGGAAATGTTCTGTATCTGGACTGAGGTGATGCTGACACCAGCGTACGAATTTATCAAAATTCATCAAATCATAGATTTTAAACCCCTGTAGCTTATTGTATTGTATACTTTAAGCATATTGATTAAAGTAAAAATTTTCACTGAATGTATGGGAAGAAGAATCCCTAATCTGTCTGAAAGGCATTTCATTTTCTTGGACACCAAAGGGAGGAGGGGAGGCAATTCTGATAGTAACGACCTACTTTTAGCAGTGGGAACCACTGTCTCGTTCCCACTGTCCATCCTGAGCATAAGCATGATAGTTTTTGCCTTTGAGAAGTTCACAATTTATTATGCTAACCACTGGGAATCCCAGAAAACCTTGGGAAGTGGGTATGCATGAAGCCACAGAGCTGATACTTATGGGGTAAGACATTGATCCCAATGTGCTGGCTGTAAATCTCTGGAATTAGAACACTCTGACTGACCAATCTGGTACATACGGGGCATTATTTAGATGGAAAGGAATGTAACACACACTCTACAAGCCTTTCCAGCCAAGTGCCTCTCAGGGTGTTACTGACAGGTCAGTAGCCAACACTAGAGAATGGAAACCACTTCACTCAGCACCACAGAGAAGCCTCTTCTCAGGTGGGATTTGGTGACACAGCGCCGTTATCTGAACCAACAGCTAGAACCCGAGTGAAGGGGGATGCTGCCCTTGCTGCCATTTCTGAACTGGAATTTGGCTTGACTCACGGGTAAGCATTTTCATTCCTGTAGAAGTTCCACAGCCCCTAGGTATCTTGAATTTTTGTTTTACACATGAGATAAAAAAGGCCATTTCATAGGCAGCATCCTCTTCATGATAATCATCATATAGTATTCATTACATACCCAAAGTCATGCAGCCAATCAAAATTTCCCAGTTAAAACTGAAATGACCCAATTACTTTAACTAAGAAAAAAAAGGTTTGGTTTTCTGGTAAAAATAAAAAGAAAACTCCAGGGGGTAAAGAGTTGAAAAAAAAATAGATGAAAATCTACTCACCTACTCTCTCTTCTGAAGTGTTATTAAAAGGCAACATTCTGCAATTAATGGTACAGCTTTGTGAATACTCACTGAACTGCACAATGTTAAAGGATGAATTTCATGGTATGTGAACATACCTCAATTAAAGAAAAGCAATACCTACATTTTAGGTCAAAGTATTTAAAGATTATAGTATCTAACCTCCACCAAACTTCCCTGATTACAACTTATGAATTGAGTAGAAACCCCTAAAGGCATCAGGAAATACCATCATATGGAATGCTGAATTTTAAGAATCGTGTAAGTCGGAAATACTAGATACATACGTAAGTGACCATCAAAATTACCTAATAAAATGTCTTCTTATTGTTAGCATGACCTGTGGAATTTTAGCCAGTTAAAATGACTACAGTGCTAAAGACTGCTGCTGCCTAAAACTGTATTAATGACTTTCAGGAAAGTCAAAATGCAAAATGCTGTGTGGAAATATAGTGATATTATATCATAGTGAGTGTAGGAATGGGCCTTCAATGCTTATTATGTCATATTAATGAACTTACTTTTTAATGTGGACTGTTTTTTTTTAGTCTTTATTGAATTTGTTACAATATTGCTTCTGTTTTATTTTTTTTTGGTTTTTTGGCCACGAGGCATGTGGGATCTTAGCTCCCTGACCAGGCATCGAACCTGCACCCTCTGCATTGGAAGGCGAAGTCTTAACCACTGGACCACGAGAGAAGTCCCTGAATTTACTTTTATTGGTATTTTCTGTCACTTAAAAAATGATGATGTATCTTCAAATGATCTTTTGTGTTAAAAATGATGTCTCTATACATAGTAAGAAGAAGCATATAATCAGAAAAGGCTAGACTGAAAATAACTTGAGGAACATTCTTCACCTGATTTGTACTCTCAAAAAGAAGAAACTTTGATAATCTTCTCATGGTCACTGGACATAAAAATTATGGCCTCACCCATGGATGAACTGAATTGGATACTATTAAGTTGAAGTAAAAACCCCTTTGGGTTTTTTTTTTTTTTTTTGGTATTACTTCATGATACTTTCCATATGTTTTATTTGCTATAAGGTTCAGTGAAACTTTTACTCTCATGGTGCATTAAATTTCATTTCATGGCCGAAAAAGTTCCATTTAACAGTCACAAAAGAACAACTTTTCATCTGTATGAAACCAAGAACATTCATAACAAGGAAAACAAACTTCAAGTTGAACAGTACACAGAAAAAAGTGAGTTTGTGAGCTCATTGGAAAGATCACCTCATTCGGCGGCTAAATGCAACCTTTCAACAATTCTGTCTGGTTTTAGCTATTAATACTATTTTCTTTCTGGGTTAGGGTGAGTTTTCAGATTTCTGGTGAAAGTGTTACTAGATTAAGTAAGGGGTGCCAGGCTGAGCTGCTGTGCTAAGAAATAGCTATTTTTAAAGTTATTTTTTAATTTATAATTTGGAAAATAAGCTAGTACTTTGTCAAGTGTAACATAAATATTCCTTATCTGACCTGAACTGTTTCTGAGTCTCCTTTAAGGACAGCATTACTTTGATTCTATCACTATACTCAGTAGGCAGCTAAATCTAGAAATTATTTTTATTCCCTTTATATTTCCCTTACTAGGTTTGTTGAAGTAAGAGGAACCTCTATTTAAAGAGAAGTTTGGCTAAAAACACTAGCTGGTTGTCCTTTTGGGAAGCTGACTTGAATCCACAGTGCAGAGAGATATGAAAGCTGCTGTCTCTGCTATTTACACATCCTTAGGTGACAGACGTGTAACAGCTGGGTGGTATAGGAAGACTTGCATACACAACAGTGCAAAAAACCCACCAATGTGCAAATCTGAGTATGATGAAATACTATCTTGAAATATCAACACTGAGGTTAGTGAATGGCTATCAGGCTATAATAAGCATGACTAATTACAACAGTTTTCATGAAATTCACCATATAAAGATTCAAATTTAATTAGAGGTAGTAATTCTGCCTTTCAATTAGTGCAGCAGGATTCCCTAATTCACAAATTCCTTAAATATTAAAAAAGTTCCTGATTAAAGAATCTGATAGTCTCTGGTATCCAGACATCAGCAGACTATTCAGGTACCTGCAGAGATGAAACAAAAGACTACAGCAGAAAGTTCAATCTGTATATGGGCCAGAGGCAAAAAAAAAAAAAAAAGAGCTCTTTTATAACTACAAGTAGACTGTATCCCAACCATAGTCTCTTACCTCTCATCAGATCTGGTCTAAAATCCTAAGAGGAGGCTGGAGTGAGTGTGTATTTCACTTACTAAAGGCTTTGCTTACTTAGAGAGCCACAGTCAGATTCATTAAAACAACTAGAACCACTCACCGTACTTATTTTGTTGGTGGTGGATCACCTGTCTCTATTATAGCACAATGTCCAGCTTAAGTTTGGGGTTAACTGGAGAGCTGTCCTGATGCCAGCCCTGCGACTTCAGGTGGGGGAGGAGCCGAAAGCCTGAGATGCAGGGCCAAGGAACAAGTGTTCGTCAACAGGCAGTAGTACTTCGTGAACCTAGAACCACATTAGCTTGCGGTAATTAGCTAATTGCTCAGCCTTTCCATGTCACCCCTCCCTCACCTACGCTCCAAGCTCAACACAGGGATAACATCTGAAAGCTCCTGCCTGTATCTCATCCATTAGCTATTTTGTGAGCAGGGGCTATCAAAGCTCAAGCAATCCCAATAATGAAATCTTCCCACTGTCACATCACCTTTCATCCGCGATATGTTTCTAAATGCAGGAACATTACAGGAAGGCAAGCTCTGCTCTCCTGCTCAGTCATAGGCTCTGCTAAAGGACAAGATGAAAGGTGTGTGTTCTTCTTTTGAGGTTATGCAGATCTTTTCCTCTCTCCACGTTTCAATTAAAGTAGAGAATACATTACTTGCTTTCTAAGTCTTAGGTGAGTTAGAATTTCTTCTTCTTCCTGTTGACATTTTATGCTGTTAGGCTGTAGATCCAGATGAAACCCCTGGTCCAGTACCCAGTTTAGCTTCACTGCAGCTCCTCGCAAGGACAATAGAAGCTTTAACCAAGGTGGATTCAGTGGGATATGACTTATTCACTCAGAGATGTGGAGAGTTAATGCTTATATTTCATTTGTTATACACATTAGAGCTAAAACTGGGCTTGACTGTGAACATTTCATAGAAGAAAAAACAATGATGGATCACATTTAAGTTACTTTGCTGGAAGCAGAGGCTAGTAGCAGGGCTGTGATGGAAAACCAAGTCTTTTGTGTATTGGTCAAATTATAGGAAGGAGGGTGGACAAAACAGGCAGCCTGAGTAGTGTGGTTGAAAATTCTTGAAGGTACACACTTCCAGTTATTACAAACATAAGTTCTGAGAATGAACATATAGCATGGTGACAACAACTAATAATACCATGTTGTATATTTGAAAGTTGCTAAGATAGTAGATCTTAAAAGTTCTCATCACAAGAAAAAAAATTTGGGCTTCCCTGGTGGCGCAGTGGTTGAGAGTCCGCCTGCCGATGCAAGGGACACGGGTTCGTGCCCCGGTCCGGGAAGATCCCACATGCCACGGAGCGGCTGGGCCCGTGAGCCATGGCCGCTGGGCCTGCGCGTCCGGAGCCTGTGCTCCGCAACGGGAGAGGCCACAACAGTGAGAGGCCCGCGTACCACAAAAAAAAAAAAAAAAAAAAAAAAATTTGTAACCATGTGAGGTGATGGATGTTGATTAAACTTATTGCGGTGATCGTTTCACAATACATCAAATCATTATGTTGTATACCTGAAACTAATACAATGTTATATGTCAGTTATAGCTCAATAAAACAGGAAAAAAGGAAAAATCAGTTTGATTTGACGACTAACTTTAAGAAAATTAGATATTTCTCCCTCTGATGTTTTCAATAAATTTAAACATACGAATGAGAAAAAAGAAAGTTATGAAATTTTCCGAAGTTGCTTTACTTAGTTGAATAATCCAGCTTTTCACATTTGGGGCCATTGACTTCCCAGCACAACCTGGCACGACAATGTTCCTACTTGTCTCCGAGACCCCGATCCTCAAGGGCCTGCGAAATTTCCTCTTGGAAAGCCTTGGAAAACCATTCTATGTGGACTTGCTTCAAATCCCTGGTTTCATTTCCTAGGTCCTCACAACTTATACCCGCGTAAATATTTTGTGGGAGACAACAGTGAGCCAGTGGGGCTGCTGCCTTCTCTTGTAGACTTTTGTTTGCCTCTGTCACCTCCCAGAGCATAAATCCCTAAAGGATCCAGACCAGGTCTGCTTCAACCAGCTTTGGCTATACCTTTCTCATTGCCAAGGCAGAGATCAGAACAACCATCTGACAGTAACAGGGCATGGCAACAGCAGGCATCCAACCACCCTGTTCAAGCTTCCACTCCTTCTGGATGAACACAAAGAGAGGAAGCCCCAGGCTGGCCACCAGAGAAACATACCAGAGGATGAGGTTATTGATTGATACCAATTCCTCGATGACAATGAGGATGATGATGGCGGTGAAAACTGAGTACCTAGAACGTGCGAAGAATTGCGTCACAGCTCCACACATTACCTCGAATTCTCTCACCCACCCCATGAGCTAGGCTCTTGCAAATGAGAAACAAGGGAGACTGACTAGCTGGTCCAAGGCCTCACAACACTAAAGAGGCAGCATCAGGATTCAGATCCAGATCAAGCTGAATGAAAAGTTGTTTTATCCCTTCTTTTCCATTAAATCTGCAAAGTCAAGATTATGCGAGCTCTTGAATTTCGAAAAGCTGGAGAGCCTTGTCTTTTGGAAGAGAGTTTATTGAGAAGGTAATTGCCTGTGACTCCAGTGACAGATGCTATATAACCGGAGAGACTCAGAGATAATGAGAGCGTATATTCTGAGGCTGAGTCCGACCGCTAAGAGTCAGCCTGACTCTCTTCTTCACACACTGCTCCGGTGAAGTGGGAGCAGGTGACCGTATCCATGAATAATGAGGTATCCTTAGATGCCCCAAGGCAGAAGGCTGAGAATTAACGTCCCTTGTACTCTGCAGATTGTAGGGCATTCATCTGCCGAGGGGTACAAAGGACAGAACAAAATCCATTATTATCTGTTTAGAGGTTGGCAAGACGACCCTCAGAAACACACAGGATCCTACATTCCTTTTGAGCTACTATATTAATATTTTTTTTTATAGTTTTTTTCTTGTTTTTTTTTTTTGGCTGCATTGGGTCTTCGTTGCTGCGTGCAGGCTTTCTCTAGTTGCGGTGAGCAGGGGCTACTCTTTGTTGCAATGCGCAGCCTTCTCATTGTGGTGGTTTCTCTTGTTCTGGAGCACAGGATCTAGGCATGCAGGCTTCAGTAGTTGCGGCACGTGAGCTCAGTAGTTGTGGCTCACGGGCTTAGTTGCTCTGCGGCATGTGGGATCTTCCTGGACCGGGGCTTGAACCCGTGTCGCCTGCATTAGCAGGCGGATTCTTAACCACTGCGCCACCAGGGAAGTCCCTATTAATATTTTTTTCATCCATTCATTCATCTATCTATTCATTCATTCATATACTCAAAAAACACTGTCTACTGTACATAAAGGAGATTTTCTAGACACAGGGACGTGTGTGTGTGTGTGTGTGTGTGTGTGTGTGTGTGTAGATAAGACACAGTTAATGCCTGTAGGAACTTAAAGACTAGTAACGTGCTTCTTTAACTTACAAAAAGTCTGTATCCTCCACCCCTAAAATATAAATTTTATACCATAAAAATATACATTTTATACCAAGGTCTGATATATATACACACAACTGAAAGTTCCGTAAAACAACATCTACCCTTAAAATCTATAATGTTCTCTGATATTTTCTATTCTAGTCTACTCTAATACTCTTACTTAATGAAGGCAGTTTGCTTGAGAAAATGATATGGCGGTTCAGGTAAAATAGAGATTTACAAGTGTGTATATCCACAACTGCATAATTGTGTGGAGTCAGCAGGGAAGAAATCAAGTAAAGCTTTCAAAGGTGTTTGAGTTGGGCCTTGAAAGACAGGCAGGATGGAGAGATGAGGGGCATTCCAGGAAGAGGGGACAGTGTGCTATACACACGTTGGCCGGCAAGCACAGAATTGAAACATAAAGATCCATGGAGGAAGAAAGGTAGGCTGGAGTTAAATCAAGGAGCAGAAGGGTGTGATATGAAGGATCTGAATAAGAGAATGAAAGGGACAGGTTGTATTTAGGGGAAACTCATCAGGCAGGATCAGAAGAGGAAGACTTGGTGACAATCCCCTCACTCTCCCTTTTATTCATCTTGGGGACACCCCACCTCGCCATGGGAACGTCTGCTTGCACAGGAACCTCACAGTGCAAAGACCCACCTGCCCTTATCTGCATGAAAGGCAAACCAAGAATTGTGCAGAGGGCTTTGGCCGGATAATGGACAAACATAATGCAAAAACTCACATGCTACAGACACTTGGAAATGTTGAGTGGAGTATAAGATTTTTTTTTTTAAAGGCAGAAATGAGTTCACAAGAAAGGAAAAGGGAAATGAAAGGCAGAAAGATATGAGGTGATGTAGTGGCTACACAGGGAGAGGACTACTGGTCTCGTTATGTTGGAGGCTTTTTGTTGTTTTCCACTTGGGGACACGCAACAAAGCTGTGAGCCTTGAGAGGTGGGACACTGGAAATAAGACACCTATATAAACCCTGGTCCTAAACAATGAAACAGTGGACTAGGGACAAATCTATGCACTGGCACAGGAAGATGAAAAGATATTCCAATGACCCCTGCCTGGGTTCTAGGTAAAAACAACAACAACAAAATCCTCCCCAAGAACTTGAAACCACAGTCTCAAGTCTCACAAGAGTTTGGAGCTTACATTTATATCACCTTCTAGGTGCAGAAACTTGCAAACCAAGAAATTAACGTAATATTTGGCCCAGATGGTGAAGACTCGGGGGCTAACCTAAAAGAGGACACACACAGAAATGTATGTTTAAGGTGATCAAAGACAGAAAAAAGAAATGCTGAACGTTAGGAAAAAACCCCTAAAAAAACCTAAAAAAATAAAACCCACCTAAATAGATTTTAAAACAGTACTTCTAGAAATAAAAAATTCTATCACCAAAATTATAATTCTCACTGGGCACATTTAACAACAGATTAGACATAGCCCAAGATAAGATTAATAAATTGAAGATAGACCTGAGAAAATTACTCAGAATGCAGTAGCCAGAGACAGAGAGGTAGAAATAATTAAAGGGTAAAAAGATATGTAATATATCATGAGAAGGTCCAATGTACATCTAATATGTATGCCAGAAAAAGAGAAGAGGAAAAGTGGAGAAATGGCAATATTCAAGTAATTAATGGCTAAGAATTCTCCAGAACTGATGAAAGATATGAACCCTCAATTCAAGAAACATGCGTCTCAAACAAGAAAATAAAAATAAATCCAGGGTCTTCCCTGGTGGTGCAGTGGTTAAGAATCCGCCTGCCAATGCAGGGGACACGGGTTCGAGCCCTGGTCCGGGAAGATCTCACATGCCACGGAGCAACTAAGCCCGTGTGCCACAACGACTGAGCCTGTGCGCCTAGAGCCTGTGCTCTGCAACAAGAGAAACCACTGCAATGAGAAGACCGCTCATTGCAACGAAGGGTAGCCCCCGCTCGCCTCAACTAGAGAAAAGCCTGTGTGCAGCCAAAAATAAAATTTAAAAAATATATATATATAAAAAATAAATAAATCCACATCTAAGTACACAATGTAGTGAAACTGCAGAACACTATACACAACGCAAAAAACCATAAAAGCAAACAGAGAAAAAAGTAAATAATCCACAAACAAATAGCAAATCAACCGGACTCTTCAACAGCAATGCTTGAGGCAACATGGTGAAATATACTGTCAAAAGTCTAGAAGGAGAATAAATGTCAAACTAGAATTCTATTCCTAGCTGAACTATCACTGATAATTGAGGGGGAAATATGGGCATCCAAGATAAACAAGACTGAGTGATTTCCCACCCACTGACTGTTACTTCAAGAACTACAAAAAGATACACTTTGGGAAAAAGAAAATTTAAACCAGAAGAAAGGAGTAGGAGGCAAGAGGGAAAGCATCTGTTACATTGTTTTCTGTACTTTTTCTGTTTTGAAATAAAAATATAAAAAAGATACAGATGACCCAATTTACCTTGTTTAAAACACTTCGCTTGGGAAAGGTGAAATAATGGTACCAGCCAAGAGCAAATGCTATCAAATGACCCCATGAAGCAACAAAAATACAATAAAATTATTGACTTATCCATAAATATTAATGAATATGATCTGAGCATCTTTTGGATACAAAGAACAATACTGCTGAACCAGTGAAAGATGTTTAACAAGAAAAATATCTAATATTTTATTTTGGTAGAACATTTTTGTTCCTGTCCTTTCTTCCCCATTTAAGTTACCTATTTGGATACTGGTAATTCGTAAATACAACTTTAATTTAATATTGTATATAATTGATCCCACACAGTCTAACTGATGTGGATTTTTTAAATAAAACTGAAAAATACAGATTCCTGAGTAGCCCCATAGATAATAAATCTATACTACAAAATTTTTAAAAATTACCTTTGCTATTCCATACAGGTTTTAATTATATTAGAGATAACAGAATACAACTTTGTGATATGCTACAAGCCGACATAAATCCAGGTTTTTAAAAGATTCAACATCTTTCTAAATAAAGCCAACCTCAGCAAAAGAAATAGTAGGGCACATTTATTCGGAGTTCCCTTTGAATGTACTACACATGCATCAAAAATAACACCTCTTCTCGCTATGGATACAGAACAAATGCCAAATGCACACTTACATTAGAATCAGGTAACAAGCCACAGAATCTACTCATTTATTGCCCCATAAGGAAGCAAATACAAGGGCAAAAATTACTAAGCGCTTTTCAGCAGACAAGAAATGGAAATGGCACAGAAGCTTACATCACTGCCAAAAAATACAAGGGGAGTAAATAGTCTCTTTTTATAAAAAGCAACGATACTGAAAATTGATTGAATACATTTCTTCAGCTAAAAACACAATGTCCATCTACTTGGCCATCAGCATCTAATAAACTCTCTCACCCTGGGCACACAACGAAAATTTGCTGATGAAGAGGACTTGCACTTTTTCTTTTCCATTTTTCTTGTTTGGGGACCTTTGTCTCATAGAAAGGAACACAAATGGCTACCTCTAATTAAAAGAAAGCTGTGGTACATGTTACTTTTTCAGACATGATGTTCACTCCAGGAAGAAAAATGTCATGCAAACACGTGCCAAACTGAGTAAACTCAAGATGAAAAAGTTAAACCTAAACTATTTTACTTCATAAATTCTTAAGTAACAGTATCTAAACGATTATTTTGGAAACAGGGGTGGCTCAGGATCTAGCCTTTCAAGCACCTCTTTCAACTACTGTACAACTTCCCAGTTTCTTGGGAAAATCCACCATAATACACAATTTCAGAGAGCCCTGGCCTGCTACTTTGGCACTGTTCCACTGTCAAGGAGTGAAACGACTCTTTTTTGTGCCTTCCCAACTCTCTCCTCCTTAACTCCCCCCGTGATCTCTGGAACCCAGGTGGCTCCCGACCTGCACTGGCAGGGGGAGGGGGCCTGGGCTGCCTCAGCACCTCTCAAGGAGCTCAGAGGGTCCCAGGGATCGGGACTGTTTGGAGCAATGGCAATTTGGGCACGTGAGTTTTGGACTCAAGTTATGGGGATCCCTGTATTGGCTTGTTTAAAAAAGTGAAAGAAGGTATCTTTCCATGAAAATGACTGGCAGTAGAGTGCAGAATGGTTCCGAGGTGGGCTCTGAAGAGAACGAGCTTGAAATCAAATCAATGCTGTGTGACCTTGGGCAATTACTGTCCCCTCTCTGTGCCAGCTTTTCCCATCTATAAGGTCATCATGAAGATTAAAGGACATAAGTTAAGCACAGTGCTTGGCACATAGTAAGTGCCCCAGAAATATTAGCTATTATTAGTAGCAAGAGTACTAAAAACACAAAAACACGGGTGAATGGGGAAAAGGTACAGTACTAAGGTTTCATTTATTATAAATGATTGAAACTGTAAAACCAAGAAAACATTTTCCTTCATAGGAAGTTAGTATTCACTGATCTAATAAAAACGTTAAAATGCAAAGTTTGTAACTTTCAGGCAACCATACACTTAAATATTCTTGAATTTTGATTCCCAAACCTGAAATTGTGATTCTTATAAAGGTTATTTTTAACAGATGATGTCGAATATCATCCGTTACGTATTTTTTTGAGACTTGGGCGGTGGGCTCACTATTACATTCAATTATTTTAAGCTATGATGCCTTAAAGCAGCAGTCCCCAACCTTTCTGGCACCAGGGACTGGTTTTGTAGAAACCAGTTTTTCCACAGAAATGGGGGGCAGGGGATGGTTCAGGCGGTAATGCGAGCAGTGGGGAGCGAGCCGCAGACGAAGCTTCACTGGCTCACCCGCTGCTCACCCCCTGCTGTGCAGCCCGGTTCCTAACGACACAGCTCAGTGGCCCGGGGGTTGGGGACCCCCGCCTTAAAGCCAACCCCAGACCTCTTCTCCTGTCCCAGTCTCCTCACAGGAGGTACAAAGCCAAGCTTCATACAAAGAGCTGCGTCACTCTGAATTCCTTTCCTTTCTCTTATTGTGTGTGGCCTACCAAGGTCAGAAAACAAGTAATCTGAATCTTCCACTTGGACTTTCTTCCTTTCTGACTGTCCTTTGGAGATTTAGCACACTGTCCTTAGAGCCCCTGTTGAAGTAATGAACATAAGACGGAAGCCACAAGCCTTATTCTGCAGCAGGATCATTTGCAAAGAAAGATACTGAGTACTGACGTTGAAGGGCATTATCTATCTAAGAATGGACCTAAAGGTAACTGAGTCAAGAATTTCCGGTCTTCCGATTTTCAGATAACAGAGTGGTATTTCTGAATGACTCACCAAAAAATTTCCTCGGATAAGATGTCACTGAGACCATATGTTCTCAGACTGGGAGCTCAGGCCAGCCCTTGAAAAATGACGATTTTTTTTTTTTCTTTTACTTTAAAAATAGGACAAAAGATTTTGACGAAAGTATATGACACAGCAGAGGCTACGAACACAATTTTTCTGTGATGAATAACGTTAAATTAGGCTGAACGTGAAATTATACTTATTTGTCCTAAATGCAGTGGTGAAGCGCGCTGCTGAACTGTACTGGCTAAGGACTGTTTTGAAGTCCTGCGTCCACAATTTTTTTCTTCAATCAGCACACTGAACTATTATCTTTTAAAAATTACCTCTGGTATCAAACATTTGGAAACTAGGGGAAAAGCCATCCATCCTTTCTTAGCGCTGTAACATCGATCTTCAGTGTCAAGATGAATTTAAAAAGATGCAAGTCCCCTGTGCATACTCACCAGGGGTTCTGCCATGATGATTCGAATCTTACGCTCAGCCTGAGTGGTGAAGTTGACAAATAAACTCTTGAGGACATATTCTCCAGGTTTGCTGTCTGGGTCCACACTGATGGGTAACATGGCTGGTGGCCCTTTCTCCTTTTGTGTGCCAGATACGGGTGGAACTGGAGGCTTGATATAACCGTTGCCAACTGGAGAAGCTGAAAACACAGAATGGATATTCTTACTGGCTGAAAATAACATCATCAATATTCAGATGGGCTATGTTAAACCATAAATGTAAGGATATGAATCACATGAAGAATGCTGTACTCAACATCATAACCTGGCCTTATGGTGTTAGGATTTAACTATTTTGATTACATAAGTGTGTGTTATGCCGTATATATCTTGAAATACTTCTGGTTACCACATTGTTTTAGGTAAATTGTGTTGCAAAGACATGATACAGCTGAGAAATCCTAAAACATTTAGGATGTTTTTAGCTTCTTTTTTACGTTCCAGGGAAACGGACTATGAAAATGCACAGGGGAAAACAAGTGATTCCTTGTCCTGGTTTGCCTGATAACCAGGAGCATTCTGTCTTCTAGATTCATTCTAATAATGGAAAAGACTCTGGGGTCGTCCCTTCCAGAAGTTTCCAAGAACAATTTTCAGAAGCCCAGCTGGCTCTTGCTCCTGAAAGGGATGCCCCTCTTGAAGGATAAAAGGCTCACGCAGTGCCATCTATGCCATCCAAGGTGCGGGTTCGTTTCCCTCTCACCATCCTTCGGTTCAAGTCGGGATGCCCCTCCCCATCCTTTATAAAATGTGCAGATTCCCTACTTGGATTAGATCCTGAACAGAGGCCATTAGCAGAATCTCCAGTCAGGATGCAGCAAACGGACCACTGCTTTGACAGTTACAGAAAAAGATTTTTTTATTCATAAATGAAAATTTCATGTCTCCCTACTTTTGACTACCCTTTGACATGTTGAATTCTAACAAGGACTAGCCCCTTCCACCTAAGTACCTGTAAGATGGTCAGTTAACAATATTCAATGAAAGAAATATGAGAGTAGGTGAGCTTAGGTGACAGGCATTAGGTATGCTGAGGAGAGGACGATGATAAAGTAGACTTTGAGAAGGAAAACTAGATAGTTTGGGTGACTGGATACAGAGATTAAGGAGAGGAGTGAAGAAAAACAAAAGGCAAGACTTGAATTTGCCACGGGCTGGCAACTATTTACACAGTATTTACATTGATTGTACTTACAACTACTTACATAGCATTTACATTGTATTAGGTATTATAAGTAATCTAGAGATGAACTAAAATATACGGGAGGATGTGCATGGGTTATATGTAAATACTACACCATTTTATATAAGGGACTTGAGCACCCATGGATTTTGGAATCTGTAGGGCTCCTGGAAGCAATCCCCCATGGGCACTGAGGGCACCCTACAGTTTGAGTCTATTCCTCTCCACTGCTTTCCCTGCTTTCTATCCAGCCGGGCTAGCAAGCCCATCTACACTCTACAGTCCGGCCACTACCCTCTCCTCCACTGGCTGGGTCCAGGCCCTGCCCTCCACTGTCCAGTTTGGACATTGGTTTGGCTGTCAAGAGAATGGGGGTATGTCATCGATAATAAAGGAGGGAAAAAGTTCTCCATGAAAGCTGAACACACTTTTCTCAAAACTACAAATAAATTCAAGCCTTCTCTTAAACTTCTTTCTATCTCAAGCTAAATTCTGAGGAAGCCAGGCAAAAATTTTATTAATTGTATTAATTTTATGGAATTACCAGCGTGTTCTCACGTCATGTAGATTCTCTGTCATCTTTCTTACTCTTTCCTAACATCCCCTCCTCTCTACTTCATTTAACCTGCCATACAGTTGGGGACTCCCTTACATCTGGAGGGTCTTCCCATATCTCAACTACCACTAAACTTTAAGAATACGGCCTCTCAAGTTATAAAAATAAAATAAAATCGGTTGTATACGATTCCATTTTCTCATTTCTCCATTCTCACTAGCTCCATCCTAGTCTAGGCCTTTGGAAACCTACGGCTAGATTATTACAGCAGCCCCACTGCTGGCTTAATTCCACTCATTTCACATACCAAACGAGCCTTCCTTCAGCTTAATTCGAACACATCTCTGCTCAAAATGTTCAACGGCTCTCAATTCTCCTCATCCTGCTTCAAACACATGGCCTGGTACTGAACGCACCCAAGTCGTGCTGATGGCCCCGCTGGCCCAGGTGTGCACCGTTCTCACCTGCACCTTCCTGCTGGCCCTCTGCTGCTGCTTTCCACTCTTCTCTGCTCATCTAATCCTCCTGGCCTTTCAGAACCACTCTTACTCTCATCTCCATGAAACCTACTCCACCAGGCCCATCCTCACTGGTCAGTCTGTTTGACAAGGTTTAAACGTTTAACTCTCGCGCTTTGGCCTTGTAC
The DNA here is from genome assembly GCF_937001465.1 of Orcinus orca. Taxonomy (NCBI): domain Eukaryota; kingdom Metazoa; phylum Chordata; class Mammalia; order Artiodactyla; family Delphinidae; genus Orcinus; species Orcinus orca. Next base: position 70,156,657 of record NC_064576.1, read on the forward strand.
ATCCTGCATGACCTAAGGAAGGCTCCAGAGATGGCTGACAAGTGAAGTCATTATCAATTAGTCACGCAGTGTTGCTGAGGGTTGGCTCTGTAACTGAACCACATACTTTTCTGTGTCCCCGCACAAGACTGTAGCCTCCCAGATCTAATACAGAGTTCTTTGCACAGGTAATAATAAATCTCTTTAAATAAATAAATGACATCTAACTTTATTTCTGTATGTCTTGACGGGATTCGTAAGGAGGGAAGACTATGAGAAGAATCAGTGGTCACAGTTTGAAAGGAACAGGGTGAAACATTTGCAGTGAAGAGTCATTAGTAAACGGCACTCCTTGCAGCTTACTGAAAGGTACTATTGATTCTAAAGGGCATATTCAAAATCAGGTGATGCAAATGAAGTCCATTCCTCTGCCCTACCTCCCACCCTAAGTGCAAGAACCTGGTGGAAGTAGGAAGCCTCCCAGGTCCAACCTACAGAAGGACGTGGCATCTCCACGAGATATCTTTCTAATGTATCAAGGGCCCTGTGCCACAGGACTGAGACTGAAACAGAAACCGAAGAAGTCTAAGTGGAGGACTTTTTATTCCCCTTAGTTTTCCACAGGACTTAATCCGTTTCTAGAAGACAGCAATAGTCAGGTTGATGGGATACAACTGCAAGACCAGATCCACCATCATAAGGCTCTGGGGCTTAAAAGTCCTAACTATAATGAGAGAATTTTCCTAACAGCGACCTGTAGCAGTCCTCCTGCAAAGCTGCATCTTCAACCAGAAGAGCTGAAATGCAGGTATCAGAATGTCTCCCAGACAACTCTTCCATTTAAAAGGCCAAAGTACCAATTCACTGCTATCATAAAAAACGGTATCTGCCAATACTTCAAAGCCCAGACATCCTCGTGAGTACAAAAGTCTGTGTGCACAGCCTTAGCAAGCGGGAACTATACAAGCCCAGCGGAGCCCTGTGTCAGAGCTGAAAGCGACTCAGGGAGAGGGTGCCCATCATTCTGGCTGCAAACAGACCAGCTGGGCAGATGGAGATGCCGTGAGAGTTAATGGGTAAGTGTCCTTGAACCAGACCCACTCCCAAGTTTTAGAAAGCCCTCTTCATTCCCACCATAATTCATAACAAATTCTAGCTTTTTGTTAGGATAATTTTCATGGCACCTTTCAGTGACTCAAATTATAGATTGTTACCAAATATAGTTGAGAAGCAGAAAATACATGTTCCTGGTACTCGAAATTTAGTCATAGTTCACACTAAACATTAGATCACTACCATTGGAAAAAAATCGTTATCTCCTCCCTCAGCACTTGATTGCCCTTAATCTACACATAACTAAGATCAACTGTCTAGTTTCTAAGTTCATAATAGTCTGGAAACAGAAAATTATAAGGGAAAGGTACAACATCTATGGGTAGATGCACTAACAGCAGCAGAAGAAACAAAGGCACAACTCTCAAAAGCCAGCAGAACTTAAAAATGCAGTTGCCTGAAGCCAGTTAGTACAGGGCCACAGAATAGGACACTGGGGGCAAGGATAGCTCTATTCTGCAGGCTGTCATGATTAGCCTTCACGATAACCCTGAGTCCCGTGGAAGGGTTAGAATAAGTTCAACATCTAGTCCTGTAATTGAGAAGGTGAGGAAAAAGAACGATATAAATTTGCAAAAGGTTTCCATTTCAAAAGGAAAACACTAAAAACGTTTTGGTATATTAAGGGGTCAACTTTGCTCTCAAAAATTAAATCTATTTCTTCATAGGTCTGATTTTTAACTAAAACTTCTTTTTCATCGAAACACATAAACCAACCACCAACTCAGTAATTGCCACACTAAGGCCCCCTTTTCCAGCTCTGCAAATGCAGGCGGTTACAGTCTGACCTCTGTCTCCTCTGCTTCCGCATTTGTGGATTCAACCAACCCTGGATGGAAAATGATTAAAAAAAAAAAATTCCAGAAAGTTCCAAAAAGCAAGACTTGAATTTGCCACGGGCTGGCGACTATTTACACAGTATTTACATTGACTGTACTTACAACTACTTACATAGCATTTACATTGTATTAGGTATCATAAGTAATCTAGAGATGAACCAAAATATACGGGAGGATGGGCATGGGTTATAGGTAAATACTACACCATTTTATATAAGGGACTTGAGCACCCATGGATTTTGGAATCTGCAGGGCTCCTGGAAGCGATCCCCTGTGGGCACTGAGGGATGACCCTACAGTTTGAGTCTATTCCTCTCCACTGCTTTCCCTGCTTTCTATCCAGCCGGGCAAGAAGCCCGTCTACACTCTATGGTCCGGTCACTACCCTCTCCTCCACTGGCTGGGTCTAGGCCCTGCCCTCAGTCCACCCAGCTGCTCTGGATGGTCAACATCCTCTTAACATGGGACCTCTGGAAATACGGATCCCTCAGGATAAAAGGGTCCTGACAGGCCATCATCTCCTCTTCCCCACCTAAAGACAAGTCGAAGGAACAATTTAACTTGGAGTAAACACTTTTCTCATTTGAATTTCTCGTATGTGATGGATTTTTAAGCTTCAACTCCACCTGCCTTTATCCTCTCTCCTTTTCTTCATCTCATCTTCCTATTTTCACACAACAGCTCAATGTCCCTAGAAAGTCACTGAAACCGGTGTTCCTAGGGGCGGGTGGGGAGCTGAGGCGGGGTTGAAGAGAAGAGCATCACTTTCAGATATTAATCAGGCCTCTAACTAGTGAATCTTTGGAAATTTGCTTTGCTTATATTTTCCCATTTACATTTTAATCTCGGAGGAAACATGTTCTAATTCTTCTTTGGTCTTAAATGGGTTTTGTTGATGCTATTTTATTACTTTCATGCTAAATTCTGTTTCAGTTGGTTCTGCTGGATGGTTTCAGGAGGTGTTTTCCCCCTTTTACTGGGTGTCTACTTCTTCTATCCAGCAGGCTCCATTCCTTAATCTGTTAGAAGTCCGTTTTAGGCTTTTGCGGCCCATTCGTTACCTCTTTATTAGATCTATTTCTGACCGCAAGTGATGATCTTTTGAGAGTGACTCTTTTTTCCCCTAATTTCATCAACTAATACCTTAATTTTTAGCCTGACTGCTCTTAGCTGGCTACGGTCTTCAGTACAATTTCCCTGAGTTACCCACATTTCCACGAATTCCTAACCTCCTAACTGCAACACCAGCACAAACAGCTCCAAAACGCACGGTGCAGCTACATTTTTATTGCGACACTAAGGAAAGGAAAGGCTGTAACGAGTTTCCCTGTGTAAGTGCCCCAGAGGCTAGAAGTGGCGATCTATGTTACAGGAGAGCAACTGTTTTTCTCAGTTAGGTTTTCAGACACGTTAATACCATCGCTCGTTATAGCCTACCATCCATTCATGCTTTCACCCATTCACTTCAACCAATATTTAATGAATGAGGGCTGAGGCTTCAGGCTCTGTTCTAGGCACTGGGAAGATAGCTGTGAACAGATGGGTCCTGCCCTCATGGAGTTTACAGTTTACTGAGGCAGGGTCATATAATCAGCAATTTCATGTGTGTGTATACACACACACACACACACACACACACACACAATGTGTTAGACTGCAATATGTTCTAAAAGACGAAGGGAAAATTAAATTGAGTGAGCAAATAGAGGAACCTGCTCTTGTCTATCTGCCCAAAGGTGCTTAGATGTTACAGTCTACAACTGTTGCGGAGAGGGATGAAAGACACGTGCATTCTTGGTGTCCAGAAAACCCAGAGCGCTTGCCTCAGGCAGGGTCTGCTTTTCTGATCCATCCCTGTGGCCTGCCTGTATCTGTGTCAGTTGGATTGGAAATGAGAGTTTTAACCAGCCTGTGAAGGGCATGAATCAAAATGCTGACCAGACACACGGCTTCTTCACCTCCTTCACAAAGTACAGGACTCAGAAAAGGGGGCATCTCTGCCAGCTCTTCAGCAGCTTACAAAGACAGACAAGCAAACAGCCAGCTTTTCAAAACACTCAATGCTTCTTCTGATGTTTCCATTACTGGAACCACACCGTGAGCATTTGAAAAAGAAAATGGTTTACTTTTTTTTTAAAGTATCCTGAGATAGTATGTAGTAACTGTTCAGAGTAGGTACTCCTCCTAGAAATGAAGGTCTATTTAAACAACTTTACTTTCTAGAGATCTAAGTAACCTTATCTTTCAAAATAGGAGTAAACTGATTAGATTTCTTTGTTCACAGTTGGGTATACATTATTCTTTCTGCCAGTTCTCGGTGCCTCGCTCATTTTAGAGGTTTGGAGAGCAAACCCCTTTTGTAACCAAGAACTGGGTCCTTCTTTAGGGCCATACGTCCCCCCCTCAATCCCTCCTTTCCTGTAAGACTTATTTTGTTTACTGGGATTACAGGAACATTGCATAAAACATAAACCAAGGATGACGCAGCTACTGTGAGAACGTGTCACACTATGTATAGACCAATAATAAATTGTCCACTAATGCATTTATGAGGGTGCTTAAGAAATGGCATTTTAAAGGGACTGCAAGTACTCAAAATGACCAGAAACCCTGAAGGTCATGGAAAGTAAATTAGGACAAAAAGAAAAAACCCTCCAACTATGATCAGATGATTTATTTTCCTCTGAAGAGTATTATTAAGAAGTGGAGGGCTTCCCTGGTGGCACAGTGGTTAAGAATCCGCTTGCCAATGCAGGGAACATGGGTTCGAGCCCTGGGCTGGGAAGATCCCACATGCCACGGAGCAACTAAGCCCGTGCGCCACAACTACTGAGCCTGCGCTCTAGAACCCGCAAGTCACAACTGCTGAGCCCGTGTGCCACAACTACTGAAGCCCGTGTGCCTAGACCCTGTGTTCTGCAACAAGAGAAGCCACTGCAATGAGAAGCCCGCGCACCACAACAAAGAGTAGCTCCCCACTTGCCGCAACTAGAGAAAGCCTGCACACAGCAACGAAGACCCAATGCAGCCAAAAATAAATAAATAAAAAGGAGAAGTGAAAGATATTGGGATAAGAAGAAACAGTTAGCTTGAGCAACAGAAAAATATTTAAGGGATAGAAGATTCCTAAATAATAGTATATATTTCAAAGTAGGTCAATAAAAGACTACTAGGCAAAAATACTCAGAAATAATTTTTGCCTTGGAAGAGAAATATATTCAATGACATGTTAAGTTCTGCTTAATTAATTTCCATAAAGTTCTAATAATGTGAAATGTTCCTCCCATTTTTGTTCATTAAACACATTCCTGTTTTCTCTTACACTATTTAGCTCTCAATTCTATAATTCTCAAATTGTGTTCCTTCAAGTTTCAGGGTTCACAAGATATCTCTAGGACAATTAATATCTTTAATCCTCAAAAATAATCCTAGAAGGTCAAACAATCTCCCTTTTACAGATAAGACCATGTAGGTTCAAAGAGGTTACATGATCTGCCGAAGGTCACAGAGCGGTTGACTCAGGATCTGAACCCATGTTTACCTGACAGCATATCTTGTGAGCTTCCCGTATCACCCTGTCTTAAAACACAGCAGTTGCTTGCGATGAAGACTAAATAATATAAGTCCCTTTACCCACCCACAAGGCTTTTTCCCCTGGCATAAACTAGTTTGGGGACTTCAAGGGATGACAAGATAAAATATAAATGTTGTAATTTGGAGAATGAGGCTTCCTGTGGATTAGTATAGATGGTTATTTTCTAGAAAGACTCATACAACCTCCAGACATGGGTCCCATGCCCAGTTGTATGTCTTCTTCACCTTGAATGCATCTTTTAGGCATTAGAGGAGGCTAAGAAAGGCTAGGAGTACAAAAAAGAATCAAGAATTGAAGACCCGAGACTTCCCTGGCAATCCAGTGGTTAAGACTTCGCCTTCCAACGCAGGGGGTGTGAGTTTGATCCCTGGTCGGGAAGCTAAGATGTCACGTGCCTCACGGCCAAAAAACCAAAACATAGAACAGAAGCAATATTGTAACAAATTCAATAAAGACTTTAAAAAATAGTCCACATCAAAAAAAATCTTAAAAGAAAAAAGAATTGAGGACCCATATAAATATATGAAATCTGATTAATGACACACCTTAGAAAGGTCTAGAGACTATTCTTTCCTGATGATATAACCTTTAGCTGGTTGTTATCCTAAGAAGAAGCAAGTGAACTTGAAGGCACAGTTCTCTGTGTTTACTTCAATCTGCTGCCTCTCAAAACCGTTTTTGTCTTCGGTCTCCCAAAGACTGAACACCTTGGAGAGAGTGAAAAAGTTCAGTAAAGAGACAGTAAGCATCAAGTCACTGCCCTGTTTTCTTTCTCTCTTCCTTTACCTTCCAGTATTTTATCTTAGAGAAATGACAGTAACACTTGAGTGATTTCCTTTATAAATGTCTGTCATCTGCTAAGATGCAATTACATGGACTTTCCCCTGATCTTCCAAGTAAGTACTGTCATCAGAGCCTGAGAGAATGTTTGCCAAGATCTGTGAGCAAAGGAAGATGAGGTTACATTGACATTTCAAGGTCCATTCTCACCAAAAGGAGATAGAATAACCTGCTAGAGGCGGGATAATTCTCAATTTCAACTTCTGTCTTCTCCCGAACAGAACTGACATGTGGCTCTCATTCATGTGGCCCTCACTGGCCATCCTCTCCTCTTTCTTGTATTTTCTCCTTTCTACTGTCTTCCTCTTATGGCTCATTTTATGCAGTAAAGTCTCATTAATTTGAAATTCCTTAATTTAAAATCTATGATACATTGGACAAGGCCTTGCATTCTTTTATGTTAGCTTTGAAAAAGATTTGCTACCTTTTGATGTGAATCAGGGGTGCTCAGAAACTCTGCACATCAGATTCTCCTGGAAGGCTGGGCCCTACCTGATTCAGGGGCTCTGGGGTAGGGCTTGATAATTTGCATTTCTAACCAGTTCCCAGGTTATGGCAATGCTGCTGGCCTGGGGACCATATACTGAGATCTCTGAGGAAAGCAAAGGGGACCAATTAATCCAGTTGATAGAAGTGTTTTTGTTTTTTTGAAAATGCAAGTTTTTATTATCATTACTATTTTTTTTCATTTTGTTTCTACATTGTGTTTCTTAGAAGTGTTTTTCATTCCTTTTGCCTATAGCAAAACTGATATGTTTCATGAACTCCAATAAGTTAATGCTTTGTAGGCAAAACAGAGGAAGAGCACTGAATGGAGAGTCCAAGGTCTGAGTCCCAGCACAGCTGTGTGTGTCCCTGGGAGAGGAACCTGCAGCAACTGGTCTTTGCTCTCCTTACCTGTCCTTCTTAAAGAGGCCAGGCCTCGTTGTCCTTTCTAGCTCCAGTATGCTATGACTGTATAAAAATATGCACTGACGGGCTTCCCTGGTGGCGCAGTGGTTGAGAGTCCACCTGCCGATGCAGGGGACACGGGTTTGCGCCCCGGTCCGGGAAGATCCCACATGCTGCGGAGCAGCTGGGCCCATGAGCCATGGCCGCTGAGCCTGCGCTCCGGCAACAGGAGAGGCCACAACAGTGAGAGGCCTGCGTACCGCAAAAACAAACAAACAAACAAAAATGCACTGACGCCATATAAAACATCACTTATTCAAACACTTAGTAATCAACACTTGCCTTCCCTGGAATTAATATAAACCAGTGAGATTCCATTGTCTGTCTTCTCTCTAGAGGAAACCTTGACAAATACTCCTGACCCTTCCAGTTCTACCTCCATTTCTGCTCTGGTTCCCACCCACCTTTCTGAGACTGGCAACTCCCTACACTCCAGGTAGACATAAGAGGAAACCTAGCTTCATGCTGAGCTGTAAATTCAGGACTCGTGTCAACATTTTTTCAAAAACATTAGGTGCTGAGAGTCTGCCTTTCACAAAACCCTGTAGTAGACCCAGAAGGACAGAGGCATCAACTCTGTTCCAGGCCACCGATTCGCCAGACTTTGTGGAATAGATGGCATCTGACCCAAGGCTTAAAGGACAGGTAGGACTCTGACAGGTAGAGATGAGAAAGGCACAACCCAGGCGAGGGCTCAGCATGGCAGGTGCCTGGAGGCATCTGCTGAGGGTCTCTCCTTGTCCTGTCCTCCCTCACCCGCCCACCACGCATCCTCATCACAGCACACATGCACAGACTCTGTCTTCACCAAGGAACTGAGAAATTCTCAAGAACGGGACCACATCTTGTCCTTATCTCAAGCACTGAGTACAATGCCTAGCACAATTAAACAACTGTGCTTACTTAATGGAACCACACCCATCTGATTCCACAGCACACAGCCTTTGTGTGAATGAAATCACTGAACAAGTATATATATGAAAAACTTAAACTCCTAAGTCCTATAAAAATGTAGGTTTTTGTCTTTCTCCAAGTCTCCAGTTGGTTTGCAGTGGGAGCTGTTCCACATGTAGATGTACTGTTGATGAGATCACTGAGGGAGGTGAGTTCCTCGACCTCCTACTCCACCATCTTGACCTCCTCCTGTGCATAATTTTTTTAAATTTATTTATTATTTTTGGCTGCGTTGGGTCTTCGTTGCTGTGTGCAGGCTTTCTCTAGTTGCGGCGAGCGGGGGCTACTCTTCATTGCGGTGCACGGGCTTCTCATTGCGGTGGCTTCTCTTGTTGCAGGGAATGGGCTCCAGGCACACAGGCTTCAGTAGTTGTGGCTCGTGGGCTCTAGAGCGCAGGCTCAGTAGTTGTGGCGCACGGGCTTAGTTGCTCTGCGGCACGTGGGATCTTCCCGGCCCAGGGCTCGAACCCGTGTCCCCTGCATTGGCAGGCAGATTCTTAACCACTGTGCCACCAGGGAAGCCCCTGTGCATAATTTTTTAATGAGGAGGCAATAAGGGGAATTTTCTATCCAAATGACAACTTCCTCTTCTCTAGTCTTTCTCCTTTGCCATTATATCATGTCAATAATAAATATTCAGTGCCTTACCCACTTTTTATATCATTTAAAAGTATTCAGTACTTTACAGTTTTTTCATCATCCTAATAAAAACCTTTGACTCTTGAAAAAAATGTAGGTTTTTAATTCTTATTATTAGAATTAAGGTCTTGGATGACAAGTCAACGAGTTTGGATTCTATTTGAAGCTAGCCGGTTTCTGGGAGGAATGCTGATCGATATTGTTGTGTGGGATGGGCTAAAAAAAGGGCTGTTTGAGGGACAACACAAATTAAAGACCACTGTACCAACTCTGAGAAAAACAATGAAGGTGGGAACCTGTATGGGGCCCATCAGAGCAGAAAGGAAGGTCCTACATCTTACAGAGATGATCTGAAATCCTATCACATCACGATTTTCCAATAAGAAAGTCATGCAAGATATGTTTCCCTGGTGAGATGTTATAATGGTTAAGGCATTGGAAAAACTTTTTTAGAATACTGACTCTAGAAGCTTTCTCAAAATCCCCCCACACCGTGGCAGGAGTTCTTGTCCCCCCAAGCACTGAAAACTGTTGGCTAGGTATTCCTGGGAATAGCAGAGGGGTTCCCAGTCTCCTAACACTAGAACAGAGCAGCAGGGCAGAGAGGGAATTGTATCTTGCCCTATGTCCATCCTCATCAAGTTTTCAAAACAGCAGAGTTAATATCCATTTACAAGAAACAATGGGGATGTAGGAACAAGTTAAATGTCACCCTAAGGAAGCAAAAGAAATAATCCAGAATTGGGTCCATTTTATAAGAAAAGTGCACTAATGTCTACCAATCAATGGAAGAGATGAAAATAGTATGATTAAAGGAGACTTAGGAGACAGAGCAGACCTTCTTTGAATCATGACTTGAGCAAACCAACTGCTGGAAGACATTTAAAAAAATGACAATCAAAGCAATTTGAATATGAACTGGATATCAGGTAATATCAAAGAATCATGGTTAACTTTGTTAGGAATGATAATGGCATTGTGGGTAGGTTAGAAAATACCTATATTTTGTAGACTGTATACTGATTATATAGAATTCAATGAAGTGATGCCCATATTTGATTCAAAATACTTAAGAGAAAGATGGTGTACATGAAGTAAACATGATTAAATCTTGATAACTTAACTCTGAGTGATGGAGATGTGTTGTATAATGTACTATTCTTTCTCCTTTTGTGTTTGTTTGAAAATTTTTCATAATAGAACATTTTTAAAAGATAAGGCTCATTTGTAAAAAGTTTCCATTATTGCCTTATAGCGGGCAATAATGAAGGAATGCTATCTTAGAACCTCAATTCAAAAAATAAATTATTATATAAGAAAACTGAACACCATCTATAATCTAGGTTTGATCACGTAAGTTAGAATGTTCACTAAGATTTCAAGTCCAGCTACATCCTGTCACATTAACTGTGCTGGACCGAATGGTGTGTATCTTGGAGCACTTACACTTACAACACACAGCAAGGGTGAATACAGGTGGGATGTCATTCCCCTAGGTGTCCTTTTTCATAGTTATGTTATGATATTTCAGAAATATTTTTGTCTGAAAATACTATGAATGCGATCAGTTAATCAATTTGCTACAAATGAGTCCTTAATATGGATAAGGTGCTCTGCAAATTTCAGTGGAGAATACAAAGATAAATTTAAAGTGACAATTTGAAAGATTTTTAAAATTTATACATTCAGTCACAAGGTGCCACAAGACAGTGTCAGGTTGATGAGCCAATGGACGAGCACATGAATTTAGGAGAGCATTCATTAATTTGTTCATTGATTCGGTCATCAACTATTTACTAAAAGCCCACTCTGCTGCAAGCAGTGTGCCACCTGCAGTGGGGGAAGGCAGGTGCGACTCCTGTCCTCATACAGCTGATGGTACGTGGGGTATGTGGGGGAGATAGGCATTACATAATAAACACACCCAGAAAGAGAATCACAAATCGAAGTGCTATGAGGGCTGAAGAGAGAAAAGGGGGGAACTCAGAGACATAGAAAACAAGCTTATGGTTACCAAAGGAGAAAGGGGGGCAGGGGAGGGATAAATTACAAACTTGGGATTAACAGATACACACTACTGTACATAAAATAGATAAACAACAAGGACCTACTGTATAGCAAAGGGAACTATATTCAATATCTTGTAATAACCTATAATGGAAAAGACTCTGAAAAAGAACATACATATATACAACGGAATCATTTTGCTGTATACCTGAAACACTGTAAATCAACTATACTCCAATGAAAAAAATCCTACGAGAGAGACAGACAGGGTGGACATATCTGTGACTATGGGATCAGGGCAGGACCGTCTGGGGTGGTGACACTGACACTGAGACTTAGAAATTACTGATGATAGATACAGTCAGAGAAGCCTGCAAGGCAGAAGAGAATGAGAGCAAAGTGGGGGGAAAAGGATGCCTCATGGTGGCCCACTTGCTCGCTTCCTTCTAGTTTTATTAGAGGTTCTTCTGGCCAGACACTCCTTGGCACCTCCTCTTACTGACAGCCTCCATCCCCTTTACCCAGCTTTGCCCTCCTGCAGAGTGCCGGCCACCTCTTGATATTCAGTGATATATTTTGTACTTGTTTTCTATCTGTCTCCCCTACTACACTTAAGTACAACAAGGGCAAAGAATTTGTGTAAGTCCTCTTATATCCTCACTTTCCAGCTTAATAGCCAGTACTCAGTAAATAGTTCTTGCATTAAGAAGGAAGGAAGCATTAAGGTATATAAGGTCATGAACTGTCTCCAGCCTAGCACCTTGATATTCAACCCAAGACTCACATCAAGTCTACTGGGAGAGCTCCTTCTGCCACCTAACAGGACACTGACAAATAAAGCACCAAGATGCCCAGGAGGAGAATGTTATATCAAGGACGACAGCACGTCATTTCGGTGGAGAAGTTGACTAATGGTGTGTTGAGGAGGCCTGGCTTATGAAATCTTTACAGCAGAGCTTGTCAAGTGCAGGTTGGGACCTGTTAATCATGAAACCAACCGAGTGGGTGCTGACCAGCATGACTGCAATGAAATAGAAAAGTGTAGAAGAAAAAACAGCAGAGCAATGACACCCTGCATAGTGAGGCGAAGCACTGTTTCATGATACTTTTGTTTCCAGTCTCTGTCTGTGCCCACAGATATGTACGTGAGTGTGTGCTCTGGGACATAACGCAAAATGTGTTTCCCACTGTGGGGCGTGGCCAAGAAGGCTCTAGAGGCTGCAGGAACAGCAGTCATTTGTAGGCTGCTGTCTAGGCGGTAGCCTCAGGTCCACCCAAAAGGACAGACCCAGCTTCTTGAACTACTTTATTAGAACCATATTTAAGCCAGAATCAAGGGTAAGAGAACAGAAGTTTCTGCAGCTGCATGAGTGGGCACGTGGCACAGGGACCCAACCTGAAGTGACAATGAAGATAGGGCAGGCTGGATGTGCGGGGACGGCCACCAGAAAGCAGGGCCAGGCACTGCCCTTTCTTGACATTAAAGGTCACGAACCAAAGTTTTAGCTGTTCCCTTCAGGATACCCTTGGAGACTACATGATGCAGGGCGGGAGGTGAGGGGACTTGAAAAGGAGTCCGATCCTACATATGTCTTTGTTAATATAATATATATCATAAAACAATATACATACAGGGGGTGGGATGAACTGGGAGATTGGGATTGACATACCTACACTAATATGTATGAAATAGATAACTAATGAGAACCTGCTATATAGCACAGGGAACTCTACATCACTTTGCTGTACAGTAGGAACTAACACAGCATTGTAAAACAACTATACCCCAATTAAATACATAAATAAATAAAGCATGTTACTGTGCAAAAAAAATACATACACATCAGTATAATATACATTACAATACGCATTCTACTATAAAATATATACACATATATGTGTATGCAATAATCTACCTATACATATGTATAATATAGATGTTATGCATATACATTATTAATACATATGATAACACAAGATATGCTTGCAACATCTGGAGTGAGAGAAGGACTTCCAGTGCAGGGTATACAATAGAAACTCTATAATTTTTCCATGAACTAACTGAATAACTGAAATCCTTTATAGTCTGGTTAGTTTTTTATTTTGTCAAGATCAAAATATTTATTAAATTCCTGGTTCATATGTGCTTATTTATTTAGATGTCAACTCATTTAATAAAAAATATTTTAGGTTTTATTAAATTCTTAAGTCGTTACGGAACTGTACAATGACTGTAAAATTCACTTGATACGTGCCTACCACAAGTTTATCATCTAAGGCAATGATAAATCTACCAATTCACAGAAAACATATTAGTTGTTACTGATCTCTTAGCAGTTAAGTTTATATATTGTGAGCAAGAAAGACAATGAGTTAAAGAGAAGTTGAGATGGCTAGCAGAGCATGGGAGTGGTCTGTCCAGTGGTAACACAGCAAGGGTCAGTAACATTTCCAAGAGACATCAAACAACAAAAGTATTAAGCATTTCACATAAGTCCTATTACAATGCAGCATTTTTTCCAAATGCATCCATATGTTTTGTCTTTTAACTTGTATGCTTGTTATACATGAAAAAAAAATCTCTTGAGAGGAAAAAGTTTCCTAACATACACTCCACTTTTATAAACCATAAGGGGTAAATTAATGACTAATAGAGATTTTATTCCTAGAAACAGAATGGTATTATATGTAAATATCTAATAGTCTCATTAGAGATAGTGCACAATAATTAACCAGTAATTAAATCTCCCAAATCATTAATAAACAAAATGTTTCTTCTCTATTAGAGCAGTTTGTTGTGCGTTTACCATTTACAAATTAACTTTTCCTCCACCTTCATTAAATAGAAAGTTAAATGGTGGATATCCAAGATGCATGTAATTAACTCTGTGTCATGGAAGTTACCTCTCATTAAATTTTTGGAACTCCTGTACAATATTGCTTACAAGGTTATGCTAGAGCTAATGTAACCAGGCTATTACTTGGATAAAGAAAAAGCAGCAGCATGCAATTTGGACCCAGTTAATGTTGGTTAACATATGGTATCCTGTTTTTTAGTTCATAAAAAAGAAAAAACATTTTTTTAAATGTTGGAGAAGGCTAGGTCAAAAGCAAAGGAAAAACTGCTTTAGGCCCATTTCAATGTTTGAAAGAAAACAAATAAGGATATTTACAACAGTATTTAGAAGAAATCAAGCATAAACCCTACCTCTGCTGTAATATTAAATGTGATGGTATTGACTATTTTCCAAATACATGTTAGCAATTTTTACAGATTAGCAATTTTATAGAACAGATAGTCATATCGAATCTTTTAGTGAAACTTCAATGCACAGAAAAATTCCATGACATCATGGCTTTGTTGTTCCACAGACTCATGTATAAAACTGACCAAATCTTACCTCAGAAACACTGCAGTCCCAAACAGAAACCCCAAAGGGTATTATTCTTGTCTCTGAACAGTGACATTATAAGTAATTCCCTGCATGGAGATGCAAGTGCCCCTCCCACCCCCATCCATGGTAACCTTTAGGAAAATCCGCCCTACACCCAGCGCTTAATAACCAGTTACCCACTCTGCACAATTAACAGCCTTTCATACCTACCAAGCCCTTTTATGAAGCTGATCACACAGGATCGTCTCCAACAAGCTGTTGTAATCTCCATGAGCCTGAAAAGGAACCCGAACTCACAGTCTGGAACCGTTACACAGACTGTGTTCCAAAGCAGAAAAACAGAATGACCAAGTCCATGACCCTGCTGCTCTCTGCCACCATAAGTGTCTCGGCCACAAGGTAGGGCTCTTTTATTTCTGGCCCAAGGTGTATTTTTAGTCAGGTACTGAAGACCTACAGTAGAAGACAAACTAAAACAGGCCTTCCGTCCAGGGAACACTGTTCATACCAATGGGACAATTTTTAGCTGCACAGTAAGACAGTGACCCACAACTAGCAAAGTGCCTGTATGTCTATATTTAACCGCAAGAACATACTATGCTGCCAGATTAGTCAAGCTGCTTAGAGCACTCCAGGAACATGAGCCTGACCTCCACAGCTCACCACAGACAGTTCACGCATTCCGATTCCATGCACGACCCGTGGAGCCGACCCACCGGGCTGCAAGAGTGTTCCTGGGACCAAAGAAATACAAGAGCAAAGATAACACAGGGTGGGTGATAAACCGTTGCTTTGGGAACCAGGATCTCTTGGCCACAAGTGTGAACAGCTTTAAACAGCTTAAGTTCTTACAGACAAAACCAACAGCAGAGAAGCCCTATTTGAAGCCAAGAGTCAGTGAGAAACTATACACCCTTAAGGAAAACGCAACACTGAACATCTGTTAACGTAATGAGTAAAGGAAAGTGATTGGGTTTAAATCTACAGTTATATTATTTTAAAAGGCACAGCCGAAATCCACTTGTTAACAACTTAATTTATAACACCAAGAAGGAGCCAACACTGGTGAGCGTTGAGTGCTCTATCTTCAAAAGAAAACAGGTTCAGGCCAAGGAGATGGAGAAGGAAAATGCAAAGTCACTTAAAAACGAAATAGAAGTGTAACTAACTGATCTTTCAATGGGCATTATTTCCGACAGAAAAATTTTAGGAGGGTCAGTGAAAATCTATTTCTTCACTAACACAGCTGTGAAGAGCACAAAACCCAAGTCATTTTCTATTTTTGATTTGCTCAGGGTAACTGAAGGTTTGCTCTAGCAATATAGGTTGGAATTACAAAACAGCATGGTATGGGGAATTGACTGATGAACGGAAACATTTCACAGGAAGGAGAAAAATGTCCACATTACCAAAATGAACACTCCACGTGTTTTCAGGCAAGCTAAACGCCAGCAAAGACGCCCCCGTGGTACCACTGTGTCTTACACATCCAGGGTTTATAACGCCTTTTTTTAAGAGCTGACTGAGGTGCCCATGTGGCATTTGGTTTATGCTTTACTAAAAGGGGCCAAAACAATTACAAGTGTGCCTAGGGAGGTATCTGAATTTTGAGTAATAAGAATTCTTCAATTTTCCTCTTTCTGGATCTAAATTGGAATCAAGACTCAACTGAAAATTTGTACTTTGTCAGCTTCAAGTCTCTAGTGCTATTATTAGATCAACCTTTCCAATGATGTGACTGTCATTCAATTACAAAAAGTTACTTAAAAGAGCCTCATACAAATAAGAAAAAAAGTATCTATCATTTTATTTTTTCACTCTTTTTACAGATACCAATTACCAAACAGCATTTAAGGCAAGTGCAAGAGAGAAAGAGGTAGAAAAAAGAACGTTAGTGAGACATGGAACTGGATTCAGGTACTCTGCCAGGTACTTTTCACGTATTACTTCATTCAGCCCTCACAGCAACCTTATAAGGTAGGCATTACCAACTCCATTTTACAGTTGATGAAAAGGATTAAAAATAAGATTGCTCAAGGTCATTCAAATACAGAGTTGTCAGACTCCAGAGTCACTACACTTATTTTTATTCTACTACCTTCCTTCCTATGAATTGGAACTTCTAAACAATCGTAACCTTAGAGTATTTGTTTTTGTATACATTTAGGAGAAGCCCCCAAGTAATCTACTTTTTAATCCAAAAATTTCACATATCCCAAACCCAGCTGAATGCCAGAGAGTCTAGTCTCCTTTGATGCCCTCCCTGGTTTGTTCGTGCTTCTGTGGTACCATGGCCCTTAACAGTTTGGGGAACGTCCTTAGGGCATAAACCACATTGTTCTCATTTTTGGATGCCTAGTAGAGTTGAATTAATGAATAACAGAAGGTGTCTTTTAGAGTCAAAACAGATGACACAAAGTCCATCCATTAAAGCTCAGAGTCTTTGTTACTAAGAATTCCCACCTCACCTCACCCATCTCCACTCAGAGCTTATTTCTCCTACGGTACACATCATTTTAACCATCTTGACCTTGCCTCAATTTATGTTAGACTGAAAACATCAGATCATGGATGGGTGAAGGCTCCTACGGCACACTAACAGTTGAGTAAGTGACAGCTGTCAGCTCATGGCTGATACTGATAGAAAAATCAGAAAACAACGACAAAAAGCAGACCTAAAACTTTGGAAGGACAGCAGCCTTAGGATATTTTAGTATAACAAGAGAGAGCCCTTAACATTTCAAGAGCCCTAAAGGTAGCCATATGTGATGAATATTTAATAATGAATACATGTGCTGAAGATCTGAATTCATTTAGACATGGCTAAATTATGATAGCATACAACAGCACAGATACAATACAGAGAATAAAGTATGCTTTACGAAGAATTCTATTCAAAATTATTCAACTGAAATGTTCTGATACTTCAAGGGTTAAGCTTCATGACTTGGAGAAATTTACTCAGAGATCATTTGTTCCCTGATGATGTTACATAAATGTCATGCATTTTAAACGATATTAATGTAATCTAAGTTTAATCAATAACATACACTGGACTGCTGGCATGCTTAATTGACAGTACCATAATAACCCTCATATTAATGGAATGATGACTTTAAAAGTTGATGCCTTTTATTACTTTAATAGTTAATCTAATCATCTCACACCGGTCAGAACAGCCATCATCAAAAAATCCACAAACAATAAATGCTGGAGAGGGTGTGGAGAAAAGGGAACCCGCTTGCACTATTGGTGGGAATGTAAACTGATACAGCCACTATGGAGAACAGGATGGAGGTTCCTTAAAAAACTAAAAATAGAACTACCATACGACCCAGCAATCCCACTACTGGGCATATACCCTGAGAAAACCATAATTCAAAAAGAGTCATGTACCACAATGTTCATTGCAGCTCTATTTACAATAGCCAGGATGTGGAAGCAACCTAAGTGTCCATCAACAGATGAATGGATAAAGAAGATGTGGCACAGATATACAATGCAATATTACTCAGCCATGAAAAGAAACAAAATTGAGTTATTTGTAGTGAGGTGGATGGACCTAGAGTCTGTCATACAGAGTGAAGTAAGTCAGAAAGAGAAAATCAAATACTGTATGTTAACACATATATATGGAATCTAAAAAAAAAAATGGTCACGAAGAACCTAGGGGCAAGACGGGAATAAAGACACAGACCTACTAGAGAATGGACCTGAGGATACGCGGAGGGGGAAGGGTGAGCTGGGACAAAGTGAGAGAGTGGCATGTACATATATACACTACCAAATGTAAAATAGATAGCTAGTGGGAAGCAGCCGCATAGCACAGGGAGATCAGCTCAGTGCTTTGTGACCACCTAGAGGGGTGGGATAGGGAGGGAGGGAGGGAGACGCAAGAGGGAAGAGATATGGGGACATATGTATATGTATAACTGATTCACTTTGTTATAAAGCAGAAACTAACACACCACTGTAAAGCAATTATACTCCAATAAAGATGTTAAAAAAAAGTTAATCTAATATTCATAAAAATTTCCTTTCTGTTTCTGTGTGGCATGGTGGCTTGACTGCAAGTATTTTTAAGGGCAAGTGAAAGTCCAAACTGGTTGCTTCTATCTTCACAAGCTTACAAGCTGCAAGGACGTTCCTCAGTGTGTCTAGTTAACCTTATTGTTTTGGCAAAGACTGTTTCTAGGCTACTGACCGACTGATACTACTTCATGCTACTTTATTGGCATGAAGGTTAGATTACATAACCACTCTCATCAAATGCAGCCTATTAGACTGTATTCACCTCCCTTAATGTACAATCTACTCTATTATATTATGGGAAGCAAAAAATATCCTTTAGACACCAACTCAAATTTTTCCAGCTTGAAGAAAAAGTCAGCATTTAAAGTGGTGACACTGAACACAACCTATATCAATCAAAACCCTAAAGTCATGAGAAACTCAAGCTGATAATTCTTTTTTTTTTTTTTTTTTTGCGGTTCGCGGGGCTCTCACTGCTGTGGCCTCTCCCGTTGCGGAGCACAGGCTCCGGACGCGCAGGCTCAGCGGTCATGGCTCACGGGCCCAGCCGCTCTGCGGCATGTGGGATCTTCCCGGACCAGGGCACGAACCCGTGTCCCCTGCGTCGGCAGGTGGACTCTCAACCACTGCGCCACCAGGGAAGCCCTAAGCTGATAATTCTTTTTTTTCCCATCACTGGCCTTAAAAACTCAACATTTCTCACTGAGTCTTTAAAACCAATTTGGGATATAGTTAATGAAATATTTCAGTAATAGGACGTTACATTTTATTTGCATAATCACATGCACACTAGTCTTTCTAGAAATTTAGTAAATACAAGTGTTAAAATATTACCACAGAAATGTGGCCGTTAATGATAGATGCCAGTGTCAAGAGGATAATCTCTTTTCACTATTTTTCCATGAGATAACATAGTACAGAATATATTCATTCACTTGGATTCACAAATCTTTCAGAGACAAAGAACCTCTGAGGCTATCTTAGGGTAGGAACCAAATTAAGTACAACATAAGCAAACATCACGTGCAGCTTTGCCCCTTCCCTGTGGAAACCATAAGGGCAGAGAACCTTTAAAAGACAATGTGTCATTATGCTTGGAGGTAATGGCTATCAAACAGGCTTCTAGTCGTTACAAGCATGTCGTTACCTGAAGACATATGCAACAAACAAATGCAACCCCAAAATGTTTGCCAGGAAGGCCTCTAGGAAAATACTGGTTTGTTTTGGCACAGGGAGCCTCTCGAACCCAGCCACTGTTAAAGCAGTATTCTACCAACAGGTGTGCAATACTTACTATATACAGATTGTCTGAACCTATACAGGGGCTCTCTTTAAACCTGTGTATCACCCATGCTCTTGTAAATTACCAGGTGCACTCAAGCCCAACCTTAGAGAGGAAAATCAGAAGGGGTTCTATGCTACTGAGAAGGGAAAGAACTTACGTGTGTTAGCAATACTCTAAATGCTTTCTCTCCAAAAACTTTTCTCTGATGATGAATCAGCTTAGAGACATTCCCCAGTCCCACAACTATAAGTGCAATCCCTAACTGGATCTTTCCCTGGCCTACAGTCTTTTAATTATTCTATCTTGGAGGAACATTGCATTGATCCTGTTTCTTGCATCTAACTCATTTATTCTGGGGGGGAGGGGCCTGACAAAAGCCCATTTACCCAAAGCTGGGGAGCTCTTAAAAAGTAAAAATTCCAGGGCTTCCCTGGTGGCGCAGTGGTTGGGGGTCCGCCTGCCAATGCAGGGGACACGAGTTCGTGCCCCGGTCCGGGAAGATCCCACATGCCGCGGAGCGGCTGGGCCCGTGAGCCATGACCGCTGAGCCTGCGCGTCCAGAGCCTGTGCTCCACAACGAGAGAGGCCACAACAGTGAGAGGCCTGCGTACCGCAAAAAAAAGAAAAAAAAACCCAACTACTTGCGTCTAAGAAAGCATCATTTAAACAAAGATTTCCGAACTTGAAGTTTTGACCGGTCCTGAAAACATTAACCTTTTCTATAAAGTATGTAAATTCTTGTGAAATAGTTAATACCAGGAGCTCAAGGAATTAGCTTATATCCCTTTTGACTATTCATTAAGAAAGCATATAGGAGCCAACAGTGTCTAAAAACCAGTCACATTGAACATTTAGGAATCATTCAGCTAAGTATCCCATATCCATTTCCACCCAATGCTTATGAATCATCTTTACTGGTTTTATTTAGCAGCAAAAAAGAGACTTTTCCAAAAGAGAACTTTATACAATAGAAATGTACATAGTAAAACACCACTGGGCTTCCCTGGCGGCGCAGTGGTTGAGAGTCCGCCTGCCGATGCAGGGGACACGGGTTCGTGCCCCGGTCCGGGAAGATCCCACATGCCGCGGGGCGGCTGGGCCCGTGAGCCATGGCCGCTGAGCCTGCGCGTCCGGAGCCTGTGCTCCGCAACGGGAGAGGACACAGCGGTGAGAGGCCCATGTACCGCAAAAAAAAAAAAAAAAAAAAGCACCACTATTTTGAGGACTACAATGGTTGTTTTTCTATTAAGTTAAAATTTGCCTTTACAAGTCAGGGAAGGAGCAGGAAGAAGGCACTTAGCCACATACATTTTTACTACTAAGGAAGCCTCTTTCTCCACCTCCTTCATCTCCACAACCTTGCTCTGCCCAAGGATTCTTTGAGACAATTCAGTCTATACAATATGGTCTCCACACTCCACTTTGGATTTGGGGTTGATGATATTTTCGAGAATCAAAAAATATGGCCTGAGAAAGGGTCCTCCTTCAGGTAAGACGTTAAGTGTCCAAAGCAGGGCATCAGGGATCCGCCTGCGCCTAAATGAGGCAAAATAAGGAGCGGCAAGGACCCCTAAGTCCAGGTTTAAGGGAGACCTGCCCCACAACTAGCCATGGGATCTTGGGCAAGTCAAGCAGCTGGAGACCCAGACTATTCATCTGCAACGATAATGGATTCAGATGCTCACTACGAAAAAACACGGATCTTTCTGCAGCATTTTAAAAGCAACTCAACATTCCTTAGGCTCATCTAGAGAGCTTCATTCAAAGGAGATGTCATAAATCTAGCAGGCAGAACAAGCTGAGTGCCAGAAATCACCACTAAGCATAGTCAGTATAAACTAACTCCCAAAATGAAATCCAGGTTTAGAACATCTTTATTGTTTTAATGAAATGACTCTGCTGCCTAAAAGTCTGGGGACCTACTGAAAAATAATTCAGGATCATTTTACCTGTGCTGTTCATTACCAGGCAAATATAGCTATTAAGCGCTTGAAATGTGGTTAGTGCAACTGAGTTACTGAATTTTAATCAGTTTATAATTGAAAACCTGATGCTTGATTCAGTTACTGGAAAAATTTTAGGTACATTGGTAAATAATTTGCATACGTAAAACTACTTTTTTTCAACTGTAAGTTTTATGAAATCTAAATAGAGATCAAGTATTTTTGACCAATTTGGTATTCAAATTTAGATGTGCTGGTGGTGCGAGATAAATACACACTGAATTATTCCCCCGAAAGAGAATATAACATATTTCATTAATAATTTTTACGCTGATTACATGTCAAAATGATAATATTTTAGATATACTGGACTAGGTTAAAATACTAAAATTAATTTCAGATGCTTTTAAACTGTTTAATGTGGCCTCAAGAAAACTTTAAATTGCATAAAGGCTTTGCATTATATTTCTATTGTACATACTGTTCTCTAGACCAATTACCGCTTTATAAAACTTATACATATTGGGGCTTCCCTGGTGGCGCAGTGGTTGAGAGTCCGCCTGCTGATGCAGGGGACGCGGGTTCGTGCCCCAGTCCGGGAAGATCCCACGTGCCGCGGAGCGGCTGGGCCTGTGAGCCATGGCTGCTGAGCCTGCGCGTCCGGAGCCTGTGCTCCGCAACGGGAGAGGCCACGACAGTGAGAGGTCGCGTACCACAAAAAAAAAAAAAAAAAAAAAAAGATATCTCAGATATTAAATGCTTCCACATGGCAGCCAAATCCATATAAAACCAAAAATATAAAACTGACTAGGAAACAGATTTTTAAACATCTTAATACTCCCTTAGCCCTGTCTATCTTGCCCACATTACAGTTGAGTACACACGGATTTGTGATAGCCACTGTATCACCACCGTCATTCTTACTAAATATACATTTCCACCTTGTCTGCCTTTTTGGGGTCAGCACCTCACACTTCTTTGCAATTCACCTGGCTCCTACTGCAGTGTTTTGCACACAGTGTATCCTCAATGAATATTTATTCATTTGTTTATGTCTTTAATTTTTAAGCCACATCAAGGTGGGAAGAAAAACTGGTAAAACGGTCTGACAATATGTCAATTCCTCATGCAGACTTGCATTAGCAATACAGGCACACCACAGTCTCGATTCACACTGTTCCCACAGCAGAATCATTTCGTCAGTTAATCCCCACCTGAAACCTCAGAAGTACTTTGAGCGCTGGGGAAAATGGGCTCCTATTCAAGCAGAAAGCTAAACTGGCAAATGTGCATCTGAAGCTTTGGTGGGCTTCTATTTCATCCCAGGAGGTAGTTCTGGAATTCCCTTCAGCTGCTCTGGCCAGCCATCCCACCACTCCTCTCCTTTGCTTCTTCACTCCAGCTACACACTTTCTGCTTGACATACCTTTTCCTCCCAATCCTGCCAACACACCTTCTCTTTCAAAGACGTTTTACAAATCCGACTTATACCACAAAACCTCCCTTAACCAAATAAAAAGGAAACAGTTCTTTTCCTCACCCAATTACATCCTGGGATGCAATAACTACGAGCTCTCAGACTGGAAAGGGATGGAAATATTTAAATATGTATCTATATGAGTGGAGTTTTTTTTACTGTATAACGTCTCCATTTAAAGTATCGATATTGGGCTTCCGTGGTGGCGTAGTGGTTGGGAGTCCGCCTGCCAATGCAGGGGACACGGGTTCAAGCCCTGGTCCGGGAGGGTCCCGCATGCCACGGAGCGGCTAGGCCCGTGCGCCACAACTGCTGAGGCCCACGCACCTGGAGCCCGTGCTCTGCAGCAAGATAGGCCACCGCAATGAGAGGCCCGCACACCGCAGTGAGGGGTAGCCCCCGCTCGCTCCAGCTGGAGGGGACCCGCGCACGGCAGCGGAGACCCAACGCAGCCAAAAATAAAATAAATAAAAAATAAATTTTAAAAATAAATAAATAAAATAAAGTATCGATATTATTTCTGTGCCAGCTTTATCGCTATAGGTTTATCTACTTAAATAATCCTCATTATCAAGGAGCTTTTTAAGAGCTTGTTCACATGCTGATGTGTCTTCCTGAATACTGTATGTGGTGGATACATAATTATAACTTTAAGTTATAATTCAGAGAATTGAGTGCACAAGACAGTATGGGTGTAAGGTTTACAGTATTCTTTTATGACAAATTAGGTGCATGTCTGCCTTACTTTCTTATGTGATGACGAACCACCTGCCATGACGTATTGTTACAGAGCACTCTGCGGCATTCTGAAGTAGTTACTGCCATGCCTGGCAGACCACAAAAGTTAATACAACTTCCAGAAGTTTCCTCATGTAAGGGCAGGCAGGAGGCATTGGGAGAATCTGATTCAACTAGCCTAATGGGACAGAGTTTGAACTAGCACAAAAACACAGAAAAATATGTCATCATCAAGTTGCCTAAGACTAGGAGAAATTTTCTCCTAGAGCAATTTATAGAAGCACACTGCCCTCCCTAGAAGGTAGAAAGAAAAGTGAGAGCAGGTCCTGTCTGTCCAAGCAGGACCAAACCATGTATGGCTATGGATGCAACAAAAAGCAGCTAACAGAGATCATCTTGAACCTTGTTTCTTAAGAAGTGTTCTGTTTGGGGGCTTCCCTGGTGGCGCAGTGGTTGAGAGTCCACCTGCCGATGCAGGGGACACGGGTTCGTGCCCCGGTCTGGGAAGATCCCACATGCCACGGAGCGGCTGGGCCCATGAGCCGTGGCCGCTGAGCCTGCGCGTCCGGAGCCTGTGCTCCACAACGGGAGAGGCCACAACAGTGACAGGCCTGCGTACCACAAAAAAAAAAAAAAAAAAAAAGCTGTGGGGCTCGCCCGATGCTTTCAGGATAAAGCCCAGACCCTTCAGCAGCTCATGAACGCTCCTTATGACCTGACCCCATTTGTCTATGGCTACCGTCTCTCACTCTCCTTCTGGGACCCTGTGATCCAGCTGTCGCTCCCTGAACCCATGAATTTCATACCTCCCAGCATCTGATCGTGATCTTCCCTCTGCCCTCCTCCCTTCTTTTCTGTGGCATTCTTCAAGTTCAAATGTCACAGCCTCTTAGAAGGCTCTGCCTTCTTCCACATAAAAAGATGAATCACTTTATCCTCTGAATGATTATTTATGTCAGTATCCCTGAGTCCAAGCAAAAGGCCTGGCACAGACAGAACATTTATCTAATCAGCATTTTTCTTCTCTGTGACTTCCTTATATCTCTCCTTTCATCAAAGCCCGCTGTCTCTGACTGTAAGGCCCACAGAAGGCTGGAGGTAGGCCTGCCGAGTGTGCCCTATCCAGCCCGGTGCCCTACTACGTAGGCATCTAATAATTTGTAAGAAGAGAAGGGGAAGACTGTAGATTCACTGTAGGCACTGCCTGAAGCCCATTCAGGCATGACCGACTGGGGTGACGCTCCAAGTACATCCACCATAATCATCATGATGAAATCTTTGGGTTCAGAACGTTTTTTCTACTAAGGCAATCAATTTCTCCAAATGGGAAACGGCGGCATCCCTCTCATGGAAAAAGACCCTGATCAGTAAAGAATTAAATTAGCTCAGTAATCTCACTGAGAATGGTTTCCTTCCAATTTGGCAAAAGTGGCTGGAAGGTTTCAAAGTAAAGTTAAATTCGACGAATGTAGGAATAAGTTAATACTTTTCTATAAAGAGTAATCTTTGACAGTGTTCACTGATTGAAAACAAAACCAAAAAACCCTACCACAGAAATATTCCCTGAAGTTGGCTGATTACTACATAATTATTTCACTGTCACTTCATTGTGAGTTTCATGGACTCATCGGCCCTGAATTCTGTGAACACAGGTTAAATCCACTCCAAGAAAACAGGTGAGGATCACAGAAGGAAAGAGACTTTATAGCTGAGAGTGGATGACGAGTTACCGCTTGGAGTGAAAGAAAGAACCTCCGAATACAAAAACATTGTTACTGCTTGCTGGGGGCTGATCCAAGATGGGATAAATGCTTAGTTAAGTTTGGCCATAAGCCTCCCACACCCATTCAGGTAACTTTATTCACTCTGTCAACATTTGACTCTTGATTAACAAGAGCCAGTGTGGCCCGAAAGGTCTGGGGAATATAATGACGAAAACGCAGAGGATTCTTATCCCAGGAGGGACCTAGACCACAAAGCACGCTTACACAACAATGTGGCCATTGCTACAATGGGGGTATGTAGAAAGGGCAGGGGAAGTGGGGCAATCAAAGAAGACTTCACCCTGAAGGTGACAACTGAACTCACACTTGGGAGAGGACTTTGGCTCAGGTCCAAAAAACACGTGCTTATGGTTTAATTCATGTGACACTTACAGGAAAGGCTGCGACTGTAGCACATACTAATACCTTGCTGTATTAGCAGTCACTCCACACAACGCTGAATTTGAAAGGAAGGTATTTCAACTTGGACCTCTTCAGATGGTTTATTTTCTGAAGTTCCGGAAACATACTTCTTTACCAAAATGTCTGCTATAGGGAGTGGTAAAGACCAGATATCCAAGCCAAGAAGATGTCACAAAGAGACTCCAGGACTCTTTGGCCCCTGTCCTATTGTCTTGGCAATGAGCAAGCATGATAAAACCATTAACTCAAAGAGGAATTTAGACAAGAATTCATTAGATAAATTCATAATAATAATGGCTACCATTTATCAAGCAATTACAATAGTGAGGCTGTATACTAAACATTTCATAAACATTAACTCATTTAATTAGTAAGGCTTTATGGTAGGCATATTAAATATACATGTATACCTTTTATTTATGAAGATATATATGATGTATATTAAAACCTTTCTACAGAATCAGAGTTGAAGCACCTTAGGCTCAAGGTCACATAGCAAGTTAGGGGCTAAGGCAAAGCCCATGTTCATAACTATCCCAAATCACACAAAAAAGTAAATCAAACAAGCTTAAATCAATTGTTTCCATACTTTGTATTACAATCAAAATTAATGAATCCAATGGGAAAAGGCAGAAGAATAAAAAAGAGACAAAAATGAAGTAAAACATGGTTCCTCCGTGTAGGAAAAGGATCCACGTTTAAGAATCCCAGTTCTATGTTGCCTCCCTGCACGGAGATTGAACCTCTCCTTACACCAGAACACAATGAAGAACTAGGTTTGCATAATGGGCCTTTTTCCTTTGTGCCACGTGACCAGCATTGCATCATTTCCTTCAGCAGCAGGGCTCCGTGAAGAGTGTGATTCACTTCTGTTTTCAGCAAGAAAAAAATACAAGCAAATAAAACGGGATGACACTCCTGGCTGGCTCTTCTGGACGTGGCTTACTTTCCACTTACAAGGAAGGAGATGGAAGCTTGGACTCAAGCTCTGAGCACACATGACTTTGCCAGCCCAGCACCATCAAGCCTGGGTTGTTCTTTGCCATTAGTTGAACCCTGTCCAGGAAGAACGTTCTAACCTCCTCTCCATTGTGTGGGTCTATAGCAGAAACTTCATGGAAACGCTGCTGAATACATCAGCCGAGTAGACATCTTTCAATATAACACACAGTCCAATCAGACAGACTGAGATGGGACGGATGGCCTAGGAACAGTATCTACAACTTCTCTTTATCTTTTCCCCAGAGCCTGAAGAGTACTTTCATTCTCCTGGCCCAAGAAGTGACAGTCTCTGAGTCAATCCCTAAAACAAGGGCCTTATCTGGCAGAACAATATGATATTTAATGAGCTCATTGGGCCAGCTTGATGACTGTTATTTCGTGTATAAGAGACACTTGAGAATTGTTGAGTGGGCCTTCCATCATTGGAGTGTGGACACTCCGTGAGTAGTTAGATCCTCTGCCTGAGTTCATTTATTTTATTAGCAGATAATTACACTTAGATCGTGGTCTTCTACTTAACTTTAGGCCAGCTTTTCCTTAATTTCTGCATCATGCCCGTCAAATCCAGACTCTTCAAGTCTCAGCAGCATGAAAATGCAGGGTAGTATGTGTTACTCCTTTTACCTTAAAGTGCAGTCCCAGCATTACAATAACCCTCCATCCCACCCCGGGGCCACAACTGTGATTCCAGAGCGTGGGTCAGAGATGGAGTCCATTTCTGCATTCTACAGAACTCTTAAACCTACCAAAACAAACGCTTTGGATATACATGGTCAAGACAATGAATTCAGATGATGACTTTGAGCTCATAATGACACTTTAGTTATTCGGGGTGCTTGCTACCATAGACATCGCGCCAACCCTGCCTGTGGAAACCTCACCCTCAGTGCCAGCACACAGTTAAAAGAACAAAGGTGGAGGTCCTCACTCAAGGATGTGGCAAGGACCAGAGCGTCCTGGAAAGGCGGCCAGGTGGTGGCAGCAGAACGTCTGGAGAGGAAGAGTTTTGGTGCTCCAGATGGGAGGTGATGAAGACCTGGAACAAGGCTGTGGCAGAGGCGATGGTGACAGAGATCCAGATGCGGAAAGGGAAGCACAAGAAGTTTCAGCCATGTTTTGAACGAACGACAAAGAAGAGTTGAAAAGGAGTCAGTTTCTTGCCTGGGCCTGACCAAGAGAGAAACTGCAGCATCTGTGATGAGGAAAATGAGCACAATGAGGGACCTGAAGGAGAGAAATGAAGTCATAGCTTCACCGGGCTGCTGAGAAAAGATCCAGCTTTGGAGATGAGCATCAGCAAAGCAGGGAAATAACAGAGAAAAGCCAGCCTTCGGGGTCAGTGAGTGATGTTTACGTACAAACTATAGTCACTAAGGGGCTTCCCTGGTGGCGCAGTGGTTGAGAGTCCAACTGCTGATACAGGGGACACAGGTTCGTGCCCCGGTCCGGGAAGATCCCACATGCCGCGGAGCGGCTGGGCCCGTGAGCCGTGGCCGCTGAGCCTGCGCGTCCGGAGCCTGTGCTCCGCAGCGGGAGAGGCCACAACAGTGAGAGGCCCGCGTATCGCAAAAAAACAAAAAAAACAAAACTATAGTCTCTCTTACTCAGAGATGCATTTCATCTTTCATGGGGTTGGTTCCTGGTCATATTTGATTGGAATTACTGATTTATGTAGGTCTCCTTCACTAGACAATCCTCTCCGTAAGAGCAGGAACTTGATCCATGTCCAGCTTAAAGTCATCTCTGGGTATTAGACTTTAGTAGGGTTTTGTTGGGGTTTTTTTCTGCTGTCTACACAGATTGTGTTCAAAGGCTGGATGCAACAGGTCAATCAGAGTGTCAAAGAATGAATTTTTCCTATTTTCAGGAAGAAACATGCATTCCAGAAGTTCCCCCAGCAACTGAATCACAGTTGCAAGCTTGCACTGAGGGCTGAACAAGCGAGGACCTGCCTCTTTCAAACATTCTGGTGGGAAATCATCACAGGAGAAGGGGGCTGGGCATGACTCCTGCTGGGCTGCCAACAGGAATAGAGGCTCCAGAGCCAGAAGCAAATCGAATCCAGGTGCCAGTACTTATTCACACACTTCCCTTGGGCAAGTCTCTATGTGTGTATTATTTATTTAGTTATTTGCTTTAGGTTTCTTCATTTATGAGATGAGATTTGCCTCAGTAGGATTTGATTTAAGTTTAAATGAGATAGTGCTTAGCACACTGGCTGAAACACAGCCAATTCTTCTTATTGGACCATTGCAAGATTAGCTTATGGGGGCCGTGGATAGGTAAAGTGAGTCAGGCTGAGGCCCTTTCAAATTAGTAGCTGAATCTGAACAATGAGATTGAAATCTAAACCTCATTGGAAAATACTGACATTTCTACCTAAGTGGAAATATCTGAAAAGAGGAAAACATTTTGTCATTCTCGGGCAATGACAAGATTAAGGGTATTTCATCTACTACTGTCGGATGGCCCTCAAATTAATACTGCATTTGTTCATTTTAATCTAACAACAGATTTTAATAAACCTATTACATTCCTTTGTTTTTTTCTCTTTCAGCTGAGAACTGGGTACAATCTTCAAGGGCTCAAGTTTCTGATCTAGTAATATTCTTCCTTACAATTTGCTTTAAAAAAAAAAGCAGACTCAAGTTCTTATTGAATGGGCATAAGAAAGAAAACGTCAGAAAATTCTCCTCTTTCTGAAACTGGAGGCAAAGAGAGAATTTTTATTTTGAGTGCTCTCGAACTCTTTGCCACTGCTTCTTGACAAATACCACTGAGGTAACCTAGTAGGAATTACATGTCAATATACTTCTGCTCCTACCTGAGGTTCATCAATTTCACCTACTGCTAATCAATATCTTTATATTACAAATAATGATGAGAGGTAGTATAATTTAGTGTTTATCCTAGAGTCTAGGTTTGATTCCCGGCTCTGTCACTTACAAATGGTATAGGCCAAGTTGGGTCATGGTGAAGATTTGAGGAAATGATGCAGGTAAAGCATTTAAATCAGCACTGATACGTCATGAGGGCTTATAAATACCAGCTACTATTATTGCATTTAATGAGATGTTATATAACAACAGGTGGTGATTAATAGTCATCTAGCATTGTACAGTTTATATTTTATGGGGGTTGTTATTGGTTGCTACCCTTTTCTCTTGGTAAAAGAGTATTCTGTTCAGGTAGCAGGTAGAAGTCTTGTCTAACAGAAGGTGGACCCACCCCAGGGCAGGGTATGCATAACGATTTGTCGAAGCCAAGATGGTAATTCCATTCAACTTTGCCAGTAATTGGCATGTGACCCGATTCCAGTCAGAGGAATGCAAGAGGAAGTTTGCTGGGGTTTTCAGCAAAATCTTCTCCTTCCTGCCAGAAGACAGACCTAAACTGGGCCTCATTCCTTCCTCTTAAGTGAAGCAAAGATATTTGGAACTAAGGTGGCCATTTTGTAATCATGCAGTGACAAGTCTAAAGATTGAATGGTCTGGGTCCTCCAGCTTCTAAAGCCATTCAGAACCTCCCAGCTCCATCCAGGCTGTGGTTAGGCAAGCTAATTAAGTCTTTATTCTTTCAGCCATTATAAAGTTATCTATTACGTATAGCGAAAGCATCCTAAAATGACACATTTCAAATTACTAGATGGCAAAGTTAGTTCTATGTATTAACCATACCATTATGGCATTATGGTATTTTGAGTTGTGACAAGAAGGATTTAGAAATGAAAGTCACTGATCTTCAGAATCCTACACAGTAGTTTCCAATTTATATATATATTTTTTCCTTTTTTCTTAAATAAGTAAAGCAGTTGACTAATTACAATGATCATAATTTGAATTTCAACTTCTTTGCCCTAAGAAAATGGTACTAATCACTGAAATGGCAAATAGAACAGTTAACAAGAGAAAGAAAAGAAGCTAAGGTAAAACAGATTTTTGGTATTTAAACTGTGATAGAATCTTCATTCTCATTCATAATTGTGACCTTTCTTAAAGTTCAAGCATTTAAATTGTTAGCTAAAAAAATAGTTTTTTTCAGTTGAAAATGGGCCACGTTTTAAAACACCTTCAAAACTGATACCTCAGTTGGCATAAACTAGGATTAACTTTCCCATAATGAATAAGGACTGGGGGTTTGTTTAGTAAATGGAATGCAAAATGAGAAGGCTAAAATGTCTCATTTTCCTATTTGCTTGCAATTGTATTCAGTCAAGTAAAACAGAAAAGAGCACAGGTTGTCTTAGAAGAAAAGATGAGGACAGGCCTCAGGGCCACTATCAAATCATGAGGGAAGGGAGACCAAACACCCAGTGTGGCCCAACAGGGGGTGGGCTTCTCTGTAAACTCCCCAAGGAAGCTACGATTCTCATTAGAAAAACAGAAGATCAATATAGAGGTAGGGGATGAAGAGGTACAAACTATTAGGCATAAAAAAAGCTACAAGGATATATTGTATAACCCAGAGAATATAGCTAATTCTTTATAAAAACTACAAATGGAGTGTAGCCTTTAAAAACTGTGAATTGCTACATTATACACCTGCAACATATAATATTGTACATCAACTATACTTCAATTTAAAAAAAGGAAAAGTAAAAGATTAATTCTGGGGCGCTGAAATAGTACAAGTGATACTAAGGCTAAGTCCATGTTGTCATTCAACCGCTAGGCCTCATTTTTAGTGGAGATTTGTTAAAAATGTGGTTTTCAAAAACTAAAAGTTGAAAAGCAGGGGGTTTTTTCCCTAAGAAAAACTGCAATTTATCTTCTCATTGGTGCTCCAACCTGCAAACTTTAAACTAGCTGCTTATAATTTGCTAAAGTCATAAGCAGTATGCTTATCTAGAGCAACTTTTCTAGTTTTACAATTCTTTAAAGCTCTCACAGAGCTTTCTACCTAGCTGCAGGCATTAAGTAAAGGTGAACAGTATGATAAACCAAACGATGTTGCCAGTTTTTTTTGTTTGTTTGTTTTTTGGTTTTTTTTTTGCGGTACGCAGGCCTCTCACTGTTGTGGCCTCTCCCGTTACGGAGCAGAAGCTCCGGACGCGCAGGCTCAGCGGCCATGGCTCACGGGCCCAGCCGCTCCGCGGCATGTGGGATCTTCCGGGACCGGGACACGAACCCGTGTCCCCTACATCGGCAGGCGGACTCTCAACCACTGCACCACCAGGGAAGCCCTCAAATTTTTTAATAGCATCTTGCATCCTTACGAACTACTTTATTTCAACATAGCTTAACTGAAACACGGTATCTACCAAAACCTAGGAGCGTATCCTCTGGCTGTACAATCCTATGTTATAAAACCTCCAGAATGCCAGCAGTCTCCATAAACACCATATCTTACAGTGTAGAAAGAAATGCCCATCTCTGGATCAAGAATGCCACACTTCAGATTGGAGACAACCCTGTTCAAATTCACTGAGTTAGACACACAGTCACTTTGCTGTAAAAATAACAATAGAAAGAACCCGATAGGCTGACAACTTTTTCTTATTCGGAATACTGAAGAGCGAGCTAGTCCAAGAAACTGACCAAGCTTATAAAGTCAGAGACTGATCTCAACTTATCAGTCAAGTCCAAGAATGTACAGCTCACCCTCCTTTGGTCTGGCTTTAATGGGACAGGAGGAATAACCGACAATTATTACGACGTTTACATAAACCTCTTTTTTCAGTGGAGGCATTCAAAACCCTTCATACAAAACAGCTAGAGACAGTGTCAGCTTTGCTCCTTTCACACAAGGAAGTAAGGGAAGGAGACGATCAAGGTCACACACAGAAAATTAACAGAAAAACAGGGAAGGAAAACCTAATCTTGTATTTGCACAATTGAACATTTTATTGATTTGACGGTTACATAATAAATCATCTTACTGATTTGAACCCTTCCCACATAAATATAATATTCAAATGGAATTTTACTAAAGTATTGCCCTAGTTAATCTAATACCCTCTCCTTTTCATGGCTGCCAAAATATATATTTACCTGTTTAAATCCAGACTCACAGAAGCCAACCTAGTGTTTCTTAAGCTGAGGACAAAAAAATTTAATGGAGATTTAATTGTATATTTCCATAATGTTATGCTTGTGGCATTAGCCGAGAAATACTAGAAATTTCAAAGCTGTCTTCCACTGCTAAACTACTTTGCACTTTGCAATTGATTGAGAACAGCAGAGGCAGTTAGAGTTGTATATCAAATTAGAGTTGATAAAAGCCCTTAATGTAGATCTGAATGTCTTCTTGGAAAAGATTTCAACTCCCTTAAATTGACATGACAACAAGTCCTTACAGTAGCATAAAAAGTACTGGCTGGAATATTATGGCTTTGGCTTAAATTTCCATCTGCAGCTCATCAAATGACTAAACAGTAGAAAGGAATTAAACCAAAATCAGACTCATTACAGAGCCTGATATGCTGGCAGAATATAAACTTTCACTACTTAGCATCTGGAGTTTTGGATGACTAACACTTAAATGCTTGTGCTTGTATGTTCTGTAAAAAGAAGTGTTTGTAAGAACATAGGTGAGATATATGATCATTAAACAACGTACAGAATATATAATTCACATATACACATACATACACATTCCTTCTCTCTAATCCCCCAAATATGCCGAAGAGTGAGAGGCCCACTCCGAATGAAGTCTAATGGCTTTAAACGAGTCCCACGCCAAAATTCTGATAAACATCGTAACTCTTCTTCACATTTTTCTAAGGTAAAGAATGCCTATCTGAAACCCTTGCTCTCCCAAATACTGACATCTGGTCAAGTGTTCCTGAGTAAATAATTTACATCTCCTTTTCTCCTTCAGCCATCCTGCTAGGAGGAAGACTGGAAAATGTCCTCGCAGGACTCTGCCTGCAAACACCAGGCTTCCAATAGTTCTCTGATGCAGTGCAAGTACAAATCCAGACTGTTAAAGTCAACAGAATCTATCAAACACATCCTCCCAAATAAAATTCTCCGGGGCACACAGTGTCTCTGAAATATCACTGGATCCTCTCCTAGTCCTGGGAGCTTCTGCACTAATAGTCCTGAATTCTGACTCTAATAAGGAAGGAAGAAGGTGGGATCCAGGTCTGATTCAGCTATGAAGCTCTCAAAGCAGAGTGTCTAGGACACAGAAGGTGCTCAAGAAAGAAGTAATGCATAGCGTTTGCCTTGCGTCTTTGACACTGTCAAGCAGCAAGACATTATGAGGAATAACCAAGAAAAGCTGATGGTAAGGTAGTAAGTTTTTGAGTATAAGGCAGCATTGAAAAGTAAGCAAAGATGTTCTAATGGAAAAGGCTATTCCCACTGCTCCTCCAAAACTGGGAGATACATTTCAACTCAAAGAAAGAGCATTCTTTTATTCATATAGCCAACAGCTCTACAATGGAACAACACTGAAATGAATATGATGAATAGGATCTATCAAATGAGAGAGATTAGTAAGAAAAAAAAAAGAGCTAAAGCTGTGTACTATCTTATCCATCAATGCCCCTCTCCAGGAAGTCGGTGCCTGCTAAACCTTCTGCACTGGCGTCATCTGCAAATAGTGGGTGATTCCCAAAAGGCACCATATTGCGAAACAGTAGAAATGTTTAAGTGTTTTAAAAAAGAGGACTAAGAAATGCTAGGGTACAAATAAATTCGGGAATTTTTAATACATATGTTTTTTTGGATGGACTCACCTCTGTATATCTTATGTGATAAATGCCAAGGTATACTGCACTTAGAAAGTCCCATTCAAAGGTCAAGACCACGTACTAAGATCATTATTTGTTCATTTGATCTGAAATCTCACAAAATATACCTATGTGATGACGTATGGGTATCTCATACCACAGAAGCTGAGCTTCGGGAGAATTAAGCCTCTTCATCCCAAACCAGGAACATTTAAGAAGAAGCTAGTTTATTCAGAATCAATGCATCTCATTCATCAAATGAGGTAATGTGGTGTCTGAAGGCGCTGAGCAAACTACAAGGCACTAAATAAATTTAAGGCTTAATACTAACAAAGAACCTGCACAAAAGGCTTATATTCAGGGCTGTCAATCTATAGAACACCTCCAACACAAGGAAAATGCCATTTCTCATCAGCCCAAACTTACTTCTGAGCCCAGCACATTCTGAATATCTCACCGGGCTCAAAAATATAGATGTAACTAATAAGATGATCAGGACACATGGAATCTATTCAATTCCTTGAACTGTACCCAAAAGTGAACTAGTGAGTCACGGGCATTACACTGTTTTGAAACAGATGTCTTTTAAATAAAGGGCATATTTGCATGTTATATCAGTTGAAACATCTCAATACTGGCAACTTTCTCAAATATCCTGGGCTGTTCCCACATTGTAAAAATATCCAGGTCATTTCTCCTCCTTGCCTACTGCCGTTTGCCTTTCTGACTATTTCAGTTCTTGTTGGCAACTTCTGCAAGCAGCAGGCAAAAGTAGGCAAAGAAGTTGAAATTGAATCATTTTGTGTGGCCAGTCTCGTGGGGGGTTTTATGGTGGCGGAAACCAGAGCTATCAGGTAAAATGAGATACCCGAATTATAGACAGATTTCCATCATCCCTGGAAATAGTCTCCCTGTTCTCACTGCTGAAGATAATTAGGGGTTTGCTACTGTTTCCCAAAAAGAACACAACAGAGCAGAGAAACTCCAACAAGATAAGCAAAGGACAATTCTAAAAGAAGACCATTAATATATTCTTATTTATTCGAGCTGTTTAAGTATTTACATGTATTTTTAAAAATGGGGGCAATCAACATAAAATATTCTACCAGAAGAAACGTACCTTTTTACTATAATCCTGTGTGTGTGTGTGTGTGTGTGTGTGTGTGTGAGTGAAATCAAATGACCACAGGGCACAGAACTGGCTGCGTATATTTAATAATGAGAGTGAAGAGCTGTTAATACTTAGGTCTTTCAAACAGGTCTGTGCTAAGGGGATGGTATTCTCCAGCACTGCATCTTGAGAGAGATGGTGGGGCAGGGGGCAGTTTCAGAGGTAGACAGGGAAGGAGGAGGCGAAGAACTGGGAGTGTCATCAGCCAGCAAGAAGGTACATACCCGCAAAGCACTAAATTCCCCAAAGTGTTCTCGATCCTTTGCTCATTCTCTGGGTGATTTTTAAAAATGAGATTATCAGCTGGATTGGGGGAGGGGCTCATGGCACCTACTACCATCCTGGCTTTGAGCAAACCACTTATTCAACTCTTTTTCATTTTTCTCATTTTCATCTGTAAGATGTAGATAATACGTAACCTTGCAGGGTTACTGGAAAGAGTAAAGATAATAAACAGAGTGGTCATATGGCCTCCTTTGCCCAGGGCAGTCCCCATTTATGCCTAGTGTCCCAGCATAATTATTAACTTTCACTCTTAAAGGTGTCTCAGTTTGGACAAATAG
This sequence comes from Orcinus orca, assembly GCF_937001465.1. Lineage (NCBI taxonomy): Eukaryota > Metazoa > Chordata > Mammalia > Artiodactyla > Delphinidae > Orcinus > Orcinus orca. The sequence goes on from NC_064576.1 coordinate 70,193,044, forward strand.
TGATGTGGTTTGCCCTACGTATAATTTACCAAGCATAACATTTGACACAGGGTGGGCCCTCAGGCACTGTGGCAGCTACTGCTATTCTAGATTCTAGGATTGTTCATGTATTTCAACCAAAAAAAAAAAAAAAGCCAAACCAAAAAAAAAAAACCCAAAAAACAAAAGCAAACACAAACCTCAAATTTTCCTCCATCATAAACCCAGGATACATCAACTTTTTCTACTTAGAAAGAGCGGGTATTGACCTGGGGTTCCGTTGCTCACAACTTTGGCAGAGGTGACCATGGCTACAGGAACACGGGAGTAACTCTCCTCTAAGTGCCTGGGACAGTGCTGGGCGCTCCCCACTGTTAGAAGAACGAGATGGGTGTGCTTGCACTTGAGCTGTACTGCTCTGCTGGACTTAAGGCAACTTGGTTAACCTCGTTAGTTTTCTACTTCTTTAAACCAACTCTACAAAACTAACTGAACTAACATCTTGAGATTTTTCTTAAGGCTTTCTCATAGCATCTTTGCATATCCTGGTGACATAAATAGGGATCAATGAGTACTGTTCTGCAGTGAATCGGACATGTTTTCAATCCTTACTTGAACGTGGTTTCTCTTCGTCCCCAGAGCTTACCATATACTAACCAGCATTTCTATGTTGGACAGAAATACTGTCCTTACCACCATGATCTATCTCACTACAACATATCTGAAAAATGCCACACCCGATTCTTCCAATAAAGCAAGTTTTTCTACAGCACCATGAGTCATTTTATAATGTACAGCAGTCCCTTCCAAAACAAGGCCAGGGGCTTGTTCAGTTCCCCAGAGCAGTTTGTCAATGGAATTCTCATTCCCTGGAAGCGTTAACAGGCATTCAAAGATTTCTCTCTATGGGGTAGCAAGGTTTGTCAGCATTGTAGGAAAGATACAAACTGTCCTGCCCTGGAAAGATGGAGATGTTGAATGGACCCTGAAGGCCCCTTCATCCACTGGGCCCCGTGTTCACTGGCTATTACGGGGTGGATAGAAACCCAAGGAATGCCGGTTAGGAGTTTCCGATCGGCAGGAGAGCCTACCCAGCAGCTCTGGGCATCAATACAAAGCAAGCCCTCCTCTCCCGTGAAACAGCTTGGAACTATCTGCTCTAAACATTTTCCGTAGTAAACCTGAAAGGTCAAGGTGACTTTCTGCCGCCGAGAATACTCCCAGGCCATCTCCCACGCTGCTGGAAGGTATGTGCTTAGGGAAGGTAGGCACAGTCCACTAGAAGCTGAGGTGGAAAAAGGGGTAAAGATAAAAAGTAAATCTAGAAAAAAGAATGGCCCAAAGCAGGGGCTGTAGTGAATGTTGACGATTCATGGAATACTCCAGAGAGGCTGTCAATGCTAAGGTGGAAAATGGTCTAGGTTTGGTTTTAAGTGGGTTTAGAATAAAGGGAAGCAGTGGAATACATTAATATTATTTTAAAATTTATTGAGATTCACAATGCGCCAGATATTGTGCTAAGTACTTGACATCTTAATGCCTCATTTACTCCTGTGAGGTATCCATTATTGTTGCCTCCATTTTACATATGAGAAAATTGAGGCAGAGGGTAGTTAATTGATTTTCCAAGGCCTCACAAATGCAGGAATCAGAGATCTGAACCAGGCCTGTTTGGCTCTGCAGCTTGTGTGTTCTAGGTGAGGGCGTGCCAGGTTAGGGGGCTGACATGTGTACGGGCATGGACTGGAGAGCAAGTTAGTGAAATGCAGAGAGGGGAGCAGATTAACTATGGCTGGAACAGATAAACAACATGAGAGAATACGAACAAGGAATTCAAAGAGAGTCCTGTATGGTGGTCCCTGACACTCGGGGGCAGAGGAGGCTGTGATATAGTCTTTGAAAAGCTGGCAGAAGCGTCTCCAGGCTGCTCTATGTCAGGTGAACCATGAGGAGACCTCTGCAACATTCCAGGTTAAACTGAAGAGGGCCCATGGTGGCCACAGCCATGAACATCAAGACGGTGCAGCTGTGAGAATCACTGACCAGCTGGGGAAGGCCTGGGTAAGAGTGGGGAAGAAGCAACAGGACAAGTGTCCAAGCAGATAAGGAAAGCAGTGAAGTCAACAAAGGACATTTTATTTCCAGACATCAAGACCATATGAATTTCCAACTCCATTAAAATGAAAGGGCAGCCTTGACAGGGCAGGCCAGGGAAGAAGGGAGTGTCAAAATGAACAGTGAGGGCTTCCTTGGTGGCACAGTGGTTGAGAGTCTGCCTGCCGATGCAGGGGACATGGGTGCGTGCCCCGGTCCGGGAAGATCCCACGTGCCGCGGAGCGGCTGGGCCCGTGAGCCATGGCCGCTGGGCCTGCGTGTCCGGAGCCTGTGCTCCACAACGGGAGAGGCCACAACAGTGAGAGGCCCGCGTACCGCAAAAAAAAAAAACAAAAAAAAACAGTGAGCGAAAAGCTAATATATCTCACCAGGCAATGACTGATATAATTGACTTGTTAATTCTTCAGAGGAGACAAATATATACATAATTACAATGTGCCATTTAAAAAAAAAGATGGAAATCTTAACCTGGAAATACTCACAGAATCATCTTTCCTCTTACTACCACCTTGCAAAGCAGTCAGCCATGGTTATAGTTTGTTTTATTGCTTTTTAATTGTTGTACTTTTATCAATAAGCACCACTACTTAATTAGAGGCCTGATTCTCCATTCGGTATGTGGCAGAGTGGGGCTTCCTCACCTCTCAAACTTGTGATGCTGGGCCCACGAGCTGCCGACCCCACGGTGCATCCTCTCAGCCCCGGTGCCCTGAGTAGGCTGAGCATCCGAAGGCTTCTGTTTTTTACTTTGTCTTCCACACAGACAAATTCCTTTCTCTTTTTTGCCACTGAAAATATGTAAAACTGAGAGCTATGCTAGTGTTGCAACAAGCTTAAGAAAGCCTAAGCATAAGGTGTATTTCCTGTTCCTCTTTTAAGAAAGGACTGAAAAACATTCTGACCCCCAAAGGCATGTTAGAGAATCACCAAGTTCACTCTTCTGCGATAAAGAAATGAAGATAGAGGGCAGGTGCTGTGTCTTAGTCACCTTTGTAGCTCCACAGCCTGGCATGTAGTAGGTGTGGAATAAATATTTGCTGAATGAATTGAAAGAATTCAAAATTGTGTCCCAGACACTCTCAAAGTAGAAATGAACAGTCATTTTGAACCATCTCCTGATGTGAAGGGGGGCGGGGAGGGGGATGGAGAGTTTAGGAAGGGTGGAGAGAATATAGACTCTGTCTAGAGTAATTTGAAAATAGACAAAAGGGGAGAAAGATTTTAAAGGAAATCCCATTGGCCTCAGGATTGTCACAACATAATTTTCTATCTAATGAGGCAATGACAGAAATTGATGGAAGAAAATAATCTGGCCTTAAAGTACTCAAAATAATGATTCAAAACCACACACTGATGTCAAACAGTAAGTCTCTCCAGATATTGGAAAACTGTTCCATAAAGAACCTTGTATGTCAAATTCTTTTCATTAATCAAAGGATAAAAAGACAAAGAAAATTCACCCTTTGAGTGTGAAGTATTACACAAGTAATGAATCCAAGATAAATGAATTATGACTATAACAAAGGAATGCTGTGTTAGGGTGACAGGATTACTCCCAAATGGCTTCCCACTTGTAGAAAAACAGCTTCAGACAAGCCCCATAGTGTATACAGTGGTGCAAAATGATCTGGAAAAGAAGGTTTCTATGGATATCATTTAGAGATGAATATCCCTGAGTACCTTCAGGCTGAAGGTACTCTGGCTCTTTTCTCAAAGCAATTATGGCACAGGTCCTCCTCCCCGCTTTTGTTTACATAAGGACAATCTTGGCCACAGGTCATTCGTGTAGGAGATAATTAATCTCCAGCTCTTTGAGCACAGGTAGGTTAATTAGTATGCACGGAATACAACATAAATTTTTTTCTTGGAAAATTTTTAAAAATTTTAAACAATTAGGGATCTGTAACACCAGCCAGTCTTTTATCCAAAACAAGTACAAAGGCTGGTTGGTGAAATAAAGAAGACTTTGTTTTTAAACTGTTCAGAAAATACAAGGCATCACTGATCACCTGAAGGCCTCATTTTAATTTGATTCCGGATCCATGATGCCTTAGAGGTTGTCTTTTGGAAATATCCGACTGCAAAAACCTTTAAGTAGGTCAGAAATGGAACTTCAGAAGCCATAACATTCTGATATCCTAATAAATGATTTTATGGTCAGCACCTCACTTGTTTATGTTTCAGAAAAGCACCTTATTGGCACTATAACAAACGTCAGGATTTTTCAAAAAGTCAAATACTGTAACAGCATTCTGAACATCACCCACATGGACAGGAAGAGATCAAATAAACCTGCAAATGCCTCTATAGTCAAAAAAAAAGATGAGTCAGGCTTTGGACTATTAAGTACTTTTTTTTCTTTAGACAATACCCTAATAAAACAATTATGAAGTACTCTGAAACCCTGCCACACCCCTTTGATTAAACCACACTTCACAAAATATTTCGATAAAACCTGAACACATTAAACAAACACCAAGGCAGGAGATGCAGCCTGGAATGCCCCATCCTGCGCTGGCCAGGGTCTGAAGGGCCATCTCACTTGAAAATTTAATCAAACCAAAGCTACTGTAATTCCACCGCAGCCTTTGCACTTCAGGAAAGCTAGTTCAGTCTCTGACATTTTGATTTTCATAGCAGATGGAAGCAAAAAAAACAAAAAAAAAACTTCCTCGGCTCACAAGCCTATGCGTCCAGTTGAGATTTCATTTCTCGGACCTTAGGCAACACCCAGCAAACAAAAACAAACAAACGGTTATTTTCTATTACTCACTATTACTCCAGGATTTCAGTAAATATTTGATACTGATCTCAAAGAAGCCGGAGTCCTGCTGGCTGGCCATGTCGGCGGCATACAAAGAAGCTGCTCCTCGGACTGGACCGGGAGCCGCCGGGGGAGCAGGTACCGGGCGTGGAGATGCGCTTGTCACAGGTTAGTGATGTAAGCGGGGTCAGCAGCCGGGAGGGCGGCTCTGCAGATCTACCTCTGGCGCCGGCAGCAAGTCCTCATTTAAAGGACACGGAGGCGCCGGAGAGAGAGATGCTCGGCCGCTCCTCCTCCTTCGGGTCCAGAACTGGCTCCTTATTTGCTGGGGGCTGATCCCGAGCCCTGAGAGGCGGCGGCGGCCACTGCTTTCATTTCTGAGCTGCTATAACCAGCCACGCCCGCTGCCTGCCGCCCACAGGTTCGGCCCGGCAGGTACGGGACCGAGGAAGTCCCCAACTGCCCCGGGAGGGAGGGTCTCTCGGCCGGCCTGCCGGACGCGGCGCAGACAGGCTCCGGCCCCCAGGGCTCCTCCGGGCCGCCGCAGGGCTGAGGGATGGGCTGGGAGGGCAGCCTCCGCCCCCCGGGCTCAACCTGAGCCACTCCTCAGCCCCGACTCAGCCGCGGGAGGGACCTCCCGGCTTCAGCACGGCCGCCGGTGAGCCGCCCGCGGCTGCATCGCTGCGGCTCCCCCGGCGTCTGCCCCCCGAAATCCACACGACCGCGTCGCCGCAGGAAGCCAAGTGGCACCCCTGGATGCCAAACGTCGTTTGCAGCGACGTTTTCTGAAAAGCCCCCTCCGTTCGCCCCGCTGCCGCAGCAAAGCTTGATAACAGGATATCGGCCTGGGCTTTTTCCTCCCCTCCTTTCACGGGCACAGTGGAAGCCGCACTTCGTGCTGCGCCCTCCCAGAAATGCTGTCATTTTGAGGGGCACCCGCTCCCCCGCCCCAACGTGTGCGTCCGAAGGGGACGGTACGAACTGCTTAGGCTTGTTTACCGAATGCCAGGCTCCACAATGGATCTTCAAGCCTGTCTTTTCTAGGAGCCACCGAGCCCAGGAAAGCTTATTTTTATTTGTTATCAAAAGATAAGAAGCAAAGCGTTATATTCCTTGCTGCACAATGGCTTTTTACTCCATGAAGTCTTGATATCAGGCGTCCTGATTTGTTAGCTTTGTTTCACGTTATTATTTAGCTGGACCAGGCGATTAAACAAGAGAACTTTAATCTTGACAGGCTACGTTGGAGTAGGTGGGATTTGACTAAGCATCTCATCAACCGTGCATCCTTCCCCCTCCCCAGTACACTTACGACTAACATTTTCCAAAGGCGTTAATAAACTATATTAATAATTATTTCACCAAAAAAAGTGAGCACCCCTCCCCCACTCAAAATCAACACACAAATAGGACTTTCCAGACTAACAGTTCATTTGAGAAATAGTAGGGAAAGAGTACACTTTTTCTAAGACTAAGAATTTTTAAAAATTCAACACTAAAGAGAACTTTTAGGACTGTCCTGAAATGCCCTAAGACACTATCAATACAGTGAGCTTTTCAAATTCCTTATACAAAACGTAAGCACTCCACCACCAAGATTTCCAACTCCACTCACAGCACTTTCTCCTCATGAAGTCTCCTGAGATTGACTTCTGTTTCATGAGCTAATTGAGTTCTATCACCTGTACTTTGAATATATGGATTCCAGGTGAAACAGGACCCAAAGGATTTACCAAAATGGCTGTTACATCTGAAAACCAAAATATCCACGCCCACCTTTCTGGTGCCTCCCTCACTGTGGTTGGCAATGAATTAACAGGGAGGCTGCAGGGTGCCTTGGAGTTCATGAGCACAAAGCCTCTCAAAACTCAGCAGAATTTCCTAGCTTTGAGACCTAGGGTAAGCTATTAACCTTGTTAAGCCTTAGTTTGCTCATCTGCAAAATGGGGATCCACAGTGGTACTGACCTCATTGAGTTGTTGGAAAGATTAAATGACATTATGAATGAAAGGGTTCAGCATACTGTCTTGCATACAGTAAATGCTTAATTAAATTTTAGCTATCTTGATATTTATTATGAACCCTTAGGGACTCTAGAACTTTTAAATTTAGGTTAAATACATTTTTGTACCATTTAAGCTCTATCACCTTTGAACACCAATGGTAACTATAGGGACTGCAAGGTGGAGACATTTAAAACAGCTCAATAACCAAACATGCTATTATATACTGTTACTCAAGCAGACAGATTTTTCTCTGTTGATTTTATAAAAGAGATCTTAACTGGCTTTTAAAAGTTTTCAATCCTACTATAAACATATTAATTTGCTGAGAATGTCACTCATATATGTTATTTCAAAAGGACGCTCTCATAAAATTTTAAATGCTATTTAGAAAAGAATGTGTTTAATGGCATTTAGTTTTCCCTGTGAAGAGTGAATCAGCAACTAAGAGCCCAGTTTCTGTCTGTTAGAAGCTGAAATCTTGTCCAGTGTAGGCTTTTTTTTTTCTCATTCGAGTACCTTTAAAGAGAGCATATATTGTAAAAGGACAGAAAAGGCCTTTTGTTTTGCTGAAAGCCCTGCAAACCAAATAGCATGACACCTGCTGCAAGCTGGGATAAGACATATTTACCCTTTGGTTTCCTCTCTCTCTAGGTGTGTGGGGGAGGCTTATGAAAAATGTAGTCAGAATGGGCAGCTGGACGGAGGTATTTAAAATACAAAATAAAATCTGAATTCGTCCCTGGCTTGTTATGAGACTTCAGCTGTCATTTAAGATGAACTAAAACTATTTCAGCTTTCATATCTGTAAAAAAGAGGGACCCTTCCTTAAGAATCTTAGGAGAACACGAATCTTTAGGCAAGGAATTAGGCAGAGATGTTGGAGGCTGAGAGAAAAGTAGCAGTAATACAGAAAAAGTGGGAGGCCTCAGGAAATGGTATCAAGGTAGGAGTGGGTGGGAGTCGGAAAGTGACCTGAGACACTGATAACAATTAATGACACCATCTACATTTGTTGAAAGGTAATATTGTCCTGAAAAATCCCTACTTTATCATATTTAAAGGTGCCCATTCTTACCCCAACCCTATGAAGTACTATGAATAGCCCCATTCTACAGATGAGAAAATGGAGGTTTAAAGAGGCATAAAATAAGACCAAAGGTCAAAGTCACATGGCTGGTAAAATTGAGGTTCAGCAAATTTTAGAGCCTGAGTCATTTATGCTAAATTTTATTTATTTACTTTAACCACAAGCAAGGCCAGAATCATGCTTACCAACCTCTCTAGCGAAAGTCCAGGAAGAGGTGCTAAAAACCTTGTTATCACTAAGAGGAGTGCTGCAGGCCTGGCTTTCCAGGACTACACACCGCCTTCCCGTCTGCCTTTAGTCTGGAGGAGGAATTGTCCCCTGGGGGGCTGTAGCCCTACCTAAAAGGAACCCAGAGAAGAATGCCATGATTTTTCACATTAATTTGATTCATCCCACAGGTTGTGTTCTGTATAAGGGACGCCTGACCTGGGGTGGGAGTGGGGCGATTAAGGGTGGACATCTAGTCCCAACTCCACTCTCCAAGCTGTCAGTGGGTGGTGATGGGCTGTGTCCACGCTGGTGTGCGACTGCATCTACCCAATACTCAACCCACAGGAAGGGGAGCCTATTTGTGACCAAGATACCTAATGGGCTGGGGATAGCCTGGGTGGTGCAGCAGGAGCTAAGAAAACAAGAGTGTTTCAGGAAGGCAGAGGCCAAGTGGTCACCCAGGTCCCAGGTTGCTGAATGGCAGTGAGATGAGGGTGGTAAAGGGCACACGGATTGTATCTTACAGTCCACGGCATTTACCCACATCCCACCTGGATTCCTATTATAACCATCTGTCCCACGTCCCCCCAGAAGAGCTGTGTGTCACTCTGTTGTGTATCCCCCCCACCTCTTAGCACACGGTAAGACCTCCTGCAAAATACATACTTGAGTGAGTCAGTGAATGAACAGACTTGTCATGCGTGCCTAGTGCTGGCTGTTGCCTGTGACAAAAACGTGCAACAGAAGTGCAATCAGTTTGTGCTCTAATTCATATTCAATGTTCCCTTTCTTAGCATTTTGGACAAATTTTTGGGAGACCAAAATGTGTGGTATTAAAAACAAATGTGAAAACAAAGCGAGGCAAACTATCTGGATGCTTGCCAACGTGGAGAGCCATTATCTAATGATTTTAAAGCATCTGAGTGAGTTGATTGGGTCAGGACTAGAATCCGCCCCCTTTCCCCGCAGGATGTGGCTGCACGTGGCTACACACATGTAATTATTGTCACAGAGTGACATGTACATTCATGCACAGAATGTGTGAGGCAGAGGAGAAATGTTTTACCAGCATCCTGAGGAAACAAAGGAAAATTGCTTAAGGTAAGAAAAATTCCTGTATCAATTTTTGATCTGGACTTTCAAATTCCAAAACAGCACTAAATATATTATATCCCTACTAGTATATATTGTTTCTTAATAAGAACAGTTCCAAGTCAAATTAAGCATCGCCTGGATTGAGTTCGAAAGACAGCAGCTGAGATCAATGGAGACAATTGTGGAGAAAGGGTTTTGTTTTTCTTTAAGCAGTAGAATAAGAGGCCCTTTAGAGATAAGCTAAAGAACAAATGATTGACATAAATTACAAGCTGCTATTCTGGTCTATGCATAATTTGGGCTGATCTATCCTATGCTAAGAAATTAGAGAAAAAAATAGGAAGTGATGCCACACAACGTTCATTTCGTAAACACGGAATGCAATCATCATCCCCTTAAAAAAATCCAACCCACATATACAAATCTTCACAAAAATAGATTCCGCAAGTTTGGAAAACATTTACTCCATTACTATCCAGTACAAATAATTCTTTGAAATGAATTGAAAGACATTTAAATTTTTTGAATGTGACAGAACTTCATTAAAGCACAGCTTGTTGCTGCACAGATTCAGACATAAACAAGGAAAATCATGTCTCCCAAAATTGTTTTCATTAAGAAACAGCAGCAGAACCCAGTTTTCTTCCCCACTCATCTCTCCTGGCCATGACAAAGGAACTGAACGTTGGTCTAGGGCAATGGGAAGCCCTTAAAGATTGAAGCAGGAGGAGAGGACAAGCCTGAAGTTCGTCCCCTTGCTGCTCTCACAGGGAAGGCCTCCTTTCCTCGTGAGCTCGTGTCACCCAGGGTGTTTCACAAGTTCAGAGTCAGGTAGAAGGATGGACATTTACTGAGCCCTTGATGTAAATGCGCTGTAACTAGAGGACCTGTACAGACAAAGCTGAACAGAGGGGTAGGTCTGCTGGGCACCTGTGGGGTGCCTTTCTACAACTGGCACCGAGACACCAGGACAAGGAATTGGGACTAAAGTGTCCCTTAACTCAGGTCTCCACCCCAGCACCTTCCTAACTGGCAAACTGAAAACTGGGCTTCTCCCTCGACACTGCTCCAGATAAATGAATGGAGACTTTGAGAGCAAATATTCAAGGGATATTAATTAGAAGGGGAGCAATATAGGAGACCAGAGTCTTGAACACCCCATGGTCTCGGTTTCCTTGTCTGAAAAATAGCGCTTATCTCACAGGTTCTTTTATAAGAATTAAATGAACGCACAGGAATAGGATAACTGTTAAGTAGCAGATCTATAGCTAGCAATGAACCCAGAATACCCAGTGCAAAATGCCCCCTTCACTCCAGGACCAGATTAGGGAAAGGGGGAGAGAGGGAACCTGCTCATCACAGAGGGCCCTTCCGGTCCAGCCACCCACCCCTGCTGGCTACCAGGGGAAGGCTGAAGTTCGCAAAGATAAAAACCTAAACGTGCATGTACAAAAAGAAAAGAGTATTATTTAATATTTTAGTGCTAACTTCCGGTGCCCAGGGTAAAGTTAGCAGGGTTCTGGTTGGCTTAGTATCAGCTCAATATTTACCTAATTTATTCTTCCCATTAACCTCTCAAGGTAGGGCCTGCATGTTTGGATATTATTAACCTAGAGCTCAACCCAGGAGATGCTGTGGTTCATATATATTTTGCACGTATAAAGATTTGACCTCAATTTCTGCAGAGTAAATGCAAGGCACACGTAGTATTTAATACTGTTCTGACAGACGTACACGTAAAGAGAAAATGTGGAAAGGTTTCCTCCACTTACCTTTATCACAAAGGTACTAGTTTCCTACCCTATTTTCATATACTACCAGCAACCTGAAAAATTATTTACACTGAGATACAAACAGCTCCAATATAACTAGCTACAATAGCTAACAATATATGATTATAAAATATTGAGTCCTTTCTGAAGTAAAAAATGGCATTTGCTTTGCATATTATTTACCAAAAATGCACAGATAATACTTAAAGTAAAAAACAATTCTATTTATCTTAATCATCACTCTTCCCCAAACACTATTTGCTATTTAAATGATAACTAAGAAAATGCTGGTTCTTCTCCATAGGAATGAGAATTTAACAAGCCCAAAAGGAGCATTTTCATGGTTACATTAAAATTTTTGAGATGTGGTAGGCTATTTCCATTATTTAGTGATAAAAATTAAGTACTTTTTAGGGCTAGAGCTAATATTCCCACTAATGGTCCTAATTTCATGCATAAAAATAAATGAGAGTTTAAGTCATAAGGGTCAGATCAACTGGACAATGAATGAAACTGGACAAAATTAGAAGTTTTGGTTAGTTTTTTATATTACTTACTAGTTAAATTTTACAAACACTAAAATTTTTTTCCTTCTTCTAGGTATGATCACATGTTTATAGTTACCTATGAACAGAAGTTGAAGGACTGGGAATCAGGAAATTATTGTGCTAATTTTGACCTTGATACTATGACCCTGGACAAGTTACTTTTCTACTGAGGGATGCCGCTTCTTATCACCAAACTGCCTCATCTCTTGGGCAGGCCAGCCTTTGATTCTCCATTCTATTGGGAGGAACCATGGCATGATGAAAGCAGAACACTGGGCAATCAATTATTTTATGTAAGTCTCTGGCATTTATTATTTGAATTTTTAGGCAACAGATTCACCTTCTCAATTATGCTTTGATAAAGCTAGTATTGAAGATATCCAATATAAAGCACACACTGCCTGACTAGTAGGAGAAGTTGACACAGGACCAAAAAATAATTTGGAATTAGAAAGAGATAAATTGATATGAAAATAACAGAGTTGTCTACTGGGAAATTAATGAGCCAACGTCAAAGCGCTTTATTCAGGTTAGAGGAAAACTAGGAACTATACACCTATACAATTGTATAGGAACTATACAACTGGATGCATCCTGTAAACCAGGGATAAGCCATAGCTGAAGCCAGATCTTCACCACTGAGATTAAGAATAGCTGAGCTAAGGAATTAAAGCCATATTGAATATCCCTTTGTTCGGAAATAATGCTTTAAAAACAAGTGTCTGCCTCACTGAGCATCACTGACTAAACCTTCAGAATCTTCAAAGTGACCATCTGTTCTTGGGGTCGTGTGGTTCGGACCCTCTGATTCCTAACTTTAGAAGACTGTGGTCTGAGCCCAGCAACAGTGAATCAGAGAAACACCTACATCGTATGCTTCTTCCAACAGGCACAGTTCAAATGTAGTGGAAAATGTAACTGTGAAGGGGCAAGTATATTTTGGAGGACAGAGAAAATCTTTTGCAAGGCATGTTTTCAGAAAGGGTGGGGAAATCACCACCCTGCTTCGACCAGACAGGCAGTGCTTTGTGTAGGAGGGTGTGGCTGTTAGAAACCGGCTGAATGATGGAAGGGAGCAACTTAACAGGCTGGTGGGGAGAGCAGTTCCAAATGCTTAGGAGCCAGAAGGGAGAACAATGTTCTCTGCAGACGGTTGGGGTGGGTGAGGTCACTCTACGAAGCCTAGGGAAACAGAGGCGGAAGGTCATGCTTCTGACCCTCGTGGTGTTAGCTACGGAGAAACCCAAGCTCACAGTCAGCCCCTCTCCCACCAGGTACTGGCCACAGTGATCCACTTCTGTGCTTGAGCTATTCCCTTCTCAGCCATAAGATGCATGCGATACGCTACTATCTGCTGTCTACAGAGTTATTTCATGATCTCAGAGGAGATTCTGTAGATGAAAGGGCTTTGGATTCCCAGAGCACTAGTGTTAAGATGCTCAGGGCTCCATCAGTTTAAGGATCAGACAAACAAAAGGGTGGGATGTCCCTCCTCAGCCCTTTCCTCTTAAAGAAACACACCGTCACTGTCCCAGCTATTGAGCGTAGCCTGCTGGGCTTTTAGCTTAGGAAACACACCAGGGTCGTCCCGCTATTCGAGCGGCCATTTCCAAACTCCAGGAATCTGCTGGTGGTTTGCTTGGGTCTTACCCAAATGCCACTTGAGTCTCTCTGGATAAATACAGGACGAGTGAGTGGCATCTGTAGTCTGCCCAGGACTCCACCCGACCTCAAAACTTATTTCCATCTTCTTTACTTCTCCAGGGCAATATCCCTTGGAATTTCTCTTTTTCTCTTATTCTTTAAATTAAAAAAAGTTCACTTTGTCTATGAATTCTTATACCCTCACCTTTGTATATCCCTCTCATGTATATAATTAAATTTTTTTGTTCATTAAGACAACAAGTAGCAGAAGAATAAGGAAAAGGGATATGGCTGTGGGGCTTCTGCTGGACTTCTGGGTAAGATACGGTGGCAGGGCATTTCTGAGAGTAAGAAATGTATTAGGAAGAAGGCTCAATCTGGAATGAACATAGCAGTACTCTTCCTCCGCTCTCTATCTACCCTTAGAGATGAGGAAATGGCAATTGACGGGGATCTGACAGCTAGGACATGGTGGAATAATGATAATAACAACAATGAAGATAATTGCTGGTTATGTGGTCAACCCAGGACTGGAGCTCAGGTCTGACACTAGGCCAGTGATATCCACATATGCAATTTAAAATTTTCTAGTACCTACATTTATAATAACTAAAAATAAACAGGTTAGATTCAATTTAATATAGTTTATTTAACCCAATATACCCCCAATATTACCATTTCAACATGCAATAAATATAAATTAGTGGAATTTTTTTTGCACTAAATATTTGAAATGTGTTGTGTATTTTACATCACGTCTTAGTTTGGACCAGCCACGATAGTCCACGTGCTCAGGAGCTGCATGCGGCCACTGGCTCTTACTGGGAGGACAGCTCTAGGGGATCCTTAACTATTTTAGGGCATGAACCCCTTTCTTTCCAGAATGTGTTTACGTGAATGAGACCAAAGACGTGGGATTATAAGGGAACCAGTTATTTTGAATTAGTGTTTCCATTTTTTCTAAATATATACCCAGGAGTGGAATTGATTGATCATATGGTAGCTTTATTTTAAGTTTTTTAAGGAACTTCCATACTGTTTTCCACAGTGGCTGTATCAATTTACATTCCCACCAGCAGTGTCTGAGGAGGGGGAACCAGTTATTCTGAAATACAGTTATCAAATTATTTTAAAAACCAGATTTAAAAAATCAATTTACTTTAAATTATGGTATTGTATGTATGCATTTAACAATGCACTAAACATAATCTAGGGACAAGCCTAATAGTTATAATTTTTAAATGAAATAATGAACATAAACAAGATTGAAATCTACCTAAAGTAACTGTAACAGGATGAAATTTATCTCTGATTTCAATTAGTAGTGAAGTCATAGGTACTGCTAATACTAGGTTTCTTGCCTATGTTCATAAATGAAGAAAATACAAAATTTCAGTTGGAGGTTAATGAGAAGTAAAATGTAATTTTTTCCCATCTGCCCAAGGAGTGGACCTGTTTGCATCAGTCCTTCATTCTTTCTAAAAGAATTTCCTCCAACCCCTAGTCTCTACTGCTCCCAAACACCTCGCCTTCCAGGAAAGCTCACAGTTGCAGGTTCTCAAAGGTGGTCATAAATTATCACTGCAGATGTGAGAAGCTTTTAATGCTTTTCTCCCAATTCTTTTTCTTTTCCCTAATACTTTTTTGGTCACACCACACAGCATGTGGGATCTTAGTTCCCCCACCAGGGATGGAACCCATGCTCCTTGCATTGGAAGCACGGAGTCTTAACCACTGGACTGCCAGGGAAGTCCCTCTTCCAATTCTCTTGATTCTATTTCTTTCTCTTCTATTACCACTTGCTCTTTCTGTCATCCCATGGCACGCTGCAGTATCTTACTCTACTATGAAATACTCAAGTGATATATAAAGAACTGAACCATTCAATACATGAAAATAACATGTATCACAGGACTTTCCCTAGAAACCATAGGTACGATACCCACCCAAAAATTCATTGCTTGACTATAGAATAACATCTAATTACAATCCTCACACTGTCAACTACATGCAGTACCACTTATATTTGTATATGATCTAAATTGTCCATGTTTGAGAATATACTATATAAAATGTCATTTTCATAAGGTAAATAAGCTCCCCCCGCCAAACTTGTGCATTGCTAAACTGATGAATGATAGCCTAAATTCTTTGACTATCCAAATGGAAAGGAGATATGTTACTACTTACATTTAGAATAGTACTCTGATCTTAACAGCTAAGATTTCATTTTGCTTTGAGTTATGGAACTAATTTGGTGGATCAAAACCAGTCTATTTTTCTATTAAAATAGAATAGGAAGGACACATAGGAGTGTATCATGTAGTAGTAAGGGTGAGCACTATTTCATAAAACTTGTTTTCATATATATGATATATAAATATGTATGATATATTCATATGTTATATAAACACATACACACATGTGAATGCTGGGTTGCAATGTAAAATATATTTTTCATTGTGCGTCTTGGTCAAAAAAGTTTTAAAAATCTTATACACTGCTGGCGAGAATGCAAAATGGTTCAGCTACCGTAGAAAAGTTTAGGAGTTCCTCAGAAAGTTAAACGTAGACTTACCAAATGACCCCACAATGCCATTCTTGGTATATACCCCAAAGAATTGAAAACAGGGACTCAACCAAAGAGAGGTACACCCATGTTCATAGAAGCACTATTCACAATTGCCAAAAGGGGGAAACAGCCCAAATGTCCATCAATGGATGAATGAATAAACAAACTGTCGTATACCCATATAATGGAATATTATTCAGCCATAAAAAGGAATGAAGTACTGACACATGCTACGTGGATAAGCCTTGAGAACATTATGCTATGAGAACGAGGCCAGACACAAACGGTCACATATCGTATGATTCTATTTATTAAAAACACCCAGAACAGGTAAATCCATGAAGACAGAATGCAGACTGGCTGTTGCCAAGCGCACAGAGAGGGGGGCATTGGGGAGAATCTGCTTAATGGTCAAGGGGTTTTACTTTGGAGCCATAGATAGAGGCAGTGGTTGCACACCACTGTGAATGTACTAAATGCCACTGAATTGTCACTTCAAAATGGTTAGTTTTATGTCAGGAAATTATTTAAGGAGGAAAAAAAAAGTTCGAATGCCCTAGCCCTAGAAGGCTTGTCCCCAGGTCCACTTTTCCATTTGCACGGGGACCACTTGCGGTGCTGCTACATCGCCACCTAGTGGTGAAGGAGATTCCTGTCTGGACTCGAGGGCTAAAGACTCCTGATTGCCAGGCAAGCCACCCCCACATCACAGGGAGTGCAGTGTCTGAAGCAAGTCAAGGTCCTTAACCGGGCCTCTCCTTCGTAAGTGTCCAGAGGATGCCCAGTGATAACCTCCAGTCCCCTTGAGCTTTAGGCACGGAAGAAGGACAGTTTCCAGTCCTGGCCCTGAAGTATTTCTCAAGAAGTCACGAATGACTCTGGGATTTGCTTACCTGTCTATAAACTGGGATCCACACTCCCTGCAGCAGGATTACCACAAGGGTTCATACAGCATAAGGACTGCACCTAGCGGGCAAGTGCTCACCAACTGTTAGTGCCCTTCCTCATCCTTCATTATTTCTAAAGCTACTTGGTATGGACGTATGAACCCCCGACAAAAGGACTCATACCTCCAAGGGGGCTCCCCTGCTTCACACTGTCATCCAGAAGAAAAACAGACTCTGGGTGTTTGGAGCAAAGAGACAGGGTTCTGGAGAGCGCAAGCACAGGACACGGAGTGGAAACAACAAATACAAAGCCCAGAGATGAAAGCAACAGGGCCTGGTGAGCGCCAGGTGGCTAACAGGAATGGGAAGAGGGAAGGAAAGGAAAGATCTAGCAGACATTCTAGTTATTGCCACAAATGTTGCCTGAAAGTTCCTAATCATAAGAGAGAGGGGGTGGGCTTTCCTGGTGGCGCAGTGGTTGAGAGTCCGCCTGCCGATGCAGGGGACATGGGTTCGTGCCCTGGTCTGGGAGGATCCCACATGCCGCAGAGCAGCTGGGCCCGTGGGCCATGGCCGCTGAGCCTGCGCGTCCAGAGCCTGTGCTCCGCAACGGGAGAGGCCACAACGGTGAGAGGCCCGCATACCGCAAAAAAAAAAAAAGGGGGGGGGGGTGTTGGGGGAGGGAAAGGCCAAAAAATACACAAGGCAAAGTATTTGGATATTTTTGTAAGTGGGCTTGCATGAAAGATTCCAACTTCATAATGTGTTCTATAAAAATGGGATGGAAGGCAGACCGAACTGTGAGATGTAGTTACAAAAAACAACCAGAAAAGACAGACACAAAATCATGTGCTTTTCAGATTACAAGGCCAAAGGGTATAAGCAACTTAAAGGGTAAAAGCAAGAACACGGAGTGGGGAGGATCATGAAATTAATCAGAAATAAAACAGGGAAGAAAAATTACCAGAGCAAAATGCACTGCTCCCATGGCAGAATATTCTGGATTCATAAGGGAATTACATAAAGTGGTGTCATTTGGCATTGGAAAACCACAGAAAACAAACTCAAAACACCTTCCTTATACACTTCTAAGAACGCTGACAGGATCAGTGGGACAGATGGTGAGGAGAAAAGAGCCCTGCCAGCAGGTACAGGGGACCAGGCTGCCCCGCCAGGGGTCGTGGGGTAAGCAGGGCTCCCTCCTCTGCAGCTGTCATGTCTTGCATTTTCCCCTCCTGCCATCCCATTCGCAAGGATGACTTTGCCTCACAGGTGGCATCAGATGTGAAGGTTCCCATTTTTCTGCCACCAAATCCCCAAAACCACCGTCCCGCGTCTCCTGTTAGGATGGAGGAAACGCCACTTCTGACCCATCTCTGCCGCCTTGCTGGGACCTCACTCCTTCAGTCTCTTGTATCTTAACCACTCTCCTTCTATGAGATCTTTCCTGTCTTTATTAAAACGCTGAATAAACCTCTCATCTGAAAAGCAAGCAACAGACAATACGCAACGCTTCCTTTTATTCCACATTGCCTTCCAATTTCTACCTTCTCTTCCTGACTTCCCCATCACAGCTTAGTGTCTTAGCGAGGCTGCTTTCACACCTGTCCCCCCATTTCCTCTTCAGTCTCCTGTGGCCACACTCTCGCTAAGGTAACCAGTAGCCTCCAGTGAGCCAGCGGACCTTGCTCAGTCTTTAACGGAAATGGCATCTCAGCAGCATTTGCTGCCCTGACCTCTACTCTTCTACTCAAACTTTCCTGGTTTTGCAGCTCCTGCCCAGTTAGCCACACCTGTGTCTCCCGTCTCCCCTTCTCCCCCCCCCCCCCCCCACCGCCCAGTCTCTGGCCACCTCAGGGTCTAAGCAGTGCTGGGCCACTGCCTACATGCTTTCTCTGTTCTCTTTGTTTGGCTAAATCCTGTTTTTCTTCCTATCTAAGCATCATTTCTTCAGAGAAGCCTTCCCTTGACATCCTGGTCTAAATCCAGACCTACTCTTAAAATTCCTCATTGCTACTTTTACTTTTTTAATAGCCCTTATCACAATTTGTAGTTACGCTTTTACTGTGTAACTTTTTCCAGTATTCTTTCCTCCCTCTTTGCACTATCAACTCCACTAGGGCAGATTCCATGTTCATTGTGTTCACCTTTTCAGGCCGGCACCCTGGGACCCCAGCTGAGCCCAATAAACAGCACACAGGAGGCCCTTAGGTAAGTAATCATTGAATGAGGAGCTACTGGGGTAACTGAATGAACGACCAAATATTCTAACCAATGGCAGGGGGTCAAAGCACATTAGTGACTTGATCCTGGCGGCTCCAGGCCTTGAATCTCCCCCATGGAGAAGCTGTCCATAATTTTTTCAGGCTCCCAGATATCTGTTTGAACAAACTCCCATTTCGGCCAAGAGGAGGAGTAAGCTGGAAGCCCAAAGAGGCGAAAAGCCAAGGAGAAAGTAAGCTGGAAGAAAGCAGTCTCAGTTCTCTTGGTGTTTGATTTCTCATTCCCCTGCCACAATTTCCAACCGTGTCAGTTGTAGGTGGGGCTCTTTCCTAGCAGTGTACTGTAAACCGAAAACTACAGAAACCATGCATGTAGAAGAAGCAAACATGGGAGGGATGGGGAAGGGAAAACAAAAAGAAACTCTGACGACAGAGTCAAAGTCTGGTGAACCTGGAGCAGTGGGTCCTGTAAGGCATACAGTCAAATCCACTTCTTATTATATGGAGGGAAAACCCAAGCCTAGGCTGGAAGGGACTCACCCCAGGTTTCCAGTGGTGGAAGAACTCGATGGACTGATCCAGGGCTCTTTTACAAACCACCAAGTGCCTGTTAAGCTAGGAGGCCAGGTGTTCCTTCTGACATGTTAAGGAGAGATCTCTCAGTGGAGCTATCCCACACCCATCCTATTCAAAGCATCAAGACCAGAACATCTCTAATGAGATTTTTTTTTTTTTTTTTTTTTTTTTTTTTTTGCGGTACGCGGGCCTCTCACTGTTGTGGCCTCTCCTGTTGCGGAGCACAGGCTCCGGACGCGCAGACTCAGCGGCCATGGCTCACGGGCCCAGCCGCTCTGCGGCATGTGGGATCCTCCCGGACCGGGGCACAAACCTGCGTCCCCTGCATCGGCAGGCAGACTCTCAACCACTGCGCCACCAGGGAAGCCCTCTAATGAGATTTTGAAACTCTTTTTCTACTCAGGAATAGCAGGAGGTGTTAGAAAGTCCCAGACAGTTGTCTGACCTTGACTGACTTTTAATGTAAAAATTTCGACCCTTCTCCTCTAAAACAGTGCTGTGAGGAGTCTGTTGATTTGATAATGATAGAGAACGCCTTCACGCACATGGCCAGTCAGGCTGGAAAAGTCCATTTTATGGATTCAGCAGCACCTGATGAAACAACGCACCACGTTCTCCTCCTTACAGCCGAGTTTCTTAAACACACACACCCTTTCTGAATACGCTTCCTAATCCCTTTCGCTCTCCAATTTACATTTCCTGAATTATTTCTACATTTCTGATCTTCTGCTGAGGTCTCCGTCCACGTGTACCTTTTTACATTTTGTGGTCTGTCTCCACCTAGATACCGTGCAAGTGCCTGAAATTCAACATCTTTAAATCTGAACTCACCACTTCCCTTCCCCAGTTCCCACTGTCTTCCTTTACTGCCGGAATGGCACCGCCATTTACTAAGTCACTCAAGTCAGAAAGCCAGGAACTCCGTTCTTTCGCATCCCTCACATCCAAAGACTCAGGAAGCCCTGTCAACTCTCCCTCTTAAATATTTCTTGTATCTGTCTTCTCATCTTCATTCCCACCACCACTGTCTTAACTCAGGTCCTGACGATTCCTTGCCGGGCTCAATGCAACCGTCTTCTCATTGGTCTTGCAGTCCTGCCTACAGCTGCAGATTGTTCAATGGTCCTCTATCACTTTGGGGATAAAGCTCAACCTTTGGTTGTCATCCTAGACCCTTTCCTACTTCTTTAACTTCACGCAACCCTGCGCTTCGGCCAAAGGGAACTGTCCGCAGCTCCCCCAAACATCACTTCACCATACTGCTATGCTCTCCACCGTATAGTCTCCTCTTTCTCTTTCTCAACTCTAACCCTCCCCCA
This sequence comes from Orcinus orca, assembly GCF_937001465.1. Classification (NCBI taxonomy): domain Eukaryota; kingdom Metazoa; phylum Chordata; class Mammalia; order Artiodactyla; family Delphinidae; genus Orcinus; species Orcinus orca. The sequence continues at coordinate 70,213,840 of NC_064576.1, forward strand.
TGCTCCTCAATGGGCTGCAGCTGCACTTGTTACAGTCTTGAGATTGTTATTTGTCTGCCTCCCACTAAACTGAGAGCTCCTTCAAAGAAGTGGAAGACCGTGCGCCTCATCTCTGAATTACCAGCCTCTAGCACGGTGCCTGGAACATCAAAGATTCTATGAAATGCTTGCTGAAGTTTCTTTCTGTGGGTGAGCCCACAAGCAACGGCTATGGTAACGTCCCTCTCCATACATTAAATATACAAAATGTACTCTTGGTTGTGCATCTGTCAAGTGGTTTTCTGTAAAAATCCACAGACACAATAAAACGGAGAACAACTAATTGTTTCACACAAACAAGAGACTAAAAATCACATGCCTGTTTTTACTAAAATATCCAAGCAGAGAGATGTAATTCTAGAGATTAATTCTGATATATTCTGCCATTACCACAAAATTTCTTTAAATCCCATTTGTTCAGCCCTTGGAAACAACCAGGCTGATACGGGATGTGATCCATGAAATCTTATAATGCTCTGAAAACACTTGTCAAGGACAAGACTTAACTTTACTGGGACACACTTACCCAGCCGGTCATTCACAGAGAAGCAGCTCCAACCAAGAAGGACCACCACGGCTCACTGTGACGGTTTTTTTTCCTGAGAAGATACCAATTAATTAGCGTACCTTCACATCACGTGAAGGTCCACCACATCACTGAATTTCACCAATGGAGAGACTGAAGCATTAAAATATTTAATAAAATATTAAATATTTAAATATTGGTTATGGCCAAAGAAGGAGTCCAAACACTGTTCTTAAATTTGCAAACTTTGCTCTCAGGACCAATTGAAGCTACATTGGTGCATTTCAGAGTCTAATTCTGAAGCAGATAAAGTTTTATTCATTTGCTCTTCTTGTACCTCAAGTGTTCTGGCGTCCTCTGAGGTCGCAGCCATGGCCCCGTTGGGCTGCCGGAACCACTCCCGCTGGACGAGCTGAGCTAGGCTCACCAGCACAGTATCACCTGCATGCACTCTGCTCCCAACACAGGTCACCCCTCAGAATCTGACACATGGAAACACTTGGAAGCATGAGAACTGTTATCTTCGTAACCGAAAAAAAAATTCCCAGCATTTCTCAGGATGCGTAGTACCCAGGAGCGGGCCCGCAGGAGGTCAGGGAAGGCCGACTGTGCGCGGAAAGAAGACTGGCCTCAGGAAGTAACCTCCCCCCGCTCAGGTGTTGCTTATAAAATTGTCTGCACCAATAGGATTGCGCCTGTGGCAGTTTAACACAGGTGTGCGGAATCCTGCCAAGAATCAGAGCTCTTATTTACACTTCTAACTACTCTGGCTCTTACCCAACTCCTGTGCTTTATTTGGAGGATGAAAAGGATAGCACTGGCCGGAGTGATTGCTAAGAGCAGACTGCATCACAGGCCACAAAGGGCTTTTTTTTTAATCAGGTAGATGAGCCTCACTCTCACATTTAAACATAAAAATGTATGTCTCAACTGCTCTCCTAATTTCATTAAGCTTGTATATATGTAGATATACAGACATACATGTCTGTACACACACACACAGCTGCCTGGGATTACCTACTCAGCCAGTTAATAACACAGACTTAGGGGAACTAAAATGCCCTTTTCTCACATACTTTTAGTTAGCAACAAGAACAGCAGCAGTAACAAAACAGAGCAAGTCTAGTGAAGAACTGATCTAATTTTGTTACACTTTCTGAAACACCAGCAATGAAGAAGCACTAGGTCCAGTCCAGCCACAGTGGCCTCCTTGCTGCTCAAACAGTTCAAGCCCAGGGCCTTTGCACTTGCTCTTGCCTCTACCTGAACTCTCTCTATCCAGATGTCCACATGCCTTACTGCTTCTCTTTCTTCAAGTCTCTGCCTATCAGCAAAGTCTGCCCTGACCACCACCATCTATAAGGTAAGATTTCATTCCCCTGTCACTGTATCCTCCTTTCCTTCCTTTATTTTATTCAAAGCATGTTTCACTTTCTAAAGAATACATATGTCCACATTCATAGTCTGTCTCCCATCCTCACTAGAACATAAGATCTGTGAGGGCAGGGGTTATGCCTGTTTTATTCCCGGCTGTAATCCTAGTAACTCAGAAGAATACAGGGACAAGATAGGTGCACAAGGAATATTGAATAAATGAATAAATGAATGAATGAATTTTGTTGCAATTTAACTTACTCTATGTATATCATGGATTATAATGTGCCGATTCAATAAGCAAACTAATGTCAAATAATACCTAACGTGAACAAATGCTTACCACAGTACCTCTCTGCTCAGGAAGCTTGACAAGCCGTACTCCATGCTAAATTAAAGGTGAGGTTTGACTGTGTATGAAAGCATTTCATTTTCTCTACTGCTCTCAGTATGCTGCCACAGATGTGAAGGCAACATCACCTTGGGGTCGGTAGCCCAGTGACAGTCTAGGCTGACGTACCTGTTGGATGAACTGCTCAGTCCCCAGTTCTCTGAATTTGATTGCACTCTCCCTACTCCGACCACAAAGAGAGTCAGTTCAGGGGACTGGCAGCCAAGCAAGCTTGGGTACCTTTTACCCAAATGTTCGGTGTGCTGGCTGAGGACAAAGACAGAGGCTGCGTCTGTGGGGGGGAACCAGGATGAACCAGATCAGCAAGTGCAGAACTGGTTGTTAAAATGCCAAGGATGGGGTTTCCCTGGTGGCGCAGTGGTTAAGAATCCGCCTGCCAATGCAGGGGACACGGGTTTGAGCCCTGGTCCGGGAAGATCCCACATGCCGCGGAGCAACTAAGCCCGTGCGCCACAACTACCGAGCCTGTGCTCTAGAGCCCGCGAGCCACAGCTACCGAAGCCCGAGCGCCTAGAGCCTGCGCTCCACGACAAGAGAAGCCACCGCAATGAGAAGCCCGTGCACCACACCGAAGAGTAGCCCCCGCTCGCCGCAACTAGAGAAAGCCCGCATGCAGCAAGGAAGACCCAACACAGCCAAAAATAAATAAAATAAGTAAATAAATTTTAAAAAAATGCCAAGGATGCCCAAGGTAAGAAGAGAGAGGGCACCATGGAGCTGGTCTGGGTGAGGGCTGGCCTTGGACCCACACTGCCTTGGACCCAGATTTCTGGAGTAGTCCCGCATGGGCAGGTCAGGTCCATTTGAAAGAAGTTGATGGATATCACCTTTGAGCATTGATACCATAAACATGGGCATTCTGTTTTGCAAATGGTGTTCTTTCTGTTTAAATTGAAAACAACTTTCATTTCCCCACATTATGAGTGAAACACTTTAAATGGACTTGACCTTTTAAGAATCATCAAACAGACAACCTCAAAGGCCTTTTGGGATAAATGTGGCACAACCAGAGGAACATTTAAGGCTCAGGCTAGTGATACAGAAAACTTAGCAGTGGGCAGCTTGATTCTTGTTAATATCTCTAATTAGAGTCCCACTTTATATATGACGGCTAGACCTTTAGTTACGTATAGCTAATGGATATTATTGTTAGTTCTATGACATTTTACAATGGTATTGTTCTGATCTGGGAGACGGGGGGAGGCACTGTATACAATAAATGACAGCCAGGATCTCTCCTGTAAATGACTGGGACAGGATGGAATATGGGCCAAACCTAAAATATAATATTTTATTTCAAACTCTGTACTTTGGTCACCCCCCAAAAAAACTATCAGAAGTAGGGTGCCTCTCTTATATGTTCATTTGCTTCGTAGCACGTATCAATTTATAATACATATTTGTTTGTTCACTTGTTTATTGAAAGCCTTCACGGACATAATTTAAGTTCCAAAGAAGGCAGGGACATTGCCTGTTGCCCTGCTGCATATACAGTGTGTGCAGTACCTCCAAAGTAGCGGTGCTCAGGACAGATTCACTGAATGAATAGCTGAACGAATGAATGATCTATGCAAAGGATGGAAGAAGATGTGACTTAAAACCAAGTCATTCAATTATACACTACCAAATGTAAAATTGATAGCTAGTGGGAAGCTGCTGCATAGGACAGGGAGATCAGCTCGGTGCTTTGTGACCACCTAGAGGGGTGGGATAGGGAGGGTGGAATATGGGGATATATGTACACATATAGCTGATTCACTTTGTTATACAGCAGAAACTAACACAACATTGTAAAGCAATTATACTCCAATAAAAATGTAAAAAAAAAAAAACAACCAAGTCATTTAAAGCAGCGGTCCCCAACCTATTTTTTTTTAGTAAATTTATTTATTTATTTATTTTACTTTTGGCTGCGTTGGGTCTTCGTTGCTGCGTGTGGGCTTCCCCTAGTTGTGTTGAGCGGGAGCTACTCTTCGTTGCGGTGCGCAGGCTTCTCATTGCAGTGGCTTCTCTTGTTGCGGAGCACGGGCTCTAGGCACACGGGCTTCAGTAGTTGTGGCACGTGGGCTCTAGAGCACAGGCTCAGTAGTCGTGGCACGCGGGCTTAGTTGCTCTGCGGCTTGTGGGATCTTCCCGGACCAGGGCTCAAACCCGTGTCCCCTGCATTGGCAGGCAGATTCTTAACCACTGCGCCACCAGGGAAGCCCCCCAACCTTTTTGGCACCAGGGACCGGTTTCATGGAAGACAATTTTTCCACAGACAGGGGTTGGGGGAAGGAGGGGGACGGTTTCAAGATGATTCGAGCACATTACATTTATTGTGCACTTTATTATTATTACATTGTAGTATATAATGAAATAATTATACACCTCACCACAATGCAGAATCAGCGGGAGCCCTGAGCTTGTTTTCACTTGCCGCTCACTGATAGGGTTTTGATATGAGTCTGCAAGTCATTGTTTATTATGGTCTCTGTGCAGTCAAACCTCTCTGCTAATGAGAATCTGTATCTGCAGCAGCTCCCCAGCGCTAGCATCACCGCCTCAGCTCCACCTCAGATCATCAGGCATTAGATTCTCAGAAGGAGCGCACAGCCTAGATCCCTCGCATTCGCAGTTCACAGTAGGGTTCCCGCTCCTGTGAGAATCTAATGTTGAATGCAAGCAATGGGGAGCGGCCGTAAATACACATGAAGCTTTGTTAGCTGGCCCGCTGCTCACCTCCTGCCGTGTGGCCCGGTTCCTAACAGGCCATGGACCAGTACCGTGGGCTGGGGACCCCTGATTTAAAGACTTCGCACTTCTTGTTGACTGCAAGTTCAATGTCAGTCAATATGCTGGGGCTTTCACAGGTGATCTAGATGTCTAGCACATGGGATGTGACCATCCTGCCTGATTCTTTCTGTGGAGTACTCTGCCTGCTTGTGGGTGTTCCAGTTTAAGAATATATGTTATGAGCTGAATTGTGTCCCCCATTAAATTCATATGTTGAAGTCCTAGCCCCCAGGACTACAGAATGTGACTGTAGTTGGAGTAGGGTCTTTAAAGAGGTAATTAGGTTAAAATGAGGTCACTAGTGTCCTAATCCAATCTGACTGGTGTCCTGATAAGAAGAGATTAGGACACAGACATACACAGAGAAAAGACACAGGGAGAAGATGGCCATCTGCAAGCCAAGAAGAGAGGCCTTAAAGAAACCAACCCTGCCAACATCTTTTTTTTTTTTTTTTTTTTTTTTTGTGGTACGTGGGCCTCTCACTGTTGTGGCCTCTCCCGTTGCGGAGCACAGGCTCCGGACGCGCAGGCTCAGCGGCCATGGCTCACGGGCCCAGCCGCTCCGCGGCATGTGGGATCTTCCCAGACCGGGGCACGAACCCGTGTCCCCTGCATCGGCAGGCGGGCTCTCAACCACTGTACCACCAGGAAAGCCTCCCTGCCAACATCTTGATCTTGGACTTCCAGCCTCCAGAACTCTGAGCCAACTTCTGTTGTTTACCCCACCTAGTCTGTGGTCCTTTGTTATGAACTGGTAGGTATTAAGTAGCTGCTTAACCAACTAAGAGTGTATAATTTGAAAATTAGGTGAATTTAAGAGGGCAATAAGCACTGTCTTCAAATACCTAAACAATCATTATAGGAAAGGAACTATAAGGGAAAACATTCTGGCAAAAAGAGACATCTGAAAATGGAATGAATGAACACCCTAACATATAATTTACTTAAGTACTGAATTTATCATTTATGGCTGACTCCTCTGGCTAGAGATAAGCTCCACAAAGACAGTTACTTAGTAAGTGCTCAGTAGATATGCGGAGTGAATGAATTTCCTCTGGAGATAATGAGTTTCCTGTCACTGGAGGTATGTGAACAGAAGCCAAACATGCTGTCTATGAGGATATTATTGAGACGTTTCTGTCAGAGGGCACAGGGGTTAAGCTTCTTCAGGGTCCTTTTTCAAAGGTGAAATTTTATTAATCTGATTCTACTACTGATGAATGAAATACAGGTAAAGGTCCACATTTAAACAGCTGTCTTCATGTGTGGAACTTAGTCAAAGTTTCAGGCCACACACATATTTTGCATTTCTTCAGCCTGAATGTATTATCTCCTAACACAGAGGAAAAAAAATTTTAAGTATAGTTTACTATATATTGTTTGCTTAAAGTCAGCTCTTTTCAGGTTTTTTTTTTTTTGAGGAAGATAGACATTTCTGTTTCTTATGTCTGTTTAATTTAATGCATGAGCTCCAACAGCAGAAGACTGTGGTATCTTATTAAATGTCTCATGATGAATAATTAATAATATTAACAATCATCATCTTCTTCTTATACTCCCAAGAGTAGTGGCAGATGGTGAATTCTGGCTGTGCCTAATTCTTGCTGTGCCTGTGGCTGCCCATAGATCTTTCTAGAAGCCAGCATTCAAAGAACATAGTGAAACTCACAAGAATCTCATGAATTTTGCCGCTGTTGTTCCAAAGATTCTCCTGGCACAGACTCTGCTCTAGCAGATGAGCCTGTATACTTTCAATCACGGCCATTCAGTTAAAAAATAATCACCAGATGACCTTACAGAGATTTTGAAAAGTAGGTCTGTCCTTGAATACAAAAGAGTAAGGGGGACAGGCCACCCTCCTTCTTCCATCCCATGGAAGATGCTGAGTCCCAATGTCACGATTTCAGGCCCATTCACATAGCTCAGAAACACTGAGCATTACAATGTTCAGGTAATTGAAAAGCACCAACATTTTCAATAAGGAAAAGTTTTGTTTCATAATTCACTTTGGCAGATGTTTAACATTTGTTGGCTCCCAGAAACTTAATTTCCAATTTGCTGTAATTCTGCCATGTGCCCAGAGCAGCACTACATATGCAGCCAAGATGGCAACTTCTGCAACCCAACATGTGTCGAGGTCTGTAGTGCCTCCACCTGCATGTTTGTTTATATTCTAGCTGTACCTCCAAAATATGTATTTTCATAAGGAATATCACCACTCTAAATGGAACCAAAGAAATGATCAACACTGATTGGCAACCAGCTTAAAAAACTCTGCTATGACATAGATGGTGATGAGTCAAACATGTTTACAACCCCAGGTAGCAGTGCTCAGTACTGCAAGGTAAACTGTGTTGAATTATTCCCGGCAGTCAAATTTCCCACCCAGCTCCCACAGCCCATGACGCCAGCATGAAGGCATTGGGAGACGTGCACTGACAACAAAGAGGAGATGCCAAGAATAGGGTTATCTGTTCCATCTTCATCTTCATCATTGGAAAAGCAGGGCTTGTACTAGGCAGGACTGGTACTATATATAAAATGTCACTTGAGGCTCTGGGGTCTCAAGAAACATTTGTTATTCTGTCCAGTGGTTTCCAAACTGTCCTATGAATCATTTTCTCAGTGGGCTTTGAAGGAAAGGGTTATCCTGGCACATTACAAAGGCTCGAGGCAGCACAGGCATGATGGAAAACACTCCAGACTTGGAAGATCTGTGTTCAAGTCCAACTTCGCCAGTTAACCAATTGGTGACCCTGAGCAGGCCATTTAATTCCCCATTCTTCAGCTCCTGCCCATATAAAATTAGGAACATTAATAATACATACCATGGGATGTGTTAATTAACTAGATGAGTGGAATATTTTCACAGTGTGTATGTATATCAAGTCACCATAATGTGAAATTTAAATATCTTACAATTTTATAGGTCAGTTACACCTCAGTAAAGATGAAATTTAAAAAACACACACCACTTAGGACTGTAATAAAGATACAGATAGGACATGTACATAGCATGTAGCAGGCATCATCGTGATGCTAATAACATAATGGCACCAATGATAACATTTATTAAGAGATTGCTTTATGCCCGTGACTATGCTAAGCATTTTTCATGCATCACCTCACTTAATTCTCATAATAACTCTCTGAGCTTGGTATATTATCCCTATCTTAAAGATGAGAAAACTGAAGTTCAGAGAATCCAAGGTCACTCAGATAATAAACACTTGCTTAGCTGATGAGACGTCATTTTTATAAGCTTTGCTTGTTCCATGACTGAACACAAATTTCACCTAACCTGAAAGGGGTTAAATATCTTATTTTAATCTAATAAGAGACCTAATATTTACTAAGTGTCTTCTATGTGCCACATAATGGGCTATTTGACAGGTTATTGCACTTAATCCAAAGACCTGTGCGTGTTTATGAACCAGGTATTACCCCCATTTTAAAGATGGGAAAACTGAGGTTCATCAGTGTTAAGCTATTGCCTAAGGTGGCACAGCTGCAAGTGATTTCTGATCCCTAACCCAAGCATAGCTCGGAACACAGCCTTCCTTTAACTTTGTGTGCTCAGCTATTCTAACATTAGTTATCTGAATGAAGGTAATAAAAAAATAATAATCTAAAATAATAATAAGATAAACTAAAAACAAAAGATAACATTTTCTCTTTTCTAATTCTTGTTTTTAACTTGCTAATGTGATTACTAAGCATTCAATCACAAATCAGACCATGAACATTGTTTTCTCAATGACACAAAGAAGTAAGATGAAAACACATATCTCTAAGAATATTTTTTTTTAATGGAACTTACAGTTAACATCAGGTCTTTTAAAGGAATTCTGGTCAAGAGTATATAATCAGTCTGGTCCCCATTCTGTCAAACAACTTTCTCTACATTTTTCCCCATCAGGCAAACTTCTTCTACTCACCATTACCACCACCACTATCTTTTCCCCACTGTCACCTGGACCACTCCCCTGATGCCTCTCTTCCAACCTATCATGTTCGTTGCCACCTCCAAACCTTTGTTACACTCACCTCCCTTTGCTTAGGACGTGGTCCTGTTGACCAGTCCAAATTCTCTCCGTCACTTATGTTGGTGTTCAAGCCCTCCCGCTCCAGGGAGGAATGATCACCTCTTCCTAGTCTCTCCCTGTATTTAACGACATCCCTATTCCTCATGGCACTTGTTTATTAGCTTTAATGCTTCTAGATGTGTAGCCCATCTCTCCAAATGGATAATAATGTCCTTGCAGATGTGTAGCCCATCTCTCCAAATGGATAATAATGTCCTTGCAGAGACTATCTTTGTTGTTTTTCTCTGCCCTATTGTATTCAAAAAACTCAATTGTTTTATAACAACGGAATAGTATTTTCTTAAGGGAAAACACCTCAGGGTCTGTGGTTGCTAGCATCTTTTTTCTTACATGTTATGTTTAAAAAATTCAACAAAGAAAGAAAGGTAACCTTCTCTAGCTAGGCACAGATCATTGACTATTTTCTAGGTTTGCACAATCTAGCATTTAATAGCTTAATAGTAATATCTTAACAATGAAGTTTGATAAATGCGGCATGTATTACTTAGGAAAGTGCTATCAGTTCCTTTGAAAATAGGGTAGATGTTCATGTCTTTATTTTTGAACGGATAGCTACTGAGCACCAGTTAATTGCCTGAGACCCTGCTGGACACTCTGCATACAGTAAGATATGGTCTTAACCCTCCATAGGCTTACAGCCTAGTAGCAAGACAAATGGTGATCATTCAGTACAATGGTGGCTATAATGTAAGTTTCTATAATAATTACACTCTTTAATAGAATAGAATCAAATTTATTATCAGGCATCCTTAATGTTCAATACCAGTGGTTCTTAAAGGGTGTGAAACCACGTTTTAGGGGGTTTCACATTTTAAGTATAGTTTACTATATATAATAGTAAATGTGTGGAGATGTTTCTGGCCATACCAGTGATGGGGGAGGGGTTGCTGACATCACATGGGCGGGGGCAGAACTGCTCAATGTTCTGCAACGCCTGGAGCTTTCCTGCCCACAAAGAATTTTCCCCCGTCCCCTGACATTCAAACGCTCCCCCTGACATCCTTGTACATGAAAAACACACTTATAATGATCTAAGTCTGGAAGCTAACTGTTGTACATGTGAACAAAATGTTTTCGCACAAGTTAGATATCTTCTAAATTTTCAAGGAATGCAACTACTTAATGTAAGTGGAGGAGAGACTGTACTTTACTGTGTTGGAGCTTTAACAAGAGTCGGTCATCAATTTGGAAAATCATAACACCCAAGGCAATGCCATGCCTGGGTCAGTCTGCGTGGAGGGCTGTGCATTCACGGTGGCTCTGGGACAGGTGTGTGCATCTGACTATTTCAGCATATCTCTCCATGTGACAGTGTCAGAGGACGGAATGTGTTGACAGTCAGGGTAGTTTATCATGAATTACTTTCCTTACCTTTCTCTTTTTATATTACAGATATGAGATATAGATACATATATTTAAATACAGATTTTTTAAAAGAAATTATATGGATAGGTGAGTAGTATTATCTTCCAATTTCATTTCAGGATAATAAAGGAGATGTGACAAAATATTTGTGATAAAAGGGGGAGTGGACCTAATAGGTTGAGAATCACTAGTTCTAGGCTCCTAAAGAAATGTAAAGACAAAGTTCCTAACATTGAGATCAAATGCCTTTTTTTAAAAATTTTTTTTACATTTTTCCTCTTTTATCTTTGCATGTCATGACAGGGCTTGCTACAGTCAGCTATGTTTCTGCATCGTGGGTATTTTTGTTTGTTTGTTTGTTTGTTTGTTTTGCGGTATGCGGGCCTCTCACTGCTGTGGCCTCTCCCGTTGCGGAGCACAGGCTCCGGACGCGCAGGCTCAGCGGCCATGGCTCACGGGCCCAGCCGCTCCGCGGCACGTGGATCCCCCCGGCCCGGGGCATGAACCCGTGTCTCCTGCATTGGCAGGCGGACTCTCAACCACTGCGCCACCAAGGAAGCCCTATCGTGGGTATTTTTAGCAGGCCCCATTTGATCTCTGTGTTCTTCCTGCAGTGAGTGGCATTGGTGTGGATTTGGGAAAAGAGAGGAAAGGCAGACATACATAAAGAGAAAATGTTTACCATCAACTACTGCATTGAACAAGCCATCACCGTCCACCTGAGAGGAATGAAAAAATTCATTCAGAAGAGGAGTCAGAAAGTAAGAAGGTATAATAATTTAAACCATTAAGACCTATTTATTAAAAATGGGAACCCAGAGAAGTATAAAATAAATCCCTGCCCTCACATGCTTGCAACATAGCTCAACATGCAATACTATGTGCAGTTTCCTTCACACCAGGAGAACCCTGACACTAGGTACCCTGAATTCAATAGAGAAGGGATGTATATTTCACCTAATTCCCATGGGTACACGTGCTGGTGGGCTGCCAGGAAGATGGCTCAACGAGAGAAGTGTAGACTAAGACTTGGGGATGGAGGGAGAAAAGGACAGTAAACAGCCCAGGGACCGTCTCATCGAGAGGGAAAGGCAAGACGGGGAATGTTCACGAGAAGGTTACAACTGAACTGACTGATTTTACATCAATATCAAAATTAAAGTCATATGTATATATATTCAGTAAATAATTATAATAGAGATTCATTTGGGGCAGTTACACAAGTCTGTTTTTTAAGCAATCTTACCATAAGTATAAATATGATCTTCAGCGTTCGGAAGAGGAAACTCTGTTTTAAATAAAGGATCTGCATGTTGATTATTTTGAGGTATATGATTTTGGAATTTTGGATTAATATATGATGGTAGCGTAGGAAAGTTTAAACAGGAATTGAGCCACACTGACAGTCACGGCACTTGTATAAGGCTAAACAAAATCACATTGCTTAGGTTACAACACAATAATTTGAACAAAAGGTTACAGCTCAAAAAATTATTTTACTGGGAAGAAAAGGAAAATGCTAATTCACAAAATGGTTCTTTAATATGTCACCAGCTAAACACAAATCTAACCCTGCCTGTTTTTGGGGTAGAAGATGATGTCTCATTTTTTGTGAGACTGAAACAATTTCTCCTTTTTTTTTTTTTTTTAATAAAGGTTTGACCGAGTTTAAGAAAGGTGATCCCTCCTAATTGGTTGTCATTTTTAAACTTTTTATTGCACAGATTTGCTGCTTCTAAGATCAAGAGCAACCTGGCCTGTTGTCCATTTCTGAGGTGACACTTGGTTCCTCCTGTGGCTGCTGGGTGGGGTCTCTCAGCAGCTTAATCTATGTAATGAGGCAACTCTGTCCTGGCCCTGCTGTGACACTCACTAATGTGCAGGAGATGAGATTTGATTTACTATGTTCTTCTGACTCAGCCATGTAACTCACATTCTAAAATACTCTGGGAGAAAAAGCGACCTCCAGGAGAGAGCTTTTGTCATGGACAAATAAGGTAATCATTAAGGCCTGGAAGCATATTTCCCCTTGGCCTCTGCTCTTAAAAGAATTTATTCTACATGATTATGAATTCATCTCAAAATGCTCTCTTACACTAGGCTGATGAGGATATCAGCATAGCCTTGGGAGGAGAGATGCTCAATTAAATGCTATCTTAGAGACAAGCAAGGAAGCACTCGAAATTTGCTTTTCAGTGGTGTACTCCCCCCACCCCTTCCTTTCCAGAGGAAAAACAAAACTCACAAAATATCTGTCAGGAAGCAAAATACAATCTAGATAGTTTTGAAAGAACATAAAAGTAATTATCAGAAAGTGGCGTGGTAATTTCAAGTAAAAATATAATTCAGGCCTTATCTATTTATTAAAGCTGAATTCTAAGAGAGAATTACAATAACACCTGGTATGAGATAATGCATTATAGTTTCATGAGCACAGGACTGTACATTATGGAGATTCTTATACCTTTTAGATTTTAAGTAGAGAAAAAAATTAAACCCATTTTACAAATTCAGAGACTGGGGCTCTGAAAAACCAATTCCTCCTTTGAAATGGGTGGTAGAAAGAAGACTCAAAGGTGAAAGCCCATTTCACGTATTTACAGGGTCAGGGACCTCCCTTCAGGACTGCTAGCCTGTGACATGCTCCCGCCACACTGTCTCTGGGGACATGACGGGCTCCGGGCACAGACTCAGGCGAGCATATGCTTCCTGAGAAGCACGGTGGTGAGATGCCCTAGAGGAGAGTCTGGAGTCCTCCGGCCCCACTGAGAATCCTGATCGGTCACACGGTAGCCATGTCACTGGGAAAATTACTAAACCCTCCTGTGCCTCACTGTTGCATAGAATGAGATACTACTAATAATAATCTCTATCTCAAAGGGTCATTATGAGGATTATATTAGTACGCAGTGAAAACTCGAAAATGCCATCCATCACTATTATTCCTTTTGCAAATACTGGAAAGCTCTCTCATCACCAAATGCACTTCTAATATAAAAAAATAAACCTACTCAGAACTGTCATGGTGGAGCTGAAACAGGATCTGATTATAAATGATGTTCAAAAAAGATATGGGCATCTGCACAGATCACAGGGTTTTATCTACTACATGAATTTATGTTCTAGACATAAGCCAAGACTCACTAGCAAGGAAACAGGTCTTTGACTAAGAAACAGGTCCCTGCCAGCCGAGGGAAGGGCCTGGGGCCCATGGGGTGTTCGCAGATCCCGGTCTCCCCTTAGATTATGGGAACAAGCCTGCATTACCTTTACATCTTCTGCATTCCTTCACTACTTAATTTTTTTTATCGCATTATCTGCTTGGGTAAATGTTTTTTGTAAAAAACACGACTAATTTGTTTTCCTGTAATTTCTTCATATTCTAATGCCCTTTTGAGAAAGTCATAAAAGGTTGCAGACTTCAGCTTCTGGGGATAATTCTCAAGACTGATTTTCTCATAATACATGGTAAGAAAAAAAAAGCACTTCACTTATAATTCACTTTCTACATTCTTCTGTGTGTTTTTTAAATACTGAAGCCTTCCGTATACCACTAAGCTGTTGAAACATCAGTGATCTCTGAGATGATATGAATTAATAAAATACACTGTTTAACTTGTGAAGTCTGTATTTTCCTCGGTGGCACTGGTTTGTAAAGACACGGGCAGTTACTGCTAGAGGAGTTTGATAATAAGGGTCTAGTGCTAAAAGAGCATATATGAACATCACAGCTCATTCACCACAACAGATAACAACAGATAATCAGCATCGATTTAGAGCTATTGTTTCTTTTTAAGCCTGCACCCTACATCCTGCAGGAGAAGCTCTTCATGGCAAAAGTTCTCTTTTGCAAGTCAGTTATGTTCTATCAGGCACCTGCAGTAGTCCTGGGCTCAAGTCCACGGCGGCTCTGCCCCCTCATGCCAGCTTCCTGACCTAGAAACCTGGGGGCTCCGAGGTGTAGCTAAAGTTCATTTGTTTGACCCAGTGAAGAACAACAGTGAACCTGGTCCGCCCCTGACAGCCAAGTTTCACAGGGGCCTTTGTAACAAAGAATTCCACCACTCTACCTGGGACCCTGAACGTCGGCACTTTGGTTTTCGTTTTGGCCCATACCATCCACTCCTGTCTCGATGGTGCCAAGCCACGTGCTGAGGCTGGCAGAGTAAAAAAAGACTTCACCTCCCGGCCAAAACCAGCCGGGCCACCGGATTTTGGTGAAGGAGGCCAAAGGCATGACAAACGCATCCCACCCCCTCTCCTCACCCCCCACCCCCTACTGCACTGATGAGAAGCCCCTTCCCGGAGCGAATGCGTGGCTCGCACCTTTGGGAGAGCTGGATTCCTCAAGGTCGCTCCAAGCTTCCGAATCCCCAGGGACCAGGAGCTTGAATTCTGGACTCCACAACAGGGGTTGGGGGTAGCACAGATATCCGTCCAAATCAGCCCCGAGACAGAGGAAACAGCCACCAGGAACCGATCTTCTCCCAAGCTGTGTAAGTGACACCTAGTGGCAGCAAGTAATAAAACCCCCAGGAGGAGAGACGTTTGTTGGATGTCACCGACCTGCCTGAGATGATGCGGCTGTGAGCAGTGGCAGTGGATTTCAACGTCCCAATAGGTGAATCTGTGCTCATTCCAGCTCTTCATATTGATGACACATTTCCTTATTCTTAATACCATGAGTGTCTAGCAATAATCCTGTGAGGTGATGGTGATTTCACAATAAAACAATACCTTCATGAAAAAAAGTCTCCTTAATTATATCACTGTTTTCTCCAAGAGATGACGTAGCAGGCAAAATTTCTATAATTGTCCCGCAAAGCTGCCCTGCTCTCATCTCCAGAACCCATGAATTTGATGGGCTATCACTTCCAGGATCATGTATGTAACGTTATGTCACACGGCAGAAATGACCTTAAAACAGGGAGATTATCCAAGTGGGCCTGACCTGATCACAGGAGCCCTTCAAAGCAGAGGGCTTTCTCGGGCTGGTGGCAGAAGAAGACAGCAGGAGATTGGAAGCAAACGGGGGTTTTAACGTGCCATTGCTGGCTTGAAGATGCAAAGCGCCCCAGCTCACAGCCAACAAGGAAGCAGGTCTTCAGTTCTACAGTAACAAGGACCTGGGTTCCACCAACAGCCTGAATAAGCCTGAAGAGGGATTCATCCCTTGAGCCTCCAGGTCACAGCCCAGCTCAGTCAAAACCTTGATTCTGGCCTATGGAGCCTAGAGCAGAGATCAAGGGTTTGACCCATGCCTGACTCCTCACCCAAGGAAACTGTGAGATAACAAGTGGGTGTTGCTTTAAATTGCTAAGTTAGTGGCAACTTGCCACTCAATAATGGAAAACTAATACAGATGATTATCAAATTTTTGGATTAGACCAAAGCGGAAGCCTCAGAATTAGGACTCCATCCTTTCCCTACACTTACACACACACATACACACACACAGCCCAACCTATCCTGGTACTAAATGCTACTCTGAGTTAGTTATCATATTTCCCTGCTCCCTCACTATCTCAGTAGTCACTTCATGTTCTCTCATTATCTTTTATCTGGATTCTTACCCAGCCAGGTAAGGTAAGAAGCCCCCTCCCCCTAGTCTTCCCACCCTTTTCTCTAATCCAAGGCAACGGTGCCAGATTCAGTTTCATCACCTCATAATTCCCAACACTGTTCTCTAGAATAATGGGGACAGGAATGAAGTTTTCAACAGTCCATGGTATCAGCAATAATAATAGGAAGAAAAATAATAAAAGACAACGTGGTGGTGAGGGTTTTTTTCATAAAGCTAAATATTTTACATTTGAGGAACTTTTATTCTAACTTTTTTTGGTAAGATGCTTTTTTTCTATGAAATGATAATTATAATTGTAGTAGACCGCGGCAGAAATGGTCACAATTCTCAACGGTTTGTTCATCCCTTTGCAATGTGACCGGCAGCTCCTTCCAGCAAGAGGAGGACTGCATCTCTCTAGCCCTCGAATCTGAGCTCGCCATGTGCCTTGTTTTGGGCAGTGGGACTTGTGCGCTGGGGCTTCCTCTCTTGCTGCTGAGACCCTGTGACCCCATGGGAACAAGCCTGAGCTGGCCTCCTGGGATTACAGGCCAAGTGAAGAAAGGTCCTGTCCATCCATCCTAGCTGCCCACCCTGAGGGCCCAAACATATGGATGAGGGCATCTCGGACTGCTCAGCCCCAGGCCAGCAGGTCCAGACAAGAAGAGCCTCCGAGGCACGACGATAATAAATGTCGCTGTTTTAAGCCACTGAATTTGGGGTGGCTTCTTATGCAGCAAACTGATAAAACAGCAGAAACTAGGCTGCAGTTGTTTAAAAATATACATTCATACTTAGAAAACAAAATAGTGAATACTCTTTGTAAACCCTGTTTTTTTGTAAGGTCTTTTTTTTTTTTTTTTTTTTTTTTGCGGTACGCGGGCCTCTCACTGTTGTGGCCTCTCCCCTTGCGGAGCACAGGCTCTGGACGCGCAGGCTCAGCGGCCATGGCTCACGGGCCCAGCCGCTCCGCGGCATGTGGGATCTTCCCGGACTGGGGCACGAACCCGTGTCCCCTGCATCGGCAGGCGGACTCTCAACCACTGCGCCACCAGGGAAGCCCTATAGGGTCTTTTTAAAAAATTTATTTCTTTATTTATTTTTGGCTGCGTTGGGTCTTCCTTGCGGTGTGCGGGCTTTCTCTAGTTGCGGCGAGTGGGGGCTACTCTTCGTTGCGGTGCGCGGTTTCTCATTGCGGTGGCTTCTCTTGTTGCAGAGCACGGGCTCTAGGTGCTCAGGCTTCAGTAGTTGTAGCACGCGGGCTCAGTAGTTGTGGCTCGTGGGCTCTAGAGTGCAGGCTCAGTAGTTGTGGCACATGGGCTTAGTTCCTCCACAGCACATGGGATCTTCCCGGACCAGGGCTCGAACCTGTGTCCCGTGCATTGGCGGGCGGATTCTTAACCACTGGGCCACCAAGGAAGCCCAGCACTTTTAATTTTCTAAGTACTTAACTGGTTCAGGAAATTTTTTTTTAAGAACCCTTAAAACTATTGCCTTCACTCACAGCTCCCAATATGTCTCTGTCTTGCTCAAAAGGCTATGAAAATTGTTCCATAGGGAAAGATTTTGATGCCTACTTATATAGATATTTATCTGCTTAATAAATGACATCAGCCTAAGAATAGCAGAGGGCTGAGGGAGAAAGCTGCAGCCCAAGGGGGTGGAAGTTGTGGTTGGGGGCAGTAGGGTCAAGGTGAAAGGATCTTCTGACAAGAGCCTAGAGAGCTGCCGGGAAGCTTAGTTAACCTAGATCTAACTTTCTTGTTGTTTTCTGGGGAAAGCACCTGCTGGTCTATTAGCCCTTTGCTCTTTGTACTTCTTGGATAAGCTCCACTGTATCCCGAAGAGTCTACTTAACACTCCCAGCCCTCCCCATTGTCTGCCTGCCCTTCTAGTGTGGACAACTCTCACTCTGATACTCAGCAGTTCTGGACCCTAGAAGCCAGAGGTTGAGGGCCCTATATATCTTATGGAGTGACGGTGGCTTGAACAATGTGAGCCTGGATGGATCAGTCTGAGGCTTCCCTCTGGGCAAGGACCAGTGTGATTGCCACCCCTGTGAGACAGTTATCATGTAGTGATTGTAGAGTTAGCTCAGGTGCATAAACAGTATAATCTTCTAAAAGGAATAACTTAGTTGATTGCTTAACCATATTTTTCTGATGTTATTGAATCAATTTTTTTTTCCTACTGGTTGCCAATTTTACCAACTTTGTACCAAATCTGAAACCAAGGTGGAATTGGTAAAAATATGGGTAGGGACTTCTGCTTTGAGCAATATGGAGACTAGGTACACGGACGGACCTTCCTTCTGGAAACAGCTTAAATATTCTGGATAAAATATTTAAATTCTTGGACCTAAAACCTAAGTGAAGGAACTCAGAGTTAAGTGCAGCACTGCAGCTGACTTTCTCTCTCTGACGGCACTTGCTAAAGTGCATGAACTTTAACTTTGATCTTTATGACCACATCGGGTGTGGGTAAAAATTCTAGGGATTGCTCCTAGATTGGTGGTGGGGGGGGGTAGTTTGAGTTCCTCTCCAACATAAAGTTGAGACTGCAAAAGGTTACACCCTTAGTGTAAGTGAATGGAAAATGACACCCACTCCTCCACACCAAGGGAAATGCCAAATAAACAGTATATTTTCAAATTTAGGCAATAAGCTGAGAAGAATCATTGCTGAAATTCTGGGCTCACAAACCAGTCCTTATGTTACTTTGGAGCTCAAATGCATACTACTTAGGTAGTCCAAAGTATTTCAGACCAAAAATAGGATTCTGAGTGAACCTTGATGGGTAGTGCCCTCAGGTAGTGTCCTGGTAGAAACAGATTCCAAACCTCTCTGAAGGAATGAATCTTTGCCTTGGATTCAAAGAATTGTCACATATAAACTTCCAAGGAAAATAAGTAGTTCACAGTAAAAAAAAAAACTAACTAGCTAACTAGCTAAATACACAAGGAAATAAGGCATCATAAGAAACAATTAGCAGAAACAACAGACAGCAAAAATAGACCCCCAAGGATTTCAGATAAATAACCATATTTACTATGTTTAAATATGTACAAGACAAGATTGAACCAGGGAACCAGAAATATTAAAGGATATCCAAATGGTTTAGGCAAGAAAACAAATAAACTTCTAGAAATAAAAATATAATAATTGAAGTTAGAAATGGACAGATTTAACAACAAATTCAACACAGCTAGAAGAAAGAATTGTGAATGTATCTGAAGACATTATCTAGAATACAGCACAGACAGAGGAACAGACAAGAAATATGAAAGAGCTTAAGACACCAACAGAACAGAATGAGAAATTCTAATATACACCTAATTACAGTTCCCGAAGAATAGGATTGACATTTTTTGACTTATTACTTGAGAATTTCCCCAACTGTGTCAATTAAATTGAATTATAAGCAGGGGAAATTCACACTATGAAAGAAATGGAAGAAGAAGACTGACTCCCAGTGTGGTAAAAATGGGATTCCAAGATTATTGCTAGGTGTGGTAAGAGAGTACCAAACAGAAATATTGAGTACGTGGGGCTCATGCATGGTTAGATATCTTTGCCAAAGAGAGTCAGTGGTGGGAAAAACGAGAAGAAAGACCAGACAGACATTCAGAACTTGAGGGTTAAAAGAGTTGAAATCTCATGTCAACTCAAAACATTTCCTTAAGAATTGTTCTGAGGGCTTCCCTGGTGGCGCAGTGGTTGAGAGTCTGCCTGCCGATGCAGGGGACACGGGTTCGTGCCCCAGTCCGGGAAGATCCCACATGCCACGGAGCGGCTGGGCCCGTGAGCCATGGCCACTGGGCCTGCGCGTCCGGAGCCTGTGCTCCGCAACGGGAGAGGCCACAACAGTGAGAGGCCCGCGTACCGCAAAAAAGAATTTAAAAAAAATTGTTCTGAGAAAAAAAATTAAAATAGTAACATTTATTGAGTGGATTACTGCACACTTGAGCTTTACAAGTATGATGTGATTTAATCTTCACAATCCTAAGAGGTAGGTCAATCATCATGTGGATGTTATGGTCTTAGGGTGTGAGGCTTTGAGAGGTCAAGTACCTTGTCTAGGCCACATTTTTAGTTATTGATGGGACTGGGATTTAAATTCAGGCCTACTGATTCCACAGCCCTACTGCTTCAGAGAAACATTAAAAAGTCGTAATTTTTAAGGAAAAAATAGTATCAATGCTGGATTTGGAGTCAAAACAATTTGATTTGAACTCAGCTCTGCCATTTATAGGTGTGTTTCTTAGTAAGTTACATAACAGAGTCTCAGTTTTTTCATTTGCAAATTGGGAATAACAGTATTATTTGATCCCTATGATTAGCCTGATAATTAAATATCAGGCTACATACGAATGCATCATATGCTCTATAAATAGAAGATGTTATTCCTCACTACGATCTTCTAGAACTTGGGCATGTTCCAGTGGTAGACCCATTTAATATAACCAATCATATTCCAAATACTCCAAAAGTAATAGCTGAACCATTCAGGTATGAAACAGACACAGAAAATTCAAGGCAAAAACTTTTAGCTAAACAGTATAATATGTGGAACACTTTTTTTTTTTTTGTCAGAGCTAAACATTCTTCCCCATAGACTCTAGGGGCTGGGAAAATCAGTATGAATAGGCAATAGTTAAGCCACAAACAGAATGTTATGGATGGAGAGAGGGTAATTTACATTCCAGAAGGTACTTCATCATTTCAGGTAAGTTTACACATCATCTATTCACCATTGTCCAAGTAATGAACTTAAAACTTAAAAATTTCCTTCTCGTGACAAGTTTATGAAACATCATTATGGAAAAGAGTAAAACCTGTAGGAAATTAATTGAAGTCATCATAGAAATCATAGAATCTAAATTGCTACATTTTGTTATGCCTCTCTTTTTCAAAATAAATATCTATTAAAATAGTCCAGCCAAGAGAAGAGTACTCATGTATGATTGGAGATATTAACTTGAGATGCATTCAACATCTCCCCAGAGATGTTTGTCGGTTGGGACACCATCATCTTTGCCCATCCAGATTTAATCTCTTGGGAAAATGAAAACTCTGGCCTTTGTTTTTCTTATATAGTTTTTGTTCTAATTGGATACAGTCCAGTGTATTGTTCTTCCCTCCTTTGGCACCTATGCTGGAAGAGAAAAAACATCATGTTCACATGCCTGCATCCAGGTTTTCTCAAGGTATGACCCAGATGCTGTTTAATGCCCTATTTTGGCTAAATTAGCTCTCCTATGACATGCCGTTCCAAGCTTTTCATGCTTCATAATCAAAGATGCAATGGACTGGAAAAAGGGACTTTGAGAGCTCCTGCATGAGTATGTGGCCTTTTAGCTATTGTTTTTACTAAAAAAGGTGTGAGGTACCACAACGGATGATAAGGGATTGTTATTAATTGTTTCATATTTTAAGCAAACAAAGATTGTGTCAATGAGGCAAACACAAAAGAGTCTTCAAAACATCTTTCAACCACTTGTACTCTGGAATCCCTCCAAACAGATGTAAAGAAGCAACCATAAAATCAAATAACTTTCACAACTGAAGATGAGCCTTTCTTCTTGGAAAACTAGTTCTCTTAGTTTCTTTCAGAATTACAGGCCTTTTTTGGATCCATGACCTATTCATCTTTGGATTCCTAGGACCAAACATCATACCTGGC
The DNA here is from genome assembly GCF_937001465.1 of Orcinus orca. Lineage (NCBI taxonomy): Eukaryota > Metazoa > Chordata > Mammalia > Artiodactyla > Delphinidae > Orcinus > Orcinus orca. The sequence continues at coordinate 70,235,682 of NC_064576.1, forward strand.
GTGTTTGGTGAGTATTTGTTGGGTGAACAAATGAACATATCAGGTCAAGAAATGACAAGGTATTTAATTGTTTGATTAGATGCAAAATGGATTTTTTTTTAACTGAGATATCAAATATTTATGTGGTTCAGGAAGATACTAGCTCAAGAGACAGCAAGTGGAGGAGAAATAGGGAGCTTGGAAGGAGAGGAAAGGACAGCAGGTCTGCTGTGCTTTTTTTTTTTTTTGCGGTACGCGGGCCTCTCACTGTTGTGGCCTCTCCCGTTGTGGAGCACAGGCTCCGGACGCGCAGGCCCAGCGGCCATGGCTCACGGGCCCAGCCGCTCCGCGGCATGTGGGATCTTCCCGGACCGGGGCACGAACCCGTGTCCCCTGCATCGGCAGGCGGACTCTCAACCACTGCGCCACCAGGGAAGCCCTCTTTAGGTTCTTTAACGGGTCCCCACACACGGAACCCATTAAAAATCCCAAACTGGCATCTGCCCATTGTCACCACAGAGTAAAGGCAGAGAGACAGCCAAGCAGAAATCACATCAGGGAACGGCAATGGAACCAGGGTGGCTGGAAGATGGCAGGAAATGAAACTCCAAGGAAAGACCTGGAGCTTCATGTAGAGAGCCTGCAATGCCAGAAAAACAGTTTTAGATTTTTTTTATTTCTGTGGGCAATGAAGAACCATCGATATTTTTTATAGGATATTAGACATGCATTGCTCCACAACACGTGACGGTCAAGTAATACCACACTTTAAAATTTTCTCCCATAAATCAGAGCTGGTACCAGCTCATTCGAGAACCCCTGGTGTCTTTGACAGCTCCAACAAGGTCTGCCAGACTTCTAGTTCTTGAGCTGAGCAGGGTTAAGTCCTCACCAGTAAGCCTTATTTTTCTTAAGTGAAGTGAAATTCACATGTATAAAATCAACCGTTTGAAAGTGAACAAGTCCCATTAAGTCCTCCGACCACATCCCCGGCCCACATGCTGCTTTTGAGCTCAGAACCTCTTTGCTGTCTGAAGTTGCTCCTCCACGTGGAGGTCAAGCCTCACCCCCTCCCCTTTCTGCCGCAAATGGGGTTGTATTTTGAAGTGAAGCGCCCCACAGGAACTCCGTTCCCTTTGCTTGAAGCTGACCTCAGATTCCCCCTGCTCAGACTCTCAAGGTCAAAGCTCCATGGACCCAAACCCCACTCCCTCTGAGGTTCTACCTCACAGGACGGATCCACGCACACGGGCATCCACCTCTCCCAGAACCTGCAACTCTGTCCCCTTCCTGCCCAAGGGGATCAACAGAGCCACTTTCCACTGATTCCCACCCCACCTTCCACCCAAACCAAAAAATTAATTCCATCCCTTTCTGACAGCTCATCAGGAAGAAGGCCAGCCTTTAGGACCCCCATCCCATCTTTAGTTCTGAGAAAGCTGCCAATTGCTCTTGATAAATCTTAACCTTCCTTGTGAATTAATTCATCCTCCTCAACCCATGAAAAGAGCAGACAGCAAGACTCCTTGTCATATTAGAAACAGACACGCAGACGTACACAGGAGCCTCCACTGTTCAAGCCTTTGAGGAGGCTTTGTTCTATCAGTTTCATATAAAAGTTTCAGATCATTTCTTGAGGGCATTTTGGTAGGGATAGGATATGGACAACACAGGTATTTGTGGAATAATGAAAGTTTCATTAGAGGAGGGTACACAGTGGGGAAGATGGTGACCTCCAACTAACCACTCGGTAGGTACCGAGTGTGTGCAAGTGGCGGGTCCATGTACATCGAAAGCTGTTGAATGCCTGAGGTAAAAAATGGAGGATGTAGCCCTCGCTGTATTTTATCCATTCCATAAATACGAAATAATAAGATCACATGGGAAGGCAAAAGAAACCTCAGTGGTTTATTCCAGGAGGCTATACCAAGCGCCTCTTTTTTACATTTCTGATTAGAAATCTAAGAGAAAACCAAGAATTTAAATAAAGTGTTCAGTTTCTTATTTCACAGATGGCATCTCACATTGTCTTCTAGTTCACCCTGAATTTGCATGCTCTCCGGGGAACCATCAGCCTCAATCTGGAGGCTGACATCAGTTTCTCAAGTTGTAGGTACACTGAAATGTCTGTGAACTCTTTCCTTCCAGTGGGACCATTAGGGCAGTTTCAGGGAATACTGGATTCATTCCACCATCAAAAATTACTTGATATAATTACTTAAAACTCAGCACTTTACCAATTAAACATGTAATTGGAAAAAAAAATCAGACGTGCAGCTTTCAAGAGGCACCTCATACAGTCATGGAGAAAATGTTCCCTTCTGAGGGGGATAGATTAGTAAGTACCTGGCAGGGCAGGTAACTTCTGAGTCTGCCCTGGGAACGCAGCCCAGAATAGTCTTGTAGGCATTCTCTAAATTCAATACCTGTTTGTTCAGGTGCCCTCTTTTACCATGTGTATCCTACCTGGCCTTAATGATCTTTTCTAGTAACTCAAAGAGCAACAAATCAGCCCTTTGTCTTCACTCACCCTATCCTTCCTCCCTAGCATTCTCCTACGTTTATTATCTTACAACATTTTTTTCAGAGTGTTAGAACATTCTGAATGGGTCAAAGGTGGAGCAAGAATCCACATGTTAAAGAAGCTCTTGTGTAGATGGCCAAAAACCCTGGAAAATGATTCGTGAATTTTATCATTCTTAATTTTTAAATTAGGACATTTGTTCCTTACCCTGCAGTACAATATCTTTTATCTAAACACTCCATAACCAGGTCTCAATTTCATTAAAATCACTTGGCCACCTTGCATAGTGATATTTCTTTTGTTAATTTCTTATTCGAGCCTAAATATATTAACACATAGTTCTGTATACTACATACAAAATTCCTTTTATTATCACTGAGGACAGGTAGGTATTTCTTGGACGTGTTGAATTATAAGCAGATTTTAGTATATCTGATAGTCTGTAAGATCTAAATTTTGATATGTCAATGAGAGCTAAAAAATATTAAAAATTGCTTTTCTTTCTTAAACTAATAAACAAACTTGGCTTTGGATGTCAGAAAGCTAAAATAACAATTCCTTCTTTCACTTCGTATTTCTGCTGCAACCCTCTCTAAGCACATCCCTCGCACGACAGGGCAGTTTTGAACATAAGGAAATGTAAAAGAGAAAAACACCTGAATAAATATGATACTTGTTACACATGCAGGTGATTTGCAGACTGCTCCCTTCCGCTCTTCTACTTCCACATTTATTGAGTATCTACTACATGCCAGGTCCTGGGCTTTGTGCCAGGGACACAAGACCTGGTTTGTGTCCTCACTGAGTCATAGACTAGACCTGTACTATCCAATATGGTACCCAATAGTCCCACGTGTCTACTGAGCACTTGAGATGTGCTGTGTAAAACACACATCAGATTTCAAAGACTTAGGAGAAAAAAGAATGTAAAATATCTCAAGAGTAATTTTTATATTGACCACATGTTCCCATGGTAACATACTGGACATATTGGGTTAAATAGAAAATGTTATTAAAATCAATTTGCCCTCTTCCTTTTCCTTTTTTAGTATGACAATTAGAAAACTGAAAATTGTATATGTGATTTGGGTAATGTGGTAAGTGCAGGCATAGAGGCAGCCACTGGTAGCCAAGTGGGAGGAGAGAGGGGAGTTCCCATCTCAGCCTATGGGGGGCAGGGATGCGGTGGGTAGTGTGTTGCTTAATAAACACCTGCTAGAGGGGGTTACACGTGAGCTAAGTCTGGAGGGATGGCTAGGCGCTAACTGCGTGAAGGGAACGAGGACAAAGAAGGCCATTCAGTTAGGGCGATGCATGTGATTTCCGTGGCTCAGGACTTGGCGTGTAATAGGTTTTCAATCAATGAAAGCTTTTACTGACACGGACAGGAGATGTGACATGGAGAATGAAGGGAGCTGAAATCAACCGGAGTCACTGGAATAAAAATGAGGGGACAAGACGTGGCAAAAGGAGACTGGAGAGGTGGAGGACCCAGACCATAAGTGGCTCTTCACCAAGCGTTAGGGAGTTCAGGTTTCATTCTGTAGGTGGTAGATATATGTGAAGGGTTTTAAGACGGTAAGATTTTCACATCAGGGAACACAGCGAGTGAATGATGGATTAACGGGGACAAGAAGGTAGACAGGGAGATGAGTTAAAAGACTGTTGCAAAAGATCAGGTAAGGAACGCTGAGGAATCGACCCAGGCCAGTAGTAGTCGGGGTGCAGAGTCGATGAATAGTTACGAGGTAACTGAAAGCCACTGATTAGATTTGGGGTGAGGGAGAGAGATGACTAAGGACTACTCCCTGAGTTCTACTTTGGGCAGTCAGGTGAATAGTGAGGTCACCAACTGAGAGAGAGTGCCAGGAGATAAACCGGTGTAGATGGGAAGCTGGGTTCAATTTTGAGCTTGTTGCCTTTGAGACGATAAGACTCTAGGAATCTGTGTCTCGCAGGCAATCAGATAAACAGTATTGGGACTGTAAAGACGGCTGTGCTGGGCTCTCCTCTGGGGATTCATCCGGGACACAGAATAGGACAGGAGCAGATGTGACTTGCTTATTATTTACAAGAGAAGAGTAAGAATTCACATACATTACGTTACATCACAACACAATTCTCTACAGAGCCCCTGGATCGGATCTCTTCACAACAGAAGACCTCTTAAGGTCTATCAGTAGACCATACCTTGAAAACGGATGCTTCAGGGAAACAGGGGGCCGAGGGAGGGTTTTCTCATTTACTTATTTTATTTTATTTTAATTAATTACTTTTTTTTTTGTGGTACGCGGGCCTCTCACTGTTGTGGCCTCTCCTGTTGCGAGCACAGGCTCCGGACATGCAGGCTCAGCGGCCATGGCTCACGGGCCCAGCCACTCCGTGGCATGTGGGATCTTCCCGGACCGGGGCACGAACCCGCGTCCCCTGCATCGGCAGGCGGACTCTCAACCACTGCGCCACAAGGGAAGCCCTCATTTACTTATTTTAAATAAGGGGAGTGGGAGCACACTCAGTTGGGAAGAAACAGAAAGCAACATCAGGAGATTCAGAAGAGCAAGAGGATGATGAGAAGCTAAGTCCTGAAAGATTTAGGGGAACAAGTTTGAAACCTAGAACATGACAAGGGGAACCTTATGCTCTGAAATTAGGGAAAATTAGGTAAGCAATGGTGTGCTCCCCACAAAGGGCCTGAAGAAATGTCATAGCTATAGGAATCAGGGAAATTTAAAATTTTTATTGGTTATAACTGAGTTTATAATAAGCTTTAATAATAAATTAAGTTGGACGATACATCTTCTGGTGAGATTATGGGAAAATAGGTACTCTCATGTTATTGGCAGATCCATGTTACTGACAACTTCAATCCAAATTACAAATACGTGTAATTCCACTTTTGGAAATTGGTTCTGCAGATATACTGGCTTATATTTGGAATAATATATATACCAGGTTATTCACTGCAGCACTGTTGTCATAACAAAATGTTGGAAGAGACATAAATGTCCATCAGTAGGGTAGTAGGTAAGTAAACAATAGAACATGTATAGGGACTTCCCTGGTGGCACAGTGGTTAAGAATCCGCCTGCCAGCGCAGAGGACACGGGTTCGGTCCCTGGTCTGGGAAGATCCCACATGCCATGCCGGGCAGCAACTAAGCCACAACTACTGAGCCTGTGCTCTGGAGCCCACAAGCCACAACTACTGAAGCCCACAGGCCTAGAGCCCATGCTCCGCAACAAGAGAAGCCACTGCAATGAAAAGCCTGCGCACTGCAACAAAGAGTAGCCCTGCTCGCTACCCGCACGCAGCAACGAAGACCCAACACAGCCAAAAATAAATAAATTAATAAATTTAAAAAAATAGTATATGTATCAAGGAAATACATGTATCTTTAAGAAACAGCAAAGACCTTCTCTATTACTGACATGGAAAAATCTCTAAGATATATTTAGTGTAAAAAAGTGAGTTGCAAAGCCATTTTTATCATATGCTACCTTTTGAGTAAAAGAGAGGTAATCTATATTCATATTTATTTACATAAGGATAAAGAAAACAATAATTGTTAACTTGTTAAGTGGTAACTTGAGGGGGTAGGGGAGGATGGGAAACTGGATGGATAGGGTATAGGGAAAGGAGGAAGGCTTTCACTGTATAGTTTTTACACTTCTTATGTTTTATATCATGTGAATATCTATTATATTAAAAAATATATACTCAAAAAATAACTTAAGCACTAAAGAAAAAAATCAAGCATATTTAAGATAGGGAGCTACCCTCACAACTCTTGGTCATATATAGACTAGCTCCAACCTAATGCTGTGCGTAGACCATTGTTTATTCTTTTGCACATTAACCTTGTAACGTTCCCCCCACCCCCCAAATTTGCCTAAAGGTGTTCTATAGTCTTGTCTTTTTTTTGCCGCACCACGTGGCTTGTGGGATCTTAGTTCCCTGACCAGGGACTGAACACGGGCCCTCGGCAGTGAAAGCGCCGAGTCCTAGCCACTAAACTGCCAGGGAATTCCCTATATTCTTTTCTTATCATTTATTACTATTTCAAAGAAAAGATAATTTGTTTTTTGGCCAGGAAGTTTAAAAGGAAAACAGATTAAAAAATATTCTGAACCCACATCCCAAATGACACTAATGAAAAATAAAAACAGACAGATAAAGATACTCATGTAACTGCAAAGTGACCTCTTTGGGGAGCAAGAATTTCAGAAGCAGATATACAGAAGCAGCTCAAATCTGTGCATTCTATGGTGGGAAGGCTAGAAGCCCAGAATGCACCAAAGTTAAGGGTATAAAGGAACAACGTGTTGAGCTAAAGATGTCTGTTTTCAGATACATCCAAAGCCAGAGTCTGGGTCGCAACTTATGAATATGCACTGAATGAAGGAGGGGTGGATTCAGGACTGGGGTCAGAGTACGGAATTACTCAAGTATTTTGTGTCTATCTTCTTAATCAGTCAGCCTTATTTTTAAATTACATGAGTTAGAGGGAATAAAAGCCTAGTATAAGTAAGAGATAGTAAGAGAGGGCCCAGCCACTCTGAGTTCCAGTCCTCAAACCCAAATAAATCATAAATGAGCATCCTGAAAAAGCTGTAGGTGTCATCATGAAACTGCTGTTATTAGTCTTGGAAAAATTACAACAAAACGAAGAAGTAGTAGATTCCAAAGAAAGGGGAGAAGCATATTCCAAAAACTGCAAAGCTGTAACATGGATTTTATGTTCAAATCCAAGAGCAAATTATAACACAAGTAGTTTTTCAGTACTTTGAAAAGAAATCAGTAATCATTATGAACTAATAGTTGTTCATGAAATTAACCTCTTCTCATATTGGTAGATTAAAAGATCACAGAAATGTAGCAAGGAAGTTTGCAAAACCTTTCATTAAACTTTCACAGATAATCCAGAAAAATACAGGCCTGATATCATACTTGGGGGATTCATAATCATACAAATGAGTGTCTACTTATGCGCCTCACACATAGAAGATTCTCGGTAAACACTGACTTATTGAATGAATGTATGAATGATTAGTCTTTACTAGTTGCCCCTCCCCAAGGCAGTTCATTCCCTTTCCTATGTTCTTAGAGCACTGAGTTCACAGGTATAACACACGTCATATTGTAATTATTTTTTATGTGTCTGTCACTCCCACTAGCACATCATGAAATACTCCAGCCAGAATCTTATTCATCTTTTGTCCGCAGGGCCCAGCATTATGCCTGAAATAGCATAATTAGCAAACATAATTAGTGTTTGTAAACAAACCGAACAAAAAACCTAGAACAGACATACCCAAAGCTAAGAAAGGTTGGGAATGAAAGTACTAAACTCTCCTTATAAACAATAACATGATAGGACTACTCTTCAAAAGGAAATATAATCTTGAGCTGGATGAGTAAAGAGCCCATCTGTCATTCCAGCAGCGCTCAGACCACATCGGAGGTGTCAGCACCATATTTTAAAAGGAAACTTGATAAACTGAGTCTCACAATATTGAAAAGTATCAAAACAAGCTCCTATGAAAAATGACTTGAGGGACTTCCCTCAAGGTGGCGCAGTGGTTAAGAGTCTGCCTGCCAGTGCAGGGGACACGGGTTCGAGCCTTGGTCCGGGAGGATCCCACATGCCGCGGAACAACTAAGCCCATGCGCCACAACTGCTGAGCCTGTGCTCTGGAGCCCACGAGCCACACCTACTGAAGCCCATGCGCCTGGAGCCTGTGCTCTGCAACAAGAGAAGCCGCGGCAATAAGAGGCCCGCACACCGCAATGAAGAGTAGCCCCCGCTCACCGCAACTAGAGAAAGACTGCACACAGCAACAAAGACCCAATGCTGCCAAAAAAAAAAAAAAAAGAATTACTTAAAAACTGGGAGATATTTAGGTTGAGAAGAGAAACTCAAAAGAAACATGACCAGTTTCTTCAAGTATTTACAAAGGAGCTGTCACAACGAAGAAAGATTGGATTTACTTCATGTGTCTTCAGAGCCCGGAACCAGGTAGATGGTACAGGAGGGTGAATTTGGTTATGTCACAAGGACTAGGTTCTAGCAATTAGAGTTGTTCATTAATGCAATAGACTGAGTTTTTAAAAGTATGAAAATCCTTGTAACTGAAAATTTCCAGAAGAGGTCAAAGAACATTTAACAATCCAACAGGTTGTTAAATATTGGGGGTATTACATAGGGTATTCTGGGGTTGGAAGAAAAAACAGCTGAGGCCACCGCCCAGCTTCCTTCTAATGCATGATTCTATTATTATCTTCCACTTATATACCTCACATTTCTCTATAATTTTCATTATAAGGCACTGTGTTTTCTATCTTAAAATTCTCTCCCACTTATACTTTGGTTAAGCTGTTTGAATCTAACTACTTCTATACTGTGGACCTATCAATAAACATGTTAACAATTACTTCCTTTCATCGGTAGATACTGGTTTTCTTAAATGTAAGTGCTCCTCCTTTTCCCATTAAACTACATAGGTAAGGTGGTCGTCTTCTTTTCAGAAAAATATAGTATTTAATTGTCATCTTTCATCACACCTTCATCCAGATTTCTTTTTCTGCTTTTTCTCTTCACAAACTCACATCCTTGATTTCTAGCTACACTCTAAACATATCTCACATCTCCAGAGTATGCCTCAAAATTAGGCATTCAAATACCTCTAGAGTAAGCCATTAAGAATATAAATAAACATTTGAATAAACCAGGTGTAAATATAATTGGTCGGCTGTTACATTTTTATCTCTAATTTTTGTTATGTCTTTTCTAGTAAGTACAATGTCTCAGAGAGAACTTTTCTTTCATTTCCAAATGTAGCTTACATTTCCATACAATGTCCATTTGAGAGAAGAGAAATAAATGTAAGTACCATTTTATGAAGAAACTGGATGGGCGATAGAGAAGTAAGCGACTAGATATACTTCAGTGAATAACTAGAGTACAAAGTAGAAGAAACTGTTCAATAATATGGAAGCAAGTAGAGTTATGATTGGAATATCATTTACCGGCTGATAGTGTTTGAGGAACATAACAGAGCAAAGAGCTGCCTTCTGTGTGGATCTCACGACACCGTGTTGACCTTTACCAGAGAAGTGTTCACAATACTGTGATCATTACTAAGGAATGCGTTCTCCGTCCACTTTGCAACCTCAGTCTGAGCCTTTGTAGGACATTGGAGATGCTTAACGTTTGTTGAATGGATACATGGATGAATAAATGGACCTAGATGCAGGGCAGTAGCATGGTGGGAAGGTTGAAATATCAGCAATAGATGCTCTGGTAGTTGAACTAGATCAGAGGAGTGAAAACGTTAACGTCAGCACTGAACTAATGCAAAGACCTGGAGGAATGAATCTCAGGGGAACAGAATGGTTTCCAGGGAACAGCGGGGCAGGCCACTCCATCCTGTGTAAGTCAACGAGGTGAAGAGAGTGCGTCTATGAAATCAAGGCAGCAGATGTGTGCCAGACTTCCACAGCTGGCTCACCTGTACTAACGGAAACAGTTAAAATCAGCTATATTTGGAAAGGATCTGCTGTGTACAGGCTCCGTGGAGATGGAAAAGAACTCCCAAGGTCATCACTCTGACCTCAGCAGAACTCCAGACGAGGCAACCGTGGACCACAGGGTCTGTGTCTTACCCTGCATCCTAAGATGGCACTCTGAGGCAGAACTGGGATTGGAATCCAGATTTCCTGTCCCTCGGTCTGGATGTCACTTCAATTCTTTTCCCCATACTCCAAAAGAGAACCCCATTTACAACTCCCGCGCGACAAGGGACCTTAAAGAGCTCACCTTCCCCCCAGGCCCTCAGGACTGATAGACTTCTACCTCAAGATTTCTTTCAAACTCCCAGCATCATTGGCCAGGGTTCTCCCACCACACTGCCCTTTTAACAGGCCCTGCGTTTTCCATCATAATCAGTTTTCCTAAGCTTATGTTCATCCCTGCAAGTGATATAATATGTATTTCAAACCATTTTATAACGGGGAGTTATAAAACCAGTCATGGTTTGACACTGAGTGCAAACCTTGTGTTGGGAATAGGGAGCTGGCAGAGGTGTGGCCGGAGTCCTGAAGCTCCGTACATGTAAACGGTACACTGTGCAACTCCCGTGCTGGGTGGGATGGGGTGTACGGAGCTGATGCTGACAGTCTGGGACTGGGCCTCGGTGCGTGGTTCCGGCCAGTGAAGCCCAAGGAATGCGTTATCTCCACTGATCTCACAAGGACACATTTAATCAGGAAGGATTTTAAATTACTCAGTGTTAGTTCTCAGTTTGGCTAAGAACCCACTGTGTACCTTAAGTTTACTGGCCTTTAAGAGAACAAATGGAGATTGTAGAAAGCATTAGAGACCTTGGAAAACATAGGTGTTAACTCGGCCTAGGGGAGGGAGTCCTATGCCAGGTTTTCTCAAAGGAAAAATGACTCTGTCGGAACAGAATGTTTCGGGTGAAACTTTACTTAACTGGGATTTCTAGTTTTATCCTTCCAGGAATCAGCCAGGATTCATCTCCTTCAACCTCTGAAGTAAGCTACTTTATAACTAAAAACTTGGCAGTGGTCTTGACTAAGGAGTGGATAAGGGCAAAAGAAGCTTTGTTAAAGAAAAAGATGATAAAATACCCATTGTTAAGGAAAAGAATGCAAGCATTTGAGGTAATTTGCTCAAACCAACATATTCATTTATTAAACAAATCATTTTACTTTATGACCATATAGTCTTTTTTTTTTTTTTTTTTGGCGGGCCTCTCACTGTTGTGGCCTCTCCCGTCGCGGAGCACAGGCTCCGGACGCGCAGGTCCAGCGGCCTTGGCTCACGGGCCCAGCCGCTCCGCGGCATGTGGCATCTTCCCGGACCGGGGCACGAACCCGTGTCCCCTGCATCGGCAGGTGGACTGTCAACCACTGCGCCACCAGGGAAGCCCCCATACATGTCTTTTTAAGAAAATATCTATGGTCACTTCTAGAAAGTACTCTTAACAATGGAAATGAAATTTGTTTTGACAATAAAATTGCTATAAAATATGTTATGCCGTTATTATGCTAACATTTATTAGTTCATCTTATTGAAAAAAAACTTCTGTCAAGTCCTAAATTCTTGTCATCTCATGTTACATACAGTTCATAACAATCACAGAATCTTACAGTTAGAAGGTAACTGAGGAAACGGGCCTGGGAGACTCGCTCTTCTAGATGAGGGTTCTAGATAAGGGTCCTCATACGCACTGATGCAAAACATGGTACATAATTATTCACAGTTCCATCAAAATATTAACACGAGATATGAAAGAATTATTACAGGAGAATGACTGGGCCATGAAAATGAAGTTAGAACTTCTGCTTTCTGAAGCGTTGTGGAGAACATCACCAGGAAACACTCCTGTTAAAATCACTCAGATGTGCTTGCTAAAGTACCATATGCAATTGTTAACATGCGTGGCTCAGTTTGTAAGACAGAAGGGGCAATTTCAGGCTTCCTAAAATGCCCCAGGAACTGACAACCAGTGAGACGTGAGGTGACATGACGGTGGCCCTGGGACACAGTAGCAGGGAGCAGTGGCTGGTCTTGGGAACCTGGGAGCTTGGTCAGTGTGGAGTCAGGAAATCAGAGTTGGGGCTCATGGCAAGACATAATTTTGAGAAGATATATAAATATATAGTAGCATTACGAAGACATTTCAGAGAAATTAAGGTTACCAATGTCAGGAAACAATGGTTATTTCTTTGGAGGGAGAAATGGGGAAGAGACAGAGATGGAGATTTAGCCGTACCTGCAAAGGTTAATGTCTTCCATTATCAGCATCTGTTTTATTTTGAGGGTGGGTGCATACGTATTTGATATTGTATTTTTTAATTCTTTTTTTTGCAGCGCTTCATAATTATTTTTTTAATTTAAAGGAAAAGCTCTAAAGCTATATAAACCACAAATAAAATAAAGGAAAGATATGTTATGAGTTAAAGGAAAAGCACATCCATTCTTGGGAGAGTCAAGGAAGCTGGTGTCCTGATCTGATGATGAAGAGCCTGGGGGTCCACTTGCCAGTCGGCAGGTATTTTCATAGTCAACTTTCAGACTTTATAAGGTTGGAGGTGCTCTTTAAATGATGGAAGAGTGCTTGGAAAATCAGAAAGAAATGCTTGGCAGGGTCAGTGCTGGCAGCAATCCATGAGCATGAAAGGACAGGAGAATAAGGAGTCATTGAGCAGATCAGCACAGGAATTGCAGACAGTGTTGTTGTCACTGTTGTTTACTTAGTTTTTTTTGTTTTTAAGAGTCCTCAACCAGCATCTGCGATATGTAACACTATGTTACTGAAGCGTGTGTGCGCGCGTGCGTGCACGCATGCACACACACACACACACACACACACACCCCTAAATGGAGTACACTATACCTAAAAAAAGGGACAAATGAGGATTCTGGGCTTCTTACCAAACTGTAATTTCTATTTTATGCCAAATTAGTCTTCTAAAAAGATTTCTAGGAAGCATGCTGGAGGCCAAATAACAGTTTCAAAATAAACTTCATGTGTTCTAAAAAATGGCAAGATCTACTTAAAGACAATCCTTCAAAATCCCTATATTATAAAATCTGTTTCCTATTTATGTGAGTTATAACATAGTTGGGGTAAAAAAGAAAAAAAATGAGATTACCCATAAAAGGGGATAAAATGTCAACAAGTGGGAAATAACTAATCAGTTTTGTAAGGATCAGAAATGCTGATTCTGGGACTTCCCTGGAGGTCCAGTGGTTAAGACTCCATGCTTCCGTAGTAGGGGGCACAGGTTCGATCCCTGGTCGGGGACCTAAGATCCTGTATGCTGTGCGGCGAGGTCTAAATAAATATATAAATAAATGGAAACGCTGGTTCTTTCCCTTTCTGTTACATTTCTGGCGAGTTCCTGCCACACATTATACCTATTTTTCTGCAGCTTTCTTACTTTTAGGTGAAGTTATGTTTCCTGCCTACTTGTCTCCCACCTGTTTACCTCTTGAGACACTGTTCTGCTATAGGCAATCTTTGCATCTCCCCCTCTCCCTGCAATTACCTCCTGCTTACTATAATTATTACACACCCAAGCAGCATGTAAATCACCAGGCCAGGTAAATCATATTGTCCTCATTTTACATGAGGAAATGGAAGCTCTGAGAGGTTAAGTCACTTGTCCAAGGCCAGTTAGTTCATCAGCGATAGATACAAGTCTCAAACCCCACTCTTTCTGATTCTAAAGCATTTGCTCTCTGCCCCACCCATGGCTTCATTTAAACCAATATTTAATTAGCACCTCTTACGTGCTTGCTATATGGTGTTGCACACAAACTACAAAAACAGAAATGACCCCTATCTTCATACAGACAACAGTCTCCTCTCTGAAATGTTTCAAGAACTCTAGCTCTACAGCGGCTCCGGAGCCACCTGGGCCAGGAGGCCGACATCAGTGACACTGGCTGGCAGGGTTTTATTTTTTGTTTTAAATTTCTGAGATTTTCAGCATAAAGTCCCCAGGGACCACCAAAAAGATGCAGGCATATTTTGCAGTCTGAGCTACCCCTCTCTTCCACACACACATCTGACGTGTACATGGTCCCTTTTTGACAATTTCCCCCGACCTTCATTTGCAGCCATGATGGATGCCAGTTTTCACCAGATTTTATTCTGTATTGTATCAATAATACGGCACAGACTACGGGTTCTTCCACGACTGTACTCTGCGTTGTTGGATCTGGGCCACTTCCCCACCAGGGCAGACTGAGTGTAAAGGGCTCAACAAATCTAAAGTTGAAATCTGTCTGCATGGTGGGATCTTGGTCATTTAACTCTCCTGTGTCTCGACTTTCTCATTCATAGAACGGGGACAATAAGATACGTGACTCATAGAGTTGTTAAAAGGATTAGATGAGAGGATGCCTCTAGAAAGCCCAACACCATGCTGGGCACATAGAAGAAACCTGGTAAGAGTTATTTATAATTCTTGTCAATATTTCATTTACGGACCAGGATGAAATCAATCATTCATTTGTCCACTTATTCATTCAACACATGTTTGTTGAGTCCCCCCAGATGCCAGGCAGTATTCTAGGTATTCTTAATAAAAAGACAAGGTTGATAGTTTTTATCTTCAAGAAGCTCACTATCAAATGGGGAAGAGAAGCAAGTGACTAGAATGTTAAAACCAACGTTTGCAGAGGGCTCTTAGGAGTGCTTAGAAAGGGACCCAACCTAGCATGGATATTAAGCTTCCCAGAAGGGCTCATGCCCAAGCAGAGTTCTGAAGGAGCCTGGAAATTATAGGGCAAGGGAGGCACTGGTGGAGTCTATTTCAGCCAGTGGGGAGGGACAGCGTGAAGGTGAGGGATGGTGCATGAATGCTGGGCCAGAGGTGTACATGGTGAGGAAAATGGTGTAACTGCTTTGGGTTCAGTGTGCTGGAGTGCAGAGGTGAGTCTGGAAAGGTGGCAGTTATCCAGATGGGCACCTGCCTCATGACATCAGGCCTTTGTGAGGCAACCTTATCACCTGAGCCAGGCTTTTCAAGAGATAAGGCTTTAAGAGGCAAAACTGTTCTCTGTGTCTGTGAGTGCCCATGTATCATCTCTGAGAAATGCAGCCCTACGATCTGCTGGAGTCAAATCTCTGAATAACAATCACGTGTGAAAATAGATAAAGACATCACTCACTGAACAATTGTGACTTTCCAGCCATCAGGACTTTGCTAAAGAAAAATATCTCTAAGTGCATAACAATGAGTTATGATAAGAATTCCATCAGTGTTTCATCATTTTCAGCACCCAAAAAATGTGGTCATTATTGTCTCTATGGGAGGTGACACACGATGACATATTTGGTTATTTTACTAGATAAGAAATGAGATGCAGGAAATGTACCACAGCTATAGGATGAGCAGAAATGAATTAGCTGCTGCTACTTGATATTTTTTTTTTTTTTACTTGATATTTTTATAGCTTTTATTTTTCTTGAAAATACTTCAAAACATATGATTAATAAAATGCAGGATTCTGGAAAATTCCATTTCTTGGTGGTGTGGGAAAGGGGAATATGACTTAGAGGAAAGAGCCCAGGGGTACAGTTGCAATAACTGCTTACGTCATTCCCCAGCTAGAAGCCTGGATCATCGCAATTTCTCAGATTTTGTATTTTACAAGCCAATAGATTTTTCTCCTATCAGAATGGAATATCTGGATATATAGTGATCATCTTTTAAAATTTGACATGTAGATCTTAACTACAGCATTATTTCCCAAGGGTTAAACACACTATTTTGATTATTCTACAATATTTCAAGAAGAGGTTTTTAAATTGTCCTTTTTTTATCTTTTTTAAGTAACTACATCATGATTTGTTAAGCTAGACATAGCCCACACAAAATAGTAGTCGCATGAAAACCAACATTCTCTAGTAGTGATAGCACTTTGAATCCTGGCCTATAGAAACATGATTTATAAAGAGGTCAGTACCCTGAGGGGGGGGAAAAGGGCTGGTTGAAATTCCTTTTTCTATTTTCCTTTCATAATCTCTAAACATAACATTTAAACTGTCATCGTGAATGCACACATCTATTCACATGGCTGTAAATCTGTCAAGTTAGAGCCATTTGGAGAGATTCTCACAGAATTTTTTAAAGCCTCAGAGTTGATAACAAAGTATTGGCTCAAGAGCCAGGAGACAGAAGTTATTTTTATCACTTTGCTCCAAATGTACCGAAATACCTGGAACGAACCAGTGTGCTAAAAGTGACCTTGCTTCCTGCCTAATTTTACGGGAATATTCTGGGAATCAGAAAATAATTTTAGGACACGTAGGACAGCTTGTCTGAGAAAGATAAACATGAATGCAAACATGTCCTTATACAGAATCTGTCTAATGTGTATTACTGCTGAAGAGGAGGAGTTTAAAAAAACCCCAGCAAACTCAGAGATTTAAAAGACTGGCTTGCACTTTTTCCTATTCTATATTTTAGTCAGCAGCGCCACCATCCACAAACTGCAGAATCTAGTAATGTTGGTTAGAGGTAGGGGGATGGGAAAGAAAGAAACTAACTCTTATTAGTTGCCTACAGTATACTACACTTACATGTGTTATCTCTTTTAATCTTCACAACCATCGTACTTAATATATGAGAAAATGAGCTCAGAATGGCTAAGAAACATGCTTAAAATCAGAACTACTGGGATCTACTTGTCTGTTTCTTGATTCCATATTTCCTCTGTCTTCGCATCCCTGGAGCACGCTTCCAATAGGCCACTGAGCCTTAGAACTGTACCTCCTCCATATCTCTTGAACGCATGCCTCTGTCTTAGTTCAGGCTCTTATCATTTCTCACCTAGTCTAATACACAGGTTTCCAATGGTTTCTCTGGCTCTGAAGTTTATTTTCTCTTGTACAAGTATGTGTAATCTTAAGAGTTATTTTTTTCAGGAACACAAAGCTGTTTATGTCATTCTTATTGTATGTCTTTCTTTCTCCCTGGATCACGAGTTACTTATTAATAAGGGTGACATCAGCAAGATGACAGAATAGGAAGCTCCAGGCCCTTGTTCTCCCACGGAAATACCAAATGAACAACAACATATGGACCGAAGTAGCTTTGTGGGAACTCTAGAACCAGTTAAGAAGCCACTGCAACCAAGTGAATGCCTAAGCAAGAAAAAGCCACACTCAAAACAACAGGACATTCGTGACTTTTTTGCTCACCTTTACCCCACCCCCTTCCCAGTGTAGCATGATGTGGTCAGGAGGATGCCATCCAATTTATGGTCCCTCCTTCAAGACAGAAGGAAAGAGCAGAACTTGCTTGCAACATTCTGGTTTGTCTGGGGAACTGGTTTCTTTCTGGCCTGACTCAGAGCATTGATGGGAAGGGTGACATATTCTGTATACCAGGTTGGAGGCTGCTGAAAGCAGTGGTGGGTGAAGTGGCCTGTGACAACTTCAGGTAACTGCAGACCCATGGGCACCTGGGGGAAAGAGATTACAGGCAGAGGAATACAGCAGAACATCTAAGGTCCCGAGAATGAGCAGGGATAAGACTCAGAAAAAATTAAGAGATTTAAAAACAGCCATGTATAAGAGAATTGGAGGGGGAAAAAAGCAGGGAAGACATATCCCCAGAAAAAGTCTGAGAGAACCTTAAGCCTTCATTCCAGGCTGATTAGTGAAGATCCTCCTCTGTGCAGAGACAGTCCACAAAGACTGACTGAGAAACTGGTTTTTTAAATGCCCGATTTTCAACAGAAGATCACAAGACATACAGAGAAAGAGGAAAACATGGTCCATTCAAAGGAACAAAATGAATCTCCAGAAACCAACCCTGAAGAAACACAAGTCTCGGACTTGCTTAACGAAGATTTTAAAACAATTTTCTTACGTGTGCTCAATGAGATAAAGGAGAACACAGAAAGACAATTAAACAAATTTAGGAAAAAAATTCATGAACAAAATGAGACTATCAACAAAGAGATCAAAATTATTTAAAAAGAACCAAACAGAAATTACAGAGATGAAAAAAAAAATAGCTTGAAAAATTCGCTAGAGGGGTTCAACAATGAGTTCAAACAAGCAGAAAAAAAGAATCAGAAAACTTGAAATTTTGAAATTATTCATTTGAAATTATTGAATCTGAGAAACAAAAAGAAAAAAGAATGAAGAAAAGTGAAGAGAGCCTACAGGACTTACGAGATACCACTAAGAAGATTAATATATGCATTATGGGAGTGCCAGAAGGAGAAGAAAGAGAGAAAGGGGCAGAGAATTTATTTGAAGAAAAAATGGTTGAAAATGTCCCAAATTTGAGGAAGGACATGGATATACACATACAAAAATCTTAATAAACTCTAAGTAGGATAAACCCAAAGAGTCCCACACTGAGACATATTATTATCAAACTGTAGAAAGTGAAAGGCAAAGAGAGAATCTTGAAAGCAGCAAGAGAAAAGTGGCTTGTCATATTCGAGGAATCTTCAATAATATCACCAGTGGATTTCTCAGCAGAAATCTTGCAGGCTAGAAAGGAATGGGATGATATATTTAAAGTACTAAAAAAAAAAATAAAAAAAATAAATAAAAAATAAAGTACTGATGCGCTTCCCTGGTGGCGCAGTGGTTGAAAGTCCGCCTGCCGGTGCAGGGGACACGGGTTCGTGCCCCGGTCCGGGAGGATCCCACATGCCGCGGAGCGGCTGGGCCCGTGAGTCATGGCCGCTGAGCCTGCGCGTCCAGAGCCTGTGCTCCACAACGGGAGAGGCCACAACAGTGAGAGGTCCGCGTACCGCCAAAAAAAAAAAAAAAAAAGTACTGAAAGAAAAACCTGAGAATGAAAAAGAAAACTGAGAATGCTATATCAGGCAAAACTGTTGTTCAAAAAGGAGAGAGAAATTGAGACATTCCCAGGTAAACAAAAGGTGAGGGAGTTAACACTAGACCTGCCCTACAAGAAATGTTAAAGGGAGTCCTTAAAGTTGAGACAAAAGGATGTGATTAATAGATAGTAACTTGAAACCATATGACCGTAAAAGTCCTCTGGTAAAAGTCAATATATGGACAAATATAAAAACTTGAATTCTTGTAATTTTGGTTTGTAACTCCACCATTCATTTTAAAATAGGATTTAAAAGACAAAAGCATAAACAATGATTATAAATCTATGCTCACAGGTACACAGTATATAAAGACGTAATTTGTGACATCAATAATGTAAACTAGGGGTGGGGCAGAGATGTAAATGAGTAGAGTTTTTGTATGCAATTGAAGTTAAGTTGTTATCAGTTTAAAATAGATTATTATAACTCTAGGATGTTTTGTAATCTCATGGTAACCACAAAGAAAATACCTATATAATATACACTAAAGGAAATGAGAAGGAAATCAAAACATGTCACTAAAAAAAATCAACTAAACACAAAGGAAGGCAAGGAAGGAAATGAGAGACAAAAAGCTATAAAACTTAGAGAAAAAAAATAACAAAATGGCAATAGTAAGTCCTTCTCTATAAGTAATTGCTTTAAATGTAAATGGATTAAACTCCCCAAATCAAAAGATGTAGATTGGCTTAATAGATTAAACAAAACAAAACAGGATCCACCTATATGCTTTCTACAAGAGACTTACTTTAGATCTAAGGATTTAAGGACACAAATAGTTGAAAGTGAAAGTATAGAAAAAGAGAATCCGTCCTAATAGTCATCAAAAGAGAGCGGGGGTGGCATAGTAATAACAAAAAATAAACTTTAAGTCAAAAACTGTTACAAGAGACAAAGAACTTTATATAATGATAAAAAGGTCAATTTACCAAGAAGATATAACAATTATGTATGCACCAAACATCAGAGCTCCCCAAAATATGAAGCAAATTGACAGAATGGAAGGGAGTAATACAGGCATACCTTGCTTTATTGCACTTGACTTTATTGCACTTTGTAGATACTGGCTACTTTACAAACTGAAGGTCTGTGGCAACCCTGCTCAAGCAAGTCTATTAGTACCATTTTCCCAACAGCATTTGCTCACTTTGTGTCTCTGTGTTACATTTTGGAAATTCTTGCAATATTTAAAGCTTTTTATTATTATTATATTTGTTATGGTGATCTGTGATCAGTGATCTTTGATGTCACTAATATGGGTCACTGAAGGCTCAGCTGAGGTATGCGTACCTCAGATATTGCAGGTTCAGTTCCAGACCACCACAGTAAAGCGAACACCGCAATAAAGCGAGTCCCACAAATTTTTTGGTTTCCTAGTGCATATAAAAGTTATGTTAACACTATACTGTAGGCTGTCATGTCAGCATTATGTTTACATGCCTATCTTCATTAAAAAATACTTTATTGCTAAAAATGCTAAGCATTGTCTGACAATGCAGGATTGCTACAAACCTTCAATTTGTAAAAACTGCAGTATCTGTGAAGCACAATAAATCGAAGCAGGATAAAATGAGGAACACCTGCAGTTGGACACTTTAATACTTATGAACAAGTTCTAGTCCGCTGCCTGGCATGTAGCAGGTACTCAAAAAGAATTTACAGAATGAATGAATGGATGAACTGGTACGTGATTCTTCTATGAATCACAGCTATTGGTAGGGGAATCAATGTGGAAAAATTACCATAACAATACAAATTACAAGATTTACTAATATAGAAATGAAGATCGGATTAAGCAAGGTGATCCTAGCCAATGATGGAGAGGTCAAAATCAGTATTTGGGGACTTGGAAGAAGTATACATTTTTAAAGGCATTCAGAGGAATAAATAAGACATATCGCACTTAGAAACAGTGTCAGTGGCTTATATGATAATATATCCATGTATTAATATATTAATAGATTATATTAATAATTTAAACTTCAGAGTAACATAGGTGTAAATCATTGTAATGGGAAGCACAATAGTTACTGTTAGGTGTTGGTCACCTGACTGTGAAGACTCAGTGCAGTAGACAGAGCTCTCTGTGTTCCTGCAGGAAAACCTACCTGGGGTTCACTTTCCTGAATGATTGTTTAACTCTGTGAAAGTGAAAGTGACTACAGGTAGAAATAATCCTGATGTTGGCCTGGACCAAAGAACTTTTCAGGTCTACCCGAGTCACCCTTGGAAACCTCAGGGTGCACAAACAAAAATTCTGCAGACTGGGAGTTCCCAGATAGAAGAGGAAGACAAGGTGAATAAAACCAAAAGGATTTGCACAGCTTTTTTATGGGGCCTTAACTACTTCACTTTTGGCAAATAAACTTGGGGCTTTGGAGGAAGTTGTTGATGGAACCAAAAGACAGATTAAATCCTTCTGTGGGCTGATTAGTGTTGCTGCACCACCGACAACACATATCACTTTGCATGAGCACAGATGGTAGCTCCAAAGGGAGCCAGACATAAAGGAATTGTGGCAAAAGTCACGAGAGGGATCGGGACAGAAAGTGTGAGGGACGAAGATGAAGACACTAGCACCGTCAGAAAACTCAAAACACCAGCCTTGGAAGTATCTTTTTACAAGAAAGTTTCCAGTTGAAACTCCTATAACTGCCCATAATGGCCCTTTACGTCTTATTTTTTCTTTTTTAAATATTTATTTATTTAGGCTGTGCTGGGTCTTAGTTGTGGCGCACAGGATCTTTAGTTGCGGCATGCATGAGGGATCTAATTCCCCGACCAGGGACTGAACCTGGGCCCGCTGCACTGGGAGCGTGGAGTCTTACGCACTGCACCACCAGGGAAGTCTCCCTTTACGTCTTTATCTCATTTTACTGATGAAGAAACCAAGGGACAGAGTTCACACGATTAGCAGACTTTTGTCTCCCAGAGCCAGTAGATTTTGTTCTTTCCGATCACTTTAAAGGTGTTATTCTTTTAAAATTCACATAATAGCTATGGTATTCTATATGTATGTGCTTTGGAATTCCAATCTGTTCCCATGATGATTCTCTTCTTCTATATAGTGAATATTGGGTAAATTCCTCTTAAAGAAAAAGTCTGACAACAGATGAAATATTTAAGTAGTAGCACATTTCTCACATTCACTAGAAAGACTTAAGAATGAGCTAATTTATGTCTTCTGAGTAAAGAAGTACCAATATTATACCTGGAAATAGGCAGTGCGCTAAAACTTTGGGGCCAGAATCAACATTTGTGATTAGATCTTTTTCAGATGAGCAAACTGACCTCAGGAGAGGTAAAGTGAGCTCACCAGAGTCTAGGTGTGAGTTACAGAGCCTGGATGAAGAAGCCCAGGTATTGGTGTAACCTCAACAAAGGTGACTGTTTCACCTTTAGGAGAAAATATAGCTCACTCTGTAAGTCACTGAACTCTAAAAATGAAGAGATTTTTTTCACAGCTATTTCTCTATATTCCAGTCGTCCAGAGCACGCCCCAAGCCTAGAGCAGATGGGTGGTCCCAGAGAAACCAGCCTAAGAGTGGTACCACGCCTCAAGAGATTAACGCGGAAAAATATATTTGATTACGGACATGACAAGTCAGAAAGGCCTTGACCTGCCAGGAATAGGTGTGGGAGGAACTTTTATTAAATATTTATACAGCACTGATACACAATAAGTATAATTGTGCCAAACGTATAAAGTCCTGGCCCGAAGGCTTCTGCTGTCAGCTGTAAAGCTGGTTATTCCTGACATCTCTGTTGTGTTGCTTCATCAGGTAAAACAATCCATTCCGTACATCAAAGAACCATCATTCGGATGAGCTATCTCGGGAATAAGACTTTATATCTGATGATTTAATACAGAAGTTGCAGATACTTGTCACCGTATTAATAATTTTAGGAAATTCACTTTGATTCTCTGACATGCTTACAGTTATCTCTTTTTGTTGAGTCGCTTTTCCTTCTTTCTACTTAACTCTTCCACGCTGTTGCACAAAACACAGTTATATTCTCTGCTACTGCAGCATGCGTAATGGTACCAGCAAAAGCGAAGTGCATTAGAAAGTTTTGTTTTGTAAATCTATGTTAACCAAAAAGAAGCTGTCAAATAATTCTAGCCAATCATGGATGCAGGAGCAAAATAAGTTAATAAAGGGTACTGACTCAAAACATTAGGCAACATGATGGACACATACAGAGCTGACATCGGTTTTAACCAGGATACAGTAAGTGGGGAAGGGAAGTGGAAAAAATGATGCAGACTTTGATGGAAAAAGATCTTATTCAGCTCACATGAGGCTCAGAAGATGCTGCATTATACTTCTCACTTACTTAAATCTGCAAGGGATTTGAAGTAGCTAATACTATAAGCAAAAAATCCTCTCGAAATGGGATATATTAAGGCAAGAGCAAAATAACAGGAGTCCAGGTGATGAGGGATTTGGAGAGAGGAAAATAAACCACTTTCACTGGAAAACTAATACTAAGGATGACTATCAATTCTTGGGAAATAGTTTAGCTTTGTGCATGGTACTGATCGCTAAGACAGACCGGGCAGTTAATATATAGACAGATAGGAAAAGCATCCATTCATTCATTTACTCACTCATTCATGCATGGGATACACAGTATCTGCCTTCAGGTGCAGTGGCTGAGAATCCACCTGCCAATGCAGGGGACATGGGTTCGAGCCCTGGTCCGGGAAGATCCCACATGCCGTGAGCAACTAAGCCCATGTGCCACAACTGCTGAGCCCGTGTGCCACAACTACTGAAGCTCATGCGCCTAGAGCCTGTGCTCCACAACAAGAGAAGCCACCACAATGAGAAGCCCACACACTTCAACGAAGAGTAGCCCCTGCTCGCAACTAGAGAAAGCCTGCGCACAGCAACGAAGACTCAACGCAGCCAAAAACAAAATAAATAAATAAATAAAGTTATAAAAAAGAAAAAGGCTTGGAACAGAGGGGGTGGTACTAACGATACAAACAACATTAAACACCATAACAGTGTGTGAAGATGTACGAAACAAAAGGTAAGATACAACTAAACCATCTGAGGGTGGGAGTGTTAAGGGACAGTTTGAGAGATAAGGTGACATTTGAGCTCAGCCTTGAAAAAGAATATGACAGAGAAAAGCAAGGTGGGCAGATTTACAAGTAAGCCTGTGTGAAGACCCGCCCCAATGAGAGGGGAGCAGGGCCAGAGGGCTTCAGTGGTTCCATGTGGCCGGAATGTGTGCAGGAAGGTCAGGGGCAGGGACGAAGCCTTCCCTCTGAGCACGGGGCCAGCCTGGGAGGGCTCCTGGGTCTTCAAAGCCATGCTCAAGAGTGTAGGCTTGATCCTGAAAGTAAAGGGGCTAAAACACGATAGAGGCACTATCAGAAAGAAGGTGCGGGGTGTTACAGAATATCTCAATGTTTAAGAGAATTAAAGCTACCAGTGGATGAGAGAACTACTTCGGGGATGCAGTTCTAGACTCCAGAGGGGTCCTTAAAATAGTAGAGATTTTAGAGATTAGATACTATTTTTATCCCACTTTTCAGGGAATATTCTAGGGTGTACAGGGTGGCTAAATTATGTATCTAGGTCCACACACTGTTACTGGAAGAGGGAAGAGCATGACACAGCTCTGGGTGGGGCGTAAGCATTTTCCTGAACATCCACTGAGGGCAGAAATCATTAGATAAATGTTTCAGGGACATTAAAAAAATAGAAAATTTAGCTCTTTTAATCAAAGAGCTAAGAATTGAGGTAGAAGGATGACAGAAACTAGACAAAAGACAGTAAATGTATTAGGAAGGATAGTATAGATATACACGTATTTCTTAATACAACACAGTTGACAGCTTCCTGAAAAGTGCACATTTGTGTAAAACAAATTATTTAAAATGCATTATATTATGTAAGAGAATTTATTAATTCACAGTATGGATAATTTATACACTTTATAATAACCCTCTGATCAGTTTCTGGTTTGTAATTAAATTAGCTTTTAAAAGGGACATAGCTATCTTGTAAACTGAGTGGAAAACAGAGCTAATCTCATTGAATAATGCTGCCCAAATCAATATGAAATCATCACTAGTCTGGGTATTAAAAATATAAAATAATGTGAACACCTGCTAACCCAAGACGGTCTTAATTCCTGATCCCTTAAGACTGTCTTCCGTTCTACATCTTTGGAAGATGGGAAGCAAAGTACCCTGGGTTGTCCCAGAGCAAGCTGTGTCCCCTATGTAACTTAGCTACATGGGTCACTGGCCCTGTTCAAGTGAGTACAAACATGTTTGACAAGATAAATCCTATTAAGACAGGAAATATGAGTCTTATCCCCTGCTAATGAGTCTACCAAAGTTTTAACTGACAGAGCTTCTAAGCAGAGTGACCTTGGGCTTATACCATAAGATGGTAAAGCTAGGATGCTAGGGAGATGTTTAACCCCAATCACAGCGGGGTCTTTGCAGGATTTTGTAGGTGCACTCTATATGTAAAGGAGGAAAAACCCTGTTACCTAGAATCCAGCTGCCTCCTATAGAGGATGACTCTTATTAGACTACAGAGTTTCTCAAAGAATGAGTGGAAGATCCCTCAATCAGAATCAAATCATAACTATTAATAGTAAGTACTCTCAGGCCAACCCCAAACCAGATGAGCCAGCATCTGAATTTAATTTTAACAAAATTTGAGATGGTTCTTACGTACCCTTATGACGACCATGGGCTTAAAGGAAGTAATCTCAGATGGCCCTTTGATTTTGATGAGCACCTAGATTGGTTTTGGATGTGCTGTGATAGGCCAAAGGAAGAGTTGGGGGTAGCAGCTGGTAAGATCAGAATTGCTCTATATGACAGTGGGAGAAGAACATGAAATTCTGGGGATGATGTGGTAGAAAGGAATTTGAAAGAATCGATCACAGGCTCGTGCCCCGGTCTGAGAGGATCCCACGTGCCGCGGAGCGGCTGGGCCTGTGAGCCGTGGCCACTGAGCCTGCGCGTCCGGAGCCTGTGCTCCGCGGCGGAAGAGGCCGCAGCAGTGAGAGGCCTGCGTACCGCAAAAAAAAAAAAAGATGTCCAGGGGTTAAGAATACTGGTAGAGTAGGCACTGAGAAATCTCAAATGTCAGGGTGGCTGAAAGGGCTTTTTAAGAACAGGGACATCTAATATTAAATCAGCGTTGTCTGTGCTGAATGAATATCTAAAACCTACATCCTCCTTGTCTCTCTGGACAGCCACAGAATCTGCTATACACACAGGCTTTTATGGTTGAGTTTTTGTTTGTGGAAATCAAGGAAAGAGGATGAACTTCCCTTCTGAATTCACACAGCATAAGAAGATAATGGGAAAATCCATAAACGGCAAAAGAGAACAAACAAAAACATTTGCAGAATTTACAGGGTGTTTACTTATGCTTCTTTGGATTCAGGCTGACGAAGGCCTTATCTTGACATCAATTTCTACAATCACTGAAGTAGAAGAAAGGGGATATGGTGTCTCAGATATGGTGCTTAAAATTTCCACCCAATCATGACACACTGAATTGTAACTCTCAAAATTCCCTGGCCACAAAATGTCAAATGGTTATACTAAATTCTAGGGGAAAGGAAGTAAAATCCTGTCATATGCCTAGAAAGAAATAAAAACTGGAAATATTTGAAAAAAAAATTAGCAGAAGAAGGAACTTAAGCAGAAGGACAGTGTCTCTGAAGTTATAGAGATCTGGGGGCTGGGCCTGGGACTTTCTGTAGGTATTGGCATGGAAGCTTGATCAATCTTTACTTAAATTTTAAGAGCAAATTGCTCCCAGCTGACTTTTAGGTTATGTGAGGTTATATGATCTTCTCCTTCTATTACTTTAAAACTTTAAAACAGAAAAAAAAAAGCTTCTGTATTTTCAAACCCTAGTGCTTAGAAGAAATAAGCTTTAAAAAAAAAAAACCTTTTTTTGCTTTATTTTGAGCTCTTGTAGAATCCTTTTCCCAAAGTAATGATTATTTATTACATACCCCTTCAGAGGTATAGAACCTGCGGTTAGATAATTTTTTAAACTGAGGACCACACAAAACAACAGGGTGACCTATTTTTCAAAGATTAAATTGAGCCCTGACAACCTTAAAAAGTAATACATTTCCTTCAACTGAGCAAAGTATTTACTTTTCAATGATAGACGCAGGCACACAGCTGCTCCACAAGCGCAGTCAGGCTAAGTCTACTGTCCACCTTCGATGCCCCTTTAATCAGGGGCCTTATTAACTGATTTTTAATTAGGGATTTGGTTATAGCCTGTGTGGAAAAAAATGACATATACATTTTTTGTTCAATCACTAAGATACAGGGTTTTAAAGCTGCTTTGGGTTATAACTTTTTGAACATGAGAATGGAATAAACCTCAGAGAATATCTGGTGAAGGAGAACTTGAAACTGAAAAGTTGTGAAATCTTATCTTGTCTCAAATTTGCCCTCTTAACATTGAACAGATTATTTCCATATGCTTTAGCTTGCCCACTGTGACACGGGAATGGTGATCTTAGTCTGTGAGAACAATGACAATTTAGTAGACCTTTTCACCGTTCAAGAGGAAAATATTCCTACAGCTTTCCCTCCACAAAAGAAATGTTTATATAGGGTCTAGGTTTTCCCCTGGATCACATCTCTGAGGACAATCATGTTTCCTGTACATTTCCTTGAACAAAAGTTTCCCAAAACTAAAATTCCCCCTCTCTCGCTTGATTCCTTTCATCAAAGAAACAGACTTTTCATCTCTTAAGGACAGAATGAAAAATAAAGCCAGCTGAGATCTTGATGCCGTGCACTGGGCCAGGCTCGCCCTTCAGCTGGGTGTGTCACCACCTGTGACTGACATGTACCTTTTAAAGCTTCAACCTCCCCCTGCCCTGCCTCTCCACTGCAGTGTCCTGTGCAGAAGGGTGGGTGTGTGGAGGCTGAATAAACACAGGCTGGTGCGTGGATTGCTTGCCTCTGCGACCCACAAGGAAAGCTGTGGGCATCATTTTCTCCTCACTTTCTTGTTCACAAAAAATGACCCCAGAGGTTCTTAAACTAGGTTTTGGTGATGATCTCGTGAAGATTATGCTGGGAAGCAGGAGACCCTCAATGTAAGCGGTCTGTGTAGGTCTGTATTTCTTCATCTGTAAAATGAGTGCATTGAATTAGATGCTAAGATTTCTTTCAGATCCGTAATTCAATGATGCTCTGATTTTCCACTGTGCTCCCTGCCAAGTGCTTGTCTAAGTTCTTCAACAACACAACCACCAAGCACTTTTTGCAGTTTGAGCTCTGAAAAAACAGTAAATCCCAGGACTCAAAGACGTATCTATAAGATGAATAACTAGCAAGGAATTAAGAATTCAACTTTTGGAGAAACATCATAAGTCTTCTAAGATGCCCTCTCATTGAATTAAACAATAGCAATGATGACCAAAAAGCTGAATTAGCTCATTAATGCCCAGAATTGGTAAGATCGAAGCTTGAAGAATCCCCACGACTTTAAAATGGGTGTCCTTCCAATTTTCTCAATGATGAAATTAAAATATTTTGAAAGTGAGGTATACTTCTCATCTAATCATATTCCTTAAAAACTTATTGGAGAAATATTGCCACTTGGGATGAAATTCATGACATTTTATAACTTTTAAAACTTAAAGTCCTAAACTATGGAAGAGTTTATTATGCTGCTTTTAAACAGATGTTATGAGCCATTCCATTTAGCAATGAGTAGCATACAGCAATGTGGGATGTTAAGATGATAACTGTACTGTACAGTAAGCAAGATCCCAGGCCTGTAAACACTCTGGTCCAGAGCAGGGACAGAATTCCAGACGGCTGATTAATCTGTATTTTGTGCACAACAATTACATATTAATCGATTTTACAGTGTTAATCTCAAATGTCCACCCTTTATAGAAGCAGAACCATATATGTACCCCTCTACTATAGCCCCTGAAAGAGTGTGGTGGATTTTTGAGTAAATTTTTCATCAACTTCTACGCACTGTCTTTTCCAACTTAATGAAAGCAACGTGCAATGCTGGACTTCTGTCTGAACATCAACAGCTCATATGTTGGTCATTTCTATCTCTGCTGCGCAAATACAACTGAGCTAGATTCTAACACTGTTTTAAAGCAATAATGTGCAGGCTGAGCTGGGGAGCCTTTCAAGGAGGAGTGTGACAATGAGAAGCCAATGGACTCTTCCCGGCTGGCTCTGTCTCCCTCCCACTGCTTCAATTTCCAATAAGTCAATCCCCCGAGGCAGTGGTTGGATAGAGATATAGAATCCGTTGTTGTCTCGGGGAGAGGATGGAACAGAAACTTTCCACTCTTTCTATCTCACTCTATCCAGTCTTGTGTTCACTCATCATTATTTTCAAGGTCGGGAAACTTTAAAAGAGCCATTTAAAGAGAGAACCATTACTTATGAAATAAATAAGGATTACACTCCTGCCACCACCCTCCCTCTTCACCATCTCGGTGACGTTCAGGGAGCTTCCCTATTCCACAGACGCAAGCACCAAACACAGTTTCATTTCTGCAAGTCATTTTGCCCCGTCCATAGCAGTAAAATGTTCAATATAAAAACCACCCCGCAAATTTCCTGCTGTGGGGGACAGATGTAACATTATTTTCTTTTTGCTTGCTTTTTTTTTTCTTAAGTTCCCTCTTCTGAGCATGTTAGATAAATGCCTTCTGGGCTTCCTCTGTACCCCCTTACGCCCAACCAGCACCCCATTGATGGAGATTTTGCATTTTCATTTCAGTTTGTCCATGAAGGATATGATTCCAGACCACTTCTCTGCCTCCTGCCCAACCATGTTTGTGCTTCTGGGAGTGTTTGGTGTGGAAATCAGAAGCTGATTTACCACCAATAAAATGGCTTCTATCATTATCAACATTCGTCAAGCATGGTTAAGCACACAGACTTTAGTCACCTACTTTTTTGCTGAAGGACTGAATAGCATGGGTATATTTGAAACAGCAAAGCCCTTTCTAATTCAGCAGAAATTAAGACAAAGTACAAGGTCACAACGTCGGGATGTTTACAGTCTTCCAAAACTGCATTGCCTTTTGTTTAAATAATTACGTAGTAATTTGTGGCATCTTTATTAAAAGTAATTACATTTTGGCAATATTTCTTTTGAGAAGTTGCCCAACTGCTATTTATTTTGGATGGATGTGATTCAATAACCAAAGAAAATAAGTCGCTATAGTTTATTTCCGAATAATGCAATTTCTGTGCAGCACTAAGTATCGTGCGTGATATTCATCAACTTTCATTCACTGAACATTTCTATATTTTCTTATATTACTTGTTTGTTGTATTAAGAGTTTTTCTTCTCTTACGGACTCAAATATTTCTCATTCATCCAATTGGTTTAGTCAATTCAGGCTGCTATAGCCAATTAATATAGACCGGGTGGCTCTGACAACAAACATTTACATCTCACAGTTCTGGAGGCTGGGAAGTCCACGATCAAGGTGCTGGCTGATTTGGTGTCTAGTGAGAACCCTCTTCCTGACTTCTCGCTGTGTCCTCATATGGCAGACAGAGAGAGAGAAATCGAGAGAGATCATCTCTCTCCTGTCTTTTTTTCACAAGGGTACTAATCCCATTAATGAGGGCTCCATCTACATGACCTAACTGCCTCCCAAAGGCCCCATCTCCAAATGCCATCCCATTGGGGATTATTCAACAAATGGATTCTGGGGTGGGGGGGACACAAACATTCAGCACATCGTTAACATTTTAAAAATTGATCAAGAGGTGGCAGAAACAGTTCTAGTGTTTTACCCTCTGCTGTGAGCAGGGGTTACAACAAAGACCTAGAGGGGTAGTGTGTAAGATTATGAGGCGGAACCAGGAGGAGGCCTGTATATAATGGAACTCAAATCCAGGCACTGTTAGGAGAGAAAATACAGGTTCTCTTCCTGCCCAAGAACACACTGACCTTTGAGGGTAGTGATGGCTGGGTGTATGGGAGAGGGGACTGAATGACAAGAGGCAGGGCCGGGGGCCTGCCATGAATAGATGCCTACTGCTTCCTACATGTGAACCGGGGATAGTTTAAGAATGACTTTGATCTTTGAGGATCTTTTCCACTTCCTTTAAGTCTGCAGTTCTCAACTAGGGGATGGGACAAACGTCCCATGCACCTGGGGATAATTTTCACAAAGCGGTTAGAAGCCCAGTCCCAGCCTAGACTTCCTCAATCAAATCTCCAGGGCTGGTGCCTGTGGATTCTGAAAAAACTTCTCCAGTAATTTGCATTTGTGCAGTTAATTGCAAATGAATGCCTTAAGTTGCTCAGTTAATATTCCCTTAGTTGTATAAGCATCTGAAAATCTCAGAAGACTGGAAACCCTTCCTGAGCTGGGCCCTGGGGAGGAACACTCGACTTATAACTCTTTCTCACTGACTTTTGTTTTTGTTTTTGGCGTCCAGGAGGCTTGATCTTTATTTTGTTTCCAGCCCAGATGAGGGAGGTCAGCGGAGTATGGCCTGAAGGGGAGCACGGAGATGCCAGCAGTGCCCCAGGATCTGCCTGCCCTGCCCAGGGGCCCAGAGCTTAGGGAGGGGCGTGGCTTTCTTCCACCTGTCCTTCCCGGAGCTGGATCTGAACTCAGGGCCGTCACCAGGCCCTGGTGTTCTTTCCTCATTGTGCTCAGGTTCCTCAGCTGAAAAAACTCAAGTCCAGGAGACTGATCAGGCCAGAAGTGTTTTAGAGGGTGCAGAAGAGTCACAATTTACAAAAGGTAAACAATCTCCCAGCAAAGAAACCCTGATGCAGAGGACAATTAAGATCCCCTGGGACTTTCCTGTAGGGAGATGTTTCAGTGCCAATTAGGGTTTCTGTGCCAGAGGACACCGTGTCAGTATTGCCATTAGCTGGTGCAACACAGAGCTTAAACACTTGTGCCAGAGAAGCATGAACACCCAAATTAGTGCACCCTGCTCTCCTAGTAAAAAATTAGAAAGGAGAACAAATTGCTGTGTATCAATGTCTTAACCATCAACCTGTCCTCCGCAGCATTTTGCATCTAGTAGTCGTTCAGCAAGATAGCTTAGATTTTTGTTGAATAGATGTTGTAGTCTTTCCCATATGCATATCTTCCATTTATCCTTGGGCACTATTTTGATACTTAAAATTAAAGAATGTTTCTTTGAATTGAATCTTTCTGGCCCATAATTACTCCAAAACGCCATCCAGTATTTATTATCCATCAAGATGACTTAGTCTTTCTTAAGTATCAGGGTGGGAGAGAAGAGCATGATTTGATAGCTGAGGGAGCAACGTGGAGAAATCTGATCTACTGACAAAAGTACATACCACCTTTGTAGTTCCTCCATCTCTGTGCTCTGAACTCCCAGGATGTTCAAAGGTAAATCTGACAATCTATTGTTCGGCACAAAAAAATTAACTCATGCCCCACTTAGGATGGAAAGGTTTGGAAGTCGTGACCTAAAACACTCTGACCATCTTGTAATGAGAGTTTTTCCAGGCATGTCACCCAAAAATGACTACCTGTTTAAGCTCCTAGATTTTAAAGAAATGCTACAGATATTCTAATTAAACTTTGAAGGTAAACATTCTGTACAAAGTCCCAAAGTATCTGAAGCAAAAGAATGTTGGGGTATGGTCATTTCTCTGCATAACTGAGTAACTGGATGGCCATACCCCCTGCTAAATATTTGTTAAAAGTACATTATTTATGAAAACAATTAAAATGCTTAAAATTATCACTGAACTATCTTGAGTAAATATAAAGTTATGTGGATGTAAAAACACAATCTTTTCATAGTCTAGATGTCACTACTAGACCTTAGAGTGTTAGATTTAAGAATGGGAAGAAAAGTGTGTGGGAGCTCTCAAATCTGAAAAGTTATACATTTGCTATAGATCAGCAAACGGAAACGAACTGCTTTTAGAACAGGAGCATTTAAGCCACTTCTCAATATACTTATATCGTAAGTCCTGTATTCAGAACCGTATATTTGTATTTATTTTTTTATGACAAGGAGGAAAAGCCTGAAGTCAAGCCGTAAATCTAATGCCTTCTGCTTATTCTGTGTCCCTGAATAAAGGTAAAACATATTTCCCTTTGGGTATCACACATGTGACTAGTATTAGCATTTTTGTTTTTCTTAAAAGTAACTGGTTTACCACTAATATCCTCATTAAGTTTTTGGTTTTGTTTCTTTTTAGAAAAAAAAACAAAGCAAAACAAGAACAGAAATTTCACCTCCCTGAATAAACTTATCCATAAAACAGATACGATTATTTAAGGAAACAGGATACCTCAGTCTTTGTTGCATTAGTATTTTTGAGTAAGAAATGCTATAAATATTTTAAATATTTTAAATCAAAATGTCAAACGTTGATTTTCAAAACTTTTGGAAGTCTAAATACTCCTAATATTTAAAAAGATTCATTTCAAGTGGTGAGTTCATTTTTAATCTTATATATAAGCTATACATCATATGTAATTGTGAATGAACGACCATCCTATTCCAACTTTTAGTTCAAAGAAAAGCCTAAGCTGGGACTTCCCTGGTGGTCCAGTCGTTAGGGCTCTGTGCTTCCACTACAGGGAGCACAGGTTTGACCCCTGGTTGGGGAACTAAGATCCCACATGCCACGAGGTGCAACCGAAAAAAAAAAAAAAAAAAAAAAAAGCCTAAGCTGAATTTCCCAAAGCAAGGTGTTAGACAAAGTTAGGCAAAATCATTGAATACAAGGCCACAAGTAAGTTTTGAAATCAGAGATAGTGTTGTTTCTAATACAGAAAAATTTTCAGAGGCCTGACATGACAATACTCTCAAGTTTAATGAGGTCATGTTGAGAAAATATATGGCTATTTTTATTAAGAAGAGCTTCCATGTTACCCTCTTTTCATGGAAAATTAATAGGTCTTTTAGTGGTGTCTCATTATATAGAATTTACCTTAGCAGGGCTTCCCTGGCGGCGCAGTGGTTGAGAGTCTGCCTGCCGATGCAGGGGACACCGGTTCGTGCCCCGGTCCGGGAATATTCCACATGCCGCGGAGCGGCTGGGCCCGTGGGCCATGGCCGCTGAGCCTGTGCGTCCGGAGCCTGTGCTCCGCGACGGGAGAGGCCACAACAGTGAGAGGCCCGCATACCGCAAAAAAAAAAAAAAAAAAAAAAGTAATAATAATAATAATTTACCTTAGCAGAGGGTTTGATTGACGACTTAGGATAACTTTCCATCCATGAAGATTTGCAAAAGTGTTCCAATTACACTTACCACCCACCCATGTAAAGTACAAATTATGTGAAACAAAACCTTTGATATCAACAAAGAATAAGCGAACACAGTCAATTCCAGCTGTGTATCATTTCATCCTCACGGACTATCTCATTTGCATTTCAGGTAACCCTGTGACACTGGTGTTTTCGCTCCCATTTCACAGATGAAGAAATAAACAGGTTCCCAGGGATCAGGTGACTCGTCCATTACACGTTTAGTAAGATGGGGGATCAGAACGTGAACCCAGTTGTGAGGTAGATACTTCCTTGGTGAAATCCTTTGTCTTGAAATCCTTTCATGAGAGAACAAGTTCAGACTCATGCCTTTGAGGCTCCCTTGTCTTAGGCCCTGAGCACAGCCACCTCTGGAAGCAGCCGTGGTAGGAAGTCACACCACCAGATGGACGGGGGTGCGGCTCCGGAGAGGCCATGACATGGTGCTTCTCACGTGCCGCCACCCTGCCTGCACACCTCACCACCTCCAGGGCACCTCCCACATCAAAGACACCCAGGTGTACGAAACATGGGTCCTGTCATCACCAAGAGGAGCCACTGAATCCAACTGCACACACTCCCAGGAAGCACTGTTTACGGTGCGACCTTAAGGAGGTCCTCCCCCGTCCTCCTTGTCACTGAAAGGCCCTGCTGAAACGTCATCAAATCACTACTCAGCAGGGATTCTGAGTGACAGAATTCCTTTTTTTTTTTTTTATTCTTTACAGATTTTTTGGGGGGGTGATGTGGACCATTTTTAAAGTCTTTATTGAATCTGTTACCATATTGCTTCTGTTTCATGTTCTGGTTTTTGGCCGCGAGGCATGTGGGATCTTAGTTCCCCGACCGGGGATCGAACCCGCACCCCCTGCATTGGAAGGCGAAGCCAGGAAAGTCCGCAGAGTGACAGAATTCTAACATCGAGCACACAACTGGAGGAGGCGGGCTTAATTACAGAGTGTCTTTCCCTGTGCCTGGGATAAGCAGGCGCCCAGGAGGGAGCCCGAACCCAACTGCCCAGCTGCACTGTATCCTTCTGGCCACCCTCAGGGAGGCTGGAACCATCTAGCTGCCAGTGTTCTTACTACTTCCCTGTGTTTCCAATAAAATCCTACATACAGCAAGAAAAAAAAAAAAGGAGTTTTACTTTAGAAAATGTTCAAAATCTGTTTTTTTATTAAAATGATTTTAAATAACTTTTTTTAGATTGTTTAGGATTTTTTTTAAAAAAATCCCTTTGGAACAGAACCAACTTAAAAATGAGAATGGAGGTTAGCTTACGTGCTGGCCTATCTGCCATATGAGTCCTGACCAGAGGGCCCTCCTCCTCGAGGTCCCACACTCATCCTCTGACTAAGCAACAAGGAAGTGCGTGGAACTGCCTGTTTCCTCCAAGCAGATGGCTCCTCGCTTTTCAAACAGATGATTGTAAAATCAGTAGGATATTTTAAGAATGAGCTGATCAGACACACCAACTTGCTTGCTTATGAGTGCTGAGTGAACAACCCATGACACCTGGCACCTGAGCCCCACTTTCTTCTAGGTGCAGGATGAGATGCTCATTTCAATCTGACGTGCCTATGGATGTGGTATGTGTAAGGACCACATCTCTCTCCTCCTTTGCTTTCTTTCATGGAGCTCAGCCCTCTGCTCTGGAGCTGCTGGAGTTCTTTCAGGAGGACAAGGAAGCAAGGTTAGCTGCCCGCTAGAGACCTACCTACACTCTTAATGCCTGGTCTGGTGAAGCCGAGATGGAAGAACTTCAACTGAGCAACTCAAACTAGTTCTACTGTTGAGGCTTCTTCAAGGGAAGAAAAACAGTTAGTTTTTGATGTTTTTGTAAAAATCATAAAAATATGATTTTTAAATGTATTGGTTTTGATTTTTAAGATTCACTGCTGTGAGTACGGTACCCCCTTCACCCCTTTTCTCAAGAGGTATTTGTCGGGTTGCACAATATGCAAGGCATCCTGCTAGGAAAATTCTTTCCCATCAGCCACATAAGAAACTGTCTTATTTTCTGCTCTCTTCCCAAGGTCTAGAATGATCCTGGCATATAGCAGAATCCTAACACATGTTTTAACAAATGAATTACACACAGAGACAAGGGGTACCTGCATTTCCCCCACCAGGAGTTCCTATATGGTGATGAAAATCAGTATAAAGACCTTCCCTTTTGATAGTCTCTACTGCCAACTAGTTCTTTCCTGGAGCTAGAATCAGATAGGCCCCACAGGATGGACACAGCCTCACAGCAAATTAGTTAATTTACCACCAGATGTTAACTGACCACCTACTATGTGCAATTCCCTCTCGGATACAATTGGGCCATATAAGATATTGCCCGTTTTCAAAGAATTTCTATACAAATAGAAACTTAGTTGCCACAAAGTGACCACCGAACCCACTCACAACCTAAGACAATTGAACACGATCCCAGGAAGAAAGGGAAGGACTCTTTGTGCAGTACTGAGGCCAAGGAGGTGAGTGGTAGGCATGAAAGGAGAACTCAAAGAGATGGGAAGACTGCGTGATTACAGAAAACAGAAGTCTTGAATTAGGCCTCGGAGCCCAGGTGGAGAATGGAAGAAAGGGCATAACAGGAACACAGGCGTGTGTGTGTGCACCTGTGTGTGCGTTGGGAGGTGAGGGAGGATGCGAAAGTGGAAGAAAGCAGAGCATACAAGGCATGCCAAGGGTTCATTCTGTCCATCACGATTTGAGTCAACTGAATAAATATTTATTAGTTCATGCTATGTGCCAAGCATTGTGATAGGTACAAGGGACACAATGGTTAACAAGACTAATATGGTCCCTGGCTCACTGGCCAGTGGAAGATACAGACAAGTAAACAGATAATTACAATACAATGTGATACGTGCTGTGATAGGGAAAAGTCCAGGTGTTATGAGAAGGACGGAGAATGGACCCCACCCAGATGGGAGGGTCAGGAAAGCTTCCTAGACGTTCCCTACAAGGGCTATCAAGCTGACACCTGAAGCCAAGGTAGGAATTAGTTGGGTGAAACTACGCAGGTAGGTTATATAGCACCTACCCTAGAAGAGCAAGCATTATGGACCACGGGGATCTAAAGTTGGCTGAGTTTGCAGGACTGCAAGGGGAGGAGAGCAAAGAGATGGGCCGGGGACAGAAGCAGCGGCCAGGTAGGCAGTCTCGTGTACTTCACTTTAAGGAGTCTGGACTTTATCTGAAGAGCGAGGGTAGCCACCGAAGAATTGTAAGGGAATGACCCAAACATATTTGCATTTTGGGTAGATAACTATCTGCAGTGTGAGACGGCCCTTAGAGGAGAAACGGGAGATAAGAACACAAGAGTACCATGTAGCTCGGTTCTTCAAGGTCCACCCTAGACCAGCGCAAGAACTACATGAATATTTCATGAGTGAATGAATGAGCTGATCAACCCACCATTCAATCATTCAGTGCAGGACTGAAAACAGGAGACTTGAGAGAGAGGATACAGTTGACTGTGTGTATGTAAGGGTCAGAGTGAATGCACATCGGAACGCTGACATGTCTTCAATCTTGCATCTCATCAGACAAATGAGAACAACAGTTGACAACGCAGCACAGGGTAACAGAGGGAAACATCTTCAACACTGGAATTAAAAGACCCATGTCTGACCCGTAGTTTTGCCAGTTACTAATTTTGAGTTGCATCTTAATTTCTCTGACGCTCAGGTCCCACATTATATCCACTCTTTATGTGTAACCACACAGCATATAACATAGGAATGGTTATCACAACCTATGTACATTTCTGTTTTCAGCTGATGTTTAGGAGCTGTGGTGGGATTTGCAGCCTGGTGGCATTTCTAAGTCAACCACTGTAAAAAGAAGTTAGTGAGACCTACATGACAATGAAGTTGTGGTTCATGTGAAAGGGAATTTAGAAAAAAAAGTAGCCACTATTGTTCAAACTTTGGGCAGACAACTCTCTACCTTGTCAACTGGAGACCCTAGCAGATAGGGAGGATGTTAAGAGTCCATCTCCTGTTGCTGTCCCCAAGAAGGGGAATGGCAGCAGAAATAGGCAGAAAAAATAATGTACCTGAAGGCCACAGGGGTCGGTGAGGTGGCTTGGAGTACCATTTAGGGACACAGTCTAGACAAGAATCCATTGAGCTCCCACCTCCATATAAAGACTCAGCTGTGGGACTTCCCTGGTGGCGCAGTGGATAAAACTCTGCGCTCCCAATGCAGGCGGCCCAGGTTCGATCCCTGGTCTGGGAACTAGATCCCACGTGCATGCCGCAACTAAGAGTTCTCATGCCGCAACTAAGAAGCTGGCAAGCTGCAACTAAGGAGCCAGCTGCCACAACTAAGACCCAGCAAACCAAATAAATAGATAAATATTTTTTAAAAAAACTCAACTGTTAGGGGGGTTCATTTCATTTTCATGATGAAGTAAAGCTTGAATGAATTATTCTTGTTTATTTTCTATCATCACAGAGTTAGCCCTCAGCAGTTGTGTCTAATCTATCCTCCTTAAAGACTCCAATCAATCAATCACAAACAAAAAGGTCACTTTCAGTTTCTCCAGGAGATTCCAATGCAAACGGTAGTGAAATAAGTTGACTAAATAATTCATCCTCTCCAGTGACCACACACCCACCAGTGACACCTCCGTGAGAGTTCACAATCACAGGCGTCTTCTACAAGCTTACACACCTCTAATACCAGGCATGGACATCTAAAGCTGCCATCAGAGTCTCTTTATCAAGATTGAAATCCCTGAGTCTTCTGTGCTCCAATACATTTCACCATCCACATTGTTTAATTGAGCCCTTTACTACAAATGTTTCAGGCTCTGATGCAAGACAGGAATTTGAAGCATGCATTCGAGTAGTTAATGGTGTTAATTTCTGGGGCACACAAATATCAGCTTCACTCAACAATCCCATAATCTTGCAAAATAAAGAAAACACACCAGAGAATGAAATGCAGCATGGCATTCTCCAGGACTGCAAGCAAAGCGGTTCCCTGATCCTGCTGCCTGAGAATAAAACAGCCGCCTATTTCCAGACCCTTAAAGATATGAAAATAAAGAAAGAAAAGAAAAGAAAAAAAGATGGGGGTGCTTTCAGATGAAAGAATCATTCTATATTTTATACTCAAACATGTCCCGAGTTCGTTTTAAATGTAACACATCTGATCATTACAAACGAAATACAGTCCTTGTTGCTTTTGGTGTGTTTTTTTTAACTGGCAGGCATCCACAGAAACAAATCCTACCTGGAAATATGGATGGTCTCTTTTTCGGGCGCCTCAGGTGAACGGGTTCCAAGTTTTTAATGTTTCTCTGAAGTTTTCCTTTAATGTCATTTCCTATGAGTAGTTCAGGCGGCAGGCTACTCCGTCTCGATGATTTACAATCATTCTGAGATGAATTTAGTTTGTTCTTCGTCCTGGAATATAAATTGCCGTCATCAACTGCCATGGTAGGAAATACATTAGATTTTCTTCACAAAATCTGAAAAGCCAAGCCCAGCCTCAGCCATCTGCGTCTCCACCCCAGATTCAGATGTTCTCATGCTTTACCCCGCACTTGTCTGGGAAGCTTAGCAAGTTGATGGGCGTGGACTGGAACAGGTGTAGAATTACGAAGGAGCCCCTCCTATCCACCGCTAATAGCACCAGGGAGGAGAGATCCAAAATATCATTAGGTTCAGAAGACTGAGGAAGTTGAACAGATGTGGCACACGGGTAATAAAAGTGATGGTTACTGTATGAAATTTCTGTTTTATTAGTGCGATGCCATAGAGCAAACACAACTTGCTCTTAAGAATGAATACCTATGCAAATCGCAAGCCTAATTATTATTACTTCCCAAACTATTCAAGATTTTTTACAAGCTTTTGGGAAACATTTTACATTTCCTCCTACCTTTCTGTTTCAAACTACACACGCAGAACAAACATCTGTCTTTATTAAATTCCTTATCTGGCAGGCAGCCGACTGGAAGTTGGCTGGACGAAGGAGATGAGAGATGGCTGCGGAGATGAGGAAAGAACCCGTGGTGGGCGTGTACCGAGCAGCAGTGCCGGGAACCCTGCGCCGCTTCCTACCCACCCCTTCCATCCTGCGCTCTACCTGGCAAACGGCTTCTTGAAAAGGTCAGCTGTCTGGCGGCGAAGTCAGAGGTCTAGCAAATGAGCTGTGACCTATCAGTGATGGCAGCCTCCACTCAGCAAATGGAAAGGAAACTCTGTGACCTTTGCGGGCATTCTGCCTTGCAACTTGAAACTAACACCTTGAAACTAACGTGGTCAACTGGTTTGGTGGTCTGAGAAAAAGCAGCATTGACTAGACTCCTGCTTGACCTGTCCCATACTTTCTTTCTTTCGCTTCCGGAGTTTGCATTTTGTGTCCTTTGCTCCCTTCCCCCTTGCTCTATTTATGTGGAAATGTTCTGCCCTTTTTTCTTTCATTGACTGTGCAGAAATCATAACTCATTTATTCCCTCATGTCCCAGGGCTGGGTCTCCTCTCCCCCACCCCCTCCTCTGTCTCTCTCTGTCTCACACACACACACACACACACACACACACACACACACCCCTCTTATGTTCTGTCTGGTTGCAGTGTGAGTCAGAAGATAAAGAAGATAAAATCTACCTTTTCTCTTCCCAGCGCCTGGAAGCAGTAGATACATACCATTATAAAGGATTTAGGGGTTGTTTCAGAAATCACTGTTTACTTAGGTTTCCTGGCTGCCAAGTAGGTTGTATTACTTGGTAGAATTTAGGAGCTGGGTCTTTTCACCTAACTGAGGATACACTTCAACACAAGTATAAGTCATTCTCTTTGCTCCTTTTAGCAAATAGGTCTTCAAACTACAACAGATTTTCTGAAGAGAAAAGTATTTTTTTAACAAATGTGTCCAGATTAGGGTTGCATTATAACCCATAAATTATCATTATAATCCAGCAAACTATTTACATATTAGATTATTAAATTATTTTACTAATTCTGAGAAACATCTACACCATTTCCCTTGCAGGACTTAAAACTATTTTGTCAAGTTGGAACGTATCACGAACTTCAAAACAATGAGTGGCTTGTACGAAACTATTCTGAAAAGCCCGTGAGACTTCTTCAATCTCCCTTAGCTTAATGAAAATACATTTTTTTTCTAGTAAAGAAATAAAAAGTAAAGCATTACTTGAAGTTTGAGATAACGATTTAATAGGAGAAAGAAAACATTTCCATAACGTAAATCTCATGAACGGTGTTTAAGTTTTGAATACCTAACAAGGTAGAGCCCTAGGGTACAAAATACTGGATGCTAACAGGGAGAAATCTACCAAAAGACAAGCTGAAAGTCGAGCTATTTAGTGACTTTCTTTCCCAATTCACGGTATCCTCACGGGGCTAAATAAGAGTGTGTATGAGATGAAATGGAGTCTTAGAGGAAAGATGTTATTATCACACAGAGTGTGGAACAGGTACGGCTGCACCTTGGAAAGGCTGGCTGCAAACACACGGTTAAGAGTGTATGCATCTGGAAGGCACTGTAACAATAGCTGTGGTTTATTGCATGCTTAATACCAGCCAGGTTCTGTGCTAAGCTTTGGACATGCATCATCTCATTGATTCTTCCTAATCCCCCTGTTCTACAGATGAGCACACTGAGACTGCCAAACGCCCGGGGAACTGGGAGAAGATCTGAACACAGCTTTGACCTGACTCCCATCGCTTATGCCCAAGGCCATGCTTTAAACTACACCACACTGAAAAAAACACAAAAAACTACACCATACTCAAAACAAAAGAACACCATTACTCAGCCATAAAAAGAAACGAAACTGAGCTATTTGTAATGAGGTGGATAGACCTAGAGTCTGTCATACAGAGTGAAGTAAGTCAGAAAGAGAGAGACAAATACCGTATGCTAACACATATATATGGAATTTAAGGGGAAAAAAATGTCATGAAAAACCTAGGGGTGAAACAGGAATAAAGACACAGACTTACTAGAGAATGGACTTGAGGCTATGGGGAGGGGGAAGGGTAAGCTGTGACAAAGCGAGAGAGAGGCATGGACATATACACTACCAAACGTAAGGTAGATAGCTAGTGGGAAGCAGCCGCATAGCACAGGGAGATCAGCTCGGTGCTTTGTGACCGCCTGGAGGGGTGGGATAGGGAGGGTGGGAGGGAGGGAGACGCCAGTGGGAGGAGATATGGGGACATATGTATATATATAACTGATTCATTTTGTTGTGAAGCTGAAGCTAACATACCATTGTAAAGCAATTATACTCCAATAAAGATGTTAAAATGAAAAAAATAAATAAAATAAAATAAAAAAAAACAAAAGAACACCATGTTGCATTATTAAATGTATATATGAAATCTGAAAGAACTCTAAAGTCTTTCTCTATTTTCCTAGCACAATTCTTGGTTTTAGGCAGATTTCCATTGCATCACTGAGGGAGGGAGGAATGGTCTGGCTGATCTAACTGGGCCTTCCCCGTGTAACCCAGCTGTCAGGACATCTTTAAGATCCATGGAATGAAAGTATGAGAAAACAGAAGGAGAATTCCGATTTATGCTTTAAAAATAAAGTATTCATGTTGAGACTCTGCATATGAAAATGCATTTTAGATCAACGTATTCCATTTTCCTGAGATTTAAATCATAATTAGGGGAAAAAAATCCTACCCTACTTGTGAAGGTGCCCCTAATCTCCTGATCCTCTAAGAATAAAACGATGTAAGAGAGGGCTCAGGGTTCCTGATAGGCGCAATTTAATTCCTCTCCTGCCCAACTATTCTGCACTCATTGGGAATATAAACAGATATGAATCTAGCTCATTTACTATATTTTCTCACAGAGAAAAGTGAGAACAGCTTGAATTTGCTATTATTCAAATTTTAGGGTAATGAAAAAAAGGACAATTTTATTTTAAAATATTATTAAATTTGTGAACATAAAAAAAGTAAATTTCTTTTCAAAATATTTAAATTGGCTGACAACATGAGTGATAATCGGCCACAAATAATTTCGCTTGGTTTGGGCTAAACGAGAATATTCACACACTGTAATGTTAAGTCCATTCCTCCCTCCTTCACACTACCAGCAAAAGTGGAATTTCATTTTCTTTCAGGTAATCAAAGGAATGATGATATATTAGGCTCTGAGCTAAAAGAAATCTTAAAACTTATAGCATAGGTAAGTAATTTAAGATTTATAACTGGACATTTTCTATTCCTATACATTTAATAACCATTACGTTTTAAAAGTTTCCATTCTCCTAAAAATCCAATATATTAATCTCTTTTGAATTCTTTTAATTTCTTATTCTTCAAGAACTTGTGTTTTGGGGTTTTTTTTTTTTGTTTTTTGACCAAAATGGATTAAATTTAATCTGTGTGGCACCAAAAGCCTTAGAGCTTTCTTTGTTTTTTAAATTAATTTTTATTGGAGTATAGTTGACTTACAATGTTGTGTTAGTTTCTGCTCTACAGCAAAGTGAATCAGTTATGCATATACATATATCCACTCTTTTTTAGATCCTTTTCCCATATAGGTCATTACTGAGTATTGAGTAGAGTTCTCTGCGCTATACAGTAGATCCTAATTAGTTACCTATTTTACATACAGTAGTGTGTGTCACTCCCAGTCTCCCAATTTATCCCTCCCCTGTTTTCCCCCTTGGTAACCATAAGTTTATTTTCTACATCTGTGACTCTATTCTGTTAAGAACTTGTGTATTTTTTATTAAATGCTGTTACCATCTCATGAACATTTTATTCCTCCTGCTAATAAGACACTGTCTTCTTGCTCTTAGAATGTTCAAATATTCCATAGAAAGACATTTATTTCCTCATTTGCAGCTATAATTTCCTTGTGAATTTTGAGAGCTTTTAAATAGCACTACTAAATTATTTGGATTTTTTGAGAAGGCTGCAAGTTGAGAACTGTACAGTTTTACAACTGTAACCACCTTGCTCCTTATCACCTTTTGAGAAATGATCCACCAGGATTTTAGGCCTGTTAAGATTCAACCAATTAGCTTCCAAATCTCAATCTGACTCTGCTGTACTGCATATCCTGCAAATATTTCTGAGTTTTGAACTCTTCATTCAGTTTGTAAACGGAGAGGACCAATTATTCAGTGGGTTTGCCACCAGGAAAAAAAAAAAAATCATCGTATAGAACGTCATGATGAAGGCTATCACCGAGCCAAGGAACTCCACTGACACATCCCTCTGAGAGGTCACCTGCCACCACTTACTGCCAACACATCTCTGCTTGGTGTTGTTAACACACCTGCAGTATTACCTAGGGTGTGACCATGGCTGAGGAAATCTTTTCTCAGTTCCTAACAATACAATGGATATTTTCAGTACTTATCTCATTGGCTCTCCCTGGCAATTAGCACTAATGACCAGCCTTTCCCTCTTCAAATTCTCTGCTCCCTTGGAGTCCATGACACTATTATCTCTTGTTTTCTTCCTATGTCTCAGGTCCCTTCTGCTCAGATTCTTCCGGGGCTCCTTAGAAGGGTATTTTCTTCTCTCCTTCCCTCGTTCCTTCTCTTTGGCAAGCCCCCTGATTGGACACATCTGCTATGTGTCTGACACCATGCAAAGTCCAAGGTCTCTGCTCTCAAGAACCTCTTGATCTAGGAAGGGAGCAGACCTATAACAAACGAGTTACTGGAACACAGAGAGATCACTCTGTGCAGAGGTGACACAAAAAAAGCTACTTGGTCAGCTCTTCCTGAT
This sequence comes from Orcinus orca, assembly GCF_937001465.1. Classification (NCBI taxonomy): domain Eukaryota; kingdom Metazoa; phylum Chordata; class Mammalia; order Artiodactyla; family Delphinidae; genus Orcinus; species Orcinus orca. The sequence goes on from NC_064576.1 coordinate 70,280,626, forward strand.
GGGAGGGGAATGGGAAGTGAAGCGTTTTCAGGGGAGAAGCGGAGAGTTCACAAGGCAGATGAAGGGAAACAGCGCAAAGGCACTAAGACGTGACATCACACCAAATGCCCACAAAATGGCAAACACAGCAATCCCGTACCTACACTGGGGCATTATATCATGCAAAAGTACAGACATTGGAAAAGTGAGATTGAGCGATCCTAGCAAATTGGGAACAGAAGGAAAAACTATAAGTTGGCATTATTACATATCTTTTCAAACACCACCACAAATTAGACATACAGAGGACACCTCCTTTAAAAAAAATCAGTATTAAAAACCTGTCTCTAACCTGTTCAAACAATTTGGTAATTCCTAACAAAATGTAAAAAGACATTTAAAAAATCTGGCTCCAGTAAATAACCCTTCTCCTGAATCATCTTTATTTATTCCAGAGTCTAAGATATAGAGATTTGCTGAAGCAGACTCTTAGGCAAGTTTTTAATGTCATGCAGACTGTACCTTTTAAAAAAATCTTTAGAACCAGGTCTTACTGGCTTGAAATCCTACTTCATTTGCACTTGCATTCCTCTTTGTTCCATTTTGCAAGTCTCAGCAAAATACCAGCATAACTGCAGGGCCTTTTCTCAAATTAAGGTAGGGCTTAAGGACACATTTTTCTGGGCTTGTTGTGGAGTTCTCTGGTGAGAAGGTACAGCATAAACAAATCTTCCTCCCTGTACTACGTCCCTGACACACCCACGTGGTCTCTGAGAGGAAGGATGGATAGTTATTCTTCGGCTTCAGGAACTAAACTGAAATTTGCATTCATAAGAGAATCGAAGCTTTTAAAATATTTTGTCCAAATACTAGACGGTGTAACCTCAGAAATGCAGTAGCTAAAACCAGGTTGGCAAGTGACTGCTGTCACTCAGATGGCAGGAGTTATTAGTGGCGCTCAGCAGACGTTCTCAGCCACGACTGCAACTTTCATCTGTGTGCCAATGACGTGAAGTCCAAAGCCCCATCCCAAACTTCTCCGTAGTGTTCTAGATTTGAAATGTTGGGGGGTGATGGATTCATAGGTGTACACATATGTCAAAACGAATCAACTTCTATACTTCAAATATAAGCAATTTATTATAGGTCAATTATACCTCAATAAAACTTTTTTTAAAAAGGCAACGTTATACCTCCCCCCCAGTGCATTCGGCCAGGATTCAGACATGTTCCGGCTTTCAGCTAATAAAATTAATAAATAAAAGTGAAAACAATCTTCTTATTCCATCATCTACTTCAAGAGTGAGAGAAAAATATACATGGACTCAAGTGTTATGTGAGTCATTTTCACTGAAGAATTTTCTTATCCTGAACTATGTCTTTAGTGTTTAATTTACACACTGTAGAACTCCAAGAATGCCTGAAAGATGTCTACACGATACTCCCAGGTAACACATTCACTGTTACAGTGAGTTGCCCAGAGAAGGTGCTCAATAAATATTACAGAATGAACGGAGAAGTAAAAGAGTAAAAAACTGCAGTGAAAAAAAAAAGAAGGCACATCTTAACAGGAAGTTTCCTCACAAGCCACCAAGCAAAAGTGTGCAATCTTTTAGGGCAAAGAACTTCACGATCAGGATAAACATCGGTTATCTTAGGCGACTTGGGTGCAGCCTTGCTAAACACCCAAGGACTGGATGAAATGACCTAGTCTGAAGATTCTTCCCACAATTTCCAACACTGCCGATGTCCTTTAGGTTCTACGATTTGAACTTTCCAGAGGTAAGTGGGCAGCATGAATGCCTTCAGTGGCTTTGGAGCTGGATCAAACACTGCACTGATTATTCACCTATTTAATGAAAAAATGTGAAATGTCCTAGTCATTGAGCTAGCTCTATTCTGTGCAAATTCAGGTGTGGGCAATAGAGAAACTTTATAACTCATGGCCATTTAAATCCCAGTTTAGCTTCATATGGTTAGCATTTTTACAAACATCGTATTGCTTCTTATGCAAACAAAAGTAAGAGTAAAGTTTTTCAGAAGCTGATATTAAGAGGTCAAAAAAAAAAAAAAAACAGCAACTGTAAGAAAACAGATTTAAATATCACAATTAAAAAGCCTGATCCAGTGGGCCGAGAACTCTGTACCCAAAAACAATGTCTTAAATTTCTGTAGGACATCTAAAAAAATGATGGACCATGTACAAGGCCATGAAACAAATCCCAAGATACCAATTTGTTTTTTGTTGTCATACCCTATGAGACATTCTCTTATCACTACCCAAAAACTGGGAGTCAATGTAAAACATAGCAACATTTTCTTTTAATCCAATGCTCGTAATAGTATTTATTGTGTATTCCCTCTAGTCAAGTAATATGCTAAGTATTGACATTTCTCATGCAGTACTACCATTTTCTCTACTTGACAGAGGAGGAAACTCGTTAAGAGAGGCCAAGAAACTGCAGCAGTAACTGATTACAACCAAGCCTAGTCTTCCTTTAATACCAAACTCTCTAAAATATACATTTTCCCTCTGATTCTTTGTTTCCCAGCTACCTCCAGGCTTTTCCCTTCTGATTTTGTCTCCCCTCTCCCTGGTTCCTCATCCTTATCCACAAAGCATCTCCTTTGCCCCACCCTCATTTCTGGGCCTTCTTTTATGACCAGGAAAGAGCAACTGACAACTGAATCAAACGAGAAATTTCCAATGGTGTCCTTCCAGTATCTCTCCCTCAGGTGCTGAAAGGAGCCACCCTTTTATTTCCTTTGTCCAGGAATTAAATTCCAACTAAGGATTCCAAATGTCTGTTTCACGCAAGATTTAAGAATGTGTCATGTCTGTTTACTCACTGTTGAGTCCTAGCCAGCTTGGAGGACATTTTATCAAAACTTGGAACTATCTTCACCAGTAAGTAAGGTGGGCCTTAATTTTCCACTTCAATTCTCCCAGCTTCCTCTATCATCTCAGAAAGATCTAACTATCCTTCTACTTATTTATTTTTATCGTTTTCCAAACAAAAGGTGATTTTTTTTTTGTCATATTCTAGAAGCTAGGAAAGGTCCAAGTATCAGAAACCAAACTTCATATAAGCCAAACCAACATCTTTCAACCCCACCTCCATAAAATATAACTACAAATTTATATCATTAACTCATGATGAATAGCTAAGAGACAGGATCTTAAGACAACTCTTGAAGCAGACCTATTTTTGGTTTCTTGCATAAATTCATGCTTCTCTTCCTGGTTTTATAAGTTCTATTAGTAATCAGGATTTAAAGGAAGGGAGATATTTTCATAGCAGCTAAATCTCAAAAAAAATCCCTATTTCAGATTCTTTCTAGCTGTTTTTTCTTTTTTAATTCTGTTTTTTATTACAAAGGAAATATGTTTGTTGCAGAATATTTGGAAAGCACAGAAAAGTAAATAAAAAGAAGCAGAAAACACTTTATAACCTCATGAGTCATGACAACCCCTGTCAACATTTGGGCATATATGGTCCCAGATTCCAGGCTTTGTCCTGACATCCACCACCCACCCAGACTCAACCTCAGAGCCCCCTCTCATCCATGTGAAGGGTACCATGTGGCTGGGAGGGGCCAGTGTGCCTGGAGCCACCCAAGGGAGATCAACGAGTGAGGCTGTCGTGTGTACGGAAATGGGGTGGGTAGACAGTGATGAATGGGGTGAACATCTCTCCCCTGAAGGGCAGTGGCTTCCCAAGGTCCAGTGGACTGTGCTTGTGGAGTACTGAAGGCCCAGTCTGCCTCATCCTCTGATTTTTCAAGAGAAGCTTGCAACCCTGATTTTTGTATTGAAATATCCTGATTTGTAAATGTTGGCTTCATGTTTTTAAAGACAGTGTATATAGGCCGAAGAAACCAAAGTTGTGTATCAGTTGAGGCCTTCCCCAGGCCACACGGTCAAGTGTTTACAGAACTTCTGGAGTCTGTGCCTTAACCCACGATTTTCAAACAGTGGGTCTGTGTGACAAAGCCGTGCCTAGGTGAGAAACGTCTAGGAAATTCTGCGAACAAATCTCTTTTGTAGCGTCACCATGCAGGGGTCCATGTTGAAGACTCTTGAATCTTGCAGCAAAGAAGCGATCCTACTTAACTCTGTTTAACTGGCATTTTCCAAACTTGGCTGAATAGAGAACTTTCTTTCCCCCTGTTTTCTAGGTAACAAACAACTATTAGTATGTTTTGACCCTAATGTTCTGCAAAACAAAAAGCCATTTGTTAATGGCCTCTTGGGCATCGTGACTGCCCGTGTAGAAGAAACGAACAAGCTTTAAATCCCTGCACGTTGTTGGCCAGGTCCCCCCTCCCCTACAAGGAGAACAGACCTCGGTGCTATGCAATCAATACAAAATCAACTGCTTTTGCCTGTGCTAAAGAAGATGGACCAGAGAAAGTAACTTCAAACAATTTATATCAGGCTCAGGAGTCCAATACAAGCCACAGAAACTGTCTTTATAATTTATCCAGGAAACTGAAGAAGTGAGTTTCTACTCTTGCAACACATGCCAACGGTTGGAAGGGGGCAAGGGAAGTCAAAATATAATTATATTTTTCTACAGATTGTCCTCCAAGTAGACAGAAAATAACTGAAACTCAACAGTGTTCTCACTCAATCAGCAGTTACTCTGTTATACACAAACCTGTATTCTTCTTGTTGTTGAACAAGTTTCTCCACAAAGATCAGCTACCACACCACCTTGATGAAATGCTACCCTATTAGGGAAGTCAGTTTTTTGCCATTTATGATCGCTTGTGGTTTCATTTTGGTCTTTACAGAGATGCAGAAGTTTGACTAGGAATTTAATACATGCTGTTTTGTGGTTTTCCATTTTCCCACAGTAATTCTTCTGAAATTCTCAAAAGATGAACCACTACCTCAGCTCCAGCATGTGTGTGTCTTTATTTTTGTCAGGCCTTTATTTTTATTTATTGTTGACCTGAAAGGTCAGGTATTTATAGGTAAAGGTCAGGTCAGTTTCTCTAATTCCCCTTTCCTACACTGAGAGAGAATTCTTACAGTAATGAAATGTTGAAGAATTTTGGAAAATTTTGGAGTCTTGGAGAAACTAGCATAGGATTCTCAGTGTAACTCAGACTTGAAAAAATGATATAGTATTCATCAACTGTTACAAACGTTTTATTTCTTTGCCATTCCAGGAGAGGAGCCATAAGAAATAAAATTCTTTAAATCACTTAATACAAGAGTTCCCTGTATTGAGTTGTCGTTCAGTAAGGTAACACCGTCGTCCTCGGTATCCAAGGGGCCCTGGTTCCAGGACCCCCAAAAGCTGATACCAAAATCAACAGCTGCTCAAGTCCCTTTGTAAAATGCTGCAGTTGGCTGAATCCGAGAACGCAGAACCAGCAGATAACGGAGGGCCCGCTGTGTATATCGTGATCTACAGATATCCATACGAAGCTTCTTTTCCCTAGAAAACATCTAGTTTAACTTCCACTTTGAAATATCAGAATGACTTTAGTGGATGCCCAGATCTAAAAAATCAGTAGTATTTTGTACAGTTTCATACTTACGGGGGCCGGGGTGGGGGGAAAAATGGCTGGGTGAACACATTAAACACATTGTTAGGGTGAGTGGGCCGGGGATGTATTAATGGTGACTTTAATGCGATACGGAGGATGTAAGGGGTTCTCTTGTGACTTCATGTGAACATCCTTTTTCCCCAAACCAAACAAACTGGTCATTTGAATCTCCTTCTCACATCCTGTAGCTGTCAAACACTCTTCCTTGACGTGGATACAAAGCTGTAATTTTCTACATGCACTGCTCTTTTTTTGGAGGAGGTATGTGGTTTTGGTTTATGTTGTTTTGTCTACATTCCTTGCAAACGCTTCTTCTGATGCAATGCTTGACAGGATATTTACTATTTTACTAATCCTCAGTGGGGGAGGGGAGCCGGGGGAATATATATATATATACACACACACACGTGTGTGTGTGTGTGTGTGTCCGTACACATGTCTATATCTTTATCCCGCATGTCTAAGCAGCCTGGAATTTTTAGACAGGTACTATTAACCAAGGGATAAAATCGAATCACCCTGTGCTCGCATTCTCAAGTAGTGGCTGTGTGTTCTTCAGATACATAAACTCCTCAGATCTACGCCACCACCTCATCACGGGGCTCACATCCAACTACATGATGGATATTTCCATCTAGATACTCAAGATCACCCGAGGCTCAACAGGTCCAGAACTGAAATCATCATGGGCTCTAAATTGCTACCCCTCCTGAACGTCTTGACCACTTGAATCTCTAACTTGGGAATCATTCTAAATTCCGTCCTCTCCCCGCCACCACACGCAGCGCTTACCCAGTGCTGCCAATTTTACCACTTTGAATTCATCGCTTCCTCTATTCCTGTCACCCTTGTCCTAAGGCAGGTCTCCACTAACTCTTGCCTAGACTCTGCGATGGCTTTCTCTCTGCCTCTGCCCCTCACACGTGTCCTCACTGTTGGTGCCTAATGGCTCCACTGAAAAGACAAATGGCAGGTCCTTCTGCTTAAATTGTCTTCAAGGCTCCCTGAGTCTGTAGGTGGAAAGGCAATGATGGCTCCACTCAGCACCTTGGCACCACCAAGCCTCTCCTCCATGACCTGGTGCCAGTTTGCTTCCTTACTCTCACCTCTTACAACTGCCTTCTTTGCATGTGCCTGTTCAGCAATGCTCAGCTGCACGCGGTTGGTGCCCTGAACACTCCCCACTCCCAGCCATCGCTCAGTGAGTGCCCTAGTTCACGTGGCTGCCTCCTCCTGGAGTCCTTTTCTTACCCTCTCCTCACCCCTTAATTCCCTTCGCTCGCTCCCTGCACCACCCCTCTCTCCTCTCCCAACCCCAGTTCTCCAGGCTCCATTAAGAAACTGTCTCTGGCTTTTCCCAGCTGCCTTAGTTGCCCCTCTGAGCTCCTAACTCCCTTGCTCGACTATTTACCATCACCTTTCCTACACTGCTGTATAGCTGATCTGCCCACGCATCGGTCTCCCTCGCTGGCGTGTAACTCATGTCTTACACACCTTTGCTTGCTCGGCTGTGGAACTGGAGGTTCACTCTCCTTGCATATTGGGGTCACCCATGCCAGGCTCCCGGGGCTAAGATTGGGGAGTGGAGGTGGATGCCAGGAGAACCATGTCTTCTGAGTCCCTGCAGCTTCTAGAAGCAGTTTGGGGCTGCAGGAGTTATATTGTCATACACTTAAACACAAATACCTAACTAGTTGACATCAGCAGAAGACAGGAAGTTAGAAAAAGAAAAATGAGTTCAATACCCACTGAAATACGTAGGTAAAAGGCTGATATGGCAAGATAAGGCCTGAACACTTGACTCTAACCTTCTAAGGTTGATTTTCTTGATTCACAAATGCCTCAAACATGACTACGAACAACTGCTTTGGTTAAGTTTCAAAAGGAGTGAGTGCAAAGAATCACAAAAAAGTATTTTTTTTTAAGTTATACCAAGTAAAGAGAAAGAGGGAAGAGAACTCTAGTGCTAATTTAACTGACACATAGTTTCGATTCTAAATGATACATAATAGATTTGGGCAATGACAACAGCCCCATTCCAAGGGACCTCAGTCCGCTTCTGGAAGCACTGGTCTCTAAACACACCACAGGGCTGGTGGACGGACAACCAGGACACCCACCAAGTCCAGTGAGGTGGATGAACGCTACAGTTCCATTCCATTCAATGCACCACACATTTACTGAGCTCTTTTATGTATCAGCAATGTAAGTCCAGGGAAGGGAGGTGGGAATAAAAGAAGAAAAAAATTCCTGAGCTTGAGGAATTTACAATTTAATGAACCAAAGAGAACAACACTACCTGACCAGATGAACTGTCTGGCTGCTATAAAGAACAGCCAGGGTAAACCTTGAATAATAAAAAGCAGTGGGAGGCAGGGCTTCCCTGGTGGCGCAGTGGTTGAGAGTCCACCTGCCGATGCATGGGACGTAGGTTCATGCCCCGGTCCGGGAAGATCCCGCATGCCGCGGAGCGGCTGGGCCCGTGAGCCATGGCCACTGAGTCTGCGCGTCTGGAGCCTGCGCTCTGCAACAGGAGAGGCCACAACAGTGAGAGGCCCTCGTACCACAAAAAAAAAGAAAAAAAGCAGTGGGGGGTCGGGGGGGAGGATAAAATGCAATATTTTAGAAGAACATTTACTTAAAAATTACATACTACTTCTGACTTGTGTAGCTTCCAACTACAAAAATTCAAATAAAGTTTTAAGATGTACATCGGTTTTCAGAAAGAAGAGAATAGGGATGAATACTTGGTTTTCATTTAAAATAAGTGCTGGTGCAGATTGCTTTAACTTCGTTTTTAACTTATTAGTAACCAATCAATTGTGACTAGAGGGAAGAACTTCTGAAAACCAAGTGAACTTCCACATGGTATATTAACCTTCACGGTGATGATCTTGACACTTGATAATAGATGCATTTCCCATGGCACTGGGGGCAGTCCAGTGAGGTGGAAACAGCACCGGGGCTGGAGTCCCAGGATAAGTGAGAGTCCTTCGGAGGATGAAATAAGATACCTTTGGGGAAATGTAACTCATTCTGCCTGGGATATAGTATTGGCTAAGTAAAAGCAATTTCTTATTCCTTTCTCTTTCAAATTCTAAATCAAATTACATGGAATAATTCTGGAACAAAAAACTTATTATGTAGGGTGGTGGGTCAGGAGATGGCTAGTTTTGAAAGGTCTTATAGCTTTGTTACCTGATCTCTCAAAGAATGCTCCTGTAATATCTTGAAAAAATAAAAATCAATAAAAGGTAATAATCCACAAAGTATATAATCTCCTGGGAAACAGCTGACAATGCAGTGTATGAGGATAAATGAGGCATTATCCTAGACCTTAAGGAGTTGACCATGTAGTATGAAATGGCTTTGGTCTGGCAGGCAGATGACAGAATGTCCAACGTGAAATCAGAAGATCTGGGTTTGATTTTAGATTCTGGCATTTATTAGCTGTGTGATCTAGGGTAAGTGAGTTAACCTCTCTGAGCTTCTGCATCTTCATCTGTAAAGCAAGAATGACAGCATTCACTATGCAGGAAGTGGCTAAGGGAGAGTAAACAAGATAATTCCTGTGAAAGCCCCTGGGCACAGAGTTAGTCCTTACTAAGCATCGGTTGACTCGGAATTTTTGTGAGCTGCACTTTTACAGGTCATTCCAGGTAACAACAGTAAAACATCTCTTATCTTCATGCAGGGCAAAAAATAGGAATAAAAAATATATACTGAGCATTATTCTATATAAAACGTAAAACACCCAGACAAAACAGACACTTAAAGAAGGAGTAAAATTATTCCCAAGGCAAAAACATGCATCACTTTAGATAAAGAGGCTCCATCACAAGATTCCCTTGGGTTTCAGACTCTTCCATGTGTGTAAAATGTGTGTGCGTATGTACATATGTGGCTACAAATACACGTCTGTACACACACATCCATCTTTTTACATCTTCATTCTCAAAAGATCACCAATATCCAATGTTAAATGAAAGTAATGAACTTTCATAAGCCTTTGTAAGTAAAAAGGAAGAAAAACTCATTTTTGTTTTGTTTGGCGGTACGCGGGCCTCTCACTGCTGTGGCCTCTCCCGTTGCGGAGCACAGGCTCCGGACGCGCAGGCTCAGCAGCCATGGCTCACGGGCCCAGCCGCTCCGCGGCATGTGGGATCTTCCCGGACCGGGGCACGAACCCGTGTCCCCTGCATCGGCAGGCGGACTCTCAACCACTGCGCCACCAGGGAAGCCCAGAAAAACTCATTTTTGAATCCGTGTCTACACCACTTTGTTTCCTGCCCCATTCCACCACCTTCACTAATACAAGTTAGGGCAAGAAAGGAGAAAAATGGAGGGCGCTCAACGGTTACACACAGGCCAGCCTGTTCATCACTTGAGCTGCTCTTACTCCATTTGCTTTTCTCCTCTCCCCACCCCCACTGCTGAGCTTCCTGGCCCTGCCCTGGGAGCTATAATTCAAGCAGATGGCAATCCTTCTTCCAGGCGTCTCTGGGGTGAAAACGCAATCAGGTCAGGATGCAGGGTGAAAACGCAATCAGGTCAGGATACAATGGGCAGGGGTGGAAGGAGCGATCAGACTGGAACTCTGAGTGGGAAGAGGGAGGTTCTCTCACCTGGGAGGTCTGGTTCAGAGCTGGGCAGTTGAAGCAATGTGAACTCCTTTACGACAGGTGTGGCTCCACTGGTCTGAAGTCTAGTTCCAAAGCTGCCCTCTACAGGCCCTGCACGCTTCCTGAATCAACAGGTTTATTTAGTCAGCTTGTGTCAACATATACTAACCTCTGTCCCAGAGACAGAGAAAACAGTGCTCAGAAAGCCCTTAGCTGGCTACTTTAAGTCCTGGCCTTTTGAGGGGCTTCCCAAGCTGTAAACAAGTCACTTTCCCACCAGAAATTATCCCTCTTTGCTTTATTCTCGTGTCTTTTCTTGGTTAAGCATCCAGGAAGAGTGGTGGAGTAGAAAAAGAGGATCAGGAAAATTGTTTGATACTTCGGTTCCGCAGGTGGCTGGCTGTGAACAAGTCTTTAACCTGTTTGCTTTCCTAATACGGAAAACAAAGGGTTTGAATTATATGGTTTTGACAATTTTCTCCAGTTCCCAAACTCTTGTGACTCTATGGGACACAATGCAACTAAGATTACTGTTATTAAATCGGAACAAATCAAAACGAATTAAATATAGTACCTAAGATGACAGAGACGTACAGAAATCTAAAGAATGTGGAAGGGAAAGATCTGAGACATACAAAAGTAGAAAGTAATCAATTAGCAAACTGTAGAATTGATGAACCTAAGAATTGGCTCTTTAAAATGACAATAAAAGATCAACGCTTCTGCCAAAGGTAGATTGAACCAGGGAGAAAGTACAAATACACTACTTTAGGAATAAAACATAAAATATACGATGAAGAACAGTATACACACTCTATGTTAGCAAATTTCAAAATCTGTAAGAAATAGATGATCTCAGAGGAAGCTGTTACCAAAGTGACCCATGAAACAATGTTGACATCCCAAAATGCTGATAATTATGAAAGAAATTGTAGCAATGATTAGAAAGTAAAATCCAGTTTTCCAAAAGCCACTAGTACCAAGTTATTTTATAAGCAAATGTTAAGGAACAGAACTTCTGTATTATTCAAGCCATTCTGGAGAACAGAAAAAGATGGGAAGATTTCCAATTCATTTAATAAAACTCACAGATCCTTGCTGCAAAGAACAGAAAAATACAGTGCCCCCAAACAAAAAGCAAGCAAAACAAAAATCTATAGTCTGATATCTCTTAGGAATACAGATGCAGAAATCTTAATAAACTGTTAGTAAAGCAAGCGAGTGTAAAAAAAATTGTAACAGGGCTTCCCTGGTGGCGCAGTGGTTGAGAGTCCGCCTGCCGATGCAGGGGACACGGGTTCGTGCCCGGGTCCGGGAAGATCCCACATGGCGCGGAGCGGCTGGGCCCTTGAGCCATGGCCGCTGAGCCTGCGCGTCCGGAGCCTGTGCTCGGCAATGGGAGAGGCCACAACAGTGAGAGGCCCGCGTACCGCAAAAAAAAAAAAAACAGAAAGAAAACATGAAGAAAAAAGAAATGCTGTTTCCAACTACAGTCAGAAATATTTAAAACCTAAGACTGAATAAGGAATTTGTAGAACTCATAAGAAGAAAAAATAATCCAAAATGTTGACGAGAGACAGAAAAGTGGCGTTAAAAATAGAGAAAACATCGAATTCTTTCCAAATTAATCTATAAATCAGATGGATTTACAATTAAAAAAAAAAGATTTTTCTGGGAACGTGACAAAATAATTCTAAAATAATCAGAGAAATCTGGATGACTCTAGCTTAACCAGTGATCAGAGCTAACATCCCTGTCCTGGCACAAACTGACAGCATGTTTGATATACTTACTATGACAAGAAGGACACAGCATTGCTACTATGATATCCCTGCCAAAAACATGCCTAACTTGAATTTAATCATGAAGAAGCGTCAGACAAACCTCAAATGAGGAACATTCTACAACTGACCTGTAGTCTTAAAAGGTCAAGAAAGACAAAGAATGAGGACCTCTTGTTCCAAAATAAAAGAGACGGAAGAGACAAAACAACTCAATGTGATGTGTGATCCTGGATTGAATCCTGGACTTGGGGGGGTGAGGCATGGGGGTGGGGCGGAGGGGAAGGTGGTGGTGGTCATGGTATAAATATCTATAAAGGGCATTATTGGGGCAACTGACAAATTTTGCATATGGACTTTGTCTAATTTTTCCTAATTAGATAAATGTACTGTAGAAATATAAGAGAATATCCTTGATCTTAGAAAATATACATTGAAGGATGTAGGGTATCTGCACTGCAGTTGTGTCTGCAACTGATTCTCAAACAGCTAAAACTGTGTGTGTGTGTGTGTGTGTGTGTGTGTGTGTGTGTGTGTGTGTGTACAGGGAAATAGGGACGAAGGGAGGAAGGGAAGGAAAGAAAGAGATAGTGGTAATATAAACGATAAAGTAAGTAGAGCAAAATGTAAATAATTGGTAAATCTGGGTAAAGAGTATAGGAGAGTTCCTTGTAACATTCTTGCAACCCCTGTATAAGTTTGTAATCATATCAATAGGAAAAGTTACAATTACATATGTATGCCATGTATACACGTATAATATGCATTATGTATAATATATATAATGAGTGGCTTATACTCCTAGGCATGAAAATATGTTTTAAAACCACGATAATTAAAACAACGTGGTAACATAAGTAATCAGAAAGAGTAACAAAACAGAGTAGAAAGTCCAGCAGCAAATACAAGTATCAGTAAGAATTCAGAATAGGAGAAAGCTAAAATCTCAAACCATTAAGGAAAGTCAATCTTGGGGTACAGAGAGGTTTTCAAAGTATGGCTATGAGGACAGGAATTATAAAGAAAAAGATTGGTAGATTTGACTATGTACATTTTAAAAAATTATGTATAAACTCCCACAGAAAAGTAAGCTAAGGTCATGAACAAGTAATTCCTCAGAGGTGAGTGAATAATAGCCAATAAATGTATGGGGAAAGTGTTCAATCTTAGTAATGATCAAAGAAATGCAAGCAACAATGAGATTTTTCACTGATCTAATTACCAAAGAATAAAAAGAATGGTATTTTCCTTGTTGAACACACATACAGTAGGAGACTACACAGCTATAATGATAGAGACACACATTTATTATTATGGAAAGATGTTCACAGAGTCCCCCTTTCCTTTGGCCAACTCACAGTTATCCATTCGTTCTCAATATAAATACCTTTCTCCAGACCTTCCCCTGGCATCTTGCACTCTCCTTTCTTCTCACTCATCACAATTTAATTGTGTCTCTAACTGTCTGTGCCCCTCTCTCCCCAGCTGCCTCCCTTTTCCTTTTGAAGCAAACTGCCTACATTTGAGATTACAGGTTCTTCCCCACTACCTCCTAACTGCTCCGTAGCAGCCATTCTCTCCACAGTTTTGGCCATTCCTTGATCAATTCATTCATTCAAAAACATAAGGCCTGCTATGTGCCAGACTTCTAGGATCTGAGGATCACTAGTAAAGAAAAGAGGAAAACCACTGCCTTTGTTGAGCTCACATTCTTTTTTTTTTTTTTTTTTTTGCGGTACGCGGGCCTCTCACTGTTGTGGCCTCTCCCGTTGCGGAGCACAGGCTCCGGACGCACAGGCTCAGCGGTCATGGCTCACAGGCCCAGCCACTCCGCGGCATGCGGGATCCTCCCGGACCGGGGCACGAACCCGTGTCCCCTGCATCGGCAGGCGGACTCTCAACCACTGCGCCACCAGGGAAGCCCAAGCTCACATTCTAATGAATGGGTTCAGATAACATACTAAGAAAACTTAGAGTAATTAAACTGTTAGAAGAGTTTAGTAAACATTTTTGAGTACAAAATAAAGATGGGGGGATTGAAAAAAAAACACATAAAGAAATAAGTCTTAGTAGGAGGAGGAACTACTTATGGGCCAGGCACTGTGCTGTGTATTGAAGTCTTACAACAGTCCTGTTGCAGGATTCTAATGTGGATCTCCCTGCTTGCACACCCACAATCTGTCGATCTGTCAGTCCCACCCCAGAGCAGCAGGGAAGCCAGCTGAGAAAGTCTGGATGCAGGGAGACCAGTTCAAGGGAATGTGGAGCAGGTGTCCCTGAGACTGGGACAGGGACAATACGGATGTGGAGAGCTAAACAGATAGAAAGAGATTCTGTAATTAGAATATTACAAATCCTACAAATATTCCTACCATATAGGACTAAACGGCAGACTTGGGAGAACCCACATTGTGAGAAAGGGAGGGGTCAAAGATGACCCCAAGATTCCTAGCTTGAAGATGGATAATGCTCTTAAGATACATAAGACAGGAGGAGGCAAAAATGTGGGGAAATACAAGATGAGTTCAGCTTGAGTTACCTGAGAGGCCGTGGAAATATCCAGGGACTATGGACATGGCGTTTGGAGCTCAGGAGACTCAGAGCTGGGGCTGACGGAGCAGTCATTGGTGTACTGTACCTGGGTGATCATTGAATCCAAAGAAATAGAAGATTGCTCCCCAAAGAGACTTTAGAATAGTAAGCAAGGCTAGCGTGAAGCCAGTAACAACAACAATGCTTACATGAAAAAGAAAGAAAAAGATCAGAACTAAAATTAGAGAAGACATGAAGACAATAATATTTTTGACTTCAAGGGAGAAGAGCTTTTCTTTTTTTTGCGGTACGCAGGCCTCTCACTGTTGTAGCCTCTCCCATTGCGGAGCACAGGCTCCGGACGTGCAGGCTCAGTGGCCATGGCTCACGGGCCCAGCCGCTCCGCGGCATGTGGGATCTTCCCGGACCAGGGCACGAAGCCGTGTCCCCTCCATCGGCAGGCGGACTCTCAACCACCGCGCCACCAGGGAAGCCCGAGAAGAGCTTCTTAAGGTGGGGAATTTCAAGGAGTCAGAAAAGTAAATACTATGTAGAATCACTGGGCATTGGGGTGACCCTGCCCTTTGAACAAAGAGGGCCTCCAAAAGAACTTCACTAGCTGTAAGCTGCACAAAGGCAAGAACTGTGTCTGTCTTATCCGTCGTGGGACAGCACATCGCTTGGTCAGTAAGTGTTTAGTAACTGAAGACAATCACGTGAGCTGGCTAGGAATAATGCCAGAACCTGAACCCAAAACATGTCAGCTGGTTGAAATCAATTCCCTTCTTTGGTCCCTGCATTTAATAATAGAGAGTATGGAGAGATGACTGATTCTTGTTGTTTGAAATGGTCTTTCAAATAATGCCTCCTAGCCCTGTTTTCTTCATCCTACTTTACTACTTTAGTTATGTTCAGAGGAAAGGTGTTTTTCCACCCAAATGGCTGTGATTCAGAGTACCCAAGTTAGTGTTGGCTCATACTGTAAAGAAAGTAAAATTGTTTGATTCTTTAAATTCCAGGGGGATGAAAGTACAGTGAAAATATTTTAAAATAATTTAATGTGGGAAGATGTTAACGCTGAAGTTATTTAAAATTCATTCTTCCCGTCTCTAATGAGTCCCCTCTCTCTTCTAAGCAGGCTTTTTTTCCTTTCTTTTTTCCCTTTCTTTCTTTTTTTTTTTTTTTTTAACTTCTGTCATATAACAAGTGGTTTAAATACCTTGTGGCTTAATGACAATCTTCTCTAAATCTAGTTCAATTTTTGCAAAACTCCCTCAAAGAATATGTGATATTTCAGAGACAGCTGATGCTACATAAGTCAAATAATCAGTGATTTCGATCATTTAAAAATTTGGTTTATGTAAGAGTTTATTTATACTGACTGTATAAAACTGTCCTTAACATGGCCATTACTTCTTCTGCTCATGTTAAGGTCACAGTAAACACCTCACTAAAAAGTACCAAGAGTCATCTTTTTCATCTTTTACCCAGTATTTATATGTGGACAAATACATCTACAGTTTGAAGAACCAAATAGGTAAATAAAAGGAAGAACAAATTCATTCTAAAAGGGAAATGTTTGACCACGAAGATGGGTTTGAGTGCAACAGGATCCTTCTTGGACACTGGGACCTCCAAGTCCATTCCCTACCTTTAGATACATCTGAGTCTGGGAAATAGAGTCAACCAGATTTTTGAAAATTTGAGTATGGGCGCTACAGTTCAAATTAAAACACTGGTTGCCGCTTACTCTGGGTTAAATAAGCAGGAGATTTACTTTTAGAATATGAAATTTTACAGTTAATGTAAAAGTTCTGGAAAAGTCATGAAATAGAAGGAGGCTGTGTGTTTTCCAAAATAAGCTTTCAGTGTTTAGCATAATAATAACCAACATTAATGATTATTTAATTAATTATTAATTAATAGTAATAGTAATTAATGTTTCATATTATTATTATTATTTGTTTTCCCCACCTTCTGAAGATTCAATTCTGTAGGCAACTTCAGCTCATCCCGCTTAAAAGTCTGGCAGTTTGGTTTCTAGCAAGATCCCAGTTGGCCCAATGTAGCACAGAATGACGTGCTAAGCTACTAAAAATAAATTGAAGAATGGGATAGCCCATATCTTCCCTTCATCAATATAAAGGGAAGGTCTTTGGAAAGAGGAAAGAGGATACAGTAAGAATGTGCATCTTGGGCTTCCCTGGTGGTGCCGTGGTTGAGAGTCCGCCTGCCGATGCAGGGGACACGGGTTCGTGCACCCGGTCCTGGAGGATCCCACATGCCGCAGAGCGGCTGGGCCCGTGAGCCACGGCCGCTGAGCCTGCGCGTCCGGAGCCTGTGCTCCACAACGGGAGAGGCCACAACAGTGAGAGGCCCGCGTACCGCAAAAAAAAAAAAAAATTGTGCATCTTTTGAAGACAAAAAGACTGCACGGGGAAAGTAATCTTTTATCCTAGCTCTAGAATAATCTCTCAATTTTGGAGTTCCTGCTAATCTCCTCTTATTGTTAAGAATAAACAGATTAGGGACTTCCCTGGTGGTCCAGTGGTAAAGAATCCACCTTCCAATGCAGGAAGCTTCCATTCCTGGTCGGGGAACTAAGATCCCACATGCCTCAGAGCAACTAAACCCAGGCGCCACAACTACTGAGCTTGTGCACCTCAAAGAGAGAGCCCACGTGCCGCAAACTACAGAGCCCATGCGCCTGAAGCCCGTGTGCCACAACTAGAGAGAGAAAACCCCCACACAACTAGAGGAGAGACCAAGCGCTGCAACGAAGAGACCGCAGTGGAATATCCTGCATGCCTCAACGACCCAACGCAGTCAAAAAAAAAAGAGAGAGAGAGAGAAAACCTCTTAAAAGAAGAGAATTTAAAAAAAAAAAAAAGAATAAATGGATTAAACATTGTAGTGTAGTGATCTACACCATTTCTTTGGGAACTGTGCTGGATTCAGTATGGAATTGCTTTTCCACAGTGCTGTATGAAAAAACTTCTCTATGCTTTTCATATTCTTTCTGCTTTTATGACAATTCTATTTACATTTGAGTCATAGCTTTCTGTCAAATATCTGGTGAAGACATTGCACAAAGAACACCATACTAAAAACTAATAGCTTGCAATTTGAATTCTAAATTCCCTTTGAGCTTGTTTTTTAATGGTGGAGGCCAATTATTTTGCTCTTCAAACAGGAATCCAGTTTCTATCATCTCACATGCTGGGAACAAACCAGCTGCCTGAGAAATGTCATTCCAAGCTAAATATGATTCAGTTCCTTAACATATTACTTAAAGCTTTACCCCAATAGCAAATGGAAATGTCTGTGTGGCATCAGCCCCAAATTTTATAATTTATATACTGGATTCTTAGCTTTTCAAAGGAAAATCCTTTACCCATAGAGCAAATGCACACTAAAATCAACAAGTATGTATCCAATGACTACTGTGTACAAGGCAATGTGTGAAATGCATTAAGATAAGTGTGAGACAGAGTTCTTGTCCGTAGGAATCTAAAATCTATCCTGGAAAATACGATTTAAAAGTATAAGAATGTAAAAAATCATCTGAGACTTCAATGACAGTTCACGAGACATAAATGACAGTTCAAAGCAAGTGTGGAAGAGCTGGCATAAGTCAGTGTATGATTCATTTCGAAATGAATCACAGAGACAGAAACAGTAGGTGCTATATGAGTTGAAAGTTAAAAATAATGGCTTCATTTGGGGATGAGCAGGAAAATATTAACGGAATAGACTAACTAGGAACTGGGTACCAAAATGAAGGGTTTGTTCTGGCAGACGAACAGGAAGAGAACCTTCTGGAAGTGGCAGTGGTGGATGTGTGCAGATGAGAGAGTGCTTCAGGCAATTCTGACCACTTTCTTTGGCTCTTACTACCGGCCCACCTCTTTGTGCTAAAATGAAGAAAAGAGTGAAAACGCCTTTATGTAGCAAAGGAATTCATATTTCTTGGTATAACCAGATGTACCAGAACTAAAATAAATTGGTCCAGAATAGCAAGGGGCATAATATAACAAAACCACTTGTTGCCATTAAAGTTGCCTTAATTATAGCCAGTAGTTGCTCAGTATAAGAAATGTGCACATTTATAGCCAAGGAAGGAGTCCGAAATTCAAAATGACTTGGTAAGTGTTGCCTAGAATATCTGCTCACAAGTACTATTTCCCATCGCCAAGAGATGTCCTAACTGCCTGTTACCAAGAACAGGCTGGGTGTCGATATGGCAGAAGGCCAATCCAACCGTGATAATTGGATGCAGAATTGTGAATGGAAAAGCCAGTGATTCCTAGACTCACAGTGTTTCTCAAACTTTTATAGGCATAAAAATCACTGGAGGAACTGGTTAAAATACAGATTCCTTTTTTTTCCGTAGGGCTGGGGTGGAGTCTGAGATATATAATTTACTTATTCATTTTGATTATTTATAATGTCCCCCTTCCCTCTAAAATATAAATTCCAGGAGGACAGCGGTCTCTTTATTTTGCTCATCGGTGTGTCCCAAGCACCTAGAACATCGTCTGGCGCCCCTGAGGCACTCGATTAGCACGTACTGGATGAGTGAATGGCATTACCTGCAAACCCCCACTAATGGGTGAAGACACTGATTCTGACTTTGGGGGATTAGCCTTGCTCAAGAGTCACTGCTTACTTGTTAGGACTGAGATAGGTCTGCAACAAGGACAGAGACGACCAGGTGGCCACAGGTTTGTACCACATCATTTTCAGAGTCACCGCCTTCCCCATGGGGTTCACCATGCCTAGAGCACCAGCCTTCACTTGCCCCACACTAAATGGGGGTTGACTCAGCATAAATTTCAGCTCGTGATCCAGCTTCCTGTGACTTTTGCTGTCCACTGGCTGTGAAGCTCCCTGGGGTGTTCATCCCTATAGCTTTCGGATTCCCCATCTCACCAAGTCTGCATCTGAATTCTGTTTTCTCCAAAAATCCTGCGTGGTTTGGCTTAAGACCTGAATTCCACATCACCCTGGCCGTGGACCTTCCAAGCTCTCGCGAAGTTGAAAGAGTTAGGTATCAACTTGATATCTAGCTCCAAAAGCCACAGTATCACCCTGTGAACTTCTAAGGATTGTGAGCCTTCAACCTGCCACAAATGTTCCCAGGTGGCTGAGAAATTGCATGGGTATCTGTAAGGCCTCGACATTACATCCTCTTAACTAGGGAGCCTTGGTCTTTTCACACCAATTAAATTTCTTCTGTGTATTTTAAGTTCATTTTCTTTGCCTAGTTTTACATTACACCATGTTTCTATATCTTATTGATTTATAGTTTTAAAATACATTTTGGATACTAATTTTTAATCACAGCCAATGCAACTATCTTTCTTCCATTATGTAGCTTATCATTTCATTTATAGTATTTTCTGCTGAACAGACGACTTTAATTTTAATGTAGGCAGACTTATCAAATGTGATTGTGCTTTCTGTACCCTGTCTGTGAAATCCTTCTGTAATATGAGATTTTTGAAGATATTTTTCTTATGTGTTTGTTGCTAACATTGAGGTCTTCAATCCATCTGGAATTTCTTTCTTTTTTTTTTTAATATTTTCAGGTGAACTATTATTTATTTATTTATTTTTAAATTTATTTATTTTATTTATTTATTTTTGGCTGCATTGGATCTTCGTTGCTGCGAGGGCTCTTCTCTAGTTGCGGCGAGCAGGGGCTACTCTTCGTTGCGGTGTGTGGGCTTTTCATTGTGGTGGCTTCTCCTGTTGCAGAGCACGGGCTCTTGGTGCGCAGGCTTCAGTAGTTGTGGCACGCGGGCTCAGTAGTCGTGGCTCGCAGGTTCTAGAGCACAGGCTCAGTAGTTGTGGCGCATGGGCTTAGTTGCTCCGTGGCATGTGGGATCTTCCCGGACAAGGGTTCGAATCCGTGTCCCCTGCATTGGCAGGCAGATGCTTAGCCACTGGGCCACCAGGGAAGCCCCTGGAATTTATTTCTGTACATATGTGTCATGACTTAAATATCAATCATTACCCCTACTTGATCTGTAATGCCCATATCTAGTGCCATAAATCAAGTTTCTATATTTGCATGAATTTTCCTCTGGGGTCTCGACTTGTTTGGTCGATTTCTATCCCTGTACCGATGCTCCTTTAACTAAACCAGTATGGATTTCAAATCAATTTTGGTATCTGATGTTTGGTATCTGATATCTGACAAAAATATCTAACTCGTCCTAGATATTTTTGTTTTTTGTGCTTTCTATGCGAATTTGGCTTGTAAAACTCCCCACTCCCACTCACCCACACACAACCTACTAAGAGTTTGGTTGAAATTTTATTAAGTTTTAAAATCAATTTGGTAAAAACTTGCTTTGATATTGAATCCCACCATCTAGTAACGTGGTCTATCTCTCCTTTGATTTGTATCTTATTTTACACTCTTCAGTAATGCTTTGTAATTCTATCCGTAAGGACTTGAATATCTTTTAGATTTATGCCTGC
Source organism: Orcinus orca (assembly GCF_937001465.1). Taxonomy (NCBI): domain Eukaryota; kingdom Metazoa; phylum Chordata; class Mammalia; order Artiodactyla; family Delphinidae; genus Orcinus; species Orcinus orca. The sequence goes on from NC_064576.1 coordinate 70,301,591, forward strand.
CTTTTAGCTTTTGTTATTATTGTGAATGAGAACCACCCCCTGGCCCCCATTACTTAACAGTGTTTTTTGTTGTGCCAGAAGGCTTTAGATGTAGGTGCCAGAAGGCTGACCTTGCTTGTGTCTGGCTGTCTGGGTTCACGGCTTCCCTGAGGCTTAGGCGTAGGCAGCAGGTTAATATTTACCTCTGTCCATTTTCAGCTACTTTAGGGGTGTCTTCTGAGCTCTGACTGACTGATCTTTCAGACCAGACCTTGCATTACTACTGACGTGGGAGCCTGTGATTTTCCTCCAGTGAGGCTGGTGAGGGGCTCACAGAAGGGACGGGCATCAATCATTTTTAGGGGTGCCACTGCACCCAGATTTCCTATCCTTAGCCTCATTTTCAGAGGCTTAAAGAAATTTATTTTTCCCAATGGTGGTAAGTCGTGCTCACTCAAACCCAAGCCTCCCAACCCCAAAGCCAAAGCTCTTACTCTTTCCCGTACATCTCCTTCCACATACAGCCTCCCTGGAGGAAACCGAACACAGACCTCAACAGTGTGGACCCAGGACTCTAATAACCTGACCCCATGGCGGCTGCACGTTCATCCAGAAACACATGGTGGAAACCGGGCATCGCAGATTTCACCGTCCGCGGTCGTTCAAGCGCGGAGCCCCGGGACTCTGCCTTGTAGCAGCTTCCAAATCCACTCCCTGCTCTGTGTCCCGGCACCATTTCAGCCGGATTACTGCCAAGAGCCTCCCCACGTCTCCCCTACAGGCTCTCACCTCAAAGCTGGGCAGTCTTTTTGTTACATAAACCTGATCGTATCTCTGCTGTGTTTAAAATCTGCCAGTGCCTCCTTCAGCAACTAGAATAAAACTCACCTCCTTCCCATGACCTGCGAGGCCTTTGGAATCTGATTCCTGCCTCTTCTCTGGCTATTTCCTACCAGTCCTGCTCTATTCACCACCCTCCAGCCCCACTGCTCTTTATTCTCTCTGCCAAGCTCTTCGTGACCTCAGTGCCTTTGTCCCTGCTATTCTCTCTGCCCAGAATGCTCCTCCCCCAGGTCCCTGCAGGGCTGAGTCTGTCAGGTTTCAGCTTAACTGTCACCTCTTCCGAGTCCTTCTGTAACCACGTCACCTGAAGAAAGAGCCCCGTCCCCACCTGCTCCTCCAGGCTGCTCTCCCCAGCATCACCTGCTTTATTGCTTCATTTAATTTACCACCATCTGTTTTCAATTTTCTATTTTCTTTTTTGTCTGCGCCATGTGGCACGCAAGATCTCAGTTCCCTGACCAGGGATCAAAGCCGGGCCCCCTCCACTGGGAACGCAGAGTCTTAACCACCGGACCACCAGGGAATTCCCATGTATTAATTTTTCTGCCCAGAAAAAAAATCTACCTGAAACATAGTTTTGGCCACTCTTTCTTGCATTTCGTTACCCCACAGTCTCATAGAATGTTTGGCTGTGGGGGGAATGAGGTTTTCGGGTTTCTTTTTTTAATTGTGGTATAATATACATCACATAAAATTTACCATTTTAACCATTTTATGTGTGTAATTCTGTGGCATTAAGTATACTCACGATGCTGTGCAATCATCACCACTATCCATTTCAAGAACTTTTTCATCTTCTCAAACAAAAATTCTGTAGCCATTAAATAGTAACTCCTCATATGCCCCTAACCTCAGTCCCTGGTAACCTTTAATCTTTCCATGCCTATGAATTTGACTACTGTAGGTACCTCATACAAGCGCAGTCAGACAATATTTGTCCTTCCGTGTCTGGCTTTCTTCACTTAGCTTAATGTTTTCAAGGTTCATCCGTGTTTTAGCATGTATCTGAATTTCCTCCCTTTTTAAGGTAGGATGATATTCCATTGTATATATGTATACACATATTTGGTTTATCCATTCATCTGTCAATGGACATTTAGGTTGTTTCCACCTTTTGGTCATTGTGACTAATGCTATTTATTAATTTTATTTTTTTATTTTAATTTTTATTTTTTTACCCATGACACACAGTTTATTGGATTTAGTTCCCTGACCAGGGATCAAACCTGGGGCCCGGCAGTGAGAGCGCCAAGTCATAATACTGGATCACCAAGGAACTGCCGTATTAGTTTGTTTGTTTTTTTTTTCGGTACGCGGGCCTCTCACTGTTGTGGCCTCTCCCGTTGCAGAGCACAGGCTCCGGACGCGCAGGCTCAGCGGCCATGGCTCACGGGCCCAACCGCTCCGCGGCATGTGGGATCTTCCCGGACCGGGGCACGAACCCGTGTCCCCTGCATCGGCAGGCGGACTCTCAACCACTGCGCCACCAGGGAAGCCCAACCGTATTAGTTTTAAAAATGTGTTTATTGTCTGTTTCTCCTCACCTGAATGTAAGCTCCGAAAAAACACAGACTGTTTAAATAGAACAGTGCCTGGCTTCTGGTATGAAGAGTCTAAGCTGAGTGCAACATTATCAGCTGAGTGTAACATAATAAACTAAATGAATATAAAATAAATGACTCCTTTCTCTCCTGGGTCAGCAGCAGCTCTTAGCAGGGTGACTGCAAGAGGGAACCGTCTGGCCTCTTGTCTTGCTACTTTTCCATCCATTCTGCCTACTTCTGCAAGAGTGATCTCTTTAAAACATAAATCTGATTATAACCCTCTTCTTAAAAACCGTCAATGGGGGCTCCCCGGGGCTCCCCCGGTGGCGCAGTGGTTGAGAGTCCGCCTGCCGATGCAGGGCACTCGGGTTCGTGCCCCGGTCCGGGAAGATCCCACATGCCGCGGAGTGGCTGGGCCCGTGAGCCATGGCCGCTGAGCCTGCGCGTCCGGAGCCTGTGCTCCGCAACAGGAGAGGCCACAACAGTGAGAGGCCCGCGTAACGCAAAAACAAACAAACAAACAAACAAACCGTCATTGGCTCCCTACTGTTCTTATAATAAGCCCAAACTCCTGGCCAAGGCTTCCAAGGCGCTGGGTAACCTGGCCTGGTTTACCCATTTCAGTCCAGCTCAGGCTGTAGCCATAGTGGGTTTCATTCAGCTCCCTGAATGTGGCATGGTGCCTCACGGGCTTTTGTAGATGCTGTTCCTTTGCCTTAGACATCTCCTGCCCTCTTTCATCAGTTCCTATTTGATTTGTTTTGACAGAACTTACAGAAGCCTTTCCCAACACTCTGAGTCTGGGTTAAATTGTTCCAACTGTGTTTGTAGGAATTGCCTGGTTTTTTTGGTCTTTGATCCCTTAGACTGTAGACTTCATGAGGTCAGGAACTATGTTAATCTGTTTACCGACTGGGTCTCAGTGCCTAGCATGGTACCTGCCCTCAGTAAGGGCTCAGTAACTATGTAGTGAACAAATAAATGGATTTCTAAGCCTTATCTATTGTACTGAAACAGAATCAGTAATTTTATACTTAACAGATTAGAAAATATCAGCCTAACAGTGTCTAGGTGTCCTTACACAGCATTTTAACAAATGTGGCCCGTCTGAGATCTCTGAAAAATATTTTTTAACCTAATTACCTGGATCTCATACATGACAGGTCAAACAGAGCCTTACCATCTGTCCATCATAGCACTGTGAAACTCACTGCCACCAGGTGTCACCCAGGTAGGGGGGGATCAATTCGTGATGATAATTGAACCGTCATGCAATTAATTACTTAATTCTAAGCTGCTCAAGTTTAATTCCACTGACATTATATCATGAAACCAGGGGAACTACAGAATGTAATTGAAAGGAAAAAAAACAGATAAGAAAAAATCCTGGGCAGACTTTTTCCCTAGGGCAGCCAAGAACCTGGGAGTACTGGACCAATTTTATCAACACATATTATGATGAAATAATGTGGGTTGGGCAGAGTTGTCTGATTATAACTTAATCACTGGTGTTAAGCGGTAAGAAAGACTGTCAGCAGACAGCAAAAGGATTCAGAGGCAAAATGGGTCAATGTGTCCACATAGCCCAGTGGAGAGAGCACTAGACATGGGGACCTGAGTCATCTGGCTTCCCACACAGACACACAGATTTATGTCCCCGTGGCCCAAGAGTGAAAGAAGAAGGAAGGAAAGGCCCCTGCAGTAGTTTTAGTTCAGCCCATTTTATGGTGATCCATCCTGTGGCTTTGGGATCACACCAAAGATCCCCCTCTATCAATATTAAGCACAGATTTAAAATGTTTTATTACTAGCACTTAATAGATCAAGCGATGCTGACATTCACAGAGATTTAATATGTTTATCATCTCAACTTGTCATGCTCAACACTAAATGATGTTTATCACCTGGCTCAAGATGAGGAAAAATTAAGCCCATACGGTTTGGCTAAATGAATTGCAGTGTATCTATACAGTGGAAATCTATCCCAACCCCCCGCCCCCCTAACAATGCTGTAGATCAGTGACTAGGATTCGGGCATTTAGACACTTGCTAAAATACAAATCCCAGAGCCATAACCCTGGAGATTCTGAAGCATTTAACAAGTATTTTCATGGAAGACTTTTTTTTTTTTTAACATCTTTATTGGAGTATAATTGCTTTACGATGGTGTGTTAGTTTCTGCTTTATAACAAAGTGAATCAGCTATACATATATCCCCATATCCCCTCCCTCTTGCGTCTCCCTCCCACCCTCCCTATCCCACCCCTCTAGGTGGTCACAAAGCACCGAGCTGATCTCCCTGTGCTATAAGGCTGCTTCCCACTAGCTATCTATTTGACGTTTGGTAGTGTATATATGTCCTGGGAGACTTTTATGCAGCAAGTTTGTTGATAGGCATCATCATATGAAGATCAGACTTATTTATGTGGAAATGTGGAGATTATTAAATGAAAAACACCGACTATAGAATAGTGTGTGTTATGAAACTGTGTATTACAATATAATCTCATTTTGAAATACATAGATAGATAAACAGATAGATAAATAGATAGATAAAAGAAAAGCAAAATGGGCTTCCCTGGTGGCGCAGTGGTTGAGAGTCCACCTGCCGATGCAGGGGACACGGGTTTGAGCCCTGGTCCGGGAAGATCCCACACGCGCGGAGCAAACTAAGCCCGCGAGCCACAACTACTGAGCCCACGTGCCTAGAGGCCGTGCTAGGGAGAAGCCACTGCAATGAGAAGCCTGCGCACCGCAATGAAGAGTAGCCCCCGCTCGCGGCAACTAGAGAAAGCCCACGCGCAGCAACGAAGACCCAACGCAGCCAAAAATAAATAAATAAATTTATTTTTAAAAAAGACAAAAAAGAAAAACAAATGGCATGTATAACTTTGGATTGGGACCTCTCTGTGGAGGGACCAGGAGATGCCAGGTATGTTGCTGCATGTGAATTCTTACTGGTTTTCCCTTCCCACCAGGCTATTATTCTGAATCACCTGTTCTCTGCCTAACCAAATCCTACCCAGCCTTCAAGCCCAGTCTACAAGTCTCCCCCAACCCTCCAGTCCTGCAGCATCTCCATCCTTTAAACACACAGCATTTTACTTGACACACATTTGCAAATTTTTATATATGTTTGGTAGGTATTATTTATCTCTTGGATTATTTAAATTGTCATGTGACAACTTCTTAAAGGAGAAAATATCTTGTTTCTTCAAGAAGACTGCCAGGTCTTGAGGGCAGGAATGGTTTAAAAGACAATTCTAGGCACATAGACATATTAACATTAGGCACTAAATTCCCACTTTTAAAATAAGTTATGTTGAACAAAAATACTTTATTTAGAATTTTAAAATAGCTTACCATTGGAAAAGAAAACCTTCTGGTTAAACTAAATTGGTTATTTAGGAATAAATGCCAGTATAATCTTCTAACTACCCATACTTATATGTTTTAGCACTGCTAAGTTATCCTAATGCATTCATACATTTTATTTTAAATTCAACAGTAGGCACATACGGATCTAAAGACCACACTCTGTGATGATAAAAGCATGTTTGGAAATAATTCATTTCTTTAATATCTTGCAGATTAGAACTATTAAACATTTTAACACGTATGACTATCTCTTGGGAGAGGACAAAGTCAATCTTGGAAGAATAAGAACGTGCTTTCCTTAAAAAAAACTGTCTAAGAAGAGATTACTAAAGATTCTTTTCTTAGGTTCAGCATAGGAAGAAAAGACCTGCTTTTGAGAAAACGTTGATTAGAATGCTAGATAACAACAAATGTTTGACTCACATCATAAAGCTGTGTTATGTAAATTCCAGCAAATGTGTTCAAGACAAGGTAGTGCATTATTTTAAAAGCTTTTAATAGGGGAAGTGGGTTGGGGGAGGGATGGAGCAGGAGGATGGGGTTAGCAGATGTAAGCTGTTATATTTAGAATGGATAAACAACAAGGTTCTACTGCATAGCACAGAGAACTATATTCAATACCCTACGATAAACCATAATGGAAAGAATATAAAAAAAAGAATGTATATATATGTATAACCGAATCACTTTGCGGTACAACAGAAATTAACAACATTGTAAATCAACTATACTTCAATAAAAATAAATAAATACAACTTTTATTTATTTTTTTGATGGCAGAGCTAAGGGAAAAGCAGAGGCACATCACAATGTTACTCTAGCGCCCTCTGGTGTTATTGTCAGCACGCCTTTTTCTTTCTTTTTTTTTTTCTTTTTTTGCGGTACGCGGGCCTCTCACTGCTGTGGCCTCTCCTGTTGCGGAGCACAGGCTCCGGACGCGCAGGCTCAGCGGCCATAGCTCACGGGCCCAGCCGCTCCGTGGCATGTGGGATCTTCCCGGACCGGGGCACGAACCCGTGTCCCCTGCATTGGCAGGCGGACTCTCAACCACTGCGCCACCAGGGAAGCCCAGCTCCTTTCTTTTTTTTTTTTTTTTGGGGGGGGGTCAGAAATGCAAATATGCTCCTTAATACATACAGATTTAGAACTGACTCCAGATTGGGAGTCAACCTAACCTGAAATATTAAAATGATTAATAACTGCTACTCAATAAATATTCTAAAACTAAGGCTAAAAGTATGTAAATTATCACTAGGCATAGACAAAGAAATACCCAAACAAATCTAATCAATTTACTCTAATATAATGAATATAAATCTCTGAAGGAAATACGCACAAATGTTAACAGGGTTTGTACTAAAGTAGTAGAATTATGTTTCATTTTTTTTCCTTCTATAATATCCTTTCTTCCTTTTTTTTTTTTCTTTTGGTCATGATAGGAAATTACTTTTACAATGGGGGAAAAAACTCACTTCAATAAGTAAATGTTCTGAAAGGAGAATGAGCTTGCTCAGGTCTTTCTGAAAATATATGTAAAGAAAATTAGGGCCAGGGGACGGGGTATTTTGTCCTGTTTCCAAATTGTCCCAGTTGGTAACTATAAATAAAACTTTTACTTATGATAACTTCACCTATTGCCTTTTGACTCTCTCTTCATCATCTAACCTGAAATCCAAGTAATAGAAGTAGCTGTCCTCATTTCCGGCTACTGCTGCCCTGTCTCATTGTCACAGCTGAGTAACTGACAATTTACGCAATCCAGTTCATCTGTTTAGCAACAGGAAGGGTGGGGCTCAAAACAGAGGAAAACCGCACCAGTAGCATTCTGCAGTTGTGAAAAGAGAAAGGAGGAATGCGGAACTGGCTAGAGGCCATATAAAACGATTTTCAATACTAAATAAAACAATTTTCAATGCTCTCAGTACTAAACCCCCAAAGGATAAATCCAACAAGAAGTGTTCCGTACTCTTCTCATACAAAACTCTATAATTATAGTCTTAAGAGTGCCGTGTGATTAGAATGCCATAAATAGTGCTTGAACGGAAATAAATAGAAGTTCCTTACCCCTGAATCTCTAAATGGGTCAATGGGCTTGGCCTCAGAAATCTCCTTAGGGAACGGGTGTACTTTAGCTGAGAGACAGACTTAGGTTCACACAGGCGCCTTAGCCCCACAGGTGAGAACCTGCAATACAGTTAATTGTGACTGAGAACATCCCAGGCCCATGCCCGCTATACTTTTTATTTCATTTTGTAGCAGAAAAAGAAGGAGGGAAGACTGGGGAGAGAATTGGGGCATCTACTAGAGTAGTTCTTAGTACTACAGACTTTCCGTTTCTGCCAAATTACTTGAAGTTTACGGCCACAATCTTATCAAATAAATGAGAATCTAGATATCATAGGTCCTAAGGATCCTGCCTTCTTCTTGCACAGATCTAACTAGAAATGTACAATGCATAATGCTTCTCCTTTATGGCAGCCTTGATCCCAAATGCAGAAGAAAGAGGGTTCAATGAACTGAACTGGCCAAAAAACAGGAAATTTAATTTTACTTTTTTGATTAGTCCTTAGGAATTTAGCTAGATTAGCCAAGACCTCACTATGAAATAAAACAGAAAATGTCATCAATTTCCCCCTTAACAGATTTCCCTGTTGCTTGAATGCATTCATTTATTTGTTCAAAATATGTTTTTTGAGCATCTTCTACATGCACTGTTCCAAGCATGGAGGTTATCATGGCAAATAAGACCTTCAAGGCCCCGCTCTCAGAGCTTACAGTACAGGGGCATATGCCCACACGCAGACTAAAAAGTAAAAAATTAATAAACAGATAAGCAAGACAGTATCAGATAGTAATGAATACATAGGAGAGAATTAAAGCAGAGTGACAGGATAGGGGGTGACCGCTTTAGATGGGGTGTCATGGGAGGCATCTCCGAGGAGGTGAATTAAACTGAGATCTGAAAGGTAAGAAGGATACAGCCACTCAGAGATGAGAAGAGCTTCTAGACCAGAGACAGCTTATGCAAAAGCTCTACAGTAGGAGCGTATTTGATGTGTTAGAGAACAAGTAAACAGTATAGTTGGGGTGTGAAAAAAGGCAGAGCGATAGAAAACAATGTTGGAGACCTCGGCAGAGCCCCGATGATACGGGGGCTTTGTACACCAGGGCAGAGTCTGGGTGTTACGGCAGATAGAGGGGATGCCACTGGGGAACTAGAAATGGGGGAAGGAAGGCGTGATAAATACTAATGTTTCTGAAAGATCAACAGGCAAGGGTCGGAAACAGTGGTTTGGACTGGGGTGTTGGTAACGGAAATGGAAAGGAGTAGATGGATTGGGTCAGTTTTGGAGGCCGGGTTGATAGAATGGGCTGAATGTGGACGGCGAAGGTAAGAAAATAATCAAGGATGAGCCCTAGATTTTTTTGTCTTGATGTTGGGATGGTGGTGTTATGTACTGAAATGGGGAAACTGGGGGAAGAACAGGTATGTGATGGAAAATCAGCTTTGGTTTTGACCACATTAAGTCTGAAATGCCTCCAGGACCTCCAAGTGAAGGCATTTAGAATATGAGCTGAATACTTTGGGGAGATGTTAGGACCAGAGATTTGGGGTGTTTTCCGCAGATGGGATGGGAGGAGGTGACCTCAGAGAGTGAGCAGATAATGAAGAGGAGGCTTGGGACCCAGTGTCCTGGGACACTCTGCACCAGTGGCTGGGCAAAGGGGGAGGACCAGCAGAGAAGACGGAAAAGGAGCGGCCAGTGACGCACGAGAAAGTCAGGAGGGTGTGCAGTCCAGAGAGCAAGGGAACAACACGGGGAGATCAACATGTTAGCTACCACCAGGGGTCTTAGGAAGACAGGAAGACAAGGATGAACAGGGAATCTGGCAACATCACCAGATTGAATGGAAGGGGGTGTCTGCACAAAAACAGAGCCACTGAAATTATAGTCAAACATTGTGAATACCCTACAGTCTTTATAAACATATCTCTTCCCTAAGTTATACGAAGCATCTTTCCACCTCGTAGAGCTCATATCTTTTCTTATTTCTATAACCAAACCACCGAAGTATGTACTTAAATATCTCTAACCTTATAAATACATGTTGTAATACATACACTGAAAGCAGGCTTTGTCAATATGAGTTACCTTTCAATTTCTTTCCTACTTTATCTTACTTTATTCAAAATCAAGGGTATTCAGTACAGGAAAAGAGGTAAAATTAAAATCAATTAATGGCTGCCCTTCGTAGAAAACATTTTTTTTCTGAAAAGAAAATTGAAACCATTGGCTAAAATAACATTTGGTGGTCATCTTTGGGCTTCAATGATTCAACTGATATATAATCCCCAGTTTACTACAGAATAACAGGGTCAACTTTGTGCAGACTTGCAACTGAATCTTAGTGATGGAAAAGGGACTTGTGTGTTCCACCCAAGGATTTTTATTCTTTCTATTTTTATTTAGACAATTGTCTTTATATGTCGGACAACCTCCACATTCAAAGCCTGGGAAATGTCCATTTGTGGAGCTATTGAATTGAGTTGCTGGTGGGAGCTCCTGTTCTGTCCTCTGAACTCAAGGGCTAACCAGCGCACTTTCCTCTGACATAGCCCAGGCATGAGTTGTTGTCATTGTGTTGGTGACAATTTAGGTTTCCCCACCGCAGCTACACCCCCAAGTGCCTAATGTAGTATTCTGCAAACAGCAGTTAAAACAGCTATTCACCATTTTTCAGCGGTGGGAGAGGAGAACAAAATTTCCATTTACTTTAATTGATATTCACGCAGAGCTTCCTCAATTTGAGCAGGAACATAAAGAGATGAAAATTCAGTGTGAGATGGAATAATAAAAGTTAGTTAATAGACCTGTTCTTAAAGGAAATAATCAAAAATAAAAGTGACAGCTGGCTAAGACATTAATCAGAACAATGTTTCTCTCTACTGCTCTACATGGAGAACCACTAAAAAACAACCCAAAAAACAAACCAAAAAAACACTTCTTTTGAAAGCTTCATCTAAAACCAGGCTTTACTTTTATTAATGTTTTCAAGTCACATCACTGGGTAAGTAAGCATAGAGTAAAAAACCAGGTGTTTCCTGCATTTCCCCAACTGGCATTCTCTAGTACCAGAAATTCCATATATGATGTTCATCACAATGGTCTTCAGGTAATACAGGATCCCAACAACATAAACAATAATATCTCACACTTACATGGAACTTTACAATTAACAAAGTGTCTGCACATGCATTGTTTCACTGGATACTGAAATCCAGTATCAGATACTGTCACTATCATCGCACAGGTGAGAAAACTGAGGCTCAGGGACCCTGAATGACACGCCTGGGGTCGCGCCGTCATTAGGAAAGAATGCTGGCACTCAACAACAGAATTTCTGACTCTGTTTTTTGTTCCCACCATGGGTTACTTAGCTCTGTAGCAACAAGAAGATAAACTGTGCAAAATGTTTCACGATAGGTTTATTTCATCTTATCCTATTTGTTCGAAAAAGCAGCAATCGGGGGTTTGAGGATTTGAGATAGAGCTCTCTGCTAGTTAACTGTGTGATCCTGGGGAGACCATTTCTCTCTACAAAAGGTAGGACTTGGATTAAAGACCCTTATGACTTCCCAAACTCTGAAATTATATTAATCAGAACATATGACTGACCAGACTATTCCACTTGCCTACTAGGCTTGTACTACATATTATATTTCTCCATGTGTGTGTGTTTTTTAACATCTTTATTGGAGTATAATTGCTTTACATTGTTGTGTTAGTTTCTGCTGTATATATAACAGCAATAATACATATATCTGCTGTATGTATAACAATGTGAATCAGCTATACGTATACATATATCCCCATATCTCCTCCCTCTTGCATCTCCCTCCCACCCTCCTTATCCCACCCCTCTAGGTGGTCACAAAGCACCGAGCTGATCTCCCTGTGCTATGTGGCTGCTTCCCACTAGCTATCTATTTTACATTTGGTAGTGTATGTATGTCAATGCCACTCTCTCACTTCGTCCCAGCTTACCCTTCCCACTGCCTGTGTCCTCAAGTCCATTCTCTATGTGTGCGCCTTTATTCCTGTCCTGCCCCTAGATTCCTCCAAGCTTGTGATTGGTCTATTTATATTTTCTATATCTTCCTGGTTCAGTCTCGGAAGGTTGTGCTTTTCTAAGAATTTGTCCATTTCTTCCAGGTTGTCCATTTTATTGGCATAGAGTCACTTGTAGTAATCTCTCATGATCCTTTGTATTTCTGCAGTGTCAGTTGTTACTTCTCCTTTTCCATTTCTAATTCTATTCATTTGAGTCTTCTCCCTTTTTTTCTCGATGAGTCTGGCTAATGGTTTATCAGTTTTGTTTATCTTCTCAAAGAATCAGCTTTTTGTTTTATTTATCTTTGCTATTGTTTCCTTCATTTCTTTTTCATTTATTTCTGATCTGATCTTTATGATTTCTTTCCTTCTGCTAACTTTGGGGGTTTTTTGTTCTTCTTTCTCTAATTGCTTTAGGTGTAAGGTTAGGTTGTTTATTTGAGATGTTTCTTGTTTCTTGAGGTAGGACTGTATTGCTATAAACTTCCCTCTTAGAACTGCTTTTGCTGCAACCCATAGGTTTTGGGTAGTCATGTTTTCATTGTCATTTGTTTCTAGGTATTTTTTGATTTCCTCTTTGATTTCTTCAGTGATCTCTTGGTTATTTAGTAGTGTATTGTTTAGTCTCCATGTGTTTGTATTTTTTACAGATTTTTTCCTGTAATTGATATCTAGTCTCATGGCATTGTGGTCAGAAAAGACATTTGATACGATTTCAATAAGGCTTGATTTGTGACCTAAGATATGATCTATTCTGGAGAATGTTCCATGAGCACTTGAGAAGAAAGTGGATTCTGTTGTTTTTGGATGGAATGTCCTATAAACATCAATTAAGTCCATCTTGTTTAATATGTCATTTAAAGCTTGTGTTTCCTTATTTATTTTCATTTTGGATGATCTGTCCATTGGTGAAAGTGGAGTGTTAAAGTCCCCTACTAGGATTGTGTTACTGTCGATTTCCCCTTTTATGGTTGTTAGCATTTGCCTTATGTATTGAGGTGCTCCTATGTTGGGTGCATAAATATTTACAGTTGTTATATCTACTCCTTGGATCGATCCCTTGATCATTATGTAGTGTTCTTCTTTGTGTCTTGTAATAGTCTTTATTTTAAAGTCTATTTTGTCTGATATGAGAATTGCTACTCCAGCTTTCTTTTGATTTCCATTTGCATGGAATATCTTTTTCCATTCCCTCACTTTCAGTCTGTATGTGTCCCTAGGTCTGAAATGGGTCTCTTGTAGACAGCATATATACAGGTCTTGTTTTTGTTTCCATTCAGCCAGTCTATGTCTTTTGGCTGGAGCATTTAATTCATTTAAGGTAATTATCGATATGTATGTTCCTATTACCATTTTCTTAATTGTTTTGGGTTTGTTATTGTAGGTCTTTCCCTTCTCTTGTGTTTCCTGCCTAGAGAAGTTCCTTTAGCATTTGTTGTAAAGCTGGTTTGGTGGTGCTGAATTCTCTTAGCTTTTGCTTGTCTGTAAAGGTTTTAATTTCTCCATCGTATTTGAATGAGATTTTCAGATTTTTCTGAAATCTGAAAATTTTTTCAGGTTTTTCCCTTTCCTCACTTTAAATATGTCCTGCCACTGCCTTCTGGCTTGCAGAGTTTCTGCTGAAAGATCAGCTGTTAACCTTATGGGGATTCCCTTGTATGTTATTTGTTGTTTTTCCCTTGATGCTTTTAATATTTTTTCTTTGTATTTAATTTTTGATAGTTTGATTAATATGTGTCTTGGCATGTTTCTCCTTGGATTTATCCTGTATGGGACTCTCTGTGCTTCCTGGACTTGATTGACTATTTCCTTTCCCATATTAGGGAAGTTTTCAACTATAATCTCTTTAAATATTTTCCCAGTCCCTTTCTTTTTCTCTTCTTCTGGGACCCCTATAATTTGAATGTTGGTGTGTTTACTGTTGTCCCAGAGGTCTCTGAGGCTGTCCTCAATTCTTTTCATTCTTTTTTCTTTATTCTGCTCTGCAGTAGTTATTTCCACTGTTTTATCTTCCAGGTCACGTATCTGTTCTTCTGCCTCAGTTTTTCTGCTATTGATCCCATCTAGAGTCTTTTTCATTTCATTTGTTGTGTTGTTCATCATTGTTTGTTTGCTCTTTAGTTCTTCTAGATCCTTGTTACACATTTCTTGTATTTTCTCCATTCTATTTCCAAGATTTTGGATCATTTTTACTATCATTACTCTGAATTCTTTTTCAGGTAGACTGCCTATTTCCTCTTCATTTGTTTGGTCTGGTGGGTTTTTATTTGCTCCTTCATCTGCTGTGTGTTTTTCTGTCTTCTCAGTTTGCTTATCTTACTGTGTTTGGGGTCTCCTTTTCTCAGGCTGCAGGCTCCTAGTTCCCACTGTTTTTGGTGTCTGTCCCCAGTGGCTAAGGTTGGTTCAGTGGGTTGTGTAGGTTTCCTGGTGGAGGGGATTCTGGTGGATGAGGCTGGATCTTGTCTTTCTGGTAGGCAGGACCGCGTCCAGTGGTGTGTTTTGGGGTGTCTGTGACCTTATTATGCTTTTAGGCAGCCTCTCTGCTAATGCGCGGGGTTGTGTTCCTGTCTTGCTATTTGTTTGGCATAGGGTGTCCAGCACTGTAGCTTGCTGGTCGTTCAGTGGAGCTGGGTTTTAGCATTGAGATGGAGATCTCTGGGAGAGCTCTCGCTGATTGATATTATGTGGAGCTGGGAGGTCTCTGGTGGACCAATGTCCTGAACTCAGCTCTCCCACCTCAGAGGCACAGGCCTGACACCCGGCCAGAGCGCCAAGACCCTGTCAGCCACACGGCTGTTTCTGTCTCCAGCATACACCCTCTCCATGTGTTTCTGGGCACAGCAATTTCAGTCCCACTGAGTAATGCCGTCTTAGGTCAGCTTTAAAGCAAAAGCTTGTTAAATTATTCATTTGAATGCTCTTTGGGAAATTACAGTCATCTTTATGTTGATCCTGTGTTTCCCACTAGACTATCAGCTTCTGAAAGACATTATTTTCTCTATTATTCCCTATTCAGTTATCAAGTATCAACTAAGTCTTTGATGTATATCTAGGAACCAAGAGATAATTATAAAAACATAATTCAGATTTGGTTCATGAAGAGTTTATAATGCCCAATCATGGTGAAACAAGTACAAGTCAACAAAAAGCTAAACTGGTATAACAGATTGTAAGGATTATATCGGCTTTTAGTTGAAGTGCAAATTAATAGCAAATGTTTGCTCTATTCATGCTTAGCACTGAATGGCTGCCTCTTTTTCAGTTTTCCTAATTATGAGAGTTTGTGGGTTTGTGATTTTTCCAACTATTCTGAAAGGCAAGGGTAATTTGTAAGTGTGTAAGTAGTAAGTTGTGGATCTGATTCTTCTATGTACCTTATGGAAACATCATTCTCCTGAATTTAGAATTTTCATTGAAAATGAAATGTCTTCTTAAAAGAGCTGAGAAGGGGATTTTTGAGTGTAGAACAGAAGGTGCTTTTAGACAGAAAAAGCCTGAAGATAGGGTGGGACAATTGTTGGGGTGAGATTTAGGGAAAAGATGCACTAGTTTCATACGTTTTCTCTCTGCTTGTGGTTCTAATCAAACAAACATTTCTGGACGACCAACCATGGCCAGACACTGGAGTCGGGGGGAGAGGGTGACAGAGATGAAATGCCTTTTGTGCCCAGTTTCCACCAGGATGACATGTTTGCCTGAGGTCCTCCCAGGTCCCTCCATAATTGGAGCCCAGCAGACACAGTCTGTAAGGTGGAGTGAAGCTTTCTTTGTAGAGAGCTAACTTGCCTGAACAGGTTCTAGAACAATGATTATGGCGTTATTTGCACCACGTGGCACCAAACTTCTAACAGACCACTCAATGGTGCTCATTTTAGGATATAAATGTTATCTACTTATGCCACTGCAAGAAACAAATTTTCCCAATATGTCATCAACCGTAAATATTCATAGCTCAGTTACTTAATATGACATGCTTAAAAGCAAAACCTTTGAAAGCCACTTTGTTTGGATTTTAAGCTTCCCTGTACCATGAAAAAATGAAAAACTGTCAAGAGAGGAGCAATGATGGAATTAAGTGCTAATCTGTAGAAATCAAACTTCTTAAAGGGTAGGCATAATAATAATTAGCCTATCAGTCAGAACTGTTTTGAGTCTGGGTCTAGTTTAAAGTTAAATGGGATTAGAAGTCTATGTGTTTGGGGTGGGAGTGTTTGGGGTGGGAGTGGGGGATGTGTTTGGGGTGGGAGTGGGGGATGGAGATTAATGAATCAAAGGAAAAGATGACCAAACACCCAGGCTTTGGGAGGAGAGGATCCGGGGCTGCTCCAGGGGTCCAGTCACTGAAACTAAACACTCAGACACTGCCCCATCAGTCCATTCTCTCCATCATAGACAGGCTTTGTCATGTAGATGAGAATCCTCGGCTCTGGGAGCACAAGTCAACAGAAAGAAAACATCTCTCCTTCGCCAGCTCAAGTCTGCAAATTCCCCAAAGAAGGACTCGTTTTGGTCTGATTTGAGTTGGGAGGAGCATAATGTGACTGGTTTTGTTGAGAAATCCCTCCCTCCCACTAGAGGCACATGGTCTGGTGAAGACTCTGTCTTGGAAGATCGGTGGGTAACAATGTGAGAAGATAACACAGGAAATAACTACAGCTCCCACTGATGAAGACTCTACTAGGGCCCAGGGGCTTGACATATATTATTCTGATTAATTATTCCAACAACCATGTGATACAGGTATTATCAATCCCATATCATAGATTGCACAAGTGTCAACTGGCTTTCCTAGGATCATACAACTAGATAGAAATACAGGAGAGATTTCGACCCAGATGGATCTGATTCCAGAACCCACCCAAGTTTTTTCCATTAAGTCATGCTACCTTTAAAAGTAAAAAAAAAAGCTGTTATGCAGCCTTCATCAAGATTTTAAGAATGGTAAATATGTGGTATATATATTTCTACTCACATTCTGCACCCATGCAGACATTACTAATTGATCACAGATCCAGAATTCTTTGCACAGCAATTCTGTCATGTCAGAATGGCACCTGAGTCAGGACCTGTCTGTAGTAAATACAGTTCAAACACAGGCTGTAGGTCTTTGTGGTTCTGAGAAGACTTGCCTTCTTTAACCGCTAACCAAATCCCAGTCATCATCCTGAGACTTCTTAGCATTATACCACTTGATGATTGAGGCAGAAGCAAAGGAAATATTAATGCTTTTTATCAGAATGTGCAAAACTATAGGCAACAGCAACACTTTATTCTGAAAAGCATGTAACTATGGGCCTTTAATTCTGCTTGCTGACATTTCAAATTTAACGAATGTGTCTGATTAAAAAGCAATTATGGAATTTTAAAAGAAATCATGTAAAAATTAGTTTAATAATTTACTTTAAGAGTGAAGTTTTGCTTGGTTTCTCTTGTCCATTGAGCCAAAAGGAGTTACTCATTAGCAGAAGTATGAGATTAACATACAGCTAAGGCAGAAATGCAAGAATGGAAATAAAAAAGAATAATGGAGGGATGAGAATAATGTCATGGAAGGAATGGTATCCTTTTAAGCTTTAATGGGACACAGGAAGTGAGAAAAGTGGAGAAGAGCTGGCAATCATATTTGAGTGCAAAGCCTGAAGAAAAAAAAAAAAAACGGCCTAAGGCTACTAAACCAACACAGAATATTAAGATTTTAAAATACCACTGGAACCAAGATTAGCAATATTTTCCTTATATGGCTCAGGTCTAACGGATATGTTTATTTAGCAATAAATATAGATTCCGGCCCCATGTGACCAGGGTTTTAAAATAAATCAGGAAAAACTGAGGAGATGGACAAAAATAAATGTAATAAAATCTGCCTACCTCTTTTTTTTGTCCACTTTGCCTGATTTTTATGGAAGCCTGTTTTGCTGCCAGAATCATGTTTCTGTTTGATACAGATCAATTTTTATATTCTCCCAGAGTTGTGATGTAGAATGCAATTGATAGATGAGAAATAAATATAGGAATTATAATTTCTACAAGTCAAACAGAATTCTTATTTTTCTGAAAAGTCCTTGCAATACTATGGTATCAACACTATCTAGGTGAATAAATATCCATCAACTTCTTTACAAGTTATCATGAATTTCTCCTCCGAATAACAAAAACAGTGTACGTTTTCTAGAAGCACTTACACTGCCTTTGTTTGACAAGCACAATTTTTACTGACGTACAAAGCGCAGGCTCACCAGGACACACTTCTTGGTGCCCCATCCTCTTTCCTTTCTCTGTTGCTCACATCTGCCTCTGCTTCTGACGCCTGGCTACAGACTTTCCAACTCTCTCTCCCTTCACCTTTATCACTTTTTCCTCACTCATAACTCTCCAGCTGAAATGCAGCCACAACACTGGTAACATAATTTTGGAAGAGAACGGCATAATCCCAAGATGTTCAGAATCCAGATATCACAAGAGGAAGGAAGAGGAAGATGTGATTATGAAAAAGAGAATCAGTGAGATGGGAATATAAGAAGGATTCTGCTTGGCTTTGAAGATGGTGGAAGGGGCCATGAGCCAAGGAAGGTGGGCAGCCTCGAGAAGGTGGAAGAGGCAAGAAAAGAGATTCTCCAGAATCTCCAGTCTCCAGAAAGGAATTATACCCTTGATCTTGGCTCAGTGAGACACATGTTGGACTTCAGATGGACAGAACTGTAAGAAAACAAACTTACATTGCTTTAAGCCACTAAGTTTGTGGTTCTTTGTTAGAGCATCAGTAGGAAACTGATACATCTCTTCTCTGAGATGAATACCTTTCTGGCTTCCAGTCCTGTGTCTGGTCACCGTAAATTAAAAATACAACCAAATCTCACCATAATCTATTCAGTACAGAGTTGAATTAAACATGAGCCTCTTCTAAACAAAAACACAAACCCCCAAGGTCAGGGTTGTGGAGAATCTTTATTATAATAAATTAACTTTCTCTAGTTAGTCATTATTTCTTACTCCCTTTGTTAAAGGCCTCTAAGGAACTTACTATTCTATCCATCCAAAATTTATTTCACATCCTTCACGTCACTGCTTTTCAGGTCCAGCCCCTCTGATCAGGTTTGTCACCTCCTGCCTGCCTCCCTGCATTGTTATTCACGGGTCCCTGTGGCTGGGGCACTTCCCTCCTTCTGCCGACTACTTTGTCTCATTCATGGTTTCAGCCGGTACCCTCCTCACCTTCAACATTTCCTTAGACTTCTGTTTCCTGCAGGAAGTGGTGTAACCAAGCATACTGAGCAGAGGCGCTATTACACACTCAGTGAAATTTGAAGAGGTGAGGCTGTGAGGTGTCGTGTGGCATCATCCTGTCCCTTTATGAGGCATGCCAGCACCCCGAACCTCCTTTTCCTCTTGTCACAGCACCTTCTGTCCCCAAAGGCATTGAGTTTATCACTGGCTACATCTAAGTCATCTATCTTGGGCTGCAAACTCCCTGGGGAAAGGAAAGAGACTTTATCTTTCTTGGATTCATTTCTGTATTGTACCAATTACAATGCCTTCCACAATCTTAATAAATTCCATCATTTTAGTTCCGTCATCTATAAACTGGGTGTTATCCTCGTATTGTATATGACAACACATCTTCTTTTTAGAGGAACAGAGGCAGTCTGCCTGGATGCAAATCCCGGCTGAGCTACCTACTATCTGTGTGAGACTGGACAAACTACGTAACCCCTCCCACATGATAATAACAGGACCTACCTCAGGGGTTTTCAGAGGATTCAATGAATGAATATATGTAAAGCCCTCCTAAGTGTCTGCATTATCACTCAAGTTGCTTAAAGATCTTTACTCCAGAGCATTCAGCATCTCGTCTCTTGGGAAGCAGCAGAGGACAGAGCACGGTCTTCTGTGTCTGGCTGCCTGCGTTTAATGCCAACTTCACTTCTCCCTAGCTGTGTGGCCTTGGGTAAGTTACTTAATCACTCTGGGCCCCTTTTCTGTAAAGGCGTCTTCAATCTATAGTTCTGAGGATTAAATGGCATCACTTGTGTAAAGAGCTAACAGCGCCTGGCACATTAGTAAATGCTCACAAATATGAATTTTAATCGGGCATCAACAAATCCCCTTTATGCATTGGGCAGCACATGACACAACACGTGAGGGGTTTTCTACCATCCACTGAGAGAGGACACCACAGGCACCTCAGCTCTCTCCTCTGCTCACGTGGCTGTGCAGAGGGAGGGATGCAGAGGTCAGTCCTGGGGCCTTGGCCTGGTGCTCGCTCTTCCAGCGGGAGGAGAACGTGAGCCCCCAGCAGCCTCCAAGGAGCCGCACATGGGACATTAAGCGATCCCCAACCTTCCAGCTTCCAGACTGAGCAGGTGCCCCACCCTCCAAGCCCTCAGCTTCACACCCCAGGATGGAAGCTTCCATAGTGAGCTTTTCCGCCTGCCTTGGGAATTGAATTCTGACCTCCCCTCGGCAGGCAGCTCCCTCAGGCACTGTCAGCACATAATACTGTCACCCATCCACACCCCAACTACCTCCTCTACTGCAAGGATGCCACCTGCGAACCCGGCCCCCCATTCCAGGGCGGCAATCTACCCTGAACTGTCCTCCTGCTGCTTCTCACCACCACGAGCCACAAGAACGCAAGCAGCAGCCAGAAAAACACTGCTGTACTTCAGAGGCTGTGCTGCGCTAGACTGCAAGTCCAGGTCCCTGCTCTGGGACAGGGCTAACAACCCATTTATACGCTAAACATAAAGCGAAGACAAACTGGAACTGAGAAGAAATGAGCTGCCTTGAGGGTAGTTTGCCTGGAGTTTAAGGCAGCACCTCGCGGCTGGTGGGCCCACAGTTACCCAGGCAGCAGAATGAGTGAGAAGATGATCTGGACCACATAGTAAAATATTTACAGAATGTTAAGGGGAAAACTCCCTTTTTCTGAATGTACTTGAATACGGTTTCATTTTTCACATATAAAATATATTAACCTATAGAATTCTGTACAGGAAAAAAATGACCTTGCACAATCTTCCACTTCCAACGTTTTGCTGTTTTCTCCACTGATGGATTTCCGTCTAGGTTGATGGTCTAACACACTCGAAGCCTCAGTGGGGTAGCTGAATAACAGACCCTCAGAGGCCCACCTAATCCCAGGAACCTGTGAATGTGCTACCTTGCGTGGCAAAATGGGCTTTGCAGATGGGATTAAGTTAAAGATCTCGAGATGGGGAGTTTGTCTTGAATCATTTGGGTGGGCCCTATGTACAATCACAAGGGTCCTTATAAGACGGAGAGGGTAGGGTCAGAGCCAGAGAGGGAGCCATAACTACGGAAGCAGAGGTCAGAGTCGGCAGGACCAGGAGCCATGAAATGCAGGAAAAGGCAAGGCAAGGATATTCCCCTGGAGTCTCCAGAAGGAAGGCAGCCCTGTTGACCCATTTTTGACTTCCGATCTCCAGAAACGTAAAAGGATAGATCCGTGTCACTCTAAGCCACTAAATTTGTGGTAACTTGTTACAGCAGCCAAAGGAAACTAATACCCTGAGAGTAGGTTACGCAGGGCATTCTGTACAATCTGTACAAAGCAAAGTGTAAATAAACAATAGATGTCCAAAGAGCATATAGTATTAAGCAGCCCCTAATCGTCTGCATTACACATAAAATAAACAAAAGGAATGATAGCTAGGTTAAGATGTAAACTCTCCAGTATGAGGTTTTAGGGCATTTAAAAAATTGGGTCTGATCTTAGGACCCAGTGGTTTAAATCCTATCATTTTTCTGCTCGTTTCTTCTACTTTATTTTTCTTTCTTTATACCATTCTCCTTCTATTCACAAGGTCAAAGTTTATGGTCTAAAATTACCTCTTTTTCTTGTCTTAGAGTCATGCCCAGTCAGGAGGAAGCTCTGCTGTGGTTTTCAGCCCCCAGAAGCCCCAAGAGATTACTTAGTTAGGGAGCTGTGGATGGAGTCTGCTTTATTCTGAGGGTAGAGTCCTGTTTTGAGGGTGGGAAAGCAGCCCTTTCAGGGCTATTCAGTGAGCCAGCAGGAGGCCCTGCCTCTTCCTTCGAGGCCACAGTCACAGAAGGAGCCTCTACAGCCCCTCAGGGGGTTGCAGTCAAGGACTAGGGGCTGCAGGGAGGCCTCCTCTGGTTGACAGTGTCATTTCACATGTATGCCTTCTGAATAAAGAGACTCTCAGAACTGAGGATCCCCACACCCTCCTCACAACAGGCCTGTCTGTAACTCGTAATTCTAAGAGGCTGGCTATCTTCTGATTTTCTTCCAGGCAAAATGACATGAAGGAACTTTTTCTTTTTTTCTTTTTTTTGGGGGGGGGTGGGGGGGAGGAGTTTATTTATTTATTTATGGCTGTGTTGGGTCTTCGTTTCTGTGCGAGGGCTTTCTCTAGTTGTGGCGAGCGGGAGCCACTCTTCATCGCGGTGCGCGGGCCTCTCACTGTCACAGCCTCTCTTGTTGCAGAGCACAGGCTCTAGACGTGCAGGCTCAGTAGTTGTGGCTCATGGGCCTAGTTGCTCATGATCCTCCCAGACCAGGGCTTGAACCCGTGTCCCCTGCATTAGCAGGCAGATTCTCAACCACTGCGCCACCAGGGAAGCCCGGAAGTGAACTTTTATAGACGTAAATACCAATAAAATGTAGTATCTTTTGACTTTAATATCTTCTGGAGATGATTTCATTTACCACTGACTTTTTTAGGACTTTTTGATGTCTGTTATAACCATTAACTCCACTTCATTGTGATACTAACTTCGTATGTCTTTTTCCTCCATCTCCTGACCCATGAGTTTGTCAAATTTCTCAACGATGTATTTTATTCATCTTCTATGCAATTATTCACTAAATATTGAGTCTTTTATGTAAAGAGCACTATGCTGAATTCTGAGACCAACATTCCCAGCCCTAACACAGTGCTTAGCTTACAATAGATGCTAAAAAAGTTTACTGAACAAATGGATATCTTTTTTAACATAAAAAAACTTAACAAGACACACAGATGGCCAAAAAGCACATGAAAAGATGCTCAACATCACTAATTATTAGAGACATGCAAATCGAAACTACAATGAGGTATCACCTCACACTGGTCAGAATGGCCATCATCAAAAAAATCTATACAAACAATAAGAGAGGGTGTGGAGAAAAGGGAACCCTCCGACACTGTTGGTGGGAATGTAAATTGATTGGTACAACCACTATGGAGAACAGTATGGCGGTTCCTTCAAAAATAAAAATAGAGCTACCATATGATCCTGCAACCCCACTCCTGGGCATATGTCTGGAGAAAACCATACTTTGAAAAGATACATGTACCCTAATGTTCATTGCAGCACTATTTACAATAGCCAGGACATGGAAGCAACTTAAATATCCATTGACAGAAGAATGGATAAAGAAGATGTGGTACATATATACAATGGAATGTTACTCAGTCATAAAAAAGAACAAAATAATGTCATTTGCGGCAACATGGATGGACCTAGAGATTGTCATACTGAGTGAAGTAAGTCAGAAAGAGAAAGACAAATATCATATGATATCACTTATATGTGGAATCTAAAAAAATGGTACAAATGAACTTATTTACAAAACAGAAATAGAATCACAGATGTAGAAAACAAACTTATGGTTACTGGGGGACGGGGGAGAAGGATAAATTGGGAGACTGGGATTGACATATACACACTACTATATATAAAATAGACCTAATAAGGACCTACTGTAGAGCACAGGGAACTCTTCTCAATACTCTGTGATGACCTCTATAGGAAAAGAATCTAAAAAAGAGTGGATATATGTATAACTAATTCACTTTGCTGTACAGCAGAAACTAACAAAATTGGAAATCAACTATGCTCCAATAAAAATTGAAAAAAAATAAATAGATAAGAGTCCACGGGAGGGTGGGGGGAACTTCACAAAAATTGGATAGAAAAATATTGTCAAAAATAATACCCAGTCATTCATGAAAATAAGTAGACGTGGATGTGTTGATAATGGGTCAGACCGTTCATGTGTGAGGGCAGGGGGTACATGGGAAATCTCTTTACCTTCTCAATTTTTGCTGTAAACTTAAAACTGCTCTAAAAAAACAAACTCTTATTTTAAAAATGAGTAGAAATATTTCAGAATATTCTACTGAATACAATAATCTAAACTCTCCAAGAGTGGAGTGAAAATGTTCTGTGATATTGTAACAGGACACTGAAGAGGCTTTAGAATATATTTGCTGTTTAACTGTGGTGTTCATTTCCTTCACTGGAGCCTCGATTTACTTAAACCTTAACTTATGTCCTAAAATGTCACTCATTTCAACACCTGACTCTTCAGACTGTGAAAGCTCCCTCCTGTCGCTCATTTGCTGTCCTCTGACCTGGGCTGAATCAGTTCCCAGGTGCCTGTTTTGTGATGTAGCAGCCATATTACTGATGGGCAGCACTCCTGGGCCCATCTTTGGACACAAGGATACATGTGGAGCGTGTCCAACCATGTTGTTCTGACATCTCTTTAAGAATGTGGCTTTTCTCGTGAGAAATCATCCACCATCTAACTTTCATGACTACAAAGTGGAAGTCAGTCATTCAGCACAGACTGCCAGCAGAATGTGGACCAAGGGGCACTATTCCACCCCAAAGGTAACGTGCACATCCTCGTTAAGATTATTAACATTATAATTGTAGTCTCTGTTTCTTTCCTGAGCTGTCTAGACTCTCTCCAGGAACCATTAGTTCTTTTATGTGAGGCGCTCAAGAGGATAATTAGCCATCCTGTCAGGACAGCCAACTAATGACATTATGTGGTCCCTCCCTCAACAAGGTTTTGCTTGTACCCATGGTAAAAAAGAAAATAAAAACATTATAAAAAGAATGAATTCTTTATGTCCATAGCATTTTTCTATCATGGATTTATAGATTATGTTTTACATACGAAAATATCAGAAACCTGATATCGTACACAGTTTTCTCCATATGGAGTGCAAAGGAATAACAGTAGTATGTGTAATTTTGAATTACACTTATTTGAAAAGTGAAAACACATTTTATACTCTTGCATTCAACACTGCAAGCAGCAGAGTACATAAAATCGATTTAAGCAGAAATTCTTGCTTATATATTTTCTCTCAAAAGCTAAATGACGG
Organism: Orcinus orca; assembly: GCF_937001465.1. NCBI lineage: Eukaryota > Metazoa > Chordata > Mammalia > Artiodactyla > Delphinidae > Orcinus > Orcinus orca. The sequence continues at coordinate 70,326,593 of NC_064576.1, forward strand.
TTATATCAGGAGTATGATCTCATAACTGATACTAAAAAGTAGAAAAGGACAGCCAGCTCTCAGTTTCTTAAACTTCATATCAAGTTTCATATAAAATAAGTGACCTTCATGTAACGTAAGGGAAGGAGAAAAAGTTTTAAAGCCATTTTCAGAATCAGCTGACATTTAGAATAATCTAAAGCAGAAGAAACCTAATCTTTATGTATCAGTTTCAGATTAAGATTTAGAAGCAAGGTGCACTGTCGCCATGGTGAATTCTATAAGATAAGGCACAAGAGGAGCCAGGCTGGTGAATAATTGATATGTGTCTAAGAGTAGAAAAGCTACTTTACAGGCTGTTCCCGTGTGACAGGCACTAGGAAGTCTCAAATGAGCAAGTGATGGGCCTGACAGCATCCCGTGCAATTTTATATGCTCGGCTCTGTGCTCTTCACCACAGAGAAGCATGTTCCAGAGGCTGAAAAAGCAGATGGCTTTATGTTAAATTATGCCGGTTATATGATGTTGTTAACTATGCAATAAAAGGACAATAAAAAAGACACTAGAAAGAGTGGTGCTCTGGGTTTAGAGCATCTTCAGGTATGTACCTCACTGCGTACTCAGCTGCTTTGAGGATCCTTTATACCACATGCAGAAATCGTGTCTCAGAGGGGCGAGTGCCTGGGCTGAGGCTGCCTGGCTGGGACAGAGCAAAGGACCAAAAGCACTCATCTTCCTCTAGAAAGTAAGTCCCTCTTGTTAATACGCTTTGGGGGTGTTTTTGTGCCAACCCTTAGTTTTAGATAAACAAACGGTACTTTTGATGCATTAAAAACATAAAGCCGGCACCTCCTTCCACCCCCAGCTAAACACAGTTCTGTTATTCCACGAGCAAAGGTTTGGAAAGTGTCTTCAGAGATGTACTGTCTTCCTTTTATAGTTTAAGCAGGTCAGGAGACGTGACAAGAAGTCCAGGTCACAAGGAGATTCCTTTTCACCTGCTTCTACCTGTTGGACTGCGCTGGTTTGTCACACCCTCATCCAGGGGCATAGAAATACGCAGAGTACCAAAGACAAGCTAACGGAGAATTAACAATGCACATCCAACCTGAAGTCCTGCCACTATATACACTACGAAATAAGAGATTACAAAGCTGCAGAACTCTTACGCCAAGTATCGATTAATATTTATGCACAAAAGAAAGGGCTGGAAACCTGGCCCTGTTGTGTTCCTTTTCATTTAACCTCCTTTCAACTCTGAGTTCTGTCTTAAGGAAATGAATTACCGTATTTGCTAGTGATGTTTTTCAAATGCTCCGGGCACTGAAATGAAGGTTGGCATCTAGGAGGCAGCCTCGGTAGCGTTTTATTGGAGTGTGCAGGCAGCAGCTGGCAGCAGAGTCCGATGCTTGAGTGCCTGGTGCTCTGTAGGAGCTTCACGGTTTGCTCGATGCTTTGTTCACTGATGCCACAGAACTGCTGCTGTAGTGCACGGAGCCTGCACCTGAGGAATTCAGCCATTCTGCAACATTCCTGAGCATTTTAGAGGGTTCTCCCTATTGACTTGCCTCAATTAATACGTAGGCAGATGGATACCTGCCAGAGATTCAGCCTTGCAAATCTTACTCAGGCAGGACCAGGTACCAAAGCACAAGCATGCATTAGGCACTGGTATAGGCACGCATTCCAAAGAGCAGAAGTGCTACATTAAACTGAGCAACATTCAAAAATAGCAACAGGAATTATTCAAGTGGCAGTGATGAAATGCCATTTCTCTACTGCCTGCTTATCACCATTCCTGGTTTTCCCTTCAGTCATCTTGCAAGAATTAAAAACGAAGGGCTCAAACGTGGCCAACCAGTCAGGAAAGTGCAATTTGGCTTTGAGGAAAGAAAAAAGCATTTGTAGGTTGCAGAAAGGGTGGTGGAATTCACAGCAGCTAAGGCTGCAGGGAAGGGGTGGCTCAGCAGGAAGGGGGCCTCCTGAGCTGCGACTTTCCAACTCTGCTGGACAACAGCCCACGATGAGACATGCATGGTTTTTACAGGGAAGACACACAGGACACATGTAAATGGGTGATCTGCGTACACACACAGGCACACGCACAGAGACTTATATAAACATACAGCAACATCTGGGCCAGCTGTGGACTCCCCAGCAGGCAGCACAGATGCCAAGACTGACCTCAGGGCAAACATAAGCACCTTGTGATTTACTGAAGTCAGCAAGGGTGGAGGGGTGGGAGGTGCCCCATCTGGACGTCCTGTTTAGGGCTGTACTTGAGGAGAAGGGGTGGCATTGCTTGTATTCAGGAAACTGAACACACCACTTTCCTTTCTTCCCTTCCCCCCGACTGGTTCATTCACTGACAAATATTCGTGCATAATTACGAACAAAATACTGAGCTAGGATAGCTTAGAAATCAGTGATTATGAAATGGTTAAAGAGGAAAACATAATCCTGGAGAGGGCGTGGAGAAAAGGGAACCCTCTTGCACTGTTGGTGGGAATGTAAATTGATACAGCCACTATGGAGAACAGTATGGAGGTTCCTTAAAAAAACTAAAAATAGAACTACCATATGACCCAGCCATCCCACTACTGGGCATATACCCTGAGAAAACCATAATTCAAAAAGAGTCATGTACCACAATGTTCATTGCAGCTCTATTTACAATAGCCAGGACATGGAAGCAACCTAGGTGTCCATCGACAGATGAATGGATAAAGAAGATGTGGCACATATATACAATGGAATATTATTCAGCCATAAAAAGAAACTAAATTGAGTTATTTGTAGTGAGGTGGATGGACCTAGAGTCTGTCATACAGAGTGAAGTAAGTCAGAAAGAAAAACAAATACCGTATGCTAACACATATATATGAAACTTAAAAAAAAAAAGGACATGAAGAAGCTAGGGGCAAAACAGGAATAAAGATGCAGACCTACTAGAGAATGCACTTGAGGACACGGGGAGGGGGAAGGGTAAGCTGAGACAAAGTGAGAGTGGCATGGACTTATATACACTACGAAATGTAAAATAGATAGCTAGTGGGAAGCAGTCACATAGCACAGGGAGATCAGCTTGGTGCTTTGTGACCAGCTAGAGGGGTGGGATAGGGAGAGTGGGAGGGAGGGAGATGCAAGATGGAAGAGATATGGGGATATATGTATATGTATAACTGATTCACTTTGTTATAAAGCAGATATTCACACACCATTGTAAAGCAATTATACTGCAATAAAGATGTTTAAAAAAAAAAATCTTGAGCGATGCATCCAGAAAGATGTTTAAGGGTGGAACATGGGAGGTATTATAGAGTTGGGTTCATCCTTAAAACAGCTCTCTTCTGCCAAAAAATGGATCAGGATATGAACCTAAAACCCTTCTCATTTGTCACAGCCCAAGAAGCAAGATTAGAGAGAAGCAGTCTTGCAGAGACAGACAGAAAGGGAGACGGAGAAACACAAAGAGAGATGAGTGTGCATTCCTGGTGTAAAAAAACAGTTGAGCATATATCTCCCAGAATGTTCTGAAATCCATGTGGGTAAACTTATGCAATAGTAGAACCTACAAGTGCAGGTAACGACAACTCGATACTTTAAGGTCTGAATTGAAGCAACATGAGATAGAAGTGTCTCTGCAACCTGTCACAGGGGATCCGAGGGAACGTCAACCCTGACACTAAGCAAATGTGATGCACAGGAAAGGATAAGAGATCTGAACCATAAACAAGAAGAGGTTCTGAGCAGACTGGGATGCTAATGGTCTCTGAGCAGTGCTAGGACAGCGAGGAATGGGGGTATTCCAGGAAACGCACAGTACGGTGGACTATGGTATATGAGTTACCTGCTTCTGTTAGGAAAACCATGATTCAACTATTCTCAGGTAAATCTTTACTTTTCTTTCTGAGCGGAAGAATTCCTACAGTCTTCTACATTCCCAAATTCCCATCAAGGTACACGTGCTCAGAAGGGGCAGATCTGATCAGAAACAACCTTCTCTACTCTTGTCTGAGGGGGCTACACATTACACTGGGGGCCGTGGAAAATATGCCATGGAATAAGAAATGGACTCTGCCTCCACGGCCCCAGTTTAACAGAAGTGAACATTTTATATAAATAACGGTAATAGGATGTTCAACTGGGAAGCCCCATGAAAGAAATGCAGATCAAGCACTCTGAGAATTTGTAAGGAGGATAGATGACTTCTGGCTGGAGGCGGAAGCAAGGAGCATCTGGAGGCCAGAAGTTCTGTGGCCAAGAAAGTGTGGCACAGAGGCTCAAAGCCTGGGCTTTGGAGTAACATAGCTGGGATCTGGGTCCCGGCTCCTCCCTCCCGGGAAATTCACAAAACTCCTCTGAGCCTCAGCTCCTGCAGTTGGTAAATGCAGACAAGAACAATGAATGCAGCCCCCCAGGGTTACAGGCACTGATCTCCCAATAGGACACAGAATCTGTCACTTGGCAAACGTGCTCAATCTGTGTTAGCTGCGTTTACTGTTATTAACGAGGCCTTGGCCGAGCCTGGCCTCACAGGCTGAAGCCGAGCTTGATCTGTGGGCATGGAGGTCGGCCGTGACGGGGAAGCTGTGACAAAGCCGTGTCAGGAGAGGGCGGCGTGAGAGGTCCTCACTCTCCCCCTATCTCTCCCCTCTGCCCTGCCGCTCTCTTAAAGCAAACGCAGTGCTATGGTTGGAACGGGAAGCACTGTGCGTCCTTGCACGACCTCGTGGCAGCTTGCTCCTCCCACACGTGTGAGTGAGGGTGAGGGCTGGGGAGAGAAAGGATTAGCGTGGTCCACCCTCTGTGCACACGGGCTGCAAGTCTCCGGTGACGTTTCTATCGTGGCCGCGCAGGTCAGTCCCTCGTCCCCAGGATGTAAAACAGAAGCGTCCCGATGCACGCACTGCGCTACCGCGGGCTCAAACGGGAAACAAGTGTTCATTTGCATAGCATCCCCTACAAGCTTACACATTAGGACTCTATTACGCTGGAAGCCGACCCGGCAGGGCTCATTTTCTCCTCTACAAAGCTATGGGCTTAGAACAAGTGAGTTTAAAAAAGCAAGAGCCTCTCACATTCCGGAATCGTGTTCTTAGAGCCTTTCAGTCAAGTTACAGTTTCAAACCAGTGGGAGGTTCAGCAAGGTCATTGCCACGACTGCTTCCGACTTAAAGAGACCCTGACTCTGCCACGCAGGAACCGCGTAGTGTGAATTCAGCCCACGCAGACGGGTTATCTGCTTCTGAAGGACATACAGTGTTGGATTAAGATGGTGGGTTCAACAGTCCCTTTCTTTTTCTCCACTTTCCCCCACAACCCAGGTCTGGATAATTAACAAAACCAGTAGGAATATTTCACAAGAGCTGTGTGTTCAATTGCATTCAATTAATGTTTACTGGTGTCAACGCATAGATTTGGGCTACGGACGCGGCAGTGCCTACGACAGTCTCTGACCAGAGCCAGAGTTCCTATGTGACATTGCGCAAATGACTTGACTTTTCTGTCTCAGTTTCTTTCTTTCTTGGCTGCGTTGGGTCTTCGTTGCTGCGCGGGGGCTTTCCCTAGTTGCAGCGAGCGGGGGCTACTCTTCGTTGCGGTGCGCGGGCTTCTCATTGCGGTGGCTTCTCTTGTTGCGCAGCTCGGGCTCTAGGCGCGCAGGCTTCAGTAGCTGCAGCACGTGGGCTCAGTAGTTGTGGCCCGCGGGCTATAGGGCATGTGGGCTTCAGTAGTTGTGGCGCACGGGCTTAGTTGCTCCGCGGCATGTGGGATCTTCCCAGACCAGGGATCGCACCCACGTCCCTTGCATTGGCAAGCAGATTCTTAACCGCTGCGCCACCAGGGATGTCCCTGTGTCCCAGTTTCATCTCTAAAAAAAATAGTTGTTTTACCTCCCTCATCAAGTGGTTGTAAGGATGAACTGAGTCAGTATGCAAAGCACTTAGAACAGAGTGTGGCACAGACTGTTAGTTATTAACTATTGTTATTCCAGCTACAAAGATGTTTAAGTTTCAACCCCTCAGCATAGCGTATGGGCCATTCTGCAGCCTCAGCTCCTGCCCCTCCCCAACACATACCGAGGCGCCATCCATATCAGACGCCACCATTGCTTTTGTCTTCTTCACCTTCCAGCAAAATGACCTTAGGGGCAAGTCAACCTGAGTTCAAATCCCGGTTCTGCCACTGGAGAACATATTTAACATAACTACCACTTATCCTACAAAGTATAACTGGCTGTTTATAACTTGCTCACCGAGTTGACTGTGAGCTACAGTAAGGCAGAGACTTGTGTTTAATTCATTTTTGTGCCCCAGATTGTCTAGCACATGACATTTGCTCAGTAAATGTCTGCTGAATGAATAAATATATAGTTTATTGCTAGTAGAAGGAACATCATAGAGATGTGAAAGCACAGTTGCATGAGGGACAGTCTGGATGATGGAATACGGGAGTTTGAGCACTAACATGTGAACGCTAGGTGAGAGGCATGTCACCAAGGGTGGTGGATGTTGGGATTAGGATTCAAAACCCAGGGCAATGGGGCTTCCCTGGTGGCGCAGTGGTTGGGAGTCCGCCTGCCGATGCAGGGGACGCGGGTTCGTGCCCCGGTCCGGGAAGATCCCACGTGCTGCGGAGCGGCTGGGCCCGTGAGCCATGGCCGTTGAGCCTGTGCGTCTGGAGCCTGTGCTCCACAACGGGAGAGGCCACAGCAGTGAGAGGTCCGCGTACCGCAAAAAAAAAAAAAACCAAGGCAATGGAGAGACAATGGAAGTTTTGACCAGGCCGTAAGTAATAAGAACCTAACCCAAACTATAGGGCTGACTACAGAAGGGGAAATGAAGGGCCAGGTCTAGGAAGCATTGAGGTGGAAGACTTTATAGGACCTGGTAATTTGATGGATTTGGGGAGCAAGGTGGAGTCATTAACGATGGTGATGGTGCCAGGAAAAAGTTTACGTAAAAGATGTAGCGTCTTTTTCACAATAAATCTGTTTTGGTTGCAATTCAGTTTGTTTTTTTAAAGAATTATTTTTTTTAATGTGGACCATTTTTAAAGTCTTTATTGAATTTGTTACAATATTACTTCTGTTTTAATGTTTTTGGTTTTTTGGCCCTGAGGCATGTGGGATCTTAGCTCCCGGACCAGGGATTGAACCCACACCCCGTGCATTGGAAGGCAAATTCTTAACCACTGGACAGCCAGGGAAGTCCCTTCAATTCAGTTTTTAAAAACTTTATTTTCCCATTTATAAAAATAATATATATTTTTTACTGTAGAAAATCTAGAACAGTCAGAAAAGTATAAAGAAAATTGAAAGTATTTGTAACCTGGCCATCCAGGGATAACAGTTTCTAACATATTGCTGATTCCAATGTAATCCCTTTTCAACCCATACGTACATATTTGCCATGTTACATCTTGGCATACAATTGTATACATTCACACAATTACACATTATACAGTCGTGCACAATTCACAATGAATGCTTTAAAAAACATTCTTTGGGCTCTTGACTTTTAACATCGTCATCAATGAACCATAATTTATATAAATGATTCCTTATTGTTGTTCATCTGGGTTATCTTCAATTTTTCACTGCTACAAATAATGCTGCAGCGAACACCCTTACATATAAATCTTTACCAGTATTTCTAGTTACTTCCTTAGAAAAGATTCTGAGTCAATGTGTATGATCACATTTAAAGCTCTTAGTATCTGTTGCTAAATAGCTTTCCAGAAAGGCTATATCAACTTCAACTTACACTTCTCCGAGCAGTATATGAATGCCAGTATTGAAGGCTATCTTGTAAAAAAAAAAAAGAAAAGAAAAGAAAAAGCCAACTTAATAGTAGAAATAGTCCTCATCTTACTTGCTTGCATCTCTTTAATATCTAAGATAACAACTTTTTCACGCTAATTAGCCACTTACATTTCTTCTTTTATAAAGAAAAATCATGTCCCTAATCATGTCCTGTGTCCATCATTTTCTTGGGATGGTAAAGGTTTTTATAATTGATTACAGATTTATTTATATATTACCCTTTGCCTATCATATTTGCTTCAAATATTTTCCTAACATATTGCTTAACTTTTACATTTTTGATGTGTAGAAATTATTTGCAGTTAAATTTATCAATTTTTCTTTTGCAATTTTTTCCATTGCATTTATACCTCAACAGTCTAACTAACTTTCCATCTATATTTTCTTCTTGATTTTCATGGTTTCGTTTTCTGCATTCAACTCTTTTAATTAATCCTGAATTTATTTTAGTGCATGATGTGACTGAAAGCTCTCCCAACAACAAGAAGAATCGATTTGTAAGTAACAACATGCAAGGCGTTTATCTGTGTTTATTTTCAAAACATAAGGGTGGATAAACTGGGCCATCTGTGATTCAGAACTAGTATAGAATCTTGTTTACTTTCTCGGCTTCAAGATAATGTCCTCTTCAACAATAAGACTCGATACAGCATGTTACAGAAAGGGGAGAGCTTGCTTTCCTAATAAAGCAAATCTCTAGAGAATGGAAATATTAAAATGCTCATGCTTTCCCCTCTAATCACTGAAATCTGGTTGCTTTGAACAACAGACATTCACACAGTTCCCGAGCCGGTCACAGTCGCCTGGAGATGCTGCACCTCAGCGTGGGGCGCTGCATCTTGAGACTAGATACCCTCTTGTGGTATCAGATTCTCCTCCCACCTCACTTTACTCTGAGAGCAAGAGAAGACGAATCTGATTCCAAGGGCATTTCAGCACACACGGAAGACTGCTTTGAAATAAAATCATCATCATCATAAAGACAGGCAAACTTTTACATTCAGTCGACCATTTAACTGAACAGGGGAAAGATCATGCTGGGGCATCAGTTCAACAAGGATCTTACATATTTGTTACCTGACCAGGAAGTTTCCATCTCAATAATACATTAATTCCCTAGAGTATAATGAATTCAGCCCAGATTAATCCAGCATATATACTTTTCTCATACATATTTTATTTCATCATTTTAAAATTTATTTTTATTTTATTTATTTTTTAAATTTTTGTCTGCGTTGGGTCTTAGTTGCTGCCTGCGGGCTTTCTCTAGTTGCAGCGAGCGGGGGTTACTCTTCATTGTGGTGTGCGGGCTTCTCATTGCGGTGGCTTCTCTTGTTGCGGAGCACGGGCCCTAGGCACGGGCTTCAGCAGTCATGGCACGTGGGCTCAGTAGTTATGGTTCACAGGCTCTAGAGCACAGGCTCAGTAGTTGTGGCACACGGGCTTAGTTGCTCCATGGCACGTGGGATCTTCCTGGACCAGGGCTCGAACCCGTGTCCCCTGCATTGGCAGGCAGATTCTTAACCACAGCGCCACCAGGGAAGCCCTTATTTCATCATCTTAACCTCACTCGTAAGTTGTTTCGAGGGACAGAGCACTACACAGGTCTGGGAAAAGAGGCATCAAATGACTTCTCAAGATCTAAGTCTCCTGGTTCCCACCTTTAAGTCCTTCCTTTCACTATTACGCTACCTCAAAAAAATATTACAAATAGTCTGGGATAGTTTTAAAAGCTCCAGAGTAGAATACTATGACCTTGGATAAGTCATTTGACCTCCCTGATTTTTAAAAAAATTATGTTTTTAATTGTAGCAAAATATATATAACATAAAATTTACCATTTTAACCAATTTTAAGCACACAATTCAGTGGCATTAAGTATATTCATATTGTTGCGTAACCATCACCACCATCCATCCACAGAACTCTTTTCATCTTGCAGACTCTGTACCCATTAAACAGTAACTCCCCAACTGTCTCCTCCTCCCAGCCCCTGGACCACTATTCCAACCTCTGTCTATATGAGTTTGACCACTCCTTTTTTTTTTTATACAGCAGGTTTTTATTAGTTATCTATTTTATATATATTAGTGTATACATGTCAATCCCAATCTCCCAATTCATCCCATCACCACTACCCGCCCCCTGCTTTCCCCCCTTGGTGTCCACACATTTGTTCTCTACATCTGTGTCTCCATTTCTGCCTTGCAAACTGGTTCATCTGTACAATTTTTCTAGATTCCACATATATGCATTAATATACAATATTTGTTTTTCTCTTTCTGACTTACTTCACTCTGTATGACAGTCTCTAGGTCCATCCACGCCTCTAGAAATGACCCAATTTCATTCCTTTTTATGGCTGAGTAATATTCCATTGTATATATGTACCACATCTTCTTTATCCATTCGTCTTTGACCACTCTAGATACTTCACATAAGTGGAATTGTACAGTATTTGTTCTTTTGTGATTGGCTTATTTCACTCAGCATAACGTCTTCAAGCTTCACCCATGTTGTAGCATGTGACAGGATTTTCTTTCTCAAGGCAGAATAATACGCCATTGTATGTATGTATGGTATTTTGTTTATTCATATCAATGGACAGTTGGGTTGCTTCCACCTTTTGGCTAGCATGAATAATGCTGCTATGAACATGGGTGTACAAATATCTCTTTGTGTCCCTGCTTTCAATTTTGGGGGGTATATATCCAGAAATGGAATTGTTGGATGATAGAGTAAATTTTATTTTTAATTTTTTGAGGAACTGTGATACTGCTTTCTAGTATGCACCATTTTACATCCCCACCAGCGGTGCACAAGAGTTCCGATTTTTCCACACCCTCACCAACATTTCCTCCTTGGGTTTTAAATTATTTATGTATTTACTCATTCATTCAGTAAACACTTGCACAAAGCCTGCCACACACCAGATGCTGGGGATACAGTGAGGAACAAGACAGATTCCGCCTGCCCTCGAGAAGCCTGCAACCTGACACAGTATAGCAATGCTGAACAAGCACTTACAGGTGGGATGGATGTTTTATAAAAAGGGGGAGTGCAGTCAGCTGGAGCAATTAGGGGCTTATCCCAGAGCGTTTCCAGCTCTAGGTTCTGTGAATACATGAAATTTTCTTTCCTAAAGGCACCTGAGTTCGTTGGGAAATCACTGAATAGATTTTAATGTGGGATAGAGTCCATACATTTAAAAATATGTACTCACACATTTGCATTGGTGAAAACCAAGGATCCTTTATTATCCTTAACCAAACCTAATACTGCATGTTGGATGAGCCAGAGAACCTGATTTAAAATATGAAATGCTGAGAACAGAGGCCACAAACTGGCAACCTAAGGGCCAGACCCACATGATGTTTTAAAAGTTTTGAATTCATTGCCAGCACTTAAAAATCAAGAAGTTTCCCACAGGACTCTGAATGTCTGGTTTCCCTGAAAAATCAGGAAACCTGGCAGCCCTAGGGCTATGGCAGGGACAGCCTGGGCTGAGAGCAGCTCAGCCCGTTCTACAAGAGTCACAGCCTGTCACAGGCCCCATTGGCCTCTTGCTCCATTTTTCTTACATTTTAGTCCCTGTAAGTCTTGGGTCTGAAAGCTGTGCTGTCCAATGCGGTAGCCACAAGCCCCATGTGGCTACTGAGCACAGGAGATGAAGCTAGTCTGAATTTGAGATGTGCTGCAGGTATAAAATACACACCAGCTTTCAAAAGGCAGGAGGAAAACAATGCAACACATCCCATTAATATTTTTATATCGATTACATGTTGAAATGATAATGTGTTGGATGCACTGGGTTAAAATGTATTATTAAAATCAATTCACCTGCTTTTTTTTTTTTACTTGTTTTTATGTGTCCGCTGGAAATTTAAAATGACATATATGGCTCACATTATATGCCTTTTCCAGTATAGAATATCTCTGCAACTCTTCCCCCGCCATGGGCAATTACCATTTGAATTGTGTCATATTAACTCCTTCTTATAATACATAACTGCATATTCCATTTATTAGCAATAAAACAATCCCAAGGTGGAAATAATTGATTATTTATATAAAGTACAGTTCACAGTAAAAATCTGAAATCATGGCTCTTCTACCATTTTAAAACACAGTTATTCCTCTCCATACCTAACCATTGCTCTGAGACTTTATACCCACTCCAATATTTGGCTCCTATTTTCCTCTACCTAAGGTACTTACAGTAACTTACAAGGTAAATTGGTCGTATTTGTTTATGTCACTTAATTCACTTTAAAACGAAATCTAACCCATTCATGTAAACCCTTTCCACAACTCTTTTTGCAAAAGGCTAAAGACTGCTGGCATCCTTAGCATTTCATAAAGGTCATTAGTTTATGGCTTTATTGGATAAATTACTTTTAAAAAATCTTTTAATTTAATTAAATAAATGGACTGTTAAAATTAATTTCCAGCAGGTATGGGACAAAAGGACCATAAGGCAAGACCAAGGGAATCACTCTAATTGGTCTTTTTTTTTTTTTTTTTGGCAAAGATACCACTTAAATTACTATTTTCTTAGCAAATAAGATGTATTAAAATTAAGTGAGAGTCTGATTTTAGATGTGTAGAATACATAGATATATAAGGTGAAACATATGCTTCCAGGTGACACTCATTCCACACACAGAGGAAAGTGAACGTTGAAGAAATTATGGGTCAATTCAGGTACAACTGAACAAGGAAAACACAATTCTGAAGCAAAGCTGTACGTTGGACTGCGCTTTCCAGTCTGCATATATACACTGATGTAATTCATCTGGTAACTGCACAACCTCCCACTCTTCCTCACCAATGAATGTAACTACTAGAGAAATTCCTGGGGGTCCTAGCCACTTCCCTGGAGCACTGTAGAAGTTCATCCTTTTTTGTCTTCCTTGTTTTGCTCTCCCTCCTTTTTCTCCATAAATTATTTCTACCGAAGGATCACCCTGTACAGGTCTGACTCTCAAGGAAGTAGATAACAAAATAGTACCCTCCCAGTGTGCTCACCCAATGCCTCATTTCCAGTATGTGTGAAGCAATCACTGGAGTTATTTCCATTTGGGTCATGGGACATGCAAGGACATGCTTTATAAAGTGGAGAAGAGGACAGATGACATCCTGGCACAGAGCCAGTGAGGCCTGGCTGTGGGCAGAAGTCTCAGCCAGTCATGAGAGAGAAAATACAACCCGTTAGTTTATCACAAGCCGGGGAAAACTCTGTTATCGTAAAACTCCACGACTCTTCTAAGATAAAAGTACGTAATAAAAATGGTGTGTCAGGGCATCCACGACTAACAAGTCCCTTGACACCTTTAAAAATACTTCAACTTTTCCATCTCTTGAGGTATTTTCTTCCTAAAATATATATGCTAAAATGTAGTTATGCCAACGTAGCTTCTGTCTCTGCTTAACTGCCCGCTTAATTCCATTCACTGACATTTCACAGGAGCGCTTAGAATTCACTGTATCTCAGAGATAAAATGAAGGCTTTAAAGAAATCACGTTTAACATTAGTAGTGATGAAAATAACAAGACAAGTGCCTTGCATATGGCAGGAACTATGCTGGGTCTTCCTGTGCATTTCAGTAAGAATAATGTTTGTGTCTCGCTAAACAGGAGACAAATACTGTAGACACCTCTAAGAACCTGAAAGCGAACTGAATTTGAAGCTGAGAAGGAAGCGTTCCATTTTTCTTTATGAACTCAACGATCAGAAGAGCCAACTATTTTCGAAACATGAAGCTGGCAGCACAAACACAAGAGAACCTTTGCTCTTGGTTTTAAAAATAAGACATATTCACAGCTGCCTCCTTCCACCTGACACTCAGAATAGATTCTAAGGTTTTCTACCTTAAAGTTTTGATTTGTGCTATCGTCAGCTTGATAGGTGAGAACATTTTCAGAGTGTATGTTCAGTGAGAGCCTTCGTCCACAGTGCTGTCAGGCAGTGGCTACTGTTGACTTAGGCTGGGCTTGATGAGTCCTGCCCTATAGTGAATGCTGACTTCCGGCAGTAAGAAGTTCCATGAACACACAAAATTAAGTGGAGCAAAACAGTACTCACTAGACTAGTTGGGGATAGGCATGAGGTCCAGAAGCATATAAATTACTAGGATACGAGTATTTCGAACGTATGCACAGGAGTCTCTGACAGTCCAGGAGTCCCAGAACACTGAAGCCCTGCAGCGCTGCTGGAGTGCCCGGATGAGAATGATTGCTAAATATGGTAATAAGCAGATTGCTAGCAAGAGTTAATGCTTGGCACACTGTTATGCCCACGGTGTTGCCCAGAAAATACCTATTGGATGAAAGAATGAAACTTCCTAAGGAACTTAGAAAGAGGCTTGGGACTCAAAAAAGCATAGGACCCGAGTTCAAACCCTCAGTCCACTTTCTTAGATACGTGACTCTGGTTAGTCATGTAAGCCATAAACCTCAGATTTCTCATTGGTAAAATACAGATGACATCACCTACCTCAGAGGCTACTTGTGACATTCACTCATTAGGTAACATTCATTCATTAGGTAACATTCATTCATTAGGTAACACCTGCAGTGCTTAGCACTGAGAGGCGCTCATCACGTTGCCCCTCTCACAGGTCTATTTTGTCCATACTACTTATTTTTTATTATCAATATAGAATTATAAATTCTTTTATTTATTTTATTATAAACTTTATGTACTATACTTTCTTATAAATATAGAAATTGGAGACTATTATAAATACTTTTATTATAGATTTTTTTTATTATAATACTTATAAGTACAGAAATTGGAGACTTATACCAAGATTTCACTTAAATAATCAACTCCAAGTTGTGTGTGAATTAATGAGATTTCAGTGCATTAATAACAGTAATAACCCAAAGTCTAATTATATTATCTAAATCACTTAATTTTTTTCTTCTAGTATATTTACAGTCATGTTTTAAGGCAATATTTAGAAATAACTTACTATACCAAACTATGCCTCTTTATTATCATATTATAATTACATAGTATAGATATTATATCATATATATCTTTACGTTGGAAGCAAATCTCGAGGCTTTCCTGGCGAACAGGTACAGAATCAGAAATAGCCATCACAATATTAAAGATAAACTCGGATGCATGTGAATACTGGTGTCTCAGAGCTTATGTTCCCACTAGGTACAGGGGTTTTTCTCATCAATTAAATTTTGATTCCATGGTAATCTGAAAATTCCAGATTTAGTTCAGAACACCTCACATTTGAACCATGGGCTCCTATGGAAATCACATTTCAAAGTTAGACCTAACATCAGAACAGCGGCTTGCTCCTGGGGTTCTATGATGATGTCTCCCCTCTAAGGTTCCTGGGCCTGAGGCCAACAATTAATTACACACATACACACACACACACACACACATACAAATCATTGGAAAAGCTTCCCATTGCCTTTATTTTTTTTAAAAAAGAAAAACTGTTAAAGAAAAAGCAGAAATATATTTTAATCAGTAAGCTCACACATTATCTACCCAAAACTGGTAGGTAATGCTTTCTAAGTCTAGGGGCATTTACAACTATTTACAACTTCCCTCTTGTTCAGGAATGTACTTGAAAAGCAGGTTAACAATCTGAGAAAGATTTCCAGTCATCTGGGATATATCTTTAAATATAAGTGTACATAAATACATGTGTCTGCATACATCTTTCCATAGAATATATATACACACACACACACACACTCGCACACACACTTGGTTGCATGCTCTGCCTGTCTCTGTCTCTCTCTCTCTCTCTCTATATATATATATACATTTGAGAGGATTATCGAACGTATTTATGATCTATGATATATATGTGTACATGTATATTTACATATATACATATATATATCACAGATGGTCCTTTCTAAATAGATATACACTGAAGTATTGTACATACACATGAACAGGTCTCTCCATAGGCTGAGAGCATCACATTTCAGGGGCAGCTATCACAGCATCAGGATCCCAGATTCCTCTTCCACACTGATCCACATCCGAGGGTAATGCTAGTGCTCTTTATCTGACTTAGCTTCACGTTTCCACTGTGTCTCAATTCCCTTTGTTACTTAATCTGCAGTCAGTTAGACCACACTGAAGCTAAAGGTACAGGTCTACTGGGAAGTATGTCCAGGCACCAATCATGGTCATGAACTGACACAGTGTACTTTGAAAACTGTCTTAGTCCTATCCACACTTCACTTAGCAAAGATAGAGACCTCAGTGCAAACAAGAGATCAAACTGAATTTGGGTCTCCCTTATAATATCTTAATAAATCAAAAAACTGTTAAAACATATTTTTAAAAAACTTTACCAAGAAACTTAAAAGAAATGGCTAGTCCCACACGAATGAATCTCAGATGCGTGAGCACTAACGAACCACGTGACTCTGCCTTTTCCACACAGGCCGATGTAGCATTTGTTGACCTTTAACTTGAAAGCCAGAATTTTTTTTAATCCTCTGAGCAGTGGATCAAAAGCCATGCCTTAGATTAAGTAATGGCTGAATACTATTTAAAAACAGTTGGGGTTGATTCCCAAAATAGGAATTTTCCATCTGTCGAAGCAAAAGGTCCCTGTAGATTCCCGCTATTGGCAAGGGAAACATGGGTCTATCTCAGGGTTAAAATTTCAAGTGAGCTTTCATTCTGCCCCCATTCTGATTTTTCCTAGTATGCCAGTGAAGTAGAAATTTTGAAAACTCATGTAACAACTTATTTGTGGAGTAAGAGGAAAAAAGAAAACATATCCTCATTTGAATGCCAAGGATTAGAACAGAATCAGTTGGTTGTCATTTAATATATCTTAAATTCTATTAATGAGTAGCAACCCAGGTGAAGAATCTCAGAGCTGAACTAGAAGTTACAGACTCACAGTCTTGCCCTCTTTTGTAAGGCACATACGTACATCTATAATATTCAACTTGGACAGATAACTACTGTTGCAAAATTACCAATGCCCTGACATGTCTCAGAGGATACAAGTAATTAAATTAAAAAGAAAGTGCAGGAAACGTTTTACTACCTTCATGTCATCAATTATGACTGTCACTTTCTCAAGCTAATTTTCAAAAAAGGCTCTTTTGAACCAAATGGCTACTCCTGCCTAATACACTCTTTTTTCCCCTCCCCTTTAACAGAAACCTCTGATATACTCTGTGATAATCATTATTTTCTTCCCTGGTGTTTTACTGAATTTTTAAATTAAAGTTTTTTCTTTGTCTTTTTTTGGTCTTAATTAAAGTTTGTATTTGGCTTCTTATGAATTATATTAACTGTCTCTATTCTCCCTTTATCCTCATCCAACTAGGGGTAGATTTTTCTAGCTGAGACTCTCCTTGCCCCTGAGTCTCTCTCCTGGAATTTTCTTAATGACATTGCCCTTCCCAGGGTTTCCTCACAATCTTTCCAAGTTCAAGACAGGTCATGTACAAGCTTAAACTTATTAGAAAGCTCATATTTCAGAAGCCAAAGATCAAATGGAGTACCAGAACCCACTCTAGTGGATATACTAGAAAAGAATCAAAACACAAAGTAAACAGGACCCATCACAAAACTACCCTACCTGGAATGCAGATGGCGCATCCGTTTCAAAAACTTCTTGGGGAGCTCCAGGTTTCAGGATGGCGGTGAACGCTAAAAGATGTTCTGGGCTGTTCAACGTCACTTGTGAGTTTAGTGTAGACATAGCCTTGAAGACTTTGCTTCCTTGCTCGTGTTAATTTTTTTAAAAAATAGATTCTACTGTGGTCTACTACCCACCTTTTTTATTGATCACCTGTACTCAAATTCTATCATCTGCCCTCTGTTTGTAGGTCCCCCATCCGACTGTCCACCCCAGATCTCTTCATCCTGTGGAATCTTAACTGTCGGTTATCTCTGCGGCATCTTCTGTGTGGCAGCTCATCAGCAATTCAAATGTAACTTGACCAAGATTGTTGTCTAAAACTTAGCAGGACTTTCCCCTGTGCTGCTCAGTCTTGTCATCTGACTCTTGCCTTCTAGCATCTTTCTCTAACTCCACTCTTGTTGATTTGCCCCTGCTGGCCGCAGAGCCTCTTCTTCAATCTTCTTAAGGGTGTATTTTCATGGAAGGTTTGACAATATTCTTAAATAACTTGTCTTTCTTTTGGAACCTATACGAAAAAGAGGGGTCCCACTTTTCTGATTCCTCAGGATCACATTAGCACCCTAGGTATACAAAGTCAGCGCCGTACCGTGTTTAACTGGCAGGCTGAAATGACTTTTCTATCATTTGGTTTATTAGCTGTGCCCAATTACACTGAACAAGAGAAACGGCACTCGACTCTGTAGTAGACACGAGGCAGCGTATGCCTCACACTTTTCGTTTGATGTTTATCACTATAACTGAAGTTATCAAGCAACATTCTATTGCACAATGCAACTTGATTTTCCCTTAGTTTTATTGAGATATATTTGACATATAACACTGTATAAGTTTAGGGTGTATAGTGGAATGATTTAAGTCTATTACAAAATGATTACCACAATTGGTTTAGTTAACATCCATCACCTCACATAGTTGCACATTTTTTTTTCCTTGTGATGAGAACTTTCAAGCTCTCTTAGCAAATATACAATACAGTGTTGTTAGCTATAGTCCCCATGCTGTACATTACAACCCGAGGACTTGTTTTTCTTATAACTGGAAGTTTGTACCTTTGAGCCACCTTCACCTATTTCCCCCACCCTTCCCAATGCAACTTTAAACAGACACTGTTTAAATCCTTTGGGTACTATATTTCCCAAAAGGTAGCACCCACAGAGCCAAGGAAACCAAGGGCCCTGGCATCTCAAGACGCAGCTAGACAGGAGCAAAATAGGCAGAATATGTACAAACTTTGGACATTATGGCCTTTAATGATTCAAAATGTGCCCATTCTTATTGAAATTGGGAGAGAAGTTATGATGACAATATGACATTCTAGAAAGGTTCTGAGGAACCAGATGTAACAGATTTTTTTTGTGAACCTAGACAGATCAGGAGTGGGTTGGCAATCTAAAAAAACAAGGGAAATAAGTAAATGACCAACAGATAGAAACCTCATTCTTACATCCTGAGTAGCGAATTCACTTTGAACTTGTCATGAGAACTGAATTCAGTTTATCTTCTCTATATCCTTACGGAAATTTTTAAGTGTGGTGAGGATCTTAGAATTCATTTATTCCCATCCTCTTGTTTTATAAGCAAGGAAAAGGAAACACACTGGGCAACCCCATCACTAGAACCACAAAGCCAGGTGGGAGAAGCAGTGAGCTCAGCAGTGAGCTCAGAATTCAGGGAACCTGCCTCCTCTGCAAGACCTGTCCATGTTCTGGTAACAACCTCCTTTTCCTCTCTCAGTTACGACATTTCTGCTCTTTCCATTTCAGATTTGAACCATCAAGCCCTTGTCTTTGAATCTTTAGGGGTTTTTTTCAGTCTTGTTTGTTTTGTTTTTTTAGATCTGGCCATTTTCCTGACTCAGGAGACAGGTGGCTGGGCAAACACATACCTGGTATGGCTCGGGAAGAACAACGTGATGCCTTTTAGTCTATCTTAGGTCTCGCTTATGTTGAGGCTCTACAGGTTAGGGGTGTTGTTGTTGTTGTTGTTGTTGTTATTGTTTTATTTCTTGGTTCCTGAACTCCTGAAACCATTTCCTATCATCTGCATGTATCCCTGCTGTCCCCATCCCGGGATTTCCCTTGCTCAGGATACAGTTTGAGAAGATGGTCTTGTCATCACTTTCATTATGTTACACATGATATTTTGTGTTGATTTAATCATCTTGGTTTCTTGATCCCAACCTGGAAACTTCTCTTCTGTGCATAACTGACCCTCCTTATTTTTCTCACCAAGGCTCCCTTCCCTTCTCCTTCAACATTATTATTGAGCCCAGGAGAGTCACATAGAAGGTTATAATCTCCTCCCTTTTTCCTCCAGACGGGATGCTGAGCTTCCAGCTGTATCTCCATCACCTAATAAATCAGTTTTAATTTCATTCAGTCACTTGGATTCTTCATCATCATGTTTCTCCTTTTGCATCAAATTGACTTTCTCATTTTTAGTTTCAAGGCTGAGGCTTTATTCTTCGCTTGTGAATCATCTGTTATTTAATTCAAAGTCAGACTCCTTCCCAAAGCTTCTCTTCCTTTTCCTTCCCATTGTTAACTTTCTGCAGTTATATTTGGATCGAATTTCTGTCTTGCTGATGATGTTGACCATTTGGGGGAGAGGTTTATCTTTCACTTGCTTGCTTCAGCATCTCCTGCATATTTTATATAAGATAAACATATTCTCAGGTCCGTAGACAGAGACATAGCTTCTAAGCCATCCCTCTAGTAACAGGCATGGGGTACATATAGGTATGCAGGGGGCTAGGACATGACCTCAGCTCAGATGCAGCCGTGTGTGTACAGGGCTGGATGAGATGTGGCTACATGGGCAGCTTCCTGGTCTACCTTCTCACTGTCCCATCTTGGTGTGTAGCCCAGCTCCTGGGCACTGTGTCCCACCTGCAGGAGGTCCTTAGTTAACATGTGCTGCTTCTCCCCACAGTAGAATGCTAGTGTGAGGTCCCTGACACCACCTCCACACCCAAAGCGTAACTGACCACTTCCTCCTCTGAGCCACCATGGAAACACATTTGTAATTTACTAGCATGCTCCTAATACTTGGAACCGCATCTGTTTCCCCATCCAGGTCCAAGGTCCTTGAGCGTCTGATTCCTATTTGGACCCTCATAGTTGCGACTTACAAGTGCTTAACAAATACGACTTCTATTTCCCTGAAACAACTCCTTTACTCGCAACACTGGGCCTCAATGCACAATTTTCATTTTGTAATACTGACTTTATGAGTAAAGACACAGCGTGACAAATTATCAGAGAAATCAGAACCATCCAGGGCTTACACGTTCACAGGTAAAATGTACTTTAGAAGATCTGTGCTACATACCTAGTATGATTAGAGAATATTTGAAGCATTTTGCAAGTATGGCAGTTGGCTTGGGAAGGGGAGGTAAGAAAGTCTATAAACTAAAGCAGTAATTCCTTTTTCTACCAATGATAGGTGGGCCAACCAACTGCAGGGTATGTGTCAGCTCTGAGAGAACCACACCTGCACCTGGAGTCCTGTGTGATCAGTTACACCTGCATCACGACTGCAGCCCTTCAACAGCTTCATTGAGACTGAATGCTTAGAGAAAAGCCAGACTAGAGAAATGGCAACAAGCAGCTTACACGAGATGGTAAGGAAAGAAAAAGCCAGGAACTAGGCTGCTTGGCCAAGCGGAAAATCCAAAATAAATGTCAACATCTGGACTTTGTTTCGACTGCGGGCAACTAGCACTTATTTAAGAAAAGTGAGTTTTCACCCTCACTGCTCGCCCCAGCGCACCCTCCCCCCATCACCAAATTGGCACTTTGCTTCCTCCATCACTGTCTCCTATTCACCCTTCCAGGAATTTGACCTGCCCAGTTGTACTCTTTAGATGCTGGAGGCTGCCTTTTCATCTACAGTTCAGCATTTGATCTTCTAGGTGTGATGTGAATGCTTGTTGAATTAATGAAGGTTGAGTATGTGCTATAACAGCAGACACTTAGCACTTCCTAACTTGCCAGATTTATAAATATTAACTCATTTAATCCTTCTTAATACAGACACTGCTCATTCTTCCATCTTATGGATGAAGAAAGTGAAGCATAGACAGGTTAAAGAACCAGCTCTTGGTCACATAACCCAAGCAATCTGGTTCTGGAGTGTATGTTCCTATGTTGCTTCTCTGTTTTACATATTTTAAGTAAAAATAATAATTCTTTAAAACAAAATGATCCCCCCACCAAAAAAAAGAAATGTGCCACTGTGAATGATGAATAAAACTACTTAAATACTAAAAGTAATAGGGCTTTATAGAATTTTTATGACAATACATGAAAGAAATATACTGGTGACAGCCTTGAAATAGCCCAATTGTGTCCTCTACTCCTTGGGAAAACCTATAAGCTTGCTGTTTGTGCTTTTTTAAATTAGATTTTATGTTTTATTTTTAGGGTCAAGACTCTAAATTTTGAAATGCTATTTAAAATGTTTAAATACTTAAATTATTTGCATTATCATCATTGATTTGCCTACTTCAATGGCATTTACAAAAATATAGTTATAAATATAGCTTTGAAATATTTAGGATACTTAAATTAATAGCATGAGATATCAGTTTACATCTAATGTCAAATTTTTTTGGAGGATCATATAAGCATATTCATTTCTTTTGTCTAATTATAGCAACTTTAAGTGCATTCATTATTTTCCTAGAGAAGTTATTTTTCCTAAGCATAAAGAAATAAACTCTCTTGATCACTATATCTAAAATGTAATTGAAAAAAAAATTTCCATATTTCAAAAAAGTTTTAAATAAAGTAATGACAAACTTCTCTGACCAAGATTAAGAAATACATATTATATTATAACTCAGTACCAACATAAGTGTACACATATTTATATGTGTATAAAAAATTTGTTTTACAAAATATTTAACCTTATAATACATGACACACTTTGATATTTCTAGTTTATTTCACTTAATTTTTTTTTTGATAGTTGGTTTTGAATCACTAAATTGATTTTCTCATCCATTAATGGGTCATTAATAGCTCATGATCTGCAGTTTTTTAAGACTAAAGAAGTGGATTCTGGAGTTCACAACTTCTCCCTTCGATCCTGGTAACAGCAGGTTACTTAGAGAAGCTTACTTGTAGGAAAAGGTATTTTATGGGCCTTAAAATACCTTCTCCTTATGACCGTCACCTCAGGAAGCCAGGAAAGGCAGCAAGTCAGTGTGGGGTGCACTTAGCCCATTTTCTAGCGACAGTGGCCTCCTGATTAATTATTTTGCAAATTACTCATTAAAACTTGGCTTTGCAAAGTTAGCCCTTGGTCCAGTTATTGCTGCCAGATTTCCTGTTTACACTGAGCTCAGTGTATGAGGTTATTGTCCCCACTGGAAAGTGCTTTAGACAAGGAAAAAGAGTGAATCAAACAAGGAGCCAGACTCCCAGCATCATTTCATGGTGCACCCTGGCAAAGAATGAGTGAACACTAAGTAACTGTAGGTGAGTCTGGGAGCCCGCTGCGGACATGAGCTGACCAAGATGATTCTATAGCAAATGGTCCAAAAGGTTTGATACAGAGGGATGATGCACTGCTTTCTCCTGGCAGTCACTGACAGCACAGCCCATCGGTAACTTCAAATACCTCTTAGAGAGTTTTCACAGTGAACATTTTCTACATTCCTAAACTAAGAGGCATGGTAAAGCATTCTGCCCCAGATCACGTGGATATAGATACCTGCTTCAATTACACTGGCTACTGCAGGCACACTTATTTTCTTAATTTTAGAGTTAAGAAAAGTTACAATAAAAAAAGCCAACTTGGGCTTCCCTGGTGGCGCAGTGGTTGAGAGTCCGCCTGCCGATGCTGTTTTGGGTCTTCATTGCTGTGCGTGGGCTTTCTCTAGTTGCGGCGAGCGGGCTTCTCATCACAGTGGCTTCTCTTGTTGTGGAGCATGGGCCCTAGAGCACACAGGCTTCAGTAGTTGGGGCACATGGGCTCAGTAGTTGTGGCTTGCAGGCTCTAGAGTGGAGGCTCAGTAGTTGTGGTGCACAGGCTTAGTTGCTCCACAGCATGTGGGATCTTCCTGGACCAGGGCTCGAACCCATGTACCTTGCATTGGCAGATGGATTCTTAACCACTGTGCCACCAGGGAAGTCCTTGAGGTATATTCTAATGTCTTTTTTGATTTCTTGTTTGACCTAATGGTTGTTCAAGAGCATGCTGTTTAATTTCCACATACTTGTGAATTTTCCAGTTAGTTTTTTCAAAGATAAGCAAAATAGACAAATACCTAGTTAGACTAAGATAAAAAGAAGACTCAGATAAAATCAGAAATGAAAGAGGAGTCATTACAACTGACACTACAGAAATAAAAAGGATCGTAAGAGACCACTATGAACAACTATACACCAACAAACTGGATAACCTAGAAGAAATGGATAAATTCCTAGAAACATACAGCCTACCAAGACTAAATTATGAAGAAATAGAAAGTCTGAACAGACCTATAATTAGTATAGCAATTGAATCAGTAATCAAAATCTCCCAAAAGAGAAAACCAGAGAAACACATGGCTTCATGGTGAATCACACCAAACAATTAAAGAAGAATTAGTGCCAATCCTTCTCAAACTCTTTCAAAAAATGGAAGAGGAGTGAACACTTCCAAACATTTCATGAGGCCAGCATTAACGCGATACCAAAACCAGATAAAGACACCACAAGAAAAGAAAACTATAGCCAATATCTCTGATGAATACAGATGCAAAGTTCCTCATCAAAATACTAGCAAACTGAAGGCAACAGCACATCAGAAGGATTGTACACCACAACCAAGTGAGATTTATCCTTAGGATGGAAGCATGTTGCAGTACATGAAAATCAATTAATGTGAGATACCATATTACCAGAATAAAAATCATAGATCATCTCAATAAATACAGAAAAAGCCTCTGACAAAATCTAACAGCTTTTCATGATAAAAATTCTAAACAAACTAGAAATAGAAGGAAAGTACTTCAACATAATAAAGACTAATTATGAAAAGCCCACAGGAAACATTATACTTAATGGTGAAAAACTGAAAGCTTTTCCCCTAAGATCAAACCGAAAATCTTCTTCACAGCAAAGGAAACAATCAACAGAATAAAAAGGCAACTTATGGAATGGGAGAAAATATTTGCAAACCATACATCTGACAAGGAGTTCATCTTCAAAATATATTAGGAACTCCTACAACTCTTTAAAAATGGGCTAAAGACTTAAACAGGCATGTTTCCAAAGAAGACATACTGATGGCCAAGAGATATATGAAAAATGTTCAATGTCACTAATCATCAGGGAAATGCAGATCAAAACCACAGTGAGACATCACTTTACGCCTGTCAGGATGGTTATTATATTAAAAACAAAACAAAACAAGAGACAACAAGTGTTGGCAAGAATGTGGAGAAATTGGAACCCTTGCATTCTGTTGGTAGGAATGCAAAATGGTACAACTGCTATGGAGAACAGTATGCAGCTTTCTAAAAAATTAAACGTAAAACTACCATATGATCCAGCAATGCCATTTCTGGGTATTTATCCAAAGTAATTGAAATCAGAATCTTGAAGAGATATTAGCACTCCCTTGTTCGTTGCATCACTACTCACAATAGCCAAATGTGGAAACAACCTAAGTGTCCCTTGACAGATGAATGAATAAAGAAAATGCAGTAGATACAGACAGTGGAATACTATTAACCTTTAAAAAAAGAAAGGAATTCTGCAATATGTGACAACATGGTTGAACCTTGAGGACATCATGCTAAACGAAATAAGCCAATCACAGAAGAATAAATACTGCATGATTACACATACATGAGATATCTAAAATAGTCAAATTCCTAGAATCAAAGAGTGGAATGGTGGTTGCCAGGAGCTGGAGGTGGAAGAAATGGGAAGTTACTAGTCAACTGACATAAAGGTTCAGTTAAGAAAGATAAATAAGTTCTAGAGATCTTCTGTATAACCCTGTACCTATAGTCAACAATACTGGGCTGTACACTTAAACTTTTGTTAAAAGGGTAGCTCTCATGTTAAGTGCTCTACCCACAGTTAAAAAAAAAAATAGAGCTTCAATCAGCAAAAGTTTTTCTGGGCAGGACGACATGCAAATGAGCTAGTTTCTCTCTCTCCCTTCCCCATAACACCCCTAGGAGATTACAGACCAAACTTTTTGCTTATCATGTAGTTTTTTGTCAAGAGGTCACGCATTATATATATAGGTGACTCATCTTCACCTCAGATGAAGTACAGCTTCTCCACTGATGCCAAAGAGCCTTTTCTAAATTGCCACAGGGTCAAGTATATGATCAGGGTGCTCAGGGATGTCAACCCATACGCTGCAGCCCTTAAAACCATGAGTCATTACTAAAAGGTACCAAGCTCCGGTCCTACGTCATATCAAACCCACCAGGGAAGCTTGGCCTTCCTTATGTCTAACAAATCAACCCTGCTTAAGGGTTAACCCTATTTCCTCTTGATTGGTTCTCTAAGAAACCAACTTTGAACGTCACACAATTGAGTACTCAATTTTCCATAGTTTAGTTGGTTCCTTGTTTCTCTTATGTTCATCTCCTCTATTCCGTGGTCTTGCGATTTTCTTGTATCACCTCCACCTCTCTCAAGCAACAAGCAGCACCCACCTTACATCTCTGGTCTAATCATACGATTTCCGGGCCTACCTGGCGGGTGCTAGTGGGGAGGTGAGTGGAGTCTAGGATGCGAGCAGGTTCTGAGAGTGAGGCCCTTGAGATCCAGGGAAACCGACACTCTTCCAGAATTACCTATCAATCAGCATAAAGATTGTCTTTGATCCATTGTAAAGTCTGAGAAAGCGGTTGTCTGCAACACTGTAATATCAAATTCATGCACCAGGCCACAGTATGCTTGTGGGAACATACCTAATAAAGATTATTTAGAAGGGATTATAAGGCTATGGGCCTTTAAAATTATTTCTAGTAAACGGTATATTATTTTGCACCAGTTAATTTCTAAATACCTTACGACATGATGTAGGTCTAAACAGAAAACTAACTTTACAGCACTCTAACGCCCTGTAATCCTCATGTTGGTGTCTTGAGACACATTTTCGTGCACAGAAAGTCACACTGGGCACCTTCCTTCCAGACATTTAGGATAGAGGTATTTACTGGTCATATGGGTTCAAAATGCAACACACTTCTGTGGGCTGAAAAGTTACAATATAAATACTACAGGGAAGCTTTTCCTGTACCTTATGTTTCAAAACATGGTTAATTAGTATTATATAAAAATAGAGTATACCCCAAATGGTAAATTTGGTGAATCACTTACTTTTATACTTTCTGACACTAATATGTAAATAAAATTGCTTCCTTGACCAAGAAGACACTAAACCAAACAAATATAGTACATGTGGGAGTGAAGAAAATAAATCTGACATTTTGCCTAGTTCCTCGATCTGACTATTTATTATATTTCTAATTATACAGCATGGACAGGGCTGTTTTAGGCTGGAATGCAAAATTAGTGAGAAGAGTTCATTTCCTGGGTAGAGTCAGAGCATTTCCTGAAGTATCATTAATCTGTCTTTTTTTTTTCTCTCTCTCTCTCTCAAGACATACAGCGCAATGTCTTTTAGTTTAATGATACTAGTTTCCAGGTAATCAAATTAGAAATGCAGAAACATGGCCCGATGTTGCTAAGCCAGTATGGTCTAGCTGATTACATCTTCCTTAGGTGAGTTTCAGAATCACTAGGATGCTACTTAAACATACATACACACACTCGAAAATCGTTCTCTGAGATTCATCTCCCCCTCGCTGCCGATCTCACTAAGGCATTCTCATCAAAAGTCATATGCGATGAAATTATCATCCCCCATCAGTAGAGCAGATAAAGCGAACTCAGGTGCCTAAGTGCCTTTCCCTGACCAATAATGATGATGCTGGGGCGGTCACATAACTCATGTTCTTTCTCTGACCTATTGAGTTTTCACTTCATCTCAGTAGCTTACCTAGATTACACAGGCTCCCATCTGGACCAGCTAAATGGCATTATGATGAGGCTCTAATTTTCAAACCTAAGATGTAAAGGGACGGTTTAGAACTATCCTGTGAAGTTCATTAGTGGAGAAAACGAAATACTTCTTCTGGTCCAGGATGGTTTGGGGACCTAAACTATCTGGTTTACACCTGCACAGTAATCAGTTTTGTTGATCAACTGCCGTATCTCCAGGTGACCGGCATTTGTGAAGAAAAAAAAACTGTAAGCAACTCTAGTCGGGAACTGAAAAGGGAAAAAAAAATTAAATGCTGCTCTAGGACAAAAGGAGAAGATGCTGTGGTAACCAGATTTTTCTCTCTAACTGAAATATGCTTCCATCAAATTACACAGCATCTAATTATGCTATTTACATCCCCTGCCAGAACAACTATACAGAAGTTCAAAGCAAGCAAACTGTAGATGTGTACATCTACGGTCTAAAGGTGTCCACTTGCAATGCTGAAAAAAGCATCGTGAAATAAATATATATTGGAAGAGGTGTATGAAATACGGAGATACTGTCTCCATTCCATGAAAGAATTAATTGAAAATAAATAAAAATTACTCTTTTTGATTGTTAAGCATGTACTAGAAAAGATTCTTTTTGTAGGGATATATACACAGAAACCAATTCATCAAGCCATTTAGTGTGTGGCCAATAACTTAAATATGGGAGAAACACAACTCTAAATATATTTAAATCTCTCTGTACTTACTAAAAAGTTACACTGACACGCATAGTGATGTGAACTCTTCAAAACTCCCATTTTATTTTCCCTTAGGTCCTTATTATTTGCATTATTTTATCATTCATGTTATTTACACTACAACATGTACAACATAAATTAAGCCAAAACTTTGGGTCAAGGTACAGTTGGTAGACTGACTTCAGATGAAGCTGGATAAGGGGCTTTACACTTGCAGTTTCTAAAGAGCTCAAAAGTTTTAAATTGCAAGATATATTTTATAATTTTACCAATGTTATAATAATGAACTAAGAAGCTATTCTTTAACCCAAATCCATTTTGAGAATAATTAAAACCAATAAGCATCATTCCCCTGAACTAAATGTTGTCAAGCCTGGGACTTCCCTGGTGGCGCAGTGGTTGAGAATCTACCTGCCAATGCAGGGGACACGGGTTCGAGCCCTGGTCCAGGAAGATCCTACATGCTGCAGACCAACTAAACCCGTTCACCACAACTACTAAGCCTGAGCTCTAGAGCCCACGAGCCACAACTACTGAGCCATGAGCCACAACTACTGAGCCCGTGTGCCACAACTACTGAAGCCCGTGCACCTAGAGCCCGTGCTCTGCTACAAGAGAAGCCACCGCAATGAGAAGCCCTTGCACCGCAATGAAGAGTAGCCCCTGCTCGCCACAACTAGAGAAAGCCCGCACACAGCAACAAAGACCCAACACAGTCAAAAATAAAATAAAACTAAATCTTAAAAAAAAAAAATGATTAGCAGGAGGGAATTTAGCCAATCAGATAGTGCAAAATAAAAGTTACTTAGAATCTCCCCTTTAAAATAAGGTTGAGGGCTTCCCTGGTGGTGCAGTGGTTGAGAGTCCGCCTGCCGATGCGGCGACACGGGTTCGTGCCCCGGTCCAGGAGGATCCCACGTGCCGCGGAACGGCTGGGCCCGTGAGCCATGGCCGCTGAGCCTGCGCGTCCGGAGCCTGTGCTCCGCAACGGGAGAGGCTACAACAGTGAGAGGCCCGCGTACCAGAAAAAAATAAAAAATAAAATAAAATAAAATAAGGTTGAGCCTTGTCTACAATACTGATAATAATGTTGATATGAAGACATTAATAGAAAACATTTTTTTTTTTTTTTTGGCTGCATTGGGTCTTCATTGCTGTGCATGGGCTTTCTCTAGCTGCGGAGAGCGGGGGCTACTCTTCATTGTGGTGCGTGGACTTCTCATTGCAGTGGCTTCTCTTGTTGCAGAGCATGGGCTCTAGGTGCGTGGGCTTCAGTAGTTGTGGTGTGGGCTCAGTAGTTGCGGCACGCAGGCTTAGTTGCTCCGCAACATGAGAGATCTTCCCGGACCAGGGATTGAACCTGTGTCCCCTGCATTGGCAGGTGGATTCTTAACCACTGTGCCACCAGGGAAGCCTGAAAACTTTTAAAAATAAAAATTTCATAGCTTTATTTCTTTTTCCTGTATGTATATTTGGTCAATTCATCACAGTGTGTGACAATAAAGGACGGTCCTTAAACTCTCAAAACCTAATTGCATATGAAAAGGACTTGATTATGACTTGATTTCATTCTTATTTATGTCATTTCAGATCATTCTTTTTTTTTTAAAGATTTTTTTGATGTGGGCCATCTTTAGTCTTTATTGAATTTGTTACAATATTGCTTCTGTTTTGTCTTGGTATTTTAGCCACAAGGCATATGGGACCCTAGCTCCCGGACCAGGAAGGTCCTCCACCCCCTGCATTGGAAGGTGAAGTCCTAACCACTGGACCACCAGGGAAGTCCCAGATCAGTCATTCATAAAAAGGAGACTCTGTTTAATTTATACACGTCATTCAAGCACCCATTCTTTCCATATTGACCAATAGCAATACTCATGAGGAAATTATATCCCTAGTGGAAAACAAAATAACTATAATCAATTCTCACTATACTTATGAGCCAAAAGATCATATACTTTTATTTATTTATTTATTTATTATAAATTTATTTATTTATTCTTGGCTGTGTTGGGTCTTCGTTGCTACGCGCGGGCTTTCTGTGGTTGCAATGAGCTGGGGCTACTCTTCGTTGCCGTGCGCAGGCTTCTCATTGCAGTGGCTTCTCTTGTTGCGGAGCACGGGCTCTAGGCGCGTGGGCTTCAGTAGTAGCAGTGCGCAGGCTCAGTAGCTGTGGCTCGCGGGCTTAGTTGCTCCGTGGCATGTGGGATCTTCCCAGACCAGGGATCGAACCCGTGTCCCCTGCATTGGCAGGAGGATTCTTAATCACTGTGCCACCAGGGAAGCCCCCCATATACTTTTAAATTACTCTTAGTAGGGTGTATTTTAGAATTTAGAATCCTGCAGGTGTATTTGGACTTCCAGCCGTTTGGGGCTATAGCCAGAGCTGTGGGAATTTATGCCCACTTGAGCCAAAATAATAAAGGTTCGTTCACAGAGCCAAACTGGCAGCCACTTTGCCCAGTTCTGCTACGTAGTCCAGCATCTTCCCACAACCCTCAGACCACGCTGGGAGTGGACAGTATCACGTCCCACACACACACTGCTAAGCCTCTCTCCGATTCTGAGCAGCCTCCCTCTGGTTCTGTGATTTCTTGGACTCCCTGGGTGCTCAGGAAGGTGAGGATTTGGGTTTAAAAGGCCCCCTAACCCCAGTAGCTGAACTTGGAGGTTTAGAACACCTCAAGCTTTGAACTTAGGGGTTTAGAACACCTCAAACTTCTTCCCTTCTAGGACAACTTGAATAAAGCTTAGAGTCAGCAAAGGGGAGGCTATTTTAAACGGGAGAGGAAAATTAGAACCACGGTTCTTAAACACTTTTTAGCCATGGGTTCCTCTAAGATCTAAGAACTTGATCAAAGCTATGGACTCCAAAATAATAATAATAATAATAAAAGGAAAGAATACCTACATAATTCACGATTTGTGTGAAACACAAATTTCTAGGGAGAAGTCATCAACGTCCTGAATCTCATCCAGGATGCAAATGAAATCAATCCTGCCATGGCCATCTCCCCAGGTCCCTTGATAGCTTTGAATCGTGTTCCTTGTTTTCTAGTCTGGGGTCCAGCTGGCTTGGCACCTCGCTGGTCGGTGAGCCTGGGGCGCTGTGTCGGGTGGGATAGGAGGGGGGTGGTGCGGAGGGGGGCACAGATCTGGGCCCCTCTCCCCGTCTCCTAATTGGCATTCCTCACACTCAGTTTTGGCTGAAAGCTTAGGAGACTGTGCCAGCTCTGACTGGTCTTCTACTAAATAGGGGTAATTCACACAGAATTTCTTTTCAACACTTCCAGGATTCCTTTCCGGGGCTAAGGACATGATCCAACAAGAAATCGAGTCCAACGGTTTCAGCAAAATTACAATTAAAAGCACATACTAGAATGTGTTTGTGTCCAGTGGCCATTTCTGTTAACAGTTTAACAAACACCGAGGAGAAACCGAAAACATCCAAAAGCCACTCATCCCATATGCACTGGCCTGTAAGTGCTGGTAAACGTCAGTGTCTGGGAAGGCTTTTAATGTTATCGACAGCTTATTCAAATAGGCTGGAGTGGTCCCACAGGGCCTGAATCACTACGACTGCTGAGGAATAAGCCACTCATACAACAAGATGGGGAGAAATCTCAGAACTGAGTGCTGGGCTGTTCCTCAATCAAAATGGCCCTTCTCAGCATCTGTGACGTAACCAGAAGGCCGTAACCCTTTCTTCCAGTTACAACCAACTAGCCGCGGGAGTGCCATGAGAGCCAAAGCATGGAATGGCTTCCTTTAAGAAAAAACAAAGACCAAAAACCTGTTAAATAGGTAGTGCTGCTTCAGGAAACTTTAACAGCTGTGATGGTGGCAGAAAATACCGTGGTCTCCAAGTTTGTTCTTTCAGATACATCATACGTCCTCCCTGAGAGGACAAAAATGTCAGGGCATTGTCCAGAAGGAAAGAAGGGGGAGAAGAGATCTGACAGTGCTGACAGGAGGCTTGAAGTTGGGGGAGAGAGGACCAGACGGTTGAAGCAGCTGCCCGCGCTGGCCAGGGAGGAAAGGATGCCACATGCACGGGGGCGCACTGGGTGCCCAGTGATTTCGAGGCTCCGTGTTCCTCGGTGGAGAAGGTAAAAGAATAAAAATATCTGCGGCTAGAGAATGGTGACTCTGATTCATTTTTTAAAATGTGTATTTGTGTGTATTATGTCTGTATATAAATACACATATAAATACACACAGATGTGTGTGTGTATAGAGAGTTTTTTTTTTTTTTTTTGCAGGAGGATGGAGGTAAGATGGCAGACTGAGGAAAGAGGAGATCAAGACAGTGTTAAAAAAAAAAAGGAATATCAATTACTTAGAACTTATTTGAAGAGCTCTGATAGGCTTTTGGAAAATCTAGGTAGCAAAAGGCAATTTATATGTTCCTGGGTAAAACGTCTGGATAAGGAACCACGAAGGCACAGTAAGTGTCTGATTCTACTGGTATGAAATATCTTGCTTAGTACTCTTCACAGTGAAGTCATGGGGGGTTTCAGAGACTGATACGCTCAAACTGCAGGATCATAAAGACAGGCTGGTTGCCTGTCTGTCTGGCAACCAAATTTTGGCTACCCCATTGCTCATTAGGCTCTGAATCAGGGGCTAATCAGGGGAAATAAAAGGAGGAGAAACTCCAATCAGTCCATTTGTGAGCAGCTCTAGTCGAAAGATGGACGAGAAGGAGATTTAAACTATCATGAAGTTTGGTTCTTATCTGTGGGTTTTAATTATCTTTGGATCTTGGCTCCCAGGGGAAGCAGCAATTGAGAGCCAGCTATAGAAATGGAAATTATAAGATGGGGAGGATGTCAGCATTCTGAACGGCAGATGGTCTTGGTTTTAAGAGGCCAGTTGGCAGTGTTGTGTGTCTCCTGACGTTTATCCATCAGAAGAGGCAAGGCAGAAAAAGCTCATTTGCAGTTCTGTGTCAGAGCCACCAGGATGACACTGAGACCTCTCAGTAGATAAACAGTAGGCGGCTCATGATGACAAGGGTACCGGGCAGAGCTAGGAGTCCAGATGCAGACCTCTCCTCCCGCTTTGCAAGGGAAACCGCCTGGGGCCTTAAAAACTCCACAAGGCAGAGAGTGTGTTTTGTATAGAGATGGACAAAGTCCTCAGCCTTGGGGCTAAGTGGAGGCTTCTCTAGTGTCTCGAAACACAAGGACCAAGGTCTGATGACTTTTTGTCTAAAAATCTGTGTAATGGTTTACTGCCATGGAGAGATATTCGGGATAAATTGTGCTATGTGGAAAAGCAGCTTATAAAACAGTATATTAAATGATTCCATCTTGTATACAATATAGCTATACATGAAAAAAGAAATCTGGGAGGAAACATGCAAAAATGCAAACTGATTCTATTTTGGAGGTGTGATTATGGACGGTTTTAATTTTCTCCTATTTGCTTAATTAAATCTTTAAAATCTTCCACGGTGAACATATATTACTTGCCTAATAAAACATATTTTAACACACATTAATATTAAAATGTATTTACTGTATTTTAAACACATTAAAATGTATTAATGAGGTATCACGTACCCATGGTATTGAACCCGTGAGAATAAAAAAGTAATTTCACAACTGACTTCTAAAAACTTCTACGGATGCCCCAGGATCTCCTTAAGGAAAGGTCTGGAGGAATACAATATAGGTTTCACTGGCTACAATATATTTACAAGAATGTTTAAGGTCATGGAACTCGTAATTAAATGTACTCTTTCTATATAGTTATGGCTTCAAGAGTACACTAGAGGTACTAGTGGCAACCAAATTTTGGCTACCCCATTCCTCATGTCTAGAACACTCTCTTCTCCCCCAGGACCGATCTTTTCTTCCCTACACAGAGTGACTGGATGTGTGGGAAGCAGCAGAAGTTTTCTTCTCACTTGAGAAGATAACTGATCCAGGGCTCAAAGGATAGCAAATCAAGATGATAATTCCCCAGTTTTGGGCACCAGAGTGTTGAGTGAAACCTTTCCTCCTGTTTTACTTTTGGTGGATTTAATTCTAGTGTTTTGCTGAGGGGGTGGAGGTTCCCACAGGGAATAGTGCCGCTCTGGCCCCTCCCTTTTGAAGTGCTTCCTCTTCCACTTCTGCTTCCCGCTCATCCAGTCACTCTGTGTAAGGAAGACAAGATCAGTCCCGGTGGAGAAGAGAGGCTTCTAGACTGGACTTAACCGAGGTCAGTAAAGAAGCTACTGTAGATGTGCAATGGTGAATGGCTAGGATGGAGTGGTTGCCATGGCAATGGACGTGACTGGGCTAAATCTGAGAGACAAAGAAAATACCTGGGACTTTGATGAGACTGTTATTCAGCCATTTTCCACAGCAACAAAGTCAGCAGTAGCAACAGGCAACCAACCACTCTGATCAGGCCATTAGGGTGCCTGATACTTTATACATACATATTCTCTTGCAAACCCACAACAGACTTGCCCAGTAGAAATGAACGGCCCCATCTTACAGAGGAGGAAGCTAAATTTGAGGGATGTTCAGCACACCCCATGAGAGCATAATGTCGGTGCTTAAATGCATAATTCTGGGGTCAGACACTCTGGGTTCTTCTCTCAGCTTCTTCACTTGCTATCAGGGTGACACAGGGCAAAATACCTAACCTCTTTGTTGTTCAGTTTCCTCATCTGTAAAAGAGAGATAGTAACAGGGTCAACTGCCCCGGGGGCTGTATGGGGATTAAATGGCATAAGGAGAGGACGGAGAGCCTTTAGCTCCGTACAAGCCACAGAGCCACCTTCAACTGGCACTGATGCACTTCTCATTCCATGACAAGGGGATGGCAAGCCCAGGTCAGTCTGAGTCAAAGTTCTTTCCATCCCCCAAACACACCGGATATAATGTAGCCACAGCTCCAGGGGCCTCCCAACCTCTATTTTGATCCTTTCGATGGTCCAAAAGGTCATTCTCCAGCCACATGCAACACTCATAGAGACAGAGTTTCCACCTCCACTTCCCAGAGAAATAAGGAAAACAACGCTGAAGTGAACATTTTATGAGGATTGAGACCAGGTTTCACAACCTGAACTACTGTTTCAGGTAAGTGTGTTTTTAAGAGAAACAACTAAGGTAGAGACACTGTCTAATGTGCTACTAGCATCTCCAAGTGTCCAAACTGCAGTCTTTTGTCAAATTTGTTTCTATCATCTGGAAAAACAAGTAAGAGAAGAAAATCCTGATATGTAATTCTGTCTCAAGTGGTTTCTGAATAAAGCCCCTATGATTTCTCTTCTCCAGTGGTGTTTCAAGGATGGTGACTGTTATTTTTGGTTTATTAGTGCAACAAATGAACAAGCAGTCAGTGGATATTGAATTCCAACTTCCCAAATTACTTTTGATCTTTGTCAAAGCACAGACTGACTACACCTTTAAATGGTGGTAATCAATGTGTGTGTTTCATGCTCTGGGCCTATCATGTGATGATCTAACATTTGTACATCAATGTCCAAAATGTCTGCTCCTCTCCTCAACCCCTGGAATATGAGATCATGCCACACATTCCATATTCATGTCAACCCCTTAGGTATTTTAGATAAGTTTTCATTAGCTACGTACTTTCTCATTCTGCCATTCTGCCCTTTAGAATTGTCTTATTATACTTCATTATTGAAATGATGATCAGTTTTCTGTATTCCAATGCATCTTCTTTTGTAAGATGACAAGAATATTCAGAAAAATCTTCACTGACTTCAGATTTAGGATAAAAACATTACTTTGTTTTCTTTCCCTCCCTCCCTCACTCCCTCCCTTCCTTCCCCTCTTTTTCTTTTTCATTAAGACTTTATTTTTTAGAGCAATTTTAGGTTCACAGCAAAATTGAGGGGAAGGTACAGAAATGTCCCATATACCCACTGCCCCACACACGCACAGCTTCCGTCATTATCAACATCTTCCACCAGGTGGTATATTTGTTACAACTGATGAACCTACATTGACACATCATCATCACCCAAAGTCCATTGTTTACATTACGGTTCACTCATGGTGTTGTACATTCTGTGGGTTTGGACAAATTTATAATGACATGTATCCATCATTATGGTATTTCTTTTTTTTTCTCCAACATGTAACACTATGGCTTATAGGAAATTTATCACAATATTTGGTTATGACCAAAATATAAGTTATTCTTTTTCTTACTGTTTTCTCTTCAAACTGTTGTTCTATTGTTCTAGCAAGCTTGATTAAGTAATTGATTCTTTCTTCAAAAGCTGCATTGCTTATCTGTATGTGTTAAATTAAGTTCACTAATCTAAATCAAAATCTGTAATTTCTATACTATTATTTTTAACCTGCCTAGCTTTCAATCCAACATCAGAGAATTTTAATAATGATCATTTGTAATAGATTTTTAAATTTAAGACGAGGTTATCGTCATGTCTTCCATTTGTTAAAATTTCAGTTTTGATGTTCTTGATTCCTTATTCCAGATGATTCAACTATCAAATTATAAGGTATTTGGTGAGGCTTTTATTCATAAGTCTTTGAGCCACAGAAGGATGGGAATTCCTGTGTCAACCAGTCAAAGGATATTTTTAAATTCAGCAAGTAGTTATTAAGCCCCTGCCATTTGCAGGCAGTTTTCAAGGCTCCAGGGCTGAAGAGATAAGCAACGGTATGCCTCTTTCCACTCCACCCCCAAAAGAGAGCAATTCAAATTCATAAAGGTTAAAGTTAAAATAGAATGCAAATACCTAGAACAGCTCCAGGAAGGCTGCCGCCCTCCCCTCACCCTCCCATATGGGATTTCACTTATAAGTATCAACACAGAGAAAGAGCTCCAGGAAGCAAAGGACTCACTGATGAGTGAGAAATACCTGAAAGCAGGATACAGGTTGATGTAATTGTTCGTTACATTTCTTGGACAATTCAATTGTTTCTGCATATTATCTCATTTGACTGAATACTCCATTTTTACATGGGCCTAATTCATGTAGCAAATCAGAGGTGAAAAGGCCATAAAAGCCTGGATTATAAAATGTACGTGAGGTTAAGAGATAATGCGTCACTGGTGTGGATAAATCCAAAGACCATCCTGAGCAACATAGCCGGGCAGAAATGCTTTCACTGGCCAGTTTAGGCTACCATTGCTAGTTTAATTAAAGAGTTATGACATCAGTGTGGAAACACAAAGGGAGAGCAGCTGTGTTCCAGTGAAAACATTTCTGCAATTTCCATCAACACAGATAAGCTCCTACACGAACACAAAAGAGATGTGTGCAAAGTCACAAACTAGGAGGACCTGTACGCAGAGGGCAATCGCAGAGTTTTCACGGAGAAGGAATTACCCTTCTTAGATGATTAGATTGCCCTCCTGTTTATGTTTTCAGTATTGTCTCTTAACGTGCATGGTCAAGATTTGAAGGAAAAGTCATAGGACTTTGAAGACGTTATAACCATTAACCAACCACGTGAAGAAGAGTCCCGAGGCTGAACAGAGGAACAACTCCATTACTTTACTTCACTGGGAGTCCAGACACGCCCACCCTCAAGCACCCCTGCCATCCATCATTAAGAGTAATGCCTTGAGTCTAACCCCAGGCCCAGCCCACACGTGGCCATCCTTCATCAGTGCCCTCAAAGCAGACACTTGTTAAACAGGAGGCTTTAAACATTCTATGCCTAGACTTGTTTCCCCACACGTCCTGTTAATTGCCTTCCAGTAACCCTCTCCGGTACCGTGCTTTCATGCGTGTGTAAATCATCCTTTTGTCTGATCAATACTGACGTGCGGTTGAGAAGAAAAGTATGTTTCGTGCTATTTTGAGTGACTCACCCTTCGAAGCCTACCCCTGAGCACACCATTTGCAGCGCACAGTTCACGTCCCAACTCCGATTTTACTCTGAGAAACAACCTTTTACAAAATTGCCTGTAACTTTCATGCTTCCTGACTTTTATTGACATTCCACATCCACGGTGGATAAGGAGTTACCCCAAACATTCAATTATCGGAGAGATTTTAAGATCTTAAAGCTGAAGATGTATTTGCTTAAGGGTTCATTTATGTCTTTAGAGACTTCCATGTTTTTCCTCCTCTTCGTCCTGGGTGATTCATCTTTCCTCTGGGGATCCTCTAGGCAGCGTAGAGTTTCTCATTTTTTTTCTTTTTCTGAAGATGAACAGTACACACCTGACCGCAGTATCCATCCAGCAGAGACTGACCGTGAGCATGGTCGGACCATCTGGCACCAGGACTCAGGTTTAATGAATGTTTACTGGATGAGTACCACGTGTCAGATCCTGAGCAAGGCGCTTCCGCACATATGGCTGCACCTGGGCCTAATTCATTAACTGACTATTTTAAAAAATCCCCTTGTACTAACCATGCCTTTTATTTTCTGTATCCTGATCTTTTGACATCTTGGGGCCTTGAGAACCCTGGAGGGACTGCTCCTCCCAGGGTAAGCCAATGCCTAGAGATAATCAACTTGCCTTCCCGCAAGCCTTTCCATATGCAAACCGCCTACTTATTGGCTCTCACACCTCGGGCCACTCTCCACCTGCCCTTGTCTCCTCAGGGCCAGGCATCAGCCTACTGGGAACAGCCCCACTGTGGCAGAGCCTCTGAAATTCTTCAAACTAGCTAATCCCAAAACTGCTTACTGCGCCTTTTCTGTTCCTTCCAGTGGAACCACAATAAAGACTCTTGTCCACATTTTCCTCTCCCCTCTACCCCCACTGCGTGATATACCAAGGCTCCTGCTTCCAGCAGGCTGTGAGTATAATAAAATTCTTCCACTATGACAGTCATTTCCATGTCTGCATGTCTCACCACACCTGGTTAAAACAAATCCTGGGTACCACTAAAACATCCCAGAGAATCACAGAATCATAGAATTGGCAGGTAAGATTATTTTGTTTTTGTTTGTTTGTTTCATTCTACCTTCTTTGCTCAGTAAAAACAAGTGTTAAGTCTTTTTTTTTTTTTTTGTCTTTTGTCTGGCCCATATTAACAACACTTAATAAAATTGTATGTAAGCTCTTTAAGTATGTAACCAAAACGATTTAATTAATTATTATTTTTTCCTGTGTGAAAGAGCCAGCTCTGGCCTATGTGCCAAGTCCCTTCACAGCCTCCACTGCCACACCACACTGCCACACCTGTTTGTGGAGGAAGGGTAACCAGCCTCTGCTCACAGCACTTATCCTCTCCCCGAACAAGCAGACTAAATGAATCTGAGGAACTCAGGAGTGACACTGGTTTGTTAGATGTGTTTCAAAGGTCCCACATCTCCCTGGACTGGAATCTGGGTGTGTCTTTGCAAGTCCAGCTATTACGTTCATAGACCTGGGGTGATTTGGACAGTGCTAATTCACTTCAGTCCTCAGGACAGCTCCAGAGATTTTGCTGCTACGTCAACTTCTCTGCCATCCCTCCTGCTGGCATCTTCATCCAGCTCCCTGGCCCTGGCCTAGACGTGCATTCTGCTTGACCAGGAGCAATAAGGAAGCAGGGGCACCGGCAGATGCAGGTCTGCCTTGCCCATCAAGGTTTTCTCTTTCCTTCCTTCCTTCCTTCCTTCCTCCCTTTCTTCTTTCCTTTCTCTCTCTCTCTTTTCTTTCCCTTTCTTTTTTTCCTTTGTCTTTTTCTTTGCCAAATGTCAAAATATAAAGACGGCCTCTTTGAGGGGTTAAAAAGCAGACTGTAAGGCGCGGCCTTTAAGTAGACATCTATTTTCTTGGGGATGTACATCCAGACAAGGTCACCAGCACTGAGTTTCTGTTTCAGAGGAGCCTACTGAAGGAAAAGGTATTTACCTGTCACCTGGTACGTGTTACATCTATAACAGGACAAGTACATGAAAATGAATGAAGCATAAAATTCAAGCAATTAATGATTTTGGATCATACAAAAGAACCAAGATGTAAGTTGTTATAAATTCCTTCAGTGGTCAAAGATCAATAAAAGCTACACTGGAATTTCTTCTACCAGAAACTAGTTCTGCAACGGCATGAAATATTTTGTATTGGGCTTTGTAAATAGAAAAAAAGGACTTAATGTTGGCCTGTATTCTTTCTCTGTGTTTGGCATTTCTGTCAATGTCTTCATTTTAAGAATATGTTTCCTAACCGGCAGGAGAGCCGTGAGCTGCCTCACGTGTCTCCATGTCTTCCGAAGGGGATATTCATTCACTCGTTCTACGGATATTTATTGAGCAGCTTAACTACGTGTCAGAACAATCCTAAGTGGTTGGCATACGGCAGAGAACAAGACAGAAGAAGTCCTTGCCCTCTTGGAGCTTGGAGTTTAACAAAATGAATGACTCTATGAATGAATGAATACATGCAAGGTGGTAGGCAGGTTAGAGTTCACAAAACTGAGTGGGCACAGATTAACATATTTCATTGATAAGGTTCATTTTTTCCTCACACTTTAATATCTCTGAAATCAGGATGTGTCTTAATACTGATGGTGTCTTAAAACGGCTGACAAGTTGGCAGCAGTCACCGCACAATTGTCATTTCCCTGCATTTGCATAAACTTGGTCATCGCTATTCATTTTGTCATCACTTCCACTAAGTTAGGGGCATCCTTAGCACTGCACGTGTTCTGGAAAACTGCCATT
This sequence comes from Orcinus orca, assembly GCF_937001465.1. Lineage (NCBI taxonomy): Eukaryota > Metazoa > Chordata > Mammalia > Artiodactyla > Delphinidae > Orcinus > Orcinus orca. Next base: position 70,367,423 of record NC_064576.1, read on the forward strand.
TAAATGGTTTTCAAAAAGGTTACACTATGATTTGGCACTTAAAGATGTTACTGTGTGTGCACCAAGGCAAACAAACAGAGCAGTGGAGCCTGAATGTTATATTACTAGAGGAAACATTTGTCTTTGTTTGGCATTTCCACATTACCTTGCAAAGCAAAATCCAAATGCTTTACCATACTGAAGAAAAACACAAAAGAGGAATCTGTTACAGTTTGTAAGTGAGACATACAAGCCGATGGCCTATCATACCATAAGCAATGCTACTGAAGGTACCAGCAGGAAAAAGTACCAAAACCCATGGAAGAGATGAAGGAATCTTGAAAGCAATGAGATGCCAGTGTGACAGATTCATGCAGTGTCATGGAAGACCACTGGTAAAGTGGCATGTCGTAATACAATTGGCAGTATTTTCTCTTTCTTCCTGTATAACAAAAATCATGCTATGTCTTACAGCTGACATTTTCAATCTGATGAAATACAGAAATAAAGATGGATTGCTAGTTAATGAGAAGTTTTAAAACTAGAATAGAATGCAGAGTGGAAGTTTGTTGATACTGGACACTTTTAGGTTAGTAAGGCATTTGCATGCACCCAACTTCAGGCAAACTGTACCATGTCAATAATTTGGTATAGTTTTTGTATGTTTTGGGGACATTTTCCATTCTGGTGCAAGAGTGACAATGAGTAAACCTCATGTTCTACTTTCCCAACTTTAATTAGCGCTGCTCCAGTTCTTGGCCATTTAGAGATATCAGAGGGGAGGTGCCAGGGCTGTCTTCTAAACTAAAACCTCACCACGCTGCAGGGGTGGAGTAAACTAATTAGACAGGAGAGCCCATGTGAAATCCCAAATCATGCACACGGGACCTTGCGATGCTTAGCACTAGATTAACATGAGTAAAATGCCAGCTACGGGGATATGCTTCCAGGCAGCATATGGTCACAGCTCAAAAAGGCATTTCTTTCTCTTTAGCCTTAGTACTGCATCATTTTGGAACCAGAGAGTTGAAGACTATACAAAGGGAGAGAATACACACACATACACACCCCACTTCGGAAGAGAAATGATAAAACAGCAGTTGTAGATTATAATAATAAATTTTTTTAGGCACAGCTTCAAGCTTACTGTCACAACTGTGACACAAGGTTTCCATACCCTTCAGCCAAGTGACAACTGCCTCAGTGTAAAAGTGAGTAATCAAATCAAAAATAGGTGTGTGGCCACATCCATCACCAATATACCTGGTAAAAGCGTTTCTATATGGTGAATACATATCTTCAACAGTGTTGACAACAGGCTACACCACACAAATGGCATTTTGCACTCTGGAGAAGGCCTGCTTCCTGCTCCTAGGGTCCTCAGTGAATTTCCTTTCTGGTCAGTAGAGGAGAATCCAGGGATTCTCTGGACTCACACCACCTTCCCCAGTGACCTTGTTTCAGTCTTTCGTTGCAAGTAGACAGGGCTGTGCCAGGAATTCTCTGACAGTTGGTACAGGAAGATGAGTATGCCAGTGTGAGCGCTGCAGGGGATATGCTGCTGCCAGCTGGTGGGGGGCACTTATACGTGCACACTTAAAATAGACTTGAACGGCTGAGAGGGGACAGACTGCTCCTTAAGTGCCAGTGATGGAAACACTTGGTTATCTGTCTTCTGGAACCAAGTTATCTGGAAGGGCAAGGAGTTTGTATGTCTGGAGATTTCCATCTGATTTCCATCCTGGGGATTGGGGGTGTGGGGGGAAGAGTCTACGGAGTCCCAGATGTCACCCTTGGGTGGAGGGAATACCTGCGGGGCACAGGCACACAGTGGTGGGTTCCCAGAGGGAGAAAATACTCTACAAAGGGGTCTGATCTAGGAGGCTGGGAGATGTAGTACATGTTGCCATATCTGGATTTCCTGCTATATCATAACATGGGCAACTCTCTCTCAAGAGGGGCTGGGAGACAGCATAGGATAGTGGAAAAGAGCATGGGCAGGGAGTCACACACATCTAGGGTCAAATCCCACCTCTATCATTTGACAAGTAATCTTGGGAAAATTGCAAAACTCTGTAAACCTTAAAATAGGGGAAGTAGTAATAACTCGTCAGGGTGACTGTGAGAATTAAAGTTATATATAAAATACTTAGTACTATATCTGGCACGTAGTATGTGCTCGATGTACTGTGTCACCATTGACCAAGGAGGTTTCCTTCCCTTTAATATGTAAATGTTCTCACAGGAGTGATGGGACCTGGCGTGGGGATAAATCACATGGACCTGAGCAAGGGGTTGATGTCTTTGGCTAAGGGTGTCTCCAGGGTACAAAAGTTGGCATTATCAAGTTGTCTTATGGTATGAATATTTTTGATAAGAAATAAAGTACCCTGGGCTTCCCTGGTGGTGCAATGGTTAAGAATCCGCCTGCCAATGCAGGGGACACGGGTTTGAGCCCTGGTCTGGGAAGATCCCACATGCCGCGGAGCAACTAAGCCCGTGTGTCACAACTACTGAGCCTGCACTCTAGAGCCCGCGAGCCACAACTACTGAGCCCGAGTGCCACAACTACTGAAGCCTGCGCGCCCAGAGCCCGTGCTCCACGACAAGAGAAGCCACCGCAACGAGAAGCCCGCGCACTGCAACGAAGAGTAGCCCCCACTCGCCACAACTAGCGAAAGCCCGCGCGCAGCAACTAAGACCCAATGCAGCCAAAAATAAAAATAAATAAAATAAACAAATTTTTATACAAAAAAAGAAAGTACCTGTGAGAATCCACACATGTGATCAGAAAGGTATCAGACTGATTAGAATTAAACAGAATTCAACACTCAGTCGTTGAGATCTGCTCATTTCAAGTCTATAGGACATCCACATGTCTACCTCTACTCTGAGCTACTTTATGACAGATGTGTTTCTACAATCATGTGTGAAACTCAACACTAACTTTATTTCTCTGCATTCGAGGAAGTTTTATAAAGCAAATCATCCACACCTAATCCATCTTTTTTTGAAGGTCAAAACTTTCTCCCATCTTCAAGTTGGTACGTGGGTTCTGTATTCTTTCTTCCCACCTCTCACCCTAAGAGCTGGGCCACAACTGCTACTCTTTCACGTGCTCCACCCCAGCACTCTGGGAAAACATGTAGCATTAAGAAAATATTCAAGATTTGACAGAAGAATCATCGGTACCTTGGACACATTGTTTAGGGACCTTTAATTAGAAGGTAAGGGAGACAACTACCTACGGCAAAAGCCACAGTACAGGCGCTCTGAGCGCCCAGTCTCCGGAAAGTCCCCTCCCCCAGGGGGATTCCCGCAGAGGAATGTCCTCAGGGAAGAGCCTGCGTCTGGAATGCTGCTCGGGCCAAAAAGTGGCCTGCCTTCCTGCATGCCTACATTCAGGTCACGGGCGTCCCTGGCCAGGGTGACCTGTCTCTCTCTAATGGGGAGCGCCTCAGGGACCCCCGAGTCCGGCTCCTCTCGTCTCAGCATCAAACTTTCTCCTGGAACAAAACCTCTTTCAAACCACATGGGGGCAGGAGGATGGAAGATGGCAAAGCCACCAGCTGCTGCCCGGAGACAGCCCTCCTCCTCCAGCCCGCTTCCCTCAGCCGCCACCCTCTTCCTAGCAGGGAAAGCGGCCCAGACAGCGCAGCCCCGCCCAGCCCCGCCCAGCCCGCGCCCCAGCCCACCGCCCGCCCGCTGTAGCCCAGGGCTTTGCAAAGCCACTTCCCGGCGCTGCGACGCCCGAGGCGACGGGGCGAGCCCAGCAGAGTACCTTTAGGAAGAGGTCAGGACACCGACACCCAAGGAGACCCGCAGCATCGCCCGAACGCCGCCGCCGCCGCCGCCGCCGCCGCCGCCGCCGCCGCCGCGAGAGGCTACTCAGCTGCGCCAAGAGCCGGAGCGGGCTGGGACCCGCCGCCGCCGCCGCCTGCGCCGCTCGAGCGCCCTGCGCCGCGCTGTGCTCGCTGCGCCCCGGCTCAGCTGCCCGGCTACCGCCACTGTCAAGCGGAGCCCCGCCCCCTGCGCGCCGCGCGAGCCGCGGCCCCCGGGACGCGCCGCCGCCCGGATTGGCTGCGGAGTCGCTGGCTCCGCCCCCATCGCCGCGCCCCTCCCGCGCTGGGGGCGCGCGCGGCAGCCGGTTCCTTCCAGGGGCGCAGCGAAGGGTGGGGTCCCGGGCTGGGCGCCCAGAAAAGGCTACCTAGGGTGGAGTCTCGGAATTATAGACAGAGGGTTTTTTTGTTTTGTTTCTGCTTTTTTTTTTTTAACCTGAAGGTGCCCTCACACACCGTCCAAACTTCATTTTATGTGGAGATTAAATCCAGTTCAACAAGTTACCCAAGGTCACAGAGCAAGGAGATTGATTTTGTACTTCTGTATTAAATCGAAGTTGCTTCAGCTTTTATTTCTCAGTCATGCAGAGATGCGTTCTAATAACTGAGCTATGTACACAGTGTAACAAGAAATTAAGAATCCACAGAGACAGAAAGTAGATTAGTGGTTGCTAGGGGGCGGGGAAGGGGGGATGGGGAGTGACTGCTAATAGGTTGGGGTTTCTTTGGGGGTGATGAGACTGTTCCTCAATTTGTTAGTGGTGATGGATGCACAATTCTGAATATACTAAAAACCACTGCATTGTACACCTTAAGTGAAATTGTGGTACAAGTTTTCCCTGCTACCCAAAGTAGAGTGTTCCTATGAAGCCTTTCGTAAGCCAAAACGGCATAAAGCACAGAATCAATTACCTTGGGGCACATCTTGCTAACGCGTGCACAAAATAAATGGAGATAAAGCACAGATGCTCACAGACACAGTTCAAAACTATGGCAGATTGATGCTGCGATGCTGAGTGTAGTTCCCGGAGGAGGACCTTGGCAGGGTCACTCTCCTTGCCCAGGTTGGCGCTGCCTCCATAAGAGCTTGTTGCAAATCAAATGACAAATACTATGTTTGCTTTTTGCCTTTTACATAAAAGCACAAAGAGGGTTTTACACAAAACCCTCTTCGAATTTCCTTCAGTTAGCGAAAATGGTTACTAATGTAGGTTTGTCGTAAAAGCAAAGTGGTATATGGCAAACTTTTGAAAAAACTGAGGATACCTGTGTGAATTACATCTCAGTAAAGCTGTTATAAAACCATATTGAGAGTTATAGTGCTTTAGGGAGACACACATAAGCACACAGTTGGAGTACGTCACGATTCTGTTCTTTGTGGGCAGAAATGGCTTATATGCACGCACCCATCCACTCATTCAATAAACCATGTATCTTTATCAGGTACTCTGACAGGGGTACACAGATTGATAATACATGATCTCTGTCTTCAAAGAGTTGCCAGACTGTTAAGGGGACAGTCGTTATAATACAATAAGGTGTTACTCCAAGGAGGTAAGACAGTGCCAGGTTTAGGGTACTAAGACCTAAGGCAGGACCTTGGCATAGGTGTGGAGGGGCTGGTGTTGTGCTGTCTTTTAGCAATGTCTGATGTGGCCCTGTCTGGGAGGTGTGGCAGGAAGTGAAGCTGGACAGTTACTCACAGGACAAACTATCGCCGTGGATTAGAGCTCAGTTCAAGAGGGGCAGCCTAATCAGGAAGTGAAAATTTGAATTCCTCTGGGTCTTTCTTATCCCTCCTGTAGTGTGTGATTTTGGTGGTCTTAATCTAAGCCCAGTTTCATCGTCTCTGAGGGGCATAGTAGTATCCATTAGCTGGCCTTTGTTTCTACCTTTTTAGTACACGAAGGGCTTTCTTGCATTCTCTCCTGAAAGTGGAGAGGTGAGGGGAAGCACTTAAGGCCATATGGTTTCGAACTGATGGAGCTGAGACAGAACTCATTTCCTGGCTCTGAGAAAACTTTTTTTTTAAATTTTATGTATTTTTTATTTTTGGCTGTGTTGGGTCTTCATTGCTGTGCGTGGTCTTTCTTTAGTTGCGGCGAGCAGGGGCTACTCTTCGTTGCGGTGCGCGGGCTTATTGCAGTGGCTTCTCTTGTTGCAGAGCACGGACTGTAGGCGTGCGGGCTTCAGTAGTTGTGGCACGTGGGCTCAGTAGCTGTGGCTCGCGGGCTCTAGAACGCAGGCTCATTAGTTGTAGCGCACGGGCTTAGTTGCTCCACAGCATGTGGGATCTTCCCGGACCAGGGCTCGAACCCGTGTCCCCTGCATCGGCAGGCGGATCCTTAACAACTGCGCCACCAGGGAAGTCCCCAACAGCATTTTTCTTTTCCTCCACCTTTTCTCTCAACTCTCGTGGGATGATGAACACCTTTGAAAGTGGGTACTGTGCTTTGTTAATTTCCTTATTTCCCCTCCCCCCCACCTGCATCCCCCATCTATCCTTACCCCGTCCACTTCCTCACCCCCTTCCCCATCTCCATCCAGGTACTGAGAGTGCCTGGGACCCAATAGGCCCTCAGTGAATGTCTGTTAAATGTTCAGTATGATTTACCATCAAAAAGGGTATCATCTTTTTTGTTGTTGTTACTAATTGTTTACAGTGCTGACATACATTATGAAGTTTGGAAATTAATTGGCCCATATAGTGTGTACACTCTGGAGTTTCGGGACATAGTTGTAAGAACATTAGAGAATCACATCCCACACTTTAATAAGCTGTGAGTTGAACCCTAAATCTAAATGCCTGAAATTTAAAAGTTAGTCTCAATCTACGGAAGCACAATTTTAATATTTTAACAGTAATTAAGCTAAGTACTTGACAGCAGAATAATTTTAATACTTATTATAGAAACTGTTTCACTCTGAGGAGATAATTTCCTAGTAGTTTTAAAGATCTTCGAAATCTTTTCTAAACCTTCCTTGCTTCTTTTCTTTTTCAGGTCATCCTTTTCGTCTCATTTTTATCCTTCACAGATTGTAATATCTAATTAACACTGCAGCATTACAATTCTCTTTTCCATAAATTTCTGTGCAAAAAATCTAGGCAATCCAGAAGAATGGGGGAGTGCTGGTCTCCCTGGAGTCCTTAGGCAGGGGAGAACCAATGAGAAGGCTGGAGCCATTCCTCCTGCGGGAGCAAATGCTGTCCCTCCCCGAGGAGTTATGATGTACTGGAAGAAATGAGCTAATGAAAATAAGCAAGCTACTTTGTGAATGTTATCAAATATCATCAGCCCCAGCCAGATCGATCCCTAAATAAGTATTCTTTACTGATGAAAGTAAAAGCAGATGAACATGACTGTTTTCCTAATATATTTAGAAAAAAAATGATTTGTGCGAAAGGACCAACTTAATTGGACCACACATAACAGCGTGTGGGAAACAGTCCTCGGGAAGAGGGAAGTGGTGTCATTGAAGGGGTTCAGCCGCTGTCAGCCGTCCACTGCCCCCAGCCATGGCTCCACAGGCTTCTCAAGCAGGCTTCCTCCTTTCCAGGTCACTTGGCAGAGAGCTATTCGGACAGTGAACAGCTACTGCCCCTTGGGATATTTACGGGACCTGCTTCTATAGATGAAAAGACAATCAAAGGTAGAGAGGAGGAGCCAGAACGTCCCCCTGCTGAGCCATCTACCAGATCCTGGTGTTTCCAGTCAGCTAGCCTGGGGTCCCTTGCCGTTCTAGGAGAATCAACGTACCTTATGACAAAATTTCAGGATAGGAAGGATACCAGCAGACAGTGACTGCAAACGTTGGTAGCCCCATGAAAAAGAACAATTTTGTAAGTAGTGTAAATGTGAAAATTGTGAAGTGTTTTTTTTTTTAAATCAAAACTAATGCTGAAATTGTATACTCTAAAAAGTTAACAGTGGGGACCCATTCCCTGGCTGAGAAAAGAACACATCATCCCGTCTGGATGATCAGGGGAAAAGGCATCATGATGGAGATGGATTTTGAGCTGACAGTGAAAGATGAGTGAGGAACAGTAGTCTGAGAATGAGGGGGGAGGGCAGAGCAGGAGCAAACAGCACCTGGAAAGTCCCGGGGTGTGAATATGTACATGGTTTCAGAAGGAAGCAAGCTGACTGGGTGTGGATGAAGTGCGGAGGGGATACACGTTTCTGTTCATCTACACTGATTATACGTTCTCTGCCTTTGCATATTACAGGTCCCCCACCTCCACTTCCAGAAAAACAGCTTTGTATTTAAGAGAGAAAAGAAACAGGCTTGAAGTAACTTGGCTGTTTCCTAGAGAATGAAAAAATAAAAATTTTCATATTATGTGAAAGTAAAGTCAAGCATGCTATGCAATTATTCAGAGTAAACCACTTAAAAGGCTCTTCAGTACAATAAAGAAGAATAGTTATCCCAAAGGAAGCTACTGTTTTGACATTTAACTGTGAAGACATCCAAAAATTTAGACAAGGGTTATAGCCCTTGCCTTTCTTTTGGAAGACTTCATAGTGATTATTCAGAGAAGCTGATGTCTGCAGTTCTACTTACCTTCAAATGATAATAAAATAAAACAAAACCCAACAGATGCACGTGTTTAAAGGAGACTGACACTGAAATCATTTCTTTTGAATAATTGACTTGAAGCATTTTTTTGATGTAGCTAAACTTCTCTCAAAAATGAACTCAAATTATCCTTTTGTATTTCTTAACTCTCTCTTTTTGATTACTTTTAAAAACTCCTATTGCCAGGTTGTCTTGACCACTTAACATGATAACAATTACTTTACTTCTTTTGAAGGATGCCATTCTAGTTATGAAATGAAACTAGAGGAGCTCCAACGTTGGTGGTGGGTGGAAGAGATGCAGGGCTGTCCCAGGACTGGTTTGGAGTCAGGCAGATTTGAATGATCTAAGCTAGTTTTGCAGATTCGGTTCTCATTTCCAGCCAGCACTTCTGTGCTTTTATCAGGTTAAAAGACACGTGGCTACTGGAAGAACCATGTATATGTTATATTCTATACAAGTAGCAACTGCAGTGTTTTCAGCTTTGGGTTGGTTCCTGAGGCCTTGTACTCTGCACCCACAGCCCTCAGCATGATTCAAAATTCAGATGGATGCTTGTGCACTAGGAAGCCTGGGGGGCTTATGTGGAGACTGGCCAGCAGCAAGGGCCTTGGAGAAGTGAAAATCAGGGCAGTTCCAGCTCTACCCGTGTGCCGAGTGTGAAAAGCTCCAATAGCATTCGTCTCCCTTAACAATTTACTGAAGTGAAATCAGGTTAAACTAAACTCACAGCCACCTTGAAGACAGAAGGGTAAATTGCAGCTTGAGGGATGTGCATGGACAAGGGGAGGGAGATTCCCACCTGAGCTGGGATGTGGAGGTTGAAAGATCGTACCTACGTGCACCCAGGTTTTTTTCAGCACCATCTGCAGAACTGTTCTCAGGCTCTCTCTTGCACACAGCCCATTCTCTGCCACTCCGTGGGCCAGGTGTGGTTCGGTGGTGGCATCACCGGGTTTGCCTACAGATATCAAACCTTGTGAATTTCGTGTGAAATATTTATGTATTTCATTAATTTTTCTCCCAAGACTATATGTTTCTAACAGATGTATTTCTACAATTATCTTTTCAAACCAGTACCTACCATGGTCTGAAGAGGCTCTAAGTATTCTATAGTTAGAGTTCCAATTTGAATTCACTAATCACTGCTGACTAAAAGCACAATGAATTGCAAATGTGTAATTTTCAGGCATGTGCTGAAAATTTACCCAAGTTATAGACTTTGAAGTGGCAAAGAATCAACAAAATATATAATTTTGATGAATTTAGAAATGTTGAACTAATTATTATAAATGAAAATGAAATTCTTAATACCTCTCTTTGCTCAGAAAAAAAATCATTTTTAAATTCAACTAGAAAATAAAGATGAACTGTAATGAGTGTTGAATCAACTGTAACCTGATGTTATGAACCAGATTAATGTAGTATTAATTCGTTTGATTATAATCTATTTATATATCAGAGCATGAATTTTAAAATCTTGAAGTAATATGTAATTACAGAGTAAACTTTTTTCCATAAAAATGTGTCTTAATTTCCCTAAAATTAATCATGGAAAGAAAAATTGCAAACCTCATCTAAAGCGAAATATATTTATATCTATTTGCTCTTTCAATATTCAAAAATTCCTAGGGACTTTAAAACCCTAACAAAAATGTTGTATTTGTTATAAATGTTGTTGCTTTATTATTTAGTGATTGCTCTTCATTGATGTAATCCCTACAATACTGTTGTTACTTGTTTCTCCAAACATACCTTAGGAAAATGAATTAAGCATTATATAATCAGTGGATAGGGCTTCCCTGGTGGCGCAGTGGTTGAGAGTCCGCCTGCCGATGCAGGCGACACGCGTTCGTGCCCCGGTCCGGGAGGATCCCGCATGCCGCGGAGCGGCTGGGCCCGTGAGCCATGGCCTCTGGGCCTGGGCGTCCCGAGCCTATGCTCCGCAACGGGAGAGGCCACGGCAATGAGAGGCCCACGTACTGCAAAAAAAAAAAAAAAAAAAAAAAAAAATCAGTGGATAATTATATTGAACTCACGAATAATATAACTGCTCTTTTCCCTATATTTTAAAAGAAATATTAAGATAAAAGAAACTTATAGTTAATTTTTACTTTATTCATTTCTTTGTCAGTGGTTGTGGTAGCTCCATATGACTAAGGCACAGAGTTTTAGCTGTAGAAAATCTATGTCTAAACTGTTCAAGTTTAATATTCTTTCATCATTTAGTTCATCCCCCAAGTTGGTTAAATATAAGTATTGGCCCTGCACAATCAAATCCTACAGACACTATTGAAAATGTTGTTTTCATTTTTACAAAGTATGCCTTTGATTTTTCTAGAAAATGAGATGTGCATGCGTCTAGGATGAATAATGCCCAAGTATGCATTTAAAATACTTTTAGGTATTGATTTTTAAATCATATTTCAGAAACCATTAGAGTTGTACTTACAAACGCAATCTCAGACATCTCTATAGTATTCAGTAACAGCTGTTGGGTCAGAGAAATAATGTACTTCATTTTAAAAACAATTTAATGCCAGATGTATATGCCCATTATAAATCTGGATTTAAGATATTTGATTAATAGAAATATCAAAGGAAATAGTCCTACTTTACATTCTAAGAAATTAAACTTCTTTTCTGGGTCAGTTATTAGGAGAGGAAGACCAAGTCAACAATCTGGTTTATTTTCTAGAATCCATTAGGGACACTGACACAGTTGAATTTTTCTCTCAAAGGTTCTTTTTTTTAATGTTGTTCCTTAATTGGAAAACAATTACTCAGACCCTAAGGGAAAAAAATTACTAAAAATCATACAATTTGATGGTATAAATTAATAGTGCAACAAAATATTATGCTAACCAAAATAAACAGTTATGTAATTGCCTTGAAACATAACTGAATAAACTCTTCAATCCCCCCCCCAAAATCATACAACTGGTTCTCCACCTTATGAAAACTAAATCTTTAGTCAAGACTATGAAAAAATAAATTATTTCTTTCTTGCAGCTGATGATTATTAATTGTGACAATCTGATATTAAGCAAAAGTGAGGAGCACTCTGATTTTGCAAAGACTTAAGTTTTTTTTTTCTAAGTCTTGCATTTTAATGTGGTTTTCTTTATACAGTGACAACTCAATGAATAAATCCTTCAGGAATAAAGTTTCATTATAACAAAATTGTCCAAAGTTGACAGAATTGACCTACAAAAAAAACATAGGGAGTAAGCTCCTTGACACTGGTCTTAGCAATGATGTTTTTAAGATTTGACACCAAAAGCAAAAGCACCAAAAGCAAAAAAAAAAAAAACAAAAAACAAGTGGGACTACATCAAACTAAAAAGCATCTACACAGCAAAAGAAACCATCAACAAAATGAAAGAAAATACAACCTACGGAATGGAAGAAAATATTTGCAACTCATACATCTGCTAAGGGGTTAATATCTAAAATATATTAAGAACTCACACAACTCAGTAGCAAAAAATCAAACAATTCAATTTAAAAATGGGCAGAGGAACTGAATACATATTTTTCCAAAGAAGACATATAAATGATCAATAGGTACATGGAAAGGTACTCACATCCTTAATCATCAGGGAAATGCAAATCAAAACTACAATGAGATATTACCTCACACTTGTTACAATGACAATTATCAAAAAGACAAGAGATAACAAGTGTTGGTGAGGATGTGGAGAAAAGGGAACCCTTGTGCACTGTTGGTGGGAGTGGAAATTGGTTTAGCCTCTAAGGAAAGCAGTTTGGAGGTTCCTCAAAAAACTAAAAATAGAATTACCATATGATCCAGCAATCCCACTTCTGGGTATATATCCAGAGTAAATGAAAACAGAATATCAGAGAGATATCTGCACTTTCATGTTCATAGCAACATTATTCACAATAGCCAAGATATGGAAACAACGTTAAGTGTCCATCAACACGTGAATGGATGAAGAAGGTGTGGTATATGTACAGATGGTCCCCAACTTATGATGGTTGAATTACGATTTTTTGACTTTATGATGGTGCAAAAGTGATATGCATTCTGTAGAAACTGCATTTTGAATGGTTTTTTTTTTGGCTGTGTTGGGTCTTCGTTGCTGCGTGTGGGCTTTCTCTAGTTGCGGCAAGCAGGGGCTACTCTTCGTTGCGGTGCACGGGCTTCTCATTGCGGTGGCTTCTCTTGTTGCAGAGCACGGGCTCTAGGTGCGTGGGCTTCAGTAGTTGTGGCGCAGGCTCAATAGTTGTGGCTCACGGGCTCTAGAGCGCAGGCTCAGTAGTTGTGGCGCATGGGCTTAGTTGCTTCGCGGCATGTGGGATCTTCCTGGACCAGGGGTCACACCTGTGTCCCCTGCATTGGCAGGCAGATTCTTAACCACTGTGCCACCAGGGAAGTCCCTGCACTTTGAATTTTGAATTTAGATCTTTTCCTGGGCTAGTGGTAGGTGGTATGATACTCTCTTGTGTGATTCTGGGCAGCGACAGTGAGCCGCAGCTCCCAGTCAACCAGAGGCTCACAAGGGTGAGCAGCTGATACATCTACAACCATTCTGTACCCATAACAACCATTCTGTTTTTCACTTTCAATACAGAATCCAATACATGGCATGAGATATTCAACACTTTGTTATATTGTCACCTATTCTATAAAATAGGCTTTGTGTTAGATGATTTTGCCCAACTGTAGGCTAATGTTGTGTTCTGAGCATGTTGAAGGTAGGCTGGGCTAAGCTATGTTGTTCCGTGGGTTAGGGGTATTAAATACATTTTCAATTTACGATATTTTCAACATACGATGGGTTTATGGGCCATAACCCTATCGTAAGTCGAGGAAGATCTGTATATACAATCAAATATTATTCAGACACAACAAAGAAGGAAATGGTCCATTTGTGACAACATGGATGAACCTGGAGGGCATTATGCTACATGAAATAAGCCAGACAGAGAAAGACAAATGCCGTATGGTATCACTTATATGTGGACTCTGAAATAAACAAATAAGTAAATAAAATAAATAAACAAACACACAAATAAATAAATAAATTTCTTTTTAAAATGTCAAACTCATAGAAACAAAGAGTAGAAAAGTGGTTGCCTTGGGGTGGGGACGGTGGGGAAAACAGAGGCTGCTAAAAGGCCACAAACAAACAAAAAAAAGCGAAACTGACCAGATTTAAATCTTATACCTGTACATGAATCATGCGAAGCACAGCTACCCTAATATGTTAAGAGGAAAAAATATCTCTTTCAACTGCATACATGTGTTACATCCATGTGTCTGGATGGCAGACATAAAAATCATGCTGGAATATGTGGAAGTTGGTGAAATCTGTCTGCCCCATCCCTATCGCCCATTTTTCCACTCCATTCATTTCACTGAATGAGTGAATGACTTGTTTTTAGTCATTTTGGATAGTCAGGACTTCGGAGCAACATTAGTGATGTGGGCCTTATATTTGCCAATTCATGAGAACAAAAGGAAAGGTTTGCCATGTTGGTGTTCACTCTTCAGTAGATGAGCAGTGGGTACGTGTTAGTAGGAGGCATTTGCTGGGCTCGTCATCTGTCTGCGGGGCTTTACTGCTGACCGTACAGCTTCTCCACTTGTCCCCCGTCATCTCCTCCCTTAGAGCCGTCTTTGCTTGGTTTCCGCTCTTCCCTGCCTCGTCTACATGGCAGCCGTGCTTCTCACAGGAAACTGCTGTCTGATGTCACCGCTGATCAAACCCCCTTGGCAATATCACTCTTCACACAGCTACTACCTCAGGAAACGCAGAATGATTCTGTTGCATATGCTGGGGGAGTTTTAAAGCTTCACGATTTTTTAAAACATGCAGGTTAAAATACCGCGAGTGGGTTTGGGTACCTACTACCTATCTTTTGGGTGGCACTCAGCACGTTAATACACAATAGTGCTCACGCATAAGGCACTGCTCCTCTAATTGTCTCATTTCGGCACGTTTATGCTTCAGAATTGCCAGATCAGAGGAGATCATCATTGACAGTTCAGTCCTCCTTGTTCTGAAGCCAAGGTATACTACCAGACTGAAGGGAATCCAGGGAGTCAAAAAAGGCTCTCGGCAAGATGGTATCGATGTTCCCAGAACTTTGAAGGAAGGAAACTAGCAGGTAGAGGGCCTCTATATCAAGAGGTTAGCGCTGGGAGGAACCTCCTCAGATTGGGGTGAAAGTGGTCATTCCAGCTGCAGTTCTCTTCGCTCCCCCCAGCCAGCCGGAGCTGGGTCCTCCTTAGCTGTCAAGTCTGAAATGTCCACCATTGGAATCTCTAATGGGGAAAATGGTTCCCGTGGACCACTTGTCTTTAGGAAGTTATTATTAACATGTATTTGCTATATGTTATCTGGGAGTAGCCCCTCCCTACCCAGCCTCTTTCTGTAATCTATGGTAGCCTCCGGACTAGCTAGTTAGCCCTTAAAACCTGAGGGCATAAGACCCATTGACTAATGGGGTTATGAGTGGGGAAGGAGTGCATGCCTTGGGTTGGGGAGTGGAGGTAAATAAAGACACTGAGTCATGGACAGCCAAATTAGGGTGAGGAGTTTGGGAGGGCAAGGGATTGCAAGGGGAAAAAAGCTGTACAAAGGTTGGCAGACCCTAAGGGAGAGAGAAAAGTGACATAAACAGAGAGGGGAAGAGAAGAGACACTTAAACCAACTCTGCTTTTTTCGTTTTTCTTTGTTTAGCCTGGATCTTATTCTGTTTACTGTCAAATGAACTCCCACTTTCTCTATTAATTATTTATTAATTTTGGGGGGGAAAATTAAGGATAATTTGTTCACTCTTGTTTGCTGGTATTGACAGAGCAGCTCCACTTTCTACAGTGGGCTTTTTTTTTTTTTTTACAGTGGGCTTTTTGAATGGGATTTGCTTTCTCCTCATTAGTGCTGGAGAAGGGCTAAGAGAAAGATTGCTGCCCTTAGCAAAGGGAAAATGCTTTAACTTTGAATTAATATTGTGTTTTTCATTGAATCGAGATGAGGAAATCAAAGATCTCTGAAGGTTGCTGAAGGTGCACAGAGGCTAAGACCCTCATTATAACCCCCCTAATTTTTCTTTTATAACAATTTACAGGTCAGTGAATTGTTACACTAATCTGAGACTTTCTCCCTCAAAAAAAGAGATAGAGATGATAGATAGGTGATACATAGATAAGATATAGATAGACGATTGACAGATTAGATAGGTAGATAGATGGTAGATAGATAGCTGGATACGTAGACGGAGTGTTTGCGGTGGCTGCGGTTCACTGGCTGCTATGTCTTACCGACTTGGCATAGGACACGGTGGTCAGAGGAAGAGAAGTTGTGACACGGTGGTCACACCTTCTCAATGGGAGAGGCTCCCAGTGACGCTGTGCACTGAAGAGCTGCCATCCCCACTATGTCCAGTCTCTGCATTACCAGTCTTGCCTTCCACCGAAAATCGAAATGTCCATCATTCTTCTGACTTCCAGTCGAGCTACCACCTCTCTGATGAGACTCCTAATTATTATGAAGAAATTTCAACAGAAAGAAAAATGAACCAAGGCGTGCTTACAAAGTTCTCTAGACAGGAAGGGCTGAAATATTAGCAATAGACCTCCCTCCCCATAAAATCATTATACTATAACTTCCTATCATTAACAGGACTGGGGCCACATAATCTTCTTTATATCTGGTCCTGTGTCTGCCTCAGACTCTCTTATGTCTTAGTTCATTTATACCCAAGACTACAGGGCTTCATGTAGCCTGGGATCTGGGTGTGTAGTCATAGAATATTTTATGTAGAAATGTTTGTTGTAAATATGCAGAGTGCTTTGATATTCTCTCAGTGTTCTTGATCTTTTAAATCTCTTTATGAGCCTTAGAGAGTTCGTTCCAGCCACCTATGAGAATAACCCAGGGAAATATTTTTCTAGAGCAATCTGAATGGTTTAATGCTGAGAAGGATGAACTTAACAGACAAAGAAAAGAACAACTCCAGAATCTACTGAATAACCAATTACCCAGCATCTTACACTCTGTAGCGTTTTCCCAAGACACATCTTATTAAATCCTCATGCCATAACCCTGTAAGATAGATGGGGAGGAATTATTCTTCTCTTAGAAACATTTGAGGTTCAAGACAGTAAGAGGCTTGTTCAAGATCACACTGCCTCTCTGTGGCTGATCTGGGACTTGAACTAGGTCTTTTGATCCCTGGTGTGAGATTTATGTTCCATTTCTACCCAAGGGTTTGAAAAGCTCATCTTTCTTTTATGGTGTTTCACAGGTTGGTGTATTCAGAAGGCAGACTCTGAGACAGCCTAGTGTTCAGGGGGCTTATGAGGGTGTACTCTCGGGATCAACCCCTGTGGAAAGGAGAGGGAGGAAGAAGATTAGGCAGAGGGAGAAGTGAGCTCGGATGCAAGACCAACGCCATGGGGAGCTCTGGATCCAGGCAGTTTGGTTCCAGGTCCCCCCTTCAGTGACCACATCTCTTTTCCCCTGAATTTGTCAAAAGCAGGGACTATTTACGTCTCTAATGTTTAGTATAGTGTTTGGCACATAAAAGACACTTCATGCTTTCTGAATGAATGAACAAAGTTGGAAAGAACCAAAATGCTTCACAGCAGGGAAGCGGTTAAATCAATTAGGATTAATACTTCAATGGAAACTCACTGAATCTCAATACAGAAAAAATAACAATTATGAAAACTGGGGAACATGAAAAAATTTTACACTCTTGCAAAAGAAAAATAGCACCATGTAATTGTATATATGCTGGGTTTGCAATGAGGGAAAACGTATCTATTAACATAATAGAAAATAAATAAATGAAAATCATATATTAAAGTGAGGGGATTATGGGTGATTTTCATTTTTTTATTTATGTTTCTTTCAGTGTTGCCATAGTTTAGTTTGTGCAATACTAATTACATTGTTAAAAAGAAAAGAAAACAAATCACCAGTTTGTGGCTTTTCCAGCAGCACCGTCGGCCTGGGAGTGAGGCTGTTGAGCCCCAGCAGTGAGCTGGGGTTTATTGACATGGGGAGGAGATCTGGCAGTCGAAGCCATTCAGCCACTCTGGAAGTCGGGGAATGCTATATTTTACTTCCTTAATCCACCCCCAGGGAAGACGTGCTATATTTTACTTCCTTAATCCACCCCCAGGGAAGACGTTATCTCTTCGGCTAGAGACTCTTCCCAAATCTTTTTAACTCTTAAATTGAATCCTCAATATCTGCTGATTCATAATTGCATTGAGTTAATGGAGTTTTGTTTCTTTTGATTCACGTTCACTTATCAAAAGATGTTTGAATCCTTTAGCAAATTTTTTATTCAATACAATCATACAAGTTCATTATTTGGCGGTGTTCTTTAAGCTTCTCATGGTGATAGACCACGAACCTACTCAGGGATTGCTGTCTTTTGGTGCAGAAAGAGACCCCTTTTCTCTCCTTCATATGCTTTGCAGGTGACTTAATAACATTCTGGCATTTTTGCTAGATAGATATTGATTCCATTTTGGCTAGGGTTCTAAATTCTCCAGGGTGCTTCAACCTGACTGCACTATTTGCACAGGGGATTTAAAACCCGACCCTCACTCTTCCTCTTTGGATCCCTTCTCTCTTCTCTTAACTCTCTGAAGCAAATTCTGCCAAATAAAACTCTGCTGTTTGCTCAGCCACTGGGCAAGAGTGGGACCGAGGTCTGTTCTCTGATGCGTCCCATTCTCTGAGCAAATTTTCCCCTTCTTGTGAAACAAAGTCAAGGGTTTTACTTTACCTCTGTGCTCTGCACGGCCACATTCACCCTCAGCACCAGGAAGAAGGGAGGAAGTCACATATGCTCCCTCCTTTAAGAAAGTCTGATTTCACCAAAGATTACACAAAGGGTACTCTGTTCAGTAGGTAATAAAGTTGTGAAAAAATCTTATCTGAATCTCAGTGTCTTCTTCTAGGTATGGTTTTTATACCCCTGGGTATGTTTTCTTATATATTAATGATCTATACTTTCTAATGTGGCTTTGAAGACAAAGGATGTAGGCAAGGAAGAGAGTAATAGAGATGGGGAATTTCTGGAGATATATATATATCTCCATACATATAAACACATCTCCCTCCATCTGGATATCACCATTTCAAACATCTAAAATCCTTGGGTTATTCTGGATAACTAAATAGTGATTTCAGGCAGCCAGGGACA
Source organism: Orcinus orca (assembly GCF_937001465.1). Classification (NCBI taxonomy): domain Eukaryota; kingdom Metazoa; phylum Chordata; class Mammalia; order Artiodactyla; family Delphinidae; genus Orcinus; species Orcinus orca. Next base: position 70,386,016 of record NC_064576.1, read on the forward strand.
TACACATTTCATTCATTCATTCAACGAATTCTTGAGCACCTACTATACATTAGGCACTGTTCTAGACAACCATTTGTCCACCAAAGCTTAAACTTTGAAATGAATTCTTCTGAAGTCTTTTAGATTTCTTTTCACCTTATCCTTTCTATCTAATCTTTCTTTTCACCTTATCCTTTCTATCTAATCTAATCCTTTCATACTAATCTAATCTTTTCTAGGTGACATAAGTTTAGATACAGCTTGGTAGAGTGGAAAGAATTTTATTGTGTCGAGAAAACTGGATTTTAGTTTCAGTTCTGCTAAAAATTATTTGCGTCTCCTTACGTCTTTCTTTACAGATTGTGTTCTATATAAAAGTTCCTTGTAAACTGTGGAAGGCTATGCACATCTAAGGCATCATCCTCACGGACAGTAATTCTAATACTGGATCATAATGCAGATATTTCTTCAGTATCAACTAAGGTGTACGGAATTATTTGCCCCTATACTAAATAGACCTAGATTTCAGGGCTTTTAGCACTTGTATATATGTGTAGGGGTGCTGAGTTGGGTAAACTGTGGTGGGGCGTTGGGGGAGATTCCCCCACCCTTGCAGATTTATTCTGGACAGACGTAAAGTGAATTTTCATACTGTTTTCCTTCTGTTTTGAGAAAGACTTGCAGGGGGAAGCTATCTTTCATAAAATTTGTTCATGCGAAAGGAAAGCCTATAATTTCAAAGCTTTTCCTTCTGTTTTGTGCAGCCAAAGGGCAGAGATCCTAAATAGAAGGCCCGTTGTTTAACGATGTGGATTCACATTTTGGATAAGCAAGGGTAGGCTTGAAAGTCAGTTTGGGGCAGGGGTGAAAAACAAAACTATTCTGAAGAAGGGATTAACAGAATTTGTGGGATAGAACGGCTGGCAGTCAGGGTAGGGAGAAGGTGTGTAACAGAAAAGCCCCAGAAGATGGAGACAGCGTGGGCCTAAACGTAGACAGGGAAATGACTGAATGAGCTTTTAGAACACATTTAAGTTTCGTGTTTTTTTTTTTTTTTTTAACTGAACTGTAATCTGTCTTCATTACCCTCAACTGTAAGTCTGTTAATGGTACACGGAGTTGAGGGATAACACAGCCCTCCCTCCAGTATCCCTCTGCTCTGTGAGTGTGTTGGTGGCAGCACCATATCGAGGGAGGACTGAGGCCCATGGTCCAGACAGTTGAGGCTAGAGGAGGCCCAGGGCTGGGGATCAGGGGAGAAGGAAAGTGCTCACAGAACAGGAACCGATTTAGCCAATTGTAAATCCCCTGAAAATTCAAAGAAACCTCGCTTGAAGAGACTTTTGGACGTTCTAACGTTATGATATGCAGGATGAGGGCTTGAGTCATTTAAATTTTAATTCTAAAAGATGGTGGAACCACAAAAAAGTTTATGAACTAATATTGGGTTGGCCAAAAAGTTCGTTCGGGTTTTCCATAAAATGCTATGGAAAACCTGAACAAACTTTTTGGCCAATCCAATATAACTGCTAACAATATATACACTGGCAAAATTAAACAGATAATCACATTAGTGATATTTGCTTTAGGTCTTTTTTCTCTTTTTTTAGAACAATTGTTAAAGACAGATTAAATTTTTTTTCTCTTTCCCAGAGGTAAATCCTTTCTTAAAATTGCAGAATATCATTCCCATGTATAAGATATATAAGGGATATACTGTTTTGTGTTTTAAAATTTTGTGTAAATGATATAGTGTACTCCATATTTTATAACTTTGTTTCACTCAATATTACGTTCCTGACATTTCTCTATTTTGATACATGAGATCACTTTAACTGTTGTATGATAATGGATTGTTTTAATTAGTAAGCCATAGTTTACCCATACTCCTACTGCAGGACAGTTAGATTGCCTCTGCTTTTGTGCTAATACAAATATTGAACAAACATTGTAGCACTGAACATCTTTGTATTCATCTCTTTGTGCCCATGTGCTTCGATTTCTCTAGGGTGAACACCTGCAAGTTGAATTGCTGGTTTGTGGGATGTCTTAGCCTGGATCCCTTAGAAAGATCAGAGCCTGAGGCAAGGTTTAAGAGCTAGTGCTTTATGAGGAAGCCAATCCTAGAGCAGTGAGGCTGAGAGAAGCAGAATGTGAGGCAGAGAAGGACAGGGAGCAAATGCAAGGTCTGTGCAAATGCCACAGCTTCAGAACAAGCCAAGACGAGCAGCTGGGCAGGTGGACCCACTCGGCCACGTGAGGCGTCTCTGGATAGGCTTTAGGGGAACGTATTCCTAGGAACAGTTCCCTGGAGCAGGACAAGTGGAAATGGATCTGTTGGATCCATTTGGATCCAAACATGGAGGATCCAAAGATCCAAAATGGATCTTTTCTCTTCTCTCTCTTATGGACAAAGTTCATTCAGAGGGGAGTAAATCACCCTGCACTTTCAGATTACATGCCCTGGCCTCTTCAGTAGCTGCTGGAGAGGCCAGATTCTACTACCCCTCCTCCGCTCTCACCCTCCGGTGGCCAGATGCGTCTCCCTGAACAGGAAGTGATGGAAGAGCCAGAGACTCTTGTACACCTGAAACATTGTAAATCAACTATACTTCAATGAAAAGAAGTTATTTATTTTTATTGAAGTGTAATTGACATAACATTACATTAGTTTCGTGTGTACAACATAGTGGTTCAATCTTCATGAGAGCAGCTCAGTGCAGTGGTGAGGGTGGAAGTCATGGGAGGTGAGATGCTGATGACCAAGAATGTACTATTCTTTCAAAATGTTTAGCTATAAAGAGAAGGTGAGAATAATACAGATGCTAAAGGAGGGTGCAGGATGGTGGGCTTGTCTTCTTTGCGGTGAGAATTGTAGCATTGTGAGCTGAGGAGAAAGAGCCAGCAGAGGGAGGGAGAGGCTGGTGACACGGGGAGGGAGTTTACAGATGATGGGGCAAAGTTGGAGGTGGAACTGAATCCTGGGTCAAGAACCACATGTTCTATGCTGGTTCCACGGGGAAATCAGGTATGTCATTGTCTCTTTATCCTAACAACATTTTTCCCAGGAGTATACCCAGTCATAAGTGCTGGACATCCCTGTGCATCTATGTCTGTTTAAGAGGCTAATGCAGGTGATAGTAGACCTATTTTTACACTTAAGTGAAGAGATCAGTCTGATTTGTAGTTAAGATGTTTGCTTGTTAATTATGCTGATCTCTGCATTCCTGGATTTTGCTAGCAATAGGCCACCTAATTTTTAAGTTGTACTTACTGCTGTATTGTTGTAAGTGCCTGTGTCCTAGAAAAGCTTCAATGTCTGAGGCATTGCTTCAGAATTTTTTCCAGAATAGAAGCCTCCTGGAAGGAAATCCACTGAAAGGGGTGGATTTCTGAACATTGGTGGCTCTGTGCATTGATTCTTCCTGAGAAAAGGGAAATTGAGAATTGAATGATCTTTGAACTTTATGTAAACTTTTGCATTTTAAATCCATATCAACCTTCAGCAAGTGTTTTAATCCACATAATAGATCTTCCCAGAAACGGGCCAAGACGTCAGTTTACGTGATATAATCTTAAGGAAAGTCAGTTACAGAGAATGATAGAGATTTAAAGATATTTGTCTGAGGTCTTGGAAGTAGTTGATGGTTGACCTTGAACTACATCACCAGCACCCTCACTTTTGACAGTGTATTTCCTGGTATTAAATGTGTGTGGTCTTAGCAAGAAAGTATACAGCTTTCATTACAAAACCTATACTGAATCAGACACCCTCGCACCATGAAGCCAGAGAATCACTAAACAAGTGAACGTTTTACTAGCTCCCAGATAGTCCAGAAATAATTTCTTCTGTATAAAGTAGTTGTGAGTTTATAACTCAAAATTGTTATGAGTTTCTTCAGGTCCTGGGGGTAGGAGGTGTCACTATGGACTGGGACCAGGCTGTTCAGACAGCAGAAGATCCCCACTCTGGATCTGCAATTTTGTCACTTGGCCTTTTTGTCCTCTATTTCTTCATTTGTAACTTGGTTCTCCCGTACGTGTCATGTAGAGAAATATCCTGAAGACCAGTGTAATGAAATACATGGAGTAATAGGTTTCAACTAGCTTTCAGGGCTTTGGGAAGTATTTCTCAAGGACTTTGAGATCTCCCACTGAAAAGCCATTTAAAAGGAGAATCATCTAATTTCATTTCATTTTCCTGGTCAGAGATAAACATTATCATTATTAAATATACATCTTCTGTCTTTCATAAACAAGATGTCAGACAACTGACATATAAACAGAAACATACATAAACAGATAAATATGTAAATAGATACACAGAGAGAGATCTTTGTAATCATTCTCTCTTATCTACCAGAATAAGGAAATAAGACACAAATACTTATCTTCAATGCTTTGTTTCTTGAGTAAAGTTGCCTAAGTCTATTTATTAAATAGAACCATATGCCCGTTTACGTTATACTGCAAAAACTAAAAGGAAATATGTCTTACATGTATTTCTTGTTAATTTTGGCAGATACATTTCCTTCAGACTCCCTTGGAGTATTTATCAAACGATAGGGTGGATATGATTGATGTGAAGTCCTGACCATTTCTCATCTCTAACATGTGCATTCTCTGGATTTCTGCACTGCTTATGAACTTGAGGATGGGAAAGCAGAGTGAAGAATCACCTGGGGTGAGATAAAAATCTTGAAAATGTGGCATGAGTAGATAGGTAGCAAATCACCAAATGCTAATTTGATCTGGCAACCGAGTCATCCTTAGGAGACAAACACTGGGGAGATGGGTCTGCTTCTGTGGCTCCTTGATTTTATAGAGACCAGGTAGATGAAGCCGCAGAATTGGGGTGCAAGATGGGATTGGGGGAAGGTGATACTACTATTTATACAAAAGCTCAGATATGCCTAATTTCACTTAAAGCACCTGACCATCAAGAAGCTATTTCAGCAACTGTAACTGGCATAAACTAGTTTAACTTTAATTAGATATAAAACTTAAGAATAAACCAAAGTGATGTAGAAAAGCTTGGCTATGTCTAGTACAGATAAACCACTAAGCCTCTCTTTGCACTGATGTCTGAGGTTCCATATTGAGTTTTTAGAATATCTTTTTCTTTTCAAGACAAGATACGTTATACACAAAGGCATAACAGGATGTGGATCAGGTAATTTGCCCTCACCCTCTCCTACTCAGAGATGGCACAGTCTGTGGCCTCTTAAACTCTGGAGTGACATTTAATTGATGTTTATCTTGTCATGGAAAATGGCTCACGAACAGAGGTGGTATTTTCACAACCACATAGAAATACTGGGTTTAGAAAACAAGTCTGACCCAACACAAAAGACTTCACTCAGCCCAGATAAAACACTATCATTAGCTAAAATCAAACGTATTTCTGATGGTTTTCTATTTATATAGCAGTATAGAATAAGACTGTAAATCACTAAGCCATTAGAATTCAATTTTATACTATTTGTCATGCTGCTGACCAACATAGAGCTTCCATTTTTCCGTGAACTGTGCTGCCAAATTCCCCGGTGCATCTGACCTTGTGCTTCTCATGTCCAAAGCTCAACAGTAAGAGCGCAGACATTCACAAACACCGCTCCCAGATCCTTGCCTCCCGGCCCATGCCTGAGGCTCGAGAGTGGGAAACTGGGAGACACATTTGTGCTAAGATTGAGATACCCTACGCTCGGGGTCTATTCCTTATTTATGCTTTTGACGTTGGGAAATATATTAGAAATAAATCATGTGATGTTCAAGGACGGGCAAAGGACATTTAAGAAAACAGACAAGTTGGGAAGCAACTAATCATAGTGAGGAGATAAGACGGAGGAAATTTTGAAACTATAAGGCAAAAGCGTGGCCTAGTCAATGGGTAGGGACATTATTTCTAATAAGAGTGAAAAGATTTCCCTGATGTAAGAAATATCTCACTTGATCAAAATAAAGGAACTCCCATGATGGTTTTAGTCAATATTAGATACTGACAGGTAAATTACCGACACAGCTGTGATGCAGAAACTCTGGGATTCTTTCCTTCCTGGATGCTACTGGATAAAAGGGCATCTCATTTAATATGCAGTAGGAGGTGATGTGGAGTTCTTAGTCAGCTGCTTACATTTCATCTCATTAAAGGAACTCAGAATGAAGTGAAGAGTAAAGAAATTAAGTTACTGCTTCATGCTTTGAAAGAGGGGGGAAGAGAAAGAAAAGTGTAAAGAGGTGTCTTGTTAACTGCGGTGCTGTGTTTGTTTCCTAGTTATATTCTCTACCAAGAAAAACATGGGTAACGGTCAATAAGCCCTATCTGTGGTCTTTATTGAATTTAAAATAATGTATAGACAAATGCAAAATATAATTTTATTTACCTGATTCTTTTTTTTTTTGACATATAAACTTTCCATATAAAAACATGTCCAGGACTTCACAACTACTTTTTATTTTCAAAAAACAAATCCAAACTTACCAGCCTTTTGGTTAAAAACAACAGGAATTGATCTGAGTCCAGTGTTCTTAAATCCCCCTTAACCCTTCTTATCTGTGTGTTCTATGATGGCAGAACTTGCCAGCAACAGGGATACCGCTCTTAAGAAATTATACTTTAAAACATATTAAAATGTAGTTTTTGGCAGTTGGAGTGCCCAATTTTCCTTTATGGCATGGGCAACCTTAAGAAAAATATTTTGAGAGCTCAGTTCTTCTCACATTAAAAAGAAGCTGAAAAGGTGAATGGTACTAGGCAAATGGTCAGCGTGCCTCTCTGGTCATATGTTCGACTTCGAACCTTGTATGAAGTTCTGCTTTCAAAGCCGCTAATCCACGGGCCTCCATAGGGCAGGACTTGAGGTGGGTGGACATCTCGGAAATCCTTCGCTATCAGTTCAGCAGGATGCTGAGGATTTCATTTGACGTTGAAAAAGCAAGGAGAGAGATGTTAGGCTTATGCTATTCCCGCCACGCTAGCGCTAGATGTCGTGACTGTTTTTATTTTATGGACAGCACAATTCAGTTTAAAAACAGACCATGCAGCGCCAACGTGTGGGCATCCACTGGTAGGTTGGCCGCGTTGACGAGCTAGAGAACAACTGCTTATCAGCCTACTATTTGTGGCTTCACTTGTGCATTTCAGGCATGTCGGTGAGGAGAACTCTCAGGTACAGTTCTCAGCCCAGCTGATAAACAGTACAGCTGCCACCGGAATGCAGTGCCTGACATCATCCTGCCGTGCTGTCTGTGCAGAAAGGGTCGCCGTTGGTAAAGATGAAAAGGACTGCAGATGTCATCTTCCAAATGCTGTGCTTTTTTAGGTAGTCCATTGAAAGTCCAGTGCTCCAAAACCAGTACTAGGAAGCTGGTTTCACTATATTCTCCTCGAGGTTTATTTTGTTCAAAACCCCAAGTTTCACTGAAGACGAGTCATCGGCCCACACGATGGATGTAGACAAACTTTTTTTTTTAGTTCTGAAAATCGATTTCCTCTGATGTTTGTGCAGCAGCTGTTTCAACTTGTCTTTGAAAAAGCTGGTTGTGAGAGTGTAGAGGATTGGGTTCAAGGCACTGTTTACTGGGAGGAAAAAAATGACGACCCAGGAAGTGATTGTTTCTGAGAAGGAAACGAAGTGTGAAAGAAAGCTGAGGTTTTCATAGACACAAGACACATAACATTTTATCGTCAAAGCTACTTTTGAGACAGCTACGTGGCTCGTTTATGTCCTCTCTCACCTCATGGAAAAGCTCTCTGCTGGAAGAGCACGGGAGCTACGAATTCAAGGTCCTACCACCGACTTTTCTGAGTTTCAGAAACGACTTCGCACGTTGTTACGAAACAACGTGGGAGGAGATATGTGAAAACACTTCATACACTATAAATTGATACATAATGTATTCTTCTTGTTTTCATTGCCCTTTCTTATAGAAAAATAAGAAAATGAGGAAATAATTCATAATCAATAGGACAGTGTCCAGAACTAGAAGGTTCTGGTTCAGAGTCAGCTCTGACCTTGGTCTGAATTTCAGTCCTGAAGGTCTTCCTGCCCCGCCCTCATATCCCCGCTGCTATATTCAGAGTGCAGTCAGAAGATTTGAAGAGCAAAAAAGAATATATCTCCAAACTCAACGAATTCCTTCTGTGTGAAGGCTTACAAAGGCTAATAGAATATTAAGGGAAATATGCCAGAAAAAGTGAGGAGAAATTTTGGATGGCAGTGTCCTTTCTGAATTCAGTTGTCCCTCAGTATCCACCATGGAAGTGGTTCCAGGAGCTCCACAGACACCGAAATCCACAGGTTCTCAAGTCCGTTAAATAAAATGGCATAGTATTTGCATATAACCTATGCACATCCCCCCGTATACTTTACATCATCCCTAGATTACTTCACCTAATACAAGGTACAGCCATGTAAAGAGTTGTAAATACAATGTAAATGCTATTTGCCAGCACAAGGCAAATTAAAGTTGTGCTTTTTGGAACTCTCTGGAAATTTGTTTCCAATATTTTCCGTCTGCAGTTGGTTGAATGCATGGATTTGGAACGCAGGGCTATGGAGGGCCGACGGTACATCAGTTGCTTGGTTAGGATGAAATCTATTTTCTCCCTTAAACAGAGCCTGCTCCCAGGGTTACACACTTCTTAGCTGTGTGACTGTGGGCAAATCCCCTAAGCTCCTCAGACCTCAACTGCCTTATCTGTGAAAGGGGCTGACGATAACTTACATGACTGAAGTCAGTGAACTGGGCCGGCTCTGCGGACAACCATTTTCAGAACCTGGGGTTCTCCAGTCCCACCACACTCTGCTGTCTCCTCCCCCATCTTCAAAAGTCTGAGAACTGCCATCTCAGGTGAGAGCTGGACATAAGCCTAGCATCCTTCCTCTCCCCCTCTCCTTTGTGACCCCCTCCTTCCCTTCCCATCCTGTAAATTTCTTATCCTTCAGACACTGTTGCTTGTTCTTCTCTTAGCCCTGCTCTGTTCCCTACATCCCGTCTGTTCTTCCTCCGGTTTACTTTTCCACGTCTTTGACTTTATCTGCCCTTTCCTCCTTCCCTTTGATCTCTCCCTTCTCCTTTTTCTATGTTTGCCTTTCCTCTTTTCCACCCCGTCTTCTCTTTCTTTTCCTTATTTCTTTTTAACTGGAAGGAATACGGAAGAAATACGTTTGTATTTAGCATACCTTAGATTTATTAAATGAAGTTTTATATTACTATATTATCTGTCCTTAATTTAAAAAAAATTAGATATGAACAGTTTGTGACTGAAGAAAAACAGTTGTTTTTTGTCTGTTGTGTCCCGAAAGGAGGTTGTGATCAGGAATGAGACTTCCTGTTTGTCTCAGGATGACTCACTGATGTAAGGTTAGCAGGTAAGTCCTGAAATGGGAGGGCTGAAGCCAGCTTATCTTTGGGGCTGAACCCATGTACTCTCAGTGACCTACCATGATGGAGCAGACCCCAGAGTTCTTGGAGGGTGGGGACAGTGGCCATTTAGGTCCATGAATGTAGCAATTTCTACAACACCATGGGGAGTTGGGCAAGCGAGCAGGGGCTTAGTCAAGTGTGGTAAAGACTTCTCTCCTAGGTGCACTGAGGTATTCAAGACAAACCTCAAAGGACTGAACTATAAATGTAGAGAAAGACCAATGTGTGGCCCAACAACATTTTCATGTTTTTTTTTCCTGTTCTAGTTCCATATCATGATCTAAAATGTCTTAGACTCTCTCCAACAATAATGATTACTACCCCTGCTATCAGAAAACCTTGTTGTGGGACTAAGCTCATAGGTTAAGGGGATGCTGCAAATGTTGTATGTCATTTTGCAGTGAAGCATTTGGCAAGGCAGAGGGACATAAATAGTTGCAGGTGTTTGTTACTTGTACATTCATCACTCTTTTATAAGGGCTTCTGATGTGTCAACACCATGCTCGACACTTCTTTTGTTTTTATCCAAAAGATTTCATATTCCATGGAATCTCATGATAAAGTCATACAAATAGAATTTCACAAAATCGATTTATCTTAGGCCTATTGTCAGAAAGTTTAGTTAAGAATAAAATAAGATGACTGTTAAAGATGTTCCTCTGGTACAAATCCTGAAAACATCTTCTACCAAGATGAAGAAGACAATTCCTGCCCTGGAGGAACACTCCAAATAGATTTGCAATAGGCTGAAAAAGTGAGTTGAAGATGATCCCAAAGTTTGTTTCCCTGAGGGCTGGGCAAAAGCCCTGGGTGGACCCTAGGATGGCTACAATTTCTAGGTCCCAGAAAGGCCTTCAAGCAAAATCCTAACTAATGAAAGGTGATTTTCTCTGGTTGAAGTAGGGGTGTGGCCTTTTAGATAGGCACTTTCATGGAACATTAGACCTCCACAGGGCACAGCGTGACAACCACGTGGCTAGGGCCATGAAATAGACCGGTGGTTCTTAATCAGGGGTGTGCACCTTAGAATCACAAAACACCCATGTAGAGGCCTTGGCCCCTACAGACTAAATTCAGAGGCCCAGGGTGGAACCTGGACATGTATATTTTGTGTTGTTTTAGGTACTCTTGGTGAAGCATCACTACGTAGGCCAAGTGGAAGCAAGACACTAAGACTTAGTTTTCCTCTGTCTCCTGTGTTTTTGTTATTCTTGTCCGGGTTGCACCATTACTCGGCTCCTATCTTAGAATACTGATTATAAAACACTTAGGAAATCCTAAACCTTTGTATTCAAGTTGTAGGTATTTATGGAGAACTTACTATATGTGACAGACTGTATTCTCGCCTCGTCAAACAAAGGGCATAAGAAAGCACAACGTACTTGGGAATAACAGAAGGGACTGACCTGGTATTTCCACCCGGAAGAGGGAAAGGATTTTAATTACAAATACAGGAATCCAGCAGATGGCATCAGAGAACACTATAAAAAAGAAACGGTTTGCGACGGCCGCCTCTCTTCCAGTGTTATTCCTCACTTCTGAAGTCTGCAAGGCAGTTTTTTGAATGGAACAGAACATAATAGTATAGGAAAACACAATGATGAGAAAAGCCAGCAAATTCACACCTGTTGGGAAAAGCACACCTCTTAACATCTCAGGTGTATAAATCAACAGTAGAAATACTGTGCTACTTAGATGTTCAATATGGTGCCTCTTCCCCTCCCCTGTACTTCCAGGAAGCATTCTTGTTATAAGCCCAGTGGTAAATCAGCTAAAACCCTGAATCCAAGGCTGTAAACTGGAACAAGTTAAAAAAACTGGGTTTGCCAGATCAAAAAGATATTTTAAATACATAAACACTTTTCCAAGAATTGTAGACTTTGAAATTCAGATCTACGTATATCATGAGGTAAATTTTAGCTTTTTTAAAGCAGGAAAACAGCTATTTCATTTTTAGTTCTCTGCAAATTCAAACCTTAAGGGATTACTGTAATCACATGCACAGCTCAAGAAATCAATACGCCCCTATCCCTTTAACTTATAAATATGAAAAAGATATCCTTGGAATATCAAGAAGACAACAGCCTCAGAAACATTATTTTTTATGATTTTTGGTTTTCAAAAAATAACACATAGGACTAAAATACATTTTTATTTTTTCTTCAGATTGCCCACAGTAATCTAAACTAAAATTCAGAACCTTTGAGACTTGTTTTAGAAAAACAAGGAATAACAGAAAAACTAAAAATTCAACTACATAAATTACTCTTTTAGGGTCAAATATGTTCAGAAGATTCTCACTTATCATTATCGTATAATGCTGACTTCTTTGTTGCTCTGTTATATTCTTGCTATCATAAAAATCCTAAAACTGATCATCTTATTCCTTATAGTGAACATAAAATTTCCATATAATTTCAAAGTTATTTAAAAAATGTTCATCTGATTAGACTGTATGTAAGACTGGTGAAGTCTAGGGAAAAATTCTACAAATTCAAGGTGTTCCATTGTTTTTATCCAAAAGATTTCATATTCCATGGAATCTCATTATATATTCATATAAATAGAATTTCACAAAATTAATTTATCTCAGGCCTATTGTCAAAAAGTTTAGTTAAGAATAAAATAAGGGAGGAGCTTCAAGACGGCTGAAGAGTAAGATGCGGAGATCACCTTCCTCCCCACAGATACAGCAGAAATACATCTACACGTGGAACAACTCCTACAGAACACCTACTGAACGCTGGCAGAAGACCTCAGACCTCCCAAAAGGCAAGAAACTCCCCCACGTACCTGGGTAGGGCAAAAGAAAAAGGAAAAAACAGAGACAAAAGAATAGGGACGGGACCTGCACCAGTGGGAGGGAGCCGTGAAGGAGGAAAGGTTTCCACACACTAGGAAGCCCCTTCGGGGGTGGAGACTGCGGGAGGCAGAGGGGGGAAGCTTCGGAGCCGCGGAGAGCATAGCAAGAGGGGTGCGGAGGGCAAAGTGGAGACATTCCCGCACAGAGGATCGGGGCCGACCAGCACTCACCAGCCCGAGAGGCTTGTCTGCTCACCTGACGGCGCGGGCGGGGCTGAGAGCTGAGGCTCGGGCTTTGGAGGTCAGATCGCAGGGAGAGGACTGGGGTTGGCGGCGTGAACACAGCCTGAAGGGGGCTAGTGCACCACGGCTAGCTGGGAGGGAGTCTGGGACAAAGCCTGGACCTGCCGAAGAGGCAAGAGGCCATTGTGTCGGGGTGCGCGAGGAGACGGGATTCAGAGCACCGCCTAAACGAGCTCCAGAGACGGGAGCGAGCCGCGGCTTCAGCGCAGACCCCAGAGACGGGCATGAGACACTAAGGCTGCTGCTGCAGCCACCAAGAATCATGTGTGCAAGCACAGGTCACTCTCCACAACTCCCCTCCTGTGAGCCTGTGCAACCCGCCACTGCCAGGGTCCCATGACCCAGGGACAACTTCCCCGGCAGAACGCATGGTGTGCCTCAGGCTGGTGCAACGTCTCGCCGGCCTCTGCCGCCGCAGGCTCGCCCCGCATCCATACCCCTCCCTCCCCCCGGCCTGAGTGAGCCAGAGCCCCCGAATCAGCTGCTCCTTTAACCCCGTCCCGTCTGAGCGGGGAACAGATGCCCTCAGATGACCTGCAGGCAGGGACGGGGCCAAATCCAAACCTGAGCCCCTGGGAGCTGTGTGAACAAAGAAGAGAAAGGGAAATCTCTCCCAGCAGCCTCAGGAGCAGCGGATTAAACCTCCACAATCAACTTGATGTACCTGCATCGGTGGAATACCTGAATAGACAACGAATCATCCCAAATTGAGGAGGTGGACTTTGGGAGCAAAGATATATATATATATTTTTTTCCTTTTTCTCTTTTTGTGAGTGTGTATGTGTATGCTTCTGTGTGTGATTTTGTCTTTATAGCTTTGCTTTTACCATTTGTCCTAGGGTTCTGTCTGTCCGTTTTGTGTGTGTGTGTTTTCTTTTTATTACTTAAAAATTTTTTTTTCTTAATAATTATTTTTTCTTTTAATAACTTTATTTTATATTATTTTACTTTATTTTATCTTCTTTCTCTATTGCTTTCTATTTTTTCTCCCTTTTATTCTGAGCCGTGTGGAGGACAGGCTCTTGGTGCTCCAGCCAGGCGTCAGGGCTGTGCCTCTGAGGTGGGAGAGCCAAGTTCAGGACACTGGTCCACAAGAGACCTCCCAGCTACACGTAATATCAAACGGTGAAAATCTCCCAGAGATCTCCATCTCAATGCCAAGACCCAGCTTCACTCAATGACCAGCAAGCTACAGTGCTGGATACCCGATGTCAAACAACTAGCAAGACAGGAACACAACCCCACCCATTAGCAGAGAGGCTGCCTAAAATCATAATAAGGCCACAGACACCCCAAAACACACCACCAGACATGGACCTTCCCACCAGAAAGACAAGATCCAGCCTCATCCACCAGAACACAGGCACAAGTCCCCTCCACCAGAAAGCCTACACAACCCACTGAACCAACCTTAGCCACTGGGGACAGACACCAAAAACAATGGGAACTACGAACCTGCAGCCTGTGAAAAGGAGACCCCAAACACAGTAAGATAAGCAAAATGAAAAGACAGAGAAACACACAGTAGATGAAGGAGCAAGGCAGAAACCCACCAGACCTAACAAATGAAGAGGAAATAGCCAGTCTACCTGAAAAAGAATTCAGAATAATGATAGTAAGGGTGATCCGAAATCTTGGTAATAGAATGGACAAAATGCAAGAAACAGTTAACAAGGACCTAGAAGAAACAAAGAACAAACAGACAATGATGAACAACACAATAAATGAAATTTAAAATTCTCTAGAAGGGATCAATAGCAGAATAACTGAGGCAGAAGAATGGATAATGGACCTGGAAGATAAAATAGTGGAAATAACTACTGCAGAGCAGAATAAAGAAAAAAGAATGAAAAGAACTGAGGACAGTCTCAGAGACCTCTGGGACAACATTAAATGCACCAACATTCGAATTATCGGGGTCCCAGAAGAAGAAGAGAAAAAGAAAGGTACTGAGAAAATATCTGAAGAGATAATAGTTGAAAATTTCCCTAATATGGGAAAGGAAATAGTTAATCAAGTCCAGGAAGCACAGAGAGTCCCATACCTGATAAATCCAAGGAGAAATGCCAAGACACATATTAATCAAACTATCAAAAATTAAATACAAAGAAAAAATATTAAAAGCAGCAAGGGAAAAACAACAAATAACACACAAGGGAATCCCCATAAGGTTAACAGTTGATCTTTCAGCAGAAACTCTGCAAGCCAGAAGGGACTGGCAAGACATATTTAAAGTGATGAAGGAGAAAAACCTACAACCAAGATTACTCTACCCAGCAAGGATCTCATTCAGATTTGATGGAGAAATTAAAACCTTTACAGACAAGCAAAAGCTAAGAGAATTCAGCACCACCAAACCAGCTTTACAACAAATGCTAAAGGAACTTCTCTAGGCAGGAACCACAGGAGAAGGAAACGACCTACAATAACAAACCCAAAACAATTAAGAAAATGGTAATAGGAACATACATATTGATAATTATCTTAAATGTAAATGGATTAAATGCTCCCATGAAAAGACACAGACTAGCTGAATGGATACAAAAACAAGAGCCATATATATGCTGTCTAAAAGAGACCCACTTCAGACCTAGGGACACATACAGACTGAAAGTGAGGGGATGGAAAAAGGTATTCCATGCAAATGGAAATCAGAAGAAAGCTGGAGTAGCAATTCTCATATCAGACAAAATAGACTTTAAAATAAAAACTATTAGAAAAGACAAAGAAGGACACTACCTAATGATCAAGGGATCGATCCAAGAAGAAGATATAACAATTGTAAATATTTATGCACCCAACATAGGAGCACCTCAATACATAAGGCAAATACTAACAGCCATAAAAGGGGAAATCGACAGTAACACATTCATAGTAGGGGACTTTAACACCCCACTTTAACCAATGAACAGATCATCCAAAATGAATATAAATAAGGAAATACAAGCTTTAAATGATACATTAGAAAAGATGGACTTAATTGATATTTATAGGACATTCCATCCAAAAACAACAGAATACACCTTCTTCTCAAGTGCTCATGGAACGTTCTCCAGGAGACATCATATCTTGTGTCACAAATCAAGCCTTGGTAAATTTAAGAAAATTGAAATCATACCAAGTATCTTTTCTGACCACAACACTATGAGACTAGATATCAATTACAGGAAAAAATCTGTAAAAAATACAATTATATGGAGGCTAAACAATACACTACTAAGTAACCAAGAGATCACTGAAGAAATCAAAGAGCAAGTCAAAAAATACCTAGAAACAAATTACAATGAAAACAGGACCACCCAAAACCTTTGGGATGCAGCAAAAGCAGTTCTAAGAGGGAAGTTTACAGCAATACAATCCTACCTCAAGAAACAAGAAACATTTCAAATAAAAAACCTAACCTTACACCTAAAGCAATTAGAGAAAGAAGAACAAAAAAAAACCAACGTTAGCAGAAGGAAAGAAATCATAAAGATCAGATCAGAAATAAATGAAAAAGAAATGAAGGAAATGATAGCAAGGATCAGTAAAACTAAAAGCTGGTTCTTTGAGAAGATAAACAAAATTGATAAACGATTAGCCAGACTCATCAAGAAAAAAGGGAGAAGACTCAAATCAATAGAATTAGAAATGGAAAAGGAGAAGTAACAACTGACACTGCAGAAATACAAAGGATCATGATGATTACTACAAGCAACTCTATGCCAATAAAATGGGCAACCTGGAAGAAATGGACAAATTCTTAGAAATGCACAACCTTCCAAGACTGAACCAGGAAGAAATAGAAAATATGAACAGACCAATCACAAGCACTGAAATTGAAACTGTAATTAAAAATCTTCTAAAAAACAAAAGCCCAGGACCGGATGGCTTCACAGGCGAATTCTATCAAACATTTAGAGAAGAATTGTCACCTATCCTTCTCAAACTCTTCCAAAATATAGCAGAGGGAGGTACACTCCCAAACTCATTCTACGAGGCCATCATCACCCTGAAACCAAAACCAGACAGAGATGTCACAAAGAAAGAAAACTACAGGCGAATATCACTGATGAACATAGATACAAAAATCCTCAACAAAATACTAGCAAACAGAATCCAACAGCACATTAAAAGGATTGTACAGCATGATCAAGTGGGGTTTATCCCAGGAATGCAAGGATTCTTCAGTATATGCAAATCAATCAATGTGATACACCATATTAACAAATTGAAGGAGAAAAACCATATGATCATCTCAATAGATGATAGTTCTTTTGCCCTTTATCTGGGCCTTTTCCCTGGCTGTGGGGCTCTAGCTCCTGGAACACGACCTCTGCCTTCACTTGGCTAATGTGTCCTCATCCTCTGGGCCTCCGTTTGGATTCATTTCTACTGGGATGTCTTCCCTGATCCTCAGATCTGGGGCTCCTAGAACATCCTGTACTCCTCCTTCGTGGCATCTGTCAGCTTGTGACATGAGGACGTGTTTCCTTGTCTTCATCCTTCTTTCTGGCTGCAGATCTGTGGGGCCAATCTGTTTTTTCTCCAGTTCCCAAAATAGTGCCTGGCCTATAGGAGGTGCTTAATAAATCCTGTCTGAACCAATGAATGTACAGTAGTGTGTGTGCATATGTGTGTGTGAGGGAGAGAGGGTTTCCACGAAGTGCACCTATGCCAGGAATGGCTTACAACATTGTAGGTGTGCCATAGCCACGAAAAAATGGCTGTCAAATAGGGTTTATGTGAGGAGTATTATTAAAATGGTGCAAATAAAGTGTTTTCTTTTTCAAAGGAAGAAGAGAAGGAATAGATGGAGAATAGCTGGGAGGGGTGGTTAGGACTATTTTGTGATGGGCTTTAAGTGACTAATTTAAAATTGACCTTGGTTGTAGGGAGTTCCTGAAAGTCTCTGAGCAGAAGATACTCAGTCCTTTTGGTACTCAGGTAGTGAACAGATAAGTAGGAAAGAGAAGACCCCAGAAGCCAAAAGACCAGTGAGGGCTAATGTAATAATTCAGGGCAGAGGTCATAAGGCTTTAAGCAAAGGTGACAGCAGTAGGTAGAGACTGGAAGAAAGAGAAGGCAAAGGTGTATTTTGAGGGAAAAATATTTGATGAAAAAGAAAGGATGAGGACTTCTCTGGTGGCGCACTGGTTAAGAACCTGCCTGCCAATGCAGGGGACACAGCTTCAATCCCTGGTCCGGGAAGATCCCACATGCCACAGAGCAACTAAGCCCATGCACCACAACTACTGAGCCTGTACTCCAGAGCCCGCGAGCCACAACTATTGAGCCCGCGCGCCTAGAGCCTGTGCTCCACGACAAGAGAAGCCACCGCAATGAGAAGCCTGCGCACCGCAACAAAGAGTAGCCCCCGCTCACCACAGTGAGAGAAAGCCCGCGCACAGCAACGAACACCCAAAAATAAATAAATTAATTTAAAAAAAGGTAACGAATATTAAAAAAAAGAAAGGATGATGGAGCTTATTGACTTCTTAGTTGAGGGGACAAGATGAGAAGGGAGAATCAAAATGATAATACTGCCCCAGTTAAAGAGGGGACATGGGAATGGCCTTAGTTTTAAGCAAGAGAGATACCTACTAGACAATTTTAAAAGTCTTTTTAATCTTTAAGGGCTAAACTTCTCATTCATTTGTAATAGAAAAGGTAGCGTTTTCTTTTCTAAAACCCTTAATTCTCCCTCTTTAATTAGGGAGAATTAAGAAAACTAAAAAGCAAGGAGTTTTATTAAGCACCCTTCCGTTGCTGACTTTGGAACTGCATTTACAAAAGGTAATAAACCTTCCTGGTATTTCCATTCAGATAATCTCCTGCTAGTCAGTTTCAAGAATTTTATTATTATTTATTTAGCTCATATCTATACTGTAAAAAAATGAGTTCAAATAACTTGGTAGCGTCACAGGACAAGGCAGTGAACTAGAATTCCTCCAGCTCATTGCCACTTTGTATGAACATGAAATCAAAGGGTCTTACAGATAATAAAAAGATCATTCAGAGATCCTGACAGTATGTGTTTGCTTTCCACACTAAATCTCTATAATAAAAAATTTAATAAAACCTCCTATAAATACACAGCAAGGACTTTTCTTTAAAAAAGGAAACAGTCTTGACTATATTTATTTACTTTCTGAAACGGAGAACTATGGCTTTACTGAAATCCATGGTATTGCTACAAAAATAACGTTTGTCCAGGAAATGAAAAATATAATTTACCTAGGAAAATTCCAAGAGAATACCCTTTGCTTCCAATATCTTCTGTTTGGTCATAATAAAGTGGGAAACATACTCCATTTTTTCCATAAAAGTTTCCAAAATAATCCTCCTTCCAAAATGGAATCACAGCTATTAAAAATCCCACAATCCAGATGCCAATGAGGATGACCGAGGTCTGCCGTTTTCCAGGACGGATGTTACTGAAGGGAAAGACGACGGCCAGGAACTTCTCCAAAGTCAAGTACGTCAGCAAGAGGACGGAGACCTCGGTGGACAGCATGGCCAGGAAGCCCAGGAGGCGGCACTGTAAGCTCTCCATCCACAGCAACGCGTACTTCTGATACTGCCCGCGGTATTTTAGATCAAAGAAGCCAACGAAGAACAAATAAACACCCATCAGGCAGTCCGCACCTATTGAAGAGTCATAGAATGTATGTTGGTAGTTCCAGCATCTCCGTCTTAGTTTTCTGATTTAGGTCTGCTTCCTTCTTCCTGTATTAAATGAACTACTGGAAAACCTACAATAGTGCCTAGAAGCCAATGGGCTTCAAAAGTTGTACTGTTTCTAAAGTACTACACTGCACCTTTGTTTTATAATTTTGAAAAAAATGGTGGTGGGGAGATAATTTGCAGGGGAATGGGGGGGTCTAGGTTTTAAACAGTAAAAGATATTACTAACATAGTTAATAAAAGGAATAATTTTCTGGGCTTGAGGAGCATGGATGCTATTGCAATTGAAGGTTAAACAAAACATAGTTGTGCAACCCACAACCTGTCCTCTATAATCCATCCCTTAACTCATCGGCTCCCTGTTACCCCATTTTGAAGACATAACTCACTGCAGATTCATGCAATCCAGAAAAGAGTAGCCAAAGAGAACAATAGTACCTTCATACTTTAAAAAATTCAGCATATATAATTCATATATAATTCATATTAAACGCCATCTGCTGAATGCCAATATAATCTAGAGCACAGCTCTCCGAAGACATCCTTAATTCATTTATATAGGAAACATACTTACAACAAAGGATTTTGATGGACGTAGCATGGGTCATGTTTTCAGCTTTAATGAAAGATCTCATGCCAATGACAAAAAGATTTCCAAAGCAGGTTATGAAAGCTATAACCCAGACAAATATTCTGAGGATATTGTTAGCCAAGAGGTCCTCAAATGAAGAAATGCCGTCAGTCAAGGGCATACATATTCGGACATGGGAAGCATAGGAGCAGTATCGAAAGTTTTTGAAATAACTAAAGTCAAAGGGAAAAAAGAGTCACTTTACAGCAATGACACAGAAACGACAGTTGCAGTCCTATTGGGGCTGCAGCTGTGTTAGGTATGTGGCTTCACTAGGCTTGGTTATTTTATTTTATTTTATTTGCGGTACGCGGGCCTCTCACTGTTGTGGCCTCTCCCTTGCGGAGCACAGGCTCCGGACGCGCAGGCTCAGCGGCCATGGCTCACGGGCCCAGCCGCTCCGCGGCATGTGGGATCTTCCCGGACCGGGGCACGAACCCGTGTCCCCTGCATCGGCGGGCGGACTCTCAACCACTGCGCCACCAGGGAAGCCCCTAGGCTTGGTTATTTTTGTTTAGTAGTGATTATGTAATTACAGAGTTCTTCATTAAATATTACATTACTCTAGGCAGTGTTCTTCCTTTAAAGGTGAAGAACCTAAAGAACATAGGTATCTGCTGTGGCTTGTCTGAGGTGAGTCAGGGGAGGACATGAGCATGGGAAATCTCCAGGACTCTACTTTTCCCCATCACATTGGGTGATTGTCCAGGGTATTACAAAAAAGTAGATTGTCATTGTTAAATTGATCTTTAGCAAACATTCAGGGGCTTCAGTTTGGGATATAAGGGACCCACGAAGTAGCTCACTAAAAACATTCCTGTTGGGCTGAAGAAAATTTGAAACAAAAAAAGTAGAAGAAAATTTGAAACAAAAAAAGAAAGCTTTACTTTGCCCCGGCTTCCAGGCCTCCCATGATTGGACCCCTGGCTACCCTGATCCGCCACAGCGCTTCCCGTCCGTGCTCACTCCACCCAGACACGTCAGCTCCCTTCTAATTCTCGAAACAAGCCAGGCTCACCCCCTTCTCACTGCAGTGCTTTTGCTTTTCTCTCTTGCTGGAAGAATCTTCCAGGAAGAATTGTCTCCTTCCACTCAGGGCTGCCTGACTGTCACATCTCTGACTTGTAGGTGAACTACCTACATCCTCCTTCCTTCCCTTTATCTTGCTATACTTTTCTTCCCAGCATTTCTTAATGATTAATTTGTTAACTAGTTTACTTTCTGGTTCCCAAAGCTAAATGGAAGCTCCGTGAGGCAGACACTTCTCTCTCCCATTCATCCCTGTGTTCTCCCTGGCATGAGGGAAGTACTCAACAAATACTTGTTAGATGGCAAATGAATGATGCATGGTTTAGAGCTGGGTATGTCACACAGAGATATTGAAGGCTATCCCTGCCCTCAAGTAGCCTACGGTGGTCCAACCTCTCCTCCCACTGGGACCAGGGCACTGGTTGGCAGGTGGACGTGTTTCAATAAATGATGGGCAAGGAAGATGAAAGAAGAATTGCTAGGTCACTTAGTAGGGAAGTAACTAAGTTCACACATTTCCTGTTAATTGTTGGGTCCTTCTTGACCTCAACCTGCGGTTCATATTTAAAGCAGCAGCTTCTCCATCAAGTTCTACAAAGGTTGAATTTCTCTGTTCTAAGGAGACTTCACATTCTGCCTGCAGCAAGGAAATGATAGCCTCATGAAATATTTACTAGAGCCACAGAAAGAGAAGTTATGAAAACCATGTGGATATACATCAAATACTTGTCTTTGGGTAATCACACCCACTGCATAGACATAAACAAAATGTTCTCCCAAAAGGTCACCTTCACACCAACCATTTCAGCCCCTTGCTGATCCCAACTTGATATCTTACATCGAATCCTCCCTATTGTTGTGGATAACAATGGTTGATTTTTGAAGTCATGAACACATTAGATTACACAGTTGATAAAGAAATGATCATGTCATAAACTCCTATATTAAGACAACTTACACAGTGCACTTTAGCCAAATATATTAATGTGACTTATCAGAACTACTATAAAGATTAATTACCTCCGTTCTGCAGTGCACTCAGTAACAGAAACAACACCTGGAATTTATATAGCACCTTTCCTCTTAAGGGCTCAAAACTTAGAGTAGCTGACTGCTCACTCATGTGAGGTGAATTAATGTTTCCAGATCTCCTGAGTATCATGAGCCAGTGACCTCATCTTGTGTCATATGTGGCATTCTGGTACCCTAATCTCTTATTGGGCCTCAACTGGATAAACAGCATGTTTCCAGAGAGAAGTATCATTCATATCAGCACATCATAATATTGAGCTCTATTTGAACAGGGACCAAAGGTGACAAAATTAAAAAGTTCTCAATAAAAAGACTTTTCTTGCATAGAAACACATTGCAGGGGCTTCCCTGGTGGCGCAGTGGTTAAGAATCCACCTGCCAAGGCAGGGGACACAGGTTCGAGCCCTGGTCCGGGAAGATCCCACATGCCGCAGAGCAACTAAGCCCGTGCACCACAACTACTGAGCCCGCATGCTATAACTACTGATGCCTACACGCCTAGAGTCCGTGCTCCGCAACGAGAAGCCACCGCAACAATGAGTAGCTCCCACTCGCCACAACTAGAGAAAGCCCACGTGCAGCGATAAAGACCCAATGCAGCCCAAAATAAATAAATTAATTAATTAACTTAAAAAACCCACATTGCAGTGATACATCAGACAGTTTAAAAGAGAACATCGGCAACATTTCACCATACTTTTTTCCCCATTCTTTCATACATACATACATGTGAGAAAGATTCTTCATGGGCTGAAACATTTGTGTGTTTATACTTGGAATCTCTATCCTTTCCAGGTCTCTGGAAAATATGCACAATAGGCTTCATGTTTTTAGGATTTAACTTTTAAATCATTGTATTCTTTGTCAATCTTAAAAACTATGCTTTAAAATCTTGTTATAAATTCAAATTAGGATGAAAATTTTACAATAAACTGTCTTAGAAAACTGCCATTTCTATTTATGCCTCCGGTAACTTGGAGCTGATTTATCACTTTCATATGCAGAACCACCTTCTAATAAAACACGTTCATTCATTTCTTTGATTTAAAAATGACAGTTGTGATTTGTATGATTGTGAAACTGGCTCTGTAGTTTGATTTTATAAAGCACGAAATATGAGTTAGAGGGTTTCAGGCAGGACTTGATATTTTCAGCCTGAGTTTTGTCAGAATCTGGATTTAAATACAGTAATTTCTTCCTGGCCTATGTATCTTCAAGGTAGAAAACCATGGAAGCAATAATCAAAGGAACTCCGATTCAGGACAATCATTTTCTAAGACAACAGTGGGAAGCACAATTCCTGTAATTCCTCCAACCCCATAAAATGTCCACACAGGGCTCCAATGATAACCCCTAACACTCTTCATTTATCCAGAAGCTTCTTCAAATATGGATTCTTAGAAGACACTTCAGGATGGCATGAATTAAGGGAGTCTGCCATGTTCTCTGGAAACATAGACGGAAAGAGGATAATCTTTTTAATCTTTTGCTTTTTAATGGCTTATTTTGAAAGATGTTTGATTCTCACTCAGCTTCTTTTGGGCAAATCTGAATAAGGATTTCTGGACAAGGTTCTGAGTTTTCCTTTGCATACTGAGTCCTTTATAGAGGACCTTGGTGGTCAGAAATGAGACTTAGGAAACAATTCTACCACTGAATCATCACAGGGCCCCTCCTGCAGGAAACTCTGGAGTCCTTTTTAAAGGATTCCGCGCCCCCCCTTCTTTCTTTTGCTCTCTAGCTTCTCCTGAACTTATCACAATTTTACCATTACATGGAGTATGTGATTATTTGATGAATAGTCTGTGGTTTTCAAAAGAGCAGAGGCGACTATATACTGAGTGCCCAAGACAGTGCTATGATTAAGTTGGTGGCTAATAAATGTTTGTAAAATAAATGTGTAAATCAATCTTTAGAGAAAAGAAAATGAGACATTAAAGAAAGAAAAGAAATGAAGAAAGGGAAGTATGGGGTAAATAGTTACTACTTTGACTTTTCAGAAAGGCGCGATGTGTAACTTGATACTTTGCCTTTCGGAATTCAGTACGTAGTGAGTGAAGGGAAGATCATTTTGTCCACATCTTCTGGCTTCTTGAGAGCAGGAACCAAGTCTTTTTCATCATTGGATGTTCACTAATATCTATTGAGAATCTAAATCTTGTATTAATTTCCAACAGAACACTATTTAGCAAGAATAAAAAGCGATATTAAGGATTGGTCTTTGGAATTAAATGAAGAAAGGCTTTGGGCTGGGATGAGGTAAAGTAATATGCACTCTGTGGGGAAAAAAAAACCAAACTTTAACCAACAATGGCTATTCATGGGAGAGGAACTGATGCGGTTCAAAGAACAACTGGCAGAGTTCTTGGCACCATTTAAAATCTAGTATGCTTGAAATTTTAAAATACTAAACAATATTAATTGTCTGAATGTTCATATTTATGGGATAATATTTTCTTTACTGATTGAAAAGTAAAAAGCATGCTCTGAGGATTGCTATAAGTAGACTGTTGTAGGAAAGAAGAAAGGGGAAAAGTGAAAAAATAGAGAAGTCTTATATAATTTGCTATTTTTTTTTACCGACTGCTTAGTAACAAAACTATTGCAAATTTAATTCTTTGTGAAAACTGTAGGAGATTTTTCCATATGAATCCTGTTTTCAGGAAGGAGCTATATGTAGCTTCAAACACAGAAATGGTGTTGACACACACTGAATGGTAAAAAATGAGATTTTGTTGTCATTCGGTACATACTTGATGGTAATCATGATATTAACAACTGTCTGAGGATGCATGCTCAAATTAAAAGCCCTCCTGTGTGTCAAATACCTGTTTAAAAATAAATGTGGTCCTAGGTAAACACACACACTAAAATTATAATCAACATATGGTTACACTTGACTTACAGAGACTGAAGCTGTTTAAGACTTTCAAACTGGTTCTTGTGGAGATACAGAAGAGGATTGGACGACAGATTCCTTTTGCACCATTAGAAGGGAGGAGGAAAGAAGCATGAGGATATTATTATTTTCGAAACTCAAGATGTTGCCATTTAAATCTGATGACAGTGGGAAGAAGGACTTACAGTTTTTGAAGAAGCTTCAGGTCTTTGAAAATGTGGGGTGGTAGCTCCATTATCATATTGCTAGACAGGTCCCTGTTGGTGACAGTGAAAACCCAAAGCCATTACATTGGAAATAAATGACATAGTTATCACTTCTCACAACTGTCATCATCCCATCTGATGTAACAGAAGATACAATCCAATTTAACCAACCTGATAGCTTGTTACCCAACAAAGTCATGTGAGTCAGCCAAATGGATATGTTTTCCATCGCTTTCAGACAGGTGACATTTTGCTCATCCAGTTCCCATCTGGAGTTTCCTCTCAGCCCCTCCCCAACACACTCCCAACATGGCTTCAATGTCTACTTTGATTAATTCTCTCTGTTTTAGGTACTCTTTGTACCTTCAACCATTCATTGTTTCTGTGATTCATATTCGGTTCATGCATGTGATATCTTGTTTATCCAACTACATTAGAAGCTTTCTGAGATCAAGACCTATGTCTCCACTCATTGTGCATTCCAACTAAGAGAGTTTTGACCACATAACATCTGCCCAGATGATCTTGAATGGATAAGTTCACATATTTTTAGTCTACTTTTATATGGTACTTCTTTTTTAGAAGAAATTGAGAATTGAGATCTAAATATAATAGGGCTGTCCAATCCAGAAAGAATTGCAGGGCAGTGTCCCTACAGAATGGGAAAAAGAGATTTGTCAGGATAAGAAGGAATCAGGAATCTTGAAGGGTCCAAAATATCCTCTGAGCCAGAAAAGATGTTAAAAGTGAAACAGATGTGAAATCGCCTAGGAGTCAAACAAAAGATCTTATCTATTTTTGATTTTTTGGTGCTCCTGATGGATATATGGGAGCGACAAATAACTATGACTTAGTTCTTTCTCTAAAAAAGCTTAGTTAGAGTGAACAACTAGATTATGAAACAAAAGAATGAAACAAGTGTTATTACACAAGTACAGAGGAAAAACAGAGGAAGGAATCATCAAACTTGGCCTGGGAAATCAGGAAGCGTTTGAGCAAAGTTTGATGATTTTTATAGGTGGAGTCAAAGAAGAGCAGATTTTCAAGTGAGGATTACGCAGGACCAGAGAAACAGATGCTTGGAAGTCAGTGACATCTCCAGGAGTCAGCAAGTCGTCCAACGTGGGTGGAGGATAGAAAGGATGGGGAGATGTAGAGGAGGTGAGCCTGGAAAAGAGCCTGGAGACAAAAATGGGACGGCCATGAATGCATTCCAAGGCAGTATTTCCCAGAGTACAGTTCAGGCATCGGAAACAAGGAAGATGCTTATAATAAGAGCACTTTCCTGGTGCCACTCCAGAACTATCACACCCGAATCTCTGGAAGGGAGCCTGGTAACATGCATTTAAAGCCAGCATTCCTTGTGATTCTTCTGAACGTTAACATTTGAGAATTATGTCAAGGACTCTGCTTTATGGCAGGCAACAAGGAAGGAGAATGTTAAACAGGACAGTGGGAAAATATGCCCTGGGTTATGGGATGATAATTCTGTTCGAAGAATGAAAGATAGGATGAAATGCCAGAGATTCAGAGGAGGGAGACCTGGCAGGAGGCTGTGACCCTGGACCGGGTGAGAGCTGATATGGGTTGAAGGAGGCACTGGCAGGGTTTACGGTCTGATAGGACATCAAGTGTAAAGAGAGTTAGAAGGAAAGGGAACAGTCTTCTAGCCAGGCTGCCAGAAAGAATGCAGATTCCACCAAGACAGGCAAGCCTAGGGGAAGAAGCTGGCTGTGGGGTAAGGGTCATCTGCAAATTAACTTAAACAAATAGATTTTGAGGGACTGTCATGACATCCAAGTGTAGACAGCCTGCCAGCTGGTGTTCTGATCTGGTGCTCCGGATGCAAGGAGCACAAGTGGGTCATGGCGCAGAAGAAAGCCACGGGTGTGCACAGATCAGAGGGAGAGTGACAACAAAACAAGATGCCGATGACCTTGTACACCTGGAGAACGTCCTGCAAAGTGTTACCCTGAAAAATAAAGTACAGTCTTCTGTGCGAAAAGGATCTGAGTGGCCTCATCTAAGTGCTTATTCCTCTCCAGAGGGGTTTGTGGTCAAAAAGGCACGGTAAAATTATCTAACATTTTTGTAAACTTAAGAAACGTAAATGCCTTGTTCAAGTTAATTCTACTGGGTTCTGAATTTCTTCTATCATACTGGTGCTATCTGGATTGGAATGAATTATTGGTGGTCCTAAAAGAAGAAAGGCAGTGTCTCTTATTTAGGCTCTTTCTTTTGGCGGGGGCAGGGGGTTGGCTTTGCCTAAGTGTAGTATAAGAAGAGGATTAGGAAAATGTTCAGAATGTGGACTCCATACCACTGTCTCCTTTAGTTTGTATAAAAACACACTCCTGTTTGTCCTGGGCTACTCCTCCATTCCACCCCCGTAACCCAAATCTGTATCCATCCTCCAAGGTCTGATCAGGACTGCTCCTGTGAGAAAGCAGTGAGCGGTCTTCTGAGTGAGCTGTCTTTAATTGTTTGCCATAGAATGATAATATTTTAGTTCTAATGCGGTGCTTTGCACATTATAGGCACTTAAATATTTGTGGATTTGGTTTATGATACTCATTCATTAGATTAAATTATCTTAATTATTTGTGAATTGTTTTCAAGTTCCTCTTATTGAACTACTTTTCACAGTCCTTTCTGGATTTCAAAGCAAGGTATAAAGAATGGGGGAGAAGGTGATTAAGAATAGACTTCAGATCAGGAAGAGGAGATCTCTACCCTAATCACCACTATTTGTAATGTAACAGACAGTTTTAAATGCCAATGATACACCATTTCGCGGGTAGCGATGAATTAATAGCAAGACAGATGATTCTCAAAAGGTTTAGATTTACACAACATATATTTGAACAGAAAAATGTACATGAGCTCTCTGAATATTTTGCAATGAGCCTCTTTCTAGACATTTCTATTTGCGTCATCTGCTCTGGAAGTTATAATATCTTAAGGGATAATAAGCATGTTCATTCTTTTGTTTAGTTATAATTGATTAATATTATTTCAGTCATTTATTCATTCAGCAAGCATGTACTGAGAATTAATTGTACTCCAGACATTAGAGAGGAGAATCCCTGAGCTTAAGGAGCCATGGAAAACTCATTTACTCCCAAACACACATATGTATGAAATCAGTCAAAGAAAATGGGCAGAGAAATTAGAGTAGGCTAAATCCATATTAAGCCCACTGTCTGATTTTTAATTTGCTTTTAGGATAATGTTGGTTTTCTTAATTGATTTTGAATATCCAGTAGTCCACAGGATTTTGATTGCTACTAATGAAAAGCAGTCTCACTAGTCATTTAGATTTGTAATCCTGAAGAAGCAAAATCATATTTTCCTAGTAGACAACGCTACTTACAGTTCTCCTAAATTTTTTAATGAAGAAAATGTCTTCTCTGGAACAAAATCAATTTGATTTCTAGGCAGAAACCTGTAAGACATGGTAAGAGTCAGCACTGTTGATTTGTGTCTGCTGTAGTAATCAGTTCTCATTGGGAGATGCCATTGATCCGCGTGTAATTTAATAAGCCACCTTTGAAGTCTCAAAGCAAGGCATGTTCTGGTGTGGAACACAGGCAGGGGTTTCTTACAGAGGATGTATCCATAGGCTCTCTCCAGGACATGCTCCCGTAAGGAACCTGAGGTGCTGAGTGTGGTTTACGGAGCTGCGCTTCCTTTGGATTCTGATTACTTTAGAAAGTGTTTCTTTCCCAACATACACATATGCGATGTCAAATGTGGACCCTGTTAATAGTTCTGTGAAGGCTTTGAGAGGATCTTTGGGTAAGGCACATTCCTTATAAGAAGTCGTCCAGAAAAAGAGCAAAGCTTGAACCAACACCATCTGGGCCACAAACAAATTTTAAATTTGGTGGGGAACAGCGATTTTACATTTCCTCTGTCTAGAAACGGAATCCTCCAGGACAAACGGCAAAAAAGAGGGGGTCGTCAGCTAACTACCT
The DNA here is from genome assembly GCF_937001465.1 of Orcinus orca. NCBI lineage: Eukaryota > Metazoa > Chordata > Mammalia > Artiodactyla > Delphinidae > Orcinus > Orcinus orca. The sequence continues at coordinate 70,414,969 of NC_064576.1, forward strand.
TACAGGGGTGTAAACAAATGAGATAATGAGTATGAAGGTGATTCAAAAGCTACATGGTGTTATAAAATAGGAGGCGGGGGCTTCCCTGGTGGCGCAGTGGTTGAGAGTCCGCCTGCCGATGCAGGGGACACGGGTTTGTGCCCCGGTCCGGGAAGATCTCACATGCCGCGGAGCGGCTGGGCCCGTGAGCCATGGCCGCTGAGCCTGCGCGTCCGGAGCCTGTGCTCCACAACGGGAGAGGCCACAACAGTGAGAGGCCCGCGTATGGCAAATAGGAGGCGCGGATGGTATTTGTTTATCTTCCAGTGTTCTCTCTCACTATCCATGAGACAAAGAATAAACTCTTTGCATCTCCTATGTGGGACAGCCTCTTTTCTTACTAAATATGCTAATCTTCAATCTGATTGATAAATATGCAACCTGGCAACAGCCTTATCTCTTAGTCTGTTGGAGAAAAGTGGTTCGATTACTACAAATGGATGTGCTCTGATTTTTCTTTTCCAACCACCCATCCAAGCAACAAACATTACTAAGTACTTACTATATATGGGGAACTATGATGAAAACAAAACCACATTCTTGTATTTTTAAGCTTACCAGTGCAAATGTGCCAATTAACCGATCCATCTGCCTTCCTGCCCCCATAAAAAACACAGTCAGCAATCAGAATCACCAGGCAGAACCTTTGGCCAATCAGAATACATTAGAGCCTCTTCTCTTTAGCATAAAATTTTGTTTTCTTTAAAGAGAGAGAGATCAAGTGATAAGTGTCATTAGCAGTAACCACTTTCACATACATTATCTCATTTCCTTGTTGACCATAGGGTTAGGTTCAGCAGAGAGAGTGCACAGAAACGATGATTGCCCTCAGAAAGAAGGAGGCTTAAATAGTTGGCAGCTAAACATAAGGCTTGGCCCTACCATCCAAGTCAATAGATCCATGTGTACATTTTCTAGTACTTCAGTTTCAGACCAAGGCTGTAAACAAAACATACTTTAAAATTCCTTGCCAATATTTTCTTTCGATTTCCAAAGCTACTGGGTTTCCCCTCATTTACTGAATTACGTTGTATACTTACAGCACTGTGAGTGAATTGCACGACAGAAAGGTGGAATTCGTAAGGTATTTTATTCCATTGCCTTCCAAATCCCTAAAAGGCATGGAGGAAACATATTTTTAATGTTTTTGCACAAATCATATGTCTAAAGGCAGTTTTTGGTGATATAACAGCTCTGAACTTTATTTTTACTTCATTCCAAGTTTTAGGCTTTCCTCCTACTTATTGCAGGGTCAGTATAATTAATATTCTGCATCTTTTTCCCCTTCTAATTAGTGTTAGAACTTAATAAAATTGAGCGAAAGGGCAGCCCGCCATTTTGTGAATGTGTCTCTGTGCCAGATACCATGCTATTAATTAGCATAAAATTTGTACTATAATAATAGTAACTCCCATTAATTGGGCTTTTATAGTGTCAGGTACTGTTCTGAGTGCATAATACACACTCCTACGAAGTTGGCATTATTACCTCCCATTTAACATAGGAGGAATCCGAGTATCTTGGAAATTTACTTTTCTTCTGGTCACACAGCTATTGAGGGGTAGAACTGACCTTCTAACTCAGATCCATCTGAATCTAATGCCTAGACGCTTAGTCGTGGCATCGTAGATTGCTATATTCTCCCCTCCCCTCCCCCAGGGTCAGGTAGATATTTGTGTCTCTATTTTGCTGCAGGAGAAACTCAGGCCAAACTGTCTACCAAATACTGGATGCCAGAGTCAGGATGGGGAGTCCCAAGCTGTGTGAAGGAAAGTGCCGGCTCTTTCTACCTCCCTCCGTGATGCGGATGCTGAGTGCAGTGCTGCTCCGAGGGTCCCGGGTCCCAGCATCAACTGGGAACTTGTCAAAATGCAGATTTCCAGGCTCCACCCCAGACCCACTGAATCAGAAACCCTAGGACTGAGGCCCAGCAGTCTGTCCTAAGTCTTTGCGTTGCTTGCACTGTACGCTGACGTTGGAGAAGCGCTGGTGGAGAGACTACGTTCTGCCAAGGTGAACCTTATGACAGCAGCACCCACATCGTCAGGGAACAACCTCAGGAACACTCTGACATGGCCGCTTCCAGCAGCGCCAAGGAAGAAGAGGATCGGCTCTTCTGCCAACTCTCCTCATTCCGTTTACCGTTGGCTTCCTACAGGCTTCCCGTACACGACAATAGCTGTTTTGCTGCCTCTGAACCTTTCTCATGTTCACGTTAATATCACCAGTTCCTTTGTCATTGCCTTTAAAATCCTATTTTAAAGCCATCTTGGAGGTCTTGCAGGAACTCAACTATTTTTTTCACTCTTAAAATACAGCAATTGCAAATAATAAACAGTGTAGTCCCTTGAAAGTCCAAATATTGTTCAGCAGAATAGGGAAAATGTTTTTACATCTCATAACACTTCGCAGCTGTGAGCAACAGTCCTAGCTGATAGCAAGTGAGGGAGGAGAAGCATGGCCAGGGCGGGGTTTTTTCTGCCTTTGAACTGGGGCGATTTGGGTCTGACCTCTCAGCTCTCATTTGCGGTCAGCCAATCTTGCTAACGACATCTTTTCACTGAGTGTCTCTTTTTTCCCTCGTGTCTGTGGGAGCCTAGAGTGAAAACGAGTGTCCCCAGAACCCAGGGCTTGGATGCTGCTTCCTGGTCTCCTCCTCGTTGCTGATGCCCATTTTGGGGACGGGATGGGTACAGGCTGGAGGCCTGATATTTTTCTGTTAACTTTACTCCTTCCTGTTGCTTTCCCATTGTGTGGATGTACTTGCTTAGTTTCTAAGTATTTTCCACCTATCCTTCATGAGTTTTATTCTCATGTTTTTCAGATCAATTCCCCCTCCCCCACCTTTGTTTTTTTAAGGCAGCTCTGCACGGCATGTGGGATCTTAGTTCCCTGACCAGGAATCAAACCTGTGCCCCCTGCATTGGGAGCATGGAGTCTAAACCACTGGACTGCCAGGGAAGTCCCATCACTCCCATTTTTAACATTTAGCACACTTACGTGAGACCCCCATTGCCTTAAAAGCCTTTTGATAACAGGTATGTAAATAATTTTTTTAAGTCAGTAAATAAACACAAGGTCATCTAATAGCGTTGTAACAAGTGAGGCTAGTTCAGAGAGGATCCAAAGCTGAGGTACAAAAATTTTATCATATGATGGGTATTGAGTCCCCTGATTTGACAATGGGGAGAGTTCTGGGGGGACAGTACAACCGGCATTTTCCCAGGACAGGAAGTCGCTCCTGTGCCAATCCTGCCTGTCTCAGGAGACCGTGAATATGAACATGGTGGAATGGTAGTAGTGGTGGTGAAACCAAATGAATGGCTTAAATGTGTATTGGTTGAAAGCTACCAAGGAGTGGAAATGGTTTAGCACGTTCATTTACAGAGTTTTTTTTGAGCACTATTATGTGCTGATCCTTGTGCTGGGTATAAAATCACAGAATTTACTGAACAGTAGGGGATAAACAGGTAAACAGATGGTTCTATGATGACAGTGCCCTGAGACAGCAGTGCAGTGGGAGGAGGGGAGACGTGGTGGAGGCTCTCCTGTCATAATCGGGGCACAGAGGCAGCCACTGAACTGGTGGGTGTGTCAGAGACGGCTTCCTGAAGGTGATGTTTAAATTGACTTTTGAAGGAAATGTCAGAGAATAAAGAAGCAAGACCTTTCAAGTTGAAGGAACAACATGTGTTCAGGGAACTGACTGAAGGAGCAGTAGTTTGGTGTATCTGAAAGGAAGGCACAAGAGAAGGGGCTGGTAAAGAGACCAGGTGGAGTAAGGGATAGAGGACAACGGGTCTCTGGTGCTAAACTGGGAGGCTTGAACTTTACCCTCACACCCGTGGGGATTCCCAGAAGATGTTTCAACCAGGAAGTGACACGATCAGATTTTAGTTTTAGAAAGAAAAGCAGAGATGAGCTTTTTGTGTAATTGTGTATTAACTTCAGGGCTAGTTTCCTGAATCTGGGCGAATAACAAATTAGCTGCTAAGTGCATACTCACATCCAGTTGAGTTGAGGCATTTGGGCACACATCTGCTTGGGAAGGGCTTCTAAGTAGTTATTCACCATAGACCTTTACACAAAGAAGAGATTAATTAGAAACGAAATGATATGCCACTTTAAGAACAGTATTTTTACTATTTCCACAGTTTGGGAACTTGTATGCTAAAATCAATATATTAGGAAGAAGAATATAGACATAACTACCTCTTCAAAATGGTCTCTAGATATGTGTGTGGCATGGATAAGGGAGCAGATGTCAGAGAAACTATGAATGCATAAGTGTGATACATAACCTAGGAATAAATATGAAACAGTTTGACTTTATGAGATGAAACAAAAGTATATACTGGGTAATAATTTTGAAGTTCATGGTAATTTTCCTTGTGAACTTCAAATTTGCAATCATTTCCAGCATCATACATCCAAAGTTTCATTTTAAGAGAAATGTTAATCATTTACAATATTAAAAGGCCACATTGGAAACTGCATTAAATCTAAGAAGTGACAGTGGGAGGCATTTGGGGAAGAAAACAACTCATGAGCATGTTAAGCTGCATGACTAATTTATGATACTGTGGTCCCTTTTCACAAATGGAAAATTAATGATGCTGTATGATCCACTGTAAAGGAACATAATAATCCCCTGCTGATAAATCATCCCAGTATATTAATAAACACTGAAAATGTAATTATGAGAAAAGCTTAGTTGCTAAGACAAAGATTTTGGAATTTTCAGTTACTCTTGCTGGACAAAGACACATTTTCCTTTGTTAAAAATGTAGTTGGAGCTGAACTCCTAGAAGACTCTAACAAATTTAAATGTAGTAAGGAGATAAAAATGAACCACTGCAAATAAAAACATGCCTTAAAAAAACAAAACAGAACATGCCTTAGGACTAAAGGAAATTAAAGGAGATCAAAAGGAATTGAACTAGTCGGCTTAAAATATACCATGAGCCATGGACAGGAAGTAGCAACAGTAATTGTGGCTTGAAATACAGGAAAGGTTTTGACTAGTATAAATTTTAGGGGTCTTGATTTTCTTAAAGCTCTTTTTGTAAGCTAGTTTTAGATGTCATTGCAATTTATAGACAGGTGGATTAAAAGGTAGATGAATACTTACAGGAAAAACAAGGAATTTAATCCAGTAAACAACCGCTGTGAAATTCTGGTTATGGGATTGTCATCCAGAATTCTGACAAAACATTATCACAAACATTTCCAATGTTACATACATTTGCGAAATTAAACCAGGAAGAAATAAAAGGCCGTGCAATCCTGTCTCCCCCCAACACCTGCTCTCCTCCTTCCTGTCCGTCCACACTTGGCTCAGGGCTCTTCCCAGAGAGCTTTTCCTTCACCCTGTGGCTGGGGCAGCACTTTCCTCCAAACCCCCATAATCCCCATCCCAGGATTTATCAAGTCCATCCCGATGGTCTTTGCTCCCTATATCCGTCTCCCTTTGGACTGAAGAACCTTCACCTCTGGGTTCCTGGGTCCAGACAAGCTGCGCTTAGCTACTGGCTGATTATGGGCTCCATAAATGCTTTGACCTACTGATTGACCAAATGAAAAATGAATGAAAAAAAATTCTTAGGAAATCACAAATGGTTCCTTGGTCTCACGGCGTTTAAATGATGTAATTAGTGGGGCCTATGCCAACAAACTTATTAGAAGCTTTGAGGGTGAAAGAGTGAAAAGACTTATAAATTCAAATCACTGTTTTTAATTCTATATGGTATTTTCCTAGAAAAAAAATAGATAAGAGGAAATATGGCTTCTTTTCTCTCGTTGCCTTTGAAGCCAGGTACCATTTCCTCTTACTTTCAGAGGTACCTGAGGGTAGGATTTGGAGAAGGGGGCTTCTGAGCACCTACTATATGCCAGGCATTCTGCATGTGACACTTTATATATGTTATATGATTTAATTCTCACAACATCCCTCTTAGAAAAAAGGAATTATGATTATAAAGATGAGGAAAGAGAGGCCTAGGAAGATCAAGAAAATTGTCTGCAACATGAAGCATGGGGCCACGGCATACACGAGGATCTGGATACAGCTGAGGTCCCAGCTTTTTCCCCTAGACCAGGCTGGCCTACAGAAAATGGGACTGACACAGCCTTCTAACTGCCCTTTGTTCATTTTTCCTGATGGAAACACAGACCTCTGATGTGAGACTCCTTAGGATGGAGCTGGTGGCTCAGCTTGATAAGTGATGAAACACAACAAGCTCACATATTTTCAGTCTTTTCTATGAATTCTCTGGAAATCAAGAAAGGCCTTATCTTGCTTACTGTCTAGGTCTGTGGTTTTCAACAGAGGGCGCTCTTTCCCCCAAGGGATATTTGGGACTGTCTGGAGACATTTTTGATTGTCACAACTCTGGGAACGAGTACTGTTGGCATCTAGTGGGGTAGAGGCCACAGATGGCACTAAACATCCTAAAATGCACTGCCCCCCCCCCACAATCAAAGAATTATCTGGGCCAAAATGCCAGTAGAGCTGGGCTGAGACACCCTGCTATAGGTAAACACCAGGTGGATGGATGACTTAGCAAGCCGACTTCTAGGCGCAGAGGCCACCTGAAAAAACGTAGCACTGACTTCTCTTCACACAACCACCGTTTGGCAAGCCATTATCTGAACTGCTTGGGTAGCATGCTCCAGGTTATGTGACAAGCAGAAAAATAAGTATCATAAACAAGATACATAAACAGATGGAAACTATGAGCCTTGATGACTATCATTAGGACTGTGATCCGAGGGAAGGAAAAGCTAGAATACTTACAGCCAAGTTAGGTGATGTAAGTCTTTGAATACTCCAGGTCTGAGAGTTGTAATGCAGTTGTGGTTGAGATATCTACAAACAGCACGCGTGAGTAAATGAGGCAAACTTAATACCCCACTTTAGTCACATACAATTACTGGACATCTGTTTCTGAAAGCACTCTACTGGATGAGCAGAGGCCAGAAGATCAAAGAACAGGCAGGAGATACAGATAACCCAAGGCCCAGTGAGACGAGCACCAGGGCCAGGGCCAGGACCAGGAAAGTCGCCAAAGACAATGTATTGGGACATTACATTATGTTAGAGTGTAACGGCAGAATAAATACGTGAGGTGATTTTCGCTTTTGTCCTTTTGGTCACATCCTTAGTAGACTAACATTTTAAGAAAGTGTATAGGTAAGTTATATATTTTCTATTTGTGGAAATGACCCAAACTTGAGGAGACAAGATTAAAGAGAGCCTTTATACCTGTCTTCTGGTAAAACTTGGAATTTTTTAGCAGTTCTTTCAGTGTAATAACTAATTACACTGTACTTTGTGAAAACTTATTTCTCCCATTTCTCTATATCCAAAGTCGAGCCTTTAAAAAAGTACCATTCATTCTACCCTTTTAATTGTTACTTAACATTGTACTCATAATTATAAAGAAGTTACTCACAGTATTTGCAGATTATGTAATCCAAAGAATGCTTTCCTGGATATATGTCTAATACAATTATGCTGAAGGAATCTGGTAGGAATAAGATAGAAGAGCCATGTGATTATGGTTCATGTATTTGTTAGGTTGTTTCTTCACCTGAAGACAATTTGTGCACTTGGCTCACAAAGTCCTGTCTTATTCTCATGCTGGGAGGTAGAAGCACTGCCAATGAGAGAAGGCTGTGAGCCTAGCTGTGCCTGCTGTCCTGACAGCGCCCGTGCGATGAGACCCCGACATCTCTGACTTGAACCACTGAGGTCCAGTACGCTGTGTGTGGGGACAGAACTAGTCTTATTTCTGCAAACTGGCGTTCTGGTGGCCGTCCTTCTGTGACACGCAGGAGCTGCCCACCATGCGAGACGAGCCAGGCTCTCACTGCTAAGCTTTCTCACTCTTTCAGTACAGAGTTCCACCTTCAACTCCTCACTTCTCTTCACTCTATTCCCACGAAACGAGGAGAGGGCAAGTCTTGCTCTGTTTCAAGATGCAGAGTGAGAAGCGTGCAGCTAGTCAGAGAGGGGCTCAAGGTCGCAAATGGCATCAGTGGCTGAACTGGGGCCAGTGTACCAACTTCAGCCCACAGGGCCATGAGCTACTTAACCACTGAAGCAATCTAGCAAGAGTGTATGGATTCAATAATAGCACTTTCAAGAGTATCTAAGCAAACAACTTCCATTTCCTGTGCTCAGTATATTAATACACTGGGAGGTTAGCCTTGATTTCATATTTTCTAAAGAACTTTAGGCAGGAAATACTCACGCTATTAATAGTAACTAATGTCTACATAATCTTCTGAGTGGCTTCCCTGTCTCTTATTTTGATTTGATTTGGGTCCTAAAGTTTTGTTTTGATTTGTTTTGTTTCTGGCCACGTGGCTTGTGGGATCTTAGTTTCCCCAACCAGGGACTGAACCCATGCCCCCTGCAGTGGAAGTGCAGAGTCCTAACCACTGGACCGCCACTGCTTCCTAAAATATTTTACACTTTCTCATTGTTGTGATACTTCACTGCAAAACTACTGGTAGATCTTTTGCTTGTTCAGCAGCTGGCTGCACTCTGAATTTTGTTACACCACAATTATTCCCAGCGAAGCTTCCCAGCCTTTGAGTCATGACTGCGTTGTAGCTGTGTTGGGATATCGATGTCCTCAGCCCACAAGGTGGCAAAGTAAAGCCAAGATTAGCTTCCAATTATTAACAAACCCATCTTTTATCCCAAATATTGTCATTTTCTCTGTGTACCACCATGTGGAAAAGCTGCGTACTACAGAGCCCATGCATTACAATTATAGTGACACACAAAGCAACAATTTCAATCCTACAAAGTAAACTTGAAACCCTGTAAGAACTCGTACCATTCCATCCCCCTCTCCCTGCTGCAACATGTCTGTAAGGAGATGCTTCACATTGTAGCATAAATTCTGCTTTTGCTTTAAAGTTCTGCTATGAATAGAATGAACCCATACATATCGATATCTGTCTTAGCATTTTCAGAGCCCTTACAGTGATGTAATGAAAGTTAATATGGTGAATTATATTACAATAGCAAATGAAAATAGAAAAAGAATACAATACTCTACATATTTGAAGTTCCTCTTAAATATAAAATTTACTACCTTACTAGTGTTATTTACATTTCATTTAAGATCATTAAGTCAAAAGTGCACTGCGCATTTTACCTACACGCTGTCAATCTTGAAGAGATGGGGGCAGCTGTAAACTGTGAATTTGACCTTGTGCCTTTGATCTGCACGACTCACCCGGTACGTTCAGTCTATCTGCCTTCACTGACACCAGTTAAGACTCCAACTTCTTAAATAATAAAGAAGCTCTAGTCTTCTATTTAGCCAGTTTGCCGGCACCCCACGGAGAACTAGAGTCCCAGGTCTCTCATCTCAGACTTAGGCTGCTGTATTTTTTAACTTGATCTTTCAGTATCTGCTTTCTTCTTTACAGAATAGTAGCTTGGTGAATATGAGGGGAAATTTGGAAACATGACAATTTGGCAAGTGGTGTCCTCTTTTTCTTCACAGCTGAGATATGAGCCCGTTTGATATACTTTACACTGAATGGTTTTTCTAAGAATAACTTACTGGTTCATGAATTCCTGCTGTTTCAGCTGTCAGGACTTTTCAAGCAGAAACGCCAGGAATTTATGTACCTGAAACTAAAGCAAATAAATGCTTTAATAGCATGCATGTTTATAGGCTATTTTTTTAATGCAACATTTTGTATTCATGAGCCAGGCAGACTCCTTGAATTACATTTTGTTGCCAATGATTGCGTTGAACAGGAACCCAGTTTAAGAAGGAATTCCTAATTTAAATAAAATTTATGTCACAGTGAGGAGAGGAACTGCTGCTGGTTTCCGTGGTAGCAGTGATGAAGTACTATGGTCAAGTTCATAAACTGTATTTTATTTCTTTCTCTCAAAGATCATCTTAAATTGCTTCTTACCCCCTAATGTTAGGAAGTTTAAAAGAATATTAAAAAGAATAAACTGATCGCTAGTGAAAGCATTCAGATAAGTGACATTTGTTCATCTAGCAATGAACATTTTGTTTTGACTTAGGAATTTCTTTTTCTGGATGCCTAAATGACCTTAATTTCACTGTGAACATTTAGAGCATGCGAGACCGGAGACGCACTTGACGTTAAATTGGGTGATCCCTTAGGATATATCCCAATACAACTTAAAGATGCATATCAACTTTATAAGCTCAATACAATCTAAAACACATATTCATGCATGTCTTTTCCCTGGTCAAACAGAATAAAGCCCAGATGCTCTAGCCTAGCGTTCAAAGGCCCTACAATCATGATTCAATGACCTCTCCAGCATACACTCCATCATTCCTGTGGGAACTCTTTTCCTTTAGACAAACTTCCCTGGTCACTCTCTTCCTAACATCCTTTGAGTGTTTCTGCTTATGCTTTTTTGGTCCTCCTTGCTGAAGATGCGCCCCACCTTCTCTTTAGCCCTGTGTGTTAGTCCTACACATCATTCCTTTAACAAATGCACACTGATCCTCATATATGTTTCAGCGTATGTGACAATGAGGGGTGCTGGCAGTGGCGGTACATGGTGCTAGGAGAGAGCCAGAGGACCATCCAGTTCAGGAAGAGGATAGGATGGTAATAAGGGGTTTCTTCAAACTCCAAGGATGAAGGTGAGGTGTTCACAAAATGGAATCATAATTGAAAGAATGACCTAAGACATGTTCAAAACTCAGACAGTGAAGAATACAATGGGCAGTAGAAATGAATTTCTAGTTATATTTTGGAAACAAGAAAATGCTAAGGAAAAGCCCAAGCCTGCTGTGTGGGACATGTTTTATATTATCATGAAATAATAAAATAATATAAATTCTCAACTCCTACATTGTGCTTGTCTTCTTGGTCAACGAAGGTGACCTCAGGACTGAAGTGAATAAATAGGATAGAGCATTGTGGCAGTGAAAGCCCAAAATGGTAGAATAAGTTAATCAAAATGAGTTAAAGCCTCTGGTTTGGACAATTTCTCCTAGAAACTGAGAAACACTGAAAATGCGTACACTCAGTCGTGATCAGTGGAATCTGGAAAAAGGAACAGCGGCTGGAAAATTAAAGGTGGCAAATGCCGTTTTGATTTTCCAAAAGGTAAGTCGATTTCACAAGCTATAGTTGGATGAGCTTGAAGTTGGTTCTGGGCGAGGTCGTAGGACAGGATATTGTGATGCTGCTTCGTGAGCACCTCAGAGAGAACAGGAACAGGGCAGTTCACGAAAAACAGGGCACGTCAGACCAACTTGATTTTCTGCATTCAAAGACTGATCAGATAAAAATGTGTGGTCGACTTTGCTTATATGTCTACCAGGCATTGATTAAGTGGTTTTATGATGCTTTTATAGACAAAATAAAGAATATTGGCACTGTCCTGCTCAATATTCTGCTCCATGACTTAGGTAAAGACGGCTCATCTTATTTTCAGATAACAGAGTGCTGGGATGAAGAGTGAATCTGTTGGATGAGCCTAAAAGATCTTCCCCGTCTGGTAAGAAAGGCTGAATCTAACAGGGTGAAACTGAACAGGGATAAATCTGAAGTACCACGACTAGCTCTCAGGTGCTAAGCGCACACGTACAGGATGGAGAAGCGCACAAGTACAGGATGGAGAAGCCGTCACTTGTCAGTTATGCATGTGGTACAGGATGAGGGATTTCAGAGACACAATTACTAGGAGTTAAGAGTATGAAGTAGCCACAAAAAGAACAAATGTAACCTTAGGGCATAAGGAGTTTAGAAAGGAAGGGTTGCTAGCTTCCCCCTGTTCTGCCCTTGTATGTGTCATACAAGTGATAATATTACATTTATTCTAGATACTACACGTAAGGAATATGTAGGTGACCATATACAGAGTGACAAACAGATTTGAAACCAGGCCCTTTGGGGAAGAAGTTAAGGATTCGAGGCTGCATGGGGAGAAACCTGGGGTGGGTGCATGGTGATAATGGCCATCTTTGAATATCAGAGGAGTTACATAGAAGACTTACTGGGTGTGTTCTGATCTCCTGGGGTAAACCTCAGAATCACGGGGAGCTTTTCAGATGTTTTGGGCAGTAGTAGAGTTATGTGACAGGACAGTTTATTTGCATATCGTTTGAAATTCCTTTCCCTCGGCACCTCCTAATTCCCTTCCTGGTTTATTTTTTCCCCCCATAATCGCTATCTAACACACTACACATTTTTATCTTTCTCCATTGGAAGTTGAGCTCCTTGAGGAGAGGGCTTTTCATATGTGTTGTTTACCGCTATATCCTTGACACCTCATAGGTATCAATAAATATTTGTTGAAAGAATGAACGAACATGTGGGCTTGGCCAGCTTTTACCCTCCTGCTGTCTCTACCAAGAGTTCTGTCCATCTAGTTTCCTCCTTCCCCTGACACCTCTTCCTGCGGACGGTTTATGTTTTGCTACGTTGGTTGTTTGGACTGTTGTAATGCAGGATCAGGAAGAAAAGGGACAGGACAGGACAAGGGCTTGCCTGACACTGGGGAGAATTTTCTGCGGGTTCCGGAGAGTGACGGGAGGAGCTGAGTGGTATGAAAAGGGGATGGGGGAGGGGAAGGAGATTTAAAGAAGAGTTGCTGGGCTTATGAACTGCTTTAGGCTATTTGAATAATGTTTATAAAGAACTTCGGTTATTTTGAAACCAAAGTTTGTTTTCTGGACACTTTCATCGATGGTAACAATATTCTGAGATTGGCCCATGTGGGTGGACTTCCAGAGGACTACAGTCAGAGGTCTGGCTTTGAAGCCAAGTTCTAATACTTGTCAGCTGGCTGACTTTGTTCAAACAAACTTTCTTCTCCAAGGATAGTTTCCTCATTCCTGAAAGGAACCTGACGCTGTCTGCCCTACCGCACAGACCTTGAGGGTCAAAGCCCAAATGAGAATTCCAAATGTTGGAAGTCTTTGCCAACTTTAAAAAGTGACAGATGGATGTAAGAAATTGCGTTTAATCCCCCTTGATGTGCCTTGCATTAAGAGACACTTGGTGAATGTTTATTGATAAGAGTCTTATAATTTTTTTCTCTCTGAGTCTCTGGGAGAATCAAATTGCCTCGAAAGCATCAAATAACAGCTTGCATTAAGAGAACCCCTGCTGAGTGATACTCAGGTTATGATGTGGTACTTAAGTTTTCTCAGGCTTAGGAGAAATTCAACATTTAACTGGAGAAACTGCCAGCTGATCTGGGCAATCTGGTGGGAAAAAAAATCTCTGCTTTTTTTCACTAGGGAAAATTGGGGCCTGTATTATCACGAGCGCTTCCACGTTCTTCCCTTCAGTGGGCTACCAGATACCGAGAGAGAAGTATTGACACAGAACAAAGCTATGAATCAGTGGAAGGACTTGGCCTGTGAAGTCTAATTTCAAATCTCCTTGCTTAACCTTCTAGTGATACCTCTGCCTCCCCAGAAGTCAGCTTTCCCCAAATTCGGGGGCAAAAGATATAGAAAGGAGTACTGCGTGGGACAGAAGAGTATGTGTTGGTAGTAGAAGATTCAGTTAGATGCTAGAGCAATTTCTTTCCATCTCTAGGTTTCTGGTTATTGTAGAATAAACACTGCCCTGGGCATCAGAAGATATGGGCTGTAAATTCTAGCTCTTCTACTAGTTAGCTGTAGATCTTAGGTAAGTCATTTAACTGTTGCAGACTTTAGTTACCTTGTAAATAATGAGAAGACTTAATTAGGAATTCATAAGACTTCTATGACTCTAGATAATAGTTTTAAACAGCTACTCTAAAACATGAATATTTTTCCTTCCTTTCTGCTAGGCTATTTTAGTTTTCTTCCCTTCAGCATTATTCAGGGAGTGCAAGGACAATACTGATTTGTAGAAATGAACAGGCTGTGATTCTAAGCATTTCCAGTAAGACCAGAAGCAGTATAGTTAAGATTTCTTCTCTAGAGAAGTCTGGAACCCCAGAGCCAATGCATAGCTACTCCAGGGGACAATAACAACAGGACCACATTCTCCAGGATGGAGAAGAAGGAGCTCACTGAATCACGGAGGCTACAATCAAACACAGGCATGATTCTCTATGTTCACACAAGATTCTTCCTCGCTAATGGACTTCCTTCAGGGACCTCCTTTCTTGTATAAGGGAGTCTGTACCTAAATTCATAAGCAGCACAGAACTGTTGATGGCATTTCAAACCAAATGTGTTTGTCCAGTATCAGCAAAGGATCAGATTATTTTTTATCCTGGATTTTAATATATATCACATTTCTAGAAACTTTCCCTTCTATTCTGAATGTTAAAGGGCAAAATTGTAAGATGATGGTACTACTTAGGGGCCTTACAACATTGTCTTGCTAATTTTCTAATCTAGTCTAATGATCACCTTGGCAAGCGCAGAAAGTTGACCTCTCCATTATCCCAGAGTGACTCAGGCTCAGAGGGACTGACACGGAGTAAACAAACTCTCAAGAGGTTGAATATTTAATTGCTTTATTTATTTATTTATCTATCTATCTATCTACCTATCTATTTATTTATTGGCCACGCCATGCAGCATGTGGGATTTCAGTTCCCCCGACCAGGGATCGAACCCATGCCCCCTGCAGTGGAAGTGTGAAACCCTAACCAGTGGACTGCCAGGGAATTCCCTAATTGCTTTATTTAAATAGGATGTATTCCATTCCACTAATTAGAATGTTATTATTCCCCATCCAAGGTAACCTTCCAGATACTTAAGTATGAATAATTTAGGAAGTTAATTAGTCATCATCAGGTTGATTGATGAGCAGGGAATCAAAGCAAAGAGATTCTCCATCTTGATATGAACAGTGTCACAGTAAAGTTCATGGGAGTTATGGTGGAGATGCACAATCCGTCCCTGCCCCCCAACAGAGACTATCTCTAGGGATTGTATCTCTCAGATCCTGGTTTTCTTTTTTTGATGATGCTGGAAGCATCCTGACACTTTGTTTCTCATGGCTGACCTTGTCCTATTTGTTATTTTCTTTCCTCAGATATGCTAATATCACCGATTTCACCAAGATCGAGTTTTTGCTCTTTTTGTCCTGGGAGACAGTCCATATCCTATCATTGTATGTTTTAAACGATGGTTCTTGTCTATGCTAACACTCTTCCAGGTTAAAAAGTGCATCTAGTGCCTCTGAATCGGCAATGTCATTTTCCAAATGATCTGGAGTAAAACCGTGGAACTATGTATTTTCTTACTGAGATGCTCAATCCAGTTTAACTCTCTACAGAAGGTTTAAGTAAAACCAGTTGTTATTTTAAATTATGAAATGGAAAGAAAGCATACTTTTCAATGCTTTATTGTCTAATCTTAATAAAATTTAGAAAAATAACTTTAATGATAAAGGTAATCAACCTTATACTTCATTTTACTCTTAGATTAAAAACATCTTAAACAAAACATCCCATAGATTTTCCCATAAAAACACTATGAATAGCTACTTACATCTTTTTAAGTTCTGTGTATTTGATGAAAACTTTATCTGAAAGACTGTGAATACTGTTTTTCTTAAGAGACCTAAAATAACATGGAAAGAAAACGTTATTATGGATTTTATGACCAATCAAACTCTTCCCTAGAAGCTGCATGCTTGAGAATACTTGATGATGCTCCATTACCACGTCACACACGTTTGAAAATGCCCATAATACATAAGAACCTTCACGTGAGAACGAAAAGTCCATAAAGCAAAATTAAAACAGTTTGCAAATATCTGACAAGGTTAGCCAGTTAGTGCAATATAATAGACTGGAACATCTATGGTGATTTAACTTTTTCTTCTCTAGCTAATTAACAAAACACAACGAAAATCCTAACCAACTCATGCATGCCCAAATTATGATATGTCTGCAGGCAAATTCCTGAGGCTCTCAAAACTTCTATGCAGAGTTCAGAAAAACTTGCACAATTATGTCATAGCTAGCTTCGCGGGTCTTTTATACCTTAAAGTCCTGGACAAATTACCACTATTTAAAATGAGATAGAATAAGTGAGTACCTTTCTTTTTTTTCAAATTTTTATTTTTACTTGTATAGTACTGGCATATTAGTAATAATACATGAATTGGAAATTGAAAATAACTCCAGGCCACAGACGTTTGTGAGCTAAACGATAACCTGTTTTAAACACATACAATGTTTAAAACATTTTTTCCCTGGAGAAGAGTGTGCAGAGTTCTCTGATGGCTGGTGGTTTTAAAGGGACTTTCTATGATTTTGCTAATATATAAGTAGCATAAAACAGAACAAAGAGAGGTTAGATTAGACTACACAGTTTTCACGTGACTTCAAGAGCAAATATCAAGATTTGAATTTTACTCACAGTAATGTCACATTGCTGGAAACGGTTGGCACAGACTTCAAGCCAGCATTTATACATTCCAACTCAGTTCCTTTGCAGTCACAGCGTTGTGGGTACTGATTTAAAACTAGGGGGCAAAAAGAGTAACGATTCAATAGGAAAAAAAACCCCTCTTTAATTATGACTTTATTTCTAGTAACTGGCATTGTTCTTTTTCCATTGAATGTATAACATTCACATCTTGTTAAATGAACTTATTCTGGTCCATAATAAAAGCAAACAAGAATTTTCTCCTAGTCAAATATAGACTTGGGACTTCCCTGATGGCGCAGTGGTTAAGAATCCGCCTGCCAATGCAGGGGACACAGGTTCGAGCCCTGGTCTGGGAAGATCCCACATGCTGCAGAGCAACTAAGCCCGTGCACCACAACTACTGAGCCTGCGCGTTAGAGCCCAGAAGCCACAACTAGTGAGCCTGCGTGCTGCACCTACTGAAGCCCACGTGCCTAGAGCCCGTGCTCTGCAACAAGAGAAGCCACCGCAATGAGAAGCCCGTGCACTGCAACAGAGTAGCCCCTGCTCGCCACAACTAGAGAAAGCCCGTGCACAGCAGTGAAGACCCAATGCAGCCAAAAATAAATAAATAAATAAAGTATGAAAAACAAAACCAAAAACAAATATAGACTCATGTGGTATTCATCTCAGTTCTAGCTTCCAGTGGTCATTTCAGAGGCATTTAACAAGGGATTAGAAAGAAACCACAGGGATGTTTAAATAGCATAAAAGCATATGGTGAACAAGATTAAGTTCTTCTCAATGAAAAACATGAGTATGATTGAATAAATCTTTAATGGGTGTAACTGAGTCAATTCCATTTAATTGAATGGCACAAAGAGGTTGCTCAGTAAATGCTTGCTGGTTAAAATCAAACTCAATTATTTTCCCCCTTTCAAACTTCTCTTACAGCTGCGACAAGAGTGAGATGCAGGCTGGGCAGTGGCCATCACTGTGCCTTAGTGAAATCAACCAACCCAGACACCCTATCATTCTGGCTCTTAGCTTTTCATTACTATGAAGTTAACGTGGTAGGTAAAAGTTGTAGAGAAACTGTAAAGCAGAAAAGGACCAAAGATCCATCTATCCGAAGCATTCAGAAGGAAGGAAAACACTTTAGGATTTACCTTGAAGGAACTCACGTAATTATTAATGCAATGGCATATTACCATAATCAGTAAGATTTATCATAATATATTAATAATATATAAACACTATCACATAATTCTTTTATTTATATATTATGTAGTTATTAATTATGTTAATTGTTAAAATAATGGCATATGAGAAATCTATGGAGAAACCAGGCCAAGTTGGTCCACAGAACAATGACTCGTGTGTGTGTGTGTGTGTGTGTGTGTGAGTGTGTGTGAGAGAGAGAGAGAGAGAGAGAGAGAGAGAGAGAGAGAGAGAGAGAGAGAGTTGGGGGATGATATTAATGGAGCATTTGATGTTGCCTCTGATCCTGTGGGTATTTTTTTTGAAGGAGCTAAAAGAAGTGAGAGTTCTTTTCAAATGTTTATATTTATTATTTATTTAAATCTGATTATAAGTTCTAATTGCTCTGCCTCTTTTAGATCACTTTTATTCAAACTTCATCTTTAAAATCAATTTCACCAAATTTTAGTAAATCCAACACACTTTTATTGAGTGCCTCCCTAATCCAGAAGATGCATTCTAGTGTATAAGTGTTTAGAAAATATTCTGTGGAGTTCGTAGGCTTATGCTGATCATCTCAACTTCCTAAAGATAACTCCAGATTGTTCGCTTCAATGTTTAATTGACATTGAAAATAGCGGTTACATTATTAGATCGAAAGCCTAGGACTGGAAGCTCTTGTTTACCAATAAGAGAATTTCGCGTACTCCAAGCTGAGCCAGTTGACTAAACCAGAAATGTGAGTGTAACTCCCTCACCTGTAGGTCAGTCAAACCCCAACCTCTGTATTCTTCTTCTGAAGTGCCTCTTGAAGCTCTACCTCACTCTTCCCAGAGGTATTTTCTGGGCTCAGGTTCTTAGTATTAGTCTGGAGCATTGCAAGAAACATAATGTTCAGTGTCTCTTTCACCAAGCTTTCTCCTCAACCTCGGCAAAGTTGACATTGGGGTCAGATCAGGGTCATTCTCTGTCGTGAGGAGCTGTCCTGTGCACTGTAGAAGGTTCAGCAGCACCTCTGGCCTGCATCCGCTAGATGCCAGCAGTCACCCACCCCTCTCCAGCTGTGACAACCCAGAATGTCTCCAGACACTGCCAAACATTCTCCAGGGGCAGAATTGTCTCAGGGTGAGAACACTGTTCTAATCCATTCTTTAAAATTCTGGTAGAAGAATCATTTTCACATACACTTCTTATCACTCCATCTTCCTCTTCACTAAATGGAAATAAGCTCACAACTTTGGTGGTTACACCTTGAATACAGCAGTGATCTCCACAATGGCATGTGTGCAAGATGACCCATTGCGGTTCCGGAAGAAAATGTTAGAATTTTCAGTTATATTTATTTTTAAGCTTTTTAGTTTACTCTTTTCAATTTCTAATTTTATGTATGATATATTTGTGTATAATAAAGTACCTAATAAGTGGTAATTATAACCAGGTATTATAAAGTGCATAATATACTATAGTGTGGTATTTAATATATGGACTTCATATACATATATTATGTATACATACTAATGTATGCTTGTAATTGTACATACACCTACATAATTATATCTGTGTATATACATAGTATATGTAATATAATAATATATTAACATATAATACAATCTGTGTATATAGAGAGATATAATTCTATCTCTGGGATAGAGGCTGGACTCCAAAGAGTGCACCCCAAACCCTTTGTGGCCTGGCTCCACCCTTCCAGCGCATGTACTAGAATGAATGTGAAGCAGGCTCTGACTGACCCCACTGTTGTGCAGATCGTACTACCCTGCTCATCCTGTCACCTCTTCCCCTTCCCTCCATCCAAGGACTTCCAAGCCCATCTCAATGTCACCTTGTCTGTGGATTTCTCCCCATCCCTGGCACAGCCATCATTTCTCCCAAAGGGCTTCCACATTCCCTTGTGCAAACATCCTTCCTTCAGTTTCGCACAAATATTGTACCATTCCTGCTTCTATAAGGGTCTGTCTTTCCTGCAACAGTGTGAGGTATTTGAGGACCTTAGTCATCCTTGCACTCTCAGTGCCTAACATAGGTCCTGGAAAGTAGTTGGTGCTTAATATCTTTATTAAAGAAAGTAAGTAAAGGGAGTAAGATCTTTATTATTTGTCACAAGTATTCAGTACCTATGTATTCTTGCACTCAGGCTAATACACAGAATGAGCATGAATGGAGCATGTTGTTTTCTTCTTTCTATCTTTTCAGTCCCAAGAGCAGATAACAGACCACTGAAATACATTGAACTGAAACTGAAATTCTAAAGGGAATTTATCACACTACCCATATAAATCCATGCCCCATAAATAATGTTGCTCGCAAAGCTGAGGTTGAGTCTTCAAACCAATACCACTTACAGCACTCCTGTGTTAATGCCACATTATTAGCATCTCCATGGACTGTGCCAAACAGAGTCGCCCATCCACTAGTGTCTCCTGTGAAACACACGGCGATGAACATGTGTCAGTTATTCTAGAAGTAAAATATCAAATTACAAAACAAAAGTATAAAAATTTGATCATGAAATCAATTTTAAAAATTTGTTTAAGTAATAGAAAGATAACAAGGGAGGGAAAGGTAGGCAAACATCTGGAGTCTTTTTCTGCAATTACAAATAATTTAAATGTGTGTATCATAAAATATATAATGAAAATAGATGATTATTTTCCATACGTGTATCCATCTTGAAAAATATCACCTGTTTCTAATGCTGACATTTTAAATGTTTGATCTTAATTTTGAGGTCCTCAGAAGAAAATATAATCTGAATTTTATTTTGTCATATGCATATGTGTATGCAGATACATACTTGATATATGTAATGAGTTCTGACAAAGTTTATGGCACCTGACCTTTTTAATAAGGAAAAAACCAAGTTCCTTTTAATAAAGTCTGTCTAGTCCTGATGAGAAAAATATTTTCTCAACTTGTCAGATGATATAATCTGCTTATTTGCCAAGTTTTCCGTTTTCTGCAATAAAATTGTATTCTTTTAAAAAAGAAGGCTTGATTTTTGAAGCATCATTACTTTAGCATAAGCTCTTAAAGTGATAAAACACACAGTATGATGTATGATACTGAAGTTCATACAAACAGAAAAGTAAATTTAAATAACTGCCCGCAGGTCCCTTTGATCTCTGAAAATTTTAGTTTATTTTTATTTCTTGCTGATAACCTCAGTGGTTTTTCAAATTATTCTATTTGATGTCTTTACATGAATTATTTAATTTGCGTTCCTAACACCCTCATGAGGCAGCTAACATGCACGGTCTAAGATTTCCACTGAAGAGGAAAGGCCAAGAATTTGAGTGACTTGCCGTTGGCGTCCAGAGAGCTGCCCCATCACGAGCACTGATTGTACTCTACTGTTCTAGGATCTGGTGACACCAAAACAAATGAGAACTCTCCTCAAGGGGTTTATGTCTAGTGAGAGAAGTACAGTGTGAAGACAAGGCAGTCCTCAGTACAGTCCTCCGGGTATACCCAGGGTGCTATAGCAACAGAGAGAAAGGGTGCTTGTCCTAGACCTGGGGTGGAGCTTCAGGGTGGGGAGGCATGGCTGGGAAAGCCGAGCTTCTCAGGGCAGGAGGGGACACCTAAACTGCACCCTACAGGCTGAGCAGGAGTGATTCACAGGTGGTGAAGGCAGCGGTGCTGGGGCAGGAGAGCAGATTCTAGAGATGCACACTGGCATTCCTGGACTTTGCCGTCGCCTCTGATTGCTAGCTGGGCAGTGCCAAGGAGTGGCAGTTCTGTGTGGTATAAATCACACAGGATTCATTCAGATTCAGGAGACCTGGGTTCTAGCGTGTACTCTGTGACTAACTAGACATGTCAACCTCTCTTGGCTTCAGTTTCTTCGAGAGAAAAACACACGGGTTAGATTAGATGACATGTACAGTCCTGATATACAGACCTAAAATGGCCTATAAGACCTTTCGTGATCTGACCCCTGTTACCTCTTTACCCTCTTTATCCTTGCACACTCTGCCCAAGCCAATCGGGCTTTTCCTTCCCACAAACACATTGTCTTGTTTCATTCAACCTCAGGGCCTTTGCATTTGCTGTCTCCTTTGCCTGGAACTTCGCCAGAATATTTCACGGTTTCTTTCTTCTTTTCATTTCATTCTCAATTCAAATGTCATCATCTCAGAGAGGGTTTTTCTGGCTATATCTTTAAAGTAGCCTTTCCCCCAACTCACTTTCTATCCCGTTATCCTGTTCTGTATACTTCATGGCACTTATCGCTCTCTGAAATTATTTAATTTGTTTACCTACAAGTTTACTGTCCTGCTTCTTCACACGGTCCCTGTGAACTGCATAAGGGCAGGCTTTTGAGGCTCCCTTGAGCCTGCTGAGCCCTGGTGACTTGGAGAGCTCACAAGGGGCACTGGATATAGGTCTACTGAATAACTTAATTCTCTAGGCAGGCCCATTTGCCCTTTAAGGATATTCCTGAAGCTGAATCAAATTACCAAGCCATAGGGAAGTGGTCATAGTAAGCCATTTAAAATTAACATATGGGTATCCAAGTAGAACTTTAAATAATTTTATTTTTTCATCAAATACAACTTTTTGTAATACATACACTTCTGACTTAAGCAACTTCAATATATGAAAATTCTGGTAATTATCACAAATCCATTGGGAAGCAATTAGTTGTGTCACAATAGGATTCCCTATAGAGTACCAAATCCCCTTTTCCCCTTTTTCATCACCATTAGCATCTGATCCACCCACAGTTTTGGGCGGTTCACAAGGGGTGGCGTCTGTATGGAGTTGAGCCCAGGACTCACCACAGTTCTCCTCGTCAGCTCCGTTCCCGCAGTCGTCCACGCCGTCACAGTGGAAAGCACGGGGTAAGCACTGGGTCAGGTTCCCACAGGGAAAGTACCCTTTTGGGCACAAAGGAGTGATTGTACTTCCTTCGGTCAGTGCAAAATCTATGAGAAAGAGGGGACAAAAGTCTTACGTAATGAGAAGAGCTTGTTAACATGGCCAAACTCTTTTTGTGTTATTCCATTTAATTTTCACAAAATGCTATGAGTTGAGTTTGTCTGGTGTTATTCTTAGTGTACAGTTTCTCTGAAAAAAATATAATGTTATAATTTTAACATTTAAAATAATCACAATCATACCAAACACCAGCTATACCAAGAGTGGAATCAAGGCTCATTTTGAATTTGCTTCAGGAAGGCAACGGTAAACAAAACCAAAGCCATTGTCCTACTTTTGTATGAAATTAAAGACCTGTTTAATTTTGGTTTCCACTCCTGGAAACCAAAAGGTAAAACTATGAGCTAACAGGACCAAATAGGTGGATTTATTTACTTATTAATCCTTTATAAGGAAGATTTGAGGTGACATAATGAAAATACACATGCAAAAGGAGAGTTTAAGTGTGCATGACAGTGAAATCCAGAACCGCATTGGAACAAGGAGAGATAATACTGAGTAATAACATCTAACACTCATTGGGCTTATTGTGTGCCAGGTAGTTTGCACAGTGGTTAATCTCAGTTATTCCTTCAACAAGTCTATGTGTGGGTGATAGTATCCTTCCTATTTCAGGGTTAGGGAAGTTGAATGCAAAATCACACAGGTAGATTTGATCAACCCTCTGACCCCAGAGGCCCATTTTTAACCGTCTTGCTAGGGGTAATCAGGAACCTGCACTTCAAGGAGCATAAGTCTTCTATGAGGGTGAATTAAAAATAGTCTTCTTGTGCTGGGAATGTACGAGAAAATGAATGAGAGTTGAACAACTGCTGGGTTGAATGAGAAAGCACAGGAAGGAAATATAATTAACATTTACAAAGTTACTATAACTGTGGATAGGATGACCGAAGAAATTCCAGAATTTTAGATGCAAGAGACACTTTTAATTTTGAAAGAGTACTTTCCAGAAAATAAAGAGATGTGGTTTTTTTGTAAATACTTTAGTAAAAATTTGCAAGTCATGTTATTTTTTTTTTTTTTTTTAAGGGAGTATGGGTTGGACAGAAATAGGCGAGGGAGATTAAGAGGTACAAACTCCCAGCTGCAAAATAAATGAGTCAAGGGTATAAAATGTGAGTGGGGGGGGGGAGGAGCGCAAGATGAAACTTCACAGAAACAGATTTAAGGAGAATGCAGACTCAGGCAGAGAGTAGTGTAGTAGTCTACTCATCATGACTAATTGAAGGGAACAAGGGCTGTTGGCAAAGTTTTCCTAACCGCACCACTGAAGGTTGGCGTCATGTTCAGGAATTTTCTTGGGCTGGGGGCACGGGGCTTTTTGATACTGCAGAGAACTAGAGAACCAACCTTCGTGGAGCATCTTCTACTGTGTGCCGGGCGTTTCCTAATTATTTCACTTAATCCTAATGGCAACTTTGTGTTGTTGGTATTATTATCTCCACATAAAGATGAGGAATGAAGGCTGAGAATATGAAGGCACTTCTACTCTGGTTCTTGGGAAAACACCCTGGCGAGGTCTGGGCGCTCCAAGCAAATGCTGCCTTGCATGGAGGTGTTCTCCCACCAGACGGATCACCAGGCTTTCCTAAAGTCGGTGAAGGCTGCTGGCCTTCCTTGTTTAACGAATCATGCCGTTTGTAAAAGGGCAGGGGTTTGCTACAGGCACTAAAGCTATGTCTGAGTTACCGTGCATTGTCAAGCTTTTAGTGATATTGTTAGAGAGGATGAGTAGATTATTTGATTTTTTGAGCTTTAGTCCTTTAGTCGTGGTGACCCTCAAGATCCAGCAAACACATAAAAGAGCAGCATCTGGCCCTTTCCTGGGCACAGGCGGATGAAGCAGTGTCCATCCTCCCATGGGAGCTGCTGCTGCTGCATCCACTAGGCCTGCCCTGAGTGGCGAGTGTGGCCCTCAGATTCTTTTCTACCCACTGGATTTGTTTTTACAAAAGCAAGAACCATTTTCTCTGCTTCTGCTGCAGTGGTCGATGAATGATTTAGTATGAGCAACTGGGCATAAGACCAGTCAGGTCTGACTATTTTAGGAAAACTCTCTGCTGTGTGGCTCTGGGGTTTGGCTTGTTAAGCCTATTCACACAGGGAGAGGGATGCTGAGTCATAGATTTTAAAATCTCTTAACTTCTTTCTTATAACGATTTCTACAGGGGGCAGATTTATAAAAACTAGCTGTCCTCCTGTGTGTGAAACATGAATAAGGGTCAATATTTTTTAGTGTAGCAGCTTTAGAATTGTTTAAAATAGTAACTCACAGTTAGAAATAAGTTTGGTATCACATCACAGTCTGGCAGACAAACACACACATACACACACAGAGAAAGCAAAATTTCTTGAAATATTACTTACCTTTTACTACAGTGGATGAACTCTGATCATTGCTATTCTATCTTATTCAGTTGAAAAGGCATCACAACTCACTAGGTTGATCTCACGGGCCACTAATGGCATGGGACCCACTATTTTAAAATATTCATTAGTAATGAAGTCCTCTGGAGACCATCAGACCCAGATTGTAACTCTCTCTGCCACTCCCAAGCTGTGTGACTCCGAGCAAGCTGCTTAACCTCTTTAAACTTTAGTTTTCTCATATTTAAAATAGGGGTAATGATAATATCCCAGGAACCAGACAAGTTAGTGCCTGTGAAGTGCCGAAGAGTGATTGGCCCCCGGTAGACCCTTGGTTAATGTTGGCGTACAGGCAATTTCAAAGCAAAGTGAAAATTAGGATTTTAATGGAAGGTTGCTGTGCCTTAGAATTGCACGATCTTTTTATATGACTTCTATGAAAGAAATAATAGGACTATAGTAAAGTTTCTCCAACTTCTTCATGTTATTCTATTTTAAAAGCCATGTGACATATATGCTTTCTATTTTAAGCAGCCTCAAATCTCTTTTGAAAGCTGAAGGGGGGTTGTAAATGATTAACCAACAAAAAAGTCCTTACAACTTCCTAATAATATTTTTTATCGATCTAGAAGAGGTGATTAAGCATTTGATTAAAGACAATTTTGAAACAGAAAACTGAGGCTGTGTAAGATATTTTGAAGGTGGAATATTGTCTTCCGTTATAGGGTTTTATCATGAAGATATCCTTGAGTTCTCTGAGGGTTGGACTCAACTGAATGTGCATCCTCACAGATGCAGACTCATTCCGAGGGAGACAAACAATCAAGTGTCACAGACAAGAAGGATCAAGATTATTTCCTTTTCCCTGGGGAAAAAATGGGTTTCACCTAGCAAGTATGGGTGAAGAAAGGGGAGGAGAAAGACTGACCATGTACAAACGGCACCTACCAACTGTATTTCTCAAAATTCTACATTTTCACCCCAGAATGGAACATGCCTGAAAACGACTCAAGGTATAAATTTTGTGTGGAAGGAAAATAAATAAATAGAATCTATTCCCTACCTACCCCTTGCCTTCTGTATCCTAAATCCCAGTTGTCTAACCTAGTGCCTCATACTTACTTGGTGCTCAATAAAATTTTTTTAATGAACAAATGAATTAATGGGTGATTTAGGAATAAAAGAAGAGTTGAAGGAATAGCCCCTTTAAAAATGTAGAATTCCCATAGGTGCAGGGTAATGTTTTTATTTTGATGAGAAAGTATTTTTTTAGTCTTCAAGGTATTTATCGTTCGGTTATTATACAATTTATAAAATGATTAAGAATCCCTGCTGGGCTTCCCTGGTGGCACAGTGGTTGGGAGTCCGCCTGCTGATGCAGGGGACACGGGTTCGTGCCCCGGTCTGGGAGGATCCCACGTGCCGCGGAGCAGCTGGGCCCATGAGCCATGGCCGCTGGGCCTGCGCGTCCGGAGCCTGTGCTCCGCAATGGGAGAGGCCACAACAGTGAGAGGCCCGCGTACCGCAAAAAAAAAAAAAAAATCCTTACTGTATTTGGCGCATACTGAAAAAGAATCAATACCCATCTGTAGACAGCATATTATGCTGTCTATTCCTCCTGCCATCTGTGGAAGTGGAGATAGTTTTACTGAAACTCGGGGATTATAAAAACGGAGGATGCCTACATACAAGCTGTGTCAGTAGTTTCTGCAGCAGTTTCTACGGGACCTGTGTCAAACACACAGCTGAGAGGAGGTTTGAACATATGAAAGAACATTTCTCCATAATGGTCTTTCTCGTCTCTCTTCTGGTCAATGTTCTGGACATATCTGTGCAAAGGGATTCTAAAATGACTCCTTGATAGCTTTTGGAAACCAACTGACTGCTGCCTAAGGACATACTTTGCTGCCCACAAACCCCTTCCTTGCTGGGAAACTACCGGTGAGAATGATCTTACAGGTGCTCAGTTTGAGAATCGATGGAGGTGATCAAGACCCTCTCTGCTTTCTCTGATTCTCTGCCAGTGCTTGTCCTGCATGAAGCTGAAGAAAGCCTTTATCGTCTCAGCCTGGTTTTCTGGCTGAGACTCTCTCCATAGCCCTGCCAGGGATGAAGGTCCCACCACCCACAGGGAGCCCAGAGGAACCTGGCCAGTGAGGCCATTTCCCAGCGTGCACTGCTCCTAATGGAGTTTAATCCAGTTCGGATGCAGGGGAGCCTCTGCCATTTACTCTAAAGAGCCAGTTACTGTAGCACAGGAAGAAACATTCATTTAACATCTAGGAAATTTTAGCTGAGTGCGTACTACGTGCAACCTCAACAAGGCAGGCAATGTCCATTCTCACCTGGAGCTCAGGTGGCAGGATCTCCAAGAGGAGCAGCAGCGCTACTCAGTGAAGCAAAGGTGAACCAGTTCATTCGCTGAGTCCACCTACTGGATGCCCCCCTCCTTCTGGGAAGAGTCTGAGTACCACTAAAACCTCACCTTTCTAGGGCACCCAATTTATTATTCGTTTGAAGGAAACTAGTAAAGTCTGCCTTAAAAAGTGGTTATGTTAAGGTGAGTGGAGAGAAATTACCCTCTTGGTGGTTGGTTTTTTGTTTTTTTTTTTTTTGCGGTACGCCACTGTTGTGGCCTCTCCCGTTGCGGCGCACAGGCTCCGGACGCGCAGGCCCAGCGGCCATGGCTCACAGGCCCAGCCGCTCCGCGGCATGTGGGATCTTCCCGGTTCGGGGCACGAACCCGTGTCCCCTGCATCGGCAGGCAGACTCTCAACCACTGCGCCACCAGGGAAGCCCTTGGTGGTTGTTTTTTGAAGTTAGAAATCTTGTCCCTTTATGCTACTGTTCAGTCCTCCCAGCTCTGACAATATTGTGTGGCCATATCAGTCAGTATGTGTAGAATTCAGATCCAGTTGCACGCACACATTTACCCCAACTTCTTCCCATTTCAAAGATTCCTACCTTAACTGAGTTTCTTTAAGCCCCTATTTTCTGTAGTGTTCTTCTTTGACTGGTGAATGTCCTTCAGGATCCTACTCACAGATTTCCTGCAGAAACCATCCCCCCATCTCCCTCTTCAGACTATTGCCCAATGTTTGGACAGATTTGGGGAAATGATGCTTAACTATGTGGGACAGAGTATAGGTTCAATATGTGTTGATTTAAATAGGAGAAAACCAGAATTTTAAATTGCCAACATCATCCTCACCAGGGATGGACTTCCATCCTATGTCCCCCTTGGCTGGGTGCTTTTATGTGTGGGTCACAAACTGAACACCATGGTTCTTGGTGGGGTCTAAGGTATACGCAGGCACAAGAAAGATTTCTCTTCCCAAAACATCTCTTCTACTGACCAGTAAGCTGCTTAAGCTTCATTTTAAGGGATGCATTCTTTTAGGTTCATATCTTGTCTTTTAGTATTTAAATTCCTATCTTGTTCTGCATGAGTTTGAGAGACTGGCTTCTTCCTAAAATCTGCCTGTGTACAATGAACTCAGAGAATGAACACTGTGGTGGATGAAGGGAAGAAGAACATGGAAAGGGTGATTATGAAAGAGACAGGGTGACACCTGACAGAAACTGGGCAAGGGAAATGTGCAGAGAGATGATGATAGCTTTTTCCCTTCATGGCTCTCTCTTCCAATTCCTCTCTGAGTGGTTGACTGCTGTCTCTAGGGACTTTCACTGGCTGTTCTTCTTGGTGGTAATTCTCTCAAATTCTAGTCAAATCAACTTACATATTACCTGTATCCTAGGCTGCTGCATATGACTGGGCAGGATGTACCTCGCACAAGTACGGGGCACTGTTCGCACAGCTGCTAGTGTTGAGCTGTGTGGAAGCCACACAGTACAAGGCTGAGGCCCTGGATGCTTCTTTTATGATGCACAAAGGTTGATGGGCTCCCTTCCTGCCCATGGGAAAGCCTCGCATCTGTGTTCTATATTCCACTTCATCTCCTCTTCTCAGAATCTCTCTCCATTATCTCCTTTCTCTCCTGTATTTCCAATATTCCTGTCTTTCCACTGTTTTTTCTGTTCACACTAATCTTATTCAATCATCTCCCATCTTCAAAACAAACAAATCAATCAACCAACTAACCAGTCAAGCAAGCAAGCAACTAACCAACCAACTAACCAACCCAAATCCTATTCTAGTCACACTGGAACTGAGACACCCTTCTCTCTTCAAAGTTAAATTTCTCAGAAAGATCATACTAGCCACTGTTTCCACTTCCTTACCACCCTTTCTTCAGTTCACAGCATTCAGTGCTGCTCCACTGAAATCCTTCCCACTGGAATCACTAATGTCCTCTTTGTTACTAACACCAGACATATTTTATAGTCTTCATTTTACCTAGTTCTCTGCAGCATTTGACACGGCCAACCACAGTCACCCGGATGAAACCTTTTCTCCCTTGGCTTTGTGATGTCTCACTGCCCTGGTTTACTTCCTTCTTCTCCACACTCTCTAATGGCCCTGTCTCTATTCCCACCCATCTCCTTAATGCATTGGCTCTTTTTTTCTTTGTCAATATCCTGAATGTCACTGATATGCATTGGGTCAGAATCAAATCAATTAGAGAATTTAGAGGGACCTGCAAAGAGTTTCTAGTATTTTAGTTTGTCAAACAAGAACATTAAAAAAACCTAAATGACCACCATTATAATAATGATTATAAGAAAAACGGTATTTTATTGCTAAAAATTTGAGAGAATATATGCACAGAAGAAAAGACAATCCTTTGAAAGGAATACATTTAGCTTTACAAAAAAACGAATTTATTTTTGCTCACGGACTGGTGAAACTTTCATTCCTGACAGCAGTGGCCTGGAACACAGTGTCTGGAACTATGTGTGAGAAAACCAAATCTGGCAACGTTGACCAGAATTCTTCAGGGCAGTTAGCCCTCTGTTCTGTAACTCACAAATATTTTCTCCCAGTTTGTCACTTGTCTTTAACTTTGCTTACAACAGAGGCACCAGAGAGGAAACGATCTGATCCTGACTTTAAAATAACTATGCAAACTAAAAATAGAAAACATTCTATTTTTAGAATATTCTATATAAAATATTTAAATATTCTATAATAAAACCCCATAGCATATAATATACTTAATGGTAACTTTCTGAAGACATTTAGTTTGAGGTTGGGATCAGGGCATGGATATCCATCATTACTACATCTTTTCAAGGAGGACTTAGCAAATGTAGGCAAGGCAAGCAAATCAATCATATACAAGTTGCGAGAAATAAAACTGTCATTATTCATGAATGATATGAGTGTGAACATAAAAAATCCAAAATAATAAATTATTAGTGCTAGAGAGTTTATCAAGGTTTCTGTAAAATCAATTTAATTTCTATATATCATGTACAAACAATTAGAAAGTGAAATGTTTAAAAAATACTTTCACTATAGCATCAACTGTGTCATATTTAGGAATACATCGAACAAAAGCCTGCAAGACATTTATGTAAAGTATATAAAATTACTGATAGACATTAAAGACCTAAATAAATGGAGTTAATTCTCTCAAACTGGGGAATTCCCTGGGGGTCCAATGGTAAAGAATCCGCCTTCCAATGCAGGGGATGTGGGTTCGATCCCTGGTCGGGGAACTAAGATCCCACATGCCACTGGGGCAACTAAGCCCGCGTGCCACAACTACTGAGCTCGCGTGCCTCAATGAGACAGCCGTGTGCCGCAAACTACAGAGCCTATGTGCCCTGGAGTCCACGTGCCACGACTAGAGAGAACATCTGCACGCCACAACTAGAGAGAAGCCCAAGCGCAACAACGAAGATCCCATGTGCCGCAACTAAGACCCGACACGGCCAAAAAAATAAATAAATAAAAATAAATAAATATTATTTTTAAAAAACAGCCTTATATATATATAATTGAAAAGCTGACATTAAAAAGAAAAAGACCTAAATAAATGGAATTAATTCTTTTCTCAAATTGATCTATGGGTTCACAGCAATTCCAATAAGAATCCAGGAGTGTACGTGTATATATATGTATGTGTGCGTAGAAATGGATAAGCTGTTTCTCCAAGGCATATGGTGACGATAAAGGACAGGAGGAGCTAGCTGTGTCTTGAAGAAGGAACACAAGGTGAGAGAACTGTTTACCTGTATATCAGGACTTATGATAATGATACAATAATTCAGAAAGTTCAGAAAAATACAGATACACACGGACATTTGATTTAGGACCAAGTGGCACTGCAGAGCAGTAGTGGGAGTTAGTCACCTCTAAGTAGATTATGGATCTAAAGGTTAAAGGTGAAACAATAGAGTTTCTGGAAGATAATATAGGAGAAAAAACTTATCACTTTAGGGTAGGATTGTAAGGGAAATAAAAAACAAAATATGAAAGCATTAATCATAAAAGATAGCTAAATTAGACTATATTAAAATTCAGAACTTCTGTTAACCCAAAAATAAAAATAAAACAAAGTCACCATTAAGAATATGTAGAGGCTGGGCCTCCCTGGTGGTACAGTGGTTGAGAGTCCGCCTGCCGATGCAGGGGACACGGGTTCGTGGCCCGGTCCGGGAAGATCCCACATGCCGCGGAGCTGCTGGGCCCGTGAGCCATGGCTGCTGAGCCTGCGCGTCTGGAGCCTGTGCTCCGCAACGGGAGAGGCCACAACCATGAGAGGCCCGTGTACCGCAAAAAAAAAAAAGAAATGCATGCACATGTGCACCAAGATACTCACACAGACAGCAATATTCACAGAAACATTACTTATAAGAGCCCCAAACTGGAAACAATACAAACGTCCTTGAAAAAAATAAGGTGGATAAAAATTGTGGTATATTTATCAATGGTATACTATATAATATTGAAATGAAAAGTCATTCAAAGTGATTTCAGATCAAGCATAGCCAGTGAGCAGTTCTCCTTTACTTTTTTTTTTTAACATCTTTATTGGAGTATAATTGCTTTACAATGGTGTGTTAGTTTCTGCTTTATGACAAAGTGAATCAGCTATACATATACATATATCCCCATATCTCCTCCCTCTTGAGTCTCCCTCCCACCCTCCCTACCTCACTCCTCTATGTGGACACAAAGCACCGAGCTGATCTCCCTGTGCTATGTGGCTGCTTCCCACTAGCTATCTATTTTACATTTGGTAGTGTATATATGTCCATGCCACTCTCTCACTTCGTCCCAGTATACCCTTCCCACTCCCTGTGTCCTCAAGTCCATTCTCTACATCTGCGTCTTTATTCCTGTCCTGCCCCTAGGTTCATCAGAACCATTTTTTTTTTTTTTAGATTCCATATATATGTGTTAGCATACGGTATTTGTTTTTCTCTTTCTGACTTACTTCACTCTATATGACAGACTCTAGGTCCATCCACCTCACTACAAATGACTCAATTTCATTTCTTTTTATGGCTGAGTAATATTACATTGTATATATGTGCCACATCTTCTTTATCCATTCATCTGTCGATGGACACTTAGGTTGATTCCGTGTCCTGGCTATTGTAAACAGAGCTGCAATGAACATTGTGGTACATGACTCTTTTTAAATTATGGTCTTCTCAGCGTATATACCCAGTAGTGGGATTGCTGGGTCGTATGGTAGTTCTAGTTTTAGTTTTTTAAGGAACCTCCATCCTGTTCTCCATAGTGGCTGTATCAATTTACATTCCCACCAACAGTGCAAGAAGGTTCCCTTTTCTCCACACCCTCTCCAACACTGTTTCTAGACTTTTTGATGATGGCCATTCTGACTGGTGTGAGGTGATACCTCATTGTAGTTTTGATTTGCATTTCTCTAATGATTAGTGATGTTGAGCATCCTTTCATGTGTTTGTTGGCAATCTGTATATCGTCTTTGGAGAAATGTCTATTTAGGTCTTCTGCCCATTTTGGGATTGGGTTGTTTGTTTTTTTGATATTGGGCTGCATGAGCTGCTTGTAAATTTTGGAGATTAATCCTTTGTCAGTTGCTTCATTTGCAAATATTTTCTCCCATTCTGAGGGCTGTATTTTCGTCGTTTGTTTTCCTTTGCTGTGCAAAAGCTTTGAAATTTCATTAGGTCCCATTTGTCTATTTTTGTTTTTACTTCCATTTCTCTAGGAGGTGGGTCAAAAAGGATCTTGTTGTGATTTATGTCATAGAGGGTTCTACCTATGTTTTCCTCTAAGAGTTTTATAGTGTCTGGCCTTACATTTAGGTCTTTAATCCATTTTGAGTTTATTTTTGTGTATGGTGTTAGGTACTGTTCTAATTTCATTCTTTTACATGTAGCTGTCCAGTTTTCCCAGCACCACTTACTGAAGAGGCTGTCTTTTCTCCATTGTATATTCTTGCCTCCTTTGTCAAAAACAAGGTGACCATATGTGCGTGGGTTTATCTCTGGGCTTTCTATCCTGTTCCATTGATTTATATTTGTTTTTGTGCCAGTACCATACTGTCTTGATTATGGTAGCTTTGTAATATAGTCTGAAGTCTGGGAGTCTGACTCCTCCAGCTCCATTTTTCTTTCTCAAGATTGCTTTGGCTATTCGGGGTCTTTTGTGTTTCCATACAAATTGTGAATTTTTTTGTTCTAGTTCTGTGAAAAATGCCAGTGGTAGTTTGATAGGGATTGCATTGAATCTGTAGATTGCTTTGGGTAGTAGTCATTTTCACAATGTTGATTCTTCCAATCCAAGAACATGCAATATCTCTCCATCTGTTTGCAACATCTTTAATTTCTTGTGTACTCAGCAAAACCATTGTGTCGTTGGTTTACTAATTTCTTATTTCTTAAGGAGGGAGTGTTACTTAGCAACAAGACTACTTTATACCTAAACCTGTGTATTTTTTTTTTTAAAGAATATTTTAATTATCTGGTTTATTTCTGTACTTTATTCTGTTTCATCGAATGATTTGACTATTCTTTTTTTTTTTTTCGTTATGCGGGCCTCTCACTGTTGTGGCCTCTCCCGTTGCGGAGCACAGGCTCCGGACGCGCAGGCTCAGCGGCCATGGCTCACGGGCCCAGCCGCTCCGCGGCACGTGGGATCTTCCGGGACCGGGGCACGAACGCATGTCCCCTGCATCGGGAGGCGGACTCTCAACCACTGCGCCACCAGGGAAGCCCGTGTGTATTAATTATACTTTTTTTGAATTTTACTGTCTACTGAGTCAGTATATTGATCATTAGATCAGCTATTCCCTTGCTGAATACTTAATTTGTCCTTATAACCCCCAAAAGTGAAAAAATAAGACTTTTCAGGTAGTATTAACATGTCAAATAATCCAAGTGAATCCAATTAACAATCCTGGTATGCACAAAGAGTATAACAAGGAATTAGCATCCCTTACAGAAAAAAAAAGCCTACTCATATTTTGATGTGCTAAGTGCAATTAACAGTGCTTCCAGAGGTGTGACCTATGGGGCAGATTCATCAGACCACCTAGAATGCTTCTTAAATGTACAGAGTCCCACACCCCACCCTAGACTTGTCAGATCTATGGGGGGGGCTGGAGTCCTAGAATCTATTTCTTTACCATCATCACAAGTGATTCTTAGCAATTCAATAATTGCACCTATGTTTGGCTATGGCTGAGAGGTTCTCTGGTATGCTGAAGGTCAAAGGCTTCAGAGGATCAGGGCTGTGACTTGAACACAGGTTGGCTCACCCCTAAATCTAGCATCCTTGCCACTCCGCTGCCTCTCCTATCCTAACCCCTTCATGATTTCAAATCTCTGGTGTGTATGCCCTTTCATGTCCAGTCTCTGATTAAGCAAAATCTGAAGAATTAAAAACGACCTTCTTTTCTGAGCTTTGGGTCAAAGATGTTCTATTGTGAGCAAATCCTAAATATGCTTCCCACAACATTTACTTTTCCAAAGATAGAGAAGAACTGTTACTATGTTTTTTCACTGAACTATTCAGTTTATTGAAGAGAGAATCTCCACAGAACGTGAACAGAGAAAAAGCTGCTGTTGTGAGAGGAGCTAAGCCCACTTGGTTGACAGGAGCCTAGACTGGATGAGCAGTTAGATCTGGCTCCCATGCCTGTTTGAGAAAGTGGCTGAATGCAGCCTGACCAGCAGAGGCTGGGACCTACATGAAGCTACCTGCTGGGACAGAGCCCCTAACAATGCATGGGGGATGAAATGCCTCTGCTGACCACCTGAGGTTGTGATTTGAATATTGCCCCTTGCCCATGGCCAGTAGGGAAAGCAGTGGTGGTATCTCTGCAAACTGAGCATGAGATTTGGAACTGGATCACCCACAAGGTAAAATCCCTGAGATACTCATAAACTATGGCTCAGAACTGAACACTCCAGTGGACTCTGTTGAGGCAATTCTGAGACCACTCATAGGGAGACATGTGCAGGAGAAAAACCCCTCCAACTTCATGAAAATGTCCAGGCCTCCAAAAAAGAAAGAATTCATACCTGGGGAACTGGGAGATAACATTATCTTCCCCTTATCAAACATATTCTATTAACACAGAACTTCCCTGGGCAAAAAAAAAGCGATATACCACTGATGAGAACAATATTTATTGCAACCTTAGTTTTTTTCTATACACACACAACATCTAGAATTATAGGGATGAAGAATTGATGCATGTGAACAAAGCACTTAAAAATGTTTCCTCTAATTCCACTATGATTTCTTTTGAATTAATTAATTTTTGGCTGCGTTGGATCTTCATTGCTGTGCATGTGCTTTTTCTAGTTGTGGCGAGCAGGGGCCACCCCTCGTTGCAGTGCACGGGCTTCTTATTGCAGTGGCTTCTCCTGTTGCGGAGCATGGGCTCTAGGTGCACAGGCTTCATTAGTTGTGGTGCGTGGGCTCAGTACTTGTGGCACACGGGCTCTAGAGCGTAGGCTCAGGAGTTGTGCCGCACAGGCTTAGTTGCTCCGTGGCATGTGGGCTCTTCCCCGAACAGGGCTCGCACCCGTGTCCTCCGCACTGGCAGGCGGACTCTCAACCACTGCGCCACCAGGGACGCCCTCCACTATGATTTCTTATATAAACCAAGCACATTCATTTTGCCATTTTTACCAAACAAGGAAACCAAGCTGTTTTGGTTCTCAAACATATATATACTCCTAAAAAGTCTGTGCACTTATCATCATATAACTATGTACACAAAAACTATTCTTAGTTGATTGAATTTTATTCAAGCCACAACTTCTTAGGACGAATGTGCCATTTTTCAACGTCAGCTTATTTGAAGCAACATCCCCATTTTCGTCTTTAAAATTCAGGTGACAGCCAATTTTGTCACTTCAAGTGAGAGTCCTTAAAAATCTTTTATTGCATCTGGTCACATTCATTCACAGTAAGATGAACAAATGAATAAACATCTGTTGTGAGATGTATTTAGTTACTGCCTTTAGAGATAACTTATCTCAAATGGCCTTAACTTCTGGGTTTCTGATATTTTTCCTCTTCCCTCACAGCAGGCTCCATTCAGCCCTGAAGCAGGTGAGTTTCTTTTTCATTAGTGGTGCTGCTTTGGCCTCTCAGTATGACTGTCCTGCAATATAATTGATTTTCACAGCTATCGGCAGCATGGATATAATTGTGTGAAATTAAAATTTAGTTCAAAAACGTTTTCTTAAGTCACAGCATCCAAGTCGAACTGACATTACTGAGAAAGGACCAAGATGAGACTTGAACTAGTCCATTAGGGGGCAGTCAAATACTGTTCACGTCCAAATGCTGCTCTAGCCCTGCTTTTGTTGACTACCTTTTTCAAGGTTAGCAAATTATTTGAATAAGTAGCAACTGGTAGTTATCCAGTAGCATTCTCAATACTTCATGCTTTCAGTTTCCCATATAAGCCCATGTTTTTTGGTTTGCAATATTGTTCATAATTAGTCCATAAAAAACTTTTTTTTGGAGGGAGTTTGAAGCTGGTTAACAAGGATACCCAGTGAATAAATGGATGATAAAATACATGAAAAAAGTGATAATAAGACATGTTATCTTTACTTATCAATTAATGTCTGTAGCTTAAGATGGTTGTATCATTTATTCATTAGGCATGCAAGGGTGATCATGGCCAGAAGAGAAAAGACAATCATATAATTGTTAACTTTTCCCTTTGTTTAGATCTGGTCTAAGAATCTATCACAAATATTCATTTAAATTTAAAAAGCAATTTTTACTCTTACATAATTCTAAATGACTTTTCTTTGTTTATGATAAAGAGCCTTACTGCTTTAACTGTATAATTTTAACTGCTTTAACTAATTTAACTCTAATTTTATTGTGAAAAAGAAAAAAATTTTGTTAATATATATAGCAAATTATTATTTTTATAAGTAGGAATAAGATATCAAAGCATTGGTTAACATATCTAACTTTGAAAATAAATGATTTTAAATATAAATTATCAATTGAAAATAATATAAAATTAGAAAGTAAAAATTTCCAGGGAATTACAATCAAATATCAGATTGATACTATGGATTTTAAATATGACATTTACTTAGAAATAAAAAAAATCATGTTTAAAATTTCTTTCCTTTTTCTTTTTGCCGTACGCAGGCCTCTCATTCTTGTGGCCTCTCCCGTTGCGGCGCACAGGCTCCCGACACGCAGGCTCAGCGGCCATGGCTCGGCCATGGCTCACGGGCCCAGCCGCTCTGCGGCATGTGGGATCTTCCCGGACCAAGGCAGGAACCCGTGTCCCCTGCATCGGCAGGCAGACTCTCAACTACTGCGTCACCAGGGAAGCCCTCTTTTCTTCTTTTTTTTAAAGAACACCATTACTTTGTGGTAAATCTTGAAACATTATTTTAGTAATAGATATTTTTCTTCTCATAAAGATTTTGTTTTTCTAAGGCAAATCAATTAGATGCATTACCATAAGCAAAAGTAGTTAAAACTGGTTAACTATAGTTACAGTCTTGTACATTAAAGAATTTTTTAAGGGCATAGATAACCTCTATGAAATGTGTTGAATCCAAGAACCTATTTTGTAACTGTCTATCCTTAAAAATCATAAAGAAGTGAATATTATAAATGTGCACAGGGCATTAACTTCTGAGGGAAGAAGACCTTATATCAAGAGTAGACTGCTTTCTACAACTGTATTACCTGCAAAATGAGTTCATAGATTGTTTCTCCTTAGAGAACACTTAAGTTTTCATGTAAGAAAGATTAAAATATAACACAAAAATCATGTTACATGTATTAAAATATTTTAAAATAATTTGCAACAAAGTTTTAGTATTTCAAATTCAAACAAATTTAAATATTAAAAAATCTTTTATCTGTTAGAAGTTCTTAAATCACTGCTCATAAATACTGCATTTTATTTCAATATTTAAAATATTCAGTTGACTTCATTTAATAAAATTAAACATTTTTAAAACCTAAAATGAATTTCTCAGAAAAGAAAAATAATTTTGAATTCTAACTTTAGTCTCAGAGGTTTATCAAAAGTCTTTAAGCAAGACGATGAACTTAAATACATTTTAAAATAATAATAATAAACCCAACATGCCTTGGGTATGATGAATAGATTATTTACAAGTGGACACGCTCATAACAAAACAAGTCTATATTTTTCTTTAAAACCAGGGGAAGATTAAATTTTATTTTATTTTTTCAGCTTTACAATAAAAATACTGCCAACTTGAAAATGAGCAGTTTGGCTAAAATGAAAAGTTTAAAAATAAAAAACAGAAAATAGAATTATCTGAATAGGTAACTTTTGTCCATTTTTAATTATTTTATTTTACATAGGTTTGCTCTTAGGGAGAGATACTGATTTTTAGATTTGCCTTCGGCTTTGCAGTTCCCAGTTTAACTATGTTAACAATGAAACATAGCAACTAACAATTATATAAAATTTATGAACAGATTTCAACAGGTTGAAATTTCCTAAGGCAAAATTTTAAGTTATTAATTGTCATACATTTTTTCAAATACTAAAAAAAATTTCTCCATTATAACTGATTTCTTCAACATTGTTTTTTAAAGCTATCTTATTACAATTTTAACAACATTTAAAGGCAAGTTTCCATGAAAAATTTGTTGCATCTAGAAATTGCTAGGATGGGACTATAGGCAAACTAGTGATAATGACAATGCAAACTGGATGTCTGTTTATCAAACACTGCAATGAGTGTATTAAAAATATGATAGAACCAAGTAGAAGTATTCTGTTCTTTTGGAATTGCACTCATTCAAGCAAGAAAGCAGTAGCCTTACCTTTGACATCCATCAGAATGATGAAATGAAGTAGAAGGAACATTGCAATCAATCTGCGGCTGAAGAGACGCTTAATACCAGAAAAAATAGCAACGGGTTCACAGCAATTGAGTTATTAGATGTATGCTCCTTAACCTCAGAAGGAGTTCTGATATAGTAACTTCAGTGCCTCCCCTGTGTCTGAGCATGCTCAACAGCTAGAACTTTACTGGCACGAGAGGAGACGGTCTTTATCACTATGCAGCCTATCTTTTTCATTCTTTCTTTTTTGGTTTCATTTTATTTTAAATCTACAGTTGTATTCTGGGTCATTAATTTATTATAGTATGCACAGAGAGACATATATAAGACTCTGGTATTATTAGATAAGAAACATTTTTTAAAATCACTCTAAAAATATGTTCCCCTTAGAGCATGTAGTACAATTTGCTCTTAATTTAAATCCAAACATATACAGAAATTCTCAAATAGAAAGGGATATAGATTTACACTGAAAAGGTGACGAAACTTTTTGCAAGCGTATTTTTCATGCAATAAAAAAGTGACCAAAAAACTACTCACTGGCAAATATGTGAAGAACTCCTACTTCCATTCAAATGCACTTAAAGGCTTTCAAATGACATACAGAAAGTAATAATTAAAATATACGGCCCTGTGTTTAATAGTTACTTATTGTAAGACATTCACACAATTTTTTTTTTTTTTTTTTTTTTTGTGGTATGCAAGCCTCTCACTGTTGTGGCCTCTCCCGTTGCGGAGCACAGGCTCCGGACGCACAGGCTCAGCGGCCATGGCTCACAGGCCCAGCTGCTCAGCGGCATGTGGGATCTTCCTGGACCGGGGCACGAACCCGTGTCCCCTGCATCGGCAGGCGGACTCTCAACCACTGCGCCACCAGGGAAGCCCTCACACAATATTTTAAACTTCATTTACTTCCTCTATAATCATATTCTTTTTTTAAAATGGATAATTTTATTCTTGCTTGCAATCCCATGTTGCATACCTATTAGAAAATATTAATTATAATTCAGTTCTTACATCCTGAAAGCAGCTTTTAAAACAGCATAGTTAGTGCAAGTTAAAGTATAGAAAGGGACTTTGGTTGTAGGATTCAGTTGATCCTAGTGTAATGATAAAGAGTCTACAAAAGGACATTGTAGAATTTTGTTGTCTATGAAATTCTGAGAAATGTCTATGTAGACATATGAAACATTTTGTAGTTCTGATTTGGACATAGGATTTTGTAAGGGAATGATACAGGTTCTCTTATATGTTGTTATTAATCATAACAACACTGAAACAGCACTGAAAAACTATCCTGTGACAAATGGCTATTGTCATCACAAATCATAAGAGATGGGGCTTTCATTGCTCTTTCTTTCATTCCAGCCTTTGATAGAATAAAGATTCAAAGGGAATTTCAAATAGAAAATATTTTATTTATCACATAATGTAGTTAGTTCTTTTCTCTTTTAAGAAGTGAGCTAAATTCCCTAAGACTTTTTCCAGATACATTTAGATGTGTTCTCATCTTATTTTTCAAACCAAAAGAGAAAGCAACAAAGAAAATAAAGGAAAAACAATGAAAAGAAGTATTTCAAGGTTTTTTCTTATATTTCAAGCACCTTTTTTTCTTCATTAACCTCGAGGTCTTTTTGGATAAAATTTGCCTTAGTTCATGTAAAAAAAATTCAGAGTGATCAGTTTTTCTTACATTTTGTGTTCTACTAACAAGATGATGGGTGCTAGTTTCTGGTACTGAAACTTGAAGCATGAATTTTTAAGTGCAATTAAATACCATGAATTGCCCATCACAAGTTTATTTGAAGTTTAAATATATACTCCATGAAAACACAATTTTTGGAGAAAGAAGAAATGTCAAGATTTCAAAGAACTTAATTTCGATTTCTTCGTGAATATTAAGCCTTAGAAATAGATTTAAATTGTTAAAAAGTTGAATCACCATCCCTTTGTGTTAAGCTTTTCAAAGTTAATCTTTGAAATATTAACATAAAAAATTCAGAACTCCATAATTATAAATAATAGTTAAGAACATGTTAGGCTCATTCATTACTGGTTTCTAAAGACGGAGAGTGCAAGTACTGAAACGTGTTTCATTTAATACGTTTTAACTTTGATTTACTTAGTATGAGTATCCAGCATTTGAACTGAAGCCCAAATGGTTGAAAGGTACACAAGGATATAATATATGTGTTTAAATAAGGATGAATGGATTTACTCTTTCCTTGGAGACACAGTTGGTAAGGAAGCTCCAGAGTGCGCTTCATGCAGAGCTGAGAGGAAGACTTGTACAAACTGATTCATCCCTGGATATTAACTTCAAATTTGCA
This sequence comes from Orcinus orca, assembly GCF_937001465.1. Classification (NCBI taxonomy): domain Eukaryota; kingdom Metazoa; phylum Chordata; class Mammalia; order Artiodactyla; family Delphinidae; genus Orcinus; species Orcinus orca. The sequence continues at coordinate 70,456,434 of NC_064576.1, forward strand.
CAAGTGTATTTTATTGATCCTTGCCTGAATCAGTTTATTCCTTCATTCCAATCTCCTGTGGGTAGCACTCATATTTTTATAACAGTATAAAAGCTCATATAAATATAGTATTTAATAAATAGCATAATTCAATAGAATTCTCGCTAATTCAAGGGCATTTATTTACTGAAATGACTAATTACCTAGTTTAATAGTGGGGGGGCGGGGTTGGCGGAGAGGTAGGGGCATTTTCTTAGCCTCTACTGTAACTTTTATTCACATCTTAGAAGCCATTGTTACATATAAAGTTCTGAAATCCAGAACATAATTTAAATATGGTCAGAAAACCCTGATATTAACTCACTTTCAGAAGTGTGTGATTGTTTTTCATATAAGCTATAAGTTACTATCTTGCTAAATCAATATTTTCAATCAAGATATTTGGTAAACACTCACACTGTATAGGCTTGTTAAATGCCTCTTATTTCCACAGTCTCTAGTCTTTCATTCACAAAACCTATTCATTAGCTGTTTAGTATCACTTTCTGTTTTGAGGGAAAGGACATAGGATAGTCAATGAAGTAATTATATTAATAGATAAGATTTTCCCCAAAAAGATAAATTATAGAATAATAAATATAAGAATCCCACGCTCATGATATTAGGCCAACAATGGCAATGTTCACTTGAATAGCCTCCATATATGAAGTTAGAGTAAAACCTTAGATATTCAGCTATACCAGCTAAGTATTTGTGATTATGTTAACCTTTCTTCATGAGATTATATCATTAACTCGTCATTCAGTAAGACTGATATTTTGAGTAACCTTTTCAGCAATGTTAGCAGACTTATTTGCACTCTGTAGACAGAGCAAACCTAACTGAATCACATAATCTCATTAGCATAGAGTGCAGTCAATTAAGCAAACCAGTCCTGATATAGGGTCCATTTTGAGAGGGGAAGTGTCAGTTAGGTGTTCTAACTCTGATATTTTACATTTAAAATAATTTAAGTCATGCTCCATTTATCTGGGAATTTCAACTCTTGGCAAGCTCAGTGATTAGGAGCATAGCTACAAACCCAGAGTAAAAAATATCACCAAGACATCCACTCCTGACAGGATGGTAGATTAGATGCTCTGAAAAAGCCTTCTTGCTTGAAAATAATAGCTCCTGCATAAAACAATTTTCACTGCATTTCTGGAGTGTTAAAAATGAGAAGAATTAAGTCTAAAGGAAAAGCGCAAGACAAAACAAAAACAAAATGCTGAAACGGCAATGCAGTATAGTAAACAAGTAAACAGTAAACAAACATAAAAGGCAAGACGTGCCTGCAAACAAATGCGGATATCAAGTTTTAGACCAACTTTCAGACAAAGCCTGTGTCAGTGGCAAGGTCTCAGGGCTCAGCCTCTGCCTCCCCAGAGGATTAAGCTGAGCAATGTCAAAGAGGCACCCTATAGCACCGTGAAATAGAAACACAAACTCTGTAGAAAACATCCTTAATTTAGTTCCTTAGGGTTTACCCAGATTAACATCAACCAAATATAGGCTCATTATCAAAGATCAACCAAGCACACTTGGGTGACACTTAGCAGAAATAAAAGCAATGGATTTAGAACCCCAAGAACTTCAAATATTGACATTATCAGTTATGGAATATAAAATGTTTACAGGAAGAAATACATGGAATCACAAAAATGAGTAAGAAATCATTCAAAAGAACCAAAGAGAATTTTCAGACACGAACAACATATTTGTGGAACTTAAGAACTCAATGGATGGGTAAAAGTAGTCATTAAGACATAGTTGAGAAAAAAAGTTGTAGATTGGAATAAAGAGGTAAAGAAATTATCCAGAATGTAGTACAGATAAACAGGGAATGAACAAAATTAAAGAAGTTAAGAGTTAGGAGGAAAGAGTGAAAAGTTTCAACATACAGCTAATTAGAGTCCCAGAAGGAGTGAATTGTGAGAATATTTGGGGGAGATCATGACTAAGAATTTTCTAGAAATGATAAAATATAAAATTTACAGATATAGGAAGAACAATTTCTAGTAGGCAGTGCAAATAAAAATAAATCCACATCTGGACATTTGGAGTTGAAATTGGGCAATATCAAATACACAGAGAAGGCTTTAAAGGAAAGCAGAGAGAAAAAACAGGTGAGCTACAAAGGGAAAATTAGAATACTAGCAGACTTCTCAGCAACAATGAGGGAAGCCAGCATAGGTGCAATAGCATTTAAATTCTGAGAGAAAATGACTGGCAGCTAAAAACCATGTTCCTAGGAAAACTATATTTTAAAGGGAGCAAAAGATATATTAAAAAGTTAAGTAAGAACTCAAATGAAGGATACAGATAAGAAGTTAAATGGCCTTTCAGAGAAGGGAACAATCTGTTTGAGATGCAAAGACCATTAGATGAAACCTGTGCTCTGCACATCTTGAATATAACGGATTGAGAGATTAAGAAGTCATGTCAGCTATTCTACAGAGGTATTAAGATACTCTCAAGTCGGGCTGATGGCAGAAGGAAGTAAAGCAGATTCTTGTACCTGAGTGAGACTGAGAGAATACAAACAGCCCACACAAACAGCCCACACATACAGGGCCAGACCAAAAAGAGGATAGTTACTCAAAAAGCATATGAGAGATATTGTGGTACATTAGATTAGCATTCCCGATTATTCCACTTTCTGTAAAAGGATTATGCGCTCCCACTTTTTGCCACGTGACTTGGCAGTACCTCTTATAGGTAGTGTATATTTCTCTGCTGCATTGCCTTTTGCCTTTGTCGTGAGACTGATTTTGACCAATGAAATGTGACTAGATGTAGCATGTGCCACGTTCCAGTAGAGGCTTTAAACCTGCTTGTGTGGTGCGGCTGGGTTCCCCCCGTGCTCCCTAGCCAGAACGAGAGTCACGTGCAGCATGCTTGAACCTGAGTCCAGCCAAGCCCAGAAGAGCCACAGATGACCCGCAGGCCCGTGACCAAGGCATACATGTTTACTGTTGTAAGTCACTGAGACTTCTATCTTATTGCTGCTGTTTTGGTTGCCACAACAAACCCTAACTCAGACAGATGGATCTGGAAGTCATTGGTCCTGATCTTAGTTTTTCAGGACAAAAACTGAGGATATTGGGTTAGCAGCATGTGCTACATATATGGAATAAATTAGTGTACAAATTCTGTTTTTATTTGAAGAAATTTTCTTCTTTTGGAATGTCTTTTACATTATATATTATTCCCAAGTTTCTTAGAGTAAATTATTCAGGTATTACTTGCAGAGGTGACATTCCCTTCATTATTCACAAAATCATTCCTAAAGTTACTAAGTTCTTTTGTTTTTCTGAAATTCTGTATAATATGACTGAGCTTAAATAAACAAATAGGTGCTATTTTCTAGTGCATCTGTACCGTGGTCTCTAATTGCCTTCATTTTAAAGCTTCAGGTAACAAAATAAATTAGAACACTATTTGGTGAATGTTTTAATTTTCAGGTCTGTGTACTGAGTTTACCCTGAATGAACGTAACTTTATTTATAAAATACAATCATGTATATTGCTGAGTAATGATCTTTGATGTAAAGTGAAAAGCCACATATCATTTTTATCTAAATTCTTCTCGCATTCATTATGCCAGCCCTTCGTTTTATAGGATCATAGAAACACAAACCTGGCAGAGCCTACCAATGCCCTCAAATCAGCCCGAACGCTCATGACGGCCATTATTCTCATCCTGTTCTCTTATTTTGCCTTTTGCTTGAGTATGAACACTGATCTGTGCACTGCTTCTTCATTCTATAATTTTACATTCTGACAGCTGGATGCAGTATCCAGAAAAGTGCCCCAACTGTTGGCCTCAGATGGGAGAGTGAGCGGAAGACCCTAAATAAGTAATAAACGGGTTAATTTCTGGATAGCAGAGCTAACGCTGTTCACCTTTGTGCACCTCTTTGTTAACTCATGATGGATATTTTCATTTCATTTGTGGACTTATTCATTCAACAAACCTTTATTGAGTTTACTTATGTTGGAGCTGAAGAGTGGGGGGGTGTGGCCTTACAGAGGGTGGACTGAACGGGGCTGTGGGAGGATGCCCAATGCTTTCGTGGAACAGGGACAAGTTTAGGAAGTGCTTTTTAAGCCATGGGAAGAAACGTAGACTTTATGTGGCAGGAAAGGGAGAGTTGCTGAGAAGCTTTAATCAAATAGAAGGGGGAGCGGGCTGGCCACTGTGTGGAGGGTATGCTGGAGAGGACACAGTCTGGAAGCAGGAGGGCCCATTAGATCCACTGCAGTAGCCCAGGAAGGCACGGACCAAGGCAGAAGGAACAGAGAAGAGGGAACAAATCTAAGATATACTTAGGAGGTAAAATGAAGGGATATGGTGAGCAATGGAAGGAAGGGAGAGAAAGATGCCTCAGGTGATTCTCACATCTCTAAACTGAGCCACTGGGTAACAGACCCAGGAGGAGGAGTGTTTTATCAGAGACAATGTTGACTGAGTATTTCCATGTGCTGAACCTGAGGATCCTGAGGCACATCCAGATAGCAATGTCTAGCCAACGGTTGGAAACAGAAGTTAGAATTCAGGAAAGAGGTAAGGTGTGGGAAACAAGGGGTCTCGTTCATAGAATAACTACCTAAAATACTTTAAAACAAAGAGATTGAAAAGCTACAATTAAAAAATTTTAATCATATAGTTGCTATACATATATATAAGAAGATATTCATTAGAAGCTTTACTTAAAAGTCATTAAAATTCTAAGGCACTCGAGCTACACACAGCTAATTTCAGATTACCATCTAATGAACATTCGTTATAGGACTAGTATACCTGGTCTCCATTTGGGTAAACCAAAGTAAAAGATCTACGGAAAAAAAAATGACAATATCACAGGGAGTAGGTGAAGTAATTATATGTACACATGGATATTCCAAGCACATATGCAGAAACTTAGTTAGATCCTGTCAATACAATGGTACTGGATTTTAGAATGCATACTTAAGGCACATAAAACTGACAAATGAATAGGAGTAAACGCTAAACTTCGTGAAAATATCGAAAAGTTTTATGTTGTGGGATCTGATACAGCAGCTAACTTCAGAATCAAGTTGATGAATCCAAATAAGTAGGGCCAAGCACAGGGCTAGATAAAGGTTAAAATCCTCTATTAAATCACAGAGCTGTCCCTGAGGCAGATGCATGTAAGGATGACTTCTCTAGGTATTTTAGGAGTCCCCTGAGCTCCGATGAGAACCAAGGGAGCTCAAAGAGACTCTGGAAGGCAGCCTGGATAGGAGCTGAGGTGAGAGAGAGAGAAAGAGAAATGATTTCACTGGCTAGTGCCAACAGTGGCCTAAAGCTCTTACGTGAGTCAGGCAGCATAGCAGGCTGCCTAGAATCAATACTTTCTTCCTGTCCACATGCCTCTGTAGGCTTAAGACATCTCCCATTCTTTTAGTCATATTTAACATATATATATATGTATGTGTGTATACACACACAGACACACATATGACATAGGAAGATGGTAGAGGGAGGGGATGCCTCATCAGAGTACAGTATTTGAAAAGCAAATAGGCCAAGAGGAAGGAAGTAGTAGACAATTGATAACAAGAACTTATGAACTGAACATGTACACTGGAGAACAATGAAGAAAAATAGGCTAAAATAAAGAGATGTTTCCAAATGTCATAGCCATACTTAAGAGTAAGCCCATGGAAGAAAAGGGAAAATCCAGAATTGTATACTTATATACATTTTTTTCTTTTCTGCTCCAGAAAGCTCAGAGAGTGAAAAAGCTTCCAAAAACATGTTAATAATAATTACAGTTCTTGTTCATCTCACATCTGGTAGTGTTATTTTTCTATTCGAGACAGTTAATAACCAGTTATTCTGGAAGTCACACAACCATACCAGGCAGGATCATATACAGACAACTGCTAACAGAACAACAATCCAGGGCTCAGCAATAAACAGCAGTTTTCCCAGCAGTGGCCTGGATGCTGATTTCTGAGGAAGGCCAAAGCTTACATCATCACAGACTACTATGACATTTACATGAACTGGTGCTCAAGAAATATTTAGCTCTCCTGTAAAATTTCCCCAAAAAACTCCTATAAAATTTTCCAAAGAATTTTGACTTTCCTATAGCAGAGCTCTTTTGTCATTTCCTTGTCTTTATGTTGTTCAATTTTTACCTTCAGTTTTTTGCTGTTGAAGTTTTTCAGAAAAAAATCTGAAACTCAAATTATAATTCTGTAACTATTACCAAATGTAGCAATGAAGTCGCCAGTGGATATAACAGATACACACAGGAAATCCCTAAAAAATTAAAACAGAATATGCAACTGTGTTTCTTATAAAATGGAGATATTTGATTTCTAAGACTTTCCCAGGACAGACCTCTGGGTCCTAAATGAGCTCATGGTCTGAACAGAGCACTCTGTAAAACACTATCTTCCCAGGGGAAAATCACTTCTAACTCATTCTTCTATTATACGCAATGTAAACCAAAATGTTGTGTACAATAACAGGTATATATTTATATATTTTAACTTTACTGAGTTGTAGATTATATACAATAAAAATTAAAAAAAATATAGCCTATATACCAATTTTGTGTATGTATTTATATAAATTTTAGCTCTTACACTTAAGTTTAAAAGACCAGAAAATTGTTACAGTCTAGGATTATGGAGATGCACTGAATATGCTGGATGGTAAATATTATAGAGGGCTTTAATTTTTTTGGCATGAAGGCTTTGGGCTTGATGCAGCAGGTGACAAGAAGCTGTTTGTGGCCACTGAGCAGGAGAAGCGTGTGTGGGAAGGTATGTTTTGGGGAGACAGGTCAAGCAGTGGTGTGAACGATGGAACAGAGTTAAGAGGGAGAGACCAGAAAATAGGAGAGCAATTTGGAAAAAAGATAAAATTAGATCTGTATCTCACATTGAACATCAGAATTAACTCCAAATGGATTAGAGCTCAAAAGGTTAAAGATGAAAGCACACAAGCACTAGAAGACAACATGAATTCTTCTTTAAGGTGTAAGGAAAGACTTTCTAACTATGAATCAAAATGCAAAGGTAACAAAAGAAAAAAATATATATATATGCTTACTACTGGTGCTTTCTCATGGGAACCCTCACTGTTGTGTTAGCTCATTGCCTACTAGAATGCTGGGTGATGTGTTGATGTGCTGGTCTTTCTGTTAAATGTATTGGGCCAGGGTTTCATTTATCTACTGTGGCTCTATTAGAATGAGAAGCAGCTGCTCTGTGATTTTTAGGTCTTCCTTTACTAGAAGTAGGGTATGAAATAGCAGAGTGCTCTGCTCTCAGAGGTCTTCCACCGTTTGCTTTTTTCTTCCAAGCAGCACTTTCTTCCTTTTCTCCGCCTCTGACTAGCGCTTGTATCATATTTAGGGGTTCACCTGTTAGACCCCTACATAATGGCGTAAAAGAAAAATTTAACCATCTCTCACATAAAATAATTCTGGAAAGTTGGTTGTCCAGGCTGGCTTGGTAGATTCGCTATGTCAACAAGGGCTCATGCCACACCGAGAATAGGAGATGTAGCCTTTCATTCCAGGTGGAAACGTGCAAACGAAAAAGCAGGGCTAAGTTACTAGGAAGGAAGGAGAGAGGGATGTTGCAATGGTCAACTTGCAATCTCTAAAGCATCCTTCCTTAGCTTGCAGGTCTTAGGAAACCTCTTTTAGGACACTTTTTTTTTTTTTAATTAATTTTTATTGGCGCATGGTTGCTTTGCAATGTTGTGTTAGCCTCCACTGCACAACAAAATGAATCAGCCATACACATACAGATATCCCCTCCCTTCTGGACTTCCCTCCCATTTAGATTACCACAGTGTTAGGAGGCTTTTTATACAGTAATTCATGTCTGTTCACTTTACCACTATATTCAATAGCAAAGACTATTACTTCATCATCATTTTATCCTGAGTTCTTATCACAGTCCTTGTCATATACATATGTATAATATGTTGAATTATATTGCTTGAACAACTCCTGCCACTTCTACCCATGGCTTTATCGTGTCATTGGAAATTATAGTCCCTAAATTAAATAGAAAGAGCTTTTCTAAGGAGGGAAGGGTTTACTATATTTGTTAAAGAGCTCATTTACCTGAAGAAGAGACTCTGTGATCTAAACGGCTGACGGTCCATGCTTGCCCAGTAAAGTCCCCATTAGCCGTGAAGTGGGGACCTCACAGAGAGACATGTGGCGTGCCATACTGTTCTCGCTCACTCCCGCTCTTCTACCCGAGGGCTCCATCTGCACTTTGGATAGGTGAATTCTTCCCATAAATGGTGACCCATGTTTCTAGCTTCTACTGGTGCACCAGTTTTATACCTTGTTCTTGTTTTCATGACTATTTTAAAGACAGGTTGACAGGAGGCAAATCAGGGGCCACTAGCTAGGTTCTATTTTATTACAGAGATCCCACATTATAGAATTTCCATGGGAATTGTCTTGTCAAAAAAAAAAAAAAATCTTGCCAAAACTTCAGATTCTTAATGTATACCAGAATCTTGAAATAGCTGCATTCCCAACAATAGTATCTGTAAAATACATGTCTTTCCATTGAGTCAATAAGACCCATTGATTTTCATTATAAAACCAAAAATACATTTCTCTAGAAAACATTTGGCCCTAAAATATCAGGAAAACCATGTTTCATGATACAGCATATCCTTTAATTTATATAAAGATTTTGCAGTTCCAGTAAAATAAATGAATAAATCAAATAAACTCTAATAATATATATATTTTAAATCTACACAATTCTTTGTCTTGTTTTGCTTAAAGCTCTAAATGGTAAATAATATGAAGTTTACACTTTTGCTAAATTAGAAAGTTGCAGCTTTGTAAAACTCTTTCTCCAATATTTTAAAGCAGAATATATTTCATCTTTCCTTGGTTTGCATTCTCAGACATGTTTTCTGTCCCTTTCAGAAGCCATTGCTAACAGAACACTACAGAAATAGAGGAGGATATGTGTATGTAGTATGTGTGTATGTATGAGAGAGAGAGAGAGAGAGAGAGAGAGAGAGAGAGAGGAGGAGAGTGAAAGGGAGGGGGTGGGGGAGGGGAGAGAGAATACTGAGTCTGAAAAAACTGAAAGAGCAAAATAGTGTTAACAATCCAGAAAGTCTGGCCATTGAATAAACCAGAAAACCTCATTTGCTGAAATAAACACCGAGACTCTGATAAGTCGGCGGAGTCTGTCTTTAGCATATGTTGAAGAAGTTCTGTAGCTTAAAAACTGTCTAAGTACTAAATTTAGCAAATTGAATCTGTTGGATTTTATAACAGGCACCAATTACGTATTTGAATAATTATATATTCAATTATATTGAATAATTGAACACTTTTCAGTTAATGTGTCTTTTAGGAATATAAACAGGTTGGCATTCCATAAATACGTAACTTTTGATTAGGATAATGAAACTCAGAACATGATCACATATTGTATAATATTTGTTGGAGAAACATGTTGGATTACTTTGGATTTGGCAAATCTCCAGCCCATGGGCCAAATCTGGCTTCAACTCTAGTTCGTCTGAATCTTGACAAGTATCCCCTGTGTGAGTGTGGGCCTCACAGCGGCTTCTGCAGCCCTCAGGGCAATTTTATTGCTGGGATTATTCAAATTTGAGAAGAGTCTGTAAAGGTTTAATGATGCTTTGGGAGACCAATGAACTGCAGATTTTAACTCAACAAAATGTTGAAGGACAGAAGGTTCAGCTTCTAGGTAACAGCACCTTAGACAGCACAGCTTTAGAGAACAGCAGTTCACCCTGGACTCCCTCTGGTCCAGAAACCACAGGGCTTCTCCTTTGCTGCTGTTGTTGCTGTTGCTTATTATTCCTTCCTTCTTCCTCCCCCTCTTCCTTTTTAGCATTGGTCCAGGTGCAGAGTAGACTCTCAGTAAACATTTGCTGATTGTGTAAAGGGGGGGATATTTCCTTCATCAATCTTTCTCTTTAATCTCTGTTTCTCACCACCTCTCATCGCCTTCTTTTTCGTTTTCTTTTTCACTGTTTCCTTCATTTAAATTAATACAGCATGGAGCTCAAATACATTTAGATTCCAATGGTTTTAGTTCCATAAAAGAATTTATTTGCTGAAAAGAATTTTAGGATTTATGTACTCCATGAGTAAAGTGATAAATTGACTGTTTTATAGTTCTCAGAAAAGAAAAAGAGATTATTTTTAAATCTTGGTTGATTTCTCTCTTTGACATTATAAGTTATTGAGAGAAAAAAATTATTTTATTGCTCTTAACTACTTGATGAACTAACTAAACATCATTATTAGAAAAGCACCAAAAATGATTTTAAGAGAACAGCATTGAAGTAAGCAAAACTTGCTTTGCTTCTTTTCCCAAGTTACTAGGCTCTAAAAGGTTTAAACACTCAGGATCATTGTTTTTAAGCTTAACCATGTTATATAAATCAAGAACAGGTATGTCCTAACGAAAAGATACTTAATTACAATTAGAAAAAATGCTTTGACACAAGTATTATCTTAGAATATTCCTCCTTTGAGGTGTCTTCCCTATAGTTCATTTCCTAACTTGAGATGGTATATGTGTGCCACACAGTGGACTGGGACTCCCTTGGGAAGTCACTGCAAATGGGGTAGGAGTGATGACTGGGCTGGGGCTGAAGTTGGGAATGGAGGATCCCTGGAGTTGAATTACTGATGGAGACAAAGCAGAGCTGGGAAACCTGCAACCCTGTTTTCCTTTGGCCACTTCATGCTTCCTTGACTCCAGCCACTCAGTCTACCTTAATGCTTTTCAAATGCATCCATGATTTTTCACCTACAACCTCTGCTCACATACTGTTCTCCCTGTCTGCAGTGGTTGCCTAGGAGTCTATGTTTGTCCAAATACATATAATGTGTCCTTCAAGACCTGATAAAAGTCCCACTGCCTTCTCATCAAAACTCTTCCAAATTTCCCAGCTCACAGAGATTTCTCCCCCTTCTCAATTTCTGAGGCAGTTTTTGTTCACAATATACAATTTATTGCTGCCTATATAGTGTGGTGACATTATTTGCTCTTTTGGGTAGATGTTCTCATTCGTCTTCTAAGTTCTTCAGTGGCAGAGATCTTGATGTCCATGGTGCATTAAAGTGAGTCGGTTATAGTAATTCCTCCGTAATTATCTGCTCACTGTAATATAAAAGGTATGTCTGATCTCAAGTTTGAAGAATCAAAGTGGGAGACTTTCCCCTACTCTTGGGAGCTTTGTTCTTATGAGCAGTAAATGAGATAATACATTTCAACCTTGTTATTTTATGACCTCCTCAAATACTGGCTTTTATGAGAAACGCCTGACTTTTCAATTCGGTTTTAACTTGATCCCTTTTCTCATTAGTAATTCAGTTATATAACAATAAATACAATAACTGATAATATTTCACTTCCATAGGCCACTTTATAGTCTGCAAAGTGTCTTTACAGACCTCGTTTAATCTTCGTAACAACTCTGAAATAGGCAGGATTAATATTTTTCACCCCATTTTTTTATCAGGTGACAAATTCAGGCTGACAGACTTCAAATGGCTTCCTCAAGGTCACTTCAGCACTGCCCACGTATCTCAGCTCCTTGTCTAATGCACTTGCCCCACTTTAAAGGTTCTCATTTAGGATTATTTCCCAATGGTGGTGAGAAAAGACGCATGACTTCCGTTTGCTCTGTCAGCTTGGCAGAATTGAAATCTCAAGCTTCTTTTGTGGCTGAGTTAACCTAGAGCAATAAAACTCTGGGAAATAGGGCGATGCTGTCCAAACCCATAGCAGTTCAAGTTGAAGCAGAAAGCCAACTTAGCCATTTTTAATGAGGAAAATGATTGCCAGGATGTTGACAGGGAATATCAACACATTCTCCCTCCTAGTAGTGAAGCCTATTTTGGAAACCAAATACCAATCCATTTTATCTGAATAGAGATTTTTATAGTTACCAAAGCACTTTTAAATACCTATTGTCAGTTGATCCCCCCATCATCCTTCAGTGTGAAGCAGAACAGATATGATTATCCCCCTTCTCATTCTATAGCAGGAAATGGGATTGCTGGCAGGCTCCCTGAGGGGAGAAGTCCTACAGATCTTCCTTAAGACCACCCAACAGTGGGGCTCTGGGGAAGGGACACACAAGGGCAGGGAACCTTAAGTGTATTGTGGAGTTTCTTGTAATTAATTATTGTTCTTCCCCAAAGTCTTCACTTTCCCTTGTGACTAGTTGTAAAATAATTGTGAAAACAAAAAAGGAGATCTTTGAAAAAGAGGATGAATGGGTAAGACAGGCACTGCTGAAATTGAGATCGGGACAAACCTTTTGTGAAATAATAGGAAATAAATATCTATTGGCTTCTGCCCTGGTTCCTGATAACGTTTGTTCCTCGATGCTGGTTCCTGACACAAAGCTCCTAAATCCCTTGTAATCTCCTCGTGATAGGAATGTCTTTTGTTCTAATGAGGTGACTTTTGATGGATTCCTGGATTGGGGCTGGTCACCAGAAAGACCAAGCCATGATCAGAAGCTTGGAACTTTCAGGCCCACCTCTCATTCTCGGGAGAGGTGAGAGGGGCTGGCAACTGAGTAAATAAATGATCAAACCTTCATAAAAGAATCCCTAAGAGTGCAGGGTTCAGAGAAACTTCTAGGTTGGTGAACACATCTACAAGCTGGGGGAAGACGCACTCCAACTCTATAGGGACAGAAGCTCCTGTGCTCAGGACCCTTCCAGATCTTGCCCGATGTAACACTTCTCTCCTGTTGTTCATCTGTATCCACTGAAATATCCTTTGTAATAAATCAGCAGTAGTAAGTAAACTGTTTCCCTGAGTTCTGTGAGCTGCTTACGCATATTACTGAACCCAAGGAGAGGGTCATGGGAACCTCTAATTTTAGCCAAGAAGGACATAAATGGTGGGCAACCTGAGGACTCAACCCTCGTGATGGGCATCTGAAGGAGGGGGCGGTGATAACTCTGTTTAGTGTTAGATATAACACTAAACTGATAACTCTGTGATAACTCTGTGATATCAGGAGAGGGCACTGATAACTCTGTGATAACTCTGTTTAGTGTTAGAAATGAATGGAATTGTAGGACACCCAGCTGGTGTGGGAGAATCGGTGGGTGTGGGAACAAAGCCCCAACCCTGGCGCATTATGAACGTGAGAACTGAGGAAAACTGTGTGCTTTTCATAGACACTTTTGTGCCCCTTTCTCAGAAATCAAACAGCTCATTTAGAAGCAAGATCGCAAGCTTGGTTTCAGCCTTCAAAATTGGCTGACTTGTTTACAAACCACCTGGGGGTAGGAATGGGGATGGCAAGGACCCAGGAAACATGCTAAGTGTCAAGCTCAGAGAAAATTTTGCTAAATTAAGGATATATTTGATTCTAGCTTATTCTTAATATTGAAAAATTAAAATAGTAATATTTTAGCCCAAATATTCTCACAGGTAATTGGTCTCCATTGAGAGTATCTTTCTTTTTCATACATATTTTAAAATTGAGGTATAATTGACGTATAACATTGTATTACTTTCAGGTGTACAACATAACAATTTGATATTTGTATATATTGTGAAACTATCGCCACAGTAAGTCTACTTATCCCTCACCATGTGTAGTTACAAAATTTGGTTTTCCTGTGATAAAAACTTTAAAGGTTTACTGTCTCAGCAGCTTGCAAATATACAACACAGTATTATTAACCATAGTCATCATGGTGTACATGTCCATGACTTCTTTATTTTATCATTGGAGATTTGTACCTTTTGACACCTTTACCCATTTCAACCCTTACTCCCTCCCTGTCTCTGGCAACTACCAATCTGTTTTCTGTATCTATGAGCTCGGTTTCTTTGTTTTTGTTTTAAACTTCACATATTAGTGAGATTATATGGTATTTGCCTCTGTCTGACTTACTTCATTTAGCATACCTTCAAGGTCCAAACATGTTGTAAAAATTGGCAAGATTTCATTCTTTTTTTTGGATGAATATATTCCATTTTGTATATACATATATACCACATTTTCTTTATTCATTCATCCACTGGTGGTCACTTAGGTTCTTTCCATGTCTTGGCTATTGTAAGTAAAACTGCAATGGATGTGGGGGTGAATATAACTTTTTGAATTATTGTTTTCTTTGAATAAATGCCCCGATGTGAATTGCTAGATTACATGGTAGTTCTATTTTTAATATTTTGAGGAAACTCCATGCTGTTTTACACAGTGGTTGCACCAATTTACATTCCCACCAACAGTGCACAAGAGTTCCTTTTTCTTCACATTCTCCCTAACACTTGTCATTTCTTGTCTTTTTTATAGTAGTCATTTTAATAGGTGTGAGACGATATTTCATTGTGGTTTTTGATTTGCATTTCCTTGAAGATTAGTGATGTTGAGCATCTTTTTATATACATGTTGGTCATTTGAATGTCCTCTTTGGAAAAATGTCTATACAGACCCTCTGCCCATTTTCTAATCGAATTTTTTTTCCTGTTGAGTTGAAGGAGTTCTTTATATATTTTGGATATTAGCCCCTTATTAGATATAGGATTTGCAAATATGCAAATGTTGACTCTTCCAATCCAAGAACATGGTATATCTCTCCATCTATTTGTATTGTCTTTAATTGCTTTCATCAGTGTCTTATAATTTTCTGCATACAGGTCTTCTGTCTCCTTAGGTAGGTTTATTCCTAGATATTTAATTCTTTTTGTCGCAATGCTAAATGGGAGTGTTTCCTTAATTTCACTTTCAGATTTTTCATCATTAGTGTATAGGAATGCTAGAGATTTCTATTCATTAATTTTGTATCCTGCTACTTTACCAAATTCATTGATTAGCTCTAGGAGTTTTCTGGTAGCATCTTTAGGATTCTCTATATATAGTATCATGTCACCTGCAAACAGTGTCAGCTTTACTTCTTCTTTTACAATTTGGATTCCTTTTATTTCTTTTTCTTCTCTGACTGCTGTGGCTAAAACCTCCAAACTTATGTTGAATAATAGTGGTGAGAGTGGGCAACCTTGTCTTGTTCCTGATCTTAGTGGAAATGGTTTAAGTTTTTCACCATTGCGGACGATGTTGGCTGTGGGTTTGTCATATATGGCCTTTATTATTTTGAGGAAAGTTCCCTCTATGCCTACTTTCTGGAGGGTTTTTATCATAAATGGGTGTTGAATTTTGTCGAAAACTTTCTCTGCATCTATTGAGATGATCATATGGTTTTTTTCCTTTAATTTGTTAATACGGTGTATCACATTGATTGATTTGCGTATATTGAAGAATCCTTGCATTCCTGGGATAAAAGCCACTTGATCATGGTGTATGATCCTTTTAATGTGCTGTTGGATTCTGTTTGCTAGTATTTTGTTGAGGATTTTTTGCATCTGTGTTCCTCAGGGATATTGGTCTGCAGTTTGCTTTCTTTGTAACATCTTTGTCTGATTTTGGTATCAGGGTGATGGTGGCCTCGTAGAATGAGTTTGGGAGTGTTCCTCCCTCTGCTATAGTTTGGAAGAGTTTGAGAAGGATAGGTGTCAGCTCTTCTCTAAATGTTTGATAGAATTCGCCTGTGAAGCCATCTGGTCCTGGGTTTTTGTTTGTTGGAAGATTTTTAATCACAGTTTCAATTTCAGTGCTTGTGATTGGTCTGTTCATATTTTCTATTTCTTCCTGGTTCAGTCTCAGAAGGCTGTGCATTTCTAAGAATTTGTCCATTTCTTCCAGGTTGCCCATTTTATTGGCATAGAGTTGCTTGTAGTAATCTCTCAGGTTCCTTTGTATTTCTGCAGTGTCAGTTGTTACATCTCCTTTTTCATTTCTAATTCTGTTGATTTGAGTCTTCTCCCCTTTTTTCTTAATGAGTCTGGCTAATGGTTTATCAATTTTGTTTATCTTCTCAAAGAACCAGCTTTTATTTTTATTGATCTTTGCTACTGTTTCCTTCATTTCTTTTTCATTTATTTCTGATCTGATCTTTATGATTTCTTTCCTTCTGCTAACTTTGGTTTTTTTTGTTCTTTCTCTAATTCCTTTTGGTGTAAGGTTAGGTTGTTTGAGATGTTTCTTGTTTCTTGAGGTAGGATTGTATTGCTGTAAACTTCCCTCTTAGAACTGCTTTTGCTGCATCCCATAGGTTTTGGATCATCGTGTTTCCATTGTCATTTGTTTCTAGGTATTTTTTCATTTCCTCTTTCATTTCTTCAGTGATCCTTGGTTATTAAGTAGTGTATTGTTTAGCCTCCATGTGTTTGTATATTTTACAGATTTTTTTCCTGTAATTGATATCTAGTCTCATAGCGTTGTGGTCGGAAAAGATACTTGAAATAATTTCAATTTTCTTAAATTTACCAAGGCTTGATTTGTGACCCAAGATATGATCTATCCTGGAGAATGTTCCATGAGCACTTGAGAAGAATATGTATTCTGTTGTTTTTGGATGGAATGTCCTATAAATATCAATTAAGTCCACCTTGTTTAATGTGTCATTTAAAGCTTGTGTTTCCTTATTTATTTTCATTTTGGATGATCTGTCCATTGGTGAAAGTACTGTGTTAAAGTCCCCTACTATGATTGTGTTACTGTTGATTTCCCCTTTTATGGCTGTTAGTATTTGCCTTATGTATTGATATGCTCCTATGTTGGGTGCATAAATATTTACAATTGTTATATCTTCTTCTTGGATTGATCCCTTGATCATTATGTAGTGGCCTTCTTTGTCTCTTGTAATTGTCTTTGTTTTAAAGTCTATTTTATCTGATACAAGTATTGCTACTCCAGCTTTCTTTTGGTTTCCATTTGCATGGAATATCTTTTTCCATTCCCTCAGTTTCAGTCTGTATGTGTCCCTAGGTCTGAAGTGGGTCTCTTGTAGACAGCATATATACGGGTCTTGTTTCTGTATCCATTCAGCCAGTCTATGTCTTTTGGTTGGAGCATTTAATCCATTTACATTTAAGTTAATTATCGATATGTATGTTCCTATTACCATTTTCTTAATTGTTTTGGGTTTGGTATTGTAGGTCTTTTCCTTCTCTTGTGTTTCTTGCCTAGAGAAGTTCCTTTAGCATTTGTTGTAAAGTTGGTTTGGTGGTGCTGAACTCTCTCAGCTTTTGCTTCTCTGTAAAGGTTTTAATTTCTCCATCAAATCTGAATGAGATCCTTGCTGGGTAGAGTAATCTTGGTTGTAGGTTTTTCTCCTTCATCACTTTAAATATGTCCTGCCACTCCCTTCTGGCTTTCAGAGTTTCTGCTGAAAGATCAGCTGTTAACCTTATGGGGATTCCCTTGTGTGTTATTTGTTGTTTTTCCCTTGCTGCTTTTAACGTTTTCTTTGTATTTAATTTTTGATAGTTTGATTAATATGTGTCTTGGCGTGTTTCTCCTTGGATTTTTCCTGTATGGGACTCTCTGTGCTTCCTGGACTTGATTAACTATTTCCTTTCCCATATTAGGGAAGTTTTCAACTATAATCTCTTCAAATATTTTCTCAGTCCCTTTCTTTTTCTCTTCTTCTTCTGGGACCCCGATAATTCGAATGTTGGTGCGTTTAATGTTGTCCCAGAGGTCTCTGAGACTGTCCTCAGTTCTTTTTATTCTTTTTTCTTTATTCTGCTCTGCAGTAGTTATTTCCACTATTTTATCTTCCAGGTCACTTATCCATTCTTCTGCCTCAGTTATTCTGCTGTTGATCCCTTGCAGAGAATTTTTAATTTCATTTATTGTGCTGTTCCTCACTGTTTGCTCTTTAGTTCTTCTAGGTCCTTGTTAAACGTTTCTTGTATTTTCTCCATTCTATTTCCAAGATTTTGCATCATCTTTACTATCATTATTCTGAATTCTTTTTCAGGTAGACTGCCTATTTCCTCTTCATTTGTTAGGTCTGGTGGGTTTTTGCCTTGCTCCTTCATCTGCTGTGTGTTTCTCTGTCTTCTCATTTTGCTTAACTTACTGTTTGGAGTCTCCTTTTCGCAGGCTGCAGGTTTGTAGTTCCCGTGTTTCTGGTGTCTGTCCCCAGTGGCTAAGGTTGGTTCAGTGGGTTGTGTAGGCTTCCTGGTGGAGGGGACTTGTGTTTTGGTGGATGAGGCTGGATCTGTCTTTCTGATGTGCAGGTCCACATCTGGTGGTGTGTTTTGGGGTGTCTGTGGCCTTATTATCATTTTAGGCAGCCTCTCTGCTAATCGCGGTTGTGTTCCTGTCTTGCTAGTTGTTTGGCATAGGCTGTCCAGCCCTGTAGCTTGCCGGTCGTTGAGAGAAGCTGGGTCTTGGCATTGAGATGGAGATCTCTGGGAGATTTTCGCCATTTGATATTACGTGTAGCTGGGAGGTCTCTTGTGGACCAGTGTCCTGAACTTGGCTCTGCCACCTCAGAGGCACAGCCCTGATGCCTGGCTGGAACACCAAGAGCCTGTCATCCACATGGCTCAGAATAAAAGGGAGGAAAAAAAGAAAGAAAGAAAGAAGAAGATAAAATAAAGTAAAATAAAGTTATTAAATAAGAAAGATATGTCTGTCAGCAGTGTGGAAGATGGTTAGGACAGGGGAATGATGGTTCCAACAAAAACTAATATTTATGAAGCCCTTGTTATGTACCAGGCATGATATTAAACATTTATATTACTTAAAGTGATTTCCACAATAACTTTATGACGTGGTCATTATTATTGCCCCCATTTTATAGATAAAGAAACTGAAGCACAGAGAGGTCAAGTTGCTTGAGGTAGGCAGAGCCAGCATCCAAAGTCAGCCCTGGAACTGTGTTGAATCCTTGAACACATTCCCGGCTCTTGGAGCATGGCCATTAGGCACCTAATGCTACAATCCAGAAGGAGCTTGTTATCATTGGTGGCTCTTCAAAGGATGGATTTATACAGCCCCCCGTGCTAAGTGTTCTAGCCTGCCATCAAAGGAAGGCCCAGAAGGCACGATGACGGGATCTTGGCGGACATTCCCGACAGTACTCCCCAGACGACACGCTTCTGGAAATGGTCAGAAGAAAAATCCATTTTGGGGAGCAAACTGCCAAGAAGAAGCTGAAGGGCATTTAAGTAGATATTAGTTCAGAGAGTAAACCTTGGAACCGATCGAGGTGACCAACCTGCTGGACACTGATCCGCAAATCTGAACCCAGCAAACTCGCTCTTCCCTCACTTTTCCACAGGCTGTTCCTCTTCACAGAATGCACTTTCCCCAGATCCTGGTGGAGTTAAAGCTCTCACTTCACTCAGGTCCAGGCTCAGAGAGGCCCTGCTGACTAGGTTATCCAAAATATCCAACGCCATCCCGCTACCTCCTGTCACTCTGCTTTCCCTCTTAGCCCTCTCTCCACCCACAATCATTTTATATATTTATATATTTGTTGTCAGTCTCCTGTCTTCAGAATGTAAGTTCCTCAAGGCCAAGGTCTGGGACTGTTTTCTTCATTATCTATCCCAAGTACCTCCAACATGCTTGGCTATAGCTGATGCTCAATAAATTATATGTGGAGGGACTGAGTGAGTGAACTCATGAGCGAATGAAAACCTCTGTATAGTGAGTGCTAAGAGAGAAGAGCTGGCATGCTGATATTTGGGAGCAATTTCTCTAGCTTAACAGCTTTGTCATTGCTCGTGGCTTTGGTGCATGGAACGGCCAACACACCAAGTGATGACAGTAGGGAACATGTGCTCTCAATAAACCACAAGGCTCCTCTGTGTTGAGAACATACTACCTGGAGGAAGAACCATCAGGGTCTGCTAAGGTCACCTTATCTAAAGAAAAGATTTGAAGAAAGGACTCTGGAAAGTAGAAGTAAGTCCAGAAAACAGAGCTGAGATGATTTTGCTGCCCCAAAGGGATTTTATGACTTTAATGTAGCTTCTTTCTGGGTAAGAAATTCTCCAACCACCTTGCAGGGGCTGGTCCATAATTTTTGCTTGAAATGAAATCCTTTATGAGTAAGTATGTAGCAAATAGTAACAACTTTTAAACCGAAATAGGGAAAAACATCTGGATTACTTGGCAATATAGAAGTCCAGCCTGATGAGGAAAGCCAGGCACTGTAATTTGGATTGCCTCAGGGGTATGATTCATCACGTTATCACTCCTTAGGGGCAGAATGGAATCTGTTTACAAAGGAGGAATTCTAAAAACAGAGAAGCAGCTGCAGATTTTCCTGGATTAGACCAGCCATTATCTCAGGTCTAAGGTAACCTTTACAGCTTTTCTCCCCTTGCTACTCTATTGATTAAGTAAAAGCCAGGTACAATAATTTGGAGCCCTGAGTGGTTGGGGATCTTTGATGGATTGGGAGCTAGGAAGGCAGAAGACAGCTGTTCAACTCCTCCAGACCTTTGTAGTCAGGAAGCTGGGACTTCCAACTATGTATGTTGCAGTGGAGAAGCAGGAAAGAAAAGTTTTTCCAGAGTTGGTTTTATTTTAACATATTTTATTTTTGTAAATAGTTTTGAAGTATAACATGCAAAAAAGTGTGCAAATCTTAACCGTACAGCTGAATATATCGTCACATAGTGAATGCACTCATGTGATCTGCAGACACAGATTATGAAACTGCATTGCACCAAAGACCGCCCCTCCTACGTCTCCCTCCTATCGATGCCCACTGCCACTGGGCAACCACCACCGTGACTTTCAAAAGCATATGGTTTTTGGCCTGTTCTTTTACTCCACACAAGTGGAATCATGCACACATTCCGCTGTGTGAGTAGCCTTCCTCACTCAGCACCACAGCTGCAAAACTCAACTAAATTTTGCAACTAAACCTCCATCCATTCTCACTGTTTTCCACCAAAGACTGTATGTAGATCCATCCACTACCCTTCACAGATGAACTTCTGTACTGCTCCAGTCTGTGGCCACTGCAAACAGTGGTTCCATGAACATCTGTGTATGTGTCTTCTGGTGAGCGTACGTGTGTACTTAGTTGGGTACATATCAATACCTAGGAGCAGAATTGCTCAGCCACAGGCTCCTCACAAGCAGCAGGTTTAAGTCCAAACTCCATAGCACAGACCCCAGCGCCCTACATTCCATGAACCTGTGGTCTGTTTCAGACCCATCTCTCATATCCCACTCTGCAATTCCTAAAGACTGATTGTCAAGCTATCCCATGTCCTGTGCCAAGGCCATTTATTCCCCTTTCTTGCCTGACAAACCCCTTCTGATTCTTCAAAGTTCAGCTTAAATAGTGAGCCCTTGCCTGAGGAATGCTCTTAAAGGAAAGATGGCTAGAGGATCCATTTATGGAAGAAATCACTTGAGGCCACGATTGTAGCTCTCTGGTAAGTTCAGTGTGTTAATTTTGAATTAATGCTTTAATTTTTTATAAAATATATGTTCATTACAGAAAACTGAAAATAGACAGGAAAAATGTAGTAAAAAAAATAAATAAAAGGTACCCAATGAAAGTGCCATTGCCATCATGGACTGCTTATGTACCATCATCTTTGTGCTGAAGTTGATGATGCCCTTTCAAACCTCAGTGTTTCTCAACACTATTACTGACTCTTGATACTCACAATTTTCAGTGACTACATAATATTTCTTGCATGGATATACTAATTTGTTTAACTCTTCCCAGCTGGATTGTTTCCAATTTTTATCGTAAACTATGGTGTGCAGAGGACCTATGTGCACACAGCTTTGTCTACATTTCTGTTTATTTCCTTGGGAGAAATTGTTAGAAGTTGACTACTCAAAACAGACATGAAGATTTTTAAGACTCTTTATACATATTATCAAGTTGCTTTACAAAAGTATTAGATCACTACTCCCACCTGCAATGTATTAGAGTTTGTTTCACAGCACCCTAACCAGAATTGTGTATCTTTAATTTTTTTTTTTTTGCTTTTTCCATTGGGTTTGTTTTTGTTTTGTTTTTCATATCTTGCTGTTATACTTTAACTTCTTTGTTTATTAGTTCAGTTGAACCTTTTTCTTCATATGTTTACTGGCTATTTGTTTTTCTTCTTCTATGAGCTAAGTTAGAATCAACCAGCCTCGAGGTACACAATTGAACATTGGTGAATATGTTCGATAGTAAGAAGATTCATTTACCTCACTCATTGATCAAATTGAGCTATTGTGTAAACTCTTATATAAGACTATTTGTCAAATTAAGTTTAGTTTTTAAAAAACCATGTTAAAAAACACATAAGGAAGAACTTAATTCATTCAACACTAATTGATAGTCTGTTGTGTACCATTACTGTGCTAGAGATGGTAGACAAAGATAAATTAAACGTATTTTGCTCTCAAGATGCTCAGAAGTTATAGCATAAAGAGTGTAAAACAGATATTTGGTAGAGAGCAGAAAACTCAGAGTTCATTGTGCACTCAGAGGAGAGGATCTAACTCCTTCCCACGAATTAGAGGAATCAGAAAGGGCAGGAGATTTCTGAAAGAAACAGAGTGAGAAGGAGTTTACAAGGCAGAAAAATAGTTACCTTGTCTAACAGACACCAATTATTAAGGGATCCTTCTGTGAACTACTGTCCTACTAGGAAAAGGTCAGATGCTTGGTGGGATTGGAGAATAAGGTGCATTAGGAAGAGATAAGAGACAGCAATGGTTAGTTCAAAGCTAAAATATGAAGCTTATATGTACTGATAAGGAATTTGGACTTATCCTACTTTTGGTAAGGAGTCAACATTTCAAAACAACAGACTATTATTATCCTTATTTTTCAGCTGAAGAATTGGAGATTTAGAGAGGTTAAGTGATTTGCCGAGTTATGCTGTCAGGAAGTGAAAGAATTTGAAACCATATCATCTGACTCCTGAAACAGGGTTTTTTGTACAATGCTACAATTCTTCCTATTACTCCACGCATCCTCACCATACCCGTGGGAAGTATGCTCCAGGAACTGTGCTAGATGCTCCAGACAGCAGGAGACAAACCTATTCTGTTCTCTCTGCACAGCACACCTCCACACCTGACACCCCCCACCAACATCACATACACAAGAGAGGAAAAGCCACCCACCTACCTGGCAAAGGCTAGGATGTGGGAGATGATGCAGTGGGTGCTGGGCTCTCAACATCCTTTGTTTTAGGCTCAGAACCAAAGAATATATTCATTGACGACAAGAATACTAATCACACTTCTATTTATCTTCCCACAAGCTAGTATGGCCTCAGATATCAAGGGTTACAGAGCATTTTTAAAAATTTACACCCAAATTGATGAAAGAGAATTCTTATTCAGATAATTAGCCTTTGTAAATTGGAATGAAAGGGAAAAAATGCTTTTTTTCCTGGACTTCAGGATAATCATTCTGTCCCTTATAAAAGACCCATTGTTTGGGAACTTTGGGCCATAATCTAGAAAGGCAAACTCCTACACAACAGGGGTGTAGCTCAGTGGTAGAAAGCGTGTTTTGCAAATCCCATTCCCTGACAGCATCCATGAAAGCAAGTTTTCACTTCTATCCTATCAATCTTCTCTTCACTTTCAATGACCTGGCCTCCAAAGTTAAAGAAAACCTGAAAATACTGTGTTCTTAAGACCTATGGTTTCCTTCCCAGCACTTGAAAGTTACTGGAGATATTTTGCAGGTCTGTTCAGTTTCTATGAATTATTCCCTTATGTATGGGCAGATGCAAGGAGCTGAAGTGTCGAAAAGAGGTTTGCTGTATTTTGGCAGGCTCTCTGCTGGATAGCAGCTCATAAAGAACAAAGTCAGGTGGTGAACCTTGTGCCTAGGATGATGTGAGGGACCTCTCCAGAAAACGCTGGAATTCATTAACCACCATTCGGAGATGGGGTTAAGGTTCCACCTGCGATCTAAGGCACGTGAAGTCTCATTGTTTTTCTGCAGCCTGCTAATTGCTCTGGAGATGCACATCAACCCTTTGACAGAAGCCCAAAGCTAGTCACACAGATTTGGTGGCAGAGAATTACTTTCACCTTCAAGCTCTTGACATGGCAACCCCTTTACTTAATTTATTTTTTTAATTAATTTATTTGTTTGTTTTTATTTTTGGCTGTGTTGTATCTTTGTTGCTGCACGCGGGCTTTCTCTAGTTGTGGTGAGTGGGGGCTACTCTTCGTTGTGGTGCACAGGCTTCTCATTGCGGTGGCTTCTCTTGTTGCAGAGCACAGGCTCTAGGCATGTGGGCTTCAGTAGTTGTGGCACGTGGGCTCAGTAGTTGTGGCTCGCGGGCTCTAGAGCCCAGGCTCAGTAGTTGTGGCACACAGGTTTAGTTGCTCTGTGGCATGTGGGATCTTCCCGGACCAGGGCTCAAACCCGTGTCCCCTGCATTGGCAGGCAAATTCTTAACCACTGTGCCACCAGAGAAGCCTTGGCAAACCCCTTTATTTTGATGTGATTTTTAAATTTATAAAATACATTTGAATATTTATATTTATTTCATTTATATTCTATTTATTTTGATTCCCCATTGATTCTTTATAGTCTGCCTTTGTACATCATTCTTGACTCTTTTTTTTTTTGTAAAGCCACTTCCCCTTTCCTCAAAGGGTCACTGCATGTATACTGGGGAAGACTTGAGAAACGCTGGTAAAGGTCTGGGCATTTTTATTAATTTGCACTGGCCATGTAGCTGCTCAGATTTTAAAAGAAAATATAACGTACACAACTATGAATTGCATTTTCTAAAAATCTACCGCTTTTCATCTGAGATATAATAAACAGCAAGATAAGGTAACTTCTGCAAAGACACGGCCAAAGATTTGAGTTTGATAGAATAAGTTTCTAGAACTAGATGATTTTCAAACTATTAAGTATAAGATTCAAAATAAAAGAACACATGTCTAATATTCAAAGCAAAGATGTTTGTTTTGTCTAGTAAAGTTCAGATATTGACTATTTATTGTATTTTTTATGGGTAACAATGTGATACTGATTACCAAGATAAACCAGAGATAAATAAACACAATTATGGGAAATTTCTTCTGATTATATATATATATAAATATATATATATATATAAAATGGGATCTGAGTTTCTGCTTTTTAGCTTGAAGCCATATATGGAATCTTTTGAAAGATTTATTGATTCTTCCAGGAGAAAGTAATTTTCTTCAGAAACTAAGAAATAGTACCTTCTGTTTATTGTAAAGAGAACATCTGTTAATTATGATTTTTTTCCTTAATTCGGGAATCTTTAAGTGAACAAAAAGAGGGCATTAACCAATAAGAGAAACATTAAGACATCAGTAGATAAATGAGCAAAGAGCCTGAGCAGAAAACAGACAAAAGAGGAAATATGGCTGGAGAAAAAGGGAGGAAAAAATAATGGTTAAAAGTGATTGGCATAATTACTCACGGAGAAAACTGCGTTTGTTTAGCAAAACACTAAATGGGCCATTTCAGATTGTGAAACAATAGCCCTAGGACATGGCCAGGTGGAAATGAGAGGGGGACTACAGGCCTCTGAGAAGCACAGGGCAAGGAGCGCAGGATTCAGGGGAGAGAGGGGAGCTTGACAAGGTGCGGCCAGGAAGAGGCAGGCCAGCCAGATGCAGGGAACCAGGATCGAAGAAGGAAAGGGATCAATGAGAATTTCCGAGGAGCAGGAATGGCTGGGCCCTTTTATTTATTTTATTTTTTATAAGTAAATTAAAGTAAATGAGATAAGTGTTTTTTTAATTAAAAAAAATTTTTTTTTGCCCACGTGGCATGTGGGATCTTAGTTCCACAACCAGGGCTCAAACCTGTACCCCATGCAGTGGAAGCGTGGAGTCTTAACAACTGGACCCTCAGGGAGATCCCAGCTGTGCCCTTTTATGATAGAAATGTCTCATGTTTAACTTTTAGGTTGTTTGCCGTCCTAAGAGGTTTTGTTTACTTGCGAGTTCCATCCCTCCTTTTGCTGCCCCTCGTATGAAGAGTGTTCGAGGGGAATGAAGAAAAGGGGACAGAGTGATGAGAGTCACATGAGGTAAGAAATGGGAGAGACTGGGAATTCCATTGATTCAAAAAATTGTAATAAGAATTGACTAGACGAAAAATATCAAGTCTCCAGATCTGTCACAGTGGGCACTAGGTTTTCATCATCCAAGGGAACTAAAGCTACTGAATATTTTAATTTAAATATAACGGAGGGACTTCCCTGGTGGGACAGTGGTTAAGAATCTGTCTGCCAATGCAGGGGACACGGGTTCCAGCCCTGGTCGGGGAAGATCCCACATGCCACAGAGCAACTAAGCCCATGCATCACAACTACTGAGCCTGCGCTCTAGAGCCCAAAAGCCACAACTACTGAGCCCACATGCTGCAACTACTGAAGCCCGTGTGCCTGGAGCCTGTGCTCCACAACAAGAGAAGCCACCTCAATGAGAAGCCCACACACCGCAACGAAGAGTAGCCCCTGCTCGCTGCAACTAGAGAAAGCCTGCGCGCAGCAAAGACGACCCAACGCAGCCAAAAATAAATCAAAAAATAATAATTAAAAAATATATATATAATGGAACAAGGTGAAACCAGCAAGCAGGAGAGCTTGCTAACATCCCTGCAGCTTATGTGAACGTAACAGATTCTTCCTCAAAAGAATAAAAGGTGGACAAATTAAAATAAGCGCCAGACACTATTTTAGCTATCAAAATAGGGAGGAAAACATTCACAATGAGCTACAGTCTTGCCGTTTCGTACCTTCATATATCGCTGAAGTCACTGGAAAAGGAGCTGACCTTTTAGAAAAGCAATTTAGTAATTGTATATCAAGAGACATAAATATGTCAATATGCATAGATCAGTAATCTCACTGTGAGACTAGATCCTGAGAAAATCATCCAAATATGAAGATGACATGGTCGCTATTTACAGAAGCTAAAAAGTAGAAATGTAGATTGATAACTGTTTGAGTCCACTGATTTGCCTTGTTTTTCTCCTTAATTCCACTGAAATTGGCAAAGAATTAAGAGGAAATTTTTAAGAGGAAATCCCGTATCAGCTCTGAAAAATTAGGGACATTACTATAAACAAGGGGAAAATAACGAATCATTTTTAGACTATATAGCAGGAACCAGAGAAGACTGCTCGCATTTCCACATGAGCAAAGGAGAGACCTCACCTAGGAAATGAGTGCACAGGACCCCCCAAAGGGACCCCAACGAGCCCTGGGAAACCTCAGACACCGGAAGAGAAGGCCGGCCATTAATCAGTCCACGGGGTGCAGGGGTGATACCTGCTTAACGGCACCAGTTTCCCCCACTTTTGCCCCAGTCTTCACTGACACAGGTCGGCAGTGGGCTCATGACGACAGTGGTCGTGCTGCATTACCCACACAGGGAACAGCAGCAGGGATGGTTCCGCCCACGGCAGCCTCTTCTCTCCCCCACTCCTCACCCCCTACGCCTCACCCCACCGCCAGCAGGAGATTAGGGCAAGTCAGACCTGTCCTCCTGGAGGAAGACCCCGCAGAGCAGGAAGTCTCCACCCCCAAGCCGTGCCTGTGCACCTACCCCACTGCCCAGAACAATCGCTCAGCTGACAGGTCAGGCTTCTGATCATTCTACCCTCACACCTCACAGCCCATGGGGACCACACTGTGGTAAAATAAAACTTTAGAAAATGTAAATTTTCCTCTTTCACTATTTGGCAACCGCTGAAAGGTTTAACACGCAATCTTAAACACAAAACAAAGCAAAAGAAAAAAAGCTGCTTCAACTCCTGATACTGAACACACATTTTCTCAAGTTGAACAAAGGAAAATCAACAGATAAATAACAATATCCTGTCAAAGGAAGAATAACAATACTTTGTTAAAGGATAAATAACAATATTCTGTTAAAGGATAACTTTTTTCAGAAAAGTGAATCATGTTGGCCCTACAAATATAGAACGAACATGTGTCAAAGGTTTCATTTAGTTCATTTTCCAGTAAGTTGTAAAAAAGGTGGGAGGGGCAAGGACAAATCCAAAGAGTAGACACAGACATAAACAATCAGGAACGCAGAGGTGCACTTGTGATTAGACGCAAAACTAGCCTCTTGCACAGAGCAGCCGATCACATCTTCACCTTGTGAAAGGCGTGGTTAGCATGACTGTTGGCCCTCTAAGAATTAACTTCTATCTCTATAGAGTTGCAAAATTGTCAAGCCAATGAAAAGCTCAGATCCCCCCCAAATCCAATAACCTATTAGAATCCTCTAGACCAGGGGGTCTGTGAACGTTTTCCTAAAATATTTCTATAGCTATTTTAGGGGTTGTAAGGTCTCTCTCAACTACCCAGCTCTTCCCAAGGCCTGGGACCAGCGCAGTCCCACAGGGGCCCATGCTCAGAAGAACCCTGTGCTTGGGGTTTAATGCTCTGTGATTGCAGCCTCCAAATTCTTAATAATTTCATCTTTGAATTTGTGTTTTATAAGTGACGTCCATCGGGACAATGGAGCACATGCTGAGGGCTTGGAGCTTGGCTCCCGTGGACCCCCGCCTCCCCACGATGGGTTCTCTGCTATATGCTCCCCACCCCATGAAGCCCCAGGCCCTCTCTGTCCGTGCAACCACTGCTACCCTCCACCTGGGCGTCAACCCGGTGGGGGCATTTCCTGGACTCGAATATAAGGAAGGTCAGGGCTGGGCACCTGGTCACTCCTGCTGGCGCTTCCACAGCATGTTCAGTGGGCAGCTGGTTGTGGGGGGGGTGGCTCTCACCCACCCCTGATCCAGTAACAATCGTGCCCCAGCACGAAGATGGCAGTCTGCCATCTGGGTCACTCGTTTGCCCTGGGTTGGGGCTGTGGATCCCTAGGAGGGGAGATCATTTGGTGGGTAAGAGTGAGTAGCTTATCGTTTTAATATGGCTTCTCACACATTGTCTGCTTTATCCTTGATGCTTTCAGCTAAATAAGCCAAAGGGCAGCTGATACTGAGCTAGAGATTTACTCCAAGTGTTTCCAGGTTTTCTTTCATCCTCAACTCGCTTCTGCTTGCACTTGTTCTCCTCTCCCAGCTGCAGACTGCAATTCTGACCTTAACCCCATTCCAACTCTTTGTTATATTTGCTGTCATTTTGGTTGTTTTAGCTTTCATTTGTATGTGTATTGGGTGTTATGTGTTTGTAACAATATAGGCTTAAATTTCTGCATAGTTACTCTCACAGACGTTTTCCTGGTGTCTTATTTCATCACTTTTAACTAAGAAAATTACCCTGGGCATTCTGTTCTATTCTATTGCTCCATCTGCCTATTCTTTCATCAGTAGCATGTGGGTTCCATGTCAGTGTAGAGGGGTGAAGAGATAAGCCCAGGAAGTAGGCAGACCCTGGCTTCACAGCTGATTAGCTGTTTGATCTTGAAGAAGTTAGTGATCTTGAACAACCACTTTAATTCCATCACTTCTTCTGTAAAATATGGATAATAATAGCGCCTATTTCACAGCATTATTGTGAAGATTAGAAAAGATAATGTGCAGAAAGTGGTTAGCATAATGCCCAGCACCTCACAAGTGCTCAAGAAATGACAGTTTATCATCATCATCACTGTCATTAGCTTTCTTTAAGATGGATTTTGAAACCCAGTAGTTCACTTCATGTTTTTAAAGCAATTTTTGCCTGATTATTTTTTCAGTAATTTTCAACAAGTTTGCAAATTTCCAGAACTCTTTTGGGACTTTTAAATTGTAATCATATTAATCCTCTAAGATAATAGGGTCATTATCTTTAAAAGATTCAGTATTCCCACCTGAGAACTCAGTGGATCGCTCCATTTATCCAACTGTTACATCTATTGGGAGAGTTTGTCATTTTCTTCATATTGGCAACTAGACACTATGCAGGAGGGACATTTGTCAAGGAGAGGCCCACTGCCCATGTGAGGAGCAAGATTTAGCATCATACCAGGGTCAGAGAAAAGGTGGAACCACGAGGGCCTATTTGGAGGGTTTGGGGCATGCAGACTCTGAGAAAAGGCTCCTAGCTACAGAATGTATGTTTGTGCGCCTCTAATGGCCATCTGCAAACCAGGCAGTGGGCTCTCACCAGAGACCCTGATTTTGGACTTGCCAGCCTCCAGAACTGTGAGAAATTCTAAGCCACTCAGTCTGTGGTGTTCTGTTAGAGCAGCTGAGCAGGCTAAGACATTCACCTTGTTTCCATCTGAAGTTGTGTTATTCCCCCAAGTCTTCTGTGAATTATCATCAAGTGTTAGTTTGGGTCTCAGCTGTGTGCCTGAGTCCCATGGACTTGGGCAGAGCAGCACAGCACAGCCTGGGGCAGCCTGTGGAGGGGGTAGGACGACTTGGTGAAAAGAGGAGAGCGAAGCAGGCCCTGGAGATAGGCCACTGATTGACCTTCAGGATGGATTTCTAGAAACATGCAAACTTAGATTCCTTTATCCTCCTACTCTGCCCCTCAATCTTCAGTCCTTTTCAGACCTCACAAGACAGGAGTAGAGACCTCTGGTAGGAAAGCTAGAGACTAGATCAACATTTTAAGTTAAAGGAAGCATTTTCCCAAGTGTTCTCTCCCCCCTGCTTCTCTCCTTGCGGACTGACCTGGGGCCTGCATGATCTCCCACTGATTTCAATCTGGAGATCTGAGGGGTTGGGTAGCACCCGACAGGAGAGAAAAATTGAAAACTGATTGCTTGCTCTGAGCTTAAGGTGGTAACAGGAGGAAAGAGAAAGGCAATCCTCTGCTTCCATTCTACATTGTGTCGGTTGCCTGGAGAGAAGAGTGAGGGTCCCCCATACAGGCACCCAGTTGACTTTTTGATAAGCTAAGACATGAGCATTTTGTCATGGAGCAGAGAGGGCTGACTCTGGCCTGCTTTTGGGGATAAGGACCCTATTGTGGCCGAGGCCTCCCTCAAGCCAGGTTCACATGTTTATATTTGTAAAGCTTCTTCCCCTTCTCTGCCTTCCTGACTACACCTTCTGAGATCTGGAAGTCTCAGATTTTATCCAGTTATCAAAAAGCCTCATGAGGGCTTCCCTGGTGGCGCAGTGGTTCAGAGTCCGCCTGCCGATGCAGGGGACACGGGTTCGTGCCCTGGTCCGGGAAGATCCCACATGCCGCGGAGTGGCTGGGCCCGTGAGCCATGGCCGCTGAGCCTGTGCGTCCGGAGCCTGTGCTCCGCAACGGGAGAGGCCATAACAGTGAGAGGCCCGTACCGCAAAAAACAAAAACAAAAACAAAAACAAAAGGCCTCATGAAAAC
Organism: Orcinus orca; assembly: GCF_937001465.1. Classification (NCBI taxonomy): domain Eukaryota; kingdom Metazoa; phylum Chordata; class Mammalia; order Artiodactyla; family Delphinidae; genus Orcinus; species Orcinus orca. Next base: position 70,487,601 of record NC_064576.1, read on the forward strand.
ACTTTTAAGACTAAACCAGGTCTAAATCACCCACTTGCCTCAGACCTACAGTCAAATGGAGGTTGACGCTCACACAGTTGAGTAAAACGTCCTTCTGCTGGGAATGTTGCCACATAGACTGTGAATTTTGTATACAGTTGACCCTTGAACAACATGGATTTGAACTGCAAGGGCCCATAAAGACAGGTTTTTTTGTTTTGTTTTTCACACACACACACTGTATTTTATTTTTACAAGAAATAAATAGACTGACACCAAGCACTGTAAATGGATGACCGCAACAAAAGCAACAATGACTGCAATTACCTAACACGATACACACTCATACTATGTCATAATATTGACATTCAGTCCAGTAATCCTCCACTGTAACAGCTCCTTTACTTTGCAGTGAAAATTGATTTGTATATTTTTTGCCTCTGAGTCCTTGTGGGATTTTTTTTTTATTCAAACAGAAAGTCACAAAAATTATAATCATCCTCATCAGTTCACTCAGTCCCATGTAATTAATTTTTTTATCTTGATCTTTTGTTAGCACTTTTATGAATTCATCAGTTTTCCATTAGAGTTCTGAAAATGCTTATTCATTCAGTTCAGCAGTATAGTCAGTTTAGACAGGTTTTTTTTCCCCCCAACAAATATGTACTGGGTTGGCCAAAAAGTTTGTTCAGGTTTTTCCGTAACATCTTATGGAAAAACCCACATTAACTTTTTGGCCAGCCCAATACTACAGTGCTACATGATCAGGGCTGGTGGAAGCCATGGATGCAGAGCTGTGGATACAGAGGGATGACTGTAAAGTTATACCTGAGTTTTCCATTGTCCAGAGGGGTCAGTGCCCCTAACCCCCGCACTCTTTAAAGGTCAACTGTACATCCACTCCCTGCTTCCACCTTCCTGCCCTCACAGAGGGAGCCACAGCCTCCAGAAGAATTCCCAGCCCCGCTCCAGCCAGTCCCCTTCCCAAGCCCAGCTCACCTTTCCCCAACATTCTGCCTCTTCAACAAGCAGTGTGCTGAAGAGCAGAATTTACAGATCACACTCTGCAGTGGGTGCTAGTAAGGTCAACTACAGGTGGTTAAGTAGAAAAAAAGAGACTCTGGGGGAAAAGATTAAGAGGCCAACTAGGAAGGAGAGGGGTTGTCCAGAAAACAAGAAAGGGTGCCAAGAGACATGGAGTCCTAATTCCATCAAACACCTCAGAGAATTCCTGTGAAATGGGCACAGACACATAAGGCCATGGGTCACATTTGCAGAGCAGTTTCAGTGGAGTGCTGGGGGAGGGCTCCAGGTTCCAGGGGGGTCAGGAAGGACCAGGCAATGAGGCAACAGGAACTCATGGGGCTGCTCTTTTTTTCTTTTGCCTTATTTGATATGTTCAAAGCACATTATGGGGCTTCCCTGGTGGCGCAGTGGTTGAGAGTCCGCCTGCCGATGCAGGGGACACGGGTTCGAGCCCCGGTCTGGGAAGATCCCACATGCCGCGGAGCGGCTGGGCCCGTGAGCCATGGCCGCTGAGCCTGCGTGTCCGGAGCCTGTGCTCCGCAACGGGAGAAGCCACAGCAGTGAGAGGCCCGCGTAGCGCAGAAAAAAAAAACAAAAAAAAAACATTATGTAACATGCATGTAAGTCATGGAACATAGTGATGAAATGAACACCACCACCTGCCTGAAGAGCAGAGCATAGCCAATGCTATTGCATCTACCGGGCCCTGAGGACCGATTTTTCAAGAAGTTTGATTCTAAAGGACAGAATAAAGTGAGTGATGTAAGCCAGAGCAGGAAGAAGGCAAGAAAAGCACTTTTTCAAAAGACAGACTGGGAAGCTGAAGATACAGGGGAGAGTGGAAACACGCTTAGCAGCCTTGCAGGGCCCATCAGAGGAGGTCCGGGGACCAAGAAACAGGCTTCCGGCAAGCTTTGCAGCTGTGCTCTTCCTGAAGGAGGAGCGACTAGCACTTCTCTTTCTCTGATGGGCCAAGTCTAGGAAGAGCATGATTAACACCGACGAGAGGGATGTAGGTCAAAGCGTCACCGGCAAAGCCCATTCACAATTCCCGGGAAATAAAAATAGAATGTGGGTAACAAAATAAAGTCTAACCTTTTCTTTTCCTTTGTGCTTAGTCTAGTTTCACTGGCTCACAGGGTGCTGCATTCCGAGGCGTCACACCGGGCACTTCACACCAGAGCTCCCGGTAACAAACGGCTGTGCTAACAGCCCAGCCCAGCGTCCGCACACGACACTCAATCCAAGATGGCGGCAGCGGGGCGTGCAGAGAGGCGGTGCCGGGCACTGGAGCTGGAGCGAGAGCAGCACAGCTGCGCCTGCGCCCACTCACAAAGACTCCTCCTCCTCCCCTCCCTGCAGTCGATTTCCGATTTCCGTATAAAGCAGCCCCACCCACTGTTTGTCCGGAGAACGTCTGCTCTAGCGTGGCAGCGCTCGTCTCTCCATTCTCTGATCTAAGAGGAACGCTTTCCTCTGCTTCTGAACCAAATTCTGAACTCGTTTCATTGGTGCCGGCGACACAGGGCAGGAGGACCCTTGTTAGAACCCAACTGGAAAGGGTCGATGACAAAAGCGCCGTATTTGTTGCAGAGGTAAGGCCCCGAAGCCTAATTCCTGAACGGTGATAGGACGGCTCCCAGCTCGGCCTGGGCTGCGCTGCACAGTGGCGGGAGCTCTAGTCAAATGGCCATTTTGACTTTCTCCCACAGGATGTCACTTTCTGTCCCTAAGCTCAGGTTCCAGTCCCCTTGATGCAGCAGGTAAGGAAACGCCCCCCTCGTAAAGACAAAACATATCCTCAAGACAGAAGCAAAGGTTTCAAAAAGAGACTCTGGGGGACAGAAACCAAGTAGTTTCTGACAATGTTCCCCTGTGTATGTCACCCCTTCGTGGTTCTCATCACCATGACACCTGATGCGTTCAGACACTTCTGTCCCTCTGCCCTCAGGCTCACATGTGGAAAAAACATACCGTTCTTTTCGACTTTCCCCCTAACCAGGACTAAAATCATCTGGGTTGGAAAAACAGCAGTAACAAAAAAAATCCTCCCAAATTAACTGATAAAATAGAGCAATATTTTCTGAACATAAAAAAGTACTGAACTTTGAAAATACCAACTTTGGGCTCCTGGGTAACAATTTGTTCTTCTCCTACCAGCTCTGCCCTTGCCCAAGAACAAATTTTATTTAACATTTATTATGTTCTAGGAATGGGCAGAGTGCTTCTAATGGATTATCTCCTTCAGTTTTCATACCATTTCTCATGACACAGTTGTTAATAAGATTATCTCATAATTTTTTTGTAAATGAAGCTACTGAAGCTTGGAGATGGGACTAACTTCCCCAAGTTCACAAGGTGCATCACTGGCAGAGCTGGGATTCGAACTTTTCTTTTTTTTTTTAAAGAAGATGTTGGGGGTAGGAGTTTATTAATTTATTTATTTTTGCTGTGTTAGGTCTTCGTTTCTGTGCGAGGGCTTTCTCTAGTTGTGGCAAGCGGGGGCCTCTCACTGTCACGGCCTTTCTTGTTGTGGAGCACAGGCTCCAGACGCGCAGGCTCGGTAGTTGTGGCTCACGGGCCTAGTTGCTCCGCGGCATCTGGGATCTTCCCAGACCAGGGCTCGAACCCGTGTCCCCTGCATTGGCAGGCAGATTCTCAACCACTGCGCCACCAGGGAAGCCCCGAACTTTTCTTACGAAGGGCACCTGACTCAGTTATGCCAGACAGCCTTGGATTTGTCCTTCAGTCACTGCAGGATCCACCCATAGCCTCTCGGAGTGGTGTTTCATACAAGGTCTCCATTCTTCACTGCCCTGTCTCCCCTTCATTTGATGTGCTGTAGATGTTACAACTCTTTCGAAATAAAGTCCCCAGAATTAAATCTCCTCTTTCAGCTGAGGTCTGGCCTGTGCATAGGATGGTTGGTCTATTGCTTTCTTTGTGATGAACATAAATTTTTTTTTGGCGATGAACCTATTTCTTTGTTAATGAAAGACTACTCTGTGCATTTATTTCTGTTAATTCAGTGTTGTCCGTCCTGCACTATATCACAAATTTGTTTTTAAAGGTAAATGAAGGATTTTATATTTATCCTTATTAAATTTTATCTTATTTGTTTCAGCCTATTTTTTTCGCACATCAAATCTTTTCAACATTTTTTTCATCCAGCATATTAGTTTTTTCTCCAACTTTTTAGTATCTATGTACCTTTACCCATAAGATATCAAAGAGATCGATCCAAGAACATAGCTTTATGGCCCTACAGATCATCTTTAGTTGCCACTGATCCTTCAGATAATGCTGGATTTCTTTTTATTCAACCAGATAGGAACACAGCTAATTATACTATCTTGTAGCAATATTTAAAAAATATTCTTTAATGAAGGTTTAAAAGACTGTCAAATATCCCGCTTTGGGGCTTCCCTGGTGGCGCAGTGGTTGAGAGTCCGCCTGCCGATGCAGGGGACACGGGTTCGTGCCCTGGTCTGGGAGGATCCCACGTGCCGCGGAGCGGCTGGGCCCGTGAGCCATGGCCGCTGAGCCTGCGCGTCCGGAGCCTGTGCTCCACAACGGGAGAGGCCACAACAGTGAGAGGCCCGTGTACCGCAAAAAAAAAAAAAAAAAAAATCCCGCTTTTACTGAAGATATAATGTTGTCAATTCACAAAGTCAGATAAACAAAACAATGTAATTATACTTTTATTAAACATGTTCTCTATCTTGATTTGTCATTGTACCTAAGAGCAAAGCTTAATCTAGGTTTGTCCAGGTAAAGTCAATCAATACTGTGCATATCTGATTGTGTATTTCTTTTAGTAGCACACGAAGCAGGCTCACTGGTGAAAGCAAAGATTGCAGAGGAGAGAACAGGTGTGTGTGTGTGTGTGTGTGTGTGATGAGTAGAGCTGAGCAGAAAGGAGAAGACAGGAAATTATCTTTCTGGAGAGTGAACAAGCACACATAATAGAAAGCGTGCTCATCTGAGTTGCCGCTATATACTCAAAGAGAAACAAGGCTGCTTGATTGTATATTTGACGTAGCATTGTTGAGCTGCTTGGGTGCAGGTGGGAAGCAGATGCATAGTGGGGCTTAAGTAGGGTTTCAGCTTTGCAAGGCCAGTGAAGTTAGGGAGGGAGGCGTGAGGGGATTATGTTTCTAATAATGATCTATGGAAGCTATGCTGAGTAAGAAGGGGCACAAGCCCAAGGGCGTGGTAGTAGGAAAGGATCAGGTCGATGCTCTGGTAGGTCTGAGAATTTCTGGAGTGGACACTCAGGGTAGGAAACCTGGAAGGAAAAGGTGTGGTTATCAGGCAGAGGGCTTTTTAAAGATTCCAGAAGAGCTGCTGAGGTGGGAAGAATGAACACATCGCTGGAAGCAAACAGCCCAAGGATTTGAGAGACCAGGATACTGAATCAGTTGTCTATGTGGATGTTGAAGTTGTTAAGATTGATGACAGGAGCGAGAAAGAGCACAGTTGGTGAAATCATCAAAGGATGAGAGGGAGTGGGGAGGGGTTTACAGACAGCAACAAGAGGAGCAGCAAGAGGTCAAGCGTGATGGCGTGGATTTCAGGTGATGAGGTGTGGGTCATCTGCAGAGTTACAAATGATCACATGATCTGGACACCAACATCAGAGCGGTCAGATGTGCAGCTGGTTGCCTGTGCTGTTTCATTTTTGTTTGGATGTTGTGGCACAGTGTGGGAAGGGCTACAAATACAGAGTTAAAAAGAGGAAGAGAACCTCTGCTTTCTGAAGAACGCTCAGTGTTAATCACATTACAATACGCTTAATGTACCCCCACGGGCAGTGGCAGACATCTGAACAAAGAAATCAAGATGCTCTAGGGCTGGTAGCAAATGGTAGGTGAAAAGCATACTAATAACTCAACTGTTTCTGACATTGGAAGAAGGAGTTTCACTCCAGGCGGATTAAATATAGAGGTTTTGCCTGGAGACTATTAAAAAAAAAAAAAGTCCCAAGCTACTAAGAGAAACAGAGCTATAATTGGACTCATCTAACAAAAGTAAAATTTAGATAAAATGAAAGTTCTCTGTGAAATTATCGTGGGTCATTTTTTGTAATGCAGCTGAACAATATCCCTAAGGCTGTTTGGTATGATTTTTTTTCATATCTTATAATGATAAATTCAGTTTGATTTCTGATTATGTTAACTGGAAATTACAACAAACACACAAAAGGTATGTGTAAGATAAAGCTAGGTTTTATAATGCAGTTTGTACAGGTTTTGCCATTAATTAACTAGAAATGGAGGAAATTAAATAATGTAGAATTCATTAAATCCAAGAGAAAATGTAAAATATGTAATCCAGGAGTATATGTATAATATATAATCTCTCTTCTGTCACCTTCAAAAATACTGAAGTGTTTTCTGTCACAAATGAAACCAACCCAAGCCCCATCTCCTTCATAAAACCTTCTAGAATTCCCCAGGTCTCATGATCTCTTCTGACATCCTATAGCATTTTCATTCAAAAAAAATATTGATCACCTTTTATGTATCGAGTACTATACCAAGAATTGGGGCAGTAGGAAAATAATATAACTAATCAGAGGGGAGAAATAGTAAACGCAACAATTAAAATGACTAGTTCTTACTCGCCAGGCATTGTTATAAGTGCTTTTACATGTACTAACGCTTTGGTTTCTCACCACAACATTGTGAGGTAAATATTATTATTATGCCCATTTCAGAGATGAGGAAATAAAGGCACAGACAGGTTATGTTACTTGCTAAAGGTCACAGCGCTAGTGATTTGGTAGACTCAGATTCAAAAGGAGTTCTCCCTGATTCTAAAGCTCTTAACGACCTAAGTCACTCAGTTGCTTTGTATCTCGATATCCATATCTTAGGGAAAAAAAGCATAATACTCCACATCTGCCCTACCTAATTTAAAGGGTTGTTATATGAGATTCAAGTAAGATAATAGGTTTGGAAATACTACTTCAAAAATTAAATCTGTAGTAATGCTAAGTATTACATATTATGATGATATTTGTGAATTGTTTTACATGGACTAACTCATTTGTCTCTCAAAACGACACTCTGGGTCAGCTCTTAAGGTCATGTCCATTTTATGATGGGGAAACTAAGATACAGAAAGTACACACCTGTTCAAGGGTCCAACCCAGGGAGTCTGACTTCAGAGGCCATGCTCTTAGCCCCTAAATTCTGCTGCCTGTTTATTAAACTTTGTCCTGTGGACAGTACATGGGGCCAGGCTGGGCCAGGTGTCCATGGTGCTAGAGGTGGGCACTGCTGAATTAGGACTAGACCTCAGGGAAGATGCTACTCCTTTCCCTGGCCTTTATTTAGCCTAGACCAGAGGCCATACAGATAAGCTCTGTCCCCTACCACATGGGTATCAACCCACACCCCCAGCAAAATGACTGGATGGCAGGGCCCTGCCATGAAGCCTGTCACTGAGTAAGCTCCTGCCCTTCACAAGGTAGCTGAAGCAAATATCAGTTCCTGAACTAAACATCACATCCTACCTTTCCCACAGGAAATGCTCAGAGTACCTGTTTCCTGTAATTCCAGATTGCCTCTGCGTGGACGTGTCCCAGGACCGAAACCCACTGCCTCCAGAAAGAGTCCTTTCCATTTTTACTTAGCTCTGCTTTGTAAAGAGTCCTTCTTTAGATAGAACTGTAAATGGCTTAAATTGAACTATGAATCGAACATGTTTGGACTGGTTCAAGATCTGCCCTACTTCTCATAACAAAACTGCTTTGGCTAAGTATCTATATACCTGGTGCAGAAAGACTTGCTCCGGCCAAAACTCGCATTGTCTTCTTACTCACTGTGAGAGCTGTGTTGGGGGGTGGAGTGGGGTGTGCAGGGGGTTACCTACTGGTCTGGCAGCAGGCCCCTCCCTTTACAGCGCACTCCACTCCTGTATAGGAGAATGAAAATCATATTAGCAAGTTTAATAGTCTGAACATGGTAAGGAGACTGGTTTAACTCTGTCAGCCCATCATTTCTCCAAATTAGTTGCCAACAAGACTCCTTTTTAAAAAGCAGAATATCTGTTAACTCACTGTAGTGCTAGAAGTAGAGTAAAAGAAACCATTTCAACAAATGGAAGTTACCACTGTCAATCAAGCTTGGCATCTGACGCCTTTCTAAGTATCAGCTGGTGGTTTTCACTGTGCAAAGTGAGATAATTTCTAAGCCATCAACTTCATAAAGGCAATTTGGAAATACATTTTGGGAAATGTTGGCTAGAGGATGTATAACTGAAACTATAATCAAGTGCTAATCTAACAGACACTTCCTCAGGTTCTAATCTCAAAGAAAAATATGATTAATACTTCTTACCAATAGATTCAATGAAGGTATTTTTATGAGTTTGCACAGGCTCAAAAACATTGCAGAGAGCACTCCATGCAAATTCTGCATCATTAAAGTGTAAAATCGTTTGGCAGTTCAAGAGAAGAAAATATTCTATTGATGTGAAGTACAGTTTTTACATGCTAATACATTTAATCACTTTCAGCCTCTATGAAAATTAAGAGATCTTGGAAATCATCTAGTTCAACTAATTTCACAAATGTGAACCTGAGGCCCAGAAAAAGAGATTCTATTCATAATCACACAGCTAGTGAGCAAGAGAGAGCTAGAATACAAGACTTCCAATTCCATACTTCAATTTGGTTCCAACAAAAATTTGAGCATGAGGAATATACTTTCATAAATCAAATATATGTGAGTAATTAGTGCTCAACATTTCAGCAGATATAATGGAAAGAATACTTTCACTCCACCCTCTAGATCTTTCTGAAGTTAGTTATCTTGAGAGTTGTACAACGTATGAGAGGCCTTTTCAGATATCATAAAATAGCTTTAGAATGGGACAAGAAAGGAAATTCCAACATTAATGGCAAAAGGACCATTTCTGTATGAACCAGAGTTTATCTTCTATGAAGATATTTACAGAGGCCACTCAAGATATTTACAAAGCCCACTAAGTCTCTGTTTCATATAAGTATAAAAACTACTCTGTATAAATTTCTTTGGGGAGGAGATTGGCAGGCTTGATACATCCAATGAGAGAAATTTTTCATCTGCTAATAGAGTTGTTAGTAGTTCAACAAAAATACTTGACACATAATGTAAAAATTTATTGCCTCCAAAATTTTTCTATAAGATCCGAAATAAAACTTTATATCACATTTTATTACATGGCTTTCCTCCTTTACTTTGATACAAGTGAAAAGAATATAAAAATTTCTCATTTATTCAACACCAAATATATTAAATTGTTAATTTCCTTAGCTCATCCTTGACACTAAAAATTCTTTTCGTACCACTATTTGATAGGCAATAAATCAAGAAAAACCAGTTTCAACAAATTGGAAACATTTCAACAAATGGAAATAATCACTGTCTGTCAAGTTGTTGGGAGCCTTTCTAAGCATCTGATGGTATTTTCCACTTGGCAAAGTGAAAAATCTAAGCCACCAGTTTCTTCATAAAGGCAATTTAGAAGGAGTTCATATTTGAATTAGGGTTCTACTCAACTTAGGTAAACGTAAAGGAATCAGAATGAATTTTGTGTTTACAATATAGTGAAAATAATTCAAATAGGAATTTTCTAAAGTGAAATAATTCCCTTAGATATTTGAGAATTTTCATGCACGGATCCAGGATGTTAGGGTTAATTTCTAAGTAATTCCTCCGCATGCCAATGTAACATTTTTACTGGAAAATACTTTGCTTCTCAAGAAATTTCAGAATTGCATACCCTCCCCCCACACACGGGCACATATTCCTTAGCTCAAACAAGCATGGGTAGATATGAGTTGGAATAGACATTAGACAGGGGAAAGAGGCTGTCAAACGATGTGCTGAGGAGTGAGGATTTATTCAGTGCCTCCTTGGAGTTTGGTTCCCATAGCTGTAGAGGACGGGACTCTGTGTGAAGAATTGAAAGAAACATCTACTGAGTAAGTCTACACATGAGCAGTTTTCTCTTCTCTAAGCATTACCACCAACTGTGTTCTTTGGCATCATGCTTCGTGGTCCCTTAATGTCCCTTCAGCAGATTCTAGATCTTTCTGTTCACTTTCACTATTATAATCCACTCTGGTTCAACATCTCAAGCTTAAACGAGATTTGGATTTCATTCTGAAGCTCTTCTCCCCTACCCCCCAATGTGGTCATCATTAGAACTGTTTAAGAATCTTCTCGTCCTCCTTCTGAGGACATGGCAGGAAAGAACTCCACAGCCTTTGAACTTAGGGTGGCCATGTGACTTGGGTTTGTCCAATGAAATACGAGCAGAAATGACATGTATCACATTTGGGCAGAAGTTTTAAGAGCTAGTGCATGGTTTGCTGCATCCCCTTCCTTCCTATGCTGGTGAGGGAAGTACGTGTCCAGGCGAAGGCTCCTTCAGCCCAGGTCTGTGAGTGACCACTGTGAGTACAGCCCCCTGCCAATGTGCTTCGGAAACAGCATGAGTGAGAAGTAACCTGCTATGTTGAGCCTTTGAGACATGGGACTTTTCTGAGATGCTGCAGCCTATTCTGCACCTAGCCTATTCTGGCTCCTACATCCCAGCACAGGCTTGACCTGTAAACCCATCTGCTTGGAATTGAAGGAGGTGGTGGGGTGCATGGTCTGCCTCTGCAATAACGCTTCTCTCAGTTAGGACCAGTCCCTCCTAACTTGGAAGGAGGAAGAAAGGAATCACAGAGAAGATAAGGAATGTCTTATATCCACTGGCTGATGCTGGTGGCAGGGAGTGTTGCTGGCCTTATTCAGGTTATACCTGCTCCTGGGTGTCCTCTGCTGACACAATGGTCGCTGTAGATGGATACGTGGTGTTGAGTGTCTCTCTGGCTCTCTCTGTTGCTGAGGATCCCTTCAGGCAGGACATTTACTTACACTGCCCAGCGGGGGACTCCCTCCTGGCCTGGTGTCCATCTTGGCCACTCCATACCTCCTGTGTCTGGTCCTCTACTCCAAGCTCCTTCATGGGACCAAAGGACATGAGGAATTAGCATGACGGTGTCCACGCCTGTCCTTTTCTTTCCAGGCACACTAGGCTACTATAATGAGGCCCCTTTTTCCTTACTAAACCGTTTCCTTGATGTGGGCCCCACCGTCAAGCCTCCTGCCTTTGGAATATCCACCTGAGAAGCAAACCCCAGTTTCCATATTTTTACATCCTTATTCCTGAGGACACCCCAGACTTTCCCAGGAGCTCTCTCACCATGCTCAGCCAGCACCGAGTTGGGGAACAAGAACTGGGCGTCCTTTCTTGCTGGCACTCCTCATGGATGCACGTGGGTGCCTAGGACTCTCCTCCTTCCCTTGATATTGGAGGCAGAGGGATAAACCCCACAGGAATACCACCATCCCCATAAGGCTAATGATGGCCACTTTCCTCCCTCTCCCAGGACCTCTTCTCAGAGGACACTTGGGGGATGCTGAATGTAGGTGGTGGTTAGTTGTAGTAGGGCCTGGGGTGGGGGATGGACATCTGGCTTTTCTTGTTGTGGGCTCTCTTTAGGATGTGTCACACTTTCTTGTCTATGACTCTGTGGTTTAATAGTCACAGGCCAGTCCCACTAGGCATCAGGTCACATTTATATTTGGAACTAAGTTGATTGGCTGGATATGCTAGGGGACAGAGGAGCAGGGCATTGACTCAATCATTTGTGCCTTCTTTTATTCCAGTATTTATCAAGAGTGACTATGTCCCTTTCACTGTTCCAGGCGCTAGAGCTATGGAGCTGTAAGGCACTGCAGGAGTCAGTAGTTTGATGGAGGAGTACTTATCATACAGAGTATTATGATTCACATTATGGATGTAGCACGTGTGGAATTCTCTAGGGGACTGTGGAGAGGCCAGTAACCCAGGCTTGAGGTTGGAGAAGGACAAAGGATGAGCAGGAATAACACAGGTAAAGGAGGATGGGGAAGAGTGTTGTAGCAGTGGGGGCACCAGAGGCCCGGTCCCAGGTGTGCGCTGGGAGGGCTCAGTCTGGCCAGGCGTGGAGTGTGAATGGAAGTGGCTGGTTCTACCTGGGAGGTAAACAGGGTGAGGTCTGGGGCCTTGCATGTCCCTGAAGGAATCTGAACTTTCTGCGGAGGGCAAAGAGAAAGCATAAAGGATCTAAGGCCAGGAGCGACACAATCACGTTTATGTTTTAGAAAGTGGACTGGAAGCGCTGTGGGTGATAAATGCTGTGGGGCCCAGGCTGCAGGCAGGCAAGTCAGTTGCGATGATTCTGGAAACAAAGGAGACTGTCCTGAACTAAACATTTCCGTGTCAGTGAGGCCCACTATCTTGTAATGAAATGACAAACCAGCCTGGAGACACAGTGAGACTGGAACCTGAGATGAGGCTATTTGTGTACAACTCATTTCCACACAACTCAGAAATGACACTTGCATAAAATTATGCGTCTATTTATCTGATATTTTCGCTATCTGGTTCTCAGATAGAAATGTCAAAAACACCCATTGGAGATGTTTCACATCAGGTAAGTGGAAACCCAATTTCAAAGCTGTGGCTTTAGGCTTGTAAAAGCAATTGAGGTCAGTGCTGTGAAACACAGTGTAGGTGAGGCTGGAGAGTTTTCGCCTCACCGCAGAGCCCTGAGGTCAGCTATTAATTCTGCTCCACTCCCTCCCCCAATCAAAGGAGAAGGCTGCTGTCTGAAACGACAGGCTTCTGAAACCAACCGTACAGTACCAGTATTTGCCTCAGTTCTGGATCCTGTCCCTCAAGACCACTAGGTGACACTGTGGAACATAGTCATTGCATTCAGGTATTTTCTCAGGCTGGAAAAGGAATGCAGCTTTATATCCCCCCTGCCAAGTTTTAGAAAAGCCACTTGCTTGTCAACCATTTCCCCCAATGCAGTTATTTCCCACTAGGTGGGATAGCTGGGTTCAAAAAAGAAAAGTCACTAGAAAAGTTTGCTATTTAATGGATGAATTTCTTTGTCATACTCTTAGAATACAGCTACCTCCAAATTAATTGGTTCTGTGGGAAGCAGCCGCATAGCACGGAGATCAGCTCGGTGCTTTGTGACCACCTAGAGGGGTGGGATAGGGAGGGTGGGAGGGAGGGAGACGCAAGAGGGAAGAGATATGGGAACATATGTATATGTATAACTGATTCACTTTGTTATAAAGCAGAAACTAACACACCATTGTAAAGCAATTATACTCCAATAAAGACGTTAAAAAAAAAAAAAAGGATGTTCGTTCAGGAGTTTTTCTTGACCAGAGTGATACCAGCAGTGATAATCCTCATCCCCATTCCCCCCCCCACCCCCCCACCCCCCCCCCACCAGAAAAGAATTGTTTATGCTGTTAACACTGTCCTTGGGCTTTGGGCTTTGGGTTTGCTGCACTGGGGTTTGTTTTTTCCTGATCCTCTGAAATATAGTTTTCTGATAGCAGGGGATTTGTGTTTTCTCCCATTCCTATATCCATGCCCTATGTACTTAATGGTTTTCCTCTTTTTCTCATTTTTCTAACTTCTTGTTCTGCTCTCTTGAATAGTTCTGTATTTACCTACTTTATTCATTTATGCATACTCTAAAGATTTGTGGTTGCATTGTTCTTCTTATGGAAAAGACATTGTGTAGCTGGAAACAAACATTTCTGTGCATTCCACCTTGAGGGACGTACAACTGATTACATCTTTTTAAGGTTGTTTTTCAGATTGTCTAATCTTTCTGGATACTTGATGAAACAAACATACGTTTCTCTTTTTTTGCTGTTGGTTTTTGTTTGTTTCCTTTGGTTTTTTTTGTTTTTAGTTTGCCTCAACAACTTCAGCAGATTGAATTTCTTATTTTCATCATTGAAACTCATATTTTACTTTCACTGTAAATGTACATCCTTCCCTTTATTTAGCATCAGATCAACTTGGCATTCCTAGGCTATTTTTTCCCTCCAATTTCTCCTTTAGAAAAGATTGTATTGCTTGGTTTGCCATATTGATCAATTATAGGTTTCTGATTTATAGATCAGTAGAACAACAAAAAGTGTGAATCCCTGTCCAGGACCCAGCTCCAGCTGAGCTGTGAACAACGAACACAGTTCCAGTTACTTAAGATTGATGCTTCACTCCACCAGCCCCAGAGGATTCCACGTGGGCCACATGTGGGTCTATCAGCAGCTGTCAGTGGGCTGTGGAGTTGGCAAGGAATCCTCAGCTGCTAGACTCAAGAGTACCTTTCTTCAAGTCAGTGACGATTACAGCAGCATCTGTCCGAGCTGACCCCCCCCCCCACCCGAGGGAATCTAGCGGCAGATTGATGCACTTCCTGTTGGGTCTCCAGGATTCCTGGAGTTTCTCTTTTCCTTCAAGGCTCCAGCCCCCATGACAGCTTTGAACACTGCTTTTCTGGTTTGTATAAAGATGTGAAAACTTTGTGACAGAATTTTCCAAATGGATCTCTGGAAATAGTCAAAATGTAAGCAAGTTTTAGAATATTCTTCTAGTAGTGGTGTGGAAGGTGGCTTTCGGAAGGACAGATCTCTGAAAGGACTCAAAGCATAAAAATGTTGCATCATTATATCCTGTCCTATTTGTTATCATTTATTTTTTATTTTTAGCAATGCTGTACAAGAATGTGATGCCACATGGTTTATAATGAAAAATAGCTTCTCTTGTTTATTTTTATTCTTTTGGTGTAGAACATTATGTATTGACTTCCAACTTTAATAGAACAGAGGATTCAGGTCCCACATATATCTTTAGGTCATATTTTTTAGTTACATCAATATTCAATGAAGGGTCACCAGTGTTGAGTTAGTCTCGTTATCAGGAATAAAAACTAGCTTCACACTGTCTACCTCATGACTGTCCCATGGCCAAGGATGATTGTACAATGTTTACTATTCTAAAATGCATCTAAAAAAGTGTTAAAGTTCTTAAAATGGAAAAATGAGCTTCAGAATTGACAAACGCCTATCTACTGATGAGCTTCTCAGCAAAGTGATCTGATGGGATATTTTGATGAGAGATTTCCCACTCTTGGACCCCTAGGTGTCTTCCTCTCCGTGGCTTATTGGTTTCCCCAGAGAGGGACTCTTCTAAACTCTCACCTGTGGCTGTTGTTCTGGGAAATACAAGCACATCTCAGACCTAGTACATCCTAAATTGAATTCTTGCTCTTCCCCCACAAAACTGCTCTTCCTTCAGTCTTCTCATTTGTTAGTGACAAATATATAGTCTCTTATTGTAAAATGCTGGTGTCATTCTATTTTTTAAAAATTGATTTATTTATTTTATTGAAATATAGTTGATTTACAATGTTTCAGGTGTACAGCAAGTGATCAGTTATATATATATGTATATATATATACTTTTTCAGGTTCTTTTCCATTACAGTTTATTACAAGATATTGAATATAGTTCCCTGTGCTATATAGTAGGTTCTCGTTATTTACCTATTTTATTTATAGTAGTATATATCTGTTAATCCCCAAACTCCTAATTTATCTCTCCCCACCCTTTCCCCTTTGGTAACCATAAGTTTGTTTTCTATGTCTGTGAGTCTATTTCTGTTTTGTAAATAAGTTCACTTGTATCATTTAAAAATGCTGGTGTTGTTCTTAATGCTTCTTTCTCTCCCATACTCCACAACACAATGACTGAGAAATACTGTTGGTTGTACCTTCAGTGTAGATCTAGAGACTCACCACTTCTCAGCCCTTCCATTACTACTCTGCTGCCATTCTGGTCCAAGCCACCATAGTTTCTCCTCGATGACTGCCATAGCTCCTCCCCAGTCTCTATGCTTCTTCCCTTACTCCCAGCACTGCTTGCCCCTTGCCCTCACCACCCACAGCCCGTTCTCAACCCAGCTGTAAGAGCGATGCATCTCAATTACAAGTCAGAGCATGTCAGTCCCCACTTAACAACTTACAGTAGCTCCCACCTCACTTGGAGTGAAAGCCTGAATTACAATGGCTCCCAAGCCCTAGATGATCAGGACCTTTCTGACTTTCTTTCCTACCTCTTTCCCCCTCACTCCCTGCACTCCACCCTTTGATCTCCCTGTTGTTCCTCAAACACGCCAGGAAACAGGGCCTTTGCTCCAGCCGACCCCCTCCTGGCATGCTTGTCCTTCAGAAATCTACATAGTCAACTCCTTCACTTCCTTTTAGTCTTTGCCCAAATGTCTCCCCCTCAATAAGCCTGACCACTTTATTTAAAACGATGCCACATTTTCTTCATACCCGATTCCCCTTACTTTGTTTTGTTTTTCCTTGAGCACTTATTACCTTCCGACATACTACAACATATTTTATTTCTTTATTGTCTGTCTTCCTCTACTTTCTAGGTATAATTGTTTTGTTCACTGATGTGTAACAGTTGAGTAGTTGCTTAATAAATATATGCTGCAGAATTAATAAATTCACAGGATATATTCCCTCTTAAGGATTCAAGATAAGATTTAATGAATATCTACAGTGTAACCAAAGATTTATGCACATTATCTCATTTAATCTTATCTATAACCCGATGAAGTAACACTCTCTGTACTTGACAAACGTGCAAACATTTAAGGAAATTTTTCTGAAGGTTCTTAATTAATTGTGGAAGGTGGAATCTGAATGCTGGTAACTAAACCCCACATTTTCCCCATTATGTCATGTTGGCTTCAACTCTTAAACCATCCAAGCTCAGCTCCCTCCTCTTAATTACCACTGTGTCTGTAAGTGCCCAATCCAAGATGGTAGCCACTAGGCATACATTGTTATTAAGCCCTTGAAATGTGGCTAGTCCAAATAAAGATGTAAAACACGTAAGATTTCAGACAGTATGAAAAAGAATTTAAATATCTTTTTTTTTTTTGCGGTACGCGGGCCTCTCACTGTTGTGGCCCCTCCCGTTGCGGAGCACAGGCTCCGGACGCGCAGGCTCCGGACGCGCAGGCTCAGCGGCCATGGCTCACGGGCCCAGCCGCTCCGCGGCATGTGGGATCTTCCCGGACCGGGGCACGAACCCGTGTCCCCTGCATCGGCAGGCGGACTCTCAACCACTGCGCCACCAGGGAAGCCCCGAATTAAAATATCTTGATGAGAATTTTAAAGTATTTATTATATGTTGAAATAATAGTTTAGATGTGTTGGGTTAAAGTATGTTACTAATTTTACCTCTTACGTTTATTGATGTGACTTCTAGAAAATTTGAAACTTCATAACAGCTTCTGTTACATTTATACTGGATAGTGTTGATCCAGACCATTTGTCCTTGGCTTTGTAATCACAAGAATTCACATTTTCATCTTTCTTCAGTTAAAGGCAATGAAATCTCTGAAAAAAAGGAAGATAACCTCTGGAATAAAATTTCCAAGAGCTGTCATTAAAATGAAAATGTCATAGATATGTTTGTTTGAAGATCATAGATAGGTTTGTTAAATTATCTCTGAAAGGGCTAACTAGGTGTATGGTTTTGATCTGGGAAGGATTAAAAATATTGCAACCTCAGGCACTGCCAGGGAATATAGAGTGGAGACCTGGGAAATTTCAATAATCGAATAAACAAAATAGACCACTTGTTGGTGTCATTTTAGAAGAAGATGTAACCATGGCATGAAACTACATTTATGGTGATCTCTACGTTGAGAACCAGTGACTGTTATCTCTGAGTGATTTACACAATCCAGAAGCCCCCATCGCTTGATGCTGTGTAGATAGGGCTACAGGTGTGAAAAAAACCACTTTTGTTGCCTAAACTTGCTTAAATTGGATGTGTTGAAGGTTGTTCAAATATTTTAATTTTCATCAGGAAGATCTGGAATGAGAATTTATATATCATTTAACATGTGTGCTTTTCAAGTGAATCCATTCTATTGTCATCCTCTAAGTAGGCATCCTTTTTGTCCCAAATATCTGAAAATGGGAGGCAGAGGGAAGAAATGCAGAAATATATAGCAATACCTTTGTATTTGAAAGCTGGTTGAATTGTAATTTTGCTATTAGGAAGTAAGAGATCAGAGATAGTTCTTTATTGACTAAATTTGTTATTTTTTGTTTTGTTTTGTTTTGTTTTGTTGGCCGTGCCTTGTGGCAGGTAAGATCTAATTTTTCCCTGACCAGGGATTGAACCTATGCCCCGTGCAGTGGAAGCACGGAGTCCTAACCACTGGACTGCCAGGGAATTCCCGACTAAATTTTTTTAAAAAGGAAAAGGAGAAAAATATCTAACATCCAATACCCAAGCTGTTTATCGTTCATTAAGAGAATCTAGACGTTTCATAAGGAGTTAAGAGTTAAAGAATCACAAAGTTAAATTCAGTCAATATTCAAGCCTCCAGAAACACTCTGTGAGGGGAGGACAGGCATGCTATGGAATATTCTAACGGTGGTCCCCACGGGGAAGTTTCCTTTAGGGATATGTGGGGCACAGCTACAGGATGGCACAGCCCTGAAGAACCACGTCACTGGAAGACCGGGCAGGCTGTCTGCTGGCATTCCTGACGGGCACGTGCAACTGCTGACCTTGTGGTCATCTCTATGTTGCTCTAAATTTTCTTCAACAGTTCTGGTTTCATGCAATCACTTATTTTCCTCAATGTGAGTCAATGGATATATAATTAAATGTTATCTGATACAGGTCTTTTTTTAAATGAAATAAAATGTTATTTAAAGCACATGTGAAACCTGTACTAAAATGCTTAATGTGTGTTACATATATAAGTAACCTTTATTACTAAAGTGATCTTTGGTTATCCATTACTTTGCAACTCATTCAGATATGAGGAAGAATTTTTTTTTTTTTGCGGTACGCAGGCCTCTCACTGTCGTGGCCTCTCCCGTTGCGGAGCACAGGCTCCGGACGCGCAGGCTCAGCGGCCACGGCTCACGGGCCTAGCCGCTCCGCGGCATGTGGGATCTTCCCGGACCGGGGCACGAACCCGTGTCCCCTGCATCGGCAGGCGGACTCTCAACCACTGCGCCACCAGGGAAGCCCAGGAAGAATTTTTTTAATGAAGCCAGTTTTAGATTTACAGAATGATTGCAAACATAATACAGAGAGTTCCCATACACCTCACACCCAGTTTCCCTTATTACTAACATCTTACATTAGTGGGGTACATCCGTCACAACTAATGAACCGATATTAAAACATTATTACAGCTAAAGTCCATAGTTTATTCAGATCTACTCAGTTTCTCCCTCATGTCATTTTCTGTTGTAGGATCCCATGCAGGATTTCACATTAGATTATTTATCATGTCTCCTCAGGCTCCTCTGGCTTGTTTCTCGTACTTTCTTGTTCTGGCTGACCTTGACAGTTTTAAGAATTACCAGTCATGTATTTTGTAGATGGTCCCTCAGTTGGGATTCTTCTGATGTTCTTCTCGTGACTGAAAATGAGTTCTGGGAGGAAAACCAGAGAAGTAAAGTGCCACCTCATCAAGTTGTGTCAAGGGTACATACCATCAGTATAACCTATTCTTGATGTTGACCTTGATCACCTGACTGAGGTAGCATCTGTCAGGTTTCTCCACTATAATTATTATTTTTTCTTTCCATACTGTACTCTTTGGAAGAAAGTCACTATGTGAAGCCGACACTTAAGGGTAGTGAGTTATGTTCGATCTTCCTGAGGGCAGAATATGCCCATGAATTATTTAGAATTCTTCTGCTTGGGAGATTTGTCTATTCTCCCTTATTTATTCATTTAAGCAATTTTATTATTGTAGAGTCATGTATATTTATTTTACACTACTATATTTATCTTGTTGCTCAAACTGTTCCAGCTTTGGTTACTGGAAGCTCTTTCGGTTGGATTCTATGTCCTTTTTATATACTCCTATCATTGCATTTTTAAAAAATTTTTGAAACTTTCTTAATTTTTGGCATTAACTACAATATGCTCTAGGCTCGTTTTGCATGTCTTCTGGCCCAGTCCCAGAATCAATCATTTCTACAAGGAGCTCTGGTTCCTTTTATTGGATAATTGTATTCGAAACCAAGATCTGGGTGGTAGGTACGTTTGTTGCCACTGGAGTGTTTGCCATTACTTCTAGGCCCTCTCAGCTGACAGGGCACGGAGGTACATATGTACATACCAACCTGTGTATGTACACACATCTATAATTATTCTATACGTAATCAGCTGTATCTGAATTAAGTTAAACATGAGTTCATACTGATGTCTCCATCTCTAGTCCATTACCACAGTCCTTCTAGCCTCCTGCTCTTGTTCACCTGCCACTTCCCACTCCAAAAGTGAGAAACCTGGCTCTCACTATTCTGCATCCATTTACTTAATTGTTCAATTCCAGTATCCTGGTTTTAGAACAGTTAACCCATATCCCCACGGGGAAAACTTCATCAGCTAGAGTACAGTGCTTATGTATAATTCCTTTTGCCTTTAGTCTTAAGAACCATTCCTTTCCAAAGTTATTTAGGTCAGCATCTTATTCTTTCACTTTCTTCAGTGAAATTGTTTCATACATTCATAATGTATTTAGATTCTTTGGTCACATTCTGCATTCCATCCTGGGATCCCTTATCTCTCAAATGACTTTTTAAAAATTTGTATACATTAAAGTTTACTCTTTGTGCTATAAAGTTCTCTGGGTTTTGACAAATGCTTAATGTCTTATATTCACCGTTAAAGTATCATACAGAATAGTTTCACTCCCTGTGAAATTTCCTATGCTTCACCTAGTCAACTTTCCACCCCTCCTCCAATTTCCTGGCAACCACTGACCTGATTACCATCTCTATAGTTTTGCCATTTCCAGAATGTCATCTAATTAGAATCATACATTATGTAGCTTTTTAAGACCCTGTTGTTTAACCTTTTAAATGTAACACATATAACTACAGATTTCCCCTTTAGCATTGCTTTTGCTGCATCCTATAACTTTTGGTATCTTGTGTTCTCATTTTCATTTATCTCTAAGTATTTTCTACTTTCCCTTGTGATTTCTTCTTTAATCCATTGGTTAAGAGTGTGTTGTTTAATTCCACACACTTGTGAATGTTCCAGTTTCATTTCTCTTGAAAAGAATGGTTATTGTACTGTTTTTGATTAGTGTTCTGTATATGTGTGTTAGTTTTAGTTGGTCTATTTTGTGTCCAAGCCCTCTATTTCCTTCCTCACCTTCTGTCTGGTTGTCCTATCCATTATTTAGATTGGGTATTAAAGTCTCCAAGTATTACTAGAGAGTTATCTATATTTCTTCCTTCAATTCTGTTACATTCCTCTCAGGGAAGCTCTACTGGTAATGAATTCCTTACCAGGTGAGAAAGTCTTCATTTCCCTTTCACTTCTCAAGGATAATTCACTGGATACAGGCCTCCCGGGACGAACCGAGGCCACCTCGCAGGTGCTGGAGGGACAACTGGTCTCACTGTCCACACGTTAGGGTTGCTGCATCCTTGGACCTTGACGGGTTGGACTAGATTTCCCACCAAACGGTCCTGTGGAAGGCTTCTGGATTTGCTGCCTGCACATGCCCAGTTCGCCTCTCTGTCTGTTCCACGGCAGTCCTGCCCCTGCACAGGCTTTGGGCCAGAGGTGTTCACCCTGAGGTGAGGGCCGTGGGGAGGGGTGGATGAGGCATTGGCGAGGACTGGGGTCTGCTTGATGGGTGGCGTGGGGCGAAATCCTTGAGAATGAAGTCCGGGACCATTGCCCTCCAGCACCCAGAGCACCCAGGTGTCTCTCATCCCAGGACTCCCCACCTGAGCATCGTAGAACCCTGAGATCCGCGAGATCCCGCGAAATCCCGCGAGATCAGGCTTCCTCTGGGAAGAGAGGGTGCAGCGGCAGAGCCTCGGGCCTGAGTTCACGGTTCCGTGAGCTGCCAGCGGTGCTTGCAGAACCCCAGCTCATCCTCTCCCGGCGACTCCCCACGCACCTGAGGCCGCATAGCACCCCCCAAAGCTCCAGCCGTGCCCTGTTTGCCCTCCTGGGGAAACCCCGCTCCGCGCGCCCAGGCCAAGGCCCATCCGGGGCCTGCCCGCAACCCCGGGGAAAAGGAGTAAATAAATGCTTTTGCTGCTTTCTGGGAGAAGTGGGCTGGATGTCGGAGAGTTGTTACCATCGGTTCTCTGCAGGTAAGGCCGCCCACCTCCCGCCACCTCCTGGACTCTTTCAAGGTTTTCTGTTTGCCTGTGGCTTTCTACAGTTTGAATATGGTATATCTAGGTATGGGCTTTCTGGGTTTGGGGTTTTTTGGGGCTGTGAGTTTGTTTATTTGCTTGTTTTGTGGTTCCTCTAAGCTTCCTGGATCTGGGGTTTAGTGGCTGTCATACATTTTGAACTTTTAATTCTTAAAATTTATTTTTAAATTTTATTTTTTAAATTAAAATTTATTTTTGCTCTTGTTTCTCTTTATTATTCACCTGGTATTTCCATTATGCATAGTTGTGCCTTTTGTACTTGTTCTGTTCATTGTTATTTTTATTATTAATATTTTATTTTTGATTTCCAGTTTGGGAACTTTTGACCTGTATTCAAGCTCACTGACTCAGCTGTGACCAGTCTACGGTTGAGCTCGTCCAAGGTAATCTTCATTTATATTACAGTGTTTTCGATTCTGGGATTTTCTTTTGGTTCTTTCTTAGAGTTTCTGTCTGAGACGCATCTCTTCTTGCATGTTGTTTACCTTTTCCATTATAGACCTTAAAATATTAGACTTATTTTTAATGACTGGACAATTCGAATATCTGTGTCATTTCTGAGGTTGGTTCTGTTATTTGCTTTGGCTCTTCAGACTGTTTTTTTCTTGCCTTTTGGAATAATTTTTTGTTGAAATCTGGACACAGTGTGTTGGGTAATAGAAACTGAGGTCAGTAGGCCTTGAGTGTGAGGTTTTATGCTCATCTGGCTGGGGTCTGGGCAGTGATTGATGTTTGCTGTAGGTGTCAGGTGCTTCAAATTCTTTTATTGTCCTTGATTACGTGTCCCTTCTTGACTTTGGGATTCTCTAAGTTCTACCCAGAGGGAGTCCATGTTCCCGCAGCCCTTTCAGCTATAACTCACTCTTATTATGCTGGGGCTCCGTTGGTGTGGTGGTCTACTTGGGAGAAGGCGCATTCTAGAATCTTCCAAGTCTGTTTCATTGGACCTGTTCTGTAGCCTATGACCACGAGTGTTTCTTGTATAATTGCCCTCCCCATGCTCCTTAGGTAAGACAAGAAGGCTAAATGGGGGCAGGAATCAGAGGAATGACCCCCCCACCCCCACAGTTGTAGGACAAGTCTCTGGTAAAGTCTTTCCCCCTGGAGAGAAGACTATAGTTATAGAAAAGGTCTGGGCCAATTTCACAAGCATTCCTCCTCATCTCCCATGCCAGAGCTGGGAGGGTATCTATATCAGCTGTTCATCATCCTGTGAAGCTGGTGGGATTGGGATTCATGGAGATAAAGCCAATGGAATGTGTGCCGCTGCCCCTCCCCCATCACAGTCCCAAGGAAATTCTCACTCTCAAGCTGGTGCACACTCAGCCTCCAGCAGTTCATCCAAATTTTCATTTCCATGTTCCCACCAGTGTGACTCCAGAAGCTTCTGCTCCAGGTAAGCAGTTCTTGGCTGTGACTGTCTGGATTTCTCTGGCTCTCCAGATTTTGCCCTGTGGTCCAAGAAGAGACTTTAGTTTTTCAGTCTGTCCAGCCTTTTCTTGTTATAAGGACAGGGGTGACACCTTGCAGACTCTTTACATGTCAAAGCTGAAACTGCAAATTTTGAGGTCTATGATTTTTAGTGAGTGTTAATGAAACAAAGTCGTTTTTAGGGTTTTAGAATTTGGGGAGAACTGTTTTTGTTTTTTTAACACAGTAGGTTCTTATTATCTATTTTATACATATTAGTGCATATATGTCAATCCAATCTCCCAGTTCATCCCACCACCACCTGCCCCCACCCCCTTTCCCACCTTGGTGTCCATACATTTGTTCTCTACATCTGTGTCTCTATTTTTTTTTAATGAGGTGAAGTGGAAGCACTTTCTGAGCCATGAGTCAGAGTCTACATCGTTCCATCCAAAACCTTGACTGAAATGGAATGTGATGCCTCCATTAGCTAAGACCTGGGACAAGGAGGTGGGAGAAAGAGGGCGATGGGGTGGGGAATGCTCCTAAATACCTGGACGGTTGATGTCGTAAAGACTGAGCGTTTAGATGGTGGGCTGAATACATTAGTTTCGTCATTGCATTTGGTTGTCATGAGAGCCCAGTATATACCAGGAATATGCTGACCATTGAGGATTAGCCGTGTTTACCCGCATGGAGCCCATATCTTAACAGAGGGTCCCCAGAATTGTTTACTGTCTATCATTTCCTCCTTCTCTCTAACAGAACCGTAATTAGTTCGGGTAGCAAGAGGAAATCCTCTGATCTCTTGGGAGGGCAGACCCTGTGTCAGCTTCGGGGGCTATATTATAATCAGCCTAAGACAGTCATGATATTCCCATTACTCTTTGCTAGAAACCTGGTACCCCAGTCTCCTCTTTAGCTGAGCAACGCAGGGAAAAGTTTTTCAGGGGGCTTCCAGGGAGGATTTTCTTCCTAAATAAGAAGAGAGGGCCTTAGGAAGTAGAAGCCTTTGTGTGTCCCTTCCTTCCTTCATGGGGATTTTGGTATAAGGATGTGATGTCTCAAGCTGCAGAAATCATTTTGTGACTCTTAAGGAGGTAAGCAGAAGGACACAAAGTCGGAACATGCAGGTAAGAGAAGAGAAGGCTAGAAAGCTCTAGACCGCAAAGTGAACGCTGGGTCCACCTGCCTCCAATTATGCCCTGTGGTTTATATCAGTGCTTCTAATAATATGAGTGGTGAATGATATTAATACTTGTAGCCTTCCCCCTGTTGAGTGAGACAGATCCATGGATCTTGTGCTTTGATGTTGAAGCACTGTCAACTTGGAATCAAAGCACCTAAACACTCTCGGTTTGTGTGTTCACTTTATCACAGACTTGTAACAGTTCACAGGCTGGCGCTAGTTTGCGGCCTGTATTTTGAATTGCACCCATTAGTTAGCACTTGTTTAAGGATGACGCAGGGGCTTTAGGGAAACATTTATGTTTTTATATCTAATCTCTTACCACCCTCCACCTCCATCACATGATTCAGAGAAGAGCCCAGCCCAGTGGCAGTGGGTAGATCTTGCACTCTGAATCACCTTTGTCTCCAAAACTAAAGCCAGTCTGTCTGGGCTTGGCTTCCTTTCTCAGGAGGATCCTCAGTCACTCTGACAAAAGCATTTGCCGGGGCCTCCTCACCTGTCCTGCCAGGTAAGCCTAGACAAATCTCAGGATGCCCAAATCTCAGGAGCGGACATGACCTGGCCTCACACTAGTTTTATATACACATAAACACACACACACACGCCCCCCTTCAGACAATTTTGTGTCTTTTCCTCCCTGTGACAGTGCCTAAGAGCTCATTTGAAACAGATTTCATGTAAGTCATGTCTCTGATGGAGGAAGTTATGGAAGGGAGCTCATCCTGTAAGTTGAATTCTTATAGCAATAGACCTGGTTAGGGGTTCCCCAGAAATAGTACTCAGTACGAATCCTTGGCAATTGAGAAGTCTTACTGGATTTCTTGAAAGCCTGTCTATCTGGAAAAATGCATCACTTCCAAGAGGATGCAGAAATATGAAGGGTGGAGTAGGGAAAATTGTTAAAACTGCAAGTGTGCATCTAGTTACCTTGGTCAGAGAAATAGTTGATTAGAAAATGTGATAACACTGTGAAGGAAAAACACAAAAAGAATTTCATGGGGAGAGATGCTTATATTCTCTGATTGGAGTGAAATAATGTCAGCTTGTAACTCAGACAGAGGAAGGGATCATTCCACATAGAGATTCTTGCATTTCCTTCTCAGCACAGACCACGGCATAAGACTTTGACATTTTCTTCCTTTTCTCAATCAGTATTTCTTAACTCCTGTGCCGGGTTGCATAGTGTCTCCCACCTCCCAAATTCATGTCCACCCAGAATCTGTGAATGTGACCTTAATTGGAAATAGAGCCTTTGCAGATGTAATCAAGTTAAGATGAGGTGTCCTTAGAAGAAGAGGGATACTGGGACACACAGGGGAGAAGGCCGGGGGAAGACAGAGGCCGAGACTGGAGTGCTGCATCCACAGGCCAAGAAGGCCGAGGATTGCTGGCAACGCCAGAAGCTGTTTTCATAGGCCACCCAGTTTATGGCACTTTGTTCTGGCAGCCCTTGGACATTAATACAGCCTCTAAGGGGTACATAGTACAGCGCTAGAAGCACTAGAAGTGCTAGAAGCGTAATAGCTCTCTATGACTTTAGGTCATGTCTCTAGAACACCAGCATATACAGATGAAAAGGGAAATGAAATCATCCAGTGTTCTGTTTAAAAATCAACAAAGGTGGGGGCTATTGCAATAACAGAAGACTGTCTTGCCAGGTGACTGATGTTTTCACCTTTCATTGAGACCCAGATGAAATGGTTCAGGATATGCACTGAGTCTCTCATGACCTCTAATCCTATACCCCTTGCACTGAAGCTTCTTGTTTTCCTGATAGCTGGTTGGCTGAAAGAGTGTTTCTGAAACTTTGAACGATGAAAATTACCTGAATTTCCAGGGAATCTGGATGTTTCACTAGCGCTTAGTAAGTATCAGTAGCAAATTTTAATCAGCGGATTTAAGTATCCCAGACTTACATAATCAGAGATTACCCAGAGAACATAGAATATATTTTGATGCATTTGATCTAATTATCAACCTCCTGTTGTATTCAACAAACATTTACTGAGCGTGTATGTATGTCAGGCCTGAATAGACTGGCAAGCACGGGGACGTGGGTTAGGCGAACCTGCCCTTGAATCCTGATTATGCCCCATGCTGTTTGCAAGGTTATTGTTTGCTAGGGCACATTATTTAATCCTGTTGGATGTCTGCTTCTTTGTAAAATTGCAGTAATGTGGAGCATTATATAAATACAAGGTGTGCACAGATATTTGCAAGAGCAGGGCTTACAGCACTAAAGGAAAAACTAGAAATATCAGAGATGTAAAACTAGGAGGACGGTGTATTTTTCTTCCGTGAATGGAAAATACACTTTGAGTAAGCTGCTCCCCAAATGCCCTTTGTTCTGAAATAGAAAAGATCTGAGAAAGATTTCTTTATAAGGAGCATTGCTTATCAGGGAGACAGATGAAAGGCAGGTTCTCTGACTCAGCTGCGACAGTAATTGAAAATTCCTTAGGAGAAAATTGACTTCTCTCATGACTAAAAAAGAAATGGTATAAAGTTTTTTAAAAATGTGGGAACAATAAGTTTTAGAAATATGCCCTACTTGCAGACATAATATATAGAAGAACAAAGAGCAAAAAGACACAAAAAGGGAGCTACCAGATCAATCACTTGCAATCAAATGCATTTCTCTCTTTCAGACCAAGAAATAAAAACCAAGTAAAAGAGTCCAGAATGTCCCTTTTTTTGTCATCAAATGTCATCAGACTCTTAATTATATAACTTTAACCATAAACACAGCACAGTAAAAAAATACTGTTTAAAAAATAACAGTGGGCTTCCCTGGTGGTGCAGTGGTTGAGAGTCCGCCTGCCGATGCAGGGGACGCGGGTTTGTGCCCCGGTCCGGGAAGATCCCACATGCCGCGGAGCGGCTGGGCCCGTGAGCCATGACCGCTGAGCCTGTGCGTCCGGAGCCTGTGCTCTGCAATGGGAGAGGCCACAACAGTGAGAGGCCCGCGTACCGCAAAAACAAAAACAAACAAACAAAAATAACGGTAATTATACATCTGTTTCTTTCTCTCCCTGAGGATAACAGCAAGTGTTCAGAGCCTCATGGTACTGGATGTTGACGGGATTCAGTTCTAGTTCTGGTTCATGTGATCCTTCACTTCCCTAACACAAGAAATCAAGTGACTGCCTCTCCCCCATTCCTTGTAATTGACATTTGTCATTTTTTTCTGTTTATCTGGCATTTAAACTCTGAAGTTTGAAAATTTCCTTGTAAGTCTGTATGGGAAGCAAATAGAGCCTACCCCCAATGAAAGCTGAAAATCCCAGCTGTGGATTTTCTGTTCCCTTGTAGTCCGAGCATGGGCGTGTAAAGAGTACTGATTTACCAGTGGGAAGCATCAGCCTTAGTTCTTGAATCAAGGGCTGTACATAGAAGGAGGGGCCACAGAGAATCCTTTCTGGGTGTAGGAAACAGCAGCAGTCACGACAGCAGTGTGTTTCCATAGTCCCTGGAGGTGGTGGTACAGCTGTGGCATCCTGTATCCATTGCCAGTGGTGACAGTGGTGGGCGGGAGTGGTGTCCTCAGTGATCAGTCTTTTCTTGAAGGAAAATGGGAGGAGTAGGAAGTGTACTGTTGATTGCTCCAATCCTTCATTTCTACCAGTTTTCTAAGCCTGGTTCTTTAGTTGGTTGAAAGTTGTTCAGCGTTCTCTTTGTAATTTCATTTCATTTTTCTCTTCTCAGCTAGAGACAGAAACTTGGCAGATATAGAAGTAGTTGCAGGCAGTAAATAGACTTTAAGGACAGTCAGGCAATTTGAGATTATCTGACCTGCTTGGGGCTGAAGGCAGTGAAAATGCAGCCAGTATTTGGGGATTGGACTCTGACTGCTGTGGCACTCAGTGGCCAAAAAACTAGTTAAAATATCACCAGTGTTTATTTGGAACAAAGTGTCGGTTGAAGGCTGGGCAAATATTAGAGAAGTTCTCAGTTATCAATCAAGTGCTGGCTGCTTTGGGCCACTTGCTGCATAGATGACGGTTTGACTTCCTGGACTGGTTGTGGCAGGTTGTGCTTCAGAATTCTATTCAGTCTCTCAACAGC
Organism: Orcinus orca; assembly: GCF_937001465.1. NCBI lineage: Eukaryota > Metazoa > Chordata > Mammalia > Artiodactyla > Delphinidae > Orcinus > Orcinus orca. The sequence continues at coordinate 70,516,428 of NC_064576.1, forward strand.
TTAAGAAAGAGAATGGTAGACTGATATCTAAGTGTTCATCTATCTTTGACTGAAAACAGTGACTTTCTATGACTGTGCTTAAAAAAAACCAGGAGCAACAAAAAAAGTCTCAACTCTTAAGGCCATTGGGGTTAAATGAATAAATAAAACCTCTACAGGTTTATCCAGACTGCAAAATTAAAAGCTGTTGATTTATCGGCTCTGCCAGGTCACTTATGTAGGAGTTCAAGTATTGATTGAGACGTACTGAGGACCCATGACGTGGAACAGAAAATAAGGGAGGAATCATGAGACTTGGATTACCTCAACCTCTGCTGATCCTTCTTAGCCAAGAATCCAGTTTCCCCATCTATTAGCGGTATCTACATTTTTTGAGGAGTAATGCTATGTGAAAGGCAAAGTCAGCGTATAGCATGCTCTCTTACCAGAATACCAATGACTAGAGGTGTACAGCAGCATAGCCAGGAGAGTTAGACAAACTCTAACCCAGGAGGAGAGGACTTACATAGCTATACGCCATATGGTAAAGCATGAGGAATATGTTGTAAATGTATTTGGAGATGGCAGACTTAGAAGAGAATGTAATTTTGATTTGATTCCATGTGCCGGGTCAAGCGTGTTGATTGGTCTTAGCAGCACTTCAGTGCTCTGGAGGTCTCTGGAACCAATGCGATGAGGCAGCTCACAAACCAAAAATGGGATTTGTACATGTCAAAATGTGATCTGGTGCACAGAGACCTGACTTGAAGCACCATGATGGTTACAGCTCTTCACGCAATCCCCAAACCTAGGCCATTTCAAAGGCCCAGAATATCTTGAGTAAAGGGAAGACAAGGTACCATTGAGGAAAAAACCCTGTAGTAACATCACAGATAGTTACAGTGACTCTCATCCTGGAATCCCAAGAAGGAACCTGCACTCCTTCAGCAATTTACTCTTCTCTGTAACCAGTTGACTGAAGAGAAAAGAAAATTTAACCTTACCTGTAAAAGACTCTGCATGATATGTGAACTCTTAAAAGCTGGCTTCTGTAGAATTACAGACCCAATTGGGATGACACTGAAACATAGGAAAAAGTGAAAATCCTCCCAGTGTATGTTAAAGTATTTTGCCTGGAAGGAGAGATTACTTAAATTAAGGACCTACAGTCAATCACTGACTATCACTAATGGTTCTGGGAGATAGGAATATGAAACAAGATTGGAGGCCGAGTGACAAGGATGCTTGGGGGAGAGTTATGAAGGTCAGGTTTTTTTCTTTTTTCTTTTTTTTTTTTTTGCGGTACGCGGGCCTCTCACTGCTGTGGCCTCTCCTGTTGCGGAGCACAGGCTCTGGACGCGCAGGCTCAGCAGCCACGGCTCACGGGCGCAGCCGCTCCGCGGCATGTGGGATCTTCACGGACCGGGGCACAAACCCGTGTCCCCTGCATGGGCAGGCGGACTCTCAACCACTGCGCCACCAGGGAAGCCCAAGGTCAACTTTTTGAAAAGGGCCAGAGTGTAAGAATTTGTGTTCCATATGAATGTTCTCCCAAAAGCACTCTAGTGCTAATCGGGGAGCCAAAATGTCTGGCTTTGTGAATGTACGTTCCCTAATCTTTCTAATACTCTTAATGGGATCCTGAACAAAGAGCGCATGACGGCAGGGATGGAGGCTTTACATGAGCTGAATAGCCTTATTCTCGTTGATTATAAAGATATTTCCACCAGGGAACATAACAGTAGCTCCCTTGAATTGGAACTTGAGGATGCCCCCTGATCATTTCCGGTTCCTCTTGCCAATTAACACATGGGCAACAAAAAAAGAGATGGGGATTTTGGGGTTAACTGATTCTGATTGTCCAGAGAAAAAAAGGCTGATACTCAATGGAAGAGACGAATTTGCACAGAGCTCCAGGTAATCTACCAGTTCCTATCCTACCAAGTCAAGTAGTAAGAATTAATGGATTTTTGACAACAACTCAATCTAGGTAAAGTACTCGTGGTTCAGATTCCTTACCTAAAGAGGTCACCATACATAGTAAGGAATCTGAACTAGCTGGAGGTTTGGCTAAACACAAGGGGAGAATGGAATTGGTAAAATAGAGAAGTCATTAAACCACGTATGGCCTTGTGACAAGTGCAGAAATGAGGATTGCAACGTATACATAAATTACTTCTTGCTGAAGCACATACATATTTGTGTATTTGAATTACTTCTTATTTCCACTCCCCTTCTCCTGCTGTTTTATAAAGGGTGTGTTGATGATTTCAACTTCATATTTTAATCCATAGGTTGTAAAAGACTGAGATGGTAACATGACAGAGTTAGGGGGAAAATGGACACCATCCAGAGTTCCAGGATTTGGAGCTAAGTTTATTAACTAATTGTACTTTAGCGTCCACCTTCTATGATAGGAAGCAGGCTGCTTCTTCCAGGTAGTGGAGAATTCTGGGCATTTCCCAAATGTGGGAAGAGAGTGCAGATGCTAGACGTCCCCAAAAGGTGGATGCTAAATATCCAGGTAGAATTCTCTTTGGGTGCCCAGCGTAATATAGGGATTTCTATGGGGTGGAGGGGAAAGGAAGCAAGACAGACTTCTGCTTCCATCATGTAACCATCTCCCCTACTACTAAAAGTGAGCTTATCCTCATGTCCTAAGTAGGGCAATGTAAAGTACAAATAATTTTAGTCTTGAAAGAACTAGTTGGAGGGGGGAGGGGGGATGAGCTGTGTGCTCTGAGGCAGCTGCAGATTGATGACCAATTAAATGATGATTTGGGAGTTGTTTATTGAGTACGGCTTGCCTTGGTTACATCTGTGACTCCTGTTCTACCTGAACTATTCAAGAAAAAATAGGCTTTCCCGTGGTGCCTGACTCAACTCTGTGTGAGAGAAGGTAGAGGGCAGAACATCCGCCAATCCACGACCCCCCGTGGATACCAAAATCTGTGGACGCTCAAGTCCCTTTGGCGTAGTATTTGCAAATAACCTACACATAGCCTCCTGTACGCTTTAAATCGTCTCTGTATTACTTATAATACCTATACATGTAAATGCTTGTAAATAGTTGTAAATACAATGTAAATGCTGTGTAAATGGTTGCCAGTGCACAGCAAATTCAAGGTTTGCTTTTTGTTACTTTCTGGAATTTTTTTTCCTATTATTTTTGATCTGTGCTTGGTTGAATCTGCAGATGTGGAACCCATGTATGGAGGGCTAACTGTGCACAAGTATACAGGCTTCATTTTTGTGTTGGTTTGTGTAGAGGGGATCATATGGTATATACTTTTTTTTTTGTAACTTACATTTTCACTTAACATTGGAAATATTTTCAGGTAACTATACAGATTTACCTGACACTTTACAAAGATTATTCTATAGTATGGCTGTCTAATAATCCATGTAACAGTTCTATTGGTGGGTATTTGTATTGTTTCTAGTGTTTAAATTCTTGTGAAAATGCTTCCAGAGATTATATCTGTTTGTGCCTCGCTGGGAACATAAATATTTCTCTTAGATACCAGGAAATGAATGTTCTCTGAAGAGTGTGCATTTTACAAAAGACTATGACTTTGGGGACTGCATGTTAACTTTAGGAGTAGATACTAAAAACATCTCAGAGTGGGAGTGTGCTGGAATGAAGTGGCTAAACTCCCTCGTGGCCTCATCAGAGAGCAACTCTAATGACTGAATCATCCCTCCAGTCGCTTTCAGCTGTAGTGTTAGAAGACTAAATCCATCTCTGGCTCTCCTAGGGAACTCTTTTGTGGCACCAACTTCCCACCATAAGTAGTTGTAGAATGATTGACTAGGTCATATACTCTTCCAAATTCAGGGAGTCAGGATTGACAGCTCTGTGTCTGTGGTCTTAGCAAATTCTGCTTCTGGGGTGCCCTGTGGATTGAACCAGGGAGAAAGCTTGAGTGCACTTGGTCAGGAGTTTTCTTCCCCCTGTCTGCAGGTGAGATGGCTCGGTAATGTTTGATTCGAACCCAGAGTTCCTAATCAATTTGGACATGAGGCAATTAACCACAAACTTGCTGGTTAGCAAGGAAATATGGTTTAGGAAATAGGTCACAAACTCTGGGTTAGACAGACCTGGGTCTGACTCTCAGCTCCCCCACTAACAAGTAATCTGCTTAAAGTAACAAATTTAAAGTTTGTTACTTTAAGCAGATTACCTGACTTTGCTCACCATCATCTATGTAATGGGAATACCAGTAGCTACTTAACGGATTTGGACTAGAGAATAATATAAAACCTGGTACATAGCTGTCCTATAGTAGGTTCTCCTGAGAAGAGAAATATGCAAGAAGGCAAATGTGTACATGCATCAGCTGTCTAGATTATTATCTAGGATGAAATCGTATAGCTGTGTGATATAGCTGATACCAGGCACTTTATCTTTCTAAATCTCAGTTTCTTCATTCGCAAAAAGATTCAGCTATCTTAGGTTGTTCATTGCAAATCAGTGGTGACCTTTGGCTTTCGTGGGAACCTCTACTCATCCTTTATTCATTTTATCATCCCATCCTGGCTATTTTCAATGGTATTAAGGATTTTATTTATGGTAGTTGCAGGTCTTGTCTAATCAATGTAGGGGAGCCAAGTGCTGCAGCCTGTGTATTTTCATGGTCTTTACAACCCAGACTGAGGTATAACCATCTGTAGGGGCTGTGATCTGTGCCAAATGTGATGTAAATGATCAGTTAACAGGGTTTATTTCTTATGTGAGAACGTTTTCCTTGACCACTAATTAGCATAAGAATTTAGCTCAGAGTTCTCACTTTACTTCTAGTTGGCCAGATACCACTTACTCTTTCTGTCACCTATTTGCTGATTAACTTTTTCATGAAGACAGTAAATTGGACAGTAACAAATGGAGCTGAAATCACAATAAGAATATTAGCAGGTTCTTCATGGAGAAGTGTGGAGGCCAGAAGGCTGCCAGATTCAAAGTGCTGAAAGGAAAAAGAAAAAAAGCAACAAAAAAACCAAAACCCTATTGATCAAAGATCCCATATCCAGCACAACTGACCTTCAGAAGTGAGGAAGAAATTAAGATATTCCCAGATAAATAAAAGCTGAGGAATCAGAGTGGCCATCATCAAAGGATCTGCAGGTAATGGATGCTGGAGAGGGTGTGGAGAAGAGTGAGCCCTCTTGCATTATACAGCCACTATGGAGAACAGTATGGAGGTTCCTTCAAAAACTGGAAGGTAGGGCTAGGGTGCGACCCAGCAATCCCACTGCTGGGCGTGTACCCTGAGAGAAGCATGGTTCGGGGGGAGTCATGTGCCACAGTGTTCATTGCAGCTCTGTTTGCAGTGGCCAGGACATGGAGGCAACCTGGGTGTCCATCGACAGATGAATGGATGAAGATGTGGTGCATGTGTGCAATGGAATATTGCTCAGCCATGAGGGGAAACGAAGTTGAGTTGTTTGTGGTGGGGTGGTGGACCTAGAGACTGTTGCGCAGGGTGAGGTAGTTCGGAGAGAGAGGGGCAGCTGCCCTATGCTGACGCGTGTGTATGGAATCTAAAATCAGAAGGAGTGGTTCTGAGGAAGCTAGGGGCGGGGCAGGAGTGGAGACATGGATGTGGGAGGTGGACTTGGGTACACGGGGAGGGGAAGGGTGGGCTGGGACGAAGTGGGAGAGTGGCATGGACTTACGGATACTGCCGGGTGTGAAGCGGATGGCAGGTGGGGGGTGGCCACATGGCGCGGTGAGATCCGCTCGGTGCTTTGTGGCTGCCTGGAGGATGGCAGGGCACAGGAGCGAGGAGACGTGGGGATGTGTGTGTATGTGTAGCTGATTCGCTTTGTTGTGGGGCGGAAGCTAGCACACCATTGTGGAGCAATTGTGCTCCAGTGAAGATGTTAAAAAAAAAAAAAAAAAACTTTTATAAGATTCCCCCCCCCCCCCCAAAAAAAAATGCTGAGGGAGTTGGTTAACACTAGATCTTCCCTGGAAGAAATTCTGAAGGGAGTCCTGAAGGTTGAAATGGAAGGAGCCTGGATGGTAACTCATGCTATATAAAGAAATAAAGATCTCCATAAAGGTAAATGCATAGGCAATTTTAAAAGTTAATATTGTAACAATGGTTTGTAACTCCCCTTTTTGTTTTCTACATGATTTAAGAGACTAATACATTAAAAAATAGTCTAAAAGCTAGTATTATTGAAACTTTGGTTTGTAACTCCACATTTTGTTTTCTACATAATCTAAGAGACTAATGCATAAAGAAGAACAATTACTAGTCTATGTTTTTGGACACACAGTGTATAAAGATGTAATTTTGTGACATCAGTAATTGAAAGAGTATGGGGATGATGCTATATAGGAGCAGAGTTTTGTATGTTATTGAAGTTAAGATGGTATGAATTCAAATTAGAGTGTTAAAATTTTTTGATATTAAGTGTAATCAGCATGGTAACTACAGAGAAAATAGCTATAGAACATACACAAAAGGATATAAGAAAGGAATTAAAATGTTTTACTGCAAAAACTAAACATAAAAGGAGACCATGATTCAAAAGGTGAGGGCAAAAAGCCATAAGACATAGGGAAAACAAATAGCAGAATAACAGAATCAAGTCCCTTGTTATCTGTAATTATTTTAAGTGTAAATGGATTAAATTCTCCAGTCAAAAGACAGAGATTGGCAGAATGGATAAAAAACCATGGTCCAGCTATATGCTGTATACAAGGAACAAATAGGTTGAGTATGAAAGGTTGGAAAGAGATATTCCGTACAAATAGTAACCAAAAGAAAGGAGAGTGCCTATACTAATTTAAAACAAGATAGACTTTATGTCATCTTTTGGTTTCATATAGAAGAATCCATTGAAATTCTAGGTCATGAAGATTTACCCCTGTGCTTTCTTCTAAGATTTTTATGCTTTAGCTCTTTTATTTATGTGTGAATCCATTTTGAATTAGTTTTTGCATATAGTGTGAGGTAGAGGTCCAAATTCATTCCTTTGCATGTGGATATCCAGTTGTCCCAGGACCATTTGTTGATCAGATTACTTTTACAATGTATATTATGCCAGGGAAACTGGTCACTCACTCCACTCTTCCTTCCTGGCAAGGGGAACTCTTTCTAGCTGGGAAGTTCCCTCCTGGTGCTGAGCAACGCCAGCTTGGGGATGGGATGCTGCAGGCAAAATTGAAGCTGTCTTCCTTCTCTTCTGCAGTTATTTTCAGGTATTTTTGTTCTACTGTGTTGCTGAAGTTTCTTAAGTGGACTCCAGAGCTCTCCCAGAGCTGTTTTTGTCTGTGGATAGATGTCTGATTGTTGATCTTTGTGGAGAAGCAGTGGCTGGGGCTCCTACATCTCCAGTTTTTTCAATATACATCTTAACTTATCAGAATCTATTTCAGATATATACTAAATTCCAGTGAGATATAGGAATGTTACTCCTTTATAGTTCTGTAAAGTTCCTTTTTCTCCTCTTGTGCTATTTTATACCTACTACATCTATATATGTTACAAACCTAACAATACATTGTTATAATTGTTACTTATTATATTCTCATGTCTTTTAAAGAAGCTGAAAGAGGCTAGGGGAGCAAGTATATATTTCTAGTTTGTTATAATAATTTTCTTATTTATCATTGCTGGTCTTTTCATTTGTTCCTGTGGATTCAAGTTACCATATGGTGTCATTTTTCTTATTCTGATAAACCTTTGTTTTCTTCTAACTTCTTTGTGCTGTTGTCAAATATACTACCTTTATATATGTATAGGCTTAACAATACAATCCATATTGTTGTATACCATATATATTTAAATCAGTTAAAAGAAAGGGGAAGAAATATGAATTTAAACTGTCTTACATAATTACATTTACTGATGCTCTTCACTTCTTTGTGTGTGTATTCCAATTACTATCTGAGATAACTTTTAGCCTGAATATTTAATGTTCTTGCAAGGAGGGCCTGATAGCAACAGATTCTCTTTTTCTGTTTGTCTGAGAATATCTTTATTTCACCTTAATTTTTGAAAGACACTCTTTCTGGAAATAAGATTTTCGCTTAATAGTTTGTTTTTTTTTTCCTTCCAGCACTTTGAATATGGCATTGTGCTGCCTTCTGGCTTCTGTTGTATCTGATAAGTCAGCTATTAATCTGTTGGGGCTCCTTAGTACAAAATGAGTTAGTTTTCTCTTGCTGTTTTCAAGATTTTCTCCTTGCCTTTATCTTTCGTTGAGCTTCTTGGGTGGGGGTGTGTGTGTGTGTGTATTATAAATCACATTTGGGAAGTTTTTAGCCATTAGCTCTTTGAACATGTTTTCTGGTCCTTCTCTAGTTCCTCTCCTTTTGGTACTCTCATTGCACGTGTTGGCTTCCTTAATAGTGTTGCACATTTCTCTGAAGTTCTGTTCATTTTTCTTTTCTTTGTTCTTTATTCTTTCTGTTCTTTGGATTACATAATCTCTATCTCAAGTTTGCTGATTCTTTCTTCTGCCAGTCCAGCCTTTTGTTGAATCCCTTTAGTACATTTTTTCATTTCAATTATTGTCCTTTCAATTCTTGAATTTCCTTTTTTTTTTTTTTGCGGTACGCGGGCCTCTCACTGTTGGGGCCCCTCCCGTTGCGGAGCACAGGCTCCGGACGCGCAGGCTCAGCGGCCATGTCTCACGGGCCCAGCCGCTCCACGACATGTGGGATGTTCCCGGACCGGGGCATGAACCCGTGTCCCCTGCATCGGCAGGTGAACTCTCAACCACTGCGCCACCAGGGAAGCCCCGAATTTCCATCTTTTAAATAAGTTCTGTCTCCTTTTGATATTCTCTGTTTCGTGAGACTTGGTCATCACCCCTTTCTCTTCTGCAAGTGTGGTTTCTTTTAGTTCTCCTAACGTATGTATATAATGGCTGCTTCGAAGTCTTTGTTAAATTTAACATCTGTGCTCTCTCACAGATAGTTTCTGTTCAGTGTTATTTATTTTTTTTTTTTTGCATATGTTTAGCAACTCTGGGTACTGTCGTCCCTGCCAGTGGTTTCTTTCTTGCTTGTTAATTCGTTTAACAACTCAATTGGACTATTTCAGTGATATTCACTGATGGTTTTAAAACCTCTAATGTCACTCCTCAGAGGCACAGCCTTGGGCATGTACCCTCACCCTGGGGTAATATGGTTTTAGCAGGGCTCTTTCACTGACACTTTCCTTAAGGCTTTCCCAGAGGCTGCCTGCCTCTGTTAGCATCACAGTCAGTTGTGAGGCTTCACTAATTGTCAGATGACTGCTCTAGTGTCTGCAACAGTGCCCTACAACATAAATTGTTCCACCATCCAGTTTAACTTGTGCCTCTTTGCAGGGGTGCTTTTTGCGTCCAGTCTTTAACGTTGTCCCCCCAGGGGGGATTTTCTTAGCCATCTCTTTCTGTGATTCTGTCCAGTAAACAAGCAAGCCCTAGGGTTTAGCTCCTAGTTTTTAGGGAGGTACTAGCCTCCTCTTAAGCGCTTATCCACCAAATCTTCCTTGTGTCTGAAAACAGCCTTGGGCTTGCACTTGCCCACACGTCTTCCAAATAAAGACAGTTCCTTTATGGAGAGCTTCGGAGCTCTGTGTTCTCATGGTGTGTCTCTCCCCTGGGCAGAATCTCCAGAGCTGGGCTCAAATGCCCTGTCCTTTGAGTGTCACCGTGCTTTGTGAGAAGGATGCTGGGCAGGGGCCATAACTTCTGGTCTTCTTGGCTTTCCTCACCCAGCATGGAACCTCCACACTGTGAGCAGCCTGGGGTAAGGGACACTGGGACCCCCTATATCCTCAACCTAACACACCTGAGGTAGAACAGCCACCTTATGAGGTGGAAGGGAGCTTCTGAATTTAGACTCTGCAGCATGAAACTGGGCGTAATGGGATGAGCTGATGGCCTGCTTCTCTTGGGGGAGAGGGAGACTTGTCTTCCTTGCCACACCCGCCAGAGTGGAATTCCCATCACACAGAGCTCTGGGTGGGGAGAAGGGGAGCAGGTATGATTCAAGTGCTGCACACTCACTTTCTTAGCAAGATATCATGGATCTTCTTGAATAAATGTTTCCTCATTTGTTGTATGACATTAGGACAATTTTCAGGGACCCTAAGTAGTTATTTTTTACACAACTTTTTACCAGTTATGGCTGTTTCGCTGGGGGGTGGGTCTGCAGAGTGTATCATGTGGCCACTCCAGAAATGGTCTACCTTGGAATGCGCAGAGCAGGACTGGATCCCCAGATCCTTCAGTTCTTTGGATTCCAGATGGCTCAGCTTCTCTTGATCCTCCTTGCATGTCTCCAACTCACTATACATTAAGTAGTTTGCATGGAAGTAATTAGCTCCTTATTTTTTTTTTTTTTTTTTTGTGGTACGCGGGCGTCTCACTGTTGTGGCCTCTCCCGCCGCGGAGCACAGGCTCCGGACGCGCAGGCTCAGCGGGCATGGCTCACAGGCCCAGCAGCTCCGCGGCATGTGGGATCTTCCTGGACTGGGGCACGAACCCGTGTCCCCTGCATCGGCAGGCGGACTCTCAACCACTGCGCCACCAGGGAAGCCCTAGCTGCTTATTTTTAATCAACACTTCTTAACCAACACTCAACTTCCTGCTAGCTAGGCTTCCTGTCCGGCATAAACAAAGAGTAAATCCAATCCCAAGGGTGATTTTGGTTTTATCTGAGTCTAGAGTAAAATAAAGTAGCTGTTGCAGAAGAGGAGAACTGAATAGCTCCTGAGGGTATATTAGGCAAGTAAGTGATTTTGCAAAACAAAATCAGCTCAGAGATGGGCAAAGGGAACAGTTATTAAAATCTTTTATAATCCAAGTAATATCCTACTTTTCCCTCTTTTATTCAGTTGGCATAAACCTAAATAATTTCAGTAATTTATTGTGAATTGTCATTCCTGAAACAGTTTTATGAGATCAAATATGAATGCAGTCAACTATTTGGATAATTATCTGCAGATATTTCTAAAAATATCCCAACTCAATTGTGGCTATATTGCCTAATCTTTAATATGGGATTAATAATAATAATAATAACAACAACACCTTTCCTGTTTGGTTCATGGGGCAGTTTTGATGGCAAGATAAAATAGTACATGGGCGCTCTAAAATTTAAAAACTTTGTAAATGTATTTGAGGTATTGTTTGAGTATATTTGAAGTTCTTATTATTTTCAAAGGGACCTGAAGAAAAAAAAATGTCAGATAAATGCAGACAAAGTAGAAATTTTGTTAGACAATTCTTTGATCATCTCTAGTAGATTCCATTTCCCCCCAACTTTTGCTCCCTTCCTGAGAGCAGATTTATTCACCTTAAACTTAAATTAAAATATTGAAGATACCTACCACCTCTGTTTCTGGAGCAGATTTGCTTTTCATCTGTTTTATTATGGGATTTCCACACAAGACTTCTTCTGTGCAAATCATGCCAAGACTAAAATAATTTTGAAAGCCACTGTCCTAGAGAACTTAAAAATATGATTTTAATTGCCCACATATAAATTGCGCATACATTTTCCTAAAATGGAAGGCATGTAAGAAAAAGGTAAAGCAATGTAGAAATCATGCTTCCATTGGGAAGATGATGATAATACTGGTAACACCTGCCATTATTGAACATTTATATTATTCTGTTTAACACTTAAAGCAGTCCTGCAACAAAAGTATTGTTATATTTATTTTTAAATAGAAAGACTTGATGGTAGCTGTTCTTAGGAAAGAAGAACAAAAGGGTGGGAAAGGGATAAAACAACTTTGGGAGCTGTTGACAGCATCCTGTTATCCATGTTCTTAATTATTTTATTATAGATGTTTTGTACAAGCTGAGAGATTTCAACTTCTTGAGAGTGTAAATGTGAAATGGATTTTTTTTCCTCATCATTGCTTTCAGCTATGTTATTATGCTGTGTCTCCTTAACTTTCTTGTTACATTTGATTATAAGAACAGACTCATTCCAGCTGTAACAGCTGAGTGTTGTATATATTTTTTAAAACTTCTGTGGCTCTGAGAGCAAGAGGAGGAAGAGGGTTGCAGATGTCTTCTTAGACATCCTCTTATATAACTGCCCTCATGTGGCTTTAGGGAAGCATCTAGGGTCTCACTCTGGTTTAGCCTGATGCTGGTGGCTTTGCTAATGTGGGGATCTCTGGCGTGTGTGTGCTTTTCATGGGGTGCTTTTGGTGGGTACTTTCACCCTGACTCCTTCAGTCACTGACACAACCCATCAGGGAGCAGCCATGTTTCCCTTTGGCTCCAGCTGTGGGACACGCCAACCTTGCCCAGCTCCCCTGCAGCCACCTGGTAGCCCCAGAGTGCCTATCCCTCTTATGTCTTGTGTTCCTTCCACAGAGCCTCAGGAACCCCTGGAGACCATTTCTGCATCATCTGAGGGCCATGGGAAACGTGGCAGGGCAGATAGGGCCCACATTCTTTCCAGGTTTTATAGACGAATAAACAAACTTGGAGAAATAAAAGTATTTACCAAGGAGCTAGAATTACAAATAGAACTTGGGTCTCTTGACTTCCAATCCAGAGCTATTTCCACTGCACCATGATCTCTGTATGTTGTTTTCGTGAATTCTCTATGAGCCATGTGACCTAAAACAAATGGCCTCAACGTTCTGTGCCTCAGTTTTCTCAGAGGTAAATGGGGATGGTAATATTACCTGTGTCACTGAGATGTGCAGATTCAGTAATGCATATAAAGAGCTCGACCTATGATTGGCACATAGTGCTTTGTAAATGGTATCTATTATTGTTGTTGTTGTTTGTCATTGTTACTATTGGATACCAATCCAGCATGTCTGTCTCAGTTTACTTATTCTGTTATGGCACATTAGGCATTGGTGTTGCACAGTAACATGTGTAAGTGTTCCTTTCAAAAACTAAGAGTGGGATTCTGTGCTCTAATTACATGTTAATATACCCTCCTTAATCATTTCTACCTAACTGCACGTGATAGGGAAACTGAATCCGTACCTTTTGGCCCATCATTCTGAGAAACAGCTATGGAGACGAGGGATAGGATAGGAGAGTCCAGCATCAGCTCACAGATCTAAGAAAGCGTCCTTCACTGGTCATCACCCAGAACGCATGCACTGCTCTACAGCCTGGGGCCAACAGGGTTCTCTGTAGCCAGGCAGCAGCCCGAATGCTTACCTGGATGAGAGAGGTCTTCTGGGAGGGCCCGTTTTCCTGCTCACCCAGAACCTCAGTCTCCACTTGCGGGGTTAGCTTTTGGACTGTAACTGCTATTGATACTTAGTTTCTTACTTTTGTTTTGATGATTTTAGTCTTTTTGATCATTTAAAAATTTTCAGGAGGTGGTAAGGTACAAATAGTTATATATATGTATGCATAAGAATCATGGAATCTTATTACAAGAGAGTTTTTCCAGCTGGTTCCAGAGGAAGTCTTGTATCTGTTCCTGGCTCATGGGCTCCCTCATTCCCGCCACCTCTGCTAGTGGTTTCTGCCTCCTTCTGTATGGCCAGTGCTGGGTAGCGATGAAGTGTTCTCGGGTCTATGGTGACCTGCGAAAAAGATGACAGTGTTCTCAGTTTAAAAGACTTTCCTTAAAAATGATATTCTTTATTGCTTTTTGTTTGTTTCAAGAGGCATTTTATTTTCTTTTATGATATAATAGTTATAATGGATGGTGGGAGTTTTTTTAAATGTCATTTCTTGGAAAAATATAAACCTGGCAGGACTGTGACCATCTCCCCTTCATATTTATCATATTTTAAGTTAATTTTTACATGGGTAATAAATTCACATGGTTAAACAAAAATAAAAAGGAAAAAGTAAATGGTTCCCTTGAACCCCACCTACTTCTGTTATGATTTCTTACTATTTTTGTGATTCTTTATGCATATATGTGTGTGTGTATATGTGTGTATATATATATAATTTTTTTACCTCTCTCCCAGCCTATTTTAGACAAAAGATAATATTCACTGCTCTGCCCCTTGCTCTTTCACATAAACATATTATACTAGAGGGTTTTTTTTGTCTATATCGGTACATGGAAGTATCTTTTATTCTTAATGGTAGCATAGAATTCAAAGTAGGAATAAACTGTTATTTATTTAAGCAGTCTTCTAATGGATATAGGACTGTTTCCAATCTTCCGCTACTATAAACAATGCTGCAGTGAATAACCAGGCATATTTGTCACCTAACACTTGTGCAAGTTTATATCTATAGGACAAATTCCCTGAAGCTGAATTGCTGGGTCTGAGGATAAATGTGAAGGTAGTTTTGATGATGTTGACAGATTGTCCTTTGTAGAGCAGTGAGGTAGGAGGGTTATACCGATTTTCACTCCCTCACCAGCAATGTATGAAAGTACCTATCTTCCAACAGCTCCACAGTGAATCTTTTGGATTATTACCAACCTAATAGGTGAAAAATGGTTTATCTGTACAGTTATTTTTTTTAATTAATTTATTTTTGACTGCATTGGGACTTTGTTGCTGCATGTGGGCCCTCTTTAGTTGTGGAGAGCGGGGGCTACTCTTCGTTGCAGTGTGCAGTCTTCTCATTGCGGCGGCTTCTCCTGTTGCTGAGCATGGGCTCTAGGCGCTTGGGCTTCAGTAGTTGCGGCACGCAGGCTCAGTAGTTGTGGCTCGCAGGCTCTAGAGCACAGGCTCAGTAGTTGTGGCGCAGGGGCTTGGGTGCTCTGTGGCATGTGGGATCTTCCCGGACTGGGGCTTGAACCCATGTCCCCGCAGGTGGATTCTTAACCACTGTGCCACCAGAGAAGTCCCTGTACAGTTTTAAATTGCATTTATATTACTACGAATGAGGATGTACAGATTTTCCTGTATTTAAGAGCCATTTGTATTTCCTTTTCTGTTAGCACTTTATATACTTTGCCCATTTTTCTATTGGGTCATTAGTTTTATTCTTGGTTTTCTGGTTATGAATATTATTGCTTTATTATTTGATACATGGATACTCATAATCTCATATCTTCATAAACATTATAGAGTTCTCTTGTCTTGTTTTTTCAAACCTAAACCCCACTTCGTTTGCTATTAAGATTGTAATCTCTGCTTTTTGATTCATATGCTTGCATTGCCCAGTTCTCCTTTATTCATCCTTTTTATTTTTAACCTTTCTGAGCCATATCTTGTATACATGTAAACTCCTTTTTGTTTGTTAGTAGAGTTTTATTTTGTGTTAGTTCTGTCAATATATTTTACATTATATTTTCTTTCATAGTTTATTTTATGAGCTTTTTACTCTGTGGAGTCTCTGTGCTTTAGTTCATGTCTCCGAGTTGAATGTTGAGAGGCAATTTTTCCAACACATAATGTACCAAGTTTCCGTTTATTTCAGGAATTATACCTTTTATTTTTTTGAAGTCTTTTGATATTTTAATAAAAATAGCTGGTCTTTACGTAGTTTGAAGTGTCCGTATACCTTTATATGATATATACCTTTATTTGTTTATTTCTCTGTAGGACTCAATGTATAAACTGGGTCACCTTTGTCTATCTTGTTTAGCTATCATTGTGTGTGTGTATAATCTTCCTTATCTATTTCCACTTTACACTGTTTACTTTTCATATATCATCTGTGTCACTTGTGCTTTCTTCAGAAGTATCACTTCTCCCATGTACTCATTCAAATTTCATTTTTATTTCTGTGAGAGTTTTCATTTTTTCTTACTTGTTTTCTGAGTTCTGCTACTTTAATTTCATCCTCTGTTATCTTACTGTCTCTTGTTTGACTTCCTGTATTTCTTCATTGAAGGTACTCCTTATTAAGTTCTTTTAAATTCATATGAAACATTTGGACATGATTTTTATTTGCTGCATAGCAACATTTTTTAGTGAGAAATATTCTTTGTTCTAAGTTTTCTGTTTTTTCCCATATACTTTTTTAATACTCTTTGATTCAATGCTTTTCTAGTGACTTTTTCTTATAACTCATCCAAATACATTTTTCTACTGGATTTTGCTGAAGGTTGATGGGTGTATATGTACATGCACATATGCATGTGTGTGTATGAGTAGGTACGTGCATGCATGTGTGCACGCGCATCTGTGTAGGGGTAGCATGTGTGTGTAGACTTCATATCCTGAACCTTTTCTCCTTCTCTGCCACACAGACAAACTGCTTTATGCTAGAATGGCTCTTCCATGTTATTCTTTATTTGGTCTTTTATCCTTTCCTTCTTGGCCAAACTGTGTCCAGAGAGACTTCAAGCATTCCTGGTAACCCCAGTTCTAACTCCCATTAATAAAAACATCTATATAGGTTTGCACATCAGAGTGAGACCTCTTATCTTCAGGAAGTATATTTTTTCTTGGCTCTGAGACACTTAGCCATTTTTATGATTTTTCTCTACATTTCTACTTGGTTTTGTCCAGTCTAAGCTCATTTTGGCATCCTCACACAAATGTTGAATTGTATGGATAATAACTGTTTTCTAGTTTTACTGAAAACAAAGTTTGTGTCCCCCCCCCCCCCCGCCCCCTTCTCCTTGTTGGCTTTCATATGACTTGTAGGAGGAGAAGAGAAAAGATACTGTCTTACTCAACCATGTTCCTACTGGAAGTCTCTCCCTCTATATTTGTTTTAATTATAAAGCTCTAAAACCCACATCAGGGAACCATAGGGCCTATACAGTAGTCTCTGAGTTACTTTATCTAGCTTGTTAAAAGCGAATCAATTCCTAAGATTCTCAGGTTTCAACAATGCCACTCAGCATCATTGAGATCCTTGACAACTGATCCTAACCCCACTTTATTTAATCAATAAATTTGGGTAAACACGAATGCTATGTGCAAAGTACCGTAATAGTGGGGTGACTTTTACTTTTTATATGATGCATGCGATTCTTCCTCATAATACATGTTATGAAGCTACTAATAAGTTTTTTATACATTACAAACAAGGAAGATGGAAGACAAATCTCACTCATGAATGGTGATTAAAAAAACAAACCTGAAACAAATTGGCAAATCAAATCAATTCATTCTAGGTTCATCCCAGGAATCGCAGTGTTGGTTTGTAAGTAGAAAATCTTCTCATTAATTTAGCATATTGATTTAATAGAGAAGAATTATATAGTCATTTTGATAGAGGCATAAAAACATTCAGTAAAATTCAGCACCCTTCATAAAGTCTTAGCAAGCTAGCAGTAGAAAAGAACTTTTCAAATCTGGGGTGTATCCTCCCAAAATAGCACTAGCATTATTGTTACTGCTGAGATTTTAGAAACATTTTCATTCATAATTAGGAAAAGGTCAAAGATGTCATTGTTTTCTTTTCGACATTGAATTCATGGTCTCATCCAGTGCATTAAGATGAGAAAAAGAAATTAAAGTTATAAGAATTGGAAAGAAAGAAATAAATGTCATTTATAAAAGTTATGATTGTCTACATGGGAAATCCATAATGACTTTCAAATAAAATATGACGTTTCAGTAAGGTTTCTAGATATCATTATGCAAAAAATTACATTTTAAACAGCAGAGACAGAAAATATCATTGTACAAAAGGTATAATTTATTACTGCCAAAACTAGTCATCCTAAAATAAATGCCATGAAGAATGTGCAGGACCATTGTGCAGATACTTATGCAACTTAGAGATAGTAAAAAGATCTGAATTAAGAAATATACTGTGTTCATGTATAGGAAGTTTCAATACCATAAAGGTGACAGTTTTCATTTAAATAGATTTATAAATTCAAAGTGGTTCTGACAAAAATCCCACCAAAGTTTTTCCTGAGGAATTGTACAAGCTATTTCTAAAATATGTGTGCAAAAGCAAAGTCCAAGAATGTCCAAAACTCTCTCAGATAATAAGTTAAAGGAAATTGCCTTACCAGGTGAAGATTTACTCTGAAACATCAGTGATGATGGCATTGTAGCATCAGTGAAGAGAATAATGGAGCAGATTAGAGGGGTCAGAAATAGGTTCATGCAGATGTGGAAAAGACAGTTGCCAGTGTGGCAGGGCAGATCAGTGAAGGAAAAGATGGACTGTTTACAGATGTGCTCGGACACTTGGCTATTCATGTGGAAAAATGTGAAATTGGAGCCATATCTCACAAATCAAAAAGTAATTTCAGTTGGATTAAAATTTTAAATTTGAGAAGTATGTAAAAATGTCAAAGAAGATATTAGAGAATGTCTTTCTGATTTGGGGGGTAGCAAAACTTTTTTTTAAGACAAAATATACACATACATACAATATAAAACAAAGATTGATACATATTTGGGTAACAAGAAACTCCTATTAATAAAAATGGTATAATAAAGTAAAAAAGACACCCATAAACTGGAAGATCTATGTACTATGCATAATACAAGGAATTATGTCCTGAACCTATTAAAGATCTATAAATTAATAGGTTTTAACATGTACAAGAATGTTTACTGCAGTATTGTCTATAGTAGCCAAAAATCTAGAAGCAGCCCAAATGTCTTCAGTAGAAAATGGATAAATTTGGTACATTACTACTGAATGATAGTTCAAATGATTAAACCATAAACAGCAAAGGACAAATCTCAGAAACAATGTCAAGTGCAATTTACAGAAGACTTTGTAGTATACCAATTACAAAGTCTCAAAAGCATAAATCATAAAGACTGTATTGGTAAAGATACCTACATATGAAATATGATTATAGTAAAAAGAAATGGATGGTAAATAATGAAGGTAGTGGCTATCTCAGGAGGTTAGAGAGTAGCATGTAACCCAGATGAGCTACAAGAGGCTGCAGTGATATTGGTTTTCTACTTAATCTGAGTCACTGCTCTTTGAATGATCTCAGATGTTAAAATGTGAGGATATGTGCATCTTAGAATTCTTGACATATTGCATTTCATAATAACATTTTTAAAGCTTAAATGTGTCCACGTACACACGTGTGTGTGTATATATATATATATATATATATATATATATATATATACACACACACACTACTTTCTCAGACATTTCTCATATTTAAAATATTTTTAACAACTCCTCACCTTCCTCTTTCAGTTTGTCACTATTCCTCTTGCATAAACTCTTGGGACCAGAACTGAACACAACACATTTCCAGAATGGATTCTGTCATAGATTCCTGACATAAGTGAACGAAGACTCCTACTCTATTCTGCTTGACTCAAGGATCATATAAAAGTGATTTTTGCCCTACTATTGTTAGAGTTGTTGCAGAGCATGATTTCTAGATGGTTGGTCTGTAGACAGGAGAAAGGATGGGAAATGAGCTCACTAAAGAACACGTGCTCCTTAAGCGGTATAAAGGAAGGACAGCAGTTGCCAAGCAACCATCCTGTGTCCTTGGCCTTGAAATGCTGACTGCATGTGGCTCATAGGCCTCAGGTCTTTCTCGGTGTGACCGTGTTGTAGCCCTCTCTGCCTCCTTTCAGCATCTGCCTCCTTTTCCTTTCACACACAAAGTATAAGATTCTGCATGAGTTCCTTAATTTTGCTTTCTTTACTGACATCTCTGCATCTAGTTGCCCGCATTGACATGAGTTGACTCACAGAAGTAATCCTTGTCTTTATGGAGTTTCATGGGTTAAACGTGTAAAACAACCTTCTAGAAAGATCTTCTAATATTTGTATTTTAAATCTCTGTGTGTCTGTGTGTATTATCCATGTCTTTTCTAGAAAGGTTTGGGGCAGCTGGAGTGTCACGTATTCCATTCTCAGTTGATAAAACTGGAAATGAAATTAATTCCCTCTTCCATGATGTATTCCAGAACAAAAGTGAGATTTTCAGCAAGAAAAAATATAATGTAAAACTATGGTACTCCAGCTGCATGGTAAAGAGGATTGAATTTGGGGGATACAGGAATATAGAATTGTTTACCAGTGTATGCCTTCATAAATGCGAGTGAATTTCAAAATCTCCTGTGTCAGAAAATCTTGTTAAGTATTAAGTCACTGTTTCTCAAGAATGGCCTGTACCAGCATTGCCTGGAGTGTTGGATTAAAATGAAGATTCCCTACTCACTGTGAAGCTCAAAGCTCATTGAATAAGGTCTTGGAATTTGCATTCCTAATTAGCTTTCCAGGCAATTTTTGAGACACACCCCTTTAAGTTATTTTAAATGCCCCTAATCCTGAAGAGTCAGCATTGTTACTAGCCTGAGCAGTCTCTCTAAACCGAGCATTTAAGATGCAATTAGCAGAGATAAGCCTTCACAGCATTTAGGGAAATATTTTACCAAGAGTGACCTAATACAATTATAGTAACCACACAGTCTCCAATTCTAAAAATTTGCCCTGTTTATCCCCAAATCTATTACTTCTTAGATCATGAGCCCAGTCATTTTCTTCATTGTGTATTCAAGCTGTCTGGTAGCCGCTGACCTGGTACCCCTGTCCTTGAAGCCAGGTTCTAAGCCAACATTAGCCAGAATTCGGTGCAAAAGCTCAGATGCACCATTTCTACCCGTTTGATTCTGATGTGTTTTCACTTGGTTTCATCATCTTAGTTCTTAACTCTTTGGGCTTCCAGTTTGGGAGCCCATTCCTATTCCTCTTGACAGTTAGACCTAACATCTCTTATTATTCTAGACAGTCTGGTCCCCTCGAATCACCCATCACCTTGGGGTCCCTGGCATCACCCATTGTCAGGAGAGAAATCTGATTCTACCTTGTGCATGTGGAAGTCAACCCCAGTATAGCCAGCCATGGTGAGCCCTGCCCTGGGCTGGAGGCCCAACTTGGTCCTGCTACACGAGATCCCTTCCCAGTGGCTCACATTTGATCCAGAGCAGTTGACTGCAAGTGTTCAGTCTCTTTTGACACCATCTGAATGGCTGTAATGTGAGGCAGGGCAGCTGTGTCTGAACTCCAGTGTGGATGGTTACTTTGTCAAGTGCTGCCTACTGGGAGGAGAGCTTCCCAGTCTACAGAAGACTGTATATCCCAGTGGTAGAGTGGAAACCCATCTAGCCCTATATTGTATCCACACTGAATTCCAGTCCCCTGCCAAGGTGTGTGTGTCTACTGATGAACTTGTTTAACTCACATCCACCATGGCAACCAGGGAATCAGAAATATAGCTGGAGACTCAACAGATTAATTTTTTTTGCGGGGGGGGGCGCTGAGTTGGGTCTTCGTTGCTGTCTGCGGGCTTTCTCTAGTTATGGCGAGCAGGGGCTACTCTTTGTTGCGGTGCACGGGCTTCTCATTGTGGTGGCTTCTCTTGTTGCGGAGCACGGGCTCTAGGCACACGGGCTTCAGTAGTTGCAGCACGCAGGCTCAGTAGTTGTGGCTCGTGGGCTCTAGAGTGCAGGCTCAGTAGTTGTGGCGCACGGTCTTAGTTGCTCTGCGGCATGTGGAATCTTCCCAGACCAGGGCTTGAACCCGTGTCCCCTGCATTGGCAGGCAGATTCTTAACCACTGCATCACCAGGGATGTCCCTCAACAGATTAATGTTAAAAATATTTACTGAGTACTGACCATGTACCAAGCATTATTCAAAGTATTGGTAATATACGAGTGAAAAAAACCAAGTCCCAGCTCTTGTGCAGTTTTTATTTTAGAGGAGGGAGACAAATGGAAAAACAAATAAATACAAAATACGTCAGGGATGATAAGTGCTAAGAAGAAAAATAAAACAGCCAAGGAACCATCTTAACTTGGTTGACTTCGAGATCAGCTTTAGATAGTGGCTTAAGTGTAGGTAGTTTGTCTTTGGTAGATCCCAAGGTACAGGACTGACTGAGAAGAGTAAAATGGTAAAGGAAGAAGAGCCCATCTTAGGGTGTGTTACCGATGCAGGCAACTGGGACTCAATCCCCATGGGGATCTTTGGAGGAACTTCATTGAACATGCATTAGAATTATCTGGCCAAATCACAGAAGATGGTTGTATTTATCCATAAGTCCTATTCCCATAGGTCAAGCGTTCCCCCATTTGGTTCCAGGTTTGAGCATGTGCCGGGGTGGCTGGGCGGGGGGGTGGTGTCCCACAGGCAGGGTCAGGAGAGAAGCCCAGGGGCAGAAAGCAGGAGCTCTGCAGCACAGTTGGGCAGGGGCTGCCTGGCTACACGTGCATGAAGCTAGTGGCCCCAGTGATGACTGGAGAAAAAGGCCGGTTGACAGGATATAAAATGAGGCAAAAATAGGGATGACTTGAGGCAGTTTTATATTAGCCGGTCAGGGAAGGCAATAGACCACCTGTGCTGCATGCCCACCGTCGGCTCCAGTGCGTGTGACACCAGTGGGGTGGCCATAATGGGAGACAGGTCAGATGTGTCTGAACTGTGGTGTGGGTGGTTACTTTGCTGCCATTCGGGAAAAAGTGGACCAGAAAAGCAGTTATGGTAACTTAACTCACACCGTAAGAAAGCTATAGAACAGTGGTTTTCAAACTAGGCTTCTGTGAAGCACCTTTGGGGGCTGCTGAGCGGTGGTGGAAGAAATAGTGGGTGGGAATCTGGGTTGCTTCATCGACTTCAACCAGAAGAACTCTGCTCTCATCTATTTTACATATTGAGCTTCACTGTAATAATTCTAGAGCTAAAGGACATTTGCAAGTCAAAAGATCACATCAGGAAATTCCACTAGGAGAACCAGGGAGGTACCAAACCTGGGCTGAGTTGCCCGTCTCACCTCTGGCCATTGAGCTAGACTCATACTCAGTGAACCATTAAAGGAAGCCACAAATATCAGCCCGTATTCAAGGTAACTCTGCTCCCTCCCTAACCCCATTTGATCTCAGCCTGCTTTTACTAAGCTTCATTCTCTGGCTTATTCTTTCATTTATTCATTCATTCACACAACAGATATTTCTTGAGCATCTGTTCTGTGTCAATGTTGTGCTAGACTCTTGAGATATAAATAAGATACAGCTTTTTCGTTCAGAAACCCAAGTCTAATGAGGGAAAAGGGCAGATAGACACTTACTATCAATGCTAAACAAAGAATAAACAGTCCCATGAGAATGTGGAGAAAAGCCTTCCAGTCTAACCTGTGTGACTAAGGGATGGAGTCTCAGAGGAAGTCAGATGTGAAATGAGTCCTGGAGGATGTGCAGGAGTTGGTCACGCTCTAAGCCCTTCTCTCTAAAAAAGTCCCATCTTGGGTCTTGGCTTTCCTCTTTGAAATTTGGCTTAGCTGGAATTTCTGGGACCTGTTTGACATTATTCTAGAATATAAGCTGTGACATTGATCAGATCATTCTTCTGTAAGCAGTAGCTTCCCCATTCATCCCTGGTTTGGAAAAAAGGTAAACCTTGGAAAAACATGTCATCTTGCAATGACGGCAGAGTGGAGTAAATAATATTCATTGAGCAAACACATTCTGAATGCCTACAATGTGCGAAGCACTGTGGCTGCTACTGGAAACAGAAGTGAATGTTGTCTTAGTCTGTTCAGGCCACTATAACAAAATACCACAAGCTGGGCAGCTTATAAATGATAGAAATTTATCTCTCACTTCCAGAGGCTGGACAGTCCAAGATAAGGGCACCAGCATGGTCACATTCTGGTGTCAGCCCTCTTGCTGGTTCATAGCCAATGCCTTCTTGATATGTAGAGGTGGGCTAGGGAACTCTCCGGGGGTCTCTTTTATAAAAGCATTAATCCTATTCACGAGGGCTCCATTCTCATGACCTAAGAACCTCCCAGCGGCCCCACCTCCTAATACATCACATTGAACATTAAGATTTCAACATATGAATACTGGGGGGACACAAACATTCAGACCAAAGGAAATACTTATTCCATGTCCTCAAATAGTCTACAGTTTAAGAAGGAGAGAAATAAAAGATACAATTGCAGTGCAGCAGGTAAGTGCTATGATGGTTGTAAGCAGAGTGCTAAAGGATCCTGGGGAGATACACATGGTCCAGGTCCTAAAAAGCAAAGAGGAGTCAGCATGGTAAGGTGAAAGTGGGACAGATGGTTCTAGAGAGCCTGACTCTTGGTGTAGAGCAGGGCATAACCACTATTACTGGAACATAAAGTGTGGGCTGGAGTGAAGTAATAGGCTAAACTGGAGAGATTAAGTAAGGGTCATATTATAATCATGTTCTGTGTTATAAGCTAGACTTTATATTAAAGACCCTAGGGAGCCGTTGATGGTTTTTAGAGAGATCCTTCTGGTTCGAGTTTGGAGTGTACACTGGAGTGGCTTGGGTATAGGGAGTTTTTTCCCTAAATTATGACAGTAATCCAGAAGGGAATTAATGATGGTCTGGACTACAGGGTGCAGACGACTTGTTTAAGTTACCTATAGGTGTATAAAAATCTACTCCAAAACTCACTGGCTTAAAAAAAGAACAGTTTATTTTTTTGTGATTCTGTGGTTTGAGTGAGTGGTTCTTTTGCATGATGCAGTGTCCACTGTGGCTTGGGAATGGCTGGAAGGTCTAGATGACCTCACTCATGTGAGTGGCAGTTGGTGTGGGCCACAGATTGGGACCTCAGCTGGGCTTTCAACCAGCGGTCTCAGTTTTCCACGTATTTGCCTCCGTGCGTCTTCTTGAGCTGCTTTCCTTACAGCATGGTGGCTGGGTTTCAAAAAGCAGTGTATCTAGAGTATAAGCCTCAAGTGCCAGAGCTTATCATATCTCCATGTTCTTCACACTTGCTAATGCCCTATTGGCCAAAACTAGATACATAGTTAAGCCCATTTCGGGGCTACATGGGGTGTGAATACCAGGAGGCATGGTTCTTTGGGAGCCACCAAATTAACCTTCTACCACAGGGATGGAGAGAAGTAGAAAGTGCCTCTTCTACTGCCCACCCAATCCATGGCTGCTGGACCAGTCTGCTCCTCAGAATTTGCTCTGCTGGCATTTGCCTCTTTCCTCATATGGGAGCAGGAAGTGGATGGGGAAGGGGTAGTGGGCTTATACTGCCTAAAAGACTTGCATGCCACCACTAAAATAATATTTAAGTGGAAGAACTCTATCCCCTTTTTTCCTCAAAGTATTTGGCTTGAATTTATCATTGAGTAATTTTACAAGAAATAAATGCGACCATTTAGCAATTAGTAACATTTTTTAAAGGATGCTCTTGCTTAAAAATTGATAGATATTCCACTTCATGGCTTCAAATCCCCCAGGCACAATTAGTATGTAATCTAAAATATGAAAGTGAAGTCAGGCTGGGAAAAGGAAAACAGGAAAGAATATAGCTCTAGAAGGAGCTGTGTAATTTCCAAATGTGTTTGCATACGGCTCCTTTACTGTGATGAAATGACTTTTATGGTTGTGGTAATTGGGCCTTACAATTACTTGGATATGTGATTTTCTTGGAGTGATCGGATGCTTTGAGAAAATGTTAGTTTCTGTATGTTGCAAGAATACTTTAAAAATAATCTCCCTTTATACTCAAAGATGCGGCACAAAATTAATCTTTTCATTCCTAGCATATGTCTCCAGTTTCCTCATAAGAGAATAATAATAGTAACCTTTTCATAGGTTTGTTGTGAGGATGAAATAATATATGTAAAAGTGCCTGAAACAGTGCCTGGCACTCAAAAGTGCTCAGTCAGTGTGAGCTATGATTCTTACATGCTCTAGGAGTATTTTGCAGATAGAGGTGTTATTCTTTCCCACAGTTACATACACCTTAAGAAGAGCTCTCCATGAGTCCAGTGGTTAAACCAAAGCAGGGATTGTGGGTTTGAGCCCACTCAGCTCACGTGACTCGAGGAGCCCCTTGGCTACTCGCATATAAAAGGAGCAAATTGAGCCCAGTGTTCTCACAGGTCCCTTGACCCGCTAAGCCATCTCTCTGGAGTGACCGGCAGCCCTGACTCATCTGTTCCTCCTCTCTGTCGTCTGTGACAGAAGTCCTCCTTTCCCCTTCTTCTTAATATTCCATTTTATTTAAACCACAGCTTTCTTTTCGGAGGTCTTAATCACCTTTGAGGACAGAGCCTTTTGCCTGTTGCATAGCCCTGGAGGTGTAATGCGACAGTGAGAGCCTTCTCTTTCTTTCAGGTACCATATTCTTCCACCTTCGTTTGATTTCCCTTTAGTCCCTCTAAATTTATTCCATCCTCTTTTCCTTGTTGGGTACTCCTTCCTGTCCAAGGAGACTGGATTGCCTTCCTCAAGCTTAGCAGAGTCATTCTTAGTATCTTTTTACTTTCTCTGAGAGCAAGTGCTCCTGTTCTCCATGGCACATGCAACTGATGAGCACCACTAATCCCTACTTAACCCTGGTTTTCCTAGTGTAACAACCTGTGAACCTCCTGTGGAGGGCTAGCAGTTGGACAAGATATCACCGCACTCTGATGCTCACACACAGAGCACGCAGGAGACTCAACGTAGAATATCCCCCTCAAGAAAGTTTCCCACCTCTCAGAGGCACTAAGCAAACCATACCTTGTTCACATGCATCTATGCCTGGTCACAGGACTTGGAAGTAGCACAGCCTCTCAATCTAGAGGTCAATTCTACTCAACACCAGTAATTTTAGTTGGTCCCATTTCAGGGCCTGATTAGTAACATGCACAAGAAGAGAAATGTGCATTTCTGAATACACAGCAGGGTGCAATGACTCCACATTGCATAGACAAACATTCTCTGATATCTGACTTACCAGCAATGGTAGAGAGTGCCACCCTTGCCACTAGTGAAGCGTTTAAATCAAGCAGGTGTCGTGAGAGACTGGCGAATGAAAGCTGACCTAATTTCCCAATATGAAATCCTCAGTTTAACTTGCCTAAGATTGTTATTTTTCCCCTTTGGATTGAAAATTAGGGATTTTATTTCAGTACCTAGATGCATCACTTTTTCATCATGTGATACAGAATTATTGAAGTATAGTTGAAACATATTTGATTACAGTGTTGTGTTAGTTTCAGGTGTACAGCAAAGTGATTTTCTGATCTTCTTTCCCAAGATATCCTACTTTCTACCTTTGGCAATATAAAGATGATAATCAGAGCACCCATCTCCTAAGATTCCAAGGCAGTTACCAGGCTGTCCAACAGACATTTAGCAAACATGGTTGTTTTCATTGAAGACTCATGACTGAGTCTGTTTTTAAATATGCATAGTAACTGAACAATAGTCAAAGTCTATTTTCCTTGGCTTCTTTGTTATTAATCTTTGTCCTTGCTAACACTCGTATTATTTTCTCCATTTGCATTCGGAACGTGCCCTTGAATGAGCCACAAAGCTGTCCTGAGCTCCTCACCCTGAGGGAACTATTACCTTGTGTTTCTCTTTACCATCTGTTTCTTTTCTGCAAAGCTTTTTTTTTTTAACATCTTTATTGGAGTATAATTGCTTTACAATGGTGTGTTAGTTTCTGCTTTATAACAAAGTGAATCAGTTATACATATACATATGTTCCCATATCTCTTCCCTCTTGCATCTCCCTCCCTCCCACCCTCCTTACCATATGCTAACATATATATGGAATTTAAGAAAAAAAAAATATCATGAAGAACCTAGGGGTAAGACAGGAATAAAGGCACAGACCTACTAGAGAATGGACTTGAGGATATGGGGAGGGGGAAGGGTAAGCTGTGACAAAGCGAGAGTGGCATGGACTTATATACACTACCAAACGTAAAATAGATAGCTAGTGGGAAGCAGCTGCATAGCACAGGGAGATCAGTTCCGTGCTTTCTGCAAAGCTTTTTGAAGCTCAGCCTCTTGGAACAAGAGAATAACAAAGATGAAATTTATTGCCATTGATCACTTTTAGATAAAGCTGAATGTCTTCCAGCTACTCTGAATTGATTTTCTTTTCCCCCTTGAGAAAGTAACAGAAAGGAGTTAGCAACCATGCAGGGGACTGAATCAATACAAAAGTGAGGAGAATTTCGTGGAGGTAATCATGTGTAGAAATGCAGGGAGCTCGCAGGACTAGTTAATAGAGGTAGGTTGCTTATTCATCATTATTATCAACTCACTAGGCAGACCATAGAACCTCAGATTTTCTACCTTAATATATGCCCCTGTTCCACTGTGCAAGGAATTCACAGTAATTTGTTGCATCCTTTCCATGATTCATACCCGGTTAAGGCCTCTCACCACGAAGTTCAGGAGTGCCCATTGTATGTGTAGCTCATAATGTTAGGAGTAATGAGCTCCGAAGTCAGGTAAGAGGATAGTAATTGTAATGATAGTAATAAAATATTGTTACTTGAATATCGTTACTTATTTCCACTGAGAGCGAAAGATATGTAATGGTTACACTCCCTTTCCTCTTTGACCCCTCAAAGACAATGGTTACTGTGTCTTCCTTAAGGTATCTTTAAATTAAAAAAAATTTGATGAACTATATATATAACAAAGAATTCGCCATTTTAACCATTTTTAAGTGTACAATTCAGTGGCATTCATTGCATTCAGTGTTGTGACACCATCACCACTGTCTATTTTCAAAACTTTTTCATTAGCCCAAAAAGAAACTCTGTACCCACTAAGCAACAACTCCTCATCACCCCACGCCCAGCACCTGGTGCCCTCTAATCTTTTTCGGCTTCACCTTCACTTTATTTTTTTTCCTTCCAGTTTTATTGAGGTATAATTGACATATAGCACTGTATAAGTTTAAGGTGGACAACATAGTGATTTGACTTACATACATCATGAAATATTTACCACAAAGGTTTAGTGAACATCCATCATCTCATATAGACACATTAAAGAAATAGAAAAATACATACTTTTTCCTTGTGACGGGAACTCTTAGGATTTCCTGTCTTAACAATTTTCATATGCAACATACAGCAGTGTTAACTATCTTATCATGTGGTATTACGTTACATCACTAGTACTTATTTATCTTTTAACTGGAAGTTTGTACCTTTTGATCACCTTCATCCAGTTTCCCCTCCCCGGACCCCCCACCTCTGGTAGCCACAAATCTGATCTCTTTTTCTATGAGTTTGTTTTTGAAGTGTAATTGATGTACACTATGTTAGTTCCTAGTACACAGCTTAATGATTCGATATTTTTATACGTTTCAGAATTATCACCATGATAAGTCTAGGTGTCATCTGTCACCACACAAAGATATTGCATAATTATTGCTGTATCACACACTGAACATTTCTTACCTGTGGCTGATTTATTAATATTTTATAACTGAAAGTTTGTACCTCAGAATCTCCCTCACCTATTTCTCTCCTTCCCCCAGCCCTCTCCCCTCTGGCAACCACCTGTTTTTTCTGTGTATCTATGACTTTGTTTCTGTTTAGTTGTGTTTGTTCATTTGTTTTGTTTTCAGATTCCACATATAGGTGAAATCATACAGTATTTGTTTTTCTCTGTCTGATTTACATGTTGTTGTAAACAGCAAGATTTCATTTTTTATGGCTGAGTAATATTCCATTGTGCGTGTGTGTGTGTGTGTGTGTGTGTGTGTGTGTGTGTGTGGTGTGTATACACATATATGTATAACCACATATTCTTTATCCATTCATTTATAGATGGGCACTTAGATTGCTTTCATATCTTGGCTATTGTAACTAATGCTGCAGTGAACATAGGTGTGCATATATCCTTTTGAATTAGTGTTTTTATTTTCTTCATATAAATACCCAGAAATGGAATCGCTGGATTGTATGGTAGTTCTATTTTTAATATTTTGAGCAATCTGGTACTGTTTTCCATAGGGGCTGCGCCAGTTCACATTCCCACCAACAGTGTACAAGGGTGCCCTTTTCTCCACATCCTTGTCAACGCTTATTATTTGTTGTCTTTTTATTTTATAGCCATTCTGACAGGTGTGAGGTGATACCTCATTGTGGTTTTAATTTGCATTTCCCTTATGATTAGTGATACTGAGCATCTTCTCATGTGTCTGTTGGTCATCTGTTTGTCTTCCTTGGAAAAATATCTATTCAGGTCCTCTGCCCATTTTTTAATTGGGTAGTTCGTTTTCTTGATGATTAGTTGTATGAGTTATTTGTATATTTTAGATATTAACCCCTTGTTTAGATATATTTTTTGCAAATATGTTCTCCCATTCAGCATGTGGCCTTTCTGTTTTGTTGATAGTTTCCTTTGCTGTGCAAAAGGGTTTTAATTTGATGTAGTCCCGTTTGTTTATTTATGCTTTTGCTTCCCTTGCCTGAGGAGACATATCCAAAAATATATTGCTAAGACTGATGTCAAAGACTGTACTGCCTATGTTTTCTTCTGGAAGTTTTATAGTTCAGGTGTTACATTGATTTCTTTAATCCATTTTGAGTTTATTTTTGTATATGGTGTGAGAAAGTAGTCCAATCTAATTCTTTTGCCAGAAGCTGTCCAGTTTTCCCAACATCATTTATTGAAGAGGCTGTCTTTCCCTTTGTGTATTTTTGTCACTTTAGTCACAGATTAATTGCCCGTATAAGTGTGGGTTTATTTTTGGGCTCTCAATTCTGTTCCACTGATCAGTGTGTCTGTTTTTGTGCCAGTACCATACTGTTTTGGTGACTGTAGCTTCATAGTATAGTTTGAAATTAGGGCGCATGATACATCCTGTTTTGCTCTTCTTTCTTAAGATTTTTGTGGCTATTTGCGGTCCTTTGTGTTTCCATACAAATTTTAGAATTATTTGTTCTAGTTCTGTGAAAAATGCCATTGGTATTTTGATAGGGATTGCATTGAATCTGTAGATTGCCTTGGGTAGTATGGTCATTTTAACACTATTAATTCTTCTGATCCATGATCACTATATAGCTTTCTATCTGTTTGAGTCATCTTTTTCTTTCATCAGTGTCTTGTAGTTTTCCAAGTACAGGTCTTTTACCTCCTTAGTTAGATTTATTCCCAGATATTTAATTTTTTTATGTGATTGTGAATGGGATTGTTTTCCTAATTTCTCTTTCTGATAGTTTGTTGTAAGTGTATAGAAACACAACAGATATATGTATATAATTTTCTATCCTGCAACTTTACTGAATTCATTGAGATCTAGTCGTTTTTTGGTGGCATCTTTAGGATTTTCTGTTGTATTGATAGTATCATGTCATCTGCAAACCCTGACAGTTTTACTTCTTCCTTTCCAATTTGGATTCCTTTTGTTTCTTTTCTTGTCTGATTGCTCTGGCTAGGACTTCCAATACTGTGTTGAATAAAAACCCTCCCTCACAGTCCTCTGAAGGAACCAACCCTGCTGACACTTTGATTTCAGTCTTTTAGCCTCCAGAACTGTGAAACAATACATTTCTGTTTGTTTAAGTGACTAAATTTGTAGTACTTTGTTGTTATAGCAGCCCTAGCAAATGGAGACAGTTCCTAAATTTGGATTTATTCATATTTTCAATCAGGATATGGAAAAGGTGGGCTAATTATCTTGTAATATCTGATTTATTGGGCTAGATCTGCTTTGTAGTTTTCAAATTAAAAACTCATAGGAGATTTTCTTTTCACATATCTTTGTATTTTGAAACCATCTGAATGTGACCAGAAACAACATCTCCTTCCATGAAGCTTCTGGTATTCATCTATTAGAGAGGTTTTTGAGAATACACTATTTCTTTGGTTAGTATTTAAAATAGGCTTGGATAGTGAAAAAAATGCACTTCTACGTGAAAGGAAATTTGACAGGAGTGGCAGAATCACTGTAAGGCAGGAAGGCTGCTTTTAGACTGAATGGGAGGCTGTCTCCTTGGTGGGTAGCCCTTTGGCTCAGCTGAGCCTCTTGGAGCTACTACCTCTTTCAACATTTGGCTTTGCTGTTTTTATTCCTAGAGCCCAACTGCAGTAGTCAATGCCTATCTGTATGGTTCTGTCAGAAGGAATTTCTTGTTCTTCAGAACAAGATACAGATATGCCATGAAAACTATGTGAATGAATATAATGTCTCTATTTGAACTTTCAACCCACGTTCATGTTGATCCCAGATTCCCTTGGTCCTGGAGTTCTCTGAGGTTGTGGGACCACTTACCTGTGACCAGCACACTGGTGACCAAGCCAGTGGCTACATATAACTACAAATAGTATATGAACCAGAAAGAATTTGATAATATTTCCCTTGAGGTGGAGCAAATTGTCTCCCCCTTAGCAGGATCAGTCCCCACGTCAGGTCAGAGTTGAAGCTCAGGAATTACAGACCTTGAAGTAGTTGAGTTATGTGAGCAGATTCAGAAGCAAGCATACATGAGTCAGAAAGACGTGCTAAGCAGGACCAGACAGATATTTTACGTTGTCTGTCTGCTTCTCAAAGTTGTTCTTACCCCGCATATTCCATGAGCAAAGTTGGAATGGAAGAATCCTGCTGCTGAGAGCAAGTGGAAGCAGCATGTGTAGTAAAAGAAACTAGGATTGGGGTCAGGTGAGACCTGGGTCCAAGTCCTGGCTCATCTGCTTCTAGTTGTGTAGCCTTAAGATTGATTAACCAATATGACCTTCACATCCTGCATCTGCAGCATGTGAATAATAATGTATCATAGCTACCTCAGAGGGCTTTTGTTAAATGTGATATTTGGAAACCTATGTGCCTGACACATACCAGCAGTTGAACAAGAAATAAAAATGTGAACATGCCTCTGATTGGCTTGGGAATCACAGTGTGAAGTACAGCCATACCCAGTCTTTGTTGGCAGACCATAGGATACATGTGAGCAGAGAAGCTCTTGATGGGAGATTACGTGAGAAAGTTACATGAAAGAAATCCCTGAACTAATAGTGTCGCCTGGCCTAACCTTGGGCTTGGATCATAGTTGGAACCAGATTGGGTCTCCACAGGGAATCCCAGATCGGAGAATCTCCTGCCCACCTTTTCTGTTCCTGAGCCACTTTTCCACCTGTTCTGAGGGTCCCAGAATAGGGATACAGTCAGAGGATCAGTTTCTGGGCCCCCAAAGGCCCCAGCTGTTTCATGGGGGCACAGAACCAATATATGTTGTCAGACTCTTAGTTTTCATTCCACGTACCCTTCTTTTGCCTGAATGCCCCTGAGAGCCAGTGAAGGAGGTTAAGATCATCACCCTGCCATCAGTATCACATACACCAACTTGGAGTCTCCTTGGGTTCAAGCCCTCTGTGTATGAAACTAAATTTGTTCCCTACTATACCAATGTCAAAATAAGAAAGCCAAACAGTTGTAGCATTTTAGAAGACAAGAATGCTTGAGTAGAATAAGTGTCTTTGAAAAGGCAACTGTTTTTCTTCATGAGTGTCATCTGGGGACAAAAAGTAACATCTGGCCTCTCCAACCAGAAAGGACAAGGTCTTATAAAAGCTTACAGTGATTTGTGTAAATTTCTAACACTTTTCCCTTACCAAGCCTAATGAAACTGAGATTCGACACCCTTCAAAACATGCCTAAGTTGGCTTCTCTGGCTTGGCAGAAATACAAAGTAGGAACAAAAATCCAAATCCATGCAGCACGTAAACTAAGAGTCAAAAATTCTGGGCAATTTCATGTGATCACTGGCACCGTTCCAAAGCAAGGCCTTAAAATAGGAGAAGGATGTAAGACTACCTCCTCCACATGGGCACACTTCCAGCGGCCTCTTGCAGGATTCAGGCTGGTGATTCAGTACCCTGTCTTAACACACACGTCATTGCCACAAGGAAGAGTGACCCAGCTTGAGCTAGACACATCAGAGCTTTGACAATAGAGAACTGTAGGCACCTTGAGAAGGTCACTGGTTGGAAATCCACTGTCTTAGTCAGCTTGGGCTGCTATAACAGACTGGCTGGCTTAGACAACAGACATTTCTCACAGTTCTGGAGACTGGTAATCCTAGATAAAGGTGCCAGAAGAGTTGATTTCTTGGTGAGGACTCTTTTCCTGGCTTACAGTCAGTTGCCTTCTTGCTATATTCACACATGGCAGAGAAAGGAAGCTCTGGTGCCTCTTCCTCTTATTATAAGGGCACTAATCCCATCATGGAGTCTTCACCCTTGTGACCTCATCTAAACCTGATTACCTTCTAAAGGCCCTGCCTCCAAATGCCATCACATTGGGGTTAGGGCTTCAACATATGAATTTTGGGGACACTCAAACATTAGTCCATGACACCCACCAACTCCAAATAACCTTGAGTGGCCAAATGATTTACTGTAGGAATCTTTCTTAAGCTTTCCTTTATGTATGTATGTATGTATGTATGGCTGCGTTGGGTCTTCATTGCTGGCGTGGGCTTTCTCTAGTTGTGGCGAGCAGGCGCTACTCTTTGTTGTGGTGCACGGGCTCCTCATTGCGGTGGCTTCTCGTGGAGCACGGGCTCTAGGTGCGTGGGCTTCAGTAGTTGTGGCTCGCAGGCTGTAGAGCGTGGGCTCAGTAGTTGTGGCGCACGGGCTTAGTAGCTCCGCGGCATGTGGGATCTTCCCAGACCAGGGCTTGAACCCATGTCCCCTGCATTGGCAGGCGGATTCTCAACCACCGTGCCAGTAGGGAAGCCCCAAGCTTTCCTTTTCTTGTGCTAAGAAATCCTGAATACAATCAGGAGAACAATCACTTGCTGCAAAATATAGTCTCCAAATTCTGATGAGCTGGTTGATGAATGGCCGCTGGGAGGAACGTCCTTGTCCAGGAACCAGGTGCCTTGTTCAATCTTTTGATTCGAGATTTAGATGAAGAACCAGAAAACAGGCTTATCAAAGGTGCAAATAATACAGGGCTTAACAAGAGGGAATGGATGCCAGAATTAGAGTTCCAGAAATCTCCATGGGCTGAAGCAGTGAGTCAGATCTTACCAGGTGAAATTTAATGGAACTAGCTTTGTAAGGCTGTGCACTTGCATTTGAAACATATCAAAACTACACAAGTTGAGATTAGGGAAGATGTGTCTTTAACAGCAACCTGGGTGGCAAAGACACACGTTTGTGTCAAAACAAGCTTTCATATGAATGCAAAATGTGGTGTCTCTGCTGGAAAAGGTAATATAGTAATAATAGAAGCATGTCATCTGGAGTGAAGGATAATAGGCTGCTCAGACCTGCCTGTGCCCCGTGTTGAGGTCCAGACCTCACACTTAAAGAAAGAACCGTACACACTAGACCATGTGCAGAGATAAGTATGCAGGATGGTGCAGAAACGCTGGGCTTTGCCACTCAGAGAGAGCTCAACAAACCAGGGGATGCGCAGCCTATAAAAAACATGACTTGCAGCCCCAGCTGCTGCCTTCAGATGTCGTGAGGGAAAATAGTAAAACTGATTTTATTTGGCATGACATATTAGGGAAAGATTAAGGAAACTAATGAGAGCTACTGGAGCATAGAGTTTAATCTAACTGAAAACTTTCCAAAGTCAGATATAAACTTAACACTTCTTGTACTTCTCACAGCCAGAGTTTGGACATCCTGACAACGGTTCACTTCAGAAATCTTTAAACTCAGTGTCCCATTGTATGTGTTAGGTTTAGGTTCTGCCAGGAGAAATAAGAAATCCCAAAGTAACAGTAACTTAAACCACATTGGACTTTATATCTTCCTCACATAAAAACCAAAAATTCCAGAGGTGGGAGACAAGGCAGGGTCTTCTGTCATGCTACTCACCCGTCTTCGGTGAGCTGCCTCAGGGGCCAGGATGGCCTCTTGTGTGGGGAAGGAGGTAAAAAGTGGTAGAGAGAAAGGGTTCACTTCATCCCTTTCCAGAAGTTCCACACAACCCTCTGCTTATACCTCGCTGGCCTGATTTAGCCCAAGTTGGAGTCTGAGAAATGTAGACTTTATGTTTGTGACGACGATATTACAGACTAAAAAGGGAATGCTTACTGAAGGGGGCGTGTGTGGATGTTCCAAGGTGGAGGAGCTTCTGCCGCCTCTCGTGAAGACCACAGCCTCCGTCTTTCCACCTCTTGTTCTATTACTCCTGCTGCAGCTGCTTTTCCACTTTGCCGCAGGTTGCAGATCTGGTCCCTCCATCTGCCTCTAGGCTATTGGCCCCATGTGCCCCCCTGTTTCTCCTACCAGCCAGGGCTCTCAGCTGCATCATCTGTCCTGTTTCCTTTCCCTTGAGCGTCCTCAACTCCCTCCACCACTGGCCTTCACTGCACTCACTGGCCCAGATTTAACCCTGGATCTAAAAATCTGCCTTTTACCCTTCCAGATAGGAATGGCCTAGCATTCCTGGATGTTATGACAAACAGTGGATACTGGTGCCGTGACAGTCCTTGAATTCAAGTGTCCAGTGGGCCTTTGGCTCTGCCCACCCATCCTCTCATTACATCACAGTTTTCTCTTTTGTCCATGCCCCTCCATGGCTGATCTAAGCCTTCATTATTTCTCTTAAGTATTGATCTCCTCATGCCCAGAAAATTATCTAATTTTCTAGCACTTCCCAAAAAAAAAAAGTGACCATCAGTCGTCACAGCTGACATCCATTGAGGTTTTGTTAACCTGAGATACTGTACTACTTGAAGTCTGTCATCTCATGTAAACCTTACAACTCAATATGGATTTATCATTTTTATCCCCAAATACAACCTTATGTTCCTAGGATAAACAGCGCTTGGTCACGATGTGTTATCCTTTTAATATATTCTTGAATTTGGTTTGCCAATATTTTGTTGACAATTTGTGCATCTATGTTCGTGAGGGATATTGCCAACTCAAAATTAATGGGAAAATTGTAAAATAGTCAATTATACTTATTTTGAAGGTTTTTGAAAAGCTGAAATATGGCCCTTTTTTGGCTAGTGAAATTATTTCTAGATCATTTGAAAAAAATTCATTTACTGAGTTTATTTTATAGCTTTCTGCAAAAAGTGTTTTGCCTTCAAGGTCCTCCACCAACACTATGGCAGAATCCCCAAAGCTAAAAGTGGTCTACTCCACCTTCCCCTTACTAGGACACTCCCACCTTACGAACTAGACATACCAAAATCGTCAGGGAGGTAGTCTGCTTCCAAGAATCCATGGGCTCAGTGATAATGGGTACTTGAGGCCTTTCAGCTTTTCATTTCAGTCCTCTTACTAACCATGAAATCCCATTTCGCAAAACACGAATACCTGTAGTAGAGAGATTTCTAGCATTTACTTCAAATCTAACTCTTAAATCTGAACTTCTTCATGAACAAAGCCATCCATCTATTTATGAACGAGGAGAAGATGAATCAAAATCATCTGCTAATTCAGAGCAATTTGGAAGTGTTTTTCAGTAGGTTTGATAATATCCAGATATCATCAAAAAGGTCACTAAAGCGTAAATATGTGTTTTTGTTCTTGGAGATCAAACACAAATTTTAAAATACATACATACGTACATGCAGTTTGCATTTCAGGGTACTAGAGTTCACTGTTAATTTGGAGGCTAAAAGAATAAATGAATGTAGCTTTTTAAATTCCCCATCATGTCAGATTTCAGCATATTGATTTTTAGTTGTTTGGACATATTTACAGATTTTTGACTGTGGAATTCAGCTCTAAGCATGTAGGCAGCTAAAATAATCAGATTGGCTGAGCTATGGTAAACTTCACAGCTAATACCCAGGATGACAGATTCAGAATTCATAAATTGGCCCTTTGGAGGGCATCAGCCAGTATGTTGAAATTGTACAAATTCAAATGTAAAATTCCTCTAAATATAAATATCAACAACATAAATGTAAACTGAGGGATGCAAGCCTTAACAGCAATTCATGTGAAAAAAAACTTGTTTTTACTTTTTATTGAAAATAATCTGAATATCCCACAGAGGAATAAAAAAAAAATCTGATACCTTATAAACAGAGTATTCCTATCAGGGAGATGGTAATCCTGGATTCCGTGTTTATTAGAGCAGATAAATAAGAACTGTAAAGCTGGAACAAATCCGGAGAATCACTTAGAAGAGGCCAGCTTTCAAAATCTTCTTCAGGATTAGCAGTGCATGTGAATGCTGTCATATTGAGTATTTTACCTTATTGTTCTGGGCAATGTGAATATATTTGTTGGTGACTGAGAATGCAACTCAGCAGCTGTATCTTCAATTTTTCCGTTTTCTTTTAACAGTATGCTTATTTTTCTGCTTGTGTTTCTGGAGTAGAATGAGCAAGGAGGACAGTGGAAGGTCTTAGACCAAGGGGCTAACAGGACAGCAGAGCACATAGGGTCTCAGGGGTAAGAGTAAGGACTTGGGAATTGATTCTGGTGTAATGGCATATTCGTTGGTATCAGAGAATGGAAAACTCTGGCTAACGGAAGGAGGAAAGGATCTAATTCAGTGAATTTGGTCCTTATAAAATCTTTGGAAAAGTTGGAGGAGTGGGTTCTCAGTGGACCTCTGGGAGTACCTTTCAGAAAAACTCCCCCACAAGGGCATGCCATGGAAGCTGCTCTTCTACCAGTATCAGGAAGGAAGGAAATCAGGCTCACATAGCATCCACTCTTCTCTGGAGCACACGGCTGGCAGTTGGATCAGGGATCAAGAAGCTGCTGCTTCTGCACCTGCCTCACTATATCTAGCAGACTGGTTCCTGGACACTGAGCTGCTGCTACAGAAAACAAAACAAAAACAAAGAACGCCCACACTGTTTACGACGGTGCTTGCCGCCAGCAGCAGTTAAGGCAGCTGCTAGTTAGCCTCATCTTAATCAGCAGAATCTGATGTGTGTCCAGAACACAGCCACAAGGTAGGTTTAGGCTCTGCGTACTGGAGAGGTTCAGAATTAATGCTGAGTATTGATCCACAGTATCAAGTACAGGTGGGAAGATTTCTAAGTGTTTAAGCAGAGGAACGAAGACATGATTTCACTTAACCTTTCCAAAGATCACTGTGGCACCTCTGGGAAAGGACCACGGGAGAGAGCAAGAGAGGATGAGGACAGGAAGTGAGGGGGACAGCCCAGTTGGAGGATATTGTAAATAGTAGGTGAGATGCAAGGGGATGGGCTTGGACCTGACAGGTAGAGGTACAGGTGAGGAGAGTGGGAAGATTGGAGTTTTTCTGAAGGTAAAGTCAAACATATCTGCTGATGGTGTGGATGTGGGGTATAAGAAAGAGAGAAGAATGAATCCAAATTTGTTGCCCTGAGCAACTAGAAACCATTTACT
Source organism: Orcinus orca (assembly GCF_937001465.1). Taxonomy (NCBI): domain Eukaryota; kingdom Metazoa; phylum Chordata; class Mammalia; order Artiodactyla; family Delphinidae; genus Orcinus; species Orcinus orca. The sequence goes on from NC_064576.1 coordinate 70,555,282, forward strand.
GAGATGGGGAAAACTGTGGGAGAATCACATTAGTCAGGAAAGTGGAAGCTATAAGTAGAGATGTCAGGTAGATTGGGGAGTCATCACATAGATGACATTTAAAGTCATGAGACCCGATGATTTAAAGCATGTTAGTGTATTAGAACAGAAGTTTGAGGGCTGAGCCCTAGGGCACTCCAGTGTTTAGATGGCAAGAAGGTGAAGAGGAAGCATGCAACAAAGGACAGTGAGAAGGGTCAGCCAGTAAAGTAGGAGGACTGAGACAGAGCATGTTCTAGAATCAAGAAGAAAAAACAAGTCTAGGAGGAGAGAGTTAGCACTTGTATCAGACACTGCTGGTGGGTTGTTTCCCATGAGGCAGGAGAATTGATCTCTGTATTTGACAACAGTGAGGTCATGCATTTTGGTGTGATGGTGAAAGCAACATCCTGATTGGAATAGGTTTAGGAGAGAAAGCAAGTATAGACAGCTCTTTCAAGAAAATTTACTGTGGAGGGGAGCAGAGAAATGATTTAGGAGCTTGAGGTAGATATTTGGCTTAAGGGATTTTTTTTAAAGTTGGTCAATAATAGAGCAGGTATGTATGTTTGCTTGTAGAAATGGTCCAATACTGAAGGAAAACTTTGACAACTAAGATGACACTTTGTTATAGATTTTGGATCCTGTTTTTTTCTGCTTGACATTATGAACATTTTCCTGTTATTTTAATTTTTGTAGATGGCTTTAATGGCTATATTACATTACCTGGAACAAATAATAATGATTATAGAAGCCTTCTCCTTATGTTACGTGTTTGGGCTAGTTACTCTTTTTGCTACTATAAATAATGCTAGGAGGAGCATCTGTCTATATTTGTCTCCCTGTCTTTGTCTATTTTTATCATTTCTGGCTGAGAGGTTTAAATATTTTAAAGTCTCATATATTGACACATTTGCTTTCCAAAACTCATCTTCCAAGTTTTCAGTTTGGAATTTAAACATTTTTCTTTCGAAGAAAATAGCAGCTTTTCTAGAGCCGACTTCTAGCTCCGTGTCATGCTGATGTATTGGCAAAATATTGGAGGCTCAGAAAAATGCCCTAAATGGTCCCACATCACTTCAACAAGATTGCTTAGAAGCAGTTGACAAAATTTCACTGCCAAGAAGTGTACTTTTTGCTTTATATATATTTTATGAAGTTCCCCAGTGGGAGAGCTGAGTTACACTGAAAAGAAAGCATCATCAGGTGAGGGATTTTATCTAGATCTTTCAGTTGTTATCTTATGGAACTGATGTTTTTTAACTTCCAACATAGAACTTTTCTGACAGTCCTACTTATTGCTTCAGAATGGCTTAATGTCTCACAAAAAGTCTAGACAACTTTTTCTAGTTCTTCCAAAATGAGAGGGGGTGTGAATAGGTGGTAAGTATATAATTGTCTGGAGATGGGGGACAAAGGAAAGAGTAAAAGAAATGATAACTATTAACAGTGAGTCACTAGAATCTTTTAATTTTCTGCAACTGAAAACAATTTCTTAATTTGTGCCGTAGAATTAAAGAGAAGGAAATATTTACTTTACAGCTGCACCACTTGTACACACCCCAAACACACACAGTCATACATAGTTTCACTTTTTTTGCAGTCATGTGTCCCTTTGGAATTGTCAGTAGTCAAAATCTTAAAATAACCACATTGGTGTTTACTGATTTTGATGTTCTGAAAATGGACATAACGTATAGAAAATTAGAACTATAAATTATTTGTACAGGCTAGTTGGTCTTAAAGATTAAGAGTTTTTTTGGTTTTGTCTGTGATAATGTAAGTTAATTACAGCATTTTACAGTCACTTTAGATTCTGTATAAAAGCTCTAAAGAAAATCATTCAATAACAATGTAAAGCTCTTGAAAAACAAAGTTCTTCTTTTCAGTATAGGTTCTCAAACTCTTATCTGCATTTCCAGGGTGTAAAAAAAGCCCTGAAAATTGAAGATCTTTTCGTAACTCATTTGGCTGCAAAACCTGATCTGATCTGAACTCATTTGGCTACAAGACAACCTTAGCTGACATGAGGCTATAGTTAGTCTTTATTCATCCCATTTTATGTAAATGTTCATACATTTCTATGCAGAATTATTATTGTATTTGATTACTGATACTGCCTTAGAACACATGAAAAATTCTGAATAAGGAAGCACCTATGACTCCAAGGATTTCGGGAGACAGATGATGAACCTGCATTACTTTTCATTTTAAGTTATAATATATTGTTCTCTAATGTCTCCTTCTCTGAAAATAATTAGTGAGATGTACAGACCTCCCTGATAATTGAGTTCTAAAATAGAGTCAAACTTTAAATTAGGATTAAGTAGCACCAGCACCATATTCCTGCTTTTCTGGCTCTGTTGAAATTTATTATGCCCAATCAAAATAGTAAAAGGGTTTTGATGATTAAGAAGTAAGTCTGGTTAAAGTGTCACATGTATTTTCATTCCTTTTTATTCTGAGGTCCCTCCCAGCACATACATACATATTTGATTGTATTTTTGATGTATAATTGATACTTTTATCAATTTATTGATAAGATGACATATACTTCTGTGGCCAAATTGTTTTTGATTGAGATTGTGGACAGAGGTGAATTGATATTAGTAGCAGTAGTATCAGCATCATATAACAGAATTCCCTATCTCCCGGGCAGCATGGGCACATGACTCAGAGTGGCCAATAGAATACTCTGTCTCCGTGGACACAGCTATTTCCCCTAGGGGTGTGGGTGGGCATCTGATCCAACAGGGATGATTCTGGGATTGGTTCAGACACTGGGGGTAAGGAGCAGGAGAGGGGAGGTCTCATTTTCTGAGACCATCACCTTCAGGGACTGCTGAGCAGCCATGAGCATCTTTTTACACAGTGAGAGAGTCTGGCCTCCACTTAGGTGAGGACAAGCGGAGGCGAGTAGAGCTGAGAAATGGAGAGAGAGCAGGAGGAGAAGGGAGGGCTAGGGAGTGTAAGAGAGAAAGACAAACTTGATGGCATCTTTTGAGCTTCTTCATCAAACCGTGCCTGAATTGACAGAATGCATTTCCCAGCCACGCGAGCAAACGCCATTTGGGTTTAAGCTATTTTGGATTGACCGGCCTATTTCATTCGGCAAAATGACTCAAGATTCATCTATGTTGGAACATAATAGAGGATTTTCTTCTTTTTTAAGGTGGAATAATATTCCACTGTGTGTATATATATACCATATTTTTAAACTCCATTCATGAATCAATGGACATTTAAGTTGTTCCCGCATCTCGGCTATCATGAATAGTGCTACAGTAAATGAGGGAATGCTAGTATCTCTTTGAGATTCTGATTTTAGTTCTTTTGGATAAACACCCAGAAGTGAGTTCGCAGGATCATATGGTAGTTTTAATTTTAATTTCTTGAGGAATATCCATATTGTTGCCCACAGCAACTGCACCATTTTTCATTCCCACCAACAGGGTACAGGGGTTCCCACATCCTCGCCGACACTTGTCTTTTATTTTTTCTTTTGATAATAATAATCCTAAGAAGTGTGAGGTTGTAATTCATTGTGGTTTTCATTTGCGTTTCCCTGATGATTAGTGATGTTTAGTGCCTTTTTTATTTTTTTGCTTAAACAACAGATATTTATTTCTCACAGTCCTGGAGGCTGGAAGTTCCAGAGCAAGGTGTCAGCAGGGCTGGTTCCTGCTGAGGCCTCTCTCCTTGCTGTGTAGATGTCCATCTTCTCCCTGTGTCCTCATATGATCATCCCTCTGTGTGTGTCTCTGTCCTAATCTCCTCTTCCTATAAGGGCACATTGGAGTACAGCCCACGCTACTGACTTCGTTTTACTTTAATCACTTCTTTAAAGACCGTGTCTCCAAACACAGTCCCATTCTGAAGTCCTTGGGGTCAGGACTCAACATGTGATTTTTTTTTTTCTTTACATCTTTATTGGAGTATAACTGCTTTACAATGTTGTGTTAGATTCTGTTGTATAACAAAGTGAATCAGCTATACATATACATATATCCCCATATCTCCCCACTCTTGCATTTCCCTCCCACCCCCCCATCCCACCCCTCTAGGTGGACACAAAGCACCAAGCTGATCTCCCTGTGCTGTGCAGCTGCTTCCAACTAGCTATCTATTTTACATTTGGTAGTGTATATATGTCAGTGCTACTCTCTCACTTCGTCCCAGCTTACCCTTCCCCCTCCCCATGTCTTCAAGTCTATTTTCTATGGTGGCATCTTTATTCCTGTCCTGCCGCTAGGTTCATCAGAACCTTTTTTTTTTTTTAGATTCCATATATATGTATTAGCATATGGTTTTTGTTTTTGACTTTCTGACTTACCTCACTCCATATGACAGACTCTAGGTCCATCCACCTCACTACAAATAACTCAATTTTGTTTCTTTTTATGACTGCATAATATTCCACTGTATATGTGTGCCACATCTTCTTTATCCATTCCTCTGTCAATGGACATTTAGTTTGCTTCCATATCCTGGCTATTGGAAACAGTGCTGCAGTGAACATTGTGGTACATGCCTCTTTTGGAATTACGGTTTTCTCAGGGTATATGCCCAGTAGTGGGATTGCTGGGTCATATGGTAGCTCTATTTTTAGTTTTTTAAGGAACCTCCATAGTGTTCTCCATAGTGGCTGTACCAATTGACATTCCCACCAACAGTGCAAGAGGGTTCCCTTTTCTCCACACCCTCTCCAACATTGTTTCTAGACTTTTTGATGATGGCCATTCTGACCAGTGTGAGGTGATACCTCATTGTGGTTTTGATTTGCATTTCTCTAATGATTAGTGATATTGAGCATCCTTTCATGTGTTTGTCGGCAATCTGTATATCTTCTTTGGAGAAATGTCTATTTAGGTCTTCTGCCCATTTTTGTATTGGGTTGTTTGTTTTTTTGATATTACGCTGCATGAGCTGCTGTATATTTTGGAGATTAATCCTTTGTCAGTTGCTTCATTTGCAAATATTTTCTCCCATTCTGAGGGTTGTCTTTTTTGTCTTGTTTATGGTTTCCTTTGCTGTGCAAAAGCTTTTAAGTTTCATTAGGTCCCATTTGCTTATTTTTGCTTTTATTTCCCTTTCTCTAGGAGGTGGGTCAAAAAGGATCTTGCTGTGATTTATGTCATAGAATGTTCTGCCTATGTTTTCCTCTAAGAGTTTGATAGTGTCTGGCTGTACGTTTAGGTTTTTAATCCATTTTGAGTTTATTTTTGTGTGTGGTGTTAGGGAGTGTTCTAATTTCATTCTTTTACATGTAACTGTCTGGTTTTCCCAGCACCACTTGTTGAAGAGGCTGTCTTTTCTCAATTATATATTCTTGCCTCCTTTATCAAAAATAAGATGACCAAAAAAAAAAAAAAATGTGACCATAGGTGCATGGGATTATCTCTGTGCTTTCTATCCTGTTCCATTGATCTATATTTCTGTTTTTGTGCCAGTACCATACTGTCTTGATTACTGTAGCTTTGTAGTATAGTCTGAAGTCCAGGAGCCTGATTTCTCCAGCTCTGTTTTTCTTTCTCGAGATTGCTTTGGTGATTTGAAGTCTTTTGTGTTTCCATATAAGTTGTGAAATTTTTTGTTCTAGTTCTGTGAAAAATGCCATTGGTAGTTTGAAAGGGATTGCATTGAAACTGTAGATTGCTTTGGGTAGTACAGTCATTTTCACAGTGTTGATTCTTCCAATCCAAGAACATGGTATATCTCTTCATCTAATTGTATCATCTTTAATTTCTTTCATCAGTGTCTTACAGTTTTCTGCATACAGGTGTTTTGTCTCCTTACGTTTATTCCTAGGTATTTTATTCTTTTTGTTGCAATGGTAAATGGGAGTGTTTCCTTAATTTCTCTTTCAGATTTTTCATCATTAGTGTATAGGAGTGCAAGAGATTTCTGTGCATTAATTTTGTATCCTGCTACTTTACCAGATTCATTGATTAGCTCTAGTGGTTTTCTGGTAGCATCTTTAGGATTCTCTATGTATAGTATCATGTCATCTGCAAACAGTGACAGATTTACTTCTTCTTTTCCGATTTGGATTCCTTTTATTTCTTTTTCTTCTCTGATTGCTGTGGCTAAAACTTCCAAAACTATGTTGAATAATAGTGGAGAGACTAGGCAACCTTGTCTTATTCCTGATCTTAGTGGAAATGGTTTCAGTTTTTTACCATCAAGAACAATGTTGGCTATGGGTTTGTCATATATGGTCTTTATTATATTGAGGTAGGTTCCCTCTATGCCTACTTTCTGGAGGGTTTTTATCATAAATGCGTGTTGAATTTTGTCAAAAGCTTTTTCTGCATTTATTGAGATTATCATATGGTTTTTCTCCTTCAGTTTGTTAATATGGTGTATCACATTGATTTGTGTATATTGAAGAATCCTTGCATTCCTGGGATAAACCCCACTTGATCATGGTGTATGATCCTTTTAATGTGCTGTTGGATTCTGTTTGCTAGTATTTTGTTGAGGATTTTTGCATGTATGTTCGTCAGTTATATTAGCCTGTAGTTTTCTTTCTTTGTGACAGAAATTGGTGTCACACACTACGTGGTGACGGCGGCCTTGTAGAATGATTTTGGGAGTGTTCCTCCCTCTGCTATGTTTTGGAAGAGTTTGAGAAGATAGGTGTTTAGCTCTTCTCTAAATGTTGGATAGAATTCCCCTGTGAAGCCATCTGATCCTGGGGTTTTGCTTTTTGGAAGATTTTTAATCACAGTTTCAATTTCAGTACTTTTGATTGGTCTGTTTATATTTTCTACTTCTTCCTCGTGCAGTCTTAGAAGGTTGTGCATTTCTAAGAATTTGTCCATTTCTTCCAGGTTGTCCATTTTATTGGCATAGAGCTGCTTGTAGTAATCTCTCATGATCGTTTGTATTACTGCAGTGTCAGTTGGTACTTCTCCTTTTTCATTTCTAATTCTGTTGATTTGAGTCTTCTCCCTTTTTTCTTGATGAGTCTGGCTAATGGTTTATCAATTTTATTTCTCTTCTCAGAGAACCAGCTTTTAGTTTTATTGATCTTTGCTATTGTTTCCTTCATTTCTTTTTTATTTATTTCTGATCTGATATGTGTGATTTCTTTCCTTCTGCTAACTTTGGGGTTTTTTGTTCTTCTTTCTCTAATTGCTTTAGGTGTAAGGTTAAGTTGTTTATTTGAGTTGTTTCTTGTTTCTTGAGGTAGGATTGTTTTGCTGTAAACTTCCCTCTTAGAACTGCTTTTGCTGCATCCCATAGGTTTGGGTCGTCGTATTTTCATTGTCATTTGTTTCTAGGTATTTTTTTATTTTATCTTTGATTTCTTCTGTGATCTCTTGGTTATTTAGTAGTGTATTGTTTAGCCTCCATGTGTTTGTATTTTTTACAGGTTTCTTCCTGTAACTGATACTTAGTCCCATGGTGTTGAGGTCGGAAAAGATACTTGATATGATTTCAATTTTCTTAAATTTACAAAGGCTTGATTTGTGACCCAAGATATGATCTATTCTGGAGAATGTTCCATGAGGACTTGAGAAGAAAGTGTGTTCTGTTGTTTTTCGATAGAATGTCCTATAAATATCAATTAAGTCCATCTTGTTAAATGTGTCATTTAAAGCTTGTGTTTCCTTATTTATTTTCATTTTGGATGATCTGTCTTCTGGTGAAAGTGTGGTGTTAAAGCCCCCTACTATTATTGTTACAGTCTATTTCCCCTTTTATGGCTGTTAGCATTTGCCTTATGTACTGAGGTGCTCCTGTGTTGGGTGCATAAAAATTTACAATTGTTATATTTTCTTCTTGGATTGATCCCTTGATCATTATGTAGTGTCCTTTTTGTCTCTTGCAACAGTCTTTGTTTTAATGTTTATTTTATGTGATATGAGAATTGCTACTCCAGGTTTCTTTTGTTTTCCATTTGCATGGAATATCGTTTGCCATCCCCTCACTTTCAGTCTGTATGTGTCCGAGGTCTGAAGTGGGTCTCTTGTAGACAGCATATATATGGGTCTTGTTTTTGTGTCCACTCAACCAGTCTGTGTCTTTTGGTTGGAGCATTTAATCCATTTACATTTAAGGTAATTAATATGTATGTTCCTGTTACCATTTTCTTAATTGTTTTGGGTTTGGTTTTGCAGGTCTTTTCCTTCTCTTGTGTTTCCCGCCTAGAGAAGTTCCTTTAGCATTTGTTGTAAAGCTGGTTTGGTGGTGCTGAATTCTCTTAACTTTTGCTTGTCTGTAAAGATTTTAATTTCTCTGTCAAATCTGAATGAGGTCCTTGCTGGGTAGAGTAATCTTGGTTGTAGGGTTTTCCCTTTTATCACTTTAAATATGTCCTGCCACCCTTTTGGCTTTCAGAGTTTCTGCTGAAAGATCAGATGTTAACCTTATGGGGATTCCCTTGTATGTTATTTGTTGCTTTTCCCTTGCTGCTTTTAATATTTTTTCTTTTCTTTTTAATTTTTTTAGTTCAATTAATATGTGTTTTGGCGTGTTTCTCCTTGGATTATGCTGTATGGGACTCTCTATGCTTCTTGGACTTGATTAACTATTTCCTTTCCCATATTAGGCAAGAGTTCAACTATAATCTCTTCAAATATTTTCTCAGTCCCTTTCTTTTTCTCTTCTTCTGGGACCCCTATAATTCGAATGTTGGTGCGTTTAATGTTGTCCCAGAGGTCTCTGAGACTGTCCTTATTTCTTTCATTCTTTTTTCTTTATTCTGCTTTACAGTAGTTATTTCCACTATTTTATCTTCCAGGTCACTTATCCGTTCTTCTGCCTCAGTTATTCTGCTATTCATCCCTTCTAGAGTATTTTTAATTTCATTTATTGTGTTGTTCATCGTTGCTTGTTTCCTCTTTAGTTCTACTAGGTCCTTGTTAAATGTTTCTTGCATTTTCTCTATTCTATTTCCAAGATTTTGGATCATCTTTCCTATCATTATTCTGAATTCCTTTTCAGGTAGACTGCCTATTTCCTCTTCATTTGTTAGGTCTGGTGGGTTTTTATCTTGCTCCTTCATCTGCTGTGTGTTTTTCTGTCTTCTCATTTTGCTTATCTTACTGTGTTTGGGGTCTCCTTTTTGCAGCCTGCAGGTTTGTAGTTCCCATTGTTTTTGCTGTCTGTCCCCAGTGGCTAAAGTTGGTTCAGTGGGTTGTGTAGGCTTCCTGGTGGAGGGGACTAGTGCCTGTGTTCTGGTGGGCAGGTCCACGTCTGGTGGTGTGTTTTGGGGTGTCTGTGGTCTTATTATGATTTTGGGCAGCCTCTCTGCTAATGGGTGGGGTTGTGTTCCTGTCTTGCTAGTTGTTTGGCATAGGGTGTCCAGCACTGTAGCTTGCTGGTCATTGAGTGAAGCTGGGTGTTGGTGTTGAGATGGAGATCTCTGGGAGATTTTCGCTGTTTGATATTATGTGGAGCTGGGAGGTCTCTTGTGGACCTGTGTCCTGAAGTTATCTCTCCCACGTCAGAGGCAGAGCACTGGCTCCTGGCTGCAGCACCAAGAGCCTTTCATCCACACAGCTCAGAATAAAAGTGAGAAAAAGTAGAAACAAAGAAAGAAAGAAAGAAAGAAAGGAGATAAAATAAAATAAAGATAAAATGAAGTTATTACAATAAAAAATAATTATTAAGAAAAAAAATTTTTTTAATAAAATAAAACAAAACAAACCAAAAATGGACAGACAGAACCCTAGGACAAATGGTGAAAGCAAAACTATACAGACAAAATCTCACACAGAAGCATACACATACACACTCACAAAAAGAGGAAAAGGGGAAAAAATAATATATGTTGCTCTCAAAGTCCACTTCCTGAATTTGGGATGATTCCTTGTCTATTCAGGTATTCCACCGATGCAGGGACATCAAATTGTGGAGATTTAATACGCTGCTCCTGAGGCTGCTGGGAGATATTTCCCTTTCTCTTCTTTGTTCTCACAGCTCCCAGGGGCTCAGCTTTGGATTTGGCCCCGCCTCTGTGTGTAGGTCACCTGAGGGCGTCTGTTCTTCGCTCAGACAGGACGGGATTAAAGGAGCAGCTGATTCGGGGGCTCCGGCTCACTCAGGCCCGGGGGAGGGAGGGGCACGGAGTGCGGGGCAAGCCTGCGGCGGCAGAGGCCAGCGTGACGTTGCACCAGCCTGAGGCGCGCCGTGTGTTCTCCCAGGGAAGTTGCCTGGGACCCTGGCAGTGGCGGGCTGCACACGCTCCCAGGAAGGGGGGTGTGGATAGTGACCTGTGGTCGCACACAGGCTTCTTGGTGGCAGCAGCAGCAGCCTTAGCGTCTCATGCCCGTCTCTGGGTTCCGCGCTTTTAGCTGCAGCACGCGCCCGTCTCTGAAGCTCATTTAAGCAGCGCTCTGAATCCCCTCTCCTCGCGCACCAGGAAACAGAGAGGTAAGAAAAAATCTCTTGCCTCTTCGGCAGGTCCAGACTTTTCCCTGGACTCCCTCCCGGCTAGCTGTGGCGCACTAGCCCCCTTCAGGCTGTGTTCACGCAGCCAACCCCTGTCCTCTCCCTGGGATCCGACCTCCGAAGCCCAAGCCTCACCTTGCAGCCCCGCCCACCCCGGCGGGTGAGCAGACAAGCCTCTCGGGCTGGTGAGTGCCGGTCGGCACCCCATCCTCTGTGCGGGAATCTCTCCGCTTTGCCCTCCGCACCCCTGTGCTCTCCTCCGCGGCTCCGAAGCTTCCCCCCTCCGCCACCCGCGGTCTCTGCCCGCGAAGGGGCTTCTAGTGTGTGGAAACCTTTCGTCCTTCATGGCTCCCTCCTACTGGTGCAGGTCCCGTCCCTATTCTTTTGTCTCTGTTTATTCTTTTTTCTTTTACCCTACCCAGGTACGTGGGGAGTTTCTTGCCTTTTGGGAGGTCTGAGGTCTTCTGCCAGCGTTCAGTAGGTGTTCTGTAGGAGTTGTTCCACGTGTAGATGTATTTCTGGTGTATCTGTGGGGAGGAAGGTGATCTCTGTGTCTTACTCTTCGGCCATCTTCCCCGTCTCCCTGGCATGTTTAACTTTTATTTGCAGTGACTCTTATAATAGGAAAAAATTAAGATTCTGAAAAATAGAAATACTTGTTTTTAGAGTATGCAATTAAAGCAGAGTTGGAAATTTGGGGTAATGTGGATGAGATTAAAGAAAACTTGAAAAACACTAAGAAGTTGAGAACTCAGGGGTATAGGAATGTAAGTTGGTTCCTGAAACATCATAAATGTATGTGCAAGGCACACAGTGGGGCAGGAGTACAGGTAAGAATATTAACCATCACACGATGGGAGGAAACTAGACTGGAAGAGCGAAGCCCAGAGGTCTGAATGCTAGGCAGTGGAATATGACACTCTATTAAAAAATAAGGCTGGTAATTGGGAACTGGAGCCCTAGTGTTTCAGCACTGTGTCAGTTCATCAGCCCCAGCTGGGGATACCCCCAATGAAATGGAAGGATGAAGTTAGGAGTGGCTGAACAAGAAAGGACTTGGGAACCAAATGTTGTCCAGAGAAACCGAACCATAGCGAACTAAGAAAAGTGAGTGACTCAGCTCTTATACTGTTGTTTTGTTTCTGGTTTTTTTGTTGAAAAAGGAATATGTGTCATAATAAGTTAACTTGAAATGTGTTGCATCTGAAAATACAGTAGCAAAAGATGAGAAAGATATTCAGAAATATATTTAAACTTTGAGAAACTTTATCAATCAAATGCCATCCCTTCTGGATCAAAATCCTTTCACCAGATCATGTAAAGCCTTTTATGAGTTTTTCAGAAGAAGGCACCCTGGAAATTTCAGTTATTTTTATCACCTTTATTGAAAAGGCCATTTCTTTGCTCTAAGGCTGAATTCTTTGATGCAAGTTCAGTAGCTTTGGAGTGAATCTGAATGCAGCTTTCAGAGCAGTGAGAAAAATCATGCAGTGTTGAGATACCAAGCTTCCTTCAAGAAATCATTTGAAAGTAACTGATAAAGATGCTTAGGGCTCTGAATTATTGTGAAGTACGGTATTCAAAGAAACTGGTAGTTTGGAACACTTTTCTATAATTACATGCTGTTGAATTCTAAAATGTCACATAGCAATGTAAGAGCAAGATATATTCATTTTTAACTCACTGTGGACAAAATGCATAGCTGCAGTCTCCAATCTGAGGCTCAGGAGGTGGACGTGGGTGCACCAGTCAGGTTATTTTGTTGACTGATCTTAACGATCATCACCGATGCCGTGGCCGTCACTTATTAGGGAGGGGAATGACTGCATCAGCCATTTCAAGGATTTGGCAAAGATATATCAAATGCCAGAAGGAAAAATGGGAAAGAGCAGAAACAATGACAACAAAAGTCCTCGTGAGACCAAGAGACCTAAGCTGGGCCACGCCCTACATAACAGCCCACAGAAACCAGTAGCACGCCATTGTAATGCAAGAACAAAATCATAGTGTTTCTGGAGTTTGGGCATTTTGTAGATTGGTGTTTTTCAGAATTTTCCTGCTGCTTTGTAACACAGTTTGAACTTTAAAACTTCTCCTGTATACTAAAAGTCATTCATTTAGTAATAATAGTCAATACCTACCATGCTTTTTCTGTACCAGGCATTGTAGTTTGCAGATGATATCTCGCCATAACCCTTTAAGATAGGGGATTGTTTCCATCCGCATTTTGTAGGTGAGTCACAGAGAGGTTAACTGGCCCAAGGTTCTACAACTCTTCAGTGACAGAACTAGATTCAAAGCCAGTTAACCCAGCTTGCAAGTCGAGGCGTTTACGCTGTGACACCACACACTGCAGCTTCTGTTTTTATTGGGCATCTTTAAAGACGTGGCACTTGGCTTGTTTCCGTAGATAATGTGACGTATGAGACAGGAATTTTTCTAAGTTTTAGTAAGTTCAGTATTTTTCTACTTTCTAAAAGCCCGTGTACATATACACTTAGCAATTCACCATGTAGCCTCTGGTGCGACCTATACTGAAAATTCCTCAAACAGTGAAAATAGCTCACTGGCAGAGAAGAGCCGATCACAAGACACCCAATCCTCGTTTATCTCTGGGTAATACCTGAATCAGCTGGAGCAAACCTGCTGCCCAGGGACGGCTCTCTGGGCTGGAGGTCTGTGCTGCAGCCGGCCTGTAGTGACATCAGCAATGAGAGAGCCCCCCGAGCCCCCATGCGGAGCCCACTGCCCATCCTCAAGAGACCAGCACCAGGGACGTGGCCTGTTAAGTACAAGCTCCTCTCTGGTTGCCCTTGGATTAGTTTTCGCTACAACTGAAGGCTAGTGAAATTAACAATGACAATAATATACATATGTTACTTAGCGCTGCTCTATGCAGCACTGATCTGTTATAGTACTCTCATCACAGAAATATTTTTATTTTAAAATATTTATAGATCTTTTATAGTGAGGAAGAGTATTAGGGTGAAGCATATGTAATTACCAACATTCAACCTGTTTGGCCAGCAAAAACCAGTTTTCTTATACAAAGTGGGTACAGTCGATGTAAGTACATCGTAAGTTCTCAGCCAGTGAACCACCTTCTCATAGGGCCTTCGCTCAGTCAGAATGAGGTTCAGCTCTCTGTGGTCTCTCTCCCATTATCGTATGTTCTTGAGGTTCAGTTTTGACTCACAAAAATCAGCAAAGTATGCATAGGTGACAGTGCCTCAGGTGATGCAGAGGTGGCAGGTAGCCTTCCCAAGGGACTGTCAAAGAGGCACAGGGTGAAAATCAGCTACCGAGCAGGGAGCAGTGCAAGACCTGCGACATTATGACAGCATCAAAGCATCCTCGTTACCCTGGAAAAATAAAATAAAACAGCGGCACAACGAGAGCAAGTGACGTCAGGATTGCCTCATCATAGGAATCCTCGGGAAGCCTGTGTTTCAGGAAGCATTCTCTATATTAAAAAGATCTATCTAAAATCATAATGGTAGGTCAGTAATTCCTGAGGACTGTAACAGGCAAGGCACTGTGCTAACTGCTTAGCATGTGTGTATCCGTCAGGCTTCTCCAGAGCAGCAGAAGCAGTGGGACACACAGACATTGAGATTTACTTCAAGGAGTTGCTTACATGGTGGTGAGGCTGGCAGGTGCAAAATCCACAGGGCAGTCAGAAGGCTGGAAAGTCTCAGGCAGGAGCTGTCATGTTGAAGCAGAATTTCTTCTTCCTCAAGAAACCTCAGCTTTGCTCTTCAGGCTTTTCAACTGAGTGGATGATGCTGACTCAGATTATAGAGGATAATCTCCTTTACTCAGTCAACTGATTGTGATGTTAGACCACATCTACAGGATACCCTCAGAGCAACACATAAATTAGAGTTTAATTGAATAAATGGGTATTGTGGTGTAGCCAGGTTGACAGGTAAAACTAGCTATCACAGTATATATGCCATTTTTCCCTCATGAAAAAGCTGTACGCATAGTACTATTGTATACCCATTTTACAGATGAAGAGATGGAGGCTCAAGGTCAAGAACTTGTTCAAGATCACACGGTTTGCAAAGGATGAAGCCATGCTTTGAAACCAGGGAATTTGACTTGAGAGCCAGTGAATTTAACCACTGGGATCTTCTGTCTCACCAAGTAGCAAGGATTTTCTGCTAAGGATATGGGAGTTGAGTAGGGAAAAGCCAGCAAGAGGTAAAGCCAGCTCTTGTGCATTAGAGAATCACTAGCTCTCCATTGTCATAGGCTTCACAGCCATCCTGCCATGCAGTAAACATAAGCTGAGTACTTATTAAATGAACCACTCTGTAAGTAGAGGGAAGGTTATAACATAGTAGGTATGGAGGTACCAGCTTGTGTGAAAAACATCAGATCAAACTGGATTGTACATCAAGAGAGACATCAGGGAGAAGAATAAAAAATTCCTTCTTTTTGCCATTCCAAATAGACTCCTTCCAAAGTTCCACTCCAACCAGAACAGCAGCATTAGCAGTATCTGGGAAAGTTGCCCTCTGGGAGCCGTGACAACGTGAATATAGAAGAATGTGGGACTTGGGATCTCCAGGGAAACGCAAATTGACAGCTAGCTGGGGTGGAATTTTACAGTTGCCCGAGAACTTTCCCTAACCTCCTAAACAAATGAGTGTCTCCCACTGTCACCCTCCCTATCCCATACTCCGTGGTGGCACTTATGAAACTTCTCCATGTCCCTAAAGCTCTCAGCTCTGCTTGCAGATACTTTAGCCGAAGACTTTGTTTCCACCTTAGAAGAAAAATACAAGCCAGCAGAGACAACCTTCCTAAATATCTCTTCATACCACCACCAAACATTGATGAGCTGCACCAGTTTTCTGCAGCCTCCTCTGCAAGAGTATCCCTTGTCTTGTGCTCTGCACTTTGGTTATCATTGGCATCCATCACCTCTAGAACTTGCCCCATCAGTCATCGCTTTCCTTTCCCTCATTATATTTTCAATCATCTTAGTTTTTCCTTTCCCCTCTGCCTACAAATATACTAAATGCTTCCACTATCTTAAAAACTACCTTGCTTCTAGATAATTGCAAGAAACATAAATGGACTAAAATGCTTTATAAATGGGAAAATTTACAGAGCAGATGGGAGTAAAAAAAAAAACTGTATAGATCTTACTTGACTTACGATGGGGTTACATTCTGATAAACCCATCATAAGTCGAAAATATCCTAAGTCAAAAATGCTTTTAATACCCCTAACCTACCAAACATCACAGCTTAGCCTTGCCTACCTTAAACGTGCTCAGAACGCTTGTATTAGCCAATAGCTAGGCAAAAATCATCTGACACAAAGCCTATTTTGTAATAATGTGTTGAATATCTCATGTAATTTACTGAATACTGTACTGAAAGTGAAAAACATCATGGTTGTAAGTGTATCGATTATTTACCCTCGTAATCCAGTGGCTGGCCCCGGGATGCAGCTCACTACCACTGCCCAGCATCGTGAGAGAGAACCATACCACATCTTACTAGAGTGGGAAAAGATCAAAATCCAAACTGTGGTTTCTATCACCTTTACACCACAGGAAAGTTGGAAAATTGTAAGTCGAACCATCTTAAGTCAGGGACCATCTGTATTTTGATTCTGTGAAATACATTTTGCATACAAAAATATAGAGAGATTGAAAATAAAAGGATAGAAAAAAAATTTCCTTCCAAACTCTGAGAAAAAGATAGTAACTATCAGATAAAGAAAACTCTGAGATAAGAAATATTACTAGAGGTCAAAGAAATTTCTCAGTGATAAAAATTTCAATTTACCAGAAAGCTATAGAAAATTCTACATCTGTATATGTTTATAGTGTACAATTCTAAATGTATATACTCTTCTAAATATAGACAGCAAAAATTAACAAAAGTGAAAGAGGAAATGTGTATCAATAACGTTCTGTGGGTTTTAATATACCTCCATCTGTAACTTACAGAACAAGTGGACACATGCACACACAAAAATAGTAAGATTACAGATGGT
This sequence comes from Orcinus orca, assembly GCF_937001465.1. Classification (NCBI taxonomy): domain Eukaryota; kingdom Metazoa; phylum Chordata; class Mammalia; order Artiodactyla; family Delphinidae; genus Orcinus; species Orcinus orca. The sequence continues at coordinate 70,571,719 of NC_064576.1, forward strand.
TTGGTCAAGGTGATCTAACTGACATATTAATAAATTGGGTTATCAATTGAATATATAGATACACTATCACTATTCCTGGAGATATGCTCAACTAAAAGAGACACACATATATACCCAAAGAAATTTATAAGAATACTTATAACACCACTATTTGTAATTGTCAAAAGTTGGAAATAACCCAGTGATATCAAGGCAGATCAAATAAATGTGATATTTTGAAAAAATATACCTTGCCTCAATTCTGCTTCCCCCTCAAGCTACCAAAACTTTTCTTTCTTTTCCTGTATGATAATTTTAAGTAAAAATATTTTTGGAAAAAAAATACCAGCTCTATTTCCTCACTCCCATTGCACTGCTGAATTCTTAGCAATATTTCCAGCTGCTCTCTTACCACGGAAATTGTTGTGGTCAGGGCAGCAAGCACAAAACTCTGTTACCTTGTTTCTTATTCCTGTTCTACTAGGCTGGCTTCTTGGCACATCTGACACTGGTTGTCCCTCCCTTCAACCTGAAAATCTCTTCTTTCTTAACCGATTTCTCTCTTGGTTCTCTTTCTGTTGCTAAAACCTCTTTTTTCTCCCAGTGTCTTGCAAAGCCTCTTGTTCTGGCATTGCAGGTACACTGGGTGCTGGGGCCCTGTCTCTCTTCATGATGGGCGAGGATATTTGGTCTCATGGCTTCAGCACATCTTTGTGCTGAGGCAGTAAGTACGGCAATGTGGGTGAGCCTGGGCTTTGAAGTCAGTTGATGGGCTGACTCACAAAGCAGGGGCTCTGAACCCAGCCTTTCTCCTGAGCAGGAATCAGAGGGGCGCTGAAAGTAAACTTGACCCAGATCATAACTGTGTCTGTCATGAGCCAATTTTGCACCGCTGCACGTTCATAAACTGGTGAAAGCACACATCCTGTTCTCATAATACCAGACCCAGTTTATGCACTTGTCAGATTTGCCTGGGCATGTTTTTCTGCTTGATGCTACTGGTGACCCTCCAGGAAGATCACTTGGCACCAGTGGCATTTTTGTGGGAACAGAGAGGTGATGTCCATCTTTACTGGGAGGGGCTCACTGGGCTGTCTCCCTGCCTTCGTGTTGGTGGCTGATTGGTCATTGCCCTGGGCTGCCCAGCAGGTGGTCCCGATCGCCCATGTTGCTGAGGGCAGGACCAGACGGTGCCTCCTCTCACACCACCTCTGACCTCACTGCAGGGCCCTCCTCTCCTGCCCTTGGGCTTCCCTCTCACTGCTGCCCTACAAATGCCAGGGCCTTACTGAGAGCTCCAGCCACCCACTGGCTTTTCAGGAGGGTCTTCAGGGCTGCAGGCTGCAGAGAGACAGGCATAAAATGATGCTGCCTCATGCCCTTTCACAAGTTTGATGCCACTGCTCTGGACAGAATTTCCCAGAAATATGGGGGAACTGATGCCCAGCGGTGGAGAGAGGGGGAGACTTTGGCCAGTAAGCGACAGGAGACAGAAAGAGCCAGCAGATAGATTCTCCTCCTTTACTGCTCCCCCAGAGACTGTTCTGGGACCCAGTGTTTCCATATCCCTCTCTGGGGATGTCCTGTGTGTCTGAGCAACCAGGATGTTCCAGCAACCTGGTTGCTGGAGAGAGTGGACAGCTTGGAATGCACGCCTTTGTACCTGCTTTCTCTCTCCTCCTACCTCACTCGCCTGGTTCCTTCACATCTTCCCTGGAATGCACCCTCAACTAAGCTTTAGCACTTAAGTTTTGACTTAGGCTCAGTTTTCTTGGGAAACCAGGGTGAAAGATTAACCATCAAAAGCACAGTCCTCTTGATTCCCTACTAAGTGCCTGCGGTTTTGCTAACTGATTTACCTTTATTCTCTTTTGATCCTCAAAGAAAACAATATGGTAGATATCCTTTCCCCCTATTAGAGAGAGGAACTGCGGCTCAGCAAGGCTTAAGTAACTTACCCAAGACGGCACAGCTAGGAGGGCGGAGCTCAGATGCTTATGCCGCTGTGACTTGCTTCAGAGTCGGCATTCCTCCCGCTGCTCATCCCTGCCTCTGTGTGAGGACAGTGGGGCCTGGGGATTCTATGTAGTTTCCATGTGGTAATTCATCGGCAGAGTTCTCAGAACCTTTGAGGATGATTGAATGAAGAACATTTTAAATATCCAAGCAGAGCATGATAAGAGAGTCCTGAAATGACCGACTGGTGAGCAATCAATAAAAGCAGATGGTTAAACCACCATTATTTGACTTTTAAATATCACTTTATACAGTCATTTCTAAATGGAATCACATTGATGAATCAGCTAAAGGTCATGAGAGTAGCTGCTACAGGGAGGAGAAACGAGGGCTCCTCCCCAGGCCCAGCTCAGAGCTCCATCACGCTTGAAATCACGGGGCCAACTCATCTAGATCATCTAGATGTCTGTCCTCTCCGTAAAGATCTTTGAGAACAAAATGTACAACGAGATAACTAGAAAGTTCATCTTGAGACAAAGTAGAGGGGTCCTGACTGCCAGAGACTGAAATGGGAAGGAGTCCCTTGTCCTGCACAGAGTGCTACTGGCAGAGTTCTATACGTGTACAGAGATTTGGACTAAGAATTGCACTTTGGAAATTGGAAAAGGACCAAATTTGGACCCTGTTACACTACTCAGTTAGCATCTCTCCAGATTGTGGATTATGAAGTGAACCTTTTCACTTTGTGTCCCTCCTGTGGGAAAGAGTTGTTTTTTGTGTGATTACAAAGTTAGACCGTTTACAAATCTAATCATTTTATCTTGGTCTGATAAAAGTGCTGAAGGACTGGCCCCTTGAAGAGAGTTGTTAACTCGTAAGTACATACTTATAAAAACAAGTGGATTTGTGTGTATGTGAAGAAAGCATTAACACCAACTGCCTGATATTGAAACTCTTGCCTTTGAACTTCACAAGCATCCCAGAGGCCTCCAGGAACTGTGCTATCCCACAGCAGTGTCCTCTGAGCATCGTTGCCAGCAGAGGCTGTTCTCAAGGAAGCCTTTTCCTTTTCTGTATTTTCCCTGCATGCTCTTCAGTCGCACGGTGTGATGCCAACCCCCCCCCCAAAGAATCAACACTTACCTCTTTAAACAGCAACCGCCCTCTCATCTCCCAACGCACCCTCCAAAAAAAAACCTGCTCAAAGAGCTTAACCCAGTGTCTCAAATTTTAATATCAGTCACCTGGAGATCTTGATAAAATGACATGACATTCTGATTCAGTAGCTCGGGATGGGGCCTGAGATCCTGCATTTTAAGCACACTCCCAGGATATGTCAGTGCTGATCTGTGAACCACACTTCGAGTAGCAAGAGCTTAGAAGACCATTCTATTTCCCTTTTGAATATTTTAATGATGATTTGGTGCTTAGAAAAATTTGCCCCTTGAAAATGCCTCAGTGCTACCAACAAGCTGTTCTGGGTACCACTGCAGAAATTTCAAACAGATGGGACTGAACTTAGAAACACTGAGAATATTATGCTACAGCTGTTCTCTTGGTCGCATTTGTTTTAGTTCTCGGCACAAGCACAAGCTCAGTGCTGACCTAAAGGCTTACTCTCAAAATTACACATAAAAGTGGATTTTACCAACACTTTTTGACTAAATGTGCTTGTCCCTGAGACCACCAGGCTCATTTTATTCAGTCTCGAATTGGTTATTTTCCTTCATGCAATTTCAGTTATTGTATAGGGTGAGATTTTAATGTTCAGGCACATAAACAGAAGCAGCTTAAGTGTGTATTTAAATTCTGTATTTGATTGAGCAGAAGTAATACTTGTTATTCTGCCTCTATTTCAGGGTTTTCATTTTCTGCCTAGCGAATTCAGTCATTTTAATATCCAAGAAAACAATTCTGGAAAATACAACTGGTCCAAAGCATGTTAAACTGCCTAAAACAGATGGGGGAGAGGGGTATTAAACTAGCCAGCTTATCCCAGGTGCGTTAGAAATATTTACTGTGTATTGCGTTTTACCCCAAAACATAGCTATTCATTATCTTTTGTCGAAAATACCTTATTTGGAGAAAAATAAAAATAAACATTTGGTTTTGTATAAACTATACCAAATCTTACATTTATCTGTTACATTCATTTTTGAAAACTGCCTTCCTAACTCACATCTTAACCAGTATATTTTGCTAACATCCTCCTGGTATTCTTGTCTCTAGATGCTGTCTATTCCAAAACACATTTGCAAAATAATCTCCTTAACTTAAGGAGAATAAGATCTTAAGAGCCATTTATCATATCAGTCTCCTATTTCAAGACATTTGCTCAAAGTCTGTAGTTCTCAGCCTACTACTTAGCACCTTTCACTAAATAAATTAACAACAAAAATCTCAGGTTTGGGAACCAGTCGGTTCCTCACTAGGGGGAAAATAAGGAGCTCTACATCCCCAAGTTAGTCTTAGTTATTTTTCTCTGTCCATACTGACTTGTGCCATTTAACCATGACTTCAATTTTTAACAGATATAGAACTGTATTCTTATTCAATGAGTTTTGGTAGTTTGTGTCTTCCAAGGAATTGCTTCATCTCATCTAAGCTTTAGAAGGTATGTGCTTAGAGTTATTCACAGTATTCCCTTATAATATTTCAGTGTGTGTTGGGTCTCTAATGATAGCATTCTCTCACTTCTGATATAGTTATTTGTTTCTACTCTCATTTTCTTGGTCAATCTGTTAAGAGGTTTAACAATTTTAGTGATCTTTTCTAAGAATCAGCTTCTGGTTTTATTGATTTTGCTATTGTTTTGCTGTTTTCAATTTTATGGATTTCTGCTCTTACCTTTATTTACTTTCTTCTGATAAATTTGGTTTATTTTGCTCTTCTTTTTCTAGTTCCCTGAGGTGGAATCAGTATTCATTTGAGGCCTCTCTTTTTTCCTAATACATGCATTTAATGACATGTTTTCTTCTAAGCACTGCTTTAGCTTTACCTCACAAATTTGATATGTTGTATTTTCATTGTCACTCAGTTTAAAATTTTTTCTTATTTCCTTTGAGACTTGCTCTTTAGCCCAGGGATTATTTAGAAATATTTAATTTCTAAGAATTGGGGGATCTTCCAGATATTTTTGTTATTGATTTCTAGATTAATTCCATTATGGTCAGAGAATATACTTTGTATGATATCAATACTTAGTTTTTAAAAATATGTTAAGGTGGTTTTATGACCTGGTATATGGTGTATCCTGACAAGTGTGCCGTGTGCACTTGAAAAGAATGTGTATTCAGCTGTTCTTTGGTGGAGTGGTGTTGTTCAATTCTTCTATGGTAGTCCTGATTTTTTGTCTACTTGTTCAATTGCTCGAAGAGGAAACTGAAAGCCTCCAACTATAATTATGGATTTATTTCTCCTCGCAGTTCTTCCAGTTGTACTTTAATACGTTTTTTGGTTCTGGTTTTGTTTTTTCTGTGTGTGCATACATATTAAAGATTATATGTCTTCTTAGTGCAGACCTTCTTATCATTATGTAATGATGGCTCTTTGTTCCTGGTAATTTTCCTTGTTCAAAAGTCCACTTTGTCTAATACTAATAGATATAACCTAGTTTTCTTTAGATAAGTGTTTGCTTAGTATATATTTTTCCATCCTTTTACTTTTAACCTGTCTATATCAGTATATTTCAAGTGAGTTTCTTGACCACATATATTTGAGTCTTAGGTTTATTTTGTTGTTCAATTTAATGTTCACTTTTATTTGGTATGCTTAGACCATTTATATTTAATATAATTATTGATAAGGTGGTATTTTGGTCTACTATTATTTTATTTGTTTCCTTTTTGTCCCTCTATTTTGTATTCTTCTCTCCTTTTGTGCATTCTTCTGAAATATTTGAATATATATTTGTATCCCATTTAAATTTATCAGCTTTTTGTATTTATCTCTTTTATCTTTCAGTGGCTGTTCTAGGTATTATATATGTCACTTTTTACAGTCTATTAAAATTAATGTTTTATCTCTTCAAATAAAATGTAGAAACTTGATCCTCCCCCTTTTATGTTGTATTAATATTTGTAGTTGTCGGGCTTCCCTGGTGGCGCAGTGGTTGAGAGTCCACCTGCCGATGCAGGGGACACGGGTTCGTACCCTGGTCCGGGAAGATCCCACATGCCGCAGAGCGGCTGGGCCCGTGAGCCATGGCCGCTGAGCCTGCGCGTTCGGAGCCTGTGCTCTGCAACGAGAGAGGCCACAACAGTGAGAGGCCCGCGTACTGCAAAAAAAAAAAAAAATAAATAAATAAATATATATATATATATATATATATATATATATATTTGTAGTTGTTATTTGCATTACATCTACATACATTTAAAAGCCTGCCAGACAATGTTATAATTTTGACCTTCCATCTTCGTACATATTTCAAAAACTTTAAAGGAGAAAGTAATTTGCCATATTAACCTAATTATTTGCCATTTCTGATGCTATTCCTTTATGCCCTAGATTTCCCAGTTTCCCTGTGGTATAATTTCCTTTCTTCCTGCAGTACTTACTTTAACATTTCTTTTAGAGAAGGGCTGATTTTGACTAATCCTCTTAATTGTATTTCGTCTGAGACTGTTATTATTCCCTCATTCTTGAAAGATACTTTTACGAGATAGAGAAGGCTGGATTGACAGTTCTTTTCTTACACTACTTTTAAAATGCTGTGTCACCTCCATTTGGCCTCCATTGTTTCTCATGGGAAATCCAGTCATCCAAATGCAATGTGTCATTTTTTTCTCTTGTAGCTTTCAAGATTTTATTTTTAAACATTGGTCTTCAGCAGTTTGATTAAAATGTGTCTGGGCATGGTTTCCTTTGAGTTTATCCAGTTAGGGATTCTCTTAGCTTCTTGAATTTGTAAATGTATGTCTTTTATCAAATTTGGAAAGTTTTCAGCCATCATTTCTTCAAATATTATTCTGCACCAACCACACTCACATTCTCCTCTCCGACGACTCATCTGGCATGAATGTTATACCTTTTTATACTATTCCACAGGTTCCTGAGACTGTTAACTTTTCATCTCCAAAGTATTTTTTCTCTGTTGCTCAGATTAGATAATTTCTGTTGCTCTATTCAAGTTCATAGATTCTTTCCTCTGTCATCATTAGTTACTTTATTTTTTAGTTTTCAAATGTCCATTTGGTTATTTTTACAGCTTCTCTTTCTCTACTGAGGATTACTATCTTTCCATTTGTTTCAAGAGTGTGCAACTTTACTTCATGGAACACGGTTATTATAGCTGCTTTAAAGTTTTGTTAGATTTATGTTACTGAGACTCATCAACACAGGGTAGGCAGCTGTTGAGTATCTTTTTCCGTATGAGTTGTTGAGGTTTTCTCTATTTGTATATCAAGTAAGTTTGAATTGTATCCTAGATATTTTGAATATAGTATTATGAGACTGTGGCCCTGTTAAAATCCTCTGGGAAGAGGGACTTCCAGTTCCACTCTAGTTTTAGTGACAGAGACCAGTTTCACCATCCCTTTCAAACAATGAGACAAAATATATGCAACAGTGGTTTGAAAGACACTGGATATGAGGCAGTGAAGGACAGCAGTCCATGAGGAATAGAAAACAGATGAGATGAGCCCTACAGTTGTCCCTTTCAATTCCTCAAGAGAGTGATCAGGACATGATGCAGAGAGTGGGAGCCAAAGCAGAGCTCAGTGGGTTCCCTGAATTGAGGAGATTAAGCTGAGCATCCTGAGAGACCAAGGTAGTAGGAATGTATAGTGCAAATAACAGAGATGAGAGAACTGCCCAAAGAGGGGACTCTGGAGATCTGCAGATGACCCTCTCTGAGTATTCTGGAGAGGACTGATGAGTGCATGTTTCTAAGGAAACCACTTGATGCTAGGAAATAGCCATCCTGAAAGATAAGAGGAAACATTCTTATTTTTTTATTTTTGATAAAATCTGTTTTATCAGTTTATTCATTTATAGTTCATGCTTTTGGTGTCACATTGAAGAAATCTTTGCCTAACCCAAGGTCACAAATGTTTCCATGTTTTCACAATGTTTCTTCTAGAAGTTTTACAGTTCTAGCTTTTAGGACTATAATCCATTTTGAGTTATTATACAGTGCAAGGTATAAAAGTCAAAAAGGTTTTGTTGTTGTTGTTGTTTGTTTTTTTTGTTTTTTGTTTTTGTGGTACGCGGGCCTCTCACTGTTGTGACCTCACCCGCTGCGGAGCACAGGCTCCAGATGCGCAGGCTCAGCGGCCATGGCTCACGGGCCCAGCCGCTCCGCGGCACGTGGGATCCTCCCGGACCGGGGCAGGAACCCGTGTCCCCTGCGCCGCCAGGCGGACTCTAAACCACTGCGCCACCAGGGAAGCCCTAAAAAGGTTTTTAAAGTTTAAAAACATTTATAAATCAATAAAGGATTTGTATCCAAAGTATATAAAGAATATTCAAAATTCAATAATAGAAAACATACAACCCAGTGAAATAAGCAAAAACAATGAGCAGATGCTTCTCCAAAGATGATTTACAGATAAGCATATGAAAAGATGCGCGGCGCCATTAGTTATCAGAAAAATGCAAATTAAAACCTGCAGCGATGTACCACTACTTACCATAAGAATGTCTAAAATTGAAAAGACTGATCAAACCAAGCATTGGCAAGGATGTGGAGGAAATAGAACTTTCATAGGCTGCTGCTCAGAATTCTAAATGGTATCATCACTTTGGAAAACAATCTGGTGGTTTTTTGGAAAAGTTAAGCATACACTTGCTATGTGATTCATCCTTACTCTCCTAGATGTTTACCAAAGAGCAGTGAAAGCCTGTGTCTATACAGAGCTGCTGTGAATGTTCATAGAAACTTTCTGTGATAGCTGAAAACTGGAAACAACCCAAATGTCCATCTGTAGGTGAATGGGCAAACACATTTTGTATATTCCTATGTGTTAGTTCCTTAGAGCTGCCATAACAACATGGGTGGTTTAAACAACAGCTATTTATTGTCTCACAGTTCTGGAGGCTAGAACTCCAAAAGCAAGGTGATGAATATGTTTGCTATTCTTATTGTGATAGTTGTGATCATGCAGACAAGATGACTAGCGACAAAACTAGTTCAGTCAGTGGAATGAAACAACACAGAGAAATAATCCCATCGCTCGCAATGTTGAGCACCATTACCCAGGGCAAAGGAAACAGTAGTTCTCCCTGCTAGCGTCTCTGTCATGTCAGTTATGCTACTGTATTAATTTAGTGGACACAGTGGGAACCCTCCTTTGTCTTTTTCACTGCTAGTTGCCATGAATAAGGCAGAGAGAGTCAGCAGAAGGGAGGGGCTGTCACATACTCTGATCCAGCTGTGTAGGTAGGTGCTGACCCACATTGTCAAGGCATGAATGATGGAATCTTTACCTATTTCCCTGTCTTTTTTGTTCTTTTAATGAGTCCCTTTTTTAAAAAATTAGAGAAGCAAGAGAAAGGATACTTGTGTGTTCCTGCTAGGCAGTGTTCTGTGTAAATTGATTTAAGTATCAGTTTTGCCAAGTATTGGATCCACAGGCAAGATATTTTATTTTCTGGATATTACTCAGTTTCTTTAGCTGAACGATAGAAATAATTACATTTATTGCAGTTCAACCAGACTTGATAACATCTGCAGTTATTCCACGTTAACACACTTTAAGAAGAGATTTTTTTGTTGATTTAACAAGCTCTGATGGTACTATTTGCCAGCCACTGTTCTAAGCAGTATACAAACATGAATTCATTTAATTTTAATAACAATAATATGATGTGGGTATTATTTTTCTCATTTTTAAAGGTGGAGTAACTTACCCAATGTCACAGAGCCATAACGGGCAGAGCTGGGGTTCGAACTGAAGAGCACATTCTGGCCACAGTCTGTGTTGTTCACCACCACGCATGCTGCCTTATATTTGGGATTAGATGTAAAGTTTTAACAGGATAAGAAAGTAACATACCTTACTAAAAAGGACAGTCACTTGTGCTGAAGCAACAGTTTACATTATCCAACATTAAATAATACCTGTGCTTAATGATTTTTACTCTCTACCAAATTTTGTAGCATGCAGTATGCAGATACACATATTGATTGCTGACTTGTCACACAGTTAATGCTCAGTTAGCCAAACTGACAAAACACAGAGAGCAAGCAAGCGCTGGCCAGTCATTTACATTTGGCCTGTGAATATCTAATATGCTAGAGCAATATGGAGAGGATTCTTGTCTGCAATTTGCCTTCCTAAATGTCCTTTCCTACGTACATTTACTACATTGTCCCTCAGACATTCTGCAAGAGGTCAGTAAATTTTCTCTCACTTTATCTCATTAAAAATATCATTTTCTATACTTCTGAAATCATTGTACTCTTTTAGCCTTTACAAATCTGTAACTCATGGTTATTCAGTAAGCTCTTTTTTTTTTTTTTTTTTTGCGGTACGCAGGCCTCTCACTGTTGTGGCCTCTCCTGTTGCGGAGCACAGGCTCCGGACGCGCAGGCTCAGCGGCCATGGCTCACGGGCCCAGCCGCTCCGCAGCATGTGGGATCTTCCCGGACTGGGGCACGAACCCGTGTCCCCTGCATCAGCAAGCGGACTCTCAACCACTGTGCCACTAGGGAAGCCCCAGAAAGCTCTTTGAAATCAAAGCTGGGTCTGCTCCAGGTTATAGATATTGTCAACTCAGGGATAGCAGGTGGGTTGTATCTGGAGGGTCAGCTCTGGACAATTGTGTCTCCCTTGGAACAATGGATAGAAGAGTTCTGATGTGGCTCCTGGCTCAATGGAGTGTCACCTACAGGGGACCAGAGAGACATGGCCACAGGGTGACACTTATTTCCATCCCTATGGCCCAGCTCCTTACTACTCTGCATCTAACCATCAAAGTACATTAATAATCATGAAGGATTCAAACACCATTGTCAGAGGATCTTCAGATGGTAAGAAAGATGTCTTCACTTTATTAAACTGAAATCCAGTAAAGATAAGAGCCATCAATGTCATTTTTGCTTATCATTCTTAAAAGTCAGCCAGGATTCTACTCCTTATATTTTGTCAGCTTCAGGTGACTGGGCTCTCAAATAAGAGATTCAGGAACAGAGGTCAAAGCTGAGACGCTGGAGATGATGCAGGTCAAATCAAGGGTGGCATTGAGACCTGGGAACTAGTGCTTTGGCAGTTTAAAAGCAGGATTCTGGTCTTCTATGAGCATCTGTCTATGAAATGTCACCTATTTCTCAAAGATGAGTCACTGGAAATAAGATGATGTGTTTATAGGATAAAGAGGGAATATTTGAAAATCATTAGAATTCTTTTTCCTAATATTAACTTAGAGTCAGTTTTCAATGAAGTAAATGACAGCACTAAAAAAATGATTTATTTGAATTCCTTTAGAGGAAGTTACTCAATTTTCTTCGACCAAATGACCTGCTTCCTGGGAATCTAAGGAGATGGTCCATGTGTGAAGAAAAGGAAAAATCCACAAAAGCTTTGTGGAAGATTGAAGAAATTAAGATTGAGTCGACCCCTGCTGTGTACATGAAAGGCTTGAGACCAGATAGACGGGGATTATTTTGGAACACTGTCCCCAGATCATGTTTACTGTTACTCCTTTCCCACTGTACAAAGGTGCGGGAAAGCATGCCCCTTCTGTCTACCTCAGAGACCTCTGGCAGCATTGAATACTCCACTGGTGCTTGGATTTCTTTTCCCATCATTGTGGCAGTTCTCTTCAGAGCAAAGATTTAAGGCACATAAATATGGTTGACCAGCCTGAGATATCCATGAAACCCCATGGCAGAAAAAGAAATTACCAAGTGTGTAAAAATGTTTCTGCCGTCTCAATTTTAGAACATTAGAAAGAGACTTTTAAAATTGAAAGTAGCCAACGGCTTGAAATATCTATTAGTTTTCTTAATAAATGCATAAATGAAACTGGACCCTTCATCTCTCAAAAAAAAAAGAGTGGATAGAACTGTCATTTCACAAAGTCACTTTTTTCAAAGCCTTTGACTCTCCACTTTAAAAAGGATGACATTCAATAAGAGCTAAAACCTCACATTAGTCACCCCTTTTTGAGCTTCTTTTGAATGTGGTCTCTGATCATGCTGTTTCTGGATAGACTCCCTTTATTAACAGCTGCCCAGCCATCCATTAAAATGACAAGCAAAGGGCCACAGGGCCGGGCTGACTGCCCTTAGTGCAACACTGACGGGAGAGGTGACAAAAAAGGTTTCCACCAGTCAGTTGTAAAGATGCCTCTACACCTGGGAGCAGAGGAAGGACTTTCAAGTTAAAGCACAGAGTAATCTTTGAAACTCCAGGGATCAGAAATGGAATGGTGACACGTTGGTGCCGGATGAATCAAAGTGATTTTAAATTAGTATTAGAAATCTAAGGATGTAAAGCTTGTTAGAGGATTTGCTACAGTAGCTCTCCGATTATTACTTCTTGTTGATGGATTAAACTATCATCTTTATGAAGTTCTGTGGACACCTTTGAGTAGATAACACCTTTCATTGCTACCTCTTTAATTACAGTCAAACCTAGATTATTTATACTAATGTAGAGTTAAGATGGATGACAGACAACTGTACGTAACCTCCCTGGGATTTTTTTTTTAAATACCTACGATTCTTGCTTTCCCAGAGATCAAACTCTATAGAGCAAAGTTTGAGAAAGATAAATGTAAAAACTACTTCTTTGACACAGGCCCTTTCAGAGACTCGTTCTTTTTATGTCAGAGACCTCTGGCAGCATTGATTAATGTGAGCAACGGTGAGTTGGATTGAGAAGTAAATGCTACATGCTTTCTATATGTTTGACCCCAAAAAAGCATTTTTAATACATAGAAGTAGTAAACAACAGGCCCATGTGTTTTCTTATTAACTTTTTATTTTTTTAAATAACTGCACTTACAAGAAGTTGCAGAAATAGGATTGAATAGAATTCTGTGAGCCCTTCACCCCTCTTTCCCCAGTGGTGATAACCTTTTATAACTGTAGTTATAAAACCCAGTAAATTGACATTGGCACTATACTATTAACTAGATTACAGGCCTTATTCAGTTTTCACCACTTTTTACATGAACTCATTGCATGTGCGTGTGTGTGTGTAACTTATATGGTTTTACGGGCAAGTTCTACCACATTCTGGAGAAACAGATTATTCCAGTCATATATTAGAGTGGATCACATGAAATGTCAACATTTGGTCAGTTGTAAATTCACTATGAGTTAAAAATTTGATATAAATATAATTCCATTTTTACTTTTGAGAATTTACAACAGTAATGTGTCTTTTTTTATTTTGTTTGGTTCTTGAGTTTATTTTTATATTTTTCCACAGAAGTAAACAACGTAATGTCTTTGAAAGAAATGCAGAATCTTTTTTTATATCTATTTAAACTGAAACATCATATACAGCTGAAGCAGGTAGAAGCATCATTTGGCCTCTGGAAAACCTCTGTTAGTGAAAAGATATTCAGTGATAGTTCAAAACTTTCATTCTGTAGCTTTGTAGTGTTGTCTGAAGTCAGGGAGCCTGATTCCTCCAGCCCTGTTTTTCTTTCTCAGGATTGCTTTGGCAATTCAGGGTCTTTTGTATTTCCATATAAATTGTAAACATTTTTGTTCTAGTTCTGTGAAAAATGCCATTGGTCATTTGATAGGAATTGCACTGAATCTGTAGATTGCTTTGGGTAGTATAGTCATTTTGACAATATTGATTCTTCCAAACCAAGAACATGGTATATCTCTCCATCTATTTGTGTCATCTTTGATTTCTTTCATCAGCATCTTATAGTTTTCTGAGTACAGGTCTTTTGCCTCCTTAGGTAGGTTTATTCCTAGGTATTTTAGTCTTTTTGATGTGATGGTAAATGGGATTGTTTCCTTAATTTCTCTTTTGATCTCTTATTGTTAGTGTATAGGAATGCAAGAGATTTCTGTGTATTAATTTTGTATCCTGCAACTTTACCAGATTCACTAATGAGCTCTAGTAGTTTTCTGGTAGCATCTTTAGGATTCTCTCTGTATAGTATCATGTCATCTGCAAACAGTGACAGTTTTACTTCTTCTTTTCCAGTTTGGATTCCTTTTATTTCTTTTTCTTCTGATTGCCATGGCTAGGACTTCCAAAACTATGTTGAATAATAGTGGTGAGAGTGGACATCCTTATCTTGTTCCTGATCTTACAGGGAATGCTTTCAACTTTTCATCATTGAGAATGACATTAGCTGTGGGTTTAACAGTATGGTACTGGCACAAAAACAGAAATATAGATCAACGGAACAGGATAGAAGGTCCAGAGATAAACCCACGCACCTATGGTCAACTAATCTATGACAAAGGGGACAAGAATATACAATGGAGAAAAGATAGTCTCTTCAATAAGTGGTGCTGGGAAAACTGGACAGCTACATGTAAAAGAATGAAATTAGAACACTCCCTAACACCATGCACAAAATTTAACTCAATACAGATTAAATACCTAAATGTAAGGCCAGATACTGTAAAACTCTTAGAGGAAAACATAGGCAGAACACTCTGACATAAATTGCAGCAATATCTTTTTTGATCCACTTCTTAGGAAAATGAAAATAAAAACAAAAATAAACAAATGAGACCTAATAAAACTTAAAAGCTTTTGACAGCAAGGAAAACCATAAACAAAGCAAAAAGATAACCCACAGAATGGGAGAAAATATTTGCAAATGAAGCGACTGACAAGGGATTAATCTCCAAAATATACAAAATAGCTCGCAGCTCAATATCAAAAAATCAGCCCAATCAAAAAATGGGTGGAAGAACTAAATAGACATTTCTCCAAAGAAGACATACAGATGGCCAAAAAGCAGTTGAAAAACTGCTCAACATCACTAATTATTAGAGAAATGCAAATCAAAACTACAGATGAGGTATCACCTCACACCAGTTAGAATGGGTATCGTCAAAAAAATCTACAAACAATAAATGCTGGAGAGGGTGTGGAGAAAAGGGAACCCTCCTACACTATTGTTGGGAGTGTAAATTAGTAACAACCACTATGGAGAACAGTATGGAGGTTCCTTAAAAAACTAAATATAGAACTACCATATGATCCAGCAATCTCACTCCTGGACATATATCCAGAGAAAACCATGATTCAAAAAGATACATGCACCCCAATGTTCATTGCAGCACTATTTGCAATAGCCAAGACATGAAAGCAACCTAAATGTCCATCGACAGAGGAGTGGATAAAGAAGATGTGGTACATATATACGATGGAATATTACTCAGCCATAAAAAATGAAATAATGCCATTTGCAGCAACATGGATGCAACTAGAGATTATCATACTAAGTGAAGTAAGTCAGAGAAAGACAAATACCATATGATGTCACTTATCTGTGGAACCTAATAAAAAATGATACAAATGAACTTTACAAAACAAACAGATTCACAGACCTCAAAATCAAACTTATGTTTACCAAAGGGGAAACATGGGGGGGAAGTGATGAATTAGGAGATTGGGATTAATATATATACACTACCATATATGAAATAGATACCTAATAAGGACCTACTGTGTAGCACAGGGAAATCTACTCAATATTCTGTAATAACCTATTTGGGAAAAGAATCTGAAAAAGAATGGATCATATGTATATGTATAATTGATTCACTTTGCTGTACACCTGAAACTAACACAGCATTGTAAATCAACTATACTCCAATAAAAAAAATTTTTAAAATTTCATTCTGGGAATCTGATTTTCAAAACTGAGTCTCAAAAGAGATCTAAATTTGTTTTAAATAAAAATCAATTAATTGAAAGCTAACCCACAAACAGTAGTTCAAAACTTGTTGCAAACTTAAGGAGTGTCCAATAAGACAGTATATCAATACTTGGCTACAAAAGAGAAGGTGAAAAAATGGGAAAGATGGGCACAGTAATTGATAGGTGATCAAAAATTGAGAACTGTTTTGGAGAGGATCAATGCCTGTGACAAGCAAAATAGAAATTGTATGACAATAAAAAGCTATCTGGACAGGGTCTGGATGTTGTTAAAGCACATGATATACATAGAAAGCACCACTGCAACTAGAAAAGATTTCACTGACAGTATTGTGGTCTGTTAAACCCATGTGAAACAACTACCAGCATCATCATTTGCATGTACCAGACTCACTGGAACTTTCTCCAGTGGACTACCTTCACATTCCTCATTTGGACTCCAAAAAAAAAAACCTCCCTCAGTAAAGAAGTAGTAGATTGGAGAGCTAGGACAATTTGTGCTGTCTAAAACTACCCAATTTTAAAAAATTGAATGTAATATTTAATATGTTAGTATAAGAAAAATTTAATGCTAGTGGTGCATATGGGTTGACTAAAACTTTTTTCCAGAAATTCCAGAATTTTCATTATTGTTTACAAGAATAGCAATTTCATATAATATAAACTGTTCCAGAAAACAGAAAATAGGAGGACATTCCCCAACTTATCTCTGACACCAAAGTCAGACAAGTATGGTATAATAAAGGAAAATTATGGAACAATATCACTTACTAATCTACGTGAAAAAAAATCCTAGACATGATAAGAGCATAGTAGATCCAGTAATATAAAGAATAAAAACTACATTCTGACCAAGTTGGGATTATTCTGGAGATACAGGAGTAGTTACCATTAAAAAATGTCTGAACATAATTCATCACATTAACACAGGTGAAAAAAGTACAGACATTTCAATAGGGACCCAAAGGACAGTTGATAAAATTCCACACCTTTTCACAATTAAAGAAAAACAACTGTTGGCAAAGTCATGGTAAGAAATAGAAGGGAATTCTCTTAATATGATTAAGGTTATCTACTCACAACCTACACCTGACATCATAATGGTAAAACATTAGAAGCGTTCCCTTGAAAATCAAGAGTAAGAAAATTGTGGCCACCGCCACCATATCCATTCCACATTGTTCTGGTGACGCTGGACAGAGAGTTAAAACAAGAAAGAGAAACAAAGAATATAAGGATTAGAAATGAGAAAATAAAACTCATTATTCACATCAGGTTGTGTACATAAAAATCCCCAAACAACCTACAAATTATAATAATCAATAATAGAGGTAACCAAGTTTAAAATTAATATTGAATAGTCAGTTTCATTTCTGTACACAATTTCTGTAAAACAAGTTAGAAATTGTAGTTTTAAAAGAGAAAGCAATTTACTGACAACAGTAACAACAATAAAAGAGTACCTAGGAATAAATTTTACGAACCATATACAGGACAGCCTCAGAGAATATTTTTAAATGTTATTGAAAGACATTAAAGATTACTTAAATAAATGAAAAGATATACTTAATGGGGAGAAAGATTCCACGTTGTAAAGATATCAGTACTATTGTAAAGATTGTAAATTTGTAAATTTTATAAAGATACCAATTTCCACCAATTTACTTATACACTATTTGCAGTGCTTGCCAAAATCCAGACTGGCATTCTGTTAGAGAATTTGACAATTCATTCCAAAATATATGTAGAAAAGAAAATAGGAAAAAAAAAAAAAGTAGCTAGAAGATGATGAGAGGACTTGACCTACCAGATCTCAAAACTTATTCTGTCTGTAGTAGTTAAAACATTGTTTAATTGGATGTAAGGATAGACATATTGTCAGTGGATCCAAGTAGAATTCATAAAAAGACTCACACCTACCTAGAAACTTAAGTGATAGAAGTGGCATTACACATCCGTAGGAAAGACAGGCCAAATTGGATCCCAATTTTATACCCTACATAAGTAGATTCTAGGTATTTTTAAAACTTAACTATATAAAGTAAAACTTTAAAACTTTTAGATGGAAATGAAAGAGCATTTTTACAACCTTCAAGTAGGGAAATTCATCTTCAACAAGACAATGAAGTTCTAACTGTAAAATATTCAAAATTATGCTGTTAAAATTAAGGACTTATGTTAAACAGAAGACATCATAAAGTGAAAGGAGAAGCCATAAAAGTAAGAAGGTATTTATAACACATATTGACAAATGATCAGTATTCAAAATTTTATACAAAAATCTAAAAACCTCCTACAAGTGAATTAAAAAAACCCATACACAATGGGGGTGTGAAGGAATGGGCAAAAGATCTGAACCAGGTATTTATTTCACTGAAGAGAAAAAATATATATTTTTTTGCCACAAAATTCACCATTTATTTTTTCACATCTTTATTAGAGTATAATTGCTTTACATTGTTGTGTTAGTTTCTGCTGTATAACAAAGTGAATCAGCTATACATATACATATATCCCCATATCTCCTCCCTCTTGCGTCTCTCTCCCTCCCACCCCACTAGGTGGTCACCCCACAGGGAGCTGATCTCCCTGTGCTATGCGGCTGCTTCCCACTAGCTATCTATTTTACATTTGGTAGTGTATATATGTCAGTGCTACTCTGAAGAGAAAATATTAATCAGAACACATTCAACTTCATTAGTAATCAGGGAACTGCAGCTTAAGATCATCATGAAACACCATTTTACACCTGTTAAATGGGTTAAAAAATAAATATATAAGACATCTGGCAACAGCAGCTATTGCTGAGAATGTGTATTAATGGAAATTTATGTTCTGCTGGTGGGTGTAAATTGATTTAACCATCCTGAAAAACAATTTGACATTGTCTTGCGAAGCTGAACACCTGAATACTTATGTCACTAGCTGGCTGTGAACTGTCCCCCAGTGTTTGCATGCCTGTTCTTCCTTTACTAACAGAACACCCCCAAGTTTTAGCTGAATGTATAGCCACCCAGCTACAGAGTAGCCTCCCTAGTCTCTGCAGATAAGTGTGGCTAGAAGAGTGAGTTCTGGCAGCAGGACGGGAGAAGCAGTTTGTGCAACGTCCAAGCCATGTCTTTAAAGACTCCAGATTCTCTCTCCCCTGTCCCGGTGGCTGGGACACAGAACAGCTGGACAGCTGCTTTGACTCAGTGATGGAAGACCCACGTTGAGAGGAGCAGAGCCAGTGCCCCAGCCAGAGGCATGGATGGAATGGAGCCAGAGGAGCCCGGGCAGCTTAAATGGTGGTGCTGGTAGTGTTCCAGTTACCACTGTACCATTATTCATTTCTGCATTTTTCCTCATAACCTACATACGTTGTCTTGTATGCTTCAAGTAGCGTAGAATGCAAAGTTAAGGGAAAAAATAAAGGAGAGGCGTTCTCTTCGGCCCCCTACAAATCTGCACTCTGTAGAGCATGTGTCTCTGAAAGGTGAACACTGTTCCTGCCAGACAAGTCAGAGAGACTCCCGGACTGCATCCTGAGGCTCAGGCCTCAACCAGACTCCTCGTGGCCCCTCCGGGAAAGCCGTCCTTTCTGCCTTCATTGGTTCGTGTGATTAAGGAAGATACTATTTATTAAAAGTCTCACATGCACTAGCCCATAGATCTCTCTACCATCATCTCGCTGCAGATCCGGCGCTAGCATTTCAATCCTGACTGTCCCCTTCGGAATGCCAGCCCCTTCCTGTATTTCCTTGGCAGAGTCCTCAATCCCAATTTTACAGACTTTGGGCTGCTCATCACCCCCGGCTCTATCTTGATCCCTTCCTTCTGTTCTTGTCCCCAGTCCTCTCTGAGGCCTTTCTTCACACCTGGAACAGAGTTCTCTTTCACAAACCAATCCGTCTCCCTTTTCTTATATTCTTTTCGCCTCTTAACTTCTCCATGAAACCATTCCAGACTAGCTAGAAGGCGATTTAAAATCTCTTCACCTGGGCTTCCCTGGTGGCGCAGGGGTTAACAATCCGCCTGCCAATGCAGGGGACACGGGTTCGAGCCCTGGTCTGGGAAGATCCCACATGCCACGGAGCAACTAAGCCCGTGCACCACAACTACTGAGCCTGCGCTCTAGAGCCCACGAGCCACAACTGCTGAAGCCCACATGCCACAATTACTGAAGTCTGCCCGCCTAGAGCCATTGCTCTGCAACAAGAGAAACCACCGCAATGAGAAGCCCGTGCACCGCAACGAAGAGTAGCCCCCTCTCGCGGCAACTAGAGAAAGCCTGCGTGCAGCAACGAAGACCCAACACAGCCAAAAATAAAATAAATTTTTTAAAATGCTTAAAAAAAATGAATCTTTAGAAACAAAATCTCTTCACATTAATTTTGCTAATTATCTCAGGGGGTATATTAAAAACACTATTGTTTTCAATAACAAAAGTTGGGAGGTATAACCTAGAAAGTATTGCCAAGCTACACTGTAGAAGAGAAGGTGGGTTTGAAGCTGAGGCTGCCCCTGACATCTTGGACAGGTAGCTGCTGGCATCCGACCAGCTCCTTCACCTTCACCATCTGCCTCCAGGTCAGCAGCAGCAGTACCAGACCCCACGTGAGAGGAAAGAAATTCCTCTCCCCACCCCCGGAGCTGGGGATCGTGAGATCGATTGCAGTGAGTCCTTATCCATTATCCACATCTCATTGCATCCACTGCCTCACCATCCTTATCTGTCTCTCCCCAAGGCACTCATGTCTCTTTAGCTGCTGGGCTGTCTTGATTTAGTGAGTGTAATGTCCCATTCATCTAGTTCTCTCGCTTCAGCCTGCCCTACCTTAACTCTTGACTTAGCAAAGCCTGGCCTCTCCATCCAGCTGCGGGGACTCTCTCTTCTTTCCCTTCTCTGTCTCCTCCACAGACTGACCCAAAGGCTAGCCTGGGACCTGGCGCAGACTCTCATTCCTCTCCAGTCGGAATAGAATCCCTATTGTCCGAAGCAAAAACTGGCAGCCCGCACTTCCTACATTCCTAACTTTTGACATGCCTCCTGATACTATAATAATAATCACAAAAACTAATACTTTGTGGGTACCTAATGTGTGTTAGGCATTATTTTTAAAGCACTTGACAAATATCATCCATTAAATTTACACAACCCAACGAGGAAGATACTAACATTATCTCTAGATAAGAAAACTGAGGTTTAAAGAGGTTATCTTTCTAGTACTTGGTAGAACAAGGATTCTAATCCTGACAAACTAACACCAAAAACCTTAAAATCTTGAATTCCATACTCAGAAAACATAAAACTAGGCAATGCCTGATTCTCTGGAAAGTGCTCAGTGAGTACAAAGCAAGCAATGAAAGCTGGCTGGCCATCAGTGAAAGCTGTCAGATTCTAGTCTCTACGAATCAAAATACTGGTCACAGTTTGTGAGTTTTAGGAAACTGTTCTTATTCTTATGGAGGGATGCCAGACAAATTAACTTTTAATATTTTTTATTTTATTTTTGGCTGCGCTGGGTCTTCGTTGCTGCACTCGGGCTTTCTCCAGTTGCGGCGAGCAGGGCTACTCTTCGTTGCGATGCGCGGGCTTCTCATTGCAGTGGCTTCTCGTTGCAGAGCATGGGCTTTAGGCATGCAGGCTTCAGTAGTTGTGGCACATGGGCTCAGTAGTTGTGGCTCATGGGCTGTAGAGCACAGGCTCAGTAGTTGTGGCACATGGGCTTAGTTGCTGCACGGCATGTGGGATCTTCCCGGACCAGGGCTCGAACCCATGTCCCCTGCACTGGCAGGTGGATTCTTAACCCCTGCACCACCAGGGAAGCCCAACTTTTAATATTTTTTAACATTTACATTTGCCATCAACAAAGTGAAAAGATAACCTACCAAATGGAAGAAAGTATTTGCAAATCGTATATCTGATAAGGAGTTAATATCCAAAATACATAAAGAACTCATACAACTAGATAATAATAACAACAAAAACAATCCAACAAAAAAATGGGCAGAGGAACTAAATAGACATTTTCCCAAACAAGACATACAGATGGTCGATAGGTATGTGAAAAGGTGCTCAGCATCACTAATCATCAGGAAATGCAAGCCAAAAATGCGATGAGGTATCACCTCACATCTTAGAATGGCAATCCTCAAAAGGACAAGAAATAACAAGTGCTGGGGAGGATGTGGAGAAAAGGAAACCCTGTGAACTATTGGTGGGAATGCAAATTGGTGCGGCCACTGTGGAAAACAGTTTGGAGCTTTCTAAAAACTTGAAACATACGATGATCCAGCAATTCCACTTCCGGGTATTTATCTGATGAAAACAAAAATACTAGCTCAAAAAGATACATGCACGCCCATGTACATTGCACCATTATTTACAGTAGCCAAGAAATCGAAACAACCTAAGCGTCCATTCGTAGGTGAATGAATAAGGAAAGTATGGTATATATACATGATGGAATATTACTCAGCCAAAAAGAAGAATGAAGTCTTGCTATTTGTGACAACATTGCTGGACCCTGAGGGCGTTATGCTAAGTGAAATAAGTCAGACGAAGGCAGATATGGGGAGCGCCTAAAATAACAACAGATAGCCCCCCCAAAACAGAAAACAGATTGGTGGTTGCCATAGGCAAGGGGTGGGCAAAATATGTGAAGGAGGTCAAAAGGTACGAACTTCCAGTTATAAAATGAGTACGTTCTGGGGATGTCATGTACAGCCTGGTGACTCCAGTGAACAACACTGTATCGCATACTTGAAACTTGCTAAGAGAGTAAATCTTGAAAGCTCTCATCACAAGAAAAGAAATTTGTAACTCTGTGTAGTGACAGACGTTAACTAGACTTATTGTGGTGATAATTCCGCAATATATACAAATATCAAATCATGTTGCACACCTGAAACTAATACAATGTTATATGTCAGTTATACATACCTACACACATACAAGCTCAAACTATCAAGTGTCACCCAGTGTGAAATGGATAATTTGAATAGCCTTGTAACTAATAAAGAAGTTGACTTCATAATATTAAAAAACTGAAAAAGGATATCTTCAGGTCTTGATGATTTCACGGCAGAATTCAACCAAATGCATGAAGAATCAACACCAATTCTACACAATCTTTTCCAGAAAATAGAAGATAAGGGAACATTTTCCAGCTCATTTTATGATGCAGGTATTAACCTGATACCAAACTAAACAAAAATAACACAAAAAGAAAACTATAGGTCAGTGTCCCTCATAAAAAAAATAAAATCACATCCTTTTCTTGCCCATATCCAGGTATCTCAGAACTTTGACTCCTCATGGTCTTTGCCTCAGTTCCTGATCGCTGCCCAGAACTTCCTCTTGGCTCAAGACTTCTCCCTGCTGGCCCTGTGTCAGCATCTCACCCCCTGCAGAAATAAGCCTCGTTAGCACAAGGGTGCTGCCCCCTTGGGCATGTAAACTCTGGGAACCTAGTCTTCAGGTCTACCCAATCCAAGTGTGGCAGAGAGAAATGCCTGGAATTCTTTAACTTGGGATTTTATGTGAAAATAGCAAAACGATATACTGAATATGACTGAACACATACTTGGAAATGAAAATCATACAAAGTTTGTTTTATGCATGTAAAAGGGCATTTTTATCCAAGGCCAGAGCTGAGGGGCCTTAGAACTCATGATTTCTGAGCTAGAGGTCAGCAGGGATGCTCCAGGCAGACTTACCTCTTAACTGCCATAGAACGTTGGGAAAGTTCTTAACTGTCGCTGAGAGCAGTGTCCAGCCACATCTCTTCATGCACCTGATGGAGCAGGGCCTCTGTAGGAGTTTGAAACCAATATATATTCATATATTTCTGCTGGACTGAGTGTCCCCAAGAGAAATCAGATTGAAGGGAAAAACTGTAAGAGTCCTGAGAGGAGATCCTTGTGAATAAAGACAGAGCAGGGCAATGCACGTCTGCCAGAGAGCAGAGATGCCCTGTGCCCTGAACCAGCTTCTCTACGCACCTACCCCCTCCCCAGGGGGGAGTGTACTCCAGAAAGGAGAGGGCTCTGGTCCAAAGGAACAAACTAGGTCCCTTGCACTCTAGTTGATCGATGGAGTGGTGACCCAGCGGAGACAGGCAGTGTGGGGAGTGGCCTGTGTGAGAGGAGACAGGAGCATAGAGGCCAAGCAGGGGGTTGTAAAAGCCTGTGGGCCTTTCTGAAGCAAGCCCCCAGGCCTCCTTCCAGGTACTTCTGGAAGAAAAGTGAACTTAGCTTCTTAGAAGTAGGGATATTCAGATACAGATGAACACACACTTTAAGGTCCTGTGGAACAATTTGGAAGAAGGATGAGGAAGGGGGAGAAATATGATTTTTGCTGGGAAAAGAAGCAGGGGGCCAGAGCAGGGAGAGTGGCAGGGTCACTACGAATGGGGAGTGGATGCCCTCGGCAGCAAGTGAAACTGGCTGTAAACTAAGCAGGGTGTGTAAGGGGTGCGGGTATGAACCTGGAATTCTTCCCCACAAGGGATGGATGGTAGCCCTTAGCCGGGTGCACGGGGGAGTCATCCTGGCCCAGTCTGTATCCCCTCCCCGTGTCTCCGTTGATCAGATCGTCACCAGCCGTCCCCTCCGTGCTTTGTGCCCTTATTTCTGAGACCTGGACTTGGCTTAGGCAGCTGCTCACAGGACAGCCTCTGCGTGTAACGTCCTATCCCTTTATTTCACGCCAGGCTCCGCTGCCCCACGCTAGGTCCTGCGAGGTTTGCTGTGGCCACAGCGCGGCTGCCTCCCTCGCCAGCCCAAGTCTGCTGTGCGTGTTTCTGTGTTTTCTTTGGCAATTGCATTCTCTTTGGGACCCGGCTTCTTCCTACACGCTACAGTAATCAGACTGGTGATTCAGATCCAGCTCAGGAGATGAGTATCAGTTCAAAAGAATCCCTACTGGACAAAACATGGGGAACATTTTTAACATGAAAGGTCGGTTCCTGCTTGAAATTGGAGCTGAAAAGTGTCCCCACTGGCCCAAAGCATGGACACCAATTCCTTCCTATGCAGCCAAAGGCCGTGAGCCTCTCTCTAGCCTCCCAGCCCATCCCCTTGCCGTAGTAGCTGATGGCATGTATATTCGTCCAATTTTGTGTCTATAATCAGTGCAGACTTCCACAGAGCAGGTCCTGAGGCTTAACTGCCCACCTCTGGTCATTTTGCTTCTTTGTTTAACTTCCTACCCGGTACACTGCTGACCTAACCTGTAGGTAACCTGCTTACCTACCTGGTCTAGACTCTTGCTTCCCCTCCCTGTTGTCCCCTTTAGAGGGGACCCAGATAACAGAAGGCTGGCTTCACAGGAAGAAGGATCTGGAAGGTGTAGTCGAGATGTTGAACTCCAGAAGGCAGTTGAAGAGGGAAAAGTAGACACTGTAGGTTCACGTAGACACATCTGGAGTTTGGAAATTCAGGTTTCAGGAGCCATACAGTCCCTGGGGTGCAGGGTTGGCATCTTTGGCGAAGACCCATGCTGTTAAGGAAAGCACGCAGCTTCTGGTTCTTACTCTGCCCGGTTGAGTGGATCTGAGCAGGTCACTGACTTTCTAACCTTGGCTCTTCATCCAGATTTCAGGGAGGACGGGGAAAAGCTGGAGAGGGTTTTATGACACCTGCCACATCTGTGTGGCCCGTGAAAGTTCTTGATGCTGGTGTTTTCCTGTGTCTCCTGACCTCCGTCGCTCATTAAGCTGCTTGCTCCCAAGACTCTCAGGACACCAGGAAGAATCCTGAGATCCCTTTACCTAGCGCAGGGCACTTCTCCATCTGTTTCCCTTACCAGCATGTTGAACAGCATTGAATAGACAGCTTTCCAGCTGTAAGAAGGACATTAAAGTCTGAGGCAAGAGCAGCCTCATTCTGTCAGCTTTTCCCTTTTCATTTTTAACTTAAAAATCATTTTTAATTAAAAATATATATATATTATGAGGTGAGTGGCACTCCCTCACTTAAAACCTTAGATGATGTCCCATTGCCAATACATTAAATCAAGCTCCGTGGCAGGGAACTCACAATTCTTCATAAACTGGCCCAAGCCTTCCTTCCCAGGGTCATCTCCTGTCCCAAGCTCGCACTCTGGTCACTCTGGCTCCTTCAGAGAGCCTGGAACGTGCTAACTGCCCTCAGGCCTCTGTGTTGTTGCTCAGGTTGCTGTTCCTCCTCTGTCCTCTGCCTCTGAAGCATCCCTCTGTGTAACTCCTCCATCATCTTGTCACCCCTCCCACCTCTTTCCTCCTTGAAAGGCACCGGCCCTCCCCTCTCCATGCTCCCAAAGTCCCTTCACTTCTTCTCATTTCTGCACACAGTCTTACTATTTAAACTTTCATATGTGTCTTGTCTTGCCAACTGTTAAAACTTTGCAGGCAATAGGGATGGTTCTTACATTTGTTTTATGCTCCCCATGTTGCCTAATGCAGTAGACACGTGTAGCTGTTCAGTAAATGTTGGAAAAGAAAGTAAACAAACCAACCCCTTGGAAGGGATTCCAGCCCTGGGTTTTCTTTCTAAAACCCCCACATCTGTCCTCACTGCCCTCAGGGTTCAGGATAGTGGATCAACGTTGGTGGTGCTCTCGCTCGTCTGGCCCAGAGGCAGGAGGTAACTGAAGCCAGTCTTCCAGACATTAACCAATGAGAGCAGAAACCTTCTGGACATGGCTTTCAGGATGCCCGAGTCTGGCATATTGAGGTTAGACTAAGACACAAAAAAAGGAAAAAAAACAAGTCGCCTGCAGCTACGCCTGCAGAGAATTTATCTAGTTAGAATCTCTCTAATCTTCCCCCACCCCCCACCCCCCTACGCGGGCCTCTGCTGTGGCCTCTCCCATTGCGGAGCACAGGCTCCAGATCCGCAGGCTCAGCAGCCATGGCTCACGGGCCCAGCCGCTCCGCGGCATGTGGGATCCTCCCGGACCGGGGCACGAACCTGCGTCCCCCACATCGGCAGGCGGACTCCCAACCACGGTGCCACCAGGGAAGCCCTAGAATCTATCTAATCTTAAGTAGACAAACTGTTTTATTCAAAGTTTAAAATGGAGATTTTGAGAAAATTGACAAAGTAGATAACTCAATACGGCTTTTATTTTTCTGGATGTCTTTTAAGTGACAGATTATGTCTTAGAAGACTTGGTTTATCTACCTTTTCAAAAGAAAGCCGACTGAGTTTCCTCTCTCGTGATTTCCCTCAGGAATAAGAGATGAGAAAGATTTATTATGGTAATTGAAAAATTGAAAGCAGAAAGACTTTTAAAGTATTAAGGAAGCTAGTGATAGCATTTGAACTCATTCTTACTGACTATTCCCAGAACATATATTATAAATATTTACACAACATAGGTAATAGTGTGCATCAGAACACAAACACTGTATGCCCTCAAGTTTGAAAACAAAAATAGACTTGAAATGAATGCTGTACTTTTCTTGACTGAAGAAAAACCTTCAATCCCAAGCTACAAAATTCTACAAAATCATTAACGCTATCCTGGGGTGACCTTTACTTGTATTCTTTCCCGGCATCCTTCAATCTTTCAGAATAGGACAGAAAAACCAAACTGCCTAGTTAGGGTAAGTTCATCTTGCTAAGAAATACAAATTTTTCCAGAGCAAAAATAAGCCATGAATTCAACCACTTAACAAGATCTGGAGATTATGAAGATTCCTGGATTTGGGGCTGTTACTTATTTCCCAGAAAAAAAAGTATCAAAAGGCATCAGTTCCATTATCCTTAACATAATTAAAACCTATCTGATTCAAAAATGCTTTGAGAGGAAGTCATGCACATGATAATCACATCCCAAATCTCTTCTGTTTTGGAAAGTTACTGGACAGCATTACAGAAATTGCCCAAGACAGGTTGTTTTAATCCTACAGTCAAGTTCCACTGGATAAAATTTAAATTATCAAGAGGACTTCCAATTTATAATTTCCATCTGACTTTTTCACTTTATTAGTATATGATTTCAGAAATGTAGATATGGAAGGATAGCATATATTCTCATTTTTACCTGTAATGCCCTCCTAACTGCTCTCCCTAACTCCCTGGCTCTGGCCCTCTAATCTCTTCCCCACAATGCAGGCCACAGTCTCTCTCTAAAATGCAGGTCTGGTTGTGTCACTTCCCTATTTAAAATCCCTCAGAGGTGTTCCATTGCTCTTAGGATGAAGTCCAAATTCCTTATCTTGGCTTACAGACCCTGCTGGATGGCCCTGGCTTCTCTCTCCAATTTTTTATCTTTCCCACCTCTCACCCCTGCTGTCACCACACATCTCTGCTTTCCAGGCTGTATCAGAAATCCCTTAATCCTCTGTACCCTCACTTCTATGTCTTCAGCATTTTGTCCCCGCTTACTCCTGCTCTTATCCTACCGCTCCTTTAATTCAGACTTGACTTCGTATGCACATGTTTGAACACACATAAGAATGAATGCATTGGGTGGTAGGAAGAATAAGATTTAACTCAAGTACTACGCACTACAAATTCTGTAGTGATTTTACAGGCCAACGTGTAACGGAGAGTTCTGAACACTTGTGTTTCTGTTTTCTTCACCACACCCACCCCAGCAAGTCAGTTTGAAGGTTTGACATATTATGAACTAAGTTCTGTTTCCAGTTAAAAGAAGCTCTAATATGTAGCGTGCTCTGGCCATCTCTCTTGGTACCTTTAATTGTACACTAATGAGATTAGATGTGATTGCTCCATCTGTCTGTGTTTGGTTTGGCTTGGTCTTAACTATGTAAAAGATCATACGGTAACCTTAACAAGATGTTTAATTCACCAAAAAGATAATTTTCTCATTTACTAAATTAACAGGAAGATAATCTAGGGGAATAATGAATACGATTCAGCTGACTGATTTTGAATAGATTTCACTGTTCCCATAGATTTTTAGAAAAAGTATCATAGTACTTTTTGTACTTTCATAGGAAAATAGTTTTGCATCTGGACACAGTACCTCTCTGTACCTCTAAGTTTTTGCTTTCAACTCTTGAAATTCAGAATCAGATATAGTAAGAATTCAAAATTTTTGCTGCTTATTGGTTATTGCCAAAATA
The DNA here is from genome assembly GCF_937001465.1 of Orcinus orca. NCBI lineage: Eukaryota > Metazoa > Chordata > Mammalia > Artiodactyla > Delphinidae > Orcinus > Orcinus orca. Next base: position 70,600,529 of record NC_064576.1, read on the forward strand.
TCTTGTTAATGCTCTGCATTCTTCAGTGATCAGTTTTAACGCCAAGAAAGCATAGCTTATACAACTCAACTTTAATTCAGTAAGCTCTTACTAAACAGTTGCTGTGTTTCAAGGATTTGCTCCTTGAAGAGGCCCTTATTTATATTGACCTACTTGAGTGATTATTAGGCGTGCCCAGGACGTAGAGGAGTGAATGGTCATATAGTGACTCTCAGACTCCGTGGGCGATTCAGGCTCTCCAAAGGCTGGGCTTTCCTGAAGCCTCCTCTGCTTGGTGTAACGCTGGCATCTCTCGCTGGTGCTTACCGCTCAGGGCTGCGTAGTTGTGCCCAGATGGCTGACATCATCTGTAGTACAGTACATTTACAGAAATACTACCAAGATGGGTCATGAATGAGGGAATTTGTGATACTGAATTCTCAGGATTACTTCTCAAAGAAGTCAAGGTTTGCACAATCAAGCTTCTTATCCAGCTGTAGGATGTTACCCAGGATCCTAGTTCCAGTAGCCCAGGAACTCCTGTAGTAGAATGGTTGCCGGGGGCTGTGCACTGGACCAGGGGCTGGGGTGGCCTTGAGAGATCATCCACTGCCCCTGCCCCACCCAGAAAATCCCACATCCAAATGTCAGGGCCTGGGCCTGGTGCCTGCCTCTGCCCTGGTGTTCACAGAGGTGCTCTGTTAATACTGAATGAGAGAATGAAGGAGAAACTTTTCAAAATGGACAGCTTTATCCTGAGATAAACTTTGTTCTTGGGAATAAAGTCAAAAACAAGATTAAACGAAACTCAAGAATTAATATTCTAAAGGTCAAGAGCAAACAAGAGCATTAAGATTTGATAGAAAATAAAATCCTTACTGGACGTGATATTTAAAACTAGGCAATCTGCCGAGAAACAAGTTACCCTTGCGTCTCTGCAAGGACGGTGCTGGGGTCATGGGAAGGAGCCTAGAGACATTAGGAGAAAAAAGAACCAACAGAACTTGCTCTCTCATCAGGAAAGATGGGCGGAAGACACAGAAATAAAGAATTGGATGGTGACTTCCTAGGCAAGCTCGTCACTCTGTGTAGTTGAAAAAGAGCCACTGCCTGTGGGGAGCTGACCCACCCCCATCTGTGTCAGGTGTGGGGATGGGAGAGCAGGTCCTCGGGGAGCCTCCGAAGCTCCGGGTGCTGTGCCGGTGGAGGTTTCCTTTCCAGAGAGCCACACCAGCTCTGCTCGGGAGCCATGGGAAGGAGGCCGAATGCTGGGGGGAAGGGCTCCTGGCCGGCAGGGGAGGGCCCAGGATGGAAGGCACGGGAGGGGTGGGACCCACAGGGCACTCTGCAGATGCCACGGATATCCTTTCCTTGACCTCGGCAGTGGGTACACAAGTACTGGTTTTACAGATATTTGTTAAACGGCATGGATTTATGCACTTTTCTGTATGTTTTATTTTACAACGTAAAAAAAAGTTAAAAAATAACAGCACAAGAGTGTAAGAGCAACCCCCTTCCCTGCATCTTAGTAACTGTAGGACTTTGCGCAGTAAAAATACAAATAAAAGCTATTGAATGCTGGCTGTGTCCTTGGTACTAAACTTGCATCATGCAGCAGTCCTATAGGTGAGATATTATTGTGCCCATTCTACAGATGAAGATATTGCCTTAGCAAGGTGAAGGAATCTGCCCAAAATTACATACCCTTTGGAAGGCAGGGCCAGGTTTGACCTACGCAGAGCCTGCCACCCTGCAGTAGTGCGAGACCATGCCCTCCAAGGCCAGCTCGCTGCTGGCATACTCAGACAAAGCTACACTGTCATGCTACCCCTGGGGATGAGTACAGAGAAAGGTTGTTTTATGAGATTGTAATCCGAAGATGTAGGGTCTCGACAGCATACTTTAAAAGAGTGTGCTAGCAAGATATGAGTAATTGTGATGATTTTAATTGCTTAGAAGCGTGTGTTTTTGGTTCGACATAAGTAATGTTTTTGCTGGGTCGTATAAAGGAAAATTCCTGAAATACATTATGGCCGGAAGAGTTTAAAGCACCTCAAGTGGTTTCTGTTTTTGTTCCAGGGCATATCAAAATATGGGCATGCCACTGACTCCCGCTGCGGTCCCTAGTTTGGCCTCTGGCTCTAAGTAATGCACCAGTCACACCCTCAAGGTACCCGTACTATCGTCCCTCTGCCCCTAAGGAGCAGTGGCTTGGAAGGTCTCTGGTGTCTGGTGACCCTGGAGAGCGACAGCTGGCGGAGCACAGCTCCTTGCAGCCTGGACACATGGCTCAGCACAAGGGGACTAAGAACTGTTGAACCATTTCTCCAACTGCTGGCCCTTGCCACTCAGACGGCGGGAGAGACAGCTATGTGGGGCTTGAGGTCCAGGGCTTTGGGGACGTGGGTGACTGCCAGTGGCTTGTGTGTTGGGCCACGTCCACAGTGCTGTGGAAATTGCTACTCCACACAGCATCTCATCTGGTTTCCCAGATCCCCTGTGCTCATAACCCCGGTACTATAATGCCATCCCCATGCTTCCCAAAAAAGCAGGGTGCTTGGGTCTGGATTTAAGTGGCAGAAGGTTGTGGGCACACGAACCACTAGATAAAATGTGGAAATTTGCCTAAAGTAGTCAGTTAAATATTGTTAGAATTGCAGAATTGTTCCTGTAGCCTGATGCTAGGAGACCCCTGGGTGTCTGAGCCTTGCTTGGGTTCACAGCTCTAAGGGCAGGGAAGGTTCCAGGCAGCATCGGCCTGCAGAGGCCGAGGGTGATTAAGCCAGGAGAACGTTCATGCCCAGGCGTGCTGTGCCACGCTCCTGTGGTGTGTCTGGTGTGACACAGAGAGCACTGGCGTGGCGCCCTGCGGGGGAGGCCCGGCACGTGCTCCAGTCTCCAAGGCTAGGCTTGAGGGGCAGAGTGTTGGGTGCTGTGCGTCAGGCCTACTCTGGGACCCCCGAAGCTCAGGCCTCCATCTGTCCCTGGGGGATGGAGCTGCTCTCTGTGCTGTCTACCCCGTTTGCCCGGACTTTTCATCCTTCAGAGACGCGATCTTGTTTTCTAGGCCTGTGCCCAGTCTGTCCACCTGAACCTGTTGCCGGTTTTCAGTTTGGGGGGAGTATAAAGATAAACGTGGACACACTATGTTACAAACTTGTTACAAACTTGCCTGAATTTTAAGACAAAACACAAGATTTCAAAACAGAATCAATGCTTTGGGGCAGCTTTGGGCTGGCCTGGAGTCAGGTTTGGGAGAGAGTGGTTGGCAGCGGGGATGACTGAGTGATGTAAATTCATTCTCCTCTGCCCTTAGCAACACTGTGGTGCAGTAGCTTGAAGAGCTGATTCCCCGAGTCCGAGCTGCCCGCTGCCTCTTAGGAGCAGGGACCAGGGCAAGCTCTTTGCAGACCACGATGCCGCACACGAAGGAAAGGCACGGTGGCGTGTCGTTGAGTTCAGACCAGGAGACAGGCTGCTCCTGCCTGGGCTCGCGTCCCAGCCCTGCTGCTGCCTGCTGGGCGGTCTCGGACTAGTGACATCTCGGCATCTCGTTTTCCTCCTCTGAGAAAATGAAGATGATCATAGTAGTCTCTACGTCATAGAGTTGTTGTGAAGATTAAATGGGTTAGTCCGTGCGGGGCTCTTAGGAAGCAAGCGCTCCGTAGATGTCAGCTCGCTGCCCAGCAAGAGGCGGCGGGGGGTGGGTGGCGGCGAGGAACAGCTCCCTTGAGGAAACACCCGTCTTTTCCAGGGGTTCCAGCCTGCTGCTCGGGGGTCTCCTCTCCAGTCTGTTCTCTGATGGCTTTGAGTGGTTTGGAGCATTTTCACTCATGTTTTTAAATCCATGAGCAATTGCAGGCGCTTCTTGAGAGAAATACTTAGCAGCTCCCCTGGGCCATGGGATGTTACACCTACTTCTCTTTTTTCCTCCTCTTAGAAGCACATGATTTCCATATTCATCTTTCCTGGGTGAGCAGAGCAATATCCAGCTGCAAGGGCAAAACCTGGCCTCTGGATGCCACCTGACCTCATTTTCCATGATGTTCTCTATGTTCCCTTTCATGCAGAGCCTCACCTCAGAGGCTTTTAATACCAAATAGTAAAAGGGAGAAGGGGAGAGAGAGAGAGAGATGGGGAACGAGGCCGGCTCTTTTATTGGATCCTGTGATGGTTTCCATAGATGCTGGACAGGCTACGTAGCCCTGACTCAACAGTAACAAAACACTGAAGGTCTAGAGTACACAGTGCGTCCCTCCCAAGAGAGGATCTTACCTGTCCTTTCCAGGCGCAGTCCTTATGGGCGTAGCATAACCCTCCAGAAGCAGTGAAGGGCCCTCTCACCTCAGGAGCCAGGCAGCTGCCTCAGCAGTGAGACTAGGTGTGACCCGAACGCTCAGCGAAGAGAAGTGACCACGGAGGGCTGAGGGGAAGAGAGTGCATTTCTGCCTTTGGAGTTGCAAAAGCCTAGGGAATAGAAAAGCCTTTGGCTTTAAAAGATTTGGGAGAAAGCCTGCCGGGTAAGAGCAAGATCTCTCCACTCCACACCTGCAGTGATCCTCTCCAGGGTGGAAGAGAGGAGGGTGTGAGGGCCAATGTCTGTGGGTCTCTGGAAGAGACCCCACTGTCCGGGTCAAGCCCTGGGAGGTCTGTGGGGACCACATGAAGAGGGAACCTGTGCCCTATCTCCTGCGGAATCCCTGGGAAGTGACCAGACTCCAAAATATAGGTGGATAAAAGGAGTATCCAAAAAGATGTCACCTTAGCCTCCGAAAACTTCCATGCAGCCCAGACTAGCTGAAAATCCAGTGCTGGTAGCTTTGTGTCTGAGGCGTGGCATATCGATGGAACTGAAAGGGGACCAGAAGATGGGACCCAGGGACATCCCCGGACCTGTGTGGTCCAACAACTGTGGCCCCAGTGTGACAGTGGACGTGACAGTGGACACTATGCAGACAGGTGACACCGAGGACCATGTGGCCTTCTGGATCCTTTTGTAAAGCCCCTGGACCTTAGCTAACCCTGAGCCCAAAGTGGGGGAATTCCAGATTTGACTGGGGTTCTTTTCCCATCAGACTGACAGCTTCAACAGTAAATTGAAATGGAAAGATCCGTATCTGAGATGTGTGCCCACTTAGATACACATGCGTCCTAAAATTATACACAACAGTGTGGGAACCACTGAGCCTGGGTTATCACTGCTGAAGACATCTCTTCAAATGAAAGACTTGTAAACTCATAGAAAATAAGTAAAATGTGTTGAGAGTTGGTTATTCTGAGGGCTTATTGCAGGTGTGGTGTGGCACTGCTCGTAGCAGTAGAGGAGGCGGGGCAGCTCGGCTCGGGGCCAGGCTGAGGAGCCTCACGGGCCCACTGCTTCCCACAGGAGTACAGAAGGTCGTCTAGCATTCCCAGACCTTCAAGGAGACTTCGGAATTCTGAGAGGAAGAGTGACCCAGAGGGGGTCCAAGGTCAGGACTAGGAAGGTACAGAGGACAGTGGTAAAGACCATGGCCATAACCTGGTGGAGCCCAGCCTCAGACACCTAACGCCCAGGCCACTAAGCCATGCTCAGCAGGCACTGCAGGGACAGGCAGTCATGGCTACTTGGAGCAAGAAACCCCTTTCCTGGTGCCAGACAGTACATTAGCCTTCTTCTCCCCCAGGCACTTAATGTCACCTCCAAAAAGAAAGTCAGGTGAAAGAAAGCAGAAAGAAAAGAAACCCTGGGAAACAAGATTTAAGTTCACGATAAGCCTTGAACTTGACAGTGACTGAGAAAATAACATTTGAGTGTAGCTGAAAAAAGTCCCTGGATTAAATTGAATATGTCAAAATGGGAAAGATTGAGTAATCTGTTCTCAAGAGCAAAGTTGAGTTCAGTATTCAAAAAAAAGTCACATATGCTCACCTTCAGGTTCTTGATGGTCTGATGTAGGCTTGCAATTCATGGCAAGGGAAGTACAAGAAAAGTAGTAGGGCAGGAGTGTTGTAGGAAAAAAAAAAAGTGGGAAAGCAGCAGGAAGTTACAATCATGGGAGCCCATATGCAAGAAGATGTGGTCCTGCGAGAGGGTCTGATAGCTGGGAAACATTGCACTTCAACCAGAAAGCCACTTCTCAAATGTTACATTAGAAAATTCACAAAAGTAGCAATAGAGATAGAGCAGAAGTGGGTGATGATGGAGGTAGGAAGCCAGAAAAGAAGCTGACTTTTACTGGTCCAGGAGTAGAAAGGCTGAGAGTGATGATTTCAGAGGCAAAAGCAAGAGAACTTGCTGTTTGATACTAGACTAAGGAGAAGGCAAAGTAAGGTGCTGGATTCCAGGTGACTTCATTCACTGCTTTTCCCAGGAAAGGCAGGGCTGAGGGCATATGTTTGGGTGGTAAGAGGAAACAAAGGAAATGCTGAATTTGAGGTGCCTGAGGAACATTCACCTAGATGGTTCTGTTAGCCAGGGATCTAGAACAGAGACCTAGAAAGGAAAAAATATTGGGGAGTCATCAACATACAGATGGTAAGCTGAAGTCAGGCTATGTGTGAGCTTGCCCAGCGGCCAAGCGTAGAGTGAAAAGAGGAAAAGGGCCCAGGGGCAGAGATGTAGGGAGGCGGGACATTGAGCAGAGTAAGAAGAGCCCATAATGAGCTCTGGTGAAGAGTCGCCAGAGAGTTGGGAAGAGAACCAAGAGAGAGTAGGTTCAGGGAAATGAATGGAGGGTTTCAAGGGTGAGTGGGTAGTTGGGTCACATTTCCAGAGGAGCCTGGTAAGCTGGCAACTTTGGAGTCAAAGGTTCTGAGTTATAACATTTCTGTATTTCTCTCCCATGGTTGCATGATTCTAGATAAGCTCAGGGTTGCTGTACACTGTCTTACTGAATCGCCAACTAAGATGGGATTTTGTTTTTCCCCCACCGCTCCCCGATTTAGCTAAGGACAAATAAATCAGCCTGATAGTGACAGTAGAATGGCAGGAGCTCTGGGGGGGCAACTCTGATACTCCGAACAGACCCCCACCCCACTCCTCTGGGAGACTTTCACCTTTTCAGCACCTCCCCCGAACCACAGCTGCTGGAATCTCCAAGCGTCTCTAGAACACTTTAGAGAAGTGTGGCCAACATGTACACTTTCTGAGTACCCCAGTAGTTATGCCAGGGCTATAGAGTGCCCCCAAACGGGTTAGGTCCATGCTTTGAATTGTCTTCAAACACTTCCCACAGCCATTCATCTCCTTGGAGTTGGATAGCACTCAGGTCTAACCTTATTTTGGTTTCTAGACCTGTATAACTTTCTGGCCCCTTTTTATCCCACTTTGTGGACTACTTGAAGTTATGCTCAATCACCTTTTTCAGTTACAAATGCAAACAGAGTACGTTAATCAAACTCTCCTCTGTGCGGTGCTGTTCTCCTCAGAGGACGTGTCTTTGGAGAAGTCTCCAAGAACACCGTCCTCACTGCTGGGCTCCTACAGCCCCACTCAGATGTGGGACTGAAGACCCCCAAGGCTTGAGCCTAGCTGCATGCCACTTCGGATCACGCCACCCCCTAAGCGTTGTATTGGATGTGTCTCCAGTGCGTTCTTGGTCCACCAGCTCTTCCTTTAATCCTAGCATGGTGACTAGTCACTCTTATTTTCCTGATTGTGCTACAGTTTGCCGCACTGGGATGGGAACTCTTGTCAAGCAAACTCGTACTCACTTTGTCCCATAGCCTTACCTATTCATCGCCTATTCCTATTTATTCCCAAGAGACCCTCAAGAGGCACTGAACCCAGCATGCCATTCCTATATAGCATCGAATGGTTTATCCATTCAACAAATATTTTCATGCCAGATCCTGGGATATAGTGAGTTAAAACACCGTCCTTGCCCCCATGGGACATGCAGCCTTGTGGTGTAGACAGACAACAGAGTAGACAAATTGAGGCTGTGACCAATGCTCCAGTGCTGTGGGAGAGGTGCATAGCCCAGCCCAGCCCAGCCCTGGAAGTTCCCTGGAGGACGTCTGAGTGGAATAGTGAAGAATGAGTAAGTTGGAGGGGGAGAAGAGGCAGGGAATGGCATTCCAGAAGGAATAGGCTGGTGGAGAAAGTCAGTGTGATCCATCAGAAGAACCCACGTTCTAGGTCCTGTGACGTGTCACAGGGTCCGAGCAGTGAGAGGGGCGGATGGTGAAAGGTGGGGCCTGTCAGAAGGAGGAGCTTGGACTTTATCCAGCAGGCAGTGAGGAACTCTGGGAAGGATTTTAGCCAGTGGAATAACAGGATGAGGTTTTGTTCTAAAAGATGTTTGGAAGGCCCTGACTGGCTTTCACCCAGGGTCGTGGGCATGCAGGAGCTCTCAGGCAGTGACACCATTTTTTAAAAAGAAATTCACCTGCGTCTTTAGAAGGGATTAGCTTTTGGATGTCCAGACTTGAAATTGAAATAACGTTTCATTCTCCTAGTTGGAAATGGTACGAGTTCTATTTATTTTTGCCAGTCACTTCATGGTCACTGTCCTTCATTTTCAAACATTTATGTGCATCGTTTGATAAGCCCTCTGCGTATCCTCATTATGGCAATCTAACGGTCATTAATTCCTTACTTTGAAATTGCCCAGTTTTTAACTCAATTTTAAGCCCCATCTTACACTGCTGCAGGGCCAGTACCCAGGACAAGAAGAATATTCAGGAAGCTCAATTCAGCTTGAATCCCAGCTGTGTGCATTAGTGAAAAGACGTGAGGATGTTTGTGGTGGTCTGAATAAACCCTCATTTGGTAACGGAACTCCTTTCCCTGAGCCATACCCCTTTTTCATGAAAAATGTCCCCACAAAAGGACGATGGGATGGCAGAGCTGGGTGCTGCACCGACGCTGGCCAGGGTCATGCTGGACACCTAGAGGTGCTGGCCCATAAGGGCCGCTGCAAAGAGCAAGCCCTGGTCAGAGCAGCAGAGAGACTGTCCCCTGAAGGTTGAAGTGCACACTGGTTAGCCTCCCAAATAAACCTGTTGTTGTGAGGTGGACAGGAAGGATCACTTCAGCTGAAAGAAATGATACAGAAAACTCTGAGCTTGAGCTCAGTGATTTTTTTTAAAAGAAACAGCATATCCACATTCCAATCTCATATTAGAAAATATTAATGACCAGTTTTTAAAAGGGTTGTTGTTTCCAACTGCTATTGTTTTTAAGAACAAAGCATCCTTGCGGATGTTATAGAATAAGAAACAGAAATTCTCAGTTTGACAAAAATATTGAGGTGCAACGAAGCATTCCAGCTACCTGTGATAACTTTGGCTTACCAGAATCACTCACTTCTGACGTTCCTCTCATGCTGAAACCATATGGAATCAAAGGTAGAGAGTTAGCTCTCAAAAGTCCAGGAATACTATTTGGAAAAACAATTGCAAAGATTTTATTTAAATCCAAAATAGATGAAACAAGTGGAAGAAACCAGTGATTCCCTTTTTTTTTTAAAAGAAATGAACACCATTTTCAGATATTAATGAGGCAATTAGATGTGACAGTACAGTCCTTTGGAATAGAGCAAAGATAAAAACAAATGACATGGAAGGAACTTAACAGCAGTCTAAGCTTGGCCCGCTAAGACAGCTACCTCAGCTGGTCCATCTGTGTGCACCTCGTGATGATCACCGGGTCGTGGGGTGGCGCTAGCTAGAAGGTTACACACCCCGTCAACAAGGAGTAGGAAGCAGGGAAGCTCCTGGACGGGGCAGGAAGGCTGAGTGACACTGATTCACCGCCGGGGGAAATGCCCACGCGGCAGGAAGTGCACAGTGCAGGGCTCGGGGTGGCCGATGGTGACTGCTGACACGGAGGAGGTGAGGTGGGAGGGAAAAGAGGTGCGTGGCTGGGGAGGAGGAGAGAGATGGGCAAGGGAGGGTGTGGCGGCGGCGGCTGGCGTGGGCGGACACAGAGGTGACGGTGGATATAAGGGGAACTTTTTTTTTTTTTCCGAGTTGCATGAGAATGTATTAGACATATCAAAGGTTGGGGGGAAATGTACGTTCCTTCTGAACTCTGAGGCAAAAAGTGATATGAATTCACATGTGGATTATAAACCCAGCACACAACAATTTCCAAGATGAGTAAACAAACTAAAATAAAATACAGACCAGAGTAAGAAAAAGAGGGATTAAAGGGGAGGGGAAAGTTGTGGCTGCAGTCCACAATTACGGGTTAGTCTTCCTTGAAGTTTGCCTCAGACTGAACGTTCTTAGGTGCCATGATAAACACTTTGGCACAGTGAAGGGGGGGGAGTCGGGAAGTGGGGAGACACAGTGAAACCCTCATGGAAGCACCAACTTGGGAGATGGCGACATATTTGGAAGGCGTTCACCGTGATGCATTACAGGGAAGACAGGGTTTTTCTGGAAAATACATTTTCAGTTTATGGAAACTCCACCTAGGAAAAGTGGAGAGGAAAAGGATTAGACATTTTAATTTTAATTTTATAAGTAAAGAAAAAAGAGAAATTGGTTTGTCAGTTTTAAGAGTGAAAACCAGGGCTTCCCTGGTGGCGCAGTGGTTGAGAGTCTGCCTGCCGATGCAGGGGACACGGGTTCATGCCCCGTTCCAGGAAGATCCCACATGCCGTGGAGTGGCTGGGCCCGTGAGCCATGGCCACTGAGCCTGCGCGTCCGGAGCCTGTGCTCCGCAACGGCAGAGGCCACGACAGTGAGAGGCCCGCGTACTGCAAAAACAAAAACAAACAAACAAAAAAAGAGTGAAAACCAGCAGGCATCTGGAAAGAAGTTACAATTTGAGGTGAGAATGTCAGAAAAGCATTAGAGGTCACACATTTTTTTTTCTTTTTTTTTTTTAACGTCTTTATTGTAGTATAATTGCTTTACAATGGTGGGTTAGTTTCTGCTTTATAACAAAGTGAATCAGCTATACATTTACATATATCCCCATATCTCTTCCCTCTTGCGTCTCCCTCCCTCCCTCCCACCCTCCCTATCCCACCCCTGTAGGTGGTCACAAAGCATTTTGCTTTTCTCTGCGGCAGTAGGACTTGCAGGTGAAATGAAGTTGTGTCCTTGTTCTCCTGAGCTTTAGCAGGTGTAAAATCCCTTTGTGCTGGGCAACATTGTTGATGACCTGTGGAAAAGGGCAAACAGTTCAAGCAGCTGCTCTAAAGCAGGGATCCCCAACCTTTTTGGCACCAGGGACCGGTTTCGTGGAAGACAGTTTTTCCATGGACGGGGTGGGGGGGTTTAGGCAGTAATGTGAGTGGTGGGAGTGATGGGCAGCAGCAGATGAAGCTTCGCTCGCTCGCCCACCACTCGCCTCCTGCTGTGCGACTCGGTTCCTAACAGGCCGCATACTGGTACCAGTCTGCAGCCTGGGGCTTGGGGACTTCTGCTGTAAAGGGATAGCTGAGCTGATAAAAGTTCATAGCTTATAAAGGATGCTTCTTGGACATGTGCTGACATGCCGTGTGCAAGGTATTTGTGGTAGGTATTGAAAGAAATACAAAGCATTGTACGGTCTGGGGCTCTTCTGTATACATGAAATGATCTGCAAGCTGTAATGTAATTCGGCCAAGGTATAAGGGGAGTTTTTTTAAAGAACCTGATAAGTTACATGACTAACCTGCCTAGACACATCAGGCGTGGAATTCTATGTGTAAATGTGTGTGAATATCACCTTTAAAGCAGGCACCTGATACTTGTGGATCTGGTTAGTGAGAGTATTATTTTATACTAACAGTTGCTCTCTTAAAAGATGTAAAATTTTCCCCATATTTCACATGGTCTGAGCACGGCAGACCTTTTTATACCAAAAAATAACAAACATTTTAAACAAAAATAACTTAAATATTTGTTAGCAACAAACACGAAAAATGGCAAGTATGTTGTCATATTTGAATTTGAATTGTTAACCTATAATATTTCAAGTTTGAAACACATAAATTACTCCACTTATAATGCAAAGGAATATAAACTTCTAGCCTTATTTAAAAAAAAAAAAAAAGCCTGGTCAGTGAGAATTTTTTCTGAAGGTGGTTAAATAAATACAAAATCCTCATCCTGTCAAGCCCTAAGCAGGTTGATTCAGGTCTCCTCGGGCCTTGCGCTTGGGTTACAGGGAGCAGGCTGCTCTCCTGCCGCCAGCAGCTGCTAAATAGAGCCTTCTGGGCTGACAAGAGAAGGCAGATGTTTCTTTGATGCTGCACGCTTAGCTGCAAGCAAAATTATGAAGTCAAGAGAGTCTTGCAACATCTGGTCCCTCTTCCTTTGTCAGCCGCATGGGGACCTCCAGCTCCCAGACCCCCTAGCCTGGAGTCATACTCTTGTCACCTGTCACAGTCATTGTATGAGTGAATGCAGAGAATGAATGAATGAATGGCAGTACTAGGAGAGTTAGCATGCACTGCCAGGCGCTTAGAGCCTACAGGCCAGTGATGGAGACACAATAGCATAGAAAACAGTAGTATACTAGAGTATACAAGGATCCTGTTTTCAGTTAAAAGAGAAGATAAAGCACCAGCAGGAAGGTACATCGGTAGCAGTCAGTGTGGCATGCTGGAGCCACGTCAGGGCTCTTGCCTGTTTGCTTTCACCCCTTTCTGCATCGTCTTTTCTCCATGTCACGTGCGTCCCCATTTCATTTGTTCAACAGTTTTTACTGGGCACCTACAACCCACACACCAGGGTAAACCAGACTCTGCCCTCACAGAGCTTATATGCCGATAGGGAGGGACTGGAAACACACCGTGTCTGTGGCTTCAGATAATTTCAAAGAAAATAAATGCTATCAAGACCGTAACGTAGGATGACATGATGGAGACTGGGGGACTAATTCAGAAAGAACACTCAAGGAAGGCTTCTCTGATGAAGTGAACTTGGCCTTCTGCCCACCACCCAGCGGAGTCTGACCCTCCCAAGGCAGCACCATCAAGGAGAAGGAATTTCAAACTGGAAAATCCCAGAGAATGTAGTAAAGAAGACTTTCCACTATGGAAGTGATAAGAGAACACCTAGCAACTACTTATTTTTAATCTTTGCTCAGAAAAGCTAAAATCGTGGGGGAATTTTTAGACGTAATCCTGGAGTAATCTTTGAGGAATTATGGAGGATAAGATGATGATCATTGACCACAAGAGATTATTCACCTCAGTGAAGATCTGGCCCAGATTGTTCAGTTTAATGTGAATTCTCAGAAAAATGCAAAACTGACTTTTGAAGGACGGGGCATGCGTGTCCTCACAGTTCCCTTCCTGAGCACGTCCATGGCTTGACACTGAGCCTGGACTTCCCAGATATCTCCCACACAGGCTCCTCCCCTGGCTGTTCAGAGCATATCACGCCTGCCTCCAAACCTGAGTTCCATATGTCCCTCTTTCCCTCATTTTACCTTAGCTTACTTACCATTCATTCATTCATTTCACAAACAGCACTAAAATAGCAGTCAAGATGCTACATGCTGTGGATGCAAAGAATGTTCGGTCCAATGATGCATGCACCAACTTCAGAGTCAGGCGCTGGCAGCGCCAACCCAGGGGCTGCATTGAACTGGCTAATGTGCACATGGAGAAACTCCTTATCCTTCCTGTACCTCAGTTTCCTCATCTGTAAAACAGGGAAGATAGCACATGCTTGGCACTAAAATATGTGTGGAAGGAAGGACGAGCAAAGGGGAGGATGGGGTAGCGGGGAAGGATTGGCACTTACCTCATTTGTGAGGATTAAATGAAACGCAGGCGCTTAACACTGTGTCTGGCACATGGTAATAGCTATAAATACTGCCCCTCATTTCGAGGAACTCACCACTGAGTGAGAAAACAGGAACGCAGTTCAGGTAATGTTAATAGCTGACACTGAGTGCTTATAACGTACCAGGCACTGTTCACTTCATCCTCAGCGCTTTGTAAGTTAGGTCCTATTATTATGATCCTGACCCCATAGATGAGGCGACAGGCATGGAAGGGTTAAGTTACCTGCCCAAGGTCACACAAGGGGTGACTGGGCAGCAGAGCTGGATCCAGACTCAGGCATTTTGGCTCCAGTCACTACAACCCACTGCCTTGCAGAGGTGTGAGCAAATGCAGTAGTGGCAGTGTCCACGTGCTGTTATGGGGGACTTGCAGCCCAGAAAGGTGGCAGTGTGGCAGAGGAGCTGTCCTGGAGAGGGAGGACACCTGCGCTTGGGAATTTTGGGGTGCCCATGAGGAGTCAGCCAGGGGAAAAGGACGCGGAGGGCATCACGGGGAGACGGCACAAACACAGCCCCGTGTCGCTGGAGCAGGGGTGGGTGGTGCAGCATCGCACAGCATGCTAGGAGCTTGGACTTTATCCTCTAAGCAATGGGGAGTCACCCGGAGGCAGCGTGATCTGAAGTGCACTTTAGAAAGATTACTCTGGGGCTGAATCGATGTGAGGAAGATGATCGTGGAGGAGGGACGTCAGTCCAAAGGCTGCTGCTTGGGTCCCCCGGGATAGTGGCCATGGATAGGGGCAGATCCATGACATATTTGGAAGATGTAACTGGAAACATGTGGTACTTGTTGAATGGAAAGGCTGAAGAAGAAAGAGGAGATGAGAAAGACCCTTGGACTTCTGACTTGGAAGCTGGGAGGATGGTACCATGTCCTGGGCAGGAAAGGCAGGAAGAACATTGGCCTGAACTTCTCAGGAGCAAGAAGCCTCCTGTGTCCCAAAGTCTGGGAGTTTCCCACCCCCTTGTTTAAAACTTTTTTTTACAATTAAAAAAAAAAGTAAACATATAGAAAAGGAAAAGAAATAGTACAATAAATACCTATCTCCTAGATCCAACAGTTCTTCAACAGTTGTTGAATTTACCACATCTTCTTCATAAATACATAGTATGTACTTATATAGTTACATACTACTTTATCTTGATTTTTATTTTTGTTAAATAATTTTAAATAAACTACAGACTTCATTACATTTACCCTTAAACACTTTAGCCTGTATCATCAAAAAATATTCAGCTGAACAATCATGATACCAGTGTTACACCTCAAACAATAATTACCTAGTATCATCTAATAGTGAATCTATATTAAAATTTCCCTAACAATTCCCAGAATGATTTTATAGTTTATAAAAAATAGGATTCAAGTCACAACCCCATGCTTCTTTTGTTACGTCTTTTAAGTCTCCTCAAATCTACGACAGTCTTGCCCACGTTCTTTATGACACTGACTTGAGGAAACCGGGTCAGGCGTCCGGTAGAAGCCCTCATGGCTGCATTTGTCTGCTGGTTTTATCACCGTGTTATTTAACTCCTTCCTCTGCTCCCTGCAGTGCCGGTAAACTAGAAGAAAATTCTAAAGCCGCAACCAGATTCGAGTTTAACATTTTGACGAGCATATGTCGTTGGTGATGCCATGTCACTCGTTTGGCTTCCCGTCAATGTCAAGAGTTTGGTTTCAAAATACCGTTGTACTCTCATGCTACTAACAAAATATGACTGATTCCAAGTGTGGGATGGGGAATGAAGAAGGTGAGCCTTGTTCTGGAAAGCACAGAAGTACCCAGATACTAATGGGTAATGTCAGAAGAACAGTAGCCAATTTAAGGGCCCCCAGTCATCACATTTGGGCCACTTTGAGCATCAAAAAGAATGGGATGGATTAAAACACATTGAATATAAAAATCTATAATATTCAGTACTCATTCATAATACTCAAACAATAAAATATTCTAGGTCACTTTAAAATTCAAGAGTGGCTCAGATACTGCCGAGGCAGTTTCTCTGGCTGGGATCTCAGTCTGATCCACAGCTGTGCCTCAAATCAGAACACTCTGACCTTGACTTAACCTTGGACCGTGACTCCAGCTAGCCCTCACCTGTACCTGGAACAACTGGTAAAGCTGATGGGAACTGAAACTAGACATTTCC
Source organism: Orcinus orca (assembly GCF_937001465.1). NCBI lineage: Eukaryota > Metazoa > Chordata > Mammalia > Artiodactyla > Delphinidae > Orcinus > Orcinus orca. Next base: position 70,616,379 of record NC_064576.1, read on the forward strand.
CCCTCCCACCTCAAATCACTTAACTTTCATCAAAATAGATAATGTACAGAAACATCACATCCGATTTTAAAGGAAAATTGGTAGCATCTTACAGAACTTCCCTTGTCCTACACAATTCTTGTCACTATTAAAAAAAGCAAAGAAAAAAATCTGTTTCAGATTCCAATGAACAAATATACTTTACTAGTAAATATTCTTCTTGTGCTTCTGCCGCCCTCCCACTTATTTTTCTAAAGTTTGCATCTGTAGCATTTCAAGTATCAGTTTTTTCTTTAACATTTATGAGAACTGGACTAATTTCCTTTTTATGAACAACAACAACCAAAAGCACCAAACTAAGTTATACTCCAGAACTTACAGAAAACATACATTTGTTCATTAAAGTTCACATGATCTAGATAATTTTTTTCCTTTTCACACATTAACATAGTAATCCATGCTGCAGAAGTCATACTAAATGAAACAGTAAAACATCACAAGGATGAAGGAGACAATCTTTGTAAAAATATATGCAAGAAGATAGAATTCAAAAAGGGACATTTAATATCCATATTTTTTTTTTGCAGAAAATAAGTATCATGTCAGTTAAGACTCCTGAAACAGGTTCTGTTTGAATCTTGACAGAATCTTAATTCTCCCCTATCTTTACCAACAATTTGAGAGCCTTTCATTGTATACCCTTTGTTTAGAAACCTGCCCAGCAATTCCTATAGATTCTATAGGAATAGTATCATATAGTCTAGCACAGAAGACAGTCTTAGTCATGTTTTAGAAAGCCACTGTCACACCTTCTCCCCTAACTCTAGACAGTCTCTATTTTTTTTTTTGGTCTTGTATTGGAATAAATTTCTTTGAAAGTTGATCCCATTAAACAGTGAACTTGAGGCAGGAGTTTTTAAAACACACTTAAGAAAAATACAGTTTACATTCATTTCCAAGTCTGAGATTAAGAAACCGTTAGCTGGTTTACACCTGGTTTCAATACTGGTTTGAAGTTTGAATACTTTTACTGTGTAGACATTAAATATTGTATTCAAATATTAAACATTAAAAGTTTTCCTGACGCTGCAGACAGAAATAGAGCAGGGATGTCAGGCAAGACGCGAAGTCGAATTGGTAGACTTGTGCCTCGTCTGTGCCACCTGCAGCAAGGGAAGAGATTTCAGCATGGGTTTCAAAAAGGCGTGGGAGCTGCTGTCTCAAAATTCATCTCTACTGGCATAAACCATTTTTTTCTGAACAAATATTCAATTCTCACTAAGGGGAAAAAATAGAATAAGAAATTTGAATGGTCTTCTGTTGTGTGATACAAGGACCAGCTATGTACACTTTTCAGTCATCGTGGAGATTCTGAAGCAGTAAAGGAATTATCATTTCACTTTTCACTGCAAGTTCTTTCCACACAGAAGAGTTCTTCCTGAGAAATGAAAACTTCAATCCTGTGTACCCCCAGAGGACACCTTAGAGTCTGGTGCGGGCACCCACGATGATTCCCTGCTAGCAGGAAACTAGCCTCCACTGAGGTTGAGGATTACTGCACAATATTCTAAGCACCAGGAAGCTGAGTACTTCAGTGAATCTCAGTGCCACTTGAGGATGTTCTCAGAATAATCTTCTCAGTTAAGAATTCATTATCATTTTCAAAGTTAGCCCTCAGCAAAACTCAGCTTGCCCGTCGAGGTCTAACTTTTGTGAACTACAGAAGCTGTTTGGCTGACCCAGTGCCTCCTCAGGGTCCACTGGGCTGTCCTCCCATAGCCAGTCTGCATCTGATTTACTTCCCAGTCTTTGTCCTGACCTCTCGTCACTAACTTGTAAACATCCTGAACAGCCAGGCTTCTCAGTTATGCAAGGGGAACCCAGGGACAGCACTAGCAGAGGGTAAATAATCCTTGGGGGAGAAAACTTTCTTTGTGTGTTTAAACAGTATTTTCAGAGGCAGAGGTCAGCCATGATTCTCCTGGCTATATAATCAACAGAACTGTATTAATCGACAAGTAGTATATATAAGCTCTGGGGCCTCCATCATATTTCTTAGCAGTAGAATTAAGCTCTTGATTTCTTCCACCTTCTCATCCGTGTTAACAGTCACCTGTGTCAACAGAGCTCCTGACTAGGAGTGACTCAGCTGCCAGGTCCCGTTAGAGCAGGAGAAGCCTTCTTTCCAACCATCTCTTTCATCTTAAAGAGAACATTCTCAGTGAGTCTTGTTAGCCAGTGTGGCAGGTGATTTAAGGTGTCTTTTTTTTTTTTTTTTTTTGGCGGTACGCGGGCCTCTCACTGCTGTGGCCTCTCCCGTTGCGGAGCACAGTCTCCGGACGCGCAGGCTCAGTGGCCATGGCTCATGGGCCCAGCCGCTCCGTGGCACGTGGGATCTTCCCGGACTGGGGCACAAACCTGTGTCCCCTGCATCGGCAGGCGGACTCTCAACCACTGCACCACCAGGGAAGCCCTAAGGTGTCTTTTACATACAGCTTCTTACCCTTGCCGTCACAGAGACTGTCATGTAACATTCCTTTAATAAGCCCCTAGAAAATGGCTTTTCTTTTGAGACAAGCTTCCTTGGCAAGAAGTTGAATTCAATAAATTGTCTACCCAGCATGAGATCCCCACCCAAATCACAGGCGGGGCTATTCTTACACCCATTTCACAAAGCTCTCTAGTCCCTCTATCATGCTAGCAGGCTCTGGCCAAGCAGGCTCCTCAGATTGGACACCAGTAGTTTGGAAACTAGTTTCTTGAGTTCCATCCCTTCTGTGCGAGCAGTTCTCTCCGGACCACTGTGCAGGCATCCCTCTCTGCTGAGGTCCCAGCAGCCGTGCCTTTGTTGGACTTTCTCCTGTGGAGTTCTTAGCACTAGGTGATGGCTTTGGCTTATTAGAAAAAGAGTTTGGGGAAAAGTTCCCAGAATACAAGCTCCATGGAAAAACAGCTCACGGACTCAGTCATTTCCTTTGTAAAGAGTTCATTGGACTCCCTCTTCAAATCTATTTTAGGACAAAACCAGGGGTATTCTTACTCTGTCAGTTTCACCTTCTTCACCTTCATCAGTTATTCTGTCTTAAGGACAATGTACTCATGGCGACTCTCAATCACCTGATCTGTTGCTTCACAAAGAAAGTCTCTCAGGCCAACTACAGAAAGTTGACTGCCGCACGTAGCCCTGTCATTCGCGTGTCTGTCAAGAATGCTACCACTGGGACCCAGCTCAGAACAGCGCTCCAGTCAGGCTTTGCTTTCTTACTGGACAGACTCCATCCTCATCCTCGTCCTTTCACACAGCTGTGTTTCTTTCCTCAGTGAACTGGAACTCCCACAGCCTCTAGAATCCTTTCAGGGCAGCTCCGGGCAGCCTGTCCCACAGCTGCAAGAACACTTCAACCCATGTGCCTTAGGAGGTGCTCGGGCCCATGTGGAGGCTGCACCCAACGCTGGCCCACCTCTGCCCAGACCCAGTGATATCTAGTCCTGACCCTGAACTTTATCATTTTATTTTATTAGAATCCCCACTGCTGTGTTCTCCCTCAGATGGGGTTGTCTCTCAGTCGCATAAGGATATTGGATAAGATGTTGCCTCTCAGGGCTTCCAGAACGCCCAAACGCATACTTGGCCATACAGAGTAGCCAACACACCAGATCCTTGTATAGGATAATCATCATTATTCGCTATCCACTACCATCAAAGGTTCCAAAGAATTGGCATTGAGTATAGAAAAGATGGCATAAGCTACTTTTAATTCATTGTTGCATAAGAACCACTTGAGAGAGTTCTAATTAAAAACACGGATACCCTGTACCCCACCCTAGTGGGCGTACAATTTGGGAATGACTTAGCTGGCTTTTGGAACCACGGGCGAAGGAACACATCTCCATCCACATCTCTAGCTCTGCCCTCCTATGGCAGGATAATTATTGAAGTGTTTATGCCATTTCCTTTTATTTTTTTTCTCACACACGGACCTCTCAACTCCAAGGAAGTAAGGAGTTGTGCTGGCTCGCCTCACTGTGAGTTTCTCCTGGGGTTAAAAGCAGTGGCCCGAAGTGAGGCCTTCTTCCTGTCTTTTGTGAAAGCCTCAACCCACTTCACCTGAGGAAGTCTCATCAGATACTCCAGAGTGAAGGTGATGGCGCAGGGGCATGCAGTGGGATTCCTCCCAGACTAAGAAAGGGACAGAAGTTACAGGTCCTACCGTGGCAGAGAACCGTGCAGACCTGCACGGCACATCTCTGGGGCCGGTGACAGGGCCTTAGCGAGGAGAGGCTACAGGTATATATGTCGGCAGGCCCCGTCCTAGACCCTGGGATTCGGCCTTGACAAAGGCTTGTGCCCCGGGAGAGCAGCATGGAGGTGTATTAGAGAAGCAGAGCCAGTAAGACATAAATACATACTGATTTACCAAAGGGAATGGCTGAAGCACTCTGAGGGTTCAGTAAGCAGTCTTGGCAAAGTCATCTCCACATCTGTTGTTGGAGCCCAGAGCTCACGAGCTGGTGGTCAGGAAGGAAGGTCATGAGCAGGCTGGAACCCCGCAGGCACGAGGCCTGGCTGACCCACGTTGGTTCTTGTTGCCTCTGACCTTGGTAACAGGCATGTCCTGCAGAGGCCACAGTCCTTCCTCAAGGACCTGAACACACACACAGCTGACCCAGGAGTCAGAGAAACTGAAAGAAGTTCCAGGGGGAAGGGAGAGCCATTGCAGGCCACGTTGCTGCTTTAGGCCACTAAGATGAATCAGGAGATGGGAAACAATGTGTGTGCTACAGAACGGCTGCCCCCTTCCTTTCGGCCTCCAACTGTCCAGAGACTCTCCTTGGAGCGCAAGCCAACAGGAAGCACCAAGAAAGGGGAATTCTGGGAACTGTAGTTCAGTGCAGCTCGGTGAACACACAGCCAAGCCCTGGCAGGAAGCAACAAAAGAGGCTGTGGATATGGCAGGGAACCAGCGTGGAGAGAGATGGAGGCCCGCCCTGAACATTCTGTTCTGTGTAACGGGGTGAGAAAACACTTGCACCGTCCTGCGGGGAAGCCCAGTAATTACGAATGTTAAAATTTTTCTGCCAGAAAGGAGGACCAAGTTAGAATTATTTTGATCTAAAGTAATGTGATGAATGGGCTGAAATGTTATACATTGAGGCCTCCAGAAATTTATATATTTAGACCATTTTACATTGGCTCCCTCCCAAAACTGTCTTTGTTAAGAATTCATTTAATGTTATGACTTGTTATTATCAGTCATTAGAAGAAACAACAGTATGAACACCACTGCTATATTTATTGAAAGAGTACATCACTAATATCAAGGGCATTATTTAGTTTGCTTCTCCCTATGTAAGATTTATGTACAAAACCAAAGTCAACATGGCCCAAAGATACCACTGACTGAAGTAAGCAAGAAGTTCATGGGCCATTTTGGTTCAGAAACATATTCGTGAGGATTTCTGGGCGGTCTTCTGATATTTGAATTAGAACAGTGTGTTCTCACGTTATTAGGACGTCTTGGAGACCACGATGTCCTTTCCCACAATAATAGCTATTTATAACAGTCTCCATAATGCCCTGAATTTGGCTAAGTTTCCTCCCTGGTCAGGACCCACCCCACCACTTTTCCATCAATGACTGGGACCCTTGGCGCGTCCTGTCCCAGAGGGTCTATAACTGTGTTCTTGACCATACTAGAGAGCATCCATCCAAACCACTCAAAGTGTTGAAACAGTCTACTAGAACTCAATTTTTTAAAGAATATCACTGGCCCAGGTTCCAGCTCCTTTTGGAAAGTGCTTTAATCTATGTCATATTCTATAAAAATCCATTTCTCAAATCAAAAGAACTAGTAAGTTATTTTCTCCCTCTGGTATCAACTGCTGGATTGCATCGCTGTCAACACATTTCTTATAATCTGACAGTGTAGTTTACCCATAATTGTCTGGAGATAAGGCAGAGACACTGCCCGTAAAATCTCTGGGTTTTATGAAGAGTCAACCCAAGAGTGTTTGTAAACTGTCTTGTGCCGCAGAGCCTTTGTCCCTTCAGGGTTGAGAGCTAGAGAGTTAGCCATACACTGTGGGGAAGCCCAAGAACTTGGGCCTGACAGACCAGAGATTGGCTCTGAACTCTGCCGTTGACCAACAGTGGGACTTTCAGCAAGTTACTAAGTCTGCTGAAGAACAGTTTCTTGTCTGTAAAAGGCAAATATTGTTATCTGTCTCACAGCGGGAGTAGCCCAGTTAAATAAAGTACCTGGCGGCACTCATGTCATCATGGCTGTGTTTATGATGATTGGTGTGGACACGAGTGCCACATGTGCCTGTGCACCAGGTTGCATTTCTTTAAAAACATTATGTATACATACCGCTTTATATAGGAAGTTATACAGAAATAATCTTTTATTATATAGTACATATATATCCTGTGTGCTGATGTCTAAAAGTCGTAATCAAATATACTTCAAGGAAAGCAATGCATAATCTCTCAAGAAATTCTACCAAGAATGTGAAAAAGAGAAAGGAAAGAGACAAGAAAGACAATCTCCTTATTCTCAATACCCCCCCCCAAAAAAAGTGCTTGAAAGAAGTGTACCCACCTGAGTGATTAATATTTTGCGTGGCCTTTTCAACAGTAGTATCATGTCTTCAAACAACTATTGATGAGTACTGACAGAAGTTTATTTTTGTATTTGGTCATCAGTTGGTTGAGATTTAGGGGTGGGGATGGCAAGGAGAAGTTTGACAGAAAATGGGGATTATACTAAATTTCCTTGCTGAAGATTCTTCCACCTCTGATTACTGGTGCTCAAAGGTAGAGCTAGCACTACCCTGGAGAGAATTACTGCCCTGAAAATCAAGAATATGTGCAGCTTTGGCTGTGAAGATGACCAGGGCACAGAAGCCACTAGAAGGTGACTCCTGGTTTGAAAGAGAACCATGAGTGCCGTGGCCTAGAGCCAGCCCAGGACCCTAAATTCTGCTCATCTCCCTGAATTCTGAGGACCTGGGCTGCAGGTTCTAGCTGCAAAGCCATAGAAACCTTCCTGTAGAAAGAGAAAAGTGGGCCATGAAGCTTAGTACCTTGGGAGGAGAGATGTGAATTTGAATGTCACCCAGTCTCTGTGATTTAGATTTTTTCTGACCAGACACCATGTCCTTGCATCTGGGCAAACAGGGAGGGTACAGTTGAGAGCAAATAAAGACTAAAAGATATCTTTCACTAAAAATCTCTCTGAGGCCTTGAGGACTCAGGAGTGTAGTCTTATACAGCTTATGAATACAGAGAATAAAACATGCAAGGATGATGGGTCCTTTTTTAACTAGGACCAAGAATAGACACAGTGACCTGAGGAATAGGCCGTTTTTCAGCCTGAACCCGGACGAGAGAGAGAAAAGTAGGAAAAAGTAAATACGAGTTGGCAACATCATTAAATGTTCACAGCATTTAAATTTTTTTAGTTAATAGGTACAAATGAAGTGTTTACTATTTACAAGGCCCTGTTTGAAGCACTTTGCAAATATTCAGTCATTTAACTGCCTTAATGCCTCAATGAAATGAATATTATCTTAATCTCCACTTCTGACGAGCACCTTCAGTTATTTTATATAATATCCATTTCATTGGGTATTGGAAGCTTCTGTGGCACTGGACCCTGCAAGTCAAAACAAAACTGGGAGAAAAAGTGAGTACAGCTGGTATATACAACCATGAGACATACCTCCAAAGGGATCTTGAGTATATTTGGGAAGAATTTTAAGTGGCTAGATCGGCCCGTTCATTTTTATTGTTGGGATTTAAGAAACCCAGATTTCATACCATCTGAAAACATGATTAAATACCTTAGTATCAATTCCAACAATGCTTCATAGCCGAAGGTCACCAACTCAGGTCTCTGCAAGGGCCATGCGAGTGCCAGAAGTGAATGAATCTACCCTGGTGTAGAAACACAGCGCCTGCCCCGTGTAAAGGGGGAAACAACTCCTCCGATCCAGCCAATTTGCTCAGACCCTCCATTTTTTCAAGAGAAGATAAAAATCCATATTTTATGCTAAATCTCCCTATTTTTAAATGTTAGCAACTTTTTTAATTTTTCAAAACACTGTGTAGATTAAACAAAGTACGTCTGCTCGTCGCACCGGGCTCTTGGGCATCCACTGTGCAATCTCTGCTCCACAGCCTTTGCCCCTGGCCATGTGGGAAATATCCTTATAGACACTTGGAGCCCCATCAAGGGCTCCAGCCCACGTGCAGGTCATCTTCCTGCTGAGCTGCAGTGGGCACAGAGATTTTTTCTTTCCCTCTCTGGCATTTCTTTTCAAAACATTTAGAAAGCACTTCTTTAAAGGTGTCAACTTTATTTATTCCTGTGGAATCTGAGAGGAAACAGCACACTCCATGACTCTTTCCCAGACCCCGCCCCCCCCCACCGGCCCCCCTGAACCTGTAATTGAGAGTCAGGATTACTCTGAGGTTTCTCTAATTAGTTCAGGCGCCTGGGGCTCCCTCGTTAGCAGTTTCTCGGGCATTCTTCTTCTGTTTGAGGGTTGTCGTAAGAGACTTGGGACAGTCTCATTTCCCACTAGCTCCTGTTGCACACTGCTCCGTGCCTGGAGCTCCAAGGGTAGCTCATTCTGGGGGCACATGCCAGTCCTGGCTGTCTCACCTGGGTCTCAGTTTGCTGTGGGAACCCGCAGTCCCTCCAGTCCCCTCGGGCACAAGAGCTGGAAATATGTCTGTCTTGTTCACTGCTACTGAGTAACCTTGGCCAGGTGTCCAACACAAAAACCCCTAGATAGGTGCCAGTAATCCAGAAAACTCTTTTAGAATGACTCGCTGTAGGAATGAGCAAACTCTCTTTGACATTTTATTACTTTATGTAGTTGACCATCCCATCCTTGCGAAATCTCTCGGACGCCTCGACTCCTGGGACACTGCACATGCCTCCTTGCATCTCACGGTGCCGGGCCCTCCCTCTGTGGCCTGATTGTTCTCAGTTGCCCCTTAGGGAGCTCCCAGGCAGTTGGGGCTCTTCCCTCTCTGTGCCTGTGGAGCTGCTGTGGCAGCTGAAGGATCTCCGCACACTGGGCTCGACCCAAAAGGGTTGTGTGTCCACGTAAGCCTGAAAGACACTGAGCTGACTCAAGTCCCATGTCTTTCCACAGCAGGGCTTCCCAGGGCCTGTGGTTTACTGATGTGCTCTGGGAATTTCCAACAGAGTTGGTTTTTTTTTTAATTAATTCTGGAAGTCTCCTTTCGAGAAGTATCTTTAAGTCAAATATTTTGTGGATCATACCCTGGGAAACCCATTCTAAAGAAAACTAAGCCAACTGAAATAATCCTCGAATGGGCTGTGTTTAGGAGAGAAGACTAGGAAGGACCAGGAGTCATGGACCGTATGCTTCCTGACTCCGAACTGGATGAAGGTCTTGGAAGTTGGTGAGCAGTCGCAGTCCCTTCAGGAAGTCTCTCCAATTCACTGGGCTGGGCTGGGCTGTGGCTGAGTCACTTAGCTCTAGTGAATGGGACACATGACACAGTTCATGTCCACGAGGAGTCCTTCCCTTTTGATCCAGTCTCTGGGTCTGCCCCAGAGCCCGAGAGGAAAGTGCTCAGTCAGTCTGTTCTGTGTACCTGTGATTGCCTTGATGACACATGAGGGAAGAGGCGTAGAGGACACAAATTAGAAATAAAGCTTGATAATAGAACATTCAGAACCTGACGTAAAAGTCTGTCAGTCACAGAGGAGAAATGAGGCGTGAAAAGAGCTGAGACAATAACCTTTGGAAAAGCCAACGATCAGCAGAGAGACAAAGAAGAGCCACAGCATTTTACAGAGGAGGAGCCAGAGAAGAGAGAGGAAAATCAAGACGCTGTATTATTAACAATAGTAACAGCAGCGAACATTCAGTGAGCGCTTACATTTATTCGTTGCATTCATTCAGCGAGCTTCACACTGTCTTATGGCATCCTCACAGGAGCCCCTCAGTGAGCCTGGTGAGGTCCAGGAATTGCCCAAGGTCACACAGCTAGTAAGTGGTGGTGGAGTTGGGTACATGGAGAATTGCGGGAGAGCTTCGGGAGGAAGAGGTAAGTGTCAGATACCACAGGAACGCAAGTAAAATGAGAGCTGGGAAGCATTTTGGATTTGGCAGTTACAAGTTTTGGCAAGCCCGCTGCAAGTAGAGCCACAGAAACACGAACCAGGTTATTGGTAATAAGTCAGTGATTAGATTGAACACAATGAGAAGTATTTGGATATGTAATGTTGATTTGAGAAACTTGACCCCAAAGGAAGTACCTTAATAAACCCTTAATCTGCGTACTAGGCAAGGCCAGTGTACGAGTCAGGACACACTAGTTGTTTTAACAACCCCCAAATCTCAGTGGCTTAAAACCATCGAAGTCTATTGCTTGTGCTCATTCGCGTCCAGTGTGGACGTGAAGGAGGAGTACTCTGCTCCATGTGGTCATGCAGGGCCCTGGGCTCCTTCAGCAGCTGGCTCATCCGTCCTGAGGCCTCAGTCTTCTCCTGAATCTGTGACTCCTTAGGCAAAGAAAGGGATTGTGAGTGGCAGATGGGAAGAGGGAGGAGTTAGGGCGAGGCTAGGAGCTGGCGTCCATCACCGCCATCCACACGTGTCTGGCTCTCACATGCTCAGATGACCCGACTCCGACCAGAGGGCTGTCTAGGTAGTGGGGTTCAGGTGTGTGCCCAGAAAAGCAAGCAACACGTGAGCCTCTCTCTCTGAGCCCCTCTGCTGTGACTCTTTGTTCTTCCTGTGCCCTCTAGGTACATGGGAGAGTGGACCGGTTCGGATGCTCAGAGATCCTGGTCCCTTTTCCCCTTTTGTCTCAGAAATGAACTTGAAGTCCAGTTTTGGTGTAGGCCAGCATTCTTGCCTGCTTCATCTCCCCCAGCTGGCCCAGAGTTGGCCTCTACCTGCGGTGCTGGACTTCTGCTTCCCACAGGCTGGTGGCCCCAAGCTGACCCTGAACTAAATGGTTATGTGATCAAAGCAACAGAAAAATCCCATGCCCTTTGCCCAAGCTTCCTGTGCTGACAGTTCGGGGAAGGCTCTCACATAGTGAAGGGTGGTGAGGTGGGCAGGCGGGGAATGCGGGACCCGTGGAGAAGTTAAGCCCCTGCTTAACTTGGAGCTGAGTAGCAGTGCATAAGAATGTGGGCCCCTTGTGGCCAGATCTTCACATTTTTCTAGAAAAGTCAGAAATCTTTATTTGAAAACTCAGAATTTTTAAAAATTGGCTCAAACAAAGTATCTGTGGCCAAACTCTTGCAACAGGCTACTCATTTCTGTTTCTGGCTTAGATTCTGTAATGTGACTCTGGGGGCTGTGGCCTCCTTCACCATGAGGTTCCTCACAGAGACCAGAGGAGACCCAGGCTCTGGTGCGCCTGAAAAACAAGCATCATAAGGGGAGAGGGTACCTCTGATAAACCTGACCTTGAGACAAGCTGCCGGATGCTGGATGAGGCCCCCAGAAGTGCCATAAGCAGGATGCCCCTTCTCGGTTAGTGCAGTCTAGAGCCTTCCAGGGTTAGGCTGGAGGTTGAGTGTGAAGAATCCCTTCCTTGGGCGGGGCGGGGAACCTTTACCTCTCATTACCTCCTGGGTCCTGGCATGCTGTTGCCAAACTCTGCCCACAGCCGGGTTCTAGCACACCCCACTTCACTCTGTGCAACAGTGCGACTGAGCCTTTACGGTCTCAGCAAGTGTTATACTTAGAGAAGGTGACCTGTGCATAAACTAGTTACAGAAAGCCAGGAATGATCTATTCCCATGTGGTATTTATTGCACCTATGATACCCAGGCTTGCAATTTTGACTTTTCTCCCAACAACTTAAACCTCAGTTGAAAAATAAAATCTTCTGATCGGATCTGAGAAGGGATTTACCAACATGGAAAGGGAAAAGGCAAGAAATAACTCTAGTATTGAATTGGAATTAGACATATTGGTAGTAACTCGGGAATTGTTAATACATATATGCACAGATAGGTACAGAAACAGTTACAGATGTTGTGTATATATGGATGTTAATATCTGTGTCTGTATCTGTATACATACATGTATTCTCATCTCCATCTGCTGAAGGGGCCTAGAAGCGGTGGCAGCCCAGTAGCAATGAGCATGCTGAGCGCCCAAATCAAATGTGGTTTCTAAATGTCCTCCTTCACCAAAAGGAACCAGAGCTCCTCAGAGAAACAGCTGATTCCATCACTGGGTTAGGAAGAGTACAACTTTTTTTTTTTTTTTTTTTTTTTTGGCCAGAAAATACAAAAAGGCTCAAAGAATTGTAAGGACAGAAAACATAAGGGACATCTTGAAGGGGCCCCCGCTGCCCCACTGGCCAAATCTAGAAATATTTGAGCATCTGAATATAAAATGGGCAGCCACTGTCTAGCAGCCGTGAGACCCTACACAGTGCTGCCAGCGCCCTGGTGGAGAATTTGAGGCCAGCGTTGAATTTGAAGTATGTAAAGTGGGCACAGAAGTACTTTAGCAGCACAAACGATTGTGCTGTCAGTGAAAGAGCCATTGGTCGGGAAGGTCACCTGACAGTCTCTCCAACAAGCAAATCCCCTTCCCAAGTGTGTCCCAGCCTTCCCTGACCTCTGTGCAGGCGCTGCTCGGGTTGGTAGAGAGCCATTTGCTCTTGGACATTTTGATACTACAGGGCAAGACGGTTATAACAAATTACGACCTCTCACCAGTCCACAAATAGGTGCATCTCTCGTCTGTTTTTCAGTGCCCTCTGTCTTCATTTGAAAATCGGAAAGAAAAGTGGATACTTGAAACACCACTGTCCAAAGACTCCTTTCTTGCCTGTGGGGACCAACACTGACCTCAGATGGTCCCCCTAATACTGAGACATTAGCTAAGGACAAACAAAAGTCTGCACCCTGGAGACACCCTGAAAAGCAGATGCAGCCTGAAGGCTGTGGCGTGTGGGGATTATTTTGTACTCACACAGAAGGACCTAAAAAGAGTGTGTCTGACAAAACACTACTTATTAGCCTCCCTGCAGCTTCCAGAACAGAAGGGCCACAGGTGTGTGCTGCTCTGAGCATCCTCCAGAGCCCTTTCTGCACCAGTGGTGCTGGCATGCCACCAAGAGCAATGTTGAAACCAAACCAAAGATTAAAACTTAACATTTGGCTTCTCAGTAATGACAGATGCCCTGCCTCCACCCACGTGTACTCTTGTGAGACGAGGCCTGGAGGTGTGGCCTCCTTCCCCTCCTAACTCAGTTTAAATACTAGTTCATGTTGAGTAACTGTGCATCGCAAGAAAAGTGATCAGTACCGTTTTTGCTTCTGTTTATTTCAGAAAGTTTTGCTTATTTAAATGGAAGGCATGCTTGTGATGACTGTGATAGATAAATTCTTGGCTCAAACTGTTGGAATTGCTTCCCGGTGACACTCTGGAGAGTAACTTGGGACATCTTAGTGGGCTTTCTTTTTGTTTTTTTCTTTTTTGTTTGTTAGTTTTTTGTCCTTTGAGGAGATTTTAATTTTTTTATTTGGTCTTTTTTTTTAATTAATTAACCAGGGGACCGTGGAAAGTCCTTGAGCAGAGGAGGATGGATTGAGTGCCCACTCCACCTCCTAGATCTACTGGGAAGACACATTCCCCATCTGGTGTAATTAGGAAGTAAGAGTAAATGTCTTCTATAAGCCACATACCCCTTTTTGAAAGTTGCCCTTTTTTCTCCACCCTTGACTGGATCCAATATTTAATGAAACGTGTGAGAGTGAATGAAAATTTCATGCCCCTCATCTTTTCTAGGATGTACCATGTATGTGTCTGTGACTTTCAGGGAAATTTGTTTGCTGCTTATGAAGTTATTTTCTAACTTATTTCATTGTTGAATGAAGAAAATTATTGCATCTTTTGAAATAATCCAAGTAGCTTGAGTTCGTAATTACTTCCCTGTTTTGAAATATGCACACAATGTGGGATTATAGCCCACTGAATAAAATAATAACCCACGAGTCCATGTTAATAAAAATAATATAAAGTGGAGAAGGGAAAGCTCTTCTTTAAAAGAGAATGCCAAACAACATGTGTCGAAGGCATGATAAAAATAATCACCGCTTGGCCCCCATCACAGCAGCAGTTGACACAGGCAGGAGTTTTCAGTGCATGTGAGGTTTGGTGGATGGAGGTTTGAGGATAGGATGATTTCACAGCATCTCTCCACAAAACACTGATCAAATACAAAGGGGGAGAAGAAGGCTGACAGTTGCTAACTTGCCCAGGTGATCACGAAGAACATCTTAGTGGAACCAGTGCAACAGCATCATGTGTCCCCTGACGTGAAACTAGATCGGTAGTCACATTACAGATCACCTGTATTCTTTAAGATTTGCAGGGACATGAGGACAGGAAAAGACTGAAGGAAACTTATGTGACTGTGATGTCCCCACTAAACACAGCACACATCCCTGGATGGGGTGCTGCACCAGAAAGGAAAACAAGACCGTGGTGGGACAGGTGATGAAACTGGATCAGGGTCTGTGGACTGGATGGGAATGTGGTACCAACATCGATGTCCTGACTTTCAGAGAGTTGCACAGTGGCAGCATAGGAGAGCGTTCTTGTCTGGGGAAGTACATCCCAGAATAGTTAGTGGTAAAGGAGAACCTGGATGAAAGGAATGAGGGAGTTCTCTGTTTTGTTCTTGCAACTTTTCAGTAGGTTTGAAACCATTAAAAAGAAAAGACGGGAAGAAAATAAAGCAAAATGCTAAGAGTAGTTGCCCTCTGAAGGCCTGCTTTTTAAATGTTTTGTTAAATTTTGGTGTACTTTTCAGATATTCTACAGTAGACATGCATTTTCTAATTGAGGGCTATAATAAAGAACAAACTTTATTGTCTGACTTGACTTCTAGTGTACGTACCGTCATGACGTTGACTTTCCAACACCATAGACGTTTCCCTTAGGTGGTTTCCTTGCCCATACCCAGCCCTCCCGCCAGAATTTTGCATTGTTCCATTTCTATCAACTATTTTTACCAGTTCTTGAATTTCATGTAAATGCGCCGCACGGTACGTTCTCTTTTGTGTCTGGCGTCTTTTGCTCAATATACCTGTGAGAGAATCATCCATGTTATATCTACCAATACTTTGCCCCTTTGAATTGCTGTAAAGTACTCCACTGTATGAATATATGGGAATTTATCCATTCTCTTTTTGGTGGGAATTTAGGTTTTTCTTCCAGTTTGGGGCTATTAAAGTAAAACTTGGATGAACTCCCTTGAGCATTTCATCTGTAGAACTATGCACTTAGGAGAGGGATTGCTGAGACATAGTGCAGACCAGGGATCAGCACACTTTTTCTGTAAAGGGACAGATAATAAATACCTTGGGTTTTGCAAGCCATATATTCTGTCATAGCTGGTCACCTCGGCCATAGATGACCCCTGAGCAAATAATTCCTGTGAAACAAAACTTTGCTGAGTCCTGAGGCAGATGTTCGGTTTGCTTTAGTAGAAACTGCTGAATGGTTTTCCAAAGTGGCTGCTCTTTTAAAACTCTGAGCAGTACTTCACAGGAATTCAGTAGTTGCTTCACATCCTCGCCAGCACTCAGGATTGTCAGTCGTTTTTGTTTCAGCCATGTTGTAGTTGCGTAGCATATCTCATTGTGATCATAATTTGTGATTCCATGATATTAATGATGCTGATGAGCACTTACAATGTATATTTATTAGTCAATTGAATTTCTGTGAAGTGTTTGTTCAAGTATTTTGGACGTTTTGGATCGGGTTGTGTTTGTCTCAGATTTGTAGGAGATATTCTGCCTATGAGTCTGCATCATGTATTGCAGCACAGCAATATTACCACAAACCCGGTGACACAGAACAACATACGTTCATCAGCTGACAGTTTCTGTGGATGAAGAGGCTGAGCACGAGGCTGCAGTCAAGGTGTTGGTCGGGGCTGCGGTCTTCTGGGCTCCGGCGGGGTATGATCTGCTTCCGGGCTCGTGGTTGTCGACAGCATCCGGTTCCTTGTGGGCTGTCAGTTCGTGGGCCTCAGCTTCTTGTTGACTGTTGCCTGGAGGCTGCCCTTACTTCCTTGCCACGTGGGCTTCCCCAGCACGACAACTCGTTTCCTAGAGTCGGCAAGGGAGGGTGTCTCCTCACAGGCTTATGGAACATAATCACACACATCCCGTCCCCTTTGCCATATTTTGTTGGTTACGGATAAGCCGCAGGTCCCCCTACAACTCCAGGGGAGAGGGTTACACAAGGGTATGGGTACCAGGCGTCAGGGGTTAGGGGGCCCATTTTGGAGTCTGCCTGCCAGAGTCCTTGTCAGACACATGGATCATGTATACCTTCTTCAAGTCTGTAACTTACCTTCTCCTTTTCTTTGATAGAAAAAATGGTTTTATTTCTAACGAAATCAAACGTATCCATCTTTTATTTCACGGGTAGTGTTTCTTCTGATCTGTTCAACACTTCATTGCTACCTAAGATCGTGAGGCTATTCTCCTGTTGTTTCTTCTACACGAGGGGTTGTCAGCCTTGGTACTGTACTGTACAGTACAGTACTGACTTGGTACAGTACTGACGTTTGGGGCTGGATAATTCTTGGTGGTGGGGACTCTCCTGTGCCTTGTGACATATTTAACAGCATCGAGATTTCCGTAGCACGTCCTCCCCATTGTGACAGCCAGAAACCTGGCCAAATGTCTCCTGGAGCCACAAAGCCCCCTCTGAGAACCACTGTTCTATATGCTGTTAGTTTAAGCTTTGAATAGTACGTTATTATCCATCAGAGCTTATGTGGCTGCTTTCTATTGTTCCATAGACATATCTAATTTCTCTCCATAATTTCCCTCGTGAACTGCACTTACTGCTTTTGTCTTAAAGTGCCCATATATGTATGCATCTATTTTTGAACTCTGTTCTGTTCAGTCTGTCTAATTTATATCCTTCTGCCATAAAACACTTTTTAGTGGTTTTTTGCTAAGTCTTGAAATCTGGTCATGTAAATCTTCAAACCTTGTCATCAAGATTGGTCCAGCTGTGCTAGGTTCGTTGCATTTGCATATATATTTAGAATCAGCACGTCCATCAACTTTTACACACAAAAAAATCTACAGAGATTTTGATTGGAACTGAAGCTGTAGATCAGTTTGAGATCATCGTGGTCCTAGCACCATTGAATAGTTCAGTACATGAAATGATAACTCTCTCATGTATTTAGTTCCTTTTAAATATCTCTCAGCAAAATTCTATGGCTTTCAAGGTGGAGGTCTTGCAACTATTTCATTAAATTTGTTTCTAGGTATTTGATATTTTTGTTTTGATTGTAAAGAACATTATTTTTCTAATTTTATTTTCTAACTGTTGCTAGTATGTAGAAATACATTTAATTTTTACATCAAACATATCTGGTGACCTTGGTAAAGTCATTAGATATGGTACTTATTAAATTTGTTTGGATTTTCTCTGTATTCAGTCATTTCATGTGCAAATATAATTTTACTTCTCTATTTCCTTTCTTTATACAGTGCCGTTTTCCTTGTCTTCTTGCCCTGTATACGATCTCCTAAACGAGGTTGAATAGGAAGTAGTGATAGTTAAAATTCTAGTCTTTTCCCCAAACTTAGGGGGGGGGAATAATTCAATATGGTGACATCAAATATTCTGATAACTGTAGATTTTCTGTAGATACCCTTTATTTTACTGAGGAATTTGCCTTCTATTTCTAGTTTTCTGAGAGTTTTTACTGATTTTTTTTTTTTTTTTTTGTCGGTACTATAAAACACTAAGCGTTTATTAAAACATTGCAGCTATGAGGATGGATTTGTCTATTTCTCCTTTTAGGTCATGCAGTTTTTGCTTTATATAAATATTTTGAAGCTATATTATTAGATGCACTAAAAATTAAAAATGGTTGTATCTTCCTGTTAAATGTACCCTTTTATGGTTATGAAATGTTTTCCTTTACTCTAGTAATATTTTTGCCTCAAAATTTACCTTGTTGCTATTAACATAGCAAACAAGGTGGTGTTTTTGTTTTTGTTTTCTTTTGGCCTCCACGCAGCTTGTGGGATCTTAGCTCCCCAAAGAGGGATCCATGCCCCCTGCAGTGGAAGTGCAGCGTCCTAACCACTGGGCCACCAGGTAATTCCCATTGTTTTCTTGGTCAGTGTGTGCCTTGCCTATTTTTTCCATCCTTTTATTTTAAAGTTATAAGGGTTTTTTATATTTAAAGTGTGTTTCTTTTAAACAGTACAAAGTTGAGTGTTAATTTTTAACCCAGTATAAAACAATCTTTGTCTTTTAATGAAAGTTTTTAGTCAATTTATATTTTTTAAGGTAATTACTGATATTGTTGGATTTAAGTGTTTCTACTTAGTTTCTGTTGGTCACATCTGTTCTTTGTTCATATTTTCTTCCTCTTTCTGAATTATTTTGGGTTAATTATTTTAACACTCCATTTTATCTCTTCTAGATTTTTAGTTTTTATTTTATTTTTAGTGACTAGCAATCACAGTATACATTCTTGATTTATCTGCACCTGTCATAAATGTGTACTTTACCTCTTCATGAGTAGTACAATAAACAGGAGCACAACTCCGTTTACTCTCTTCTGCCCTTTGTACTTAGGTTGTCATATATTGTATTTCTATGTAGACTCTAAATCTCATAAGTTGTTATTGTTGTTCGTTTAAATGGTCAGTACTCTTTTATATTCAGCCACGTATCTAGCCTTTCACAGATTATTCCTTTCAGCTAGAAAAATTTTCTTTAGTACTTCTTAATCGTAGGTCTGCTGGAAATTTTTATTTGTTTTCAGATATCTATTTTACCTTCATTTCCAGTTGATAACTTCACAGAATTAGGAATACTAGGTCCTTTAGCACCTTAAAGATATTCCATTGTCATCCGGATTCCAGAGTTTCTATTGGAAAGTTTATCAATCTGTTTTTCCTTTGAAGTTAATGTGTCTTTTAACTCCTCTGGCTGCTTTAAAGATTTTTTTCCCCTGTATCATTAGTTTTAAGGATTATTTGGCCTGTGACGTATCTAAATTTTGACTTCTTGTATTTTTCTTGCTTGGGATGCACTGAGATTCTTAGTCTGTGGATTGAGATCTTTCATCAGGTTTAGAAAATTCATATCCTGCTTTTGCCCCATTTTCTGTCTCCTTTAGGGCTTCAACCACATGTGTTACATGATTTGACAGTGTTCTTCACATTTTTTATACATTGGTTTTTATTTTAAATTCCTTTGTCTCTGGTTGCTTAGGTTTGGATGATACCTATTGATCCAATTTTTAGTTCACTAATTGTGTCTTTTCATGTGTTTAGTGTGCTATTAAACTAAAGACTCAAATACAGAGAACAAACTAGTTGTTGCCGGAGGGGAGGGGGTGGGGAATGGAAAAATAGGTGAAGGGGCTTAAGAGGTACAAGCTACCAGTTATATAATGGAATACGTAAGTCACAGGGATGTAATGTACGGCCCAGGGAATATAGTCAATGTTATAATAACTTCATGTGGTACATAATGTATAAAAATATCAAATCACTATGATGTACAACTAAAACTAATATAAGTCAACTATACTTCAGTAAAAAAATTTTTTAAATTTTTTCTAACTTGCCATTAACTCAGCATCTCCTGTTAATTTTTCGTCCCTCCTGTCCTCTTAGTATTCTTCCCCTCCTCTTATGCCTTCTGCTCTCCACATTGCCAGCTCTCTTTGGGATTTCACCTGAAATCCACTTCATTACCCTGTATATGTTGATACTTTCAATATGTCTTTTTTTTTTAAGATTTTTTTTTTTTTTTTTTTTGGTGTGGACCATTTTTAAAGTCTTTATTGAATTTGTTACAATATTGCTTCTGTTTTATGTTTTGGTTTTTTGGCCACGAGGCACGTGGGATCTTAGCTCCCCAACCAGGGATGGAACCCACAGCCCCTGCATTGGAAGGCAAAGTCTTAACCACTGGGCCACCAGGGAGGTCCCTCAATATGTCTTTTCTTACCTGAATCGTAGATATTGTAAATAGGCTTGGGGGAGAATGACAGCAACTTTTACTAATTTACTTTAAATTGGCAGCAGCAGTTCAAAAGGTTTTGAATTTCTAGATTAAGGCAATGGATTGTTCTATTAATTCAGCCATTTAATACAGAAGAATTTGCTGGCTTTTGAGTCAGCATGGCAAATCGAAGACTCAGTAACTTTTTTGAAGTGAGCTAAGCAAATGTTTACTTCAGGAAAGAAGAGCAAATGTGAATCCCACACTTCTGACACCTTGGCATTGCTTTCTATTTTGGCTAAAACAGTGATTCTCAGAAAGGTACTCCTACAGACCAGTTTCCCAAGGAGATGGGTTATCGTGCTCAAGTGCTCGGGTTTTAACAACGGTTTTTTCCCAATTGCCTGGGGAAAACTAGATGAATTGAAGTGCTTTCTGGATTTTAAGATCCCCACCCCACCCCACCGTGGTGCCCACACCCATGCAAGCTACTGCTGCTTATCTGTTAGCAAAAGAAGACAGCCACATCTAATGACAGCAGCAGATATTAACAGGAATCCTAGTTGATGGCCCTGATAAATCTGATGGCATTTTTTCCATATATATCTATCATTTTATGTGTCTGAAATTGTTCCTGGCTTCATGAGGAAATAAACTCAATATTTGTGGGTTTCTCAGATGAATTCTTTGATTTCTAGTTGATCTACTATCTAAACAAAGTTGTGACTCATTATTCCAGACCGTGACACAGATCAGTGGCCCCTCGTAACTGCAAAATTACAGTGTTTAAATTCAGTCTTGCAGCATCCTCATGCTACCTAATTCTATATGCTTCCAAATTCATCGGCCAACCCAGCCAGCCCAAGAGGGACTCCTGAATGAACACTAAAGAAGGTCAGTACTCTACAGCAGGACTGTCCCTCCCGTTGCCTCCTCTGTGGACTTTCTCATCTGGTTTGGCCGCTTAAAACCACAAAGTCAGAATGTTTCTTTCCTTCTGTATATGTTGATTTGAAAGCTGGTTGTTCCTGTCTAGGAAAACTTGGCCTATGTAATGCCAAAGGAACTCCTCCCAGCCTTCTTTCTTTGTTGATGGTAGTGCTGGCAGTGGATTGTCAGGTTACCATTGTTTTCTTATCCGTTTACGTTTGTGTGTGTGTGTGTGTGTGTGTTGACTCGAATGACATACCGTTCAACCTCAGGTCAACAGAATGATTTAAACCACTATCTCTGTGGACCCATTTAAGATGAAAACACAGAAATCAAGTGCTATGAAATAATGAAGGCAACATCACTCATCAAACTGTTAGTCTGCAGGAATGAGGCTGGACACTGGGCTAGCGTGGAGGGGAGTAAAGCCATCCCCAAACGTTTTTCACATATGGAAGCCGCGTGCCCAGGTGTTTGTGGTATAGATTATCTTGCAGGAGGCTTCCTGCCTCCACTGAGAGAACGCACTTGATATTTATGACCCATCTGTCAACTCAAAGTTTCCCTTGGTTTTTATGTTCCTAGTGTTCCCTATCTTTGTGGTCACAAGAAAGTCAAGCAGTAATTGGTTACCATGGAGATATTATCACTCCTTGCATGGTGAACATTTGAATTCCACTCGTTTTCACCTTTAAGTGTATTAATAAATTGTTCAGATTATCTTTTCCCTGGGTGGATTCCATGTTCACTGTTGTTACTTTTTCCAAATGTCTAGTTGCCTCTAAAGTTACTCTGTGAGAGGTAAGAAGATACCTTGGCTGGTTTGAAATCGATAACCAAGACAGCATGACCCAGCACTTCATGGAAAATAAGTACCAGTAAATGTACTGACTGAGAGCCAGCTACCCTAACTTACCCAACTAAAATTCTACCTGTTACTACCTAACAATTAAGTGAAAAGTGAAAAATTCATTAGGTTTTTCTGGTTATTTTTCACAGCCTATGTATTCCGTTTCCCACTAAATAACTGCTAATTTCATGCCATGTAACTAGACAATTGCGATAGAGAATATGAAAATAAAGTGAGTTTCAAACAGTGTCTGTGCCAGGAGTTCTGAAATAAAGAGAGGTGTGTGCAAATCAGCGGCCAGGTGTCCTCTGAGGCATCCAGCCCCCAGGACGCTGCCGTTCCTCCGGGATCTTTTTGGAGATGCTCTTCTGGCCTGTGGCTCCTCCTGTGGCCTCTCTCTGAGTGATGTAACCCACAGTCGTGGCCTCAGTGGACCCTAGGCAGGTGTGTGTGCTTGCCCCCAAATATCCCTCCAGAGCCATACACCCATGTTTCCAACTGGCCCAGGGACCTTCCAAAGGCCACGTCAGGGACTTCAAATGCAATGTGACCAAATGTAAACTTTTATCTTCCCCCCTAGGTCAGCCCGCCTCCCTTTATTCTTTACCTGTAGGATGGGCTGCACACACCCTCACTGCCCAAGCCACCCGTCCTCACGTCCGATGCCCGCTGCTTGTTCAGGCCCTCAACTCTTCCTCCTTGTTGTAGTGCAGTAGCCTCCTTAACTGTGACCTGTCTCTAGTCTTAAACCACATCAAATCAATCCCTCACAATCTTTCTGTGCTACTCAAATTGTACTAAGCCTTTCCCTTGATAAAAATTCTTCAAGATCTTACCCTAACCTAGGACAAAATCTACTCCTTTTTACAGACCACCAAGTTCTTCATAAATCTGGACCTTAGTTCTCAAATCAACACCATCTTTTAAATTTCATTGCTTTTGAGGTGTTTGTCTTTTCACATTTTATAAAAATAATACATATACATAGTCTTAAAAATCAAGTAATACAGAGGGAAGGTAGTGAAAAGCACAAGTTCTTTTTCTAGTCCTTTCCTCCCCAGTTCAGATCTCCAGGGCAGGCACTTTTCATCACTCGTTTCTAACTCTTCTGGTGTTTACCAGTGTATTTCTACATGATATACTTTTACTATCATTATTCACTTAGCAAATTTAGGGGACCCCCTTACCTGCATTCTCCACCTTCCCCCGATACAGTTATAGCACCTATTTCTCTCTCTACTAATTACCTTTCTTAACTTCAAATAATATAGTTAAATTTCTGTTTCTTACAGCATCAACTCTAGATATTATCTTTCAACACTTCAGATTGTATTGATAATATGAACACATAGCCTTCCTACCCCTCTATCACCTCCTCTCCCCACTCTTCCCCACTCCTTGCCCCTTTGTCATATGCACTTTTACAATCTTTATATGCTATTTGGAATGATAATTAATTCTTCTGTTCTTTGTAGGTGGATTTTTAAGGTTTTAAATATCAATAATGTACTGACATTATTATATCTGTGTAAATACTGTTCACCGCAGAGCTAGTGTGTTATGATCATGTGTCATTCCTTTACAACTTTTATTTTCTGAAATATCTAACTGCCTTTCTAACATTTCCTCCCTTTGTCATATTCTTAAGTTCATCCAGCATCTCAATAGTACTCTAAGGCCTTATGGATCTCTTTTTCCCCAGGAGATCTCCCTCCTGGAGTTGTCCGTCTTCCTGCTGCAAGCTGGACAGATTTTTCTCTAGACCTGCTGCATTCCGTCACTCTGGACTCTTACTGTTCAACTGGGCCTTTGTTTTCTGGATCCTTTCCTTTGTCTACTGTCTCATTTGCCTGGAACATGAGCAACTTCCTAAGAAGCAGTGCACAGTGCATGAGAAATAAAATTTCTGCATCTTGGCATATTTAATAATGTATTTACTGGCTCTTCACACTTGATCGACAGTATGGCTTGTATAGCATTCCGAGTTCCAAGTCACTTATTCTCTATTAATACTATTGCTTAACGCCCATCTTATTCTCCCTTCTATAGGAGTCCTGTGGTTTTCTTCATTGACATTTTAGATAGTCCCTTTATCCTTGGTTCTGTCAAATTTCACATTGCTGTCTAAGCATCAGAGGTGCTTATGTTTCGCTTTATGTTTTTTTATTTATCGTGCTAGACATAGACTAGGACCTCTTAATTGGAAAATTGAAGTCTCTCTACCTCCCTGGGAAATTTTAGAAAATTATTTCTATATATTATCCATGGAAACCCCAATCATTGGATATTGTACTGAATGGTTTCATTTATATGAAATTCTGGGAAAAGCAAAACTGTCATGACAGAAAGCAGATGAGTGGCTGCCCCAGGGCCCTGGTGGGCAAATGGGACTGTCTCCAATTCATCTTTCATTTAGAGAGATGAAAATGTTCTATATGATGGTGATTTTGGCGGTAGTTTCATAAATTCATACTTTTATCAAAGCTCATCCACTTGTAACACTTAACCATGGGGTACATTATACCTCAAAGAAAATAACTTTTTTTTTTAAGTTCCTGAGTCAAAGTAAAAGGTGTAATGAGATCTATAGCAGAATTTATATTTGTGTAAATTAAAAGTAACCACAGCATAATCCATACAATTAAATATTTCAGCCATAAATAGAAAAGAAGTATGGACACATGCTACAGCATGGCTGATCCTTGTTTTCAGTGATGCTGAATGAAAGAAGCCAGACACAAAAGGCCACATACCGTGGGATTCAATTTATATGAAGTATTCAGAATAGGCATATTTATAGAGACAGGAAGCAGACTTGTGGTTTCTAGGGCCTGGGGGAGAAAGGAATGGGAGTGACTGATGAATGGGTGTAGGGTTTTTGTGTGCGGCGACGAAAATGTTCTAGAATTAGGTCGTGATGATGGTTGCACAACACTGTGAGTAAACTAAACGCCACTAAATTGTACACTTTAACATGGTTAAAATGGTACATTTTGTGTTATGTGTATTTTCCCACAAAAAAGTACATGTATACTTTTCTGCTTGCAGCACTGATAGAGTAGCTTGTATTAGACCAAACTTTCCACCAAGACCTCTAAAAACAGAGTAAAATTTAGAAAAAAAAAAAACAACAAAGGTTTTGAGGATGTTCATCAAAGATTGGCCAAGGCAGGCAGGACATGAGGGATAGTGGACTCCCACATGGTCCCCAGTGATCCTTGCCTCATGGTATCCATGCCTTTGTGTAATCCCTTCCTCTTGAGTGTAGGTATGACTTCTAACTTGCCTCTAACCAGTGTATCACAAAAGTGACGGGCTGTCACTTCTGTGATTTCATTCCGTGAGACTGTAACTTCCACCTTGCTAGCAAACTCTCTCTGTAGCCTTCTCAGCATGTAGACATTTGTGTAGATGAAGCAGCAGCCGTGTTGGCGTAGGCCATGTGGGGGGAACTGAGGGGCTACAGCCAAGAGATGGTGGGAAGTGAGCTCTCAGCCCTGCAGCCCACAAGGATCTGAATCCTTCCAGCAACCCTGAGTGAGCTTGGAAGTGGGTCCTTCCCTGGTCTAACCTTGAGATGAGATCCTAGCTCCAGCTGACACCTTGACTGCAACCTCATGAAAGATCTGGAAGCGGAGGACCCAGCTAAGCCAGGTCTGGATTCCCGACCCTAAGAACCTGTGAAATAATAAATGTGTGTTGTTTTAAGCCTCTAAGTTCATGATAATTTGTTACACAGCAAAAGAAAATTAATACAAAGAGCTAAGCCTAAAGTTAAGGGCAATATACTGAGGTGAGCTGAACCTTCTTTATCCCCCTTTCCCTCAAGAAATAAATGGCTCATTTTCAGTGCAAAAGGTTGAGACTGAGCAGAAAATAGCTGCCTGGAGCTTTTTCCAGTTGGGAGGCAGAAGTGAACGCAGGGTTAATAAGGCAGCCAGGGCTTGAGGTACCAAGATCCTAAAGTCAAGGAAACTACAGAGAACATTCTGTATTATTCCGTATTGCGTCTGTCCTCAAGGAATTTGCCGCATGGTAAACTACTCTGGGTCGAGAGGCCAAGAAATGGCGCAGAAAATAGTTGCTAAGTGGCTACCTGATGAAACAGAGTTTACACAGTCACAGAGCCGAGGAAGTCAAACTGCAGATCAGGATGAGACAAGGAAGAAGGACCCTTGTGAATATTTCAGGTTCTTAGCAGAGATCCCTAAAGTGCCAAGCCCTAGATGTAAGGACAGAATGGAAGACCAGCCCTCAGATAGCCTGAAATTCCCCTTGAATCATCTCAAATCCTGATTGGATCAGTTTTTTGCCCCTAGTCTAGGTACTGTCTAGAGGGAAATGAAATCATGTCTGGGGAAGCTAGAAATAGAAAATAAAGAGAAAATCAGTGAAATCGAAAGGTGGTTCTTTGCATAAATTACAGTGTATCTCTATGGTGGAATATTATGCAGTCATTAGAGCAAATACACACACACACACACACACACACACACACACACACACGTTTTTGTATTTATTTGTTGACCTTAAGCATCTTCCTGACATTTTATTAGGTGAAAGCATCAAGTAACAAACCAGTTCATACTGTATGATCCCAATTTTGTGATTAGACATAAAATAATGCCTTGTACAAAGTATATGAATTGTTGTTTTTCCAGGTACAGGTATTACATGTGACTTTTCTTCAGATATTTTTTCTTCTTTATATATTCTGCACTCTGAATTTTTAATAATGAACATATGCCTTTTAATCAGAAAAAAATACAAAATGTTTCTTATTTATAAAACAAAAAACAAAGTATTTCCTAAATTATAAACTTAGGAGCAAAATTTGCTATTCCTAGCATGACTGGAAGCTACTCCAGAAGAGGAGGAGAAAGATGTTCTTACATTCAAGTTTGACAAGAATGCTTATAACAAATTGGACATGTTACGTAATGTCAGGCCATGGGCCCAACTTCCCAGGAGTGGACAACAGGTACCCCACCTACCATCCAAGTCATGTGAGGAAAAGTACCAAAGGGACTTAATGTAGTTCTAGAGTTCAGTCCTTGCTGTGCTACAGGTAGTCCCCCACGCCACACCTATTGTCTTAGAGTCTCCAGGGATGGAGCCTGAGCATCTGTACTTGTTGAGAGCCGCTCAGGAAATCCTAGTGATCCTTGAGAGTTGAGGACTTAAAGCTCTAAACTGAAGAAGCATGAACAATGAACCTGTTAACTAAATAGAGGAAGGCGTGCTTTGATTCTGCAGTCGAGTAATGCAGAGCACGAGATAAAACAAAAAAAAAATTAATTTGAGGAAAAGAGAAACCTTCCCTTTCCTCACTAGAAACATTTTAAACTTTGATTTTGAATTTCCAAAGCATGTGGGAAAATGTTTGGGGTGAACTCTTTGGTTGTGGCTTTCTTTTTTTATCCTCCATCCTCTTCCCAGGCCAAAAGCCATTTGCTTAGTTGGGAGGATGAAAAGCTGCATGTAATGGATCACTTCCCTTCATAGTTCCATCTGGAAACTGTGGAGCCAAGAACTAGGGGAACAAGCTGCCTCCTGCCCCTGGGCCCAGTCACCCAGACTTGTGTCCCTCCCCTTCCCTTGCCCCTTGGGTCAGCGGTGAGGGTGAGTAGGGTGTTTGGCTGTGGACTCCCCACCAGGACGACGGCTCTGCCTCCGCCTCTGCCACAGGGCACAGGAGGCCACCGTGAGGCCCCTGCTGGCCGGTCCCGTCCCAGAGGCAGCAGGGCAACAATCTCATTCCTCTCTGCTGGGCCCATGTGATGGTGAGGGAGTCATGGGGAGAGGGGAGATGAGTGAGAGTGTGCTGACCACTCACCCTCACAGATGGACACTGGCAGTGACCCCTGTTCTGTGCTGGGGAAACATCTTAATCTTCTGGCCTTAGAATTACATTCATAAAGCCAGAGGGCAGATAAATATTCTCATCTGGATTATTGGAATATGTATATTACCTCATTAGCAAGGACTAGCTTACAAGTTAATATAGCATGCCTTAGGATGAGTTTAGAGAGCTTGTTATGTTTTTTGTATGTGTGCTTTTTTCCCCAATTAAGTTAGCCCTGACTTCCATGTGAGGTTCTCGAATGAAATAATTTGGAAGTGGATTGCAGCAAGAGAATATAAAAGCCTGTTTCTTTCACATTTTGAAGATCACTTATTGAAATTTAAGTATAAGCTCCTTGAGAGTTTGCTGGAAGAGAAGAAATGGAGGGGACTACATATCTTTCCCCTTTTGTGTGGTTTGAACTGATTATCCAGCAAATGATGATAGCTCTGATTAGACTCTTCAAACATTGGTGTGTTCTGCTAACTTTCTTGGGTGGACTGCCTTTCTTCGTATCACTGGGGACATGATATGATATTTCTGCATCTTAATTCCAGGCAAGTGAGTCAATACAACTTTACGTGTTAATATGTCAGAATAAAACATCACCATTAGCTTCCGATGATAGAGGATATTTCTCATCTTTCTTAAAGTGCTTACCTCAAAAAATTGTTGTTAAATGCTGATATAAATTTCTAGGTTGTATTTTCTTCATTTTGTGAGTTTCTCTTTGGAATTATATTGGCAGGTATGTCTGGGCTAATTGCGCAGCTGGTATGATGCGTTCGGTGCACCTGTGCTGGAAAGTCATTTAAATCCATTGAAAGGTCAGCATTGGTGGCCAAGGGAATCCTGTTTTGCAACATCACAAAATCATGGGCTAAATTCTCTAGAGTAGCAGCCTTCAAACTGTAAGTGGTTTTGGATGTTTAACAGAATGCATTTCCAGACCCACGCTTGCATCCATGCTGTGAACTGTGTACTGCGGGTACGGGTTCTCCTTCCCCACCTCCCCTTTCACAGTCTCCCTTCTCACTCTGTAAAAGAAAGGCCTACAGGTCTTCCACCCCTAACCTCACTATGATATATTGCTCTGGGTAGACAGACCCCTAGGTGCAAAACAAAGGATCCATTCAAAACCTTGGAATCAGTGATGGGAAATGACCAGGTGAAAATCCTTATGTAAATCAGGTGGTTTCCAATTCTTTGCTGTCAACAAAATTGAAGGATGATGTAATGGAGTTATTAGCTGGTAGATCACTAAACATCCTTTTGGAGGACTAAATAGCACTGTAATTGTTGGCATTATAACT
This sequence comes from Orcinus orca, assembly GCF_937001465.1. NCBI lineage: Eukaryota > Metazoa > Chordata > Mammalia > Artiodactyla > Delphinidae > Orcinus > Orcinus orca. The sequence continues at coordinate 70,645,327 of NC_064576.1, forward strand.
CAGGATTTCAAAGAATTAAATGACAATACTATAATAATATTATTTCCATTTCCCATCTACTTATTGATGTGCTTACATCAATAAAAATTAAAATAGCAATAAATAATATTCATCCATGAATATATAAAAATTGTATAAAGCTCCACTAATCTCACTGAGTTGCATTTCCAATAAAATACTTTCTTATATTTAATAACTATCAAAAAAATCTAATACATAACTTGTTTTAATCAATTGTGTTTTCATAGTAATTATGATAAATCAACTGAGAATTTTTTAACATTTAAATCCTCAGAGGAAATTTTTTAAAACAATAATTCCTATATATATATATATATATCTATCTTTTGCCAAGAAATATGACAGGATTATTAATAAATGGCTTTTGAGAATTGTGGGCACGAGTTTAAGGAGGAAAAACAATGATTTAAGCTTCTGCTTGTTAAAGATGAGCTCATTCCTGTATTTTTTAGAGAATGATAGTAGGTATTAAGTCACCATTGTATTTGGATTCATCTGGCTAGATCAAAAGATGATTTAGCGGTTTTAAAGTTTTTACAGTATACTACAATTACATGTTTTATGACTATTTGAACTGTCAAAGCATAACTCACAAAATGTTAAAAACATAATTATCATACAGATAGATGAATGAACATTTTAGTTAACCAACTAAAGAAGGGACTAGCGTGAGACAAAGCCATTTCAAAAAGGATATGAGAAACTGGGGTTTTATGTAGTTAGTGAGAGAAGGAATGCTGAAACAAGACTGCTAAATTAGAAGCAAAATTGGCTAATTCCTACAGGGCAATAAACTCATAATCCTTAAAGGTCATCTGCTCTAGCAAACAGAAGAAAGATCAACACACATTATTTTTCTACAAGCTAACCTCTAACTTTACAGAAATGTAAAATAATAAAATGACTGGGTTCCAATCAAGTATAAAACTAAGTCAAACTTCCATTCCCTCAAAGAGTCAGATTGTTTTAAAACTGGCTTGTTAGAAAATGCTCTTAGCAAAACGAGAAGTTCACAGAATCATCTTTTTATCTTATTTACAAGTTTTGGATAATTCTCAGTAAAATCTATGATTAAACACTTTAAATGTTAACTTCAAAAAGGTAAGAAGAGTAACAATTTTTCAAAACCCTTTTGAGGGCTACACGAACAATAACGCTGTAAGTGTTTAAGTATGCAGTTCACGCTTAGCTATGATTTAGAGGATTAGTAAGTAGGCTATTTTTGCCCAGGGTTGTATGTATTTTCTAAAAACAAGAACAGAAATAATAGCACAAGGATCAAACTCAGAAAATTTAACATAGATAGGATTCTAGGAGTGAATCCACAGATGTCATCATTTATCCCAATCAAGTCCTTTATAGCTGTCTTCCCCTATCTGAGGCCCAGTACGTGAGGCGGTGTGATACGTACCAAAAGAACTCTCCGATCTTTCCCATTTGTGTAGTTAGGAAACGAGAATCTTTGTGGAGATGGATCTCAAGGGCAGGCGATCAAGGCGGAGGAGTATAAAGTTGGATGAGGCTGAGATGGGCTCGCTAAGCACAATTCTGGATTCAGGATTTTAGCAGGAGTAGGAGGAAGAGCTCCGTTCCGTCGAGTGTCTGAAATATGGACTGAAGGTGGCAGATGCCAGCACTGGCTTGGTGTACTGCAGAGGAAGGTACCCAAGATGTAGGGATGTTGGAATGTTAAAGTGGATTTATCATAGAAACCCTGCTCACCCACCTTGGGCGGGACCAGAGAACACACGTGTTACCACGACTGTGGACAGATTTGGTAGGGGACCCCCAGCATCCTTGCAGGGTCTATGGTTGCTCTTCTGTGTAGGTCAGAAATTACAGTGGGAACCACTACCACACAACTGGGATCTCTAAGTGCAGTGTGGATTATGGGGTCCCATAGTGGCAGAGACCAAGAGGTGACACTTTCCAAAGGTGGAAAATACTTAACATGATCCCAGTAAAAATACCAGCATATTTTTTTATTCCTCAGCACTCAGTACTTAGATATACCAGGCCACAGGCCTGTCCTTAGTATTTCCCTACTTGTTAATAGAGTTCTCATCCAGGGGTGATTTTGTGTGCTCTGGCCACCCTGATCCACCTCTGTCTCTCTGCATAGTCATTGTGAGATTCCAGCTCCTCAGTCTTATATGGAAGTGCTACCTTCAGGGAACCATTCTGAGTTGTTAAAATGTTTTTCTGATCTGTACTCCCCCCTAACTGTTGGTTGTTATGAATCAGGCCTTCCTACGTCTCTGTGGGCCTGTTTGATCTGAGTTAGATACCATGTTGCCCACAGATGCATCAGTTTCTTCAATGATGTGTTTGATTCTCTGGTCCCTCAAAGTGTGAATAATAGAACTTAAATGGGATCATTTGAAAACAATTACATTATCTTCTTCTTCTGAACCCTGAGGTTTTCCTCCCAGAAAAATGTATTCATAAGTCTTTTTTTTTGCGGTACGCGGGCCTCTCACTGTTGTGGCCTCACTGTTGTGGCTTCTCCCGTTGCAGAGCACAGGCTCCGGACACGCAGGCCCAGCAGCCATGGCTCACGGGCCCAGCCGCTCCGCAGCATGTGGGATCCTCCCAGTCCGGGGCACGAACCCGCGTCCCCTGAATCGGCAGGCGGACTCCCAACTGCTGCACCACCAGGGAAGCCCCTTAGGACCTCATTTAACCTTCATTACCTCCCTAAAAATCCTTCCTCCAAATTCAGTCATATTAGGGGTTAGGGCTTCAACCTATGAATTTGGTGGGGATACAGTTCAGTCCATGACAGTTTCTTATGTTATAGCTCTTATACAACTATGAAAGGACAACTAATTGATAAAGTAAATACAAACAACATTCCCAAACCGATAAAACTAATCACATTATTTTTTTAAGTATAGTTGATTTACAATGTTGTATTAATTTCTGCTGTACAGCAAAGTGACTCAATGATACACATATATATATTCTTTTTCATATTCTTTTCCACTATGGTTTATCACAGGATATTGAACAGAGTTTATACAGTAGGACCTTGTTGTTTATCCATCCTATATATACTAGTTTGCATCTGCTAACCCCAAACTTCCAATCCTTCCCTCCCCCTTCCCCTTCCCCTTGGAAACAAGTCTCTTCTCCATGTCTGTGGGGTCCGTTTCTGTTTTATAGATATGTTCATTTGTGTCGTAATTTAGGTTCCACATATAAATGATATCAGATGGTATTTGTCTTTCTGACTTACTTAACTTAGTATGATAATCTCTAGGTCCATCCATGTTGCTGCAAATGGCATTATTTTATTCTTTTTTTTATGGCTGAGTAATAGTCCATTGTGTATACGTACTACATCTCTATCCATTCATCTGTTGATGGACGTTTAGGTTGCTTCCATGTCTTGGCTATTGTGAATAGTGCTGCTATGAACATCGGGGTGCATGTGTCTTTTCGAATTATATTGATAGTTTTGTCTGGGCATATGTCCGGGAGTGGGATTGCTGGGTCACATGGCAGCTCTAGTTTTAGTTTTTTGAGGAAGCTCCATACTATTCTCCATAACGGCTGCACCAGTTTACATTCCTACCAGCAGTGTAAGAGAGTTCCCTTTTCTCCACACCCTCTCCAGCATTTATTATTTGTAGACTTTTTAATGATGGCCATTCCGACCAGTGTGAGGTGATACCTCATTGTAATTTTGATTTGCATTTCTTAAAAATTAGTGGTGACGAACATCTTTTCATAATCACATTAATTTAGTGTGATGAATTCTTTTTTCCCTAAAAGTAAATTTCTGGTATTATGTTTAATAGCAGAAAAATGGAACCTCGGGTCTGGTTCTGTTATGACGCTACCTGCATTCTAACTTCAATAACCGTACAGTGCAAAATATTATTAATAACCTCAAGACGTATCAAAAGAGCTCAGCCAGACACCAATGACTGATGCTAGCTGGAAGTCACGGAGTCGCAGACCCGTGAGTCTTCCCCTGGTTTATGGCACACACCCATGCATGGGACCTCGGCTTGACCAGGACACAGCTGGGGACATCAGCACCTCGAGGCTGTGCTCCAGGACAGGGAGCCTGCCCCTCCCCTCCTCCCCCAGCAGGTGCTCTCCCTTTTAGGCAGGAGAGCTGCCTTACAAGCCGGGGAGCCGCCTGGGCTGGGGCGCCTGCTGCTCAGGGGAGTTGCACGCTGGGAACAGTACCCAGAGCATCTTGTTAAAGCTTGAGCACACTTGCAGCATCTCCTGCGGAGGGGAGGGAGCGCCTGGTCCCAGCTAACTCACTGGCAACCCTGCCAGGGGTGTCAGAGCCCTGGCAGGAAACAGATCTCACACTCTAATTGGGTAATTGAGAGGAGTTTGAGAAAGGTACTGTTGGCAAAGGCGTGGGCAGTGTGTGCGGGACACCAGCAGGAATCTTGCAGTACCTCAACCCTAGCAACTTGGAGGGGCCCGAAGGGGCAACGGGAGGGGCTGTTACTGGACCACGTGCAGAGGAGCTGCGTGGGAGAGGCTGTCCAACAGGAACAGAAGGGCAGCGCCACCCCACGGTGCCCAGCCTGGAGGGAGCCAGAGGGAAAAGACGTCTCTCTGCACCGCCTGCCAGCCTCCTGCAGGTGTCTCCCACTGGCTAACCCAAACTGGAAGCCAGAGGGCTAGTGAGCCTCCCGGGACACGAAGAAGGGTGGATATAGATCCAAGGGGCAAACAGTATCCAGCACACCCGGCCACCTGGAGAGAGCCTCTGGGGTCATTCTGCGATCTCATTTGTCTGTCCACAGACACTTTGTTTGCTGGTTCATGATAATTAAACAGGTAACAAAAGCAATGCTAATAGTTATAATAGCAACATTCTTAGAACAAATTGGTCTTTTGAAAACAAGATTACTATTGTGGCATTATTGAAATCTAATTTAAATGAATATTTAATCCAGTTATTGCTGGACTTGGGATCTGAAAACTATCTAAAGTTCATTTGCATGCGAATAATGAAAAAAATTCAAACTCTTAAACCAGTAATAAGGGAAATGGTTTATTCACTCCATTTTCAACAATAAATCAAGGTTTGTTGCTATTGCTTTCACTTTGCCTTCGATGCCAATTATATCCACACATGCAAAGTCTATTTTCGTAGGTGCCGTGACATCATTTGGCCTTTGCGGTATACAAACTCACCATTTGTGAACTGGGTTTGCCCCTGTTCTTTTCCAACTAAACAATGACAAAGTATCATATTACTCACCCCAAACTGTTGTTTTCACATCAAGTCAAGGCCTTTATTAAGTAGCTCTTTGTGAAAAAGACTGTCATTGATTAATTATCTGAAAAAGGAAAGGTTTACTTCTGTAATTGATAAGAGAATGTGCTGTTGTCATTTTGACATCGGTGATTGGTGTCGACACAGAGAAACAAAGATTACAGCTATAACTGGTGGTCAGAACGCTTCAATTGATTATCATGTTATCTAAAAGTAAGCTCAGAATTAAAAGCTTGTCAAAGAGAATTCTCAAACTCCAAGAGAACGTCCAGAGATTTGTAATCTAGGTAGGGGAACTGCGTGGAAGGTTCCTGACCACACAAGGACGTTTGTGCTTTAAAGACACTCAGAAATGTGGGCTCAAGATGGTGGAGAAGGATCTGTTTCATGTGAGCAGAAGGTCCAGGATGGTCAGTCCTGTATTAACCATTGCTGACTGACCTGCAGGTTAATGCTATTCCACACGTATTTATTGAGCACGAGCTCTGTGCTGGGCTCTTTTGTAAAGGACACAAGAACGAGTATGCCGACGTCCTTCACCTGAGGCTCCTCCAGGGTAATAGAGGAATAAATGGATTTAAATCAAAATGAAAAGAAACATACCAAAAAAGGAAGGCTCCCCTAAAGAACAAAAATATTACGAAATATGAAGAGCCATATGGGTTGGTGGAAGTCTAACTTGGTACATTTTGCTCAAGCACTCCTCCTTGATAACATGCGATAGACGCCTTCAGACATTTATGTAAGTAGGAATTTAGCCTAAAGAAGTATAATCTTGAACTCTTGAACACGTACCAAGGTTTAGCTATTAGGATGTGCATTACAGCCTATAAAATTTTATATATATAAAATATATTGACAGGTTCTCCCTGCAACCTGTCAATATATATATGTATATGTATAAATGTGTGTGTGTGTATATATATATATATAGAGAGAGAGAGAGAGAGAGAGAGGAGAATGAAGGGAAAAGGGAGGGAGAGATAGGAAGAGAGTTGGGAGTTGCAATAGACACAGTTTTTATTATTTTCCTTTCACTTTCTTCAAACAAACACCTTTAATAAGAAAAACAGTTAAAGTTCCACAACCCACCTACCTGATAGGACCAACATAACCAATCTAACTCAAAATCACCACCTTAAGTCTAAGCCAGGTCATCCTACTTCTCTTGCTTCAATTTAATCTCTTACAAAAATTAAAAGCACGGAAACGGCTTTTATTTGATCAAAATAACCAATAATAGAGAAATCCTTAGATGAATTACTGTATAAACATACAGTGAATACTCTGGGGGGGGGGTTGTTGTAGAATATTGACAGCATGTGAGATGTCCATGATGTATTAAGTGGGGAAAGCCAGTTTCAGCGGGGCATGAAATGCGATCCTGAAGCATTCCAGTCTCACTAGCTTTTCTCAGTTTCTCAAAGCAGCTGTAATCCCTCTGCCACAGAGCCTTTGCATCTGCTGTTTCTTCTTCCTAAAATTCTCTCCTCCTGACCCCTTACCTGGTTAACTGTTTTTTATTTCTGTATCTCAAATCAAAGCCCAACTCCGTCAGCATTTAAATTTATGAGTATATGCTTTATTAGTAGTAGTACTTGTTTTTGATGACCGTCTGTGCCCTAGATGATAAATTCTGCAAGAACAATGAATGGTGTGCTTTCACTCACCATAGCATCTCCAGAACCTTAAAACATAAGAGAGAACTTAATAAATATTTATTGAATGAGCTAAAGTTAACTTCTGTATCCATAAAATGATATAACCTCAAAACCTTTATTACAGAGGTGTCCTATGTTTCTGAATACATGAATGAAAGTCAGATTTATTTCAAATTGATTAAACTCAATATGACAAAATTTTCCAGATTGAGCAGATAATTCATTGTAATGAGAGAACCTTGAAGTGTTGAGATTAAGGTCTTTTCAGGATGGAGCACAGATGTGGAAATAGCACCCACCAGGAATATTTAGTGATGCAGGTCCTATATTTAGACAGTAAAATCTGTCTAAATATAGGTTTATATTAAATATTTATATTTAATATTTATAAATATATAATATAATATATATAATATATATTATATAATATATATTACATATTATATAATATATATAATATATATTATATATTATTATATATAATATATTATATAATTTATATTATATATTATATTATTATTATATAATATAATATATATAATATATATAATTTATATATATATATTTATAAATATTTATATTAAATATAAAGTTCAAACTGCATTTCGTTACAAAACTGAAGCCCAGAGACATGACGCGACCTGCCCAAGGTTGCACAGTGAGGCCACAGCTCAGGACCTTTTAACGCAGTGCTCATCCCACACACCTCGATGTAAAAGAGCAGAATAAACTCCCAGTTCCAGTTGTGGAATCAGTAAAAACCCGGAGGAGGGATAAAACAGGAAAGTAAAATAGTGAAAAGAAATTCTAGATTTAGCAATGTCTGAAAATATCCAGTAGACTTGTGGGCAGAGAAGCCCAGAATAATACCAGGCAGGTCTTTAGCCTAATTTCTTCTCTGCCTAAACAATGACTAGCTTTTTAAAATAAGAAATTGATATTTGTGTGTGTGTTTGCTGATGAGATGATCTAGGTGGCACCACTGAGTGCCCAGTGTTTAGCACAATGCCTGGCACAAGGTGGTTGCTCAAAACATGTATGTCGGGCTCCCCTGGTGGCGCAGTGGTTGAGAGTCCGCCTGCCGATGTAGGGGAAGCGGGTTCGTGCCCCGGTCTGGGAAGATCCCACATGCCGCGGAGCGGCTAGGCCCGTGAGCCATGGCCGCTGAGCCTGCGCGTCCAGAGCCTGTGCTCCGCAACGGGAGAGGCCACAACAGTGAGAGGCCTGCGTACCGCAAAAAAAAAAAAAAAAAAAAAAAACCCATGTATGTCAAGTGAATGAATGAGTGAATGAAAGAAAGAACAGGCAGGCCATGCTCAGACCCCCCTGATTCACCCACTTGTCTGCCAACGGGAGGAATCACTCGTACTCTGGTAGGCTGAACGGTGCTCCCTCCCCAAAAGATATCCAGATATCCACATCCTAATCCCTGGAGCCTGTCAATGTCATTTTATATGGAAAAAAAAAAAAAGAATTTTGCAGATGTGATTAACTAAAGGGTCTAGAGATGGGGAGGTTATCCTAGCTTAGCCAGGTGGGCTCTAATGCAGTCACGTGTATCCTTACGAGAGGCTGGCAGAGGGGTATTTGATACACAGGCATGAGATGAGAAGTCAGAGTGACCACGGGGGCGGAAATTGGAGTTATGTGACCACAGCCAAGGGGTGCAGCAGCCACTAGAAGCAGGAAGAGGCAAAGAATGGATTCTCCCCGAGAGCCCCTGGAGGGAACGCTGTCCTGCCAACACCCTGGCTTTGGCCCAGTGATGCTGTAATAAATTCTGGTTGTTTAAAGCCACTAAGTTTGTGGTAACTTGTTACATCAACCACAGGGACAGATTTTGGTCCTGGGAAGTGAGATGCTTCTGTAACAGGTGCCTAGGAATGTGGAAGTGGCTTTGGAACTGGGTAGTGGGGAGAAGCCGGAAGAATTTTTGATATGCATGATAGGAAAAGCCTACACTGCCTTAAACAGACTTTTGGTAGAAGTGGATGTTAAAGGTGCTGCTGGTGAGGACTCAGGAGGAGGTAAGGAGCAAGGAGAGAAAGCCTGTATTTTCTTAGAAAACACACGTATCATTAGAAACAGAATGCTGGTAGGTATTTGAACCTTAAAGGCCCTGCCAGTGAGGGCCCAGAAAGAAATGAGGAAAATATTTTTGGAAACTGGAGGAAAGGGGATCCTTTGTTATGCAGTAGCAGGAAGTCTAGGAAGTAATTCTTCTAGCAGGAAGTCTGAATTATGTCCTATAGTTATACGCAAAGCAGAACATATAAGCAGTGAACTTGGATGTTTTGCTGAGATTTCCAAGCAACGTACTGGATATGCAACCTGGTTTCTTTTTGTAGTTTATGGGAAAATTTGAGAGGAAAGAGATAAATTGAGGTAACTGTTAAGGAAAAATGAACCTGGACTTGATGATTTGGGAAAATTTCAGCAAATCCACATGGTAAGAGATGCTAAAATTAGGAGATTCACCATTAGAAAAGCACATTCCGAAAAGAAAGCCACAGGTGTAGCTGGACAGTGATTGGCTAGTGCCTTGAAAGGATGGAAAGGTTAGAGTGTCCCATCACACAGAGGGTTCCCTGATGACCAGTGGAGCCCCTCAATCTCAGCAGGAGCCGGGAATAGGGATGACATCATCAGAAAAGATCTGTGGAGGAGCCTTTGTCTAATAGCCTGAATCCCCTTAACATACACGGGAGATTCAAAAGGTTTTTGACCTTGTTATATAAGCAGAAATGTTGCCAGATTGAATCAGAAGGGACAAAAACAGGACAAGATGAAAGAAGGCTGATAGACTCCCCAAATTCTACAGCAGGACACAGGATAATTATTTCTGGTTTTTGAAAGCCAGCCAGTTTGTGATAAGTTGTTGCAGGACCAACTGTTAATACTCACAGGAAATTAATACTCACACATTCGGTGCTAAACAAGACATTTTTCTTTAATTAAAGCAAGTCATTATTAACATTAATTACATCAAAATTAAATGTTGAACAGGGAATATTCATAACATATTTATCAGGCATAAAGAATACCTATAAAACAAACACCCATGTACCCACCAACCTGTTTAAGAAATGGAAATAACCATTGGCTTTGAGTCCCCTGTGTCTCTCTCTGAGAGCATATTCCTCTGTCTTTCCTGCAGAGGTAACTACTGTCTTGAATTTTGTTTATCCTTCTCTTTCCTTAATTTTTTAGATGTGTATCTTTACATGTTTATTTTTAAATTTTGCATGGTTTTAAATTATATAAAGGAGATCCTATTGTAAGTTTTGTCCTGTGACTTTAAAATTTGCTTAACATTGAGATGTGTCATGTAGCTGTATTTCATTCGTACTAACCGCAGCATAATGTGATATTGTAAAGACATTCCAGAACTTATTAATCCTTCAAGCAATGGACATGTAGGCTGTTTCCAACTTTCAGCTCTCCTGAACTGTGTATGCTGCTGTGAACATTCTTGTTTATGCTTCTTAGTGCAAGGATGTGAGTGTCTCACTAGGGTATAGCCTCAGAGTAGAACTTCTGGGTCACAGTGTAACAGTGTATGAGGATCTTAACCCTTACCAGAGGTATTGTTTTCCAAAGTTCTAGAACAAAAGTTCAAAATTCAGTTTCAATTCGTTTCTTCCTTTTTTAACCTCCCAGCACATACTGCTTCTATAATTTATTTGATATATAATCATATTTGCCTTTTATCTCTCTTATATAGGGTTACTTCATGATTAACTCTTGGATTCTTGGTGATCTTTACCTGTGATAGTGTTTCAGAACTAGATATACATTCAGTTGGGGAAGAGGCAACATTGTTCCTGATAGAGGTGAAGGAGCACAGAGATTACATGCACAAACTCTAGAGCCAAAATGTCTGGGTTCAAAATTTACTAGCTCTGTGACCTTGAGCTGGTTACTTAATCAGTTACCTCCAATATAAATTGGAGAAAGCACTAGTACTCACTTCTGAGGGTTATTGTGAGGATTAAATAACTTAATGTGTGAAACACTTGGAATTGTGCCAAGTATAGTAAGCATTATGTAAGTGGTTGTCATTGTGGTTATTATTATTAATGTTGCAGTTTCCATAAAGCAAACCCATGTAAATAGTCAAACACTCCCAGCAAATAACACTGTCTCACACTTAATAGAAATGATCAGATGTAAACACCCATATCCTCACATCAGCAAATCTAAAAACCTTTCTCTGTGCCTACACCGTCCCCCCATTTGACAGTAGACCCTCCTGTCAGATTCCCCCACTGGGCTCTGGGTTCCATCCCATGTTGCCAGGACCGTCAATGCAGTCACTCGTCATCCTCCCTCTCTACGAGGCCATTCGCATCTCATACAGACGTTTCCTAGAATCTTCCATCTTAAAATATAAACTCCCAAGACCCCCTGTTTCCTTGTCTTTAAATCATGAAAAGAATTAACTATAGATCCCCCCTGCCCAAATGTTTATAATCGCTCTCCACAATCGCAGCTCCCATCCTGCCTGCCTCCTGCCCCACTCACTGGGAGCAGTCTTGTCAAGGTCACTTCCACGCTCTCAGTCACACTGTCACTTCTCCGTCCTCTCGGCAACACGTGACACGCTTGATCATTTGCTTCTCAGAACACTCCTTCCTTGGCTTCCCTTACACAGCTCCCCTGCCTGCCCCAGTGTCCCTGCCACCTCACTGACTGCTCAGGCTGACTCTATTTCCTTCTCTCCCTGCACGATCTTGTCCAGTCTTGTGGCTTTCAAAACCTTTAAAAATGCTGATGAGTTCCAGAATTATCACTCCAGCCCGACTGCTCCAGTGAGCTCCAGACTTCTGTAGCAACTGTTTGACATCACCTGGATGTTTACTAATAGCAGTGATGACAGCTAAGCGGTCACAGGCTTGCTGGTTCAGACATGCCAGATTTGTCCCCGCCTTAGAGCCTTCACGTTTGCTGTTACTGCGCACATATCTCTGCATTCCTGACTCTGTCTATTCAGTGGGGTCTTCACTCGACCATCACTTTCTTAGCAGCCCTCTCTGACCACTCTATCCAAGCTAGTCCCCAGCCCCCATCCAGTTCTGCCTCCCTGTTCTTAGTGTCTTTAGGTATTATTAGAAATCATCTTGTTCATTTGTTACCGGTTTATGTCCTTTTCCCTTGTACCTACCCCAACCCCCTCCAGAAATATGTGTCTTTAAAGTGAAAACATGTGCTCAAAGACTTGATGCCAGAAACAAAGTCTTCACTTTCTGTAGATAGGGGGAAAGCACATTTTGCAGGTGACATGCTTATAGAAAGCTTGGGAACATAAAACAGTAGCACCTACTGTGTGCCAGGCATTCAAAGGTGCCAGGGATGGAGTGGTGAGTAGAAGAGACAAGGGGCATCCTGGAAGGTCTGACACATAGTAGGGGTTTAATAAACAGTTGCTGGATGAATCATTGATTCATTTTAGTCCACGGAAGTTCCGTCTCTGATTATGAAGGGAAGACAACAGAAACATTCTTACAAATGTCTACTCTGTTATTAATTCTTGAGGAAAATACATAAACAATTATAATGATATGGATGTGGAAGCACTGAAGGTATTCAGGGGCACTAAAGAAACCCAGGAGCACTGATATTTAAATACCCATGCACAGCATCACTTGCAGCCCAGCATGCTATTGTTCTGTGTTCCCAAACAGCCTACAAAGGCCATGCTTGTGTCTGGATTTCCAATTTGGCGGAAAGATGTAAAAATCCTACACTGTCCAACAAATTGCTTTGGCTATATCAGCAGAAGTGGCTTAAAAGCAAAAACGGCATTCCAGTGGTTCCACCTGTACGTCCTTGATGTTGCTATCCCAGTATAAAAACAGCCATTTGAAGCAAAATTCTATTTAAAAGGCAAAGAAAATACGAATAGGAAAGAGTCTGTCCAGGAAAGTACAGATTCAAAACTGGTTCTTAAGTTATGAATTCTATGAGAATCAGTTCCAAAATATCTCCACTTCATTATATAATAAAATAGATAATGGTTTTGTAGACTTTGTATAAATATATCTTCAGTGTCTGATGGTTTTCTCTTAAAAGGATAGGTTTTTATTTTTCTTCTTAAAAACTGTGTTTACTGAGCTGCCAACTTTTTTCTCTGATTTCATTCATTCCTTTTCCTCACAGCCCTCCCAACTCCTGCTCCACTTGGACTAATAAATACATCTGAGAAATGAGAAATTTAGGCAAAGGTCTTTTACTTGTGGTTAGGCTTACATCGTTCCAAAAAGTAAACATAACTAACACCTGAAAGTACCAGAGAAGGTGCTCCGGTATCAGCAGAAGGCACTGATCATCGTCACACAGGGAAAGCGCGATGACGGGGATCTTCCTGTACGGATGCCAGTACAGTCCTATCACGAGTACACTTTTTTCTGAGTGTAACAGTGTTAGGCAAGAGTAGGAACTGGAGGCTCTTCTCCACTGGGTTAGGCAGCCAGGCCCTCCAGGAGCATGATTACAGATGACATGAAGGTGACTACCAGTGACAGTAATCCCAGCTATGACAGCAGTACTGACGTCACCAGCAATAGCTTGGCCAGATCTACACGTCCTGCGGGTGCTTCTTATCCGGCTGATCATCCCGGATCCATTCCTTGGACAGACCACAAAATCCACCCTCAGAGCAATGAATCCAGTGTATTCAGTTATCACTGAAAACACAACAGTCCTGGTATTTGCTAGTTTGGAAAAATGGTAAATACTATTGCATCATTTTGGAAATCAGTTACATATAAGCTACAAGAAAAATGTATTGTTAGAAAACACACGCATGGATACTTTTGGTGGCATGGCTTTAAAACCCTGTGCTTGGCTATAAAAACATTACAGGCAAAATTAATAACAATTTTTATTAAAAAAAAAGAGGAAAGTATTTTACTATACCAAAACTAGTTTAAGACATCAAATTTTATGCAAATACCTCTAGAAAACTGAATTATATAGTTAAAATGTTAAATACAAAATATGCTTTAAAATTAATAATGTATTAAGTTACTGTATATTAAAGGTATGATTTGGAAATTAGAGCTGTTCCAAAATACTGGCTGCAAATTTCATTATTTAGGAAACCTGGGAAGTTGCCAAATCACCATGCGGTCCTCCCTTACACTGGGGTCTCTTCTGAGTCTGGAGAGAGTCATTATATAACGTACAAATAAAAATAAGAGTAAAACACCAGGGACAATTAATTTAGTTCACTTCCTGAGACTCAGAGCTCAGTGACTTGAATAAAATATGACAACGTTTTTTTTTCAAATATTGAGAACATTATCTTCTGGCAGCAGCCACTACACTTTTGTGTTACAAGCAGGTCATAAAGATAGGGCTTCAGGGAGAAATAGAACACAGATGAACCTCTAAAGAAGGAGCAAGCTCTCGCAGAAGACTTATTCTTCTCTTTTTATGAGGTACAAACAGAAAACCAGATAAAACATAACCACCCGGATTACAGACTACAGGGGATTTTTCATCACTAGACTTTTATGACGTTTTATGAATGATCCTTAACACAGCAGTCTTCCTACTGAGTTACCAGGAAATAATTTCGATCATCAATAATACGGTTAAGGGCTTCCCTGGTGGCACAGTGGTTGAGAGTCCACCCGCCGATGCAGAGGACGCAGGTTCGTGGCCCGGTCCGGGAAGATCCCACATGCCGCGGAGCGGCTGGGCCTGTGAGCCGTGGCCGCTGAGCCTGCGCGTCCGGAGCCTGTGCTCCGCAACAGGAGAGGCCACAGCAGTGAGAGGCCCACGTACCGCAAAAAAAAAATACGGTTAAAAAGTTCACCCCATTGTAATATCCAGATCAAGAGACCGTCCCGCTTCTTTATTTTATGTATATAGTAACACAATCACGTCTCTCCAGACTCATGCCCAGCTGAAACTTTCATTATAATGAAGAGACAGGACAGGAAGGAAAATTCTGGTACCATTTATTTTTCTATGACAGAAATAAAGCTGTTTCACAGCTTGAAAGATACACCGTAATCATTGTGTATCGCAATAACTGCATAATGCTAAAGCAAGTGATCTTCCCCAGAAAACAAAACTCTGTTTTCCCTATGACTCCTTCCCCACCCTCAACTCAAAAATCACCGTATAATAACGTCCACCGAAAGTCAGGAAGCTTCCGATGCTGCATGTCGCACGTAAGCAGTGTGATCCAGCACAGCAGGACAATGCCAGTCTCTGCTTCTGTGTCCTGCCTGTGCCCACAGGCCACCATGCTTTATAACTCTTCTTTAAAGCCTTTTCGTGTCTCCTGCCTGGCTCTGTCTTCCTCACTGGGTGCCAACCATGTGAAATAGACCTTCACGGGATCGATGTTCCAGTGCTTGTGGAACGATATGGGAACTTGGTGAGACAGGTAGTCCTTAGGGTAATCCACAGGCCGAGCCTGCAGGAAGAACAGAGAATCACGCTCTCTCACTCACCGAAAACAATTGTGCTTCAGGATAGCATTTAAATGCGTGAAACGATTGCTCTCCTTCAATAGCTGATGTTTGGTTATGGGAATCTAAAAACAAGAAGGAAAATCTTTTCCACTAAAATCTTCCCTCTAAGTGTAGGCTCTTTGTTTCTGCATCTGCATCTTTTGTATCCCCAGTGCATCGCTTTTTGCTTCTAGGTTCCACAGTCATGCCTCTGGGATATTCCTCAACCGTGCTAATAAGTGTGAAAAGTTTTCCTTGGTAAGTCATTTAAGTTACTATTATGACTTCTGCAAAGAGGCAGAAAAACTTATTTCCCAGGTCTAAAGAAACTCTGGCCATACATGGTTGTGTGGCGAGGTGGGGCAAGGAATTTTGGGCGTTCCCACTGCCTGTCCGCTGCTCTAACTTGGAATTAGGCATGTGTCTTTCAGAGTAGGGAGAGCCTAGAAAAAGAAACACTTTGGAGACAAAGCAAATCAGTGGTGTTCTGGGTCTGCGAATGGGGGTGGGGAATGAGTGCAGATTCACACAAGGGAATTTGGGGGGCATGATCCTAGTGTTTTAAAACCGGGTTTGTGGTTGCCTAGCTCTGGAAATTTGCTAAAATTTTTCAACGTACCATTCACACCATTACTGTGTGTGAATTGTGTATGGTGTGTAAATCATACCTCAGGTACAGCTTTAAAAAAAAAAAAGTGTGTCTAAAATACAATCAATCTCCATTTGTTACACTGTTCAGTGTGCTGTAATCTTTACACATAAGAAGGTTTACATTTTGCCCAATTTCTGTCCCTCTCATGCAGTTTAAGCCAGCGCTCTTTCCATGTGTACAGCTTCCCACCCTGCTCCGCCTCTGCTCCCAAGTCCTCGTTCCTCACACTGACCCTGCCTGTCTGGGATTTCCTTTTGGCATTTTGGGCACAGAGGTTGATTATAGACTTCTCAGCATCACAGATGCCTCTTTGTATGCATTTTACTCTTCTAGTTTTGTCTTGTTCTTTTCCATGACCTCATTTATCAGAAATGATTAGCACATTCTAATGCTTAATAATCCAGCTCATCACTTGCAGAGGTGACTCCTGAGAGGCAATTAATCACTTCTGGAATCTGCATTAATAAAGGCAGAAATATTGTGGATTTATTTTTTCCTGTGTTACATCTATTTGTATCTCCAACAGTTCATTCTTAAGTGTGAAAAACAAGCAACAATTTTAATATATTGCTGGACCCAGTTTGCTAATATTTTATTATGGACTTTTGCATCTATGTTCAAGAGTAACACTGGCCTGTCCTTTACTTCTGTAATGTACCATTTTAATTGGTTAACTTTTTAGTTTTTTTTTTTTTTTTAGTGATTTTCTTAGTGCTTGCTCTAGGGATACAATGTACATCTCTGACATTTTAGGTTAATGTTGGCCTCATAAACTGAGTTAGGAAGCATTCTTGCTTCTCTAATTCAACTTCATCAATGTATTAAGTTTAAATACATTTTCTATTTCTTCTTGAGAAATAGCCTTGCTTAAAAAGTGTAATCTAGAAATTTCTCCATTTCATTTATTTATTTTTTTATTTTTCAATTCATCATTAAAAAAATTTTTTTAGTAGCTTTATTGGAGTATAATTGCTTTACAATGCTGTTAGTTTCTGCTGTATAACAAAGTGAATCAGCTATATGTATACATATATCCCCATACCCCCTCCCTTTTGAGCCTCCCTCCCACCCTCCCTATCCCACCCCTCTAGGTGGTCCCAAAGCACGGAGCTGATCTCCCTGTGCTATGCAGCAGCTTCCTACTAGCCATCCTTTTCACATTTGGTAGTGTATATATGCCAATGCTACTCTCTCACTTCGTCCCATATTCCCCTTACCCTCCTGTGTCCTCAAGTCTGTTCTCTACATCTGTGTCTTTATTCCTGCCCTGCCACTAGGTTCATCAGTACCGTTTTTTTAGATTGCATATATGTGCATTAGCATACAGTATTGGTTTTCTCTGACTTACTTCACTCTGTATGACAGACTCTAGGTCCACCCAGCTCACTACAAATAACTCAATTTCGTTTCTTTTTATGGCTGAGTAATATTCCATTGTATATATGTGCCACATCTTCTTTATCCATTCGTCTTTTGATGGACATTTAGGTTGCTTCCACGTCCTGGCTATTGTAAGTAGTGCTGCAATGAACATTGTGGTACACATCTCTTTTTGAATTATGGTTTTCTCAGGGTATATGCCCAGTAGTGGGATTGCTGGGTCATATGGTAATGCTATTTTCAGTTTTTTAAGGAACCCCCCCTACTGTCCTCCATAGTGGCTGTATCTATTTACATTCCCACCAACTGTGCAAGAGGGTTCCCTTTTCTCCACACCCTCTCCAGCATTTATTGTTTGTAAATTTTTTGATGATGGCCATTCTGACGGGTGTGAGGCGATATACCTCACTGTGCTTTTGATTTGCCTTTCTCTAATGAGTAGTGATGTTGAGCCCTTTTCGTGTGTTTGTTGGCAATCTGTATGTCTATTTTGGAGAAACGTCTATCTCCATTTCATTTAAATTGTCTGATTTGTTGGCATAATTGTGGTAGGTTATATAATGACGCCCCTCCTTCATTTCTGATTTTGGCAATTTTTGTCTTCTCTTTCTCTTGGTCAAGCTAGCTAAAGGTTTACCAAATTAGAGCTAATTTTTGGCTTAATTGATTTTCTCTATTTTTCTGTTTTCTATTTCATTGATTTGTGCTCTGATCTTTAGTATTTCTTTTATTCCACATAGTTCAGATTTGATATTCTTTTGCTTCTCAATGTAGAAACTTAGATTATTGATTTAATATCTTTATTCCTTTCTAACATGTTTAAAACTAAATTTCCTTCTAACCACTATATAGCTGCACTCAAAGTTTTTGATATGTTGTGTTTTCATTTTCATTCCATTGAAGGTATTTTCTAATTTTCCTTATGATTTATTTTTTGACCCATGGGTTATTTCAAAGTGTGCTGTTTAATTTCCAAATATTGGGGGAATTTCCCCAATTTTTTTTCTCGATTTCTAATTTCATTCCATTGTTCTGGGAGGTGAGTCTTGTTTTATGACTTAGCATATGGCCTATCCTGGAGAATGTTCTATATGCATTTGTAAAGAATGTTCATTCTGTTGTTGTCGGTGAAATACTTTATATATGACAGGTCACGTAGTTAATACTTGTCTATTTCTCTTTTCAATTCTGTCCCTTTATGTTTCATGTAATTTGAAGATCTGTTGTTAGCTGTATATATACATTTATAATTGTTTTATTCTCTTGATGTACTGACCTTTGTCATGAAATGGCCCACTTCCTGTCTAGTAATATTTCTGTTCTTAAAATCTATTGTTTTTAATATTACTATAGCCACTCAAGCTCTCTGTGATCAACTGTTTACACAGTATATCTTTTTTATTTAAATTTTTAAATTGAAGTATAGTTAATTTACAATGTTGTGTTGTGTTAGTTTCAGGTGTACAACAGCAAAGTGATTCAGATTATATACATATATATAAAATCTGAATATATATATATAAAATATATATATTTTATATATATATATTCTTTCCATTATAGATTACAAGATACTGAATATAGTTCCCTGAGCTACATACAGTAGGTGGTGGTTGTTTACATATACACACTACTATATATAAAATAAACACCAAACTCCTAATTTATCCCCCAACCCCCACTCTCTCTTTTGGTAACTATGTCTGAGAGTCTATTTCTGTTTTGTAAATAAGTTCATTTATATCATTTTTTTAGATTCCACATACAAGTAGTGTCATATGATTTTTGTCTTTATCGGACTTAATATGATAACCTCTAGGTCCATCCATGTTGCTGAAAATGGCATTATTTCATTCTTTTCTGTGGCTGAGTAATATTCCATTGTGTATATATATCACAACTTCTTTATCCATTCCTCTGTTGATGGACATTTAGGTTGCTTCCCTGTCTTGGCTATTGTAAATAGTGCTGCAGTGAACATTCGGGTGCATGTATCTTTTCAAATCATGGTTTTCTCTGGATATATGCCCAGGAGTGGGACTGCAGGATCATACAGTAACTCTATATTTAGTTTTTTAAGGAACCTCCATATTGTCCTCCATAGTGGTTGCACCAATTTACATTACTCTCTATGATCAACTGTTTGCATGGTATATCTTTTCCTTTTATATTCAGCCTGTTTGTGTCTATGAATCTAAAGTATACTTGACTCTTATAGACAACATATAGACAAATCATGCTTTTTATCCAGTCTGACAATCTCTGCCCTTTGACTGGGGTATTTAGTCCATTCATATTTAATGTAACACTTGATATAGCTGTATTTTCATTAGCCATTTGCCATGTTATATGCCATTGTTTTTGTTTTTTTGATACCTTGTTTTTATTTCCTTTTGCTATATACCAGGATGTGGTATTGCTGCAGCATATGGTCCTATATTTAATTTTTTGAGCAACCTCTACAGTTTTTCTGTAGTGTATATGCCATTTTTTAATACATCTTTTTTGTCCATCTGTTCCTCCTTTATTGCCCTTCTTTATTAAAATCTTTTAGTGTACATTTAAGTCTCTTTAAAAATATAGCTAAAACATCAAAAAAGTTACTTTCTTAAAGGTTTCTCTAGGGATAACATATATCTTTAACTTATCGGGTTAATACTGACTTAACTCCAACAAAATTAACCTTGCCCCAATAAAGCTCCACTTCTTTCCCCTGCCTTTGTTCCATTGTCATCATATATATTGCATTTATCTATGTTATAAAGTCAACAATATAGAGTTATACTGTTTTAAACAATCTTGTGAAAGAAATTAAGAGAAAAATATCTGTATATATACACATCCATATATTTTATGTTCATACGCACATTTTTTCCTCTTACATACACACACGTGTGTATATACACACAAACATGTATATACATAGTCTTTCCAGTGTGCTTAATTCCTTCCTATATATTCCAGGTACCACATGGTGCCATTTTCTTTCAGCCCAGAGAATTTTCTTTAGTTTTTTTAAGGGAAGGTCGGTTAGCAAAGAATTCTCTCACTTTTTGTTTATCTCGGAATGTCTTTATTTCCACTTCCATTTGGGAAGGATAGTTTTACTGGATATAGAATTTCTGGTTAACTTTCTTTTTTTCTTTCTGCCTTCAGGCCTCTTAGTTCTAATGAGAAATCAGCCAGTACCATTTTAATTTCCATTTTCATTAGGTTTTTTGTTGCTTTTAAGATTTTCCCTTTGTCATCGTTTTTCAGTGATTTGACTATAACATGTTCATGTGTGATTCTTTTCCTGATTATCTTACTTGGGCCTTGTTGAGTTTCTCAGATCAATAGATTGAGAAAATGTATTTCTTCCAAAAAAATTGTTTTTGTCCCTTTCTCTCTCCCTTCTCCTTTTAAAAAGGACCCCCATTAAACGTATGTTGGTATACTTTGTTTTACCACTTGTCTTTGAGGCTGTGTTCATTTTTCTCCGGTCTTTTTTCTGTTCTTTGGATTAGGTAATTTCTATTGATCAGCCTTCAAATTTACTGATTGTTTCTTTTGCCATCTCAAATCTACTGTTATGTCCATTTAGATAATTTCTCATTTCTCTTATTGGGTTTTACAACTATAGAATTTTCATTTGGTCCTTTATCATAGTTTCTATCGTTCTATTAAGACTTGCCATTTGTTGAGTTAACGTAATCATATTTTCCTTTGACTACAGTTTCCTTTAATTCTGTGAATATAGTTTTTCTTTTATTAGCTGCTTTGAAGTCTTTGTCTGTCTGTCAAACCCAACATCTGGTCCCATTCAGAGTCCGTTTCTGTTGATCAGAGTCCATTTCCGTTGACTACATTTTTCCCCCGAGTTCAATGTTTCTTTGCATGTTTCACAGTAATTGATTGGAAACTGGTTATTTTTAAATAATGTATTATAGCAACTCACAAATCTGTTTACTACTCTTTTTTAAAAACTAATTTGCCTGAACTTACACTGTGGAATCTTTTTCCCTAGAGTGTGTGGCTGCTAGTTTCTCAAGTTTTAGCTCTTATTTTTATTCTTTAGGATGACTTTCTAGAAGTCACTCCTGTGCCTGAATAACTCAGTAGTTAGTTTGTAATATAGGCAGAGATCGTGCTCAAATGTCTCAAGTCCATAAAGCTTCAATCTGTGTGTGGATTGGAAAGGACGTTCAAAGCTTCAGTGGGTTTTCAAACATGCCCTAGCTTGTTAATTACTTTCATCCATGGTCCCATGTGCATGCACGTAGTTTCCCAGTGGACCAGAGAACTGTAGCCAGCTTCTCTAGCCCTACTATGCTCTCTTATTTCCAGGGTATTAGGTATTAAACTTCTGACCAATAATCCCTTCACCATAACTGAGACTGCAACCTCAGGCCAGTGAAGATGCAGGTTTTTCTTGTTTGTTTCCTACCCAAATTTGACAATTTTAGCTGACATACCTGTGGGTTTTCATCTCTCCCACAAATCAAGTCCACCCCCTCTGACAGCAAACCTGTTGTTTTTTTCCAGCCAGGCCCATACTGGTGAAACTACTGCTGCTCTCTTCAACCAAGCTTGGATGGAAGGTGGGTAGGGTGGGGGGGTTTCAGGCAGAAAGGCCTCAGACGCTGTTGCTCTTACCCAGAACTACAGTAGTTTTTCAGGAATTAATGCTTCTCAGTGCTTTTTGGTTGACTTCCAGATTCCTGAAAGTTATTCTGACAATTTTGTGCAGAGGATTCACTGACCATTGCACACTGCCATACCCATTAGTAGCATATAATTTTGGAAGAGCAGAAAACCACATGCTCTAGATACTTTGTTTTTAACAGAGGGATATACTAGACATTCCTTGAGGCTGCCTTCTGAACCTGTGATCTCACAATAACCTTCCCTGACTAAAAGGAGAAGAAATGTGGCCCAGGCAACTTTGTATCTGAGCTTGTTTCCAAATGCCTGCTCTAACTTACCAGGAATCCTAGATTTTATCTCTTTCTCAATATGAACAAATACACTGTTTGGACCAGTGTTCAAACATTACAAATGGAAAGTAATGTCCAAATCAGAGCAAACTCTCTTAAAAGAGGCTTAAGAATTAGAAGATAAAGCAGTGTCTGTTGGGGAGGATACATTTTGAGCATACTTTATGACTTTGGAGAGGTTTAAAATTTATTATGTGAATTAGAGAAATCAAGAGTTCTAAAGTATGGGAAACAACAATTAAAAAAATTTTTTTAAATTATCTTCAAAGGACTTTTACATAAGGAGAAAAGAAAGAAGGAAAATAATCCTTATCATTTAGTAACGTATTCCTCCCTAAGTGAAAAAGGCTGCTATGAAAACCTAAGACCGAGTCTTCCCTGGTGGCGCATTGGTTAAGAATCCGCCTGCCAACACAGGGGACACGGGTTCAACCCTGGCCCGGAAAGATCCCACATGCTGCGGAGCAACTAAGCCCATGCGCCACAACTGCTGAAGCCCACAGGACTAGAGCCTGTGCTCCTCAACAAGAAAAGCCACCACGATGAGAAGCCCGCGCACCACAACGAAGAGTAGCCCCTGCTCGCCGCAACTACAGAAAGCCTGTGCGCAGCAACGAAGACCCAACACAGCCAGAAATAAATAAATAAATAATAAAATAAATAAAAACCTAAGACTATGATAGTAACAATGATAAATTATTTCCCTTATACACCAACAGTTTTAATTACCCTTCCTTTCTGTGAGTGCAACATTATCAGAGAGAGAGAGAGAGAGGGTAAGAGAGAATAACTTGCTTTTCTAAGTCCTATAATACCACACATAGGCTCAAGGTTTTAAAACATGGCAGAGTACCTTCTGACTAGTACCAGGAGGGAGGTTTCTCATACATTTCTTATTATAAAGGTCTATCTTTATCTTTCCTTGCAGTCCTCAAGAATGCAGAAATGGATTCTGCCTTTCTTGGTAATGCAAGCACTTTCTTTGCCTCGTTCGAGTGATCTCCTATAGTGCTATTTCTGTCACGCCCAATTCTCTATATGGCTATAATAGCGCTTGCTACTGGTTACTAAATAAAGTATGAAGACTATATTTTCAATGTAAGGGAGGGCACTTAAAATACCTTTGCATTCAAATTTCAAAAAGCTTTGATTTCTTAAAGGAGAGCATTAAGTGAATGTGGGCTCTGGTTATGTTTAGTACAGATATATCTGCTATTATTCTTACAGCATCAGGATAGTCACTGATCAGAATACTCACTAACCCAATTCTTCAAAAAAGAAACTACTAAAACGATTGCAAAAGGATTCCCTTCTTACCCCACACTGCAGGATGGTGAAACTATTAGTACCAACCATCTCTGGTAAACATCATCTCTTCTATAACCCCCAGAGTATATGCTTATTGAGATATTATACTGAAATTTAATTAAGTTTAGTCTGTCAGTTTAATAGCAACCAAAGGGGAGAAAGCCCATTAGACAGTGTAAGGACTGAGGACAGTGTAGAACTGCAAACACTTGGTGGCTAGCGGGACAACGTTAGGTCAGTCCTGTGTATTTTTAAATAGCATCTGATAATTTTTAAATACCATCCATTTTTTTTTAAACTCAAAGAAAAAAAAAAGAACAGCTTTTACCTGAGCCTACATGCAAGGATGCTGGCCAAACACCATTTCATTTTTTAGATGTTTCTGCGTTCCATCTTCATGCTGTACCTGGTACAGCATCAACCCTCTGCACGAAGAGGTCTGTTAAGGATTTCCCCCTGGAGCCTGGCCACACAGTTCTTAAGACTGCTTCCAGAAGAACAGGGGAGGGGAAAGTAGTAGTACCTTCAAGTGAGAAGAAAACCCCCCTCTCTCCCGCTGAGGTAGGAATAAAAACATTTTTCTCACCTGATGGAAGAGAGGGCTGTGTGTCACAGGGACTCCTAACCCGCTAAAGCACATCCCCAGGACCATATCATCTGGAGCGTCATTGCTGTAGCAGCGACACTTGCTGGCGAGAAGTCTCCTGATTGCCTCTCTGCTGAAGACCATCCTGGGGGAAGCCAGAGCAGACAGAGAAGGCGGTTAGCTCCTCACAACCGGTAATCTCAATAAGGAGACAGAGTTCAGAGCCACATTTCTGATAAAGATGTTGACATCAGCAGTGTTTTATATTTGTTATTCTGAGGAAAATGTTTCTGTGTTTCTATGAAAGGAAAAGCACTTTTAAATATGTCTGCCTATCTAATAGGCAATTTTATTTCTTTATATATATCCTATACACTAACACTTGGCAGTGTTCTTTTTCTAGTATGTCACTGGAAAATTAGAATAATTCTTAAGTTTACACACTCTCGATGAGATCAGTAACAAAATCCGCCAACATTCCCAGTAGGTAGATGGGCCCAGAAATACTAGGTACCTCAGTTATACAGGTGACGACTGACAATGAGAGCAAATCTAATTGAAAAAAACCATGCATGGTCCAAGTGATTCCAGTCCACAGAAGCTTCCTTTAGGTAATTTCGAGAAAGAGGGGAAAAAAAGAGAGAGAGAGGGAGAAAGAGATTGATTTGCCTCAAATAGTGCTAAGACGCTGCTTGACCAGATACGTTGGGTACTTTCTGGTGGAACTCACAGCCATCCCCACCTTTCTGTGCTCTCCTCAGCACTGCAGGAGGCTAGAAACTCTACAGTATTTTCCAGACTCCCTGGCCGGATGGGTCCTGGCTTCATCCTGACGACAAAGGGCCCAGTACTGGGGGAGGCCATCTGCTTCTGGCTCTGGTGGTCTCTGCGGCAGAGGCAGGTCATGGGGCGTGGGTAGCCACAGGCTCCAGCACAGCCAGCACGGGATGGCAGAGCGTCAGTGATGGTCCCAAAGCAGCAGTGACCTGGAGCCCATCCCAGGTCTGCCCCAGATGCAGTGCCGTTAACCCGACAGTAGCAGCGGCCACAGCAACCCACACCAACAGGCCCCAGAAACCAGCACCCTTTGCTCCTTCAGCCTCAGAGGCAACAGTGCTTCCTATAGTTACTGAGCTCTGGGTAAAGCCACCTGCTCCCTCTTATTCCTCTGGCCCTTTCCAATACATTTGTACCAAGTTCCTGCAATAAATTCTCCTCTTTTAAAAAATATAGACTGGTTTCTGCTTTCCCTTCTGGTCCTAGAGTAGTAATGGATCTTCTCATATCATGAATAACCCAATAGCTCATAGGGCTGATATGGTTCACAAGTTCATTCCCAATAAGCAACAACTTTCTTGACGGCAAAACTATCTAGAATTTATCCATATATTCCCAGAGCCAAATACAGGGTCTCACATACAGTAAGCCCTTAGTAAAAGTCTAATGATCCAACAAGTGAGAACAAAGCTGCCTCTGCAAAGCTCTTCCCCAGGGAGGGAGAGTTCTGTGAATCAGCCTAGTCGGCAAGGAAAGAGGACAGAGCACGTGAGCACGATCCCTGACGCACACATGTCGATTCCTGCTCAGCTGGGCTCACAGTTCAGTGCCATGTAACTAACACCAGCGACCACGGCTGGTGATGCAGCGACACGGAAGTCACCCCTGCCCGTGCTGAGATGTCGGAAGACGGGATGGAATATGACCAAACAGGAGGAAAAAGAAGCTCTTCGTTTAAGGTGATACAAGGAAATATGACCGTACAAGAAGAAAAAAAAAAGTGCTTATGACCTATACAACAGGGAAAACTGCAAGTTTGAAAACTCACCGTAAAATGCCTCTCTCTTAAAAATCTAGTGTCCATCAGTGACTCAGGGCCTCACACCTACGTGCCGAGCCAAATTCCTGCTCTACTGACCAATCCCAGGAAGGAGCCTGTGTGAGGGGACATGTGTTCACCCTAAACAGACATTTCCCTTGAAGTGTCTGCCTGATGCCGTCAAGGAAAGTTTCATAGGTAACTAATTGTCCCAGTCACAGCGGGCATCTCGTCCTCTCAAACCCTATTTGAATAAAAATGCTTCTCTTCTGCCAGCATCCAGTAGAACAAAAAAGAAAAGGAAAGCCTTTCATTTTGGCCTGCTCTACCCACCCCCCCACCCCCAAAAAGAAAAATTACCAGTTACAGCACAGTATGTCTGTTCTGCCAACTTTTAAATATTAAAAAGATGTTGATCAATAAAACCAAGAGCTGGTTCTTTGAAAGGGTAAACAGAATTGACAAACCTCTGGTCAGGCTCACCAAGAAGAAAAGAGACAGAAACCCAATAAAAAGAAATGAAAAAGGAGAAATCTCAACCGATACCACAGAAATACAAATAACCATAAGGGAATGCTATGAACAATTATATGCCAACAAATTTGACAACCTAGAAGAAATGGACAACTTTCTAGAAACACACAGCCCACCAAAACTGAATCAAGAAGAAATAGATAATTCGAACAGACCTATCACTAGAAGTGAAATAGAATCTGTAATAAAAAAAAAAAAAACAAAAAACAAAAAACTCCCTACAACCAAAAGTCCAGGACAAGATAGCGTCATGGGCAGATTATACCAAACACGCAAATAACTTATACTGATCCTTCTCAAACTCTTCCAAAACACTGCAGAGGCGAGAACACTCCCAAAGACATTCTATGAAGCCACAATCACCCTGATACCAAAACCAGACAGACACCACCAGAAAAGAAAATTACAGGCCAGTATCTTTGATGAATATAGATGCAAAAATTCTCAACAAAATGTTAGCAAACTGAATCCAACAACACATAAAAGAGATCATAGGGCTTCCCTGGTGGCACAGTGGTTGAGAGTCTGCCTGCCGATGCAGGGGACACGGGTTCGCGCCCTGGTCTGGGAAGATCCCACATGCCGCGGAGCGGCTGGGCCCGTGAGCCATGGCCGCTGAGCCTGTGCATCCGGAGCCTGTGCTCCGCAACGGGAGAGGCCACAGCAGTGAGAGGCCCACAGACCACAAAAAAAAGAAAAAAAAAGATCATACACCATGACCAAGTGGGATTCATCCCAAGTTCACAAGGATGGTTCAACATATGCAAATTAATCAGTGTAAAATACACCACGTAAACAAAAGAAAAGTAAAAAACCACACGATCATCTCACTAGATGCAGAAAAAGCATTTGACAGAATTCAACATCCATTCATGATAAAAGCTCTTAGCAAAGTGGGTATAAAGGGAACATATCTCAACATAATAAAAGCCATTTATGACAAACCCACAGCCAATATAATACTCAACAGTGAAAAGCTGAAAGCCTTCCTGCTAAAATCTGGAACAAGACAAGGATGTCCACTCTCACCACTTCTATTCAACATAGTATTGGAAGTCCCAGCCACAGCTATCAGACAAGAAAAAGAAATAAAAGGTATCCATATTGGAAGGGAAGAGGTAAAATTGTCACTATATGCAAAGGACATCATACCATATATAGAAAACCCTAAGGACTCCACACAAATACAGCTAGATCTAATAAATGAATTCAGCAAAGTAGCAGGATACAAGATTAACATTCAGAAATTGGTTGCATTTCTTTACACTAACAATGAAATATCAGGAAGGGAATATAAAAAAAAAAGAACAATACCTTTTAAAATCACACCAAAAAAATAAAATACCTGGGAATAAACCTGACCAAGAAGGTAAAAGACTTATATGCTGAGAATTATAAAACATTAATAAAGGAAATTAAAGAGGATTCAAAGAAATGGAAAGATATCCCATGCTCTTGGATTGGAAGAATTAGTATTGTTAAAATGGCAATACTACTCAAAGCAATCAACAGATTTAATGTAATCCCTATCAAATTACCCATGACATTTTTCACAGAACTAGAACAAATAATCCAAAAATTTACATAAAACCAAAAAGAAAAAGAAAAAACCAGAATTGCCAAAGCAATCCTGAGGGGGAAAAAACAAACCAGGAGGTATAACTCTCCCAGGCTTCAGACAATACTACAAAGCTACAGTAATCAAAACAGTGTGGTATTGGTACAAAAACAGACATACGGATCAATGGAACAGAATAGCGAGCCCAGAAATAAACCCACACACCTACAGTCAATCTTCAACAAAAGAGACAAGAATATAAAATGGGAAAAACATATGAAAATGTGTTTCCCAGTCTCTTCAGCAAGTGATGCTGGGAAAGTTGGACAGCTGCATGTAAATCACTGAAGTTATTAGAACACACCCTCACACCATGCACACACACAAAAAACAAACCTCAAAATGGCTTAAAGACTTAAAACATAAGACATGACACCATAAAAGTCCTAGAAGAAAACATAGGCAAAATATTCTCTAACATAAATCGCACCAGTGTTTTCTTAGGTCAGTCTCCCAAGGCAATAGAAATAAAAGCAAAAATAAACAAATGAGACCTAGTCAAACTTACAAGCTTTTGCACAACAAAGGAAACCTTAAAAAAAATGAAAAGACAACCTACAGAATGGGAGAAAATATTTGCAAATGACGCAACCGATAAGGGCTTAATCTCCAAAATATACAAACAGCTCACACAACTCAACAACAAAAAAACAACCCAATCGAAAAATGGACAGAAGATCTTAATAGACATTCCTCCAAAGAAGACATATAGATGGCCAGTAGGCACAGGAGAAGATGCTCAACGTCACTAATTATTAGAGAAATGCAAATCAAAACTACAAAACTACAAATCAAAACCTCACACTGTCAGAATGGCCATCATTAAAAAGTCTACAAATAACAAATGCTGGAGAGGGTGTGGAGAAAAGGGAACCCTCTTACACTGTTGGTGTGAATATAAATTCACACCGTGGAAAACAGTTATGGAGGTTCCTCAGAAACTTAAAAATAGAGTTACCATATGACCCAGCAGTCCTACTCCTGGGCATATACCCAGACAAAACTATAATTCAAAAAGATACGTGCACCCCTATGTTCACAGCAGTACTATTCACAATAGCCAAGACAGGGAAACAACTAAAATGCCCATCGACAGAGGAATGGATAAAGAAGATGTGGTACATATATACAATGGAATACTACTCAGCCATAAAAAAAACAAAATAATGCCATTTGTAGCAACATGAATGCAACTAGAGGTTATCATACTAAGTGAAGTCAGAAAAAGAAAGACAAATACCGTATGATATCACTTATATGTGGAATCTAAAATATGGAACAAATGAACCTATCTACAAAACAGAAACAGACTCACAGACATAGAGAATAGACTTGTGTTTGCCAAGGGGGCGGGGGGAAGGAGAGGGATGGACTGGGAGTTTGGGATTAGCAGATGCAAACTCTTATATTTAGAATGGCTAAACAACAAGGTCCTCCTGTATAGCACAGGAACTATATCCAGTCTCCTGGGATAAACCATAATGGAAAAGAATATAAAAAAAGAATGTATATATGTGTATAGCTGAGTCACTTTGCTGTACAGCAGAAATTAGCACAACACTGTAAATCAACTATATATCAATTTAAAAAAATTAAAAGAATGTTAATAAAAAACATGTTGAAAGGCTGTAAGACTAATAATATGACTTCCTTTAATATACAATATACTAATTTTAAAAATAAGAAAAACTGAAATGAGAGGCAGGGATTTGCCCAAGGGAATACCTGCAAATCAAGAACAGCCATGCAGCGTAGCAACAAACACACAAACACACACCACGTACAGAAGATAAACTGCATCGTCAGAAACGGGCCTGCCCCCCTGGACTCCTAGCAGATGAACACGGGTCACGGCCGTCTCTTTGGGCAACACTGCCAGGGCCTCTTCATCCTGACCACAGCTTCCTACCCAAATATATGTAAGGAAGTATTTTCAAAAAAGAAAATAGTTATTGAACTAATTGTTATTGAACTAATAGTTATTGAACTAATCCTCCAAATACCCAAACTTTCAAGAAGTAAGCAACAAAGCGGAAAACAGACACTTGGATTCAAATAGTACAAAGGTCTCATTTTCCAAACAATACAGAGTACCTACACATAAATCCCTGGAGTCCACACTCCCGGGTTAGCTCTGATGAGTGGGGCTGAAGAGGGGTGGTTTAAGGCAATGGTTTTCAAAAACCTATTTGACTATAACACAGTGAGAAAACAAGAAACAGTTCATATGCAACCATTTATGTTTTGTATATGTGTGTGTATGTGTATAAAAACTGGAAAAATATCACATAACAATAATACTCTTACTACATGTGATGTACACGATATATCTGTTATTCTATTCCATTCTGAATTTCATTATTTTTAAATGATGGTATGATCCATTAATTGGTTTTACCATCCATTAGTTGATCCTGACTTGCTGATTAAAAAAAAAGCTGATTCTTAAGCTAGATGACCAGAAAAGTCTCTTGTAATATTAGAGAAACTCTTATGTCTGCAGCTTTTATCAATGGTAGATATAAGACAATCTCACGAAGAATGTTTCTGCATCTTTGTAAAGTGCTACTAAGAACAGAATATTACACTGGTCAATGTTAGTTATGTAAAGATTAGTACCAGTGTTCACGCATCTATTTATTCATTTATCCCTTGTATCCTGTAAAAAATGAGTCCCCATGCTAGGAAGGGGGAATGGAATGGGAAAGGAGACTCAGGTGCTGCCTTCAAATAATTCATAATCTGGGTGGAAAACAGAAAAGTAAATAGGCAATTAGATGATAATGGTTTGTATAATATGCTATGAAGGTATATTAGAAAGGCATCAAACCCAGATTTCAGGGGCTGGACTAGGCCGAAGGCTTCCAGGAATAAGTAACTGATAGCGCTATCAAGTCCAAATGAAGGAGGACTGGCCAAGTGACAGGCAGAAGGCTGGGGTGAGGGACAGTGCGGTGTACAGACCAGCAGACGCCGTATCTGAGCGGAGGAGTTAAAAAAATAGTGCCTCTGAGGAACTGAAACAGGTTCAGCACAAATTCTTTTAAGATGAGGGTGCAGATAAATGAGGCTAAGAAGCTAAAACAGCGTCTGCCAAGAGGCCTGGTGAGCCTCAGCGAGGAATTTGGACTTACGTTCTGACGGCAACGAGAGGTTATAAAAGGATGTGAAAGACTTTCACTCCCCTGGTAACGCAAAAAATCCAAATAAAATAAAAATCACATTAACCTATGGAACTGTTGAAGAGATGGATGACATGAAGCCTAGGTGCTTCCAGGGAGGAGCCCTTCCCGGGGGAGCCCTTCCCGGGGGAGCCGCAAGCGGGCAAAGTGGGTCTGGGGGCGGGAAGGCGGAAGGGAAGACCCGCTAGAGACTCCAGCTCCACGGCCTCAGGAGCGCACCCGGGACGCTGGGAATTAGGCCAACAAGAGGTGGTTAAAATTGAGCCCTGACCCAGATCAACGTGACTCTGGTTGAAATCTGAACGATTATCTCCCAGTCAGATGACAAAAGTAGGAAAGAGTTCGCACTCAAATCCACGGGAAGGCAGCGCAGGCCCCCGAGCAGGGGAGCGAGAGGACCAGGTGCTTTCAGAGAAGCCGTGTGACCGCGGCGCGGAGGACAGCACGGAGCGGAGGACGACGAGCAGGGAGACCAGGCGGCTGTGGCCGTTCCTTCCGGTTCAAAGGATTAACACCTTCCTGCTACAAAACGTACAACCCCCGGTACAAAGAACAGGGCCCTTTACAAAAGGGGAAAGCTCTGGCTTAATGGGCACCGGCACCTCACCCAGGAAACTAATGCATCACCATAAGCCTGCAAAGAGCTGGAACCTTTTTTTTTAACGAGGATGAGCTCAATACGCCTTGGCTTTACGCTTTAGTGTCTTCTCAAAGGCCTCTGTGGACCTCTGTCTTCTATAGCTAATGGAGGATCAACCTTAGCACTGGATCAACAAAGACCAGTACTCCTGCCCAGGCCTGGTCATCACTAGGAAAGGGTCACCTCAGTAACAATGCTGCAGTCACCACTGAACGGGCCAGAGCAAACCAGAACTCCTGGAATACGACCCCGCAGTAGTAGTCCTGCAGCAGGAATGGTTCTAATCTAGGAGATCGCAAGGTAAGAATATAAAGTCCTAGCCTGCAGAAGTCTACAATCCAGTGCCCAGAATGTTGCTCAGCACATAGCGGACATTCAACAAAAACCTGCTGAATAAATTTAAATTACTATAGTGGGTAACAAGACTCTCCCTAAATACCCCAATAGCAAAGACTATAGAAATAATAGAACCGACTGACTGCTCGATTGATTTACTCACATAAATCAAATCAAAACTCTTTCCCCATAAGAGATTAGGCAGATGCTTATTTAAAAGCACTGACGTTTAACTGTTATTTAAACCCTATAAATCCCACACAAATATCACTTAATTGCTTAAGTCTAAACTTCTATACCACTCTTTTCCCACATGTGATTTATAAGCACCGGGTAATTAAAAAGTCTAATGACTTATTTTCTGAAATTAATATCCAAAACTTTTTGCATTTAGACTATCAAAACTAACTGGCTTCCTAGAAGCACTCACGACTAAAGGGACATTTCTACCGAGTTCCCTGACATACATTTATATACTGTCTCTTCAAGGAGTAAAATATTCTTCACTGTGGGTTCTTTTTAATGTTCACTTTCCTATTATAGTAGCAGCTCCCACTGACAGAACACCTGCGTATCAGTATAGATCCCATGGCCACAGACCCATCTCTGCATCCTGGAAGCAGAAGTGTAATGTCGTGAGTATCTGCAGAAAGCCATGCTCATAGTTACCCTCCTCCTCCTGTGACGTAGCTGTAGCCGCCGGTGCCCAGGCCGTAGCCGTAACGCTCTCCCAGAAACACGGGTTCACTGGCGTCGTAACAGCTCAGCAGGTGCTGGAGCCTGGAGATGCTAAGGTTTCCAAGGGAATAGAAGCGATAATCACTTAATTCAAATGCATTTTCAGAGTAAGTATTTCATGGTTCTTACAGCCCACTGGTTATATTATGCAATACAATATGGAAGTCATTTAGAGATGAAATTCAAGAGATTTACAGAAGAAAGATTTTTTTAAAAAAGAAAAAAAATTGAACACTATGCATTACTGGAAACAGGAGAGGAATTGAGAAACAAGGGCCTCCTCTCCAGTGTTACCAAGCCCCTGCCGGGCGTGGCTGCCTCGTGTGGGTGGGCAGGGCGGCAGGTGTCCTGGCTCACTTCCACCAGTCCTGCTCACCACTGAGCATGAACTAATCATCACACCTTTTCAGGTGCACTTGGTATTTTAAAAACTTCTTCATGGCTAAAAAAGGAACTTTTGAAGTATAGATGAGGTCCATGTCAGGCAGGGAGCCAGCAGGTAGGGAAGAGAGGTGTGTGAGCAACAAAGCTTTC
This sequence comes from Orcinus orca, assembly GCF_937001465.1. Classification (NCBI taxonomy): domain Eukaryota; kingdom Metazoa; phylum Chordata; class Mammalia; order Artiodactyla; family Delphinidae; genus Orcinus; species Orcinus orca. The sequence goes on from NC_064576.1 coordinate 70,679,031, forward strand.
CAGGAAACCTTCAGATTATGATGCACCACTGTGCTTATGCTCTCAAATGAGCTTCCCTAATCTACGCTCTTTTGTGTCTATTTGTTTATACCTCTGGCCCCTATGCTTCTTTGTCGTGTCTTGCAAAGGGCCTTGAGAATATCCACGAGCTGCTCAGAAGAATGCCAGCAACTATGGCTGCTGCAAGGATGAGAAAAAAAGATTTCATAGGAAAATAAAATCTATAAATATTTTGTTTTAAGTGGAGCCAAAGGTTGATGTTAAGAAAGGCTAGTTTTCCCATGTTTCAAGAACTTCTGTCACTTCCAAATGCCCTGTAAAGTCCTTCTACTGTTTCTTCTAATTTAGAGCCTCTCAGGTCATACACACCAAATCCTAGCTTCCCTCATGTTATTAATCAGCGTGCCTTGAAAAAAGTTTTCCATGGCCGACCTTGGATTAAATATTTTTTATGCATGAAGGAAATTTCAGTGTTTCTCAAGCCTGTGACTCATGAGCATCGTGCATCTCTAAGAGCTCCGTATGTCAAGCATTTCTCTCAGTTACTAATCATGAATTCTTTTCTCAAGAGCAACATTAACATCTAGAACACTGCTGCTCTGGAGTCTCATTTTTCCTGTCTTTGAGATGTACAGGAAGGGCCATCTTTTCCATCTGTGCTTATGCATCTTACACCCAGCTAATAAAGCTGACGCTGAAAGAGAAGAAAACAAATTTGATGTATGAAAAAAAATCTCTTACAAGTGCGGTGCTCAGTCTCCAAGTTGACTGATCAGGTTTATATCTGCCTAAAGGTCAAGGGCTCTGATAATGGTGACAGTTTCTAAGTGGCCAGAAAGTGTTTGAAAACTACCCTATTTTTGACACAGAAGTTAAACATTCTAGGCTCCTAGTTTGGAATCAGTATTCAGGAAGTCATCTAATAAATACCTCTGCAGGGGAAAGCAGGGAAGGGTGTGGACACCTAGTAAATCACCATTCGGTCATGGAGAGACAAAGATCTCTAAGGAAATCGCAGCCTTTGCTTGGTAAAAAGCTCCCTAAAAACCTCAGAGCCCCTTCTAGCAAATGCGTGAAGAAATGAGAAGTATTTCCCTCCTTCCTGCATATTGTAAAATTATCAATTAAACCATAAACCCTCAATTTCTGAGGTTAAAATAACTAGGATTTAACATCTCATCTGGGTTTCTTTTCCTGGTAACATTAACCGTTTCCATATTTGCAAGATCATGTTAAAGCTGAAGAGGCATAAGCTGAGCCTGACAACGATTACACACTTCATTCATATTTGGTAGAAACTGGAAACGTGGCTAAAGCAGGCAGATCTCCAGTTCAATCCAAGGGAACTGGCTACCGAACCAGGAAAAGAACTTCATTGAACAATCTGTTACCGTGTCGGGCAACCTGAGGCACAGAAATGAACAGAAACAGTATGGAAATGTTCAAGTGCAATCAAAACTGCATCAATATATTTTAGTGCTTTATCATTCTCACTCAGTCTCTCTCTCTATATATATATATACACACACACACACACATACCTGTATCATGCCCCTTCCCCCCAAACACACCAATGTGTATATTCTAAGAACAGTGAAAGTCAGCCACCTCAGAAACTACCACTGACACAAGTTTCTTAAAAAGTTAACACACCTGTTATATGTCCCAACCATTCTGCTCCTCAGTATTTTGCCGAGATAAATGAAAGCAGATGACTATACAAAGACACGTACACAAAGGTTCACAGCAGCCTTAATTATAATCCAGAACTATGAACAGTGACACAGTGCTTGTATCTAAGCTAACACCCATTTTCCAATTTTATCGACTGACCCAATAACATTCTTTATAGCAATTTTTCCCTCCAATACAGGATTTCCCAGGATCCTTTACTGCATTTATTTATTATTCACTTTATTCTCCTTTAATCTGGAACAGTTCCTCAGCTTTTTGTCTTTCATGACATTGGTATTTTAAAATAATAAATGCCCCCACACCCCCCTTTTTAATAGACTGATCTTCATCTTGGGTTCGTCTGATGTCTCCTCATAATAAAGGCAAGGTTACACATTCCCAGGTGCAGTATTATATAAGTGATGTTGTCTGGCATGTGGTGTCCACCTGTCCTCCAGTGGGAGTATCTACTTTGATCACACAGTGCTGCCTGGTGTCTCCCCTGGACACTTAGTTTTCCCTTTGCCATTTCTCAGGCTCCAGGCAGACACTTTAACAACCAGCAAATATACTGGTCCTCATCAAAATTCACCCCGAGTTTAGCATCCATTTATGATTCTTGCGTGAATCCATCTTTACTATGCTGGTTACAAAGAGATGACTTTTCCAGCTCCATCATCACTCCCCATTTATCAGTCAGAACCCCCCGTTAACCTGCTAGCTAGAGCCCGCCTGTTACGGACTGAATTATGTCCACAACCAAAATATTCATATATTGAAGGCTTAATCGGGGATGTGGCCGTATTTTGAGATGGGGTCTATAAGGAGGTAATTAAGGTTAAATGAGGTCGTAACGGTAGGACCCTGCTGTGACAGAATTAGTCTTTGTAAGAAGAGACACCAGAGGGCGCTCTCTCCATGGCACGCAAAGAAGAGGTCACGTGAGCACACACCAGGCCGGTGGCCACCTTCACACCAGGAGAAGATGCCTCAGAAACCTCCCATGTCAGCACCTTGATCTTTGACTTTTCCAGCCTCCAAAACTGTGAGAAATAAATTTGTGTTGTTTAAGCCACCCAGTCTGTCATATTTGTTATGGTGCCTGATCTGCCTCATTTACTTACTTACCTATTTCTTTATCATAAGCATGGACCCCCTGATTCCTAATTTTAATGGTTGCTAATCCATTACCGTCCTTAATCACACTGATGCTCTTGTCCCAGATTCCGCCAAAGAGAACCTTTCCAAGCTCACTTCTGCACTTTTCTTTTTTTTTTTCCTAAGCATTTCCTTACTCTCTGGTATAAAAAAGAATGTTCCAAATATCTTCTTGTATCTTCCTTGCCTCAGCCTTTAAATCAGTGATTTCTTTGAGACTGGTGCCTCTTAGTAGGAAAGTAGCAATATCTAGTTCCGGTCGTTAGTTGCTCAGGGCTACGGGGGTATCTTTGCTTCTGGTCTTCTTTGGTAAGAAGGACTAGGAAGGTGTGTGTGTGTGCACGTGCATGACACACACACACTTTGGCAATCATGAGTCTCACAGAAATTATGAATTCTTGCAGATTTCTCCACTTCTAATCTTCCAGCCCTACCTTAGGCCTCTTCCTTGACCTGGCCCGTCCCATATCCTCCCACAGCGAGCACCACGGTTCCCAACCAACACTTACCTACTCAGCCCTACAATGTACCTAAAATGCCTTCAGAGTTGCTTCACCCACACGGCGACTGAAAACTCAGGAGCTGTCTGACATGCCCCCCTCCTCCCACCCCTGACTGAAGGTGTGTCTCTAAATCCTGTCTTCAGCTGTATTTGCATTAGTTATACTTTCCCTGTAGTGTGATTACGTTTTCATTTGAAATGCAGTTGGGTTCACTTGTTCCAGCTTTCTCCTCATCCTTGTTGATTTTTCTTGACCTTACAGATTTATTTTATTTTTCAATAGGTAAAATATTAGCATGCTTCCCAAAGTCAAAACTGAACTAAGAGATAAACTCAGCAAAGGGTCACACACACCCCCCACTCCATCTACCCGATCCTCCCATCCACCCGTTTGGAAACTACTTCATGGTTTTCTGGCGTACCTGTCCATTTGTCTTTTGTACAGGTAAGTCTACATGGGTATGTTTTACTTCCCCCTCTTTCTTCCATACAGGGAAGCAAACTAAATACATTCTTGTGCACTTGGCTTTTTCCATGTAATGGTATCTTCTGGAAATCACTCAATACAATCTGATTTTTTTTTTTTAAAGGAACCAAAATGTTGGTTCATTAGTTTGATCCTCTGCTTTTTTGACCTCTACGTCATTATTTCTGCATTTATCTTCATTATTATTTTCTTGTTTTGGGGGGGTTGACTTCGTGATTCTTTTCCTAACTTGCTGAGTTGGGAATTGAATTTTTTTATCTTTATTGTTCCCACTGGCTTGGCAAACCTTATCCATCCCTTTATTGTTAGACTGCTTGAATGACTGTGTATCTTTCATATAAAGCATAGAGTTAGGGTTTGTTTTATGAGCCAATGTGAAAAGTTTGTTCTTTTATTAGGGGATTTAAAGCCACTCACATTTTGTGATATGACTGATGTTTGATTTCAACACTACAATTATTTTAGGTTTGAATTATTATACATATTATACTATATGTACTGTGTTTCCTTACTAACATTCTGGATATTAGAAAGTTTTCTTTTCCTGGTATTTATGTTCTATTTAACTTTTCACGTCTTACCATGCTTTTTCTCTTACTTGGTCTGTCAGTTTTACATCGGTATCCTTTGAATTCCATCCATTACCTGTACAATAGGCCATGATCTTATCCTATTGTCCTTTTAACTTCCTTTTTTTTTTTTTAAGTTGAATACTTTGTCAGAACATGTAACATTTACATACTGTTATTTACCCATGTCCCTACCCCCGTTGTGCTTTTAGTTCTACAAGTTAAATACATGAAATGCTCACCATCAGTCGTTTTACCCAAATTTCATCTTAGTTGCATGAACTTCTTTCCCTAATATCAATATATTCCTTAGGAAGGGCACGTGTGTACACTATTCCCTGAGTTTATGTACTGAGAACCTTTTCTGTAGCCTCAATATTGAAGAACATCTTAACTGCGTATAAAATCCGTGAGTCACAATTTCTTTGTTGAAAATGTTCCTCCACTGTTACCATATTTCTTATGTTATTTTGAGAAGTCTGACACCAGTCTAATCTTCTTGGTCTTTAGAGTATTTCATCACTTTGCCTAGAGACTCAGAGGACTTTATGATCAAAATCTAACAGTTTTACTAGGATATGTGAAGAAGCTGATGATCCCAGGTCAGTTTTCCCTGGGACCTACTAGGCCCTTTCAAGATATAAATTAAGGTCTTCTTTTATTTCTGGTAATTTACGTATTATTTCTGTTCTTTTGATTTTCGTCCATCAGGGACTCCAGTTATACATGCGTTAGATCTCACTGCTTCCTCCGTTTCAAACACAGACACTGTGAATTGTACTTTGTTGGGTGCTAGATGTTTTGTGTTTCTATAAATATTCTTGAGGTTTGTCCTTGGACGCAGGTCAATTACTTAGAAACAGTTTGGTCTTTGAGGGTCTTGCTTTAGTATCTGTTAGGTATGACCAAAGCACTGCTTAGTCTAGGGTTAGCTATTTCCCACTATTAAAGCAAGACCCGTCTACAAACTCTACCCAATACCTGTGAATCAAGGGTTTTCCAGTCTGGCTGGTGGGAAGAGGTACCATACTCAGCCCTCTGAGAGTGGTGGGCACCACTCCCTCTAATCACTCTGGTTGGTTCTTTCTCCAGCCTCCAGGAGTTTCCTCATGCATACGCACTGACTAAACTCTACTGAACACTTCGGGCGCCCCTCCACAGGTCTGCAGTGTTCTCTTCCTATGCAGCTCTCTCCTTTCCAGTGCTCTGTCCTGCAAACTCTAACGGCCTTGGTCTCCCCAGACTCTCAGCATCATCACTTCAACTCAAGGGCTCAGCTGGATTCCACCTGGGTTCCCCTCCCTGAGCAGGGACATGGAAACTCTCTACGACAGTTAGCTGGGGCAGTCATAGGACTCACCTCATTTGCTTCATGTGTCTCATTGATGACTGTCGTTTGTTGCCTAATATCAGTGTCTTAAAAACACTTATTTCATATATTGTGTCCTTTTGGGGGGTTGTTTCAGATGGGAGGGTAAATCCAGTCCCTGTTACTCCATCTTGGCCAGCGGCAGAAGTACCCGTCACCGTTTCTGACTATGAATATATGTAGAATTTAAAGCCACCCTAGGACAGGGATGACTCCTTACCTTATTAATGTGTCATCATCCACAATGACTAACCATGCTATTCTGTCATAGCTGTGGTTCAAAAATCTTTCCAAAATGGCAAATGTCTTTCCACAATGACCTAGGAAAGGTGAGAAGAAAACTTACAATGCATTATTTTCCTTAAAATATATATAATTCACTTGGAAACATTATTTTAGTTTTAAAGTGTTGTAAGTAAAAGTGTAAACACTGACATGCACCTTAAGAATTTGAAATTTTAAAAATTATCCTTTTCCAATTTCCATAGACATAGCGAACCAGGAAGAACATTAGAGATCATGAAATCAAAGGCATTCATTTCACACATGAGGGACTGAAGACCTAGAGAGATGAGGGGAATTACACAAGGTCAAGTACAGGTAGGACTAGTATCTTCACGCCAGACATACAAGAAAGTTGTAAGCCTCGAAGAAATTACAGGAGCCTGGCCATCTTTCCTTAGATCTACTTATTCTGAAGGGAAATATTAGAACCTCAAGCATCACAACCTTAGGGAAACAATGGTGCAAAAGTACAGTATTACACCTTCAATTATTTATTTTGTAAATATTTGCTATTAAGTTTCTAATATGCCAGACATGGTGGCCAGTTCTCAGATGTCACTAAAGATACAGTACTGAGTAAGACAGAGGCACAGTCCCTTAGATGCCAACGGATATCGAAGCTTTAATGGAAAATGCTGGGGCCAGGGTAGCAATGGAATGCTTGGGAAGAGAACTCAAGTCGATAAAAAAGAATAAGCCCCTCTCTTCAACAAAGTATTTGGTGACACGATAGAGAATAAACCACTTGATTTAACCTTTATTTTCCTTATTCTTGATCTCTTTATGTATTTTTAACCATTATAGTATGTATTTTTGAAAGCCACCTCAAATTCCTTTTGGATAAAGTAGACTATAAATGTGAGCAATAATAAGGTCAGACTAAAAATAAATCAAGAAATCAAGTAACGAGTGCATCAACAAATAAGTGATTATTATAGTCAAAGTCTAAACAGCAAGGTTACAGAAACAAACAAACAAAAAAATTCAAACAAAAATCATTTTTCCAAAACAGACAGACTTAGTGATATGTTTACTAACCTTGTCAGAATAATTGATAACTACAGGAATGACATATCTGATCTACACCGTACTTTTATCAATGAGGGCATATGAGCAACACTACCATAAAATAATCAAGATAAATTACAGAACAAGATGATCAACTCACTTTTTTTTTTTCATAAAAGGGTTTGGAGAAACCAGAAAACTAAAGAAAAAACATGGCAGGAACACTGGATAAAAATTAAGATGAACAGGGCTTCCCTGGTGGCGCAGCGGTTGAGAGTCCGCCTGCCGATGCAGGGGACACGGGTTCGTGCCCCGGTCCGGGAGGATCCCACGTGCCGCGGAGCGGCTGGGCCCGTGAGCCATGGCCGCTGAGCCTGCGCGTCCGGAGCCTGTGCTCCGCAACGGAAGAGGCCACAGCAGTGAGAGGCCCGCGTACCACCAAAAAAAAAAAAAAAATTAAGATGAACAAAGAGCATCTGAAGGTGAGGTGGCCAAATTTCTACTTCCATTTTTTTTGAAATAAAAAATGTTTTGAATTAGAAAGCCTGCAATCTGAAGAGAAAAGCAGGTATACTTCCAACAATTTACTAATTAAAATATTAATGTATATGGATACATATATGAGCTTATACTACATATAGCCCATGTAGAATGTGGTTAAGTGCTCTCAGAAGTACAAGCAAAATGCATCCTAGACCATAACAGACCATAAGCTTCAGGAGGATGGAAACGGTCAGCTTCATTCCTGCTTCCCTCAGTATCTACCAATGGCTGGCATGCAGCAGTTGGGTAACAGTCCTGGCTGGATAAATGGCTAAAATTAAATGAGGAGATGCTGTGTATGGGAAGATGATAAATTAACTCTGGACACCCCATTATGGCCACAGTGATCCATGAAGGTACAAAGAAATCTATTATTAAACTCTATCATAACTGTCATATACATAATTGTCATGTGCGTCAATCATATCAGTAGGACCGACTGAAAACTTGTAAACTTTGTTAGCACTAAAAGCACTTAAACTGCAAGAATTCATCCACATCCATGGGTAAAGATGTGAGGGAAGGAAAGAAAGAAACTTACATGTGGCAAAAATTATACTATTTATAAAATATTTCATTTTTATCTTAATTTACTATATTTACAGAGTGGACATTTTGCCTTTTTTTTTTTTTTTTTTTTTTGGTGGTGGGATGGTGGGTCGCCGCATGGCTTGCCGGATCTTAGTTCCCCAACTAGGGATTGAACCCGGGCCACGGCAGTGAAAGCACAGAGTCCAAACGTGGACTCTGGTGGACCGCCAGGGAATTCCCCAGAATGGACATTTTTCAATAAGAGTCGTCAGAACTAAGGACTCACCTCTCTCTGTATTAGGAATTCCCAGATCCACCGTCGGAACAGAACTGTCTGCGTAATCGCTGTAGTATTCGATGTGACCTGCCTGCCCCGCCCAAGTCTGCTTTACGATGGGGACTGAAAAAATGAGAGAGGGGACCGTCACTGGCACGGGCATCTAGGAAGCCTGGAATCTCAAAGTGGCGGGATAACCACCTATAAAGGAAGGGAAGCATTACTTGTTCTTCTTCAGGTGTCTCAAGACTAAGAGCTTGCTTTCTACCCTAAGAAATGCCAACAGCACAGGAATAAAATCCCCTTCTTGAGGCATTTTCACATATACTCTAGAGCCGAGCACTTCTCACTGCTGGTGATAAATACACTGCCTCCATATAAGGATAAATTTTCTAGTCTGATTATACTGTTGTGTTTACATTAATTTTAACTTTAATTAGTTTTTCTCTTTTCCCAATAGGCTGCTTCATTTAAAATTCACAACTGGACTTCTTAAATGCTTTTGAGGGGGGGAAATATAATTACTCCTAAAGATTGGAATATTGTACGTGGTTGTAGCTGAGATGTAAACTTGCCTCCCTCACGGTGGAGGGGGGACCTTTTCAAACTACACATCTCTCTGCCCGAAGATTCTTACAGGACCACCCAACCCTATAAAGGGCAGGACCCTACCCCTGAGAATCACTGCACATGATGGCTTACGTTACTGAGCTGCACTTTCGGAAAATGTGGAAAAATAAGATCGAGAACCGTTGCAGATTCTAAAACTCTATCATGAACAGATAAATTATTTTAATACAGTGAACACGAACAGCAGAAAACTCTCCTGGTTTTCTGCATTTTAGGGCGAGATGCTCAAAGGTAGCTGTGTCTCCGCACCTGACACAGAAATCTGCTTGATCACTGTGTGATATTAATTCACTTGACCAACTATCCCAGTAATTATTTTCTTCTGTACTTTAAGTTACTATCTGCATCTCTAAATTTTAAGAAGGGGTTTCTGCTGTTATTTTAATAGAAAAGATCATCATATCTAGATTTTATATTCTGTTGACTTAAGAATCTCAACTCTGATGAACCACATCTTCAGTTATTATTTTGAGACTTTATCAGATCACTTATCTTTCCCTTTTTCCCAATCTAAATAAAAATAAATGATATGCAAAAACTACCCATGCAATGCCAAATTTAAGTGTCTAGCTATGTTAGTCAGCAAACTGGGAGAGAAACTCAGACAGCCCTTACACAGAAAATACAAAAGTGCACCATTTTATAGTGCCATTATTGACCAGCTTTTAAAAAAGAAAAAGACCGATGAGTTCTGGACATTTGCTATAGTCATCACCAAATTGCATATTTTAAGCCACTAAATATTATTTTTATACATTAAAATGCAATTCTTCTGCAATCATAAAAAGGCAGATATAAAGATTTCTCCATCCCAGAATGGGCAAAGATGCAGTAAATAATAGATAAGGTCGCTGAGGGGGAAAAAAAAAGAAAAGAAATCCTTACTCTGTCCAAATTCCAGCACAACAAAAACCAACCTTGGCCCTGCAGTGGCAGCTTGCTTTGCATATAATAAGCAGGACTTACCCAGACAAGGCTCCCCGCAGCCTGCAGCCGCTAGTGGTCGCACTCTTGGGTAAAATGTCCTCCACTGCATAACGGGAAGAAGCTGTGAGGAAAGGCCAAGAATTTCCCTGGGTCCCAGCACCGGGGTCCTGCAAATTCTGCTTGCACTTTCCTCAGCCTTTAGCCTTCAGATTCTGTTTGCTCTAAGAGCTTTAATAAACAGGACAGGCATTTCTTCTCAATTCTCTAATTTGCATGAAGTTAAAATCAAAATCAAGTGTGAGTTAGCTCTTCCCTACACCTAACTACTTGCTTCCAGTTTTCGTTTGAAACAGATGAAACAGAAATGTCACTAAAGGTAAGGATTACTGTTAGACTCAGTGCCCAACACCCCGCACAGGGCCGGGGACCTAGTAGGCGCTCAATAAATAGCAGACTGAGGACTGGGTTTTGTCAGAATTCCAACAAAAGGCCAAGGGCTCTTTTTGGAACTAGTTTAAAGGAAGGTTTTATTCTTATCAACGATTCATCCTTTGGTACAAGACTGGTACCACCATTACCAATCATTTGAAAATAGACAAACCATTTCAACACAGTAACGTGTTCTGAGACTCTAACACCAAAAGCATCCAGCAGTGTATCATCTGTCCCCTTATCACTGTAACACCTGTGCATCTGTAAAGCAAGGCTGTCTCCTACAACAGCAGGTGAAGACTATTTGCAACCAGAGTTGATTCGAAACTACTTAAAACTTTAACAATATTGGTCTATTTTATTGTGACTGTCTGAATCCTAAATTGAATTCATTCTATTACTTATAATATATTTCATATTGTATTGAGGCACTAGATTCCTAAAGATATTAAACTTGGAGAAAATACTTCAATATAGTTATGTGATCTACTGTCTCATTTTCAATACAGAGAAGCATACTTTCTCCCACATAATAAAACAATAGTGAACGCCTCTTTCCAGAATGTTTGCCACAAGATAATTTAAAATTGGGGCAAAGTAAAAACTGTACTATTTAAAAAAACCCTCTGCCCAGATGGCATACGTCTTCCACATGGCTTTAAAGCCTGGAAGCAGGAGATGCATCTCCCTAAGAGGCACAGAACACACTTTTACTCCCAGTGAACTGACGTGCGAAACTGACTACAAGTGAAAATGAACTGACGCTTGAGCCCTGTACAACATCTGCCACCCAATTGTGCATGATCGTTTTGAGTTAAGGAGTCTACTGTTTTCAATTAACAAACGCACCTTTTGTCTCAGTATGACCACAAAGTAAAGCCCTGGGTTCTCTTCTCTTCTCAGGGAGAGACTTAGCGACAGCACCAAGCGTGTGCTCTGATTCCCGGGTTTAGAGATGAGGCATCTGGAAGACGGAAGAGCCCCCCCTCCTGGCTGACCTAACACAGCAGTTCAGGGCAGTCTGGCCCGTCTTCATCTGCGCAGCAGCCAGGGGAGAACCAAACTCTCCTTAATGACTCATGCACTCACTTCATCTAACACGGGGTGTGGCCTGCTAGCCGGCTGCATTTTCATTCAAACCCTCATGTTTTCAATGAGCAGACTGCGCCATGGTACCTACCGCACGGAACACGGCTACCACACACTCTTCAGAGTAAGTGTGTTCAGACCTAGAGGAAAGATCACTACAGTGAAGATAGCAAACAGGGATTTTTTTAATTCTGAAAGGAGTAAAGTGTTTCTTTTTAGGAGCTCAGGAAGCTGTGAAAAGGAACTAAAGGCTGAGCAAATGGTAATTTAACCTCTTTAATGAGAGAAGACCGCAGGAGGAGAAACACCTCAACCCACCGCGAACAGAAACGGTGGCTGCCACGTGGTATCTGAGACCCGCGTGGGAACCGCGTGGCAGGAGGACACAGAGAAAATCCGTAACATTCACTGACAGCTCATGTCACACAAGGAAAAACACATAACCCAGGAGGAAGTGATCAGGCGGAACGTTAAACTCCAGAGATCTTTTCCTTGCTTAAACATAACTTCACATGCTGTGGCAGTTCATCACTTTATGTAATACCTTCAAAGTTTCTTTAAAACCCTACCAACTGCTTGCATGTCAGCCAGCACTGCTGTTCCAATGCTGTCAATATGTATTTCTTTCTTAAGCCAAAAGATAGAGTATATTTTTGCTAACTGTGTCCTAAGTTGCTTTATTTCATCTAAATCAGAATCAAGACACAAGCAGTTATCAAAACGCTTGTTTCACTGTTGGGCAAAAAAAAAATTACAAGATGTAAAATCATTTTTTCTAATTTTGGAACTTGGCTTTATTATCAATTTTTCCAAAAGAGTATGAAAAATGAGTTCACTGTATATGTCCCCTTGCCTTGACTACAGCCTTAAACAGAATGTTTCATCCCTCACCCTCGTCCCTGGAGGAGCCAGGAGTAGGGGCCATGGCTAGGGTCCACCTACGCTCGGAACCAAGGGCAGCGCACACACAGTGAGAGCCTGCCTCCGGAGAAGTCACTGACTGTGTAGCCAGCTCTCAACTCCTCACAGATAAATACAGTCTTGTCTGTGTTTATTTTTTCCTTCACTGTCATTTGGTTTTTGTAACTTCAAGTGTTTCTACCAGAGTGCATACAGAAAGAAACAAGAAAACAAACCCCCCCAGTCCGTGTATTCTGCTTGAATAAAGCAGTAATATGCGAGGACAAGATGGGAATCTGAATTCCCAGCTCAACGTATATTTGAAATCATCTGCGGGTTTGAATTCCTGGTGACCCCTCCTGCTACTGAAAATAAAAAGCCTCCTGCCACAGCTTCTGGCCACGTCAAAACTGACCCTGAGCACAGCAGAGCATCAACACAGCTATCAAATACTATTTATCAAGCATTAGATTTATAATACATCCACAGAGAGTGCAGCACAGCTCTCTGTGGCAGAAAGAATTGGGGATTTGGAGCCAGAAACCCTGAGCCCCAGCTCCCCTGTTCAGTCTACAAGATGCCAAGCTATTTGTGTCTCAACCCAAAGGCAGCTTTCTCTATGATATCAAGCGAATAAAAATAATGACCACATCGCAAGGACTGTCAACATGAAATCAGATGATAGAATACATGTGAAAAACACACGAGAAAATGTAAAAAAAGATTAGCAGTCAGAAGCAGCTACTGTGGCGTTCTCACTGAAACTAAAACGATTACTGGGTAATTCTCTGGGCCAGCTGGTGACTGGACTAGATTTCCAAAACGAGGAGCAGAGCCCACTGGCCCGGGCAGGTTTCACTTCCATCAAGCAGAATGGACCTCAGAGCCCCTAAAATACTGCTGCCTAGACTATCTTTTCAAACAAACAGGTCCAAGTTCAAAAATGGCTTGTCACAGCAGCTCGGCTGTGACATCCGCAAAATACCTCTTAGGTCTCGGTTTGCAGTGATCCCAGGTGCAAATTAAGAGCTGGTCTGGGGAGGCTTGGTTTTAATGCTCCTAACAGGCTTCGAAGATTTTATCATTTTTAAAGAACTTCGACTCAAAATTCAAATATAAAAGCATTTGATAGATACCTGAAAGGATTATCACAACCTTATGCAAAGTTAAGCAAGCAATAAACTAGATTATTATAAATGACATTAAAATTAGCAAACTTTTTTTTTTTCATATCTGTAGAACATGAAAACTACAACAGGGATGGTCCCTAATTTTAGGGCTTTACTGTCAACTTGAAAAATGTGTTTCTAAAGAGAAAACACTACCACCCCCATTCCTAACATTGATATTGTACTCCAAGTGCAGCTTCAAGATCAAGTAAATCAATCTGAGCACTTCTGCTTGCTGTTTTTTTAAAAAAAAAAAAAAAAAAAGCAGCCAGTTCATTTCCCTTGACACTGTTTTTTTTATTTTAACATCTTTATTGAAGTATAATTGCTTTACAGTGGTGTGTTAGTTTCTGCTTTATAACAAAGTGAATCAGTTATACATATACATGTGTTCCCATATCTCTTCCCTCTTGCATCTCCCTCCCTCCCACCCTCCCTATCCCACCCCTCTAGGTGGACACAAAGCACCGAGCTGATCTCCCTGTGCTATGCAGCTGCTTCCCACTAGCTATTTTACTTTTGGTAGTGTATATACGTCCGTGCCACTCTCTCACTTCGTCCCAGCTTACCTTCCCCCTCCCCATGTCAAGTCCATTCTCTACATCTGAGTCTTTATTCCTGTCCTGACCCTAGATTCTTCAGAAGTTTTTTTTTTTTTTTAGATTCCATATATATGTGTTAGCATACGGTATTTGTTTTTCTCTTTCTGACTTACTTCACTCTGTATGACAGTCTATAGGTCCATCCACCTCACTACAAATAACTCAATTTCGTTTCTTTTTATGGCTGAGTAATATTCCATTGTATATATGTGCCACATCTTCTTTATCCATTCATCCAATGATGGACACTTAGATTGCTTCCATGTCCTGACTATTGTAAATAGTGCTGCAATGAATATTGTGGTACATGACTCTTTTTAAATTATGGTTTTCTCAGGGTATATGCCCAGTAGTGGGATGGCTGGGTCATATGGTAGTTCTATTTTTAGCTTTTTAAGGAACCTCCATACTGTTCTCCATAGTGGCTGTATCAATTTACATTCCCACCAACAGTGAAAGAGGGTTCCCTTTTCTCCACACCCTCTCCAGCATTTATTCTTCATAGATTTTTTGATGATGCCCATTCTGACTGGTGTGAGGTGATACCTCACTGTAGTTTTGATTTGTATTTCTCTAATGATTAGTGATGCTGAGCATTCTTTCATGTGTTTGTTGGCAGTCTGTATATCTTCTTTGGAGAAATGTCTATTTAGGTCTTCTGCCCATTCTTGAATTGGATTGTTTGCTTTTTTGATATTGAGCTGCCTGAGCTGCCTGTGGAGATTACTCCTTTGTCACCTGCTTCATTTGCAAATATTTTCTCCCATTCTGAGGGTTGTCTTTTCGTATTGTTTATGGTTTCTTTTGCTGTGCAAAAGCTTTTAAGTTTCATTAGGTCCCATTTGTTTATTTTTGTTTTTATTCCCATTTCTCTAGGAGGTGGGTCAAAAAGGATCTTGATGTGATTTATGTCATAGAGTGTTCTGCCTATGTTTTTCTCTAAGAGTTTTATAGTGTCTGGCCTTACATTTAGGTCTTTAATCCATTTTGAGTTTATTTTTGTGTATGGTGTTAGGGAGTGTTCTAATTTCATTCTTTTACATGCAGCTGTCCAGTTATCCCAACACCACTTACTGAAGAGGCTGTTTTTCCTCCATTGTATATGCTTGCCTCCTTTATCAAAGATACGGTGACCATATGTGCGTGGGTTTATCTCTGGGCTTTCTATCCTGTTCCATTGACCTATATTTCTGTTTTTGTGCCAGTACCATACTGTCTTGATTACTGTAGCTTTGCAGTACAGTCTGAAGTCCAGGAACCTGATTCCTGCAGCTCCGTTTTTCTTTCTCAAGATTGCTTTGGCTATGTGGGGTCTTTTGTGTTTCCATAAAATTTGTGAAATTTTTTGTTCTAGTTCTGTGAAAAATGCCAGTGGTAGTTTGATAGGGATTGCATTGAATCTGTAGATTGCTTTGGGTAGTAGAGTCATTTTCACAATGTTGATTCTTCCAATCCAAGAACATGGTATATCTCTCCATCTGTTTGTATCGTCTTTAATTTCTTTCATCAGTGTCTTACAGTTTTCTGCATACAGGTCTTTTGTCTCCTCAGGTAGGTTTATTCCTAGGAATTTTATTCTTTTTGTTGCAATGGTAAATGGGAGTGTTTCCTTAATTTCTCTTTCAGATTTTTCATCATTAGTGTATAGGAATGCAAGAGATTTCTGTGCATTAATTTTGTATCCTGCTACTTTACCAAATTCATTGATTAGCTCTAGTAGTTTTCTGGTAGCATCTTTAGGATTCTCTACGTATAATATCATGTCATCTGCAAACAGTGACAGTTTTACTTCTTCTTTTCTGATTTGGATTCCTGTAACTTCTTTTTCTTCTCTGATTGCTGTGGCTAAAACTTCCAAAACTATGTTGAATAATAGTGGTGAGAGGGGCAACCTGTCTTGTTTCTGATCTTAGTGGAAATGCTTTCAGTTTTTCACCATTGAGAACAATGTTGGCTGTGGGCTTGTCATAAATGGCCTTTATTATGTTGAGGTAAGTTCCCTCTATGCCTACTTTCTGGAAGGTTTTTATTATAAATAAGTGTTGAATTTTGTCAAAAGCTTTCTCTGGGGCTTCCCTGGTGGCGCAGTGGTTGAGAGTCCGCCCGCCGATGCAGGGGACACGGGTTCGTGCCCCGGTCTGGGAAGATCCCACATACCGCGGAGCGGCTGGGCCCGTGAGCCATGGCCGCTGAGCCTGCGCGTCCGGAGCCTGTGCTCCGCAACGGGAGAGGCCACAGCAGTGAGAGGCCCGCGTACCGCAAAAAAAACAAACAAACAAACAAACAAAAAAAAGCTTTCTCTGCATCTACTGAGATGATCATATGGTTTTTCTTCTTCAATTTGTAAATATGGTGTATCACATTGACTGATTTGCATATATTGAAGAATCCTTGCATTCCTGGGATAAACCCCACTTGATCGTGGTGTGTGATCCTTTTAATGTGCTGTTGGATTCTGTTTGCTAGCATTTTGTTGAGGATTTTTGTATCTATGTTCATTAGTGCTACTGGCCTGTAGTTTTCTTTTTTTGTGACATCTTTGTCTGGTTTTGGTATCAGGTTGATGGTCGCCTCATAGAATGAGTTTGAGAGTGTTCCTCCCTCTGCTATATTTTGGAAGAGTTTGAGAAGGATAGGTGTTAGCTCTTTTCTAAATGTTTGATAGAATTCGCCTGTGAAGCCATCTGGTCCTGGGCTTTTGTTTGTTGGAAGATTTTTAATCACAGTTTCAATTTCAGTGCTCATGATTGGTCTGTTTTTATCTTCTTTTTCTTCCTGGTTCAGTCTTGGAAGGTTGTGATTTTCTCAGAATTTTTCCATTTCTTCCAGGTTGTCCATTTTTGGCATATAGTTGCTTGTAGTAATCTCTCATGATCCTTTGTATTTCTGCAGTGCCTTCACACTTTTTTAATGAAAAGTATTTGTCAAAAACCATCCTACACTGCCAATGCAGGGGGCACGGGTTCAACCCCTGGTCCAGGAAGATCCCACACAATGTGGAGCAGCTAAGCCGATGCACCACAATTACTCAGCCTGTGCTTTAGAGCCCACGAGCCACAAGTAATCAGCCTGCACGCTGCAACTACCGAGCCCACGTGCCACAACTGCTGGAGCCTGCATGCTCTAGGGCCCCTGTGCTGCAACTGCTGAGCCCACATGCTGCAACTACTGAAGTCCGCATGACTAGAGCCCGTGCTCCACAAGAGAAGCCACTGCAATGAGTAGCCTGCACACCGCAACAAAGAGTAGCCCCCCCCTTGCAGCAACTAGAGAAAGCCCACACACAGCAACAAAGACCCAAAATGCAGCCAAATATATATATATAAATAAATAAAAGAAACTTAAAAAAAAACATCCTTCAGAGCCCTTACAGATTATGAAAAAGACAAAAGAATATTAAATCTAGGTTACATTTATGATAAATGAAATTTTTAAGTGCTATATTGATTTTTGATAGTATTTTAGGACTCATATAATGAATGTATATGTTTATTTAGGCTGATTTAATAGGACTTAGAATTTATCATGACTATTTTAGGTAACCATGAAGGTTTATAGTAAATGTACTTTAAAGATAGTGTTGACTATAACAAGATTTGAATTTATGTCAGTGTCTTAAATACTTTAATCCCAAATTATAATTTTCTTTTATTTGGAAAATATGATCCCCTTTAAAATATAATTTGTAAATACATTATCACATAAATTATATAAATGAACTCCCCACATAGCTCTAATCCCACAAAAAAAGACAGCTGGTTTAGAAATCTCTCCTCTATAAATATCACACGCTTGGTGAAATTGAGTCTGTTCATGGAAAAAATTAAAATATGTGCTAAAATTAGAAAATGCAAAAGACTGTCTAACCTTCAATTTCAGAAAAGTGCTGCTTGAAATAAGGTGAAAAAAGAGATAAATTATGTATTTATATTTAAGGTAGGCTTTTTAAAAAATAGTATCATAATAACTTAGTAGAATTCTGAAATGAAACCAACAATTTGAATAAAAACAACATTCATCTATCAATACATGCAGGATTTCCTTAAGAAGGAACCATTGCTTGTAAGGCACATTTTTCCTTTTCTCTATATATCTACATGTGAGCAAATACATATCCTTACTTAAAAGTTCTGATGTGTGCATTTGAAATAAATATAAAAAGAAGGAACAGTGTTAGAAAAACATTCTTTTGGGCATTCTGTTACCCTGAAATCCCCTCTCATACTCATACAGCTCAGAGACTGCACTTGGACATAACAGGACATTGTTTTGCAAAATGGACTGTTGTTCACTAACTGTCTCCTAGATTGCCACAGCTGAGCTTTTCCATTTCCAATTTAAAATACTGCTCTAATCAGTCCTTAGAAGGGCTATGACCACTCATGTTGCAATACAAAATTGTCTTTTCTAATTGATCTTGGTGATTGAAGTGGTATGATGAAGAATACTGATTAAATAACTGCTTTTACTTCAGTGACATATTTGTCATTGTCCCTTTTATTTAGGTTGAGTTTATATCTGGTTTGTACTGTTGTTTTAAAGGCAGTTTGCATTTTTAAAGTTCAATAAAAATGAATAACCCAAAACATACTTCTGTCACCATGAAATTTCTTGCATGTCTTTACTGCAACAAAAATATCCTTCTTCTTCACTGGATTTCCCTAAAAAAAGAAAAAAATATATATGCATACATGAGTCAATGTGTCTTAACTGCACATCCACATTAGCTCTCACATGCTCTCAAGTTCAAATTCACCAATGTCAGGGACATCACACTTGTCTCCAGGATTAAGTTTTAGGGGAAAAAAGGAACCGTAGCTCCGCTGACCACAAGCCTTTGCTCAGCCAGACCGGCCCCAGGATCCCGGGTCAGCATCTCCACTGTGTCACCTGGACGAGTGTCCTCAGCTCTCTAAACCTCCATCTGCTCATTTAGGAAATCAGGATGATAACCAACCACCCGTACGGCTGCTTTTATTACTACTATTTATTAAGCGCACCACAGGTACCCAGTAAATGTTGGCTACCTTCCCTTTCCTTTTTCCAGCTGGTGAAGATTTTTGTCAAAGGGAGAGAGAAGTAGGGGGATGTTTTAGTGTAAAATAAGAGACGACTCCCTTCTGGGGGCCCAGCCTTACTTTGATGTTAAAGTATTTTTATGGCCCTTTATCGTCTACCCAAATCTAGGCAACAGCGATGTTCTGTCCTCTGCCAAAGGCAGGATAACTTCCAACACTTTGGAGGAGCCTGGAGCCCTGCCCTGGTTCCAGCCCAGGCCGATCACGCAGATGAAGGGGCTCACAGAGGGGCTTGCGGACAACCCACACCCAGGCCGTGGGCACTTCACGGAGGGAGCTGGGTTGGGCGGCGTGTTCTGGCCCCTTTATCGCTGTCTTAGCCCTGCAGTGATACTCAATCCTGATTCTGCATCATTTGGGGCTGGTTTATAGCGACACGTAACTGCAGTTCTGTCATGTCACTGAAGGCACTAGGAGGTCAACCCCTCCAGACTGTCCAGGAGAACATTAAAGAACAAGCAAGCATAATGTCTAAAAAGACATCTCCCCCTCAGGAACTGTGCCAACAGTACAGATTCTCTCCCACTGTTGCAGTGTGTGTGTGTGTCTGTGTGTACATGTACTCCTCTTTGAAAATGCAACACACAGACTTCTGTATTGATGACTTGAAAATAACAGACAACATCTGAGGTAGTGAATATATTTTTCATTATGAGGAAGGACTGTTAACCACCCAGCTGAGTCCCGGGGTCTTCAGGCCCATCCTGGGGACTGGTCCAAGGGTCTACCCTAACAAGTAGGTTCAATCTAAAAGTTCTGCACAGTCTCAGGTGAGATCAAAGTGAGGTCACTGGCTGAGAAAGTAAAGGGGGTGGGCTCGAGGAGAAGGCTTAGGAATAACGGGAAATGTCTGAGATTGCCTTGCTAGGAAATAGAATAGGAATTCCAACAGCTACACGCTACATCTTCAACAAAAGAAATGACTCCAGGCTACACCTCCGCAGCTCTCAGTGCCACTCTGCTCTCTTCTCTTGTGCGAAACAGGGTAATGACAGTGCTCACCTTATAGGGCCAGTATCCCCAGAAACATGATATATAGTTCTCACGTGGCACATGGCAGATGTTGGGGTTTTTTAGGATGGAAAGTGCTAGGACAACATTGTGCACAGCATGTATGTTTTCCTTTGACACACGAGGAAGCTGTCCTTTTATTACTTACGCAAAGTGGTAGAAAAGAATGAAATGTGGTGGCACAGGAAGAGTCCACCCCGTCTGTACAAAACTCAGGCACAGGAGTGAGGGGCGGTCCATCACCTCTGTCCCAGATGTAGAGAGCGATCTGTCACACAGGAAACTGGCATGAATGAAAGCTCTTAACCAGCACCACAGGTCCACAAAGGTATGAAACATCTCAAGGCAAGCAGACCTGACCTCCTCTAGAGAATGTTAAATTGAACCACATCAATATGTCAGCATTCAACAGTTTTTTGTTTTTTGTTTTTTTTTTTTTTGCGGTACGCGGGCCTCTCACTGTTGTGGCCCCTCCCGTGCGGAGCACAGGCTCCAGACGCGCCGGCCCAGCCGCTCCGTGGCATGTGGGATCCTCCCAGACCGGGGCACGAACCCGCGTCCCCCGCTTCGGCAGGCGAACTCTCAACCACTGCGCCACCAGGGAAGCCCTTTGGGGTTTTTTTTACTTACAAAAGGAGTAATTCCATGTGGAGCAATCTAATCTTTTATTAACCGTAAACAATTAATTAAGAATCAGTATTCTGACCTCCAAAAAATTCCACATTGTCATAAGCAACTTTAGGGAAGCTATTTCAGGGATTCTAAAACATCACAGAGAAAGATAAAAGGAAATATCATGACTCTGGTTTCCTGCAGGATGGTAATTACATACCCTGAAAAAACGACTGGCTGAAAATATCTGAAAATATCGAGATAAAATATTTTTCAAAGCATTTTAAATGTATTGCTAACTTGGCACAAAAATGTGGAGCTTATGAGGACAAAAATGGAAAGTGAGAACCTGAGGAAAAAGGCCACTGAGGGTAGTTTTCCCCAGTAGGTATCAGCTGGGCTCTGAGGATGCCAAGGTTCTGGTGCATGTTAAGAGAATAAAGCCCATGACCTGCCCAAGGTGGGGCGTGTCTAACAGCAAAGCCCCAAAACTGGCACTAGATGGAGGGAAAAATCATCTCCAGATATCCTGAGGTTAGGTAACCAAAGGCAGGCCTCCCTCATTTGTCACCTACGTGTTCCAGAAACACCTCGGAGTAATTTAAAGCGGCCCTAAGTCAGCCTGAGCCTCTAGCAGCCGGCAAAAACTAATCCAAATCCTTACTGAGGAGCCCGCAACCTTAATATAGGACGGGGGACGGCCACAGTTCCCAAGGAGCTAAAGTACTCGGAAAAATCACAAAAAGTAGTACAAAGAGACGAGATGATGGGCAAGAGCCAGCAGACACAGCTTGCTCAGGCCCAGAAGACTTTGGGGATTGGAATGATCAAGCACAGAAGAGAAAATGTTTCATATATTTTCATAAAGAAAAGAAAAACTTTAAAACATGAGCAAAATTTCTGAAAGATTGTACAAGAGAGCAAATTTGAAAAAGAAACGTCTAGAACTTGTAGATGTGAAAAATACAATGCTTAGGGCTTCCCTGGTGGTGCAGTGGTTGAGAGTCCGCCTGCCGATGCAGGGGACACGGGTTCGTGCCCTGGTCCGGGAGGATCCCACATGCCGTGGAGCAGCTGGGCCCATGAGCCATGGCCGCTGAGCCTGCGCGTCCGGAGCCTGTGCTTCGCAACGGGAGAGGCCACAGCAGTGAGAGGCCTGCGTACAGCAAAAAAAAAAAAAAAAAAAAAGAAGAAAAATACAACGCTTAAAATGAACATTTTAATGGTGGGGATAAACAGCATATTAGACACAGCTGAATAAAAACTAGGGAACTAAAAGATGAAGTCCTCCAAGTTATTTGAAATGTAGCCCAGCTAGAAACAGAGATGGGGAATGTAGAAGAGAAGTTCAAACCTCTAGCATATATCTAAAGTTCCAGAAGGAGATAACAGAGGGGATGAGAAAACAGCTGAAAAGACAATGGCTGAGAATTTTTTTTAAATGTAATTTAAAAAAAATAGGATTGCTTAACAATCCTATTATAGAAAGGCCCAATGAATTCTAAGCAGGATTAGAAAAAGAAGAGTCTGCACCTAGACGTATATATACCATAGTGAAACTGCAGAACACCAAAGACAAAGAACAATCTTAAAAGCAGCCAGAGAAACGGCAGATTACTGACGATGGAACCATGTAAGAGTGGCGGTTGATTTCCTAACACAACAGCAGTAACAGAAGCCAGAGCACAGGGGAACAACAGTACTGTGATGAGAGAAAATGTCTCACAACCTAGAATTGTACACATAATGCAACTATGTCTCAAGAACAAAACTGAAATAAATTATTTTTTTAATTATTTATAGTCCCTATATATTTATTTATTTATTTATGGCTGTGTTGGGCCTTCGTTTCTGTGCGAGGGCTTTCTCTAGTTGTGGCAAGTGGGGGCCGCTCTTCATCGCAGTGCGCGGGCCTCTCACTACTGCGGCCTCTCTTGTTGCGGAGCACAGGCTCCAGACGCGCAGGCTCAGTAGTTGTGGCTCACGGGCCCAGTTGCTCCGCGGCATGTGGGATCTTCCCAGACCAGGGCTCGAACCAGTGTCCCCTGCATTGGCAGGCAGATTCTCAACCACTGCGCCACCAGGGAAGCCCCTGAGATAATTTTTAAGGAAAAAAAAAAAACCAAAAAAAAACGGAGAATTTGCCACCTCACTAAAAAGGAAATTCTGAAGGATGTACTTCAGGAAGAATAAAAATGATCCCCGTTGGCAGGTCCAAGAAGCAAAACAGAATAGTGAGCACAGACACGGCAAATACAGGGTTAAGCTAATACAAATCATTTAACTGTATAAAGTAAGGAAGGACAATATCTGAGTTGCGGGGTTGAAAAAAAAGAAAGAACAAAAATACTGGACAAAAGAGCATAAAACCTGGAGAGGGATAATCAGAGTTATTATGCTCAGGCCCTTAGATTTTTAGGCTATTGATTAATCAGCCACTTACTGTACATGTTAAAGTACAGTAAGTCCCCTGCATACGAACACGTTCCGTTCCAAGAGCGAGTCTGTAAGTCCAATTTGTTCGTAAGTCCAACAAAGTTAGCCTAGGTGCCCAACTAACACAATCGGCCATATAGTACCGCACTGTAACAGGTTTATAATACGTTTGCGTCTTTGAGAGTTCGCAACTTGAAGGTTCGTATGTAGGGGACTTACTGTATTTAAAACAACCATTAAGGAACAGACATTGAGAATGAACTTCAAAAATAACAGAGGAGGGAAAAAAATGGAATAAAAATTTTAAAAATCTAAAAGAAAGCAAGGAAATTTTCAAAAGAAAAAAATGGGAGACAAAGGATAAAATAAAGTGTTAGTAAGCATGAAAAATGTAAATTTGCTATATGGTTTGAAGATAAAGATTGTCAAACTGGGAGAAAAAAACAAACACGTCCTCTTTAAGAGAGATGCATCAGAAGAGGACACAAAAGAATGGAAAGAAAAAAATGAAAAACAATGATGAAGCAAACACCAAAAGAAAGCTAGTATAGAAGTGTTCCTGTCAACAAAATAAATGCTAAGGCAAAGAGCATTACTAGAGATAAAGATGCATTTACGGAGAGGAGGTAACAATTCTAAACTTGTATGCATCTAATTAACATAGCCTCAGAGTATAAATAGCAAGAGTTGGCAGTTCCACAAAGAGACACTGTCACCACTATCATGGAAGATTTTCACATTCCTCCCTTAGTAAATGCCGGATCAAGCAGACAAAACGAAAGCAGGAAAAGGGAGAGAGGGAGGAAATCAAATATGTGAAAAGCACAACAGATTAACTGATTAATCTATTTGTTCTTTAGTAGACATAAAGAGATTATACCACCCCCAAATCAGAGCACATACATCCTTTTCTCCATTTATGAAAAGTGAACATGAACTAGGCCATTAAGCAAACCTAAAAATATTTCAAATGACTGTTATATAGACCCATCATACTAAGTTAGAAATCAATAACAACACACAAATATACTGAGTCACAATGAAAAATGTATTTTTTAAAGTCGGTCACCGTCAAAAAACAGTTTAAAAGCTTCTGCCCTAGAGAAACTCTTGTAGAGGATCATCATGACACATGTCAAAAACATTCATAGAACTGGTGACCGCAACAGCAAAACCCAGTCGCCGCCCGGAGGCCCACTACCAGCAGACTGGGCAGATACACTGTGTGTGGTCCTGGGAGAGACAGTTACACAAAGTGACGACAGTTCATTAAAGCCACATGTATCAACACGGATGACTTTCAAATTAGAACATTATTCAGGGTACAGTTCTGTTTATATAAAGGCCAGAAGGATGCAAAACTATGTATTATTCAGAGATACATTCATATGTGATCAAATATGAAGAAAAGGGGGCCAGGGAGAGAATTCAAGAAAGTTGTTGACTCTCGTTAGAACGAAGGGGGACCCTCCTGGGGAGATACTTACAGGTAGCCTCCAAGCAACTGATCAAGTTCAATCTCTTAAGCATAGATATTCTGACTGATCTTTATACCTTTCATGTATGTTAGAGGGTTTTTTGGTATGTTATTCAATGTTTCATAGACTCCCAAACCTGGGTATCTATACCTGAGCTGACTTTTCATTAAAAATATCTAGACAGGGCTTCCCTGGTGGCGCAGTGGTTGAGAGTCCACCTGCCAATGCAGGGTACGCGGGTTCGTGCCCCGGTGCGGGAGGATCCCGCATGCCGCGGAGCGGCTGGGCCCGTGAGCCATGGCCACTGAGCCTGCGCATCCAGAGCCTGTGCTCCGCAACGGGGGAGGCCACAACAGTGAGAGGCCCGCGTACCGCAAAAAAAAAAAAAAAAAAAAAAAAAAAAAAAATCTAGACAGACCCTGGCTTTCAACTAGTCATTCTTTCCCTTCTGTGGAAAAGAATGATTTTTAACATGAATATTTCTCCTCAAATAACCCATTTCATCATTTAGAAATACTCCCCAAATTAAAATCTTGTGAGTGCCCTTTTCGCTCCTGGCAGGCTACCAGCACTGCTGGACTGAGTCACGATTGGCCCCAATGTCCTAAAATACAGATTCCTACAGAGGGAAAGGCAAGTCTGTTTCAGGCAGTCAGATGTACGCATGAAGAGACCTTCTTGATGATGATTCAGGAGAGATTAATGGATTAAGGACGGGACGCCCGCCACCTGCCTCCAGGATGACTGGTCACAGATGTCTACTAAATGCCAGGGTGCTGGGGGACCAGCTGGCCCAATTCTGCTCCACAGGGTCCAGCACAAGAGACATGTCGAAGACATATGTGCAACCAAAGCACAAAAAAAGACCAGAGGTATTTTACTGACATTTTTGCATGTTTTTAAAAATCCATCTCTGGACCCATCCACCTAGCTTAAAAACAAAGGATGAAGGATCACAGACACAACTGTTTTCTCCACCGTTCCTTCTCCACCTACGTGACCAAAATGGGCTTAAAGAAGAAAGCCCTCACAGACGGTAGCATGTGCAATTTCCTTGTTGGGAAAATATGGATGTGAATGGCAGAGGGGATGCACCTTTCAGGGAACACAAGACACCTTTTGTATCAAAAGACACGAATTCTTGATTACGAAGACTTTGAACCAAACAAATCATGACCTACCTCATATTTTAAATCTATTGTAAAGTCGGATTTCAGGGACTCGCTCTTCAATCTCTTGGTAAGCCTAGAAAATAGAGACAATTTGAGTTTTTTGAAAAAAACCAAAAAAGCATCAAACAAGAAGAACACATTCTTGAGACTTTCTAATGTTTGAAAACAAATAAAAATATAAATTTTAAGACAAAAATAAGAGTTTAATTTCCTTGAGGCAAAGGACTGTGAAAACACAATTATTTGTGGACCAGGACCGAATGCAAGGCTTGTTGCAAACGTAGTGTTCGTTATTCAACATCTGGAAAATAACATAAAACACAATACGATACAATACATGTCTTTTAAAAAGCCACCGAGTGTGCTGACTCCTGATAATCCTTGACTAAATAATGACAGAGAAAGAAAAGGAAAAGAAAAAAGCCTGCCTGATAGAGAAACAGAAGTTGCTACTTTTCAGTCTCCTACTTTTAATGACCCTATGAATTACAGTTTGTGGAGTTTCCTGGGGTAGAGAGCATGTGGTTTCGGGAAAGAATAACAGTTTCAAGTCATTTTCTTGCTTCAGAAAAGCCGTAATGGCTCTTTTCAGCACAGAAGAGAGGCCCAGACCCCTGGGCCCCAGCTCTAGAGCCCCCCGCTCCCCAGCGTGCACCAACCTCCCCCGAAGCGCGCTCCTGGCCACACGGCGGCCCAGTTCGCCCCGACCCAACCTCTACCTGGCAGCCTTTTCTCCAAGACCGAATTCAAGGGTGTCCAGACCTGCCCACGAGAATAAATGGAAACTTCCTTTGCCCCCAGAGTGGGAAGCACAGCCCCATTCATCACACACGGCGAGCCCCCTGCGCCCCCCTCCTGCTCTGCACCCCAAACAGCGCCCACCGCCCGGGCCCAAACGAGCACTCGGTGAGCGATCTGAAGGGATGAGGGCACATCGCAATACATTCCTCCATTTCAGGCTGAGTGAGGTAGAAAGACATGCTTACCAAGACCACGGAACTGCCACAGGCTTTACGTTTAGTACAGGGCTACAGACGGGACCCTCGTTTCAATGACGAACCTCCTAACAAATATTTTAACTACAAAGAAATAATGGTAATCTGAAAAGGAAAACTAGTAATCAGTTTCAAAAGTCCTCCCTGAGTTTTTAGCCTGGTTGAGCCACAGACATTTCTCTAAAAATTTATCTCTAATCGGAGGAAAGATGAAGGAGGACACAGGTTATGATTTACGTGTAGTCAGGAAGCACCGGCCTCACGGGTGACGGGAACGTGGCTCGATGGTACACAGCTCGGAAGGAAGCCCCATGGAACCTCTGCTACACTCCTGCTCAGTACCTGCCCGCCGGCTCGGGCAGGAGTGGGTGAGGACACTGCATAAAGAGACTGCATTCTCAGAACATTCCTGACGTATATTAAGAGAAAACTCTGCCCTGGTGTGGCATCTTGTCCAACTCGAACTCTGCTTGGCTGGAGCCAGTTTTCATGAATAAACTCTTTTAAGATAACTTGGGGACTTGGACTCATGCCAAGTGCCTTCAAAACCTGAGCCAACCACATTCAGACACCAAACACACACACAGAAAAAGAAAAGTCATACCTGGGCTCATCGCCACGGACAAGGAACACAGAACTGCGATCAGCACCCAATGGCACGTGACATCCACTGTCAGGTGGCCACGCTGCCCACACCCGTTCTTAAGAGACAATCAACACCTCTGAACTGTTACCCTAAACATGCTCTCTACGCTTCCTGACTTTTTAAGTTTCTTTCGCATTCAATTCTTGTACATTTTTCTCTGAGGGAAACTAGAGGAAAATGTGACAGCCACTGATAGAATCTCTTTAAGAGGAAAGAATCTCTTTAAGATGAACACTGACTGACTGGAAACAAATCAGTATGTACACTGACATCTGTGGCTACGTTTAGCAGCCTGTGGAATCTGCCAGAACCAGTGACGGTTACCTCAATATTACGAACGTCGCATGGATGAGTCAGCCTCGTGGGACACCTGGGGCCTAACCCAGTCACCTTGCAAACAAGTCCCAGTTCTGAAAGTGTGCAGGGGGGCATTCACCCGACTTAAAAGGCCAGTCCTAGTGGTGGGAACTAGGTTTCATTTTTCTATACACCAAGCAAGGGCTATACCCAAGGGCTTTTCAAATGCTAATTTCAGGAACCATCATTGCCAAAAAAAACAAGGCCAGAAATCCCAACTACTTTGCGAAAATATTTCTTCATTAAATATTCAGTTCCTGGCAAAAGAGAATTTGACATTCAGCTTTCCTGTTTTTAGAAGGCACTAAGTTATGTCCCGATAACACAGTTCTAATGACACAACCAGCTAGACCGGAAACTTGCAACAAATATAGGGCTCCTTCAACTCCATACCAGGAAAACTTCCTGACTCTTCTAGTCCCACGTGCGAGACAGTCAACAGAGCAAGATATTGCAGGACATCTAGATAAGCTTTTCTGATGGAAAAACAACAGGGGAAACCAGTAACAGTGTTCTGTAGTAACATCTATTTGAAGAAACCATCTTACTGAAAATCAATGAACGTTTCTCCAAAGATGCAAGTTTTTTTTTGTTTTTTTTTTTTTACAGATGCTATCGTGAGGAGATCACGTAGCTAGAGCACTGGGAAATGTTGGGCAGTGTTAATTCAACACTCACTGATGCGGGATTGCTAGCCCCAAAAATATTTTCGGTGAGAAAGTCTAAGAAAGTGAGTGTCATGAAGTGTCTTTAAGTAACCAGTTTTTCTGGTGACTTGAGTAACTATAAATCATTGCCCTACCTACCAAGTGAGCCATAAGTCAAGGAAAGGAGACACAGTGAATCGACGTTCCCGTAGTGGGCACTGTTGCTTACCCACATGATACAGAGCCTCTCCTTCCTTCCTCTAAGAGAATTCTGATTTTGATCAATTACTCAGGCCAAAAAAGGGGCTCCAGGGTCAGAGTTAGTTTGATCCCAACCGATGCACTGAAGTTCTGGCAGCTGTTAACGGTGCAGAGGATGGTAGAGGCCTGAAGTTGTCCCAACTGACTTTAATTGGACAGGATCCACCTACAGACTGGGGATAAGTACTTTCATTCCATGGTTAGAGGCTGTCTCCTGCTGTAGATAAATAAGAAGTTCGTAGCCCTTACTGCCTTGAAAGCACAAAGCTAACCAGATTTAGGGTGAAATGATGCTGTGCACTAAGCCGGAGAGACAGAGATCCAGCCTCCCCTCAATAACACTGCTGGACCCCTGCACCAAACCACCACCCACCTCCGCTTCCAGTTCCAGCAACAATATTCCCTTCATCCACTCTGCATCCTTTGCTGCTGCTTGCATCTACGTTGGGAAGGAGCGCGTTACATTGTAAGGAACTTTCAAATGTCAAGGGAGCAGTCCAGAAGTTTCAGCAACCACAAATGACAAAGTATCTACTATCTTATATTACTACAATGGGCTAAAAAGCTTTTCAGGACTCCAAACCCTAGAAACAGGACACTGACTGTAAGAAATAAGAGAAACATTTTCATCTTTGCAGATATAAAAACCACAACTGCACTATCAACTTTCCATTCCCTAAAGAGCAAAAACTCACAATTAATCTGAACTATTTAGGTTAAGAGGACTGTCAACAGCCATGCTTCTCCTGAATTACGACTTATCTTCCCCTTTCACACCGAAAACTGCATGACTGGGATTCTCACACCGAGAGTTAGGTATGCCTCCTGCCCAGCCCACGTTTAAACGCGTCTACACATCCACGCACATAACCAGTCATCACCCAACCCGAGGCGTGCTGATGACAATCAGAGTCACGCCTAGAGCTCACAACAGTGGCCACACCTCCGGGTACAGAGTCCTGAGCACTCGTGGGCCCTCCCTCGGCCTCACAGTTGATCATTCGCCTCATTTTGCAGGTGAGTGAGAGGAAGGGCAGAGCGGCTGAGCGTGAGTCTGAGGGGGTGAGTAAGTGATGGAGCCTGTGTCCGGCTCCTGCCGCGGGTCTCCCTGCACTACCACCCGCTGCCTCTGCTGAAAAGTTCACTCAGCTCCATCAGCTGCAAGACTTGGCGAAATACAAGTTGATTCATACACGAGACGCAACGAAAAGCAAGTCTCATAAATGCTTACTTGTTGACCAGTGGGATACTAAGGGCCCAGCCAGCAGCGAAGTCGGGGTACTTAAACACTGTAGGATTTTCGGAAAAGGCATAATGGTGAATGATTGTAGATTCTTCGTCATGTAATGCTTTTCCTAAAAACCATTCCTGTTAAATAAAGATATAAAATTTTTTTAAAAAGCCATTTCATGCACGACCAACAACAAATTGGTATCATTAGTTTTAGTTAAATATCCTGGGTGATAGAGAATAAGCACAGATTATATATTTCTAAAGAATTTTCACAAAAATATAATTATTACTCATGTGATAATGAATATAGCATAATCTTGGTCTATAAAGAAAGTAATTTAAGATCAGATCATCAGGATGAACAAAATGCTAGTCACCATTATACTATAAACACATAAAAGTGGTATTTTATAGAATATTCCTTATCAAAATACTATTAATGTGAAGAAAACAGTGTTCCTTTATGTCCCACTGAGGTTTGCAAAGAAGAATTTGAACAATTCCTTCCAGAATCAGTGCCTATTTTATTCATTTATTCAGTCATTCAATTAACATTTATTATCATTTGTTATCAGTTAACATTTATCCCACGCCAGGTGGGAACCGAGCTTACACAATAGTGGGGAGACAGAAAGTAAGCAAGTAAATAAAGTAAGTTCAGATAGTGCTATGATGAAAATAAAAGAGTGACGGGGGACCCTGGAAAGAGAGAGAAACCTCTTAGGAAGTAACAGTTGAACGGAGATTAAATAACATCAAGGAACCAGCTAAGCACACATCTGGGGAAGAAGAGGTGAGGCAGTTAATACAAAGTCCCTGAGGTGGGAAAAAGCTTGATATATTCTAACAAAAAATGAGTGCAGTGTGGCTGGAATATACTGGGTATGGGAAACATGGTATGAAAGAGAAGCAGGAGACAGACCAGGGTTCAGATGTCACAACAGAACAGCCTGGATCAGACCGACTCTCCCACCAAGAACAAGTATAAAAGCTGGAGGGATTCTTAGAGCAAATGACTGAGGGCATCAAAACACAACGAAGGCAAATAGGATGTGAGAGAGAAGGGGAGCCCACCCATGGGAGCCCCATAGTCACCTCCTTTCACCCTCAAGGAATCTGCTGATTACCCGAGCAGAGGACAGCACACCACCAAGGGCAGCAGCTGGGGACTCGTGCAATCTGGCTGCACTGCAGAGACAGAGGCTGGAGCTGCAAGCTGCCGAGATGGTAGAGATTCAAGGGGATCCCAGAGGAGTGAGCCCCAAATTCTGCCTGCAAGCTTCCCTCAACTCCTAGGCTGCACAAAAACCAAGGGAAAACACAAGAACCAAGTGGGAAACAGCAGTGAAGTGGCTAAAATCTGAGCAGAGACTTCAGCAGTAGTTCTGGGAGCCCAAGGCTGGAGGGCAGGGTCTGCCGGGGGAAAAGGGTCTAGAAGTAAGGGCAGTCTGTAGCTAGACCTACCCAGACAAGGTCTACAACCCAGAAGAATATTAAATGCACAAGACCAGACCAATAACAGAGAAAAATGAGAAACAGAGATTCGCAGATAAACCAGGTTTTGCAGTTTAAAAAATATATAATTAATATGAAAACTGACGAAAAGATGATGATTTTTACCAAAGAACTAGAATCTATAAACAAGAGTCAAATGGAAATCCTAAAACCGAATAATGCAATAACTCAAGTTAGGAATTCAAGAGAATATTAGACATAACAGAAGAGAGAATAGTAACCTGGAAGGTAAGTCAGTAAAAAATGTCCACATTTATGCACAAAAAAGAAAACAAAGAGGAACATGCAGAAAAGAGCTTAAGGGCAACACGGGACACGGTGCAAGGTCTAAAATACATGATGCTCAAACTAAGCGAAGTAAGTCAGAAAGAGAAAGACAAATACCATATGATATCACTTGTATGTGGAATCTAAAGCATGGCACAAATGAACCTATCTACAGAACAGAAAGAGACTCACAGACATAGAGAACAGACGTGTGGTTGCCAAGGGGGAGGCGGGAGGGAGAGGGATGGGCTGGGAATTTGGGGTTGGTAGATGCAAACTATTGCATTTGGAATGGATAAACAACAAGGTCTTACTGTAGAGCACCGGAACTATATCCAATCTCCTGGCATACCATAATGGAAAAGAAAACTTAAAAAAAGAATGTATGTATGTGTAAAACGGAGTCACTGTGCTGTACAGCAGAGATTGGTACAACATTGTAAATCAACTATACTTCAATAAAAAAATAAATTAAATACATGATGTTCAAACCCCAGAACAGGAAGAGACAGACAATGGAACTCAATCAGCATTTGAAGAAACACAGGCTTAGAATCTTCTTAAAAACTGACACAAGTCATCAAGCCATAGATTCAAGAAGCTCTATAAACTCTAATCAAGAGACATATAAAGAAAACCACATAGTCAAATGCTGGTTGAAAAACCTAAGATAGAGAAAATCTTAAAAGTCATTTTGGGGGACAGGTGTACACATTTCTTTCAAAGGAGCAAAGTTAACTTTTCAACAAAAACAAGAGAAGTTAAAGAATGGAGCCTCTTTACAGGGATAGAAAATTACTGCTGACCTGGAGTGCAACACCTCATGAAACTATCTTAGGTGCAGTGGGAAACCACAGGAGGTTTTTGAGCAGGTGAACAAGAAGATCTGAATTACAGAGATACTGGATCATTGGGATGGCAAGAACAGAAACCAGGAGGGCAGCTAGGATGCTTAAATCATGGTCCAGGAAAGAGATGACGGTAGCCTGGACCACAGTAATAGTATTCAACACAGCGGGAAGATAGATGAGAGGTGTATCCTGGAGGGAGACTCCACTAAACGTGCCAGCATGAGGTTGAGGGGAAAGAGGAATCTATCAACAGCCCCAGGTGTTTTCATATGAGCAACTCAATAGACAGTGATGCCATTTCTGAGATGCAGGAGACTGAAGATGGAAGAGGTTAAAAAGGGGCATGAAGAGTTCAGTTCTGAACAAGTTAAGTTTGAGGCTCCTGGTGGACAAGTAGGCGGCTGGACATAGGAGTAGGGAGCACATAACTCCCTCCCTCGGTTCCTTCACGCTTCGCTCAAATGTGACCTGATCTGTGAGATTTTTCCTGAACACCCTCTACAGAAAAGTAAGCCCATCCCAATCTATCCTTCATCCCTCTTATTTTGCTTTATTTTTCTCCATAACACTTATTACCATCTGACACATTGTTTCACATTTGCCTGTCTCCCCTGCAAAAGACTATCCCCTCCTTGTGACCAGGGATGTTGTCTATTTTGCTCACTGCTGTATCCCAGGATACCTAAATGTCCCAGGTGCCCCTAGTTTTGTGTTAAATGATGCAGCCAGCCCGGGAGAGCTTTCAAAGGCAACTATGAAAGAAGTGTCAGCGGATAATTTAAGTCAAGTACCCTAAGTTCTAAAAGTTTTGTATATTTTCTCTCTTACCCAACCATCACCCCCTCACTCCCTATCCCTTATCAGAAAATAAAAGCAGGAGGGATACAGTGCTGTCTTCCCAGGGCCCTCTTCTGCTCATGGCTGTGTTCCAAATACCTCCCAGAGTCTTAGTTTGGGTCAATTCAGCAACAAGTCATAAATGAACATACGTGAAAGCCAGTAACACAACTGTGTGTCTAGGTCCATAGTTCCGCCCAAGGATTTCTTCCTGACATTTTATGGATATATTAAGTCACCACTGGGCAAGAGAAGTGATTATAAGGCAAATAGCCTTGGCTTGAGATAGAATATTCAACATCTTTTTAAAAAATCAAACTACTAAACATTAACCAATATGAAAATCATCACACTTAACATACCATGTAAATATAGCTTGTTTAAAGAAAATAAACACTTCAGTATATGTTAGCACCTTTCTCAATAATCTTTCACTATTATAATCTCCTGTTCCAAACATAAATTTATGCAGAACATGTTTTTATGTTTCAACAACTAGTAGCAGTGTTCGGCTATTATCTAGTATATAAGGTTGTTTTTCAATATTTTGGGGGGATTATACTGTCAACTACTCTAAGGGAGAAATTAATACAGATTCTGTGAAGAGACACTGCCCCATCGTTCTTATTAATTTTCTTAATGCCTTCTTAATAAAGACAATTACAATCAAGACAGACCATAAAAGAATAACTCAACGTTCTATTAGTGTGTTAGAATTACTCTTTGCCAGCACTGTCTCACCTCTATTAAAAATTAAAAAAGACATTTCAGCAAATATACACATGTTAAAAGCATACTGTGGGGAAAAGACAAAGACTTCAATAAGATATAGAAATTTATAGAAATCACCTAGAAAGGAAATTTAACAAAGATTAATTACTTTAATAAAGATTAAAGTTTTTCATTTAAAATATTGTGTAACAGCATAAATCTGCATTAGTAAGAATGACAAAATGATATTGAAGGGAAAAAATGTCAGAATCCAACAAAGTAACTGATACTCTAACACATTATTATGAGTTTAATGTCGTTTATCTCTGTCAGTATCAAAGCCAGGTTTGTCTTATACGTTTTTCCTAAAATTTCACATGGTAGGGGGGGAAAAAAACACACTGGTTTGAGCTAACTTCAACATTATGTAATTTTTATTCCCAAATGCTAGTTTCAAAAGAAACAAAGCATCCTAGATTTTTTTTTCACGTGGTACTGCTCACAAAAGAAGAAGAGAGCATCTCATTTCACCTCTGGCTCTGTACTTGCTTTGCATGAACTTGCTTTGAACTTACTTGTCATTCCAATTTTCATTAAAAAGTACAGTGAGTCACCATCTTCTGTACAGAATTAGAGCTATGGATAATGGAAAAAATAATCTCCAGGTGAAACGAACACTAGGAGGAGATTAAAACTCCTACATCCTAAAAAAGATCTGGAGTTTTTCTCAAGTCAAAGGCAAACATAAAAGCCTAACAAATGTTTTACATAAAATACGGCACCGAGTACACAGCTGCTGCTCAGCCGTCATCTGAAAAGACTAGATGAGACACGTTCATAATTCTTTTCTCCTTTGAAGGAATTATTCTTTTAACCTAACAACCTTCTCATTCAATTATATCTGTACTTTCCCAGAAATCAAATGCATGAAGAGAAATCAGAATGGGCCCTCCCAGCATTTAAAAAACATCAAGACCAGTGGTTTTATTATAGTGACACACTTTCCAGCGTTTGAGAAATCAACCTAATGATCACTGTTGCCCAACTCTGTGTGTCCCCATCAACAAACCAAGTGGGCACCCAGAAGCCACGGCTCCTTTTCCACATCCTCCTTAAATCTGACTCACTTCTGGAGTGGGTGTCAGAACAGGGGTGGGGCAGGTGTCCAGCGATCCCAGAAAGGACCCAGTTCTGCTTATTCCATGTTTAAAGAATTCTGTTAAGTTGATCAGGGGGCAGCCTGGGCTGCTCGAAGAGAACTGAACGGCCTGATTTTCTCTCCACAAAACTCCAGGGCTGCCTCTAAACCTCCAGAGACACTGAATGTAGTCCAGCAGGACAGCTGACTTACAGAGTTATTCAGTCATATGCAAATATTTATTGACCACCTACTAAGTGTTAAACACTGTGCTCAGTGCTCAGACAGAACTTAGAGGTAAACAAGATCCAGCTGCAACATCATATCTGCACAAGATAAAAATGTTAAAATATGAAAGTAGCGGTGAACTTCTCACCCAAGATGCATACTGTCTCACCCCGAGACCGTCTCAAATATTGTTCCCTCTGCTTAGAGCACTCTCTCCTATTAACTCCTACTCATCCCATGGACTCAGATTAAATGTCACTTCCTGTCATGACCTTCCCAGATTCGGTGTGATACCCTGCGGTGTGCTTCTAACAGCGCCCAATGTTTCCCTTAAACGTCTCCCTTTTAAAGGTAATTGCTTTTTTTCCCTTAACATCTTTATTGGAGTATAATTGCTTTACAATGGTGTGTTAGTTTCTGCTTTATAACAAAGTGAATCAGTTATACATATACATATGTTCCCATATCTCTTCCCTCTTGCATCTCCCTCCCTCCCACCCTCCCTATCCCACCCCTCTAGGTGGTCACAAAGCACCAAGCTGATCTCCCTGTGCTATGAGGCTGCTTCCCACTAGCTACCTATTTTACCTTTGGTAGTATACATAAGTCCATGCCACTCTCTCACTTTGCCACAGCTTACCCTTACCGCTCCCCATATCCTCAAGTCCATTCTCTAGTAGGTCTGCGTCTTTATTCCCGTCTTGCCCCTAGGTTCTTCATGACCTTTTTTTCCTTAGATTCCATATATATGTGTTAGCATACGGTATTTGTGTCTCTCTTTCTGACTTACTTCACTCTGTAGGACAGACTCTAGGTCCATCCAACTCACTACAAATAACTCAATTTCGTTTCTTTTTATGGCTGAGTAATATTCCATTGTATATATGTGCCACATCTTCTTTATCCATTCATCCAATGATGGACACTTACGTTGCTTCCATGTCCTGGCTATTGTAAATAGAGCTGCAATGAACATTGTGGTACATGACTCTTTTTGAATTATGGTTTTCTCAGGGTATATGCCCAGTACTGGGATTGCTAGGTCATATGGTAGTTCTATTTGTAGTTTTTTAAGGAACCTCCATACTGTTCTCCATAGTGGCTGTATCAATATACATTCCCACCAGCAGTGCAAGAGGGTTCCCTCTTCTCCACACCTTCTCCAGCATTTATTGTTTCTAGATTTTTTGATGATGGCCATTCTGACAGGTGTGAGATGTTATCTCATTGTAGTTTTGATTTGCATTTCTCTAATGATTAATTATGTTGAGCATTCTATCATGTGCTTGTTGGCAATCTGTATATCTTCTTTGGAGAAATGTCTATGTAGGTCTTCTGCCCATTTTTGGATTGGGTTGTTTGTTTTTTTGTTATTGAGCTGCTTGAGCTGCTTGTAAAGTTTGAAGATTAATCCTTTGTCAGCTGCTTCATTTGCAAATATTTTCTCCCATTCTGAGGGTTGTCTTTTGGTCTTGTTTATGGTTTCCTTTGCTGTGCAAAAGCTTTGAAGTTTAATTAGGTCCCATTTGTTTATTTTTGTTTATTTTTCATTTCTCTAGGAGGTGGGTCAAAAAGGATCTTGCTGTGATTTATGTCATAGAGTGTTCTCCTATGTTTTCCTCTAAGAGTTTGATAGTTTCTGGCCTTACATTTAGGTCTTTAATCCATTTTGAGCTTACTTTTGTGTATGATGTTAGGGAGTGTTCTAATCTCATACTTTTACATGTACCTGTCCAGTTTTCCCAGCACCACTTATGGAAGAGGCTGTCTTTTCTCCACTGTATATTCTTGCCTCCTTTATCAAAGGTAAGGTGACCATATGTGCATGGGTTTATCTCTGGGCTTTCTATCCTGTTCCATCGATCTATATTTCTGTTTTTGTGGCAGTACCATACTGTCTTGATTACTGTAGCACTGTAGTATAGTCTGAAGTCAAGCAGTCTGATTCCTCCAGCTCCATTTTTCGTTCTCAAGGTTGCTATGGCTATTCGGGGTCTTTTGTGTTTCCATAAAATTTGTGAAATTTTTTGTTCTAGTTCTGTGAAAAATGCCAGTGGTAGTTTGATAGGGATTGCATTGAATCTGTAGATTGCTTTGGGTAGTACAGTCATTTTCACAATGTTGGTTCTTCCAATCCAAGAACATGGTATATCTCTCCATCTATTTGTATCATCTTTAATTTCTTTCATCAGTGTCTTATAGTTTTCTGAGTACAGGTCTGTCTACTGAGGTAGGTTTATTCCTAGATATTTTATTCTTTTTGTTGGAACGGTAAATGGGAGTGTTTCCTTAATTTCACTTTCAGATTTTTCATCATTAGTGTATAGGAATGCCAGAGATTTCTGTGAATTACTTTTGTATCCTGCTACCTTACCAAATTCATTGATTAGCTCTAGCACTTTTCTGGTAGCATCTTTAGGATTCTCTATGTATAGTATCATGTCATCTGCAAACAGTGACAGCTTTACTTCTTCTTTTCCGATTTGGATTCCTTTTATTTATTTTTCTTCTCTGATTGCTGTGGCTAAAACTTCCAAAACTATGTTGAATAATTGTGGTGAGAGTGGGCAACCTTGTCTTCTTCCTGATCTTACTGGAAATGGTTTCAGTTTTTCACCACTGAGGATGACGTTGGCTGTCGGTTTGTCATATATGGCCTTTATTATGTTGAGGAAAGTTCCCTCTATGCCTACTTTCTGCAGGGTTTTATCATAAATGAGTGTTGAATTTTGTCAAAAGCTTTTTCTGCATCTATTGTGATGATCATATGGTTTTTCTCCTTCAATTTGTTAATATGGTGTATCACATTGATTGATTTGCATATATTGAAAAATCCTTGCATTCCTGGAATAAACCCCACTTGATCATGGTGTATGATCCTTTTAATGTGCTGTTGGATTCTGTTTGCTAGTATTTTGTTGAGGATTTTTGCATCTATGTTCATCAGTGATATTGGCCTGTAGTTTTCTTTCTTTGTGACATCTCTGTCTGGTTTTGGTGTCAGGGTGATGGTGGCCTCGCAGAATGAGTTTGGGAGTGTTCCTCCTTCTGCTATAGTTTGGAAGAGCTTGAGAAGGACAGGTGTCAGCTCTTCTCTAAATGTTTGATAGAATTCGCCTGTGAAGCCATCTGGTCCTGGGCTTTTGTTTGTTGGAAGATTTTTAATCACAGTTTCAATTTCAGTGCTTGTGACTGATCTGTTCATATTTTCTTTTTCTTCCTGGTTCAGTCTCAGCAGGTTGTGCATTTCTAAGAATTTGTCCATTTCTTCCAGGTTGTCCATTTTATTGGCATAGAGTTGCTTGTAGTAATCTCTCATGATCCTTTGTATTTCTGCAGTGTCAGTTGTTACTTCTCCTTTCTCATTTCGAATTCTATTGATTTGAGTCTTCTCCCTTTTTCTGTTGATGAGTCTGGCTAATGGTTTATCAATTCTGTTTATCTTCTCAAAGAATCAGCTTTTAATTTTATTGATCTTTGCTACTGTTTCCTTCATTTCTTTTTCATTTATTTCTGATCTGATCTTTACGATTTCTTTCCTTCTGCTAACTTTGGGGTTGTTTTGTTCTTCTCTAATTGCTTTAGGTGCAAGGTTAGGTTGTATTTGTGATGTTTCCTGTTTCTTAAGGTAGGACTGTATTGCTATAAACTTCCCTCTTAGAACTGCTTTTGCTGCATCCCATAGATTTTGGGTCTTTGTGTCTCCACTGTCATTTCTTTCTAGGTTTTTGATTTCCTCTTTGATTTCTTCAGTGATCACTTCGTTGTTAAGTAGTGTATTGTTTAGCCTCCATGTGTTTGTATTTTTTACAGATTTTTTCCTGTAATTGATATCTAGTCTCATAGCATTGTGGTTGGAAAAGATACTTGATACAATTTCAGTTTTCTTAAATTTACCAAAGCTTGATTTGTGACTCAAGATATGATCTATCCTGGAGAATGTTCCACGAGCACTTGAGAAAAATGTGTATTCTGTTGTTTTTGGATGGAATGTCCGATAAATATCAATTAAGTCCATCTTGTTTAATGTATCATTTAAAGCTTGTGTTTCCTTATTTATTTTCATTTTGGATGATATGTCTTTTGGTGAAAGTGTGGTGTTAACGTTCCCTACTATTATTGTTACTGTCTATTTCCCCTTTTATGGCTGTTAGTACTTGCCTTATGTATTGAGGTGATCCTATGTTGGGTGCATAAATATTTACAATTGTTATATCTTTTCTTGGATTGATCCCTTGATCATTATGTAGTGGCCTTCTTTGTCTCTTGTACTAGTCTTTATTTTAAAGTCTATTTTGTCTGATGTAAGAATTGCTACTCCAGCTTTCTTTTGATTTCCATTTGCATGGAATATCTTTTTCCATCCCCTCACTTTCAGTCTGTATGTGTCCCTAGGTCTGAAGTGGGTCTCTTGTAGACAGCATATAGATGGGTCTTGTTTTTGTATCCATTCAGCCAGTCTGTGTCTTTTGGTGGGAGCATTTAATCCATTTACATTCAAGGTAATTATCGATATGTATGTTCCTATTCCCATTTTCTTAATTGTTTGGGGTTCGTTATTGTAGGTCTTTTCCTTCTCTTGTGTTTCTTGCCTAGAAAAGTTCCTTTAGCATTTGTTGTAAAGCTGGTTTGGTGGTGCTGAACTCTCTCAGCTTTTGCTTGTCTGTAAAGGTTTTAATTTCTCCATCAAATCTGAATGAGATCCTTGCTGGGTAGAGTAATCTTGGTTGTAGGTTTTTCTCCTTCATCACTTTAAATATGTCCTGCCACTCCCTTCTGGCTTGCAGAGGTTCTGCTGAATGATCAGCTGTTAACCTTATGGGGATTCCCTTGTGTATTATTTGTTGTTTTTCCCTTGCTGCTTTTAATATGTTTTCTTTGTATTTAATTTTTTTTTTTTTTTTGTGGTACGTGGGCCTCTCACTGTTGTGGCCTCTCCCGTTGCGGAGCACAGGCTCCCGACACACAGGCTCAGCGGCCATGGCTCACAGGCCCAGCCACTCCGCGGCATATGTGGGATCTTTCCAGACCGGGACACGAACCTGTGTCCCCTGCATGAGCAGGCGGACCCTCAACCACTGCGCCACTAGGGAAGCCCCTGTATTTAATTTTTGATAGTGTGATTAACATGTGTCTTGGCGTGTTTCTCCTTGGATTTATCCTGTACGGGACTCTCTGTGCTATCTGGACTTGATTAACTATTTCTTTTCCCATATTAGGGAAGTTTTCAACTATAATCTCTTCAAATATTTTCTCAGTCCCTTTCTTTTTCTCTTCTTCTTCTGGGACCCCTATAATTCGAATGTTGGTGCGTTTAATGTTGTCCCAGAGGTCTCTGAGACTGTCCTCAGTTCTTTTCATTCTTTTTTCTTTATTCTGCTCTGCAGTAGTTATTTCCACTATTTTATCTTCCAGGTCACTTATCCATTCTTCTGCCTCAGTTATTCTGCTATTGATCCCTTCTAGAGTATTTTTAATTTCATTTATTGTGCTGTTCATTGTTGCTTGTTTCCTCTTTAGTTCTTCTAGGTCCTTGTTAAATGTTTCTTGCATTTTCTCTATTCTATTTCCAAGATTTTGGATCATCTTTACTATCATTACTCTGAATTCTTTTTCAGGTAGACTGCCCATTTCCTCTTCATTTGTTAGGTCTGATGGGTTTTTACCTTGCTCCTTCATCTGCTGTGTGTTTTTCTGTCTTCTCATTTTGCTTATCTTACTGTGTTTGGGGTCTCCTTTTCGCAGGCTGCAGGTTCGTAGTTCCCGTTGTTTTTGGTGTCTGTCCCCAGTGGCTAAGGCTGGTTCAGTGGGTTGTGTAGGTTTCCTGGTGGAGGGGACTAGTGCCTGTGTTCTGGTGGATGAGGCTGGATCTTGTCTTTCTGGTGGGCAGGTCCACGTCTGATGGTGTGTTTTGGGGTGTCTGTGGACTTATTATGATTTTAGGCAGCCTCTCTGCTAATGGGTGGGGTTGTGTTCCTGTCCTGCTAGCTGTTTGGCATAGGGTGTGCAGCACTGTAGCTTGCTGGTCGTTGAGTGAAGCTGGGTCTTGGTGCTGAGATGGAGATCTCTGGGAGATTTTCACCATTTGATATTACCTGGAGCTGGGAGGTCTCTTGTGGACCAGTGTCCTGAGCTTGGCTCTCCCACCTCAGAGGTACAGCCCTGATGCCTGGCTGGAGCACCAAGAGCTTTTCATCCACACGGCTCAGAATAAAAGGGAGAAAAAGAGGAAGGAAAGAAGGGAGGGAGGGAGGGAGGGAGGGAGAGGATAAAATAAAATAAAATAAAATAAGATAAAATAAAATAAAGTTATTAAAATAAAATATATTAAGAAAAAAAAATTTTTTAAGTGAAAAAAAACGGACGGACAGAACCCTAGGACAAATGGTGAAAGCAAAGCCATATAGACAAAATCTCACACAGAAGCATACACATACACACTCACAAAAAGAGGAAAAGGGGAAAAATAATAGATC
Organism: Orcinus orca; assembly: GCF_937001465.1. Taxonomy (NCBI): domain Eukaryota; kingdom Metazoa; phylum Chordata; class Mammalia; order Artiodactyla; family Delphinidae; genus Orcinus; species Orcinus orca. The sequence goes on from NC_064576.1 coordinate 70,721,132, forward strand.
TTGCTCTCAAAGTCCACCTCCTCAATTTGGGATGATTCGTTGTCTATTCAGGTATTCCACAGATGCAGGGTACATCAGGATGATTGTGGAGATTTAATCCGCTGCTCCCGAAGCTGCTGGGAGAGATTTCCCTTTCTCTTCTTTGTTCGCACAGCTCCTGGGGTTCAACTTTGGATTTGGCCCCGCCTCTGCATGTAGGTCGCTGAGGGCGTCTGTTCTTCGCTTACACAGGACGGGGTTAAAGGAGCAGCTGATTCGGGGGCTCTGGCTCACTCAGGCCGGGGGGAGGGAGGGGTACGATGCGGGGCGAGCCTGCGGCGGCAGAGGCTGGCATGACATTGCATCAGCCTGAGGTGCACCGTGCGTTCTTCCGGGGAAGTTGTCCCTGGATCCCGGGACCCTGGCAGTGGCGGGCTGCACAGGCTCCCAGGAAGGGGGGTGTGGATAGTGACCTGTGCTCGCACACAGGCTTCTTGGCGGCGGCAGCAGCAGCCTTAGCGTCTCATGCCCGTCTCTGGGGTCCGCACTGATAGCCGCGGCTCGCGCCCGTCTCTGGAGCTCCTTTAAGCAGCCCTCTTAATCCCCTCTCCTCGCGCACCAGGAAACAAAGAGGGAAGAAAAAGTCTCTTGCCTCTTCGGCAGTTCCAGACTTTTTCCGGGACTCCCTCCCAGCTAGGCTAGCCGTGGTGCACTAACCGCTTCAGGCTGTGTTCAGGCAGCCAACCCCAGTCCTCTCCCTCGGTAACTGTTTTCTTAATGGTCCCTCCTCTCCCTGCTACTCTGTACCATCCAGGCAGTCAGGACCCCTGTCTGTCTAGCCTCTGCTATCATAATGCTTGATATACAGTTGGTACTCAAAAAATACTTCTTGTCTAACATAATGTGGTCATTGTTGATAAAGAGAAATAACCAATTTAAATTTATTTCTTAACTCTAGGTTATATCAATAGTTTTTTAATTCTTCAAAATTGATAACCCATATATTTTTTTCATTTAAAAATGGCTCATTTTAAGTTCCATCCTTCTGAAAGCTCCAAACATCAAAGAGAAGTATTTAACATTGCTTCCAGATATTCAACTGTTATTTCATTCTTCTTTTTTTAAGTGAAAGCAGGTTTTTTTGAGAGAGATACACATTGCATAGACAGAATGTGCTCCGTTTCACAAGGCAAGAGCAGCCTATTTCATTCTTCTTAATCTTAAATTAAGTGTTTTTATTAGACTGAAAAACCTCTTAATCAAAATTAAACTTCTTTTAAGCATTTTCTCCAAAATAAAAATACTCGTATTGAAATTGTATTTACCTTTGATGGGTCATATCTTCTGAGTGCTTGTAAGAGTTGTGGAATTTGTATTCTTGTCTCTTCTTCACAGAAGAAAATCCATGATGAATTTCTGCTATATGTTACAGAAAAGCTGACAAAAACAAATAGGTTATAGTAATCACCTTTATAAAGTGAGTTTATAATAAGGTTTAAAACTGATCAACAGGAAATGGATGAAGGACATACAAAATGGCAAGAAATCTGGATTTTCTTCCCATAATATTTTTCTTCCGTGTATAGTTTAAGCGTATAGGAAAGCCAGATACTATCGGTTTATGAAACAGCTAGACTTCTTAAAGTTAATTCTTTCTATGACAAACCCCAATTCAGAAGAGACATAATTCTCAAATAAAATATCAAATATATTGACATTATATCTTTTAAGAAAGAAACATATTTAAAAATAAAAGCTATTCATGATTAAGAATCAATCATCAATGCTTAAACTGTATGAATAATGCAGTTTGACTATAAACGTATCTAATTTCTCTAATAGTAAGTTAAAGTAGTTCTAAAGACACATGGTACACTAGATATAAAAACAGGAGACTCAGAGAACTGAATCACATTTGTAAAAAATCCAAGAAATACCTAATTAGTTTGAAGTAGTACTTATGATGTATAGCTTGGGAAGAATTGTTTTAGATACGAGACAAACAGTAAGGAGCTGGGGAATTACGGTCACTGTAGATTAATTCAAATAAAACCCACTGCCTAGTGAAACAGGAAAAAAAAAAAAAAGAATCAATCATCAAGAAATCCGATTACAGTAGTGGTCATGGAGTCCAAATGGACTTTACTTCCTGACTCTGAGGAAAAAACACCCTCTGAGTAAGAAAACTAGGGAGCCTACGAGCGTCAGGTAGAGATGCCAATAATGAGCGCGTGTCACGTGAAACGTACTGCGGTAACAATGGAAGTATGGTCCACGCGCCTTCCTGCTGAGCCAGCTGGTGAAGGAGGAGGACTCTGGGGACTTCCTGAAGAAACAATCGTCAAAGCAGAGAAACAAATAAAAAACACAATATGACCGCAGCAATTTCTTCAGAAGACTCAAATTTAAAACCAGGTATTTTTAAAGATCTGACGCTTTGCTCTTCCTACTCGTCTCTTTTCTCTTCCCTTTGGAGCTACTAGAAGTGAAGGATTTTCGCTGAAGCCACACAGCCTCCTCAGCCCCCAGGCTCCGCATGACGCAGAGGCCCTCCAGGAAGGGTCTCCAGTGACACCCAGAGCAGACCTGGAATTTGCAGGTGTGCAAAGGCGACTGGAAGGCAAGAGCCCAGGGGAAGTCAGGGCAAACTCAGAGGCATAAAGACAGCTTTCTCTGTGTACACAACAGAGGAAGCATGTGGAAAATAAAACACTTCAGGCTAAACAAGAGGATATAATAGCCAATTTACCTCAAGTGAAGAAAAAATTTTAGAGTGCCCTAAAAACACTAAAACACCATCATAATGAAGAGCTTTGGGTCTAAACACTAGAAATAGAATCCTCAAGTATTCAGGCAACAACAGTAATAGCGTAATGATGGAATATCAAAATTTATAAACTTAGGAGGAACTAAGATCCAGAAGTAGACACAACTACGGTTACATATACATACCTGCTCTACTAGAGAGAGAGAGAGAGAGTCGTATCTTTAAAGCTATCAATGTGAGCTTTGAAGTTAAGCACTATTTAATCTATTTCAAGTTGAGACAAGTCAAAACCCAGACACCTAATATGCTTGGACACCCCCCAACAAACTGTAGGATATTCTGTGTTTTGTAGCGCCTACAGCCCGGTAATTGTTACAAAAGACGTTAAGAATACATGCTTAACTATATGAAATATTACCACACTAAAGTAGATGCCATACCATTCTTTAAGTTCACATACGTTTATTGTTTAAGAAGAAAAGAATGGTTTCCAATATAACTCTTCGGGCAATCAAATAAGCCTCATTTCTTCATCGCAGGCAGTATTTTTTTAACTGCCGTGGACAAATATGAAACATAAAAACAGTAATCAAAGGTTAAATCACACTAACAATACGGCACGTCAGAGAGAAAAACCAAACTCCTAAAGGTTGAACTAGCAGCACCCCAATGTAATCTGGGCTTTCCTACTGTTGATTCTGAATAATGAAGTAATTTTCATTGTCTTCAAAAACTGCTATATGTATGTGTATATACATATACACATATATTAGCTATATGCTGTATACATGTATATGCCATACACATACATATATATGCCATACCTATACATATACATGCATATACAGCTATATGCTTATACATACATATGGCATACATATATATCACACACATACATATTCATGAGGATTACATAAGAGCAAAAATCATGTGTGAAGAAAACTAGTAACATTAATATTTGCATAAAACTTTCAAATAATTATGGGAGCATGCTAATATGAACTACCTAGAAAAGAAACACAGCAAACACTAAAGAAGTCTTACAAGAAAATAAGCTGCAAATGAGCTATTATATAGCAACTGAAATTATAATAATGAAGACATTATGACAATGGGAATGTCTTTCTGTCAAATGTTAAAACACATAATTCCAACCATGTAAAACAAAATCACAGATGAATAGAGACTGGAAAGGAGCCAGAATCAGAAGGATGAAATTACTACATCTATGCTTTAAAATATATTTTAACTAAAACATTATTTTGAGCAAAAATAAATACGAAAATGTGGTTACCAAACAAGAACCACCCTTCCGAGTTTTAGGAACTATACAAGTGATGTCCACAAGTATTACACCCAGACGGGTAACCTCTGCAGAAAGGCTGTGAGGGTGCTTTCCTGGCAGAGGTGCAGAGGTAGGCCTACGAATACCTTCTGTCACGTCAATCTGCAGGAGGCAAAGGTTCAGTCAGCGCAAAGGAGGAGTTATATTCTAGACTAAAATAAACTCTCTGGATTACTAGTGGGTTACAATCTTTCCTATCTCCATTACTTTCTGTTTACTAAATCACATGCCTGGATTTTGTATTTGCTTCAGGTGGTGAACACAAAAATGGCAAAGTTTTCTGTACCCCTGTATCTCCAAATAGAAACACTTCAAAAACTAGTATGCTATGTTGATAACTATCTCCAAATACGTGTGAATACCTTTGTCTTAAAAATATAAAATAGGTCCTCCCTTGATACTCAGAAACCTGGTCTTGATTAACTCTTGATTAAGCCAAAGCCATTCTACTTATAAACTTTTGTCTACCAATCCTCAGAAAGGACCAAGAGTTTTATTCTTGTTTTATATATATGTGTGCATATACATATGCATGTGTGTCTGTCTGTGTGTATATATTGTGTGTGAATGCACACACAGACCCAGACTTAGATACACACACACTCATATGTATTAGCACCTCTAAGATAAAATAATTTAAAAGGTCACAATAAAATTTTCCATCAAATGATCTTATCTCAGTTCTTACCACTCGGGATTGTAATAATTTATGTTCTTTATATCTACTGTCTGTTCTAGCCACAAGAATTAAACCTCCTTAAAGATGCCACATCACCACCTGACAGCACTTCTGGATGAAAACAGAGTTTTTTAGTATGTAATTGCAGGGATGAATAAGGAAGAGTTTTCAAATGAAACATCAAGGAAAAAGTAGGAAAATGTTCTATCAACAGAGCCCTTTGGAATAAAAGCTAAAAGCTGTAACAAAGCTGTCATGCCTGTCGGCAATCTAATGATGCTTATTCACCAAACCATGATTCTATTTCAAACCTAAAAGTTGAAGGTAAAATTCTATCAAAAATGAGATAACACCATAACAGAGGCAATCATAAAGGGACTAAAAATACAAATAATCAAATATGGGTAAATGACAGAAAAGGAAAAAAGAAAAAGTTGATCACAGTCATTTAAACATCTTACGTTAACACTATTTGTCTTGTTGAACCAAAATCTACCTTTATTTCCATCACTGGCATCTACTGCTATCCTAATAAGCATTTTGAAGTCAGAAAGCCTACTGGACCTTCAGGCAGTACTTCCTTTGAACATTTTTATCATGGCATATTCACATTTAATGCCATTAATAATTACTAAGAACCAACAAATTCAAAACCCACACTCTACTTCAGTACCTGTTCCTCATACATATTCATCGTCTTCATTTGGGAGAGGGTTTGGATTGCATAGCTGCGTATTATGAAAATGCTTTGAGAATGGAGAAAGCCCATTATTCTTGATATGGAGGCAGAAATCATTAAAAATTTATATCTAGAATGAGTATGAATGAAAAAGCCAACATTTGAACATGGATCAGAGTAGATTAATATTTTAAATGTCATAAATAACTTTATCAGGCAAATTTGGTTTTGAACCACTTTAGTCTTTCTGCCTCTGTCTGGAAAAAGTTCAACTAATTTAACTCCATGATGCTGGCCTCTTCCCTTGTCAACAGACTATTTCCCAATATTCGTTACTTGTCCATACCTTAATTTAAGTACATGAGTTTATGGTCTAATTCGGTCTCATTATTCAGACCAAGTACTAAATTAGAAAGCAAAAACCAAGATACTTGTTCAGTATCAGGCAAAAGTTCTAAAGGACTGAATCCTGCTTTTAAGACTGATTCCAGTTCAACTGTATTTCCAAATTCCAACTATTACATAGTTCTTAGGCACTGAACTTTTAGACCAACAAATAAATCATGACAAAAATTAACATCTGTTTATTGTTATTTCTTCCATAAGAAGTAGGTCTATCTTATGAGGATATAATATCCTGTTTGGAACATACATCAGACAGATTTACTAGCCTTTAAAAACCCAGGATTCACATGTGGACCAGGAGATTACAGTGATGCTATAATGACAAACACTCCAGGAATCTGAGCCTATGTTAAAATATATTTTTTTCCCCAGAAACCTGTCATTTCCTAACAAGAGAAAAATATTACCTCATCATTGATATAATTTCTCTTTATTAAATATTTACTTTGAAATGCATTACTATGTACATTTTTATAGCTCATATAACTCTATTTTAACGAATCATTCACTCCTTCATGAAAGGCAATAAAGCTTAGCATGTAGGGACCTGATTTCTGGAGGCAAAGTGCTTGCATCAGAATCCTTGCTCCAGCTCTTCAGCCTTGAGCAAGTTCCCAGACCTGCCTGTGGTCTGTTATCTCATCTCTAACATGGGGGTCACAACAGTCATGGGGTCAAGTGACTTAATACATGCCAAGCACTTGGCACAAGCTTGCATGTGATGGTTATTAATATTATTATGATTGTACAATATTTGTTGAGAAACTACTATGTGCTAGGCGTTGTTCTAGGAACATAGGAAACATCTGTGAAAAGACCGGGCAGAGTCTTGGATCTGACCTCTTGGATCTCAGGTTCTAATGCAGGATACAGGCAATAAGCAAATATATCTAGAATATAATGCCAAGGATAAATGGTATTAAAAAAAAAAAGCCGGGTAAGGTGAGAGAGGGCACAGACCACTGTTTACGAACTGGCGTGGAATTCCTTGCACACAGCAGCGGCAGCGATCTGCCGCCTGGCCCCGTGATTAAGGCCCCACCTGTGTGTCAGCAGGCAGATCAGAACTGAGACGCAAGCCTGGCCGCACTGCTCGTTAGTGATGTGAGCTTGGGCAAGTCGCTCAATCCCTCTAAGCCCGCTTCCTCTCTGCAAATGGGGAGAATTACAGAACCCACTTCATAGACTTAGATGAGCTGACGCTTGAAGGCGGCACAGTGTATTGACATGAGCGCGAGGTAAAGTAACGGCCATGGTGAGCACTCAGTGGACGTCCGCTGCGGGCACTACTATGGCTTCCAACCCTCCTCCAGGGTCTCTACTGCAGACCCCGGCGCCACGTGTTAGGTGTCTCACTAGTCCCTCCAAGCCCACCTCCCCAAATGTGAACTCATGGTAGCTCACAGAGTAGCTGAGCCCTTTGCCAACATCCCGCGAGACCCAAGATTTCCTCTCTCCATCAGTGGGGGTCCTCACAGTCACCCCGGCAAACTCTTCCTGTTTCTTCAAGGCTCAGTTCAAACGTCACGACAAAGCCTCCGCTGACCTCTCCCGGCAGGGCGGGCGGGCTGCTGCCTGGCCTGCGTTCTCATGGTGGCTGCTGATGCGGCTGCAGGAAGTGACATGCAGTGCCCCGCCCCCCATCACGAGCCTCCCAGAGGGTGGCACAGGCAGGGCCCCCCTCCACAGTGACTCACCGGGAAAAGGTCGCCCTGCAGGGCATCACCCGCCCCAGAGCACTGGCCTCCTCCAACACGTGCACGCATGCATTGCCACCTCACTTGGTCCCCTGGGCACCGATGTCACCACCAGGACAGTGAGATCTAAAGTGACACCTCGGGACTTCCCTGGTGGCACAGTGGTTAAGACTCTGCGCCCCCCCCATGCAGGGGGCCCGGGTTCGATCCCTGGTCACGGAACTAAGATCCCACATGCATGCCGCAACTAAGAGTTTGCATGCCACAACTAAGGAGCTGGCAAGCTGCAACTAAGGAGCCCATCTGCCACAACTGAGACCCAGCACAACCAAATGTATATAAATAAAGTCAGTAAATAAATAAATAAACCACTTGTATGGGTCCCTAGCTCCAGACTCAGAATCCTGCGTGGCAACGTCCAGCTGGCCACCCTCCATGAGCTGGGGAGACCCCGAGTCTGGGCTCTGAGGTCCTGAGTGGGCCGAGCCCACTCCCACCAGATAGAAATCTCCAGTAAGGGAAGGTGTCCAAATGCTGGGCGCCAGACAGAGACCCACATTCACGACATGGTGTGAAGAATTCATTACAGCTGAGCAAGCCCCAGAGGAAGTGCACTCGGTCTCACTGCTCTGTTTTCTCCTGCAGCATCTCGCCCAGGCCCTTGCCTAAGTAAATACTCCACAAAGATTTGGTAAACGGATGCATAAATTCTTACTCAACAGCAACGCAGTAAGAACTCCACTTTAATAAATAACTCAGTGTGATTACTTAACACCTACCGATTACGACAGAAAACAAACTTTCACTAAGTAATTCAGCATCCGATTGCTCTCACCTAAAAAGGAAAGTTTTGTGAAAGCGACTTGATTCTCACAGCTAACCTTTTAATGAAGCACCTCAAGCTGTCTCCTTGCCAATATGATAACGTCTAAAACCAGGAAAACACAAGGCCACTTTCTCAAGCTTCTTCACGCTCATCTGTGAAAGGCTTTGCTTCCAGCTTTCCTGCCTTATCGCATGGGAATGAGGTTTTTTAAACTAATGAGCCAAGACCTAGCTCTTCTTGAGAAAACAGTGATTTCCAAAACTTTCTGTGAATAAGCAGAATCATTTATTTGTAAGGTTGTGATTCTGCCAGCTTTTAAATAAAGTTCGTACCACAAAAGAAGGCAACAAAATTGGAACCATCTGCTCTCTTCAGAAGCTATTTAGCTGTGGGAAGGGAGAGTATGGAGGTTTCTAAGCAGCTAGTCTGGCCCCTTTGGGCCTAAAACAGAAAATGTGATCCATTATTGCCATAAAATGAAATTTACAGGGGCACCATAACCCCCCTAAAAAGAAAACCTTATAAGCCTAACCCACTTCTGAATTTTCTTTTCTGTATTTGGAGGATGCCTTAAAAATGCGTCCATACGTAGATGTAGAGAATGGACTTGAGGACACGGGAAGGGGGAAGGGTAAGCTGGGACAAAGTGAGAGAGTGGCATGGACATATACACACTACCAAATGTAAAAGAGATAGCTAGTGGGAAGCAGCCGCATAGCACCAGGAGATCAGCTCGTGCTTTGTGACCAGCTAGAGGGGTGGGATAGGGAGGGTGGGAGGGAGACGCAAGAGGGAGGAGATATGGGGATGTATGTATATGTATAGCTGATTCACTTTGTTATACAGCAGAAACTAACACACCATTGTAAAGCAATTATACTCCAATAAAGATGTTGAAAAAAAAAAAGGGTCCATAACTTATCCGTGGTCCTGCCCCTCCCTCAGGTCCTGCCTTCATTCTAAATTCAGCCTGTCCCCTCCCTCTGAGTAGTCACTCCTACAGGGGCTTATTCCCTGTCTCCCATTCAAAGTGATTCCCCAACCACACATGACCTGTGCCTTGTGCTAAGATCATACTTCAGTCTTCAAAATGTACATGAGTCTTTATTTTACTAGAACCTAGTTTTAAAAAAACACAATGATGCTTTCTCCTCTCTCCTTTATTGCCTCCAATTTAATCTTATTTTGAAATTCCTTTGGCGAATATTAATGGCTTCTATAATTTTAAGCAAGTGTTGATACATTTCTGAAGGTGCAGCAAAAACTATGTCAATCTAGGATCAGCCTTGGTTACCGGATCCCAAGTCCCAGAAGGGAAAAAATACTCTCATTTGACAGCCTCTCCATCACAACATGAACTCAAGCTTCTCCAACAGAGTCTTCGCCAGAGACCGAGCTGACTGCGCCGATTTCACGTAACAAAAAATACAAGAATTTTCACACAAACACTGACTCAAGAAGGAATTTTTTCCAAGTTCAAAAAGCAGAAGTCAAATCACAATTGACACACAGATGCCACGCACATAACAGGTATTTAAAACAAAATACACTCAAGGGCCTGATTAATTCAGAGACTGTTGCACAAACTCTCCTTATGGGTTTCTGTTAGCCTTACCTCCACCTGGCTTTTGTTCATGCACCTCTTTGTATAGTCAATCTTTATAAGTTCACATTACCCTTCCATCTGTAATGCAGGGAGAAAACACTCAGGAAAAAAGGTAGCACTTCTTCCAAATCTGCATTCTTCTATCTGTAGATGTACATTTAGGAACCCTGTACTGGTCAACCACATTACCAGCTCTACTTTCCATCCATTTTGATCTAGAAAGATCACTATTCCTGCTAAAACACGCTTTACTCACCCCCCCGAACAAATCCTAGGTCCCCTGGCATCCCAAAAGCAAACCTTCCTGATGACTCATGTCTTCGTCTTCCAGATCTGGTTCCCTGTTCCAAACCAACATCCCTCCAGCTAATTTCCTGTCTCTCCTATCTGATCTGATAGAAGTCTTCCTTCATGTGCTGTTTACATATCGCTGTACTTCCTAAACAACTTCATGACCACCGTCTTTCTCAAGGGCCCCATGGACTGTCTAGAGATGTCCTGTTACGTTCAAAAGTACCTAATGTAGCTACAGATGTGCAATGAATATTGTTGAATAGATATTTTAATAGACTTATATCGGATTTCTAATTTCTACTTAATGATACAGTCATTTCTATTATGAGATCGTTACCATCTACCTTATAAGTAATTCAAAGAACTAGAGTATCTTTTCTAAATCCTCTCTAACTCGGCTCCACCACAATCCAGAATGGTTCTCTGTACATAGGAAGCACTTGGTAAAGTCTGCTAGCTTCCCGACTAGAAGAACTATATCATTATAGACTTCAAAACCATTATGACCTGCCTTATAAGCATCAAACCTGGAAATGGGAGTGACAACTCCCAATGACCCAGACTGTTTCAGAAAACAAGGGAAACAGCTTCACCACTCTGGTAACAACTCCGAGTACAGTGTCCTGTTTCAGATAGAAAGCTCGCTTAGGCTCCTGTTTTTATACTCAAATGAGAAGAATGAAAAACGTTTCTGTTTTCAATAAGACCACATTTTAGCACCTTGAGGCGAAACAGGCGTAGGCAATGACTTGCCAAAGCAAAAGAGAACAGCTAGAAGCAGATGCCTAACTGCAGAAACCATTAAATTTCTGCACCTTAATCTTTGGCAGATTTCGTAGTCAAGTGCAACCCGACAGGAGTAAGGAATAAATAAACAGCAGTTCTAGACATCTGGTGGCGTGGAAGAGATATTTTGGACTATCAGATAAATATTCAGATGGTAAAACTTGTGGCTGATTCCTCCCTCACTAAGCAACTGTGGTGAATGCTCATGGTGGGCAAATCGATGGAGAAAACCAAAACTGCAACCTGAAGACTTCATGATTCAGGTCGCAGGTGACATCCTGTCCCGTTAGAGGCGCAGCACATACCTGGCAAACCATGGGGCTGACCCCTCAGAGGAGCCAGCCTGCTTCTGCCGCAGCACTGGTGCTGCCCTGACAACTCTGCCCCGGATTCGGCTGTCCCTGTCTTCCCCAGCTGACGACTAGGCTGTCAGTTCTTTTTCAAGAATATGTCAGTTTCTTAAACCAAGTTCCAGTCAAGTTGCAACTAGGGAGCCATTACCTGCCTCTCCAAGTGACTCTGCTGCCCTATAGTCTGTGCATCTCAGCACTTAATTCTCTGCAGTTAATCTTCTTTCTCTGTTTTCACGTAGTTCTAGGTCAGGGTAGCTCATCATTGCCCCAGGTATTGTCTACAGACCCGGTGTGAGCTTTTGACAATCCGTGGATCTCCAAGATGCTATTCGTGGAATAAATTCAACTTTAAATCACATACGTAACATAAAGAACTCTACAAAGAGAAAAAAAATGAACCAGGATCATGTACAGATGCAAACTGTAAAATCTTTCCAGCCATTTCAACTACCAAAAGACGTGTTAACCCAAATATGAAATTACCTGAGTTGTAACAGTACACCCTGGATCTTGTGAGCAAATTAAATCCAAGTGCTAAAATGAAATTCTGTCATAACTACTTCAGTACTCATAGCTGGCTTCCATGCTAGGAAAGAACTGAATAAGAAAAACAGACTATCTGATAATTAAAGGGAGGTTTCCAATTGCTTCAGTCTAGACTCCATTTATTATCACGGAAATTAGATGCTGGGGGAGGGGTTTGCTTGGTGATACTGCTTTATTAGGTGTCTTTAAATGTAAAACCAATACTGCCACCTAGTGGCGATCTAAGTCACCAGCTAAACAGGTGGTCTAAATGGCAAACTGTAAATGCAACGGACAATACAAATTAAGTAGAAGCATACTGAAACTAAACAGAAGCGCAGAATAAACTGCTAGAAAAGTTCAACACTTTAGAGAAATAGAAATGTTTTCTAACCTTTCTAGGAAACGTTACCACAAGCAGAACACTGATCATGGTTGAACCATCTTACAGCGTGTAACCAGGATGCTACATTCTTATGTTTTATACTGACCTCAGAGAACTTTAGAAAAGAGAGACACAAGGGCTTCCCTGGTGGCACAGTGGTTAAGAATCCGCCTGCCAATGCAGGGGACACGGGTTCGAGCCCTGGTCTGGGAAGATCCCACATGCCGTGGAGCAACGAAGCCCACGCACCACAACTACTGAGCCTGCGCTCTAGAGCCCGTGAGCCACAACTACTGAGCCCTCGTGCCACAACTACTGAAGCCCACGCACCTGGAGCCTGTGCTCCGCAACAAGAGGAGCCACTGCGATGAGAAGCCCACGCACTGCAACAAAGAGTAGCCCCCTCTTGCCACAACTAGAGAAAGCCTGCGCACAGCAACGAAGACCCAACGCAGCCAAAAAATAAATAAATAAATTTATTTTAAAAAAATAAATAAAACACACATGAATCTGCCTCTACAAAAGGGAAGGTACTTCTGGGAACAAGGTACAGAGATATATGTGCCCTTAATTCATATATGAATTCAAACGATACATAACTCTGTCCTGACATCATCGCTGCTTCACAGTTTGGGGTAACAGCCAAGGCCCAACTGAGCTAAATTCCATGAATGCTCACCTGAACCCCACTGAGGGACTATGTGGGGCCCTGCTCCCCGACCCCCGCACAGGCCTCTACCGGAGCCCACGGAGGAACCCCAGCCTGTCAAGGTTGCTGCAGGACTTCCTCTCTGATGGAATCTGAAAAGGTTTAGTAGAAGAAAATCTCCAAAGTTGGGTTTCCAGACAAAGGGGAACTTAAAACTCATCAAGCTGCTCCTGTCTCCAAGTAACCCGCCCCCCCAAAAAAACAAAAAAACCAACCACCTGTCTATAGCCTGCAACACTTTCCTCTCCCTTGAGAAGGTATGAGGAACCGAGGGTCTGTCCTTGCGGGGACGCGGGGAGGGTGGATGAATTTCATACGTAAAGCATTTAAAGATGAAGCACAGTAAGCTTTACTGTGAGCAGTGCCTTAACCTTGAATACCATTTACAGTTGTTCATTTTTCCATTGATATCTCCAACCCTTTATTTCCCAGCTCCCACCAACAGAAAGAAGCTGTCTGTCAAACACACAGGTCTCTTGTCAGAGAGCGCTTGACGGCTTTTACCTGCAGACAGCACTTCTGTCTTGAAGGCCACAGCCACATAGTGGAGCGGGCTGGGAGGAATTTCTTTGCTTGGCTAAAAAAGAAAGCTCCTGTATGGCAGCACAAGAAGGTAGCTCTTCCTTTGCCCCAAACCTCCAGCATCATTCAGAACAGATTTAAACTCAGCTCACGCCTATTTCAAACATCATTAAAGTGTACCTGGACGTGTCAGTCTTTCTCTCCATAATCCTTCTTGGATATTACATTATAAATCAAATCAAAAGTTCAATTAATAAGATCCAATTTTAAAACGGATTAAGAAACTCACAGAAGCAGCACCGCACTAAGGTTAATGAAAGTGTTATTTCAACATAGAAATTCCCATAGAACTTGTTACCAAAATTTTGAACATTAATTATCTTTGCTATTTTAAGCTCTGCCTTTAAAAAGTTATTTCTTCCACTTTTTTCTATCATACTTTATGATGAAACCGTGATAGTCCTATACATTTATATAATTCTCTTAAAAAATATATATAATAATTTAGAATACGATGCTTTGAGCATTAGAAATTAACTAGAGCATTTTAAACAATATAGTCCATATTAAGCCAGCAAAACAAAAAACGAGGTATTTTATCTCAATAAAATTGATCATCTATGGACCAAGAGCTTTGGAAAACATAAATGCATCAAGAAATAAGTAAGTACTGACATTCCAAGTCACCTCTACGTACCTGGGTAAGATCTGCAGCTTGCTTTAAGATGCTTTGTTTTAACTGTTCTGCTTTCTTTGCATGAAAAGAATTACTTTGACTCTGGATGACAAATGCAATTCCTTTTAAATCTAGAACAACAACAACAAAAAGTTTTCAGGTATTTTTTTTAACAACAACTGAAATAAACTTGAAAACAAGTCAAAAAAAAAAACAACCACAAGGCAAGCCTTCAGGCAATAAACTCTTAGGGAAAAAAAAAATCAATTTATATGTAATTCTAATAACACAATCTCCCTTTTTAAACTGATCTCTGCAACTTCCTTCCTAGAAGTTAGTAAGTAAATAAGCCCGCTGTACTAACCAAGTCTGTGGTAACAAACTGTGACGTTGCTCCTGCATCTGTCAGAAAGTACGCGAATGTTAATATGGGAAAGAACACTCACTTCCCTCGTCACTGAAAATCCAATGTCTGCAAGAAGCCTTTTAACAATTCCCACATAACCCTACAGTGTGTCTACCTGTTAGGGGCTGCATTGTGTCCCCCAAACTTCATGTGTTGAAGTCCTCACCCCCAGCACCTCACAATGTGACCTAATTTGGAACTGGGTCTTTACAGAGGTGATCGAGTTAAAGTGAGGTTATTAGTATAGGTCCTAATCCGATATACAGTACTTGGCGTCTTTATAAAAAGAGGAAATCCGGGCAAGAGACACACGGAGGGAGGATGCTGTGAAGACACAGGGAGAGGACGGCCACCTGCAAGCCAAGGAGGGGGGCCTCTGAGGAAACCAACCCAGCCTCCAGAACCGGGAGACAAACGTCTGCTGAAGCCACGCGGTTTGTGGCACTTAGTTTCAGCGGCCCTAGCAAACTAACACTCTACCTCAAGCACATTCTGGACAGCCCTTCAAGGTGACGCTCAGCAATGACCTCACAAGGCACCTGGCCAGGATGCAGTGTTCTCTCCAGGAAAACAGCCACGATTCCACACAGCAAGGCTGTGGCGGGAAGGGCTGCATAAAAGCCCGTCGGCAACACTGGCCATATCTGCCGCCAGCTAAGACTGGCTTCAGGGCAGCCGGTGTCTTGACAGGGTCCAGACCAGGGGAGACCACAGACGTCTCGCCACAGAGGGGGCTGCTCAGGCCCCGCACCAGGGAAGCACATCAGGCCTGCCCAGGTTCTGAGCTCGTGATAAAGAAAAGGAACTGCCGTTGTGTCAGGACGCTGCCACCAGACAGGGGTGCTGGCCGGAGGCAGGTGTCACAGAGTTTTAGCCTCCAAGCAACATGGATGGACCTGGAGATGATCATACTAAGTGAAGTAAGTCAGACAGAGAAAGACAAATACATGATATCACTTATATGTGGAATCTAATTAAAAAAAATACAACTGAACTTTTTTACAAAACAGAAATAGACGCAGACTTAGAGAATGAACCCCTGGTTACCGGGTGGGGGGGGCAGGGAGGGGAGGGTTGGGGGGAGGGATAGACCAGGAGTTTGGGGTTGACATGTACACGCTGCTATATTTAAAATGGATACCCAACAAGGAGTACTGTACAGCACAGGGAACTCTGCTCCAGTACTCTGCAATAACTTAAACGGGAAAAGAATTTGAAAAAGAATAGACATATGTATACGTAAAACTAAATCACTTTGCTGTACACCTGAAACTAACACAACACTGTTAATCAACTATACTCCAATATAAAATAAAATTTTTTAAAAAATTAAAAATTTAAATTTAAAAAACTGTAGCCTCCAGCAGGCTGACAGTAGATGAATGTGAGGACCCTCCCCCCACCAGGAACTTTTCACTTTAACCCTCGACTCAGGGCCGCTAACTTGGTTTTAATTTATTCCATTAAATTTTATCGTTCTCATGTTCAGTTCTATAGTTCCATTCATTTATTCACTCAAATATTCATACAACAAATAGCTCCACAGTGAGCAGTCCAGATCCTAAAAATAATCCAAAATGCTCTCTGGTTAAAACTCAACAAAAAATTTAAAAGGAAATGCTGAACAACCTGCTGAATATGACGTCATTCTTTCTTTGTAGGAGTTTATATAAATACGAACCCTCCACATACCGATCTCTGTTTTAAATCAGTATAAATCAGACACACAGATACGGCTCAAACGGGTATCTTCTACTTCAACTGAAATGGAACCTTCGATCCACTACATCTGAAACACTAACGTAACTGACTTATCAAAATGAAAAGTATTTATTTTTTTAAGACTGGAGTCATTAAGCCTCAGAGAATAATTTTTGCAAAATTTAATAAAGTTGAAGACGCACATGTGCAATGACCCAGAAACTCCAGCCTTATTAGTCAGCCTTGAGAAACTCTCAATGCGTGTACAAGGGAGTGTAACAAGAGTGCTCACAGCAGCACTGTGTAAAAAGAAACAATTGCAAGCAAAGCAGATACCCCCTAACAGGATACACAGATTGGACTACTACACAGCAATAAAGATTAACTGACGCTACGTGGATCAAGCCAGCTGGATACTGGAGATGAACCCTACAGACAGAATGCTGGAAGAAGCAAGGCACAAGGGAATAACCATACAGTATAAATCAATGGTTTACAAAAATATAAACACAAATATATAAAAATGGATATATACCATATATATGCATGTATACATATCAAATATGGTGTGAAAGTATAAAAGACCACAGGAGAATGATAGACACCAAATCGAGATAATGGTTTAAATGCTACAGCTGTGTTAGCAATATTTTATTTCTTAATCTGAGTGGTAGATACACCATGTTACTCTTTGTAGCTTCCTGTATGTTCAAAATAATTCATAATAAATTTTTTTGAAAGAGCAGCTCGGACTTCCCTGGTGGCGCAGTGGTTAAGAATCCTCCTGCCAATGCAGGGGACACAGGATCAAGCCCTGGTCCGGGAAGATCCCACATGCCACGGAGCAGCTAAGCCCATGTGCCACAACTACTGAGCCTGCACTCTAGAGCCTGACAGCCACAACTACTCAAGCCTGCGCACCTACAGCCCGTGCACCGCAGCGAAGAGTAGCCCCACCTCGCCACAACTAGAGAAAGCCCACACGCAGTCATGAAGACCCAGCGCAGCCAAAAAATAAATTAAATTTAAAAAATTATTTTTAAAGTTGAAAAAAAAAAAGAGCAGCTCCATCTGTCAAAAGGTTAACCCTGCAGGAATCAACTCCCACCACCTCCTCTACCAGATCAGCAAAGTTCCCACTGTTGGCACAGAAGCAGCTCTTTGGTGTGGGGAAGAGGCTTGGGGTGAAGAAAAAAAGCGAATTCTTCCCCTTTTCGTATCTGGGTCCTGTGCTATTTCCTCTGCTCCTGAGAGATCATCCCCTTCCTTTATCAAGTGCTTGGACTGCGCACGCTGTGTGCACTCACTCAGCAAACGTCTCCGAGCCTCTTCTAAGCACGAGGATCCAGGATACACAAAGGAGCAAGCGCGACCCCAGCACGGGAGTCTAGCTCAGAAGACGCCATCACAGCACGAGGCCGCGGGTGTCACTGCAGAGCCAAGCGGGGACCCTGGGGGCACAGAGGAGGAGAGCCAGTGCAGGGAGAGCTTCTGGGGAGGGGTGCTTCCTGAGTTTCCTCTAAAATGCAGCAGTGGGACTTCCCTGGCGGTCCAGTGGTTAAGACTCCGCACTCCCACTGCAGGGGGCACAGGTTCAATCCCTAGTCGGGAACTAAGATCCCACACGTGCACAGTGAGGCCAAAAAAATAAAATATTAAAATTAAAAATTAACATAAAAAAATTAAAATGAAATAAACATTTAAAAAGTAAAAAAAAAAATAAGACACAGTTTTCTACAGACTCAGGCACAAGGTAGCAGATCAGTGGCAGGAAGAAGAGAGTTATCGCAGAGTCCACAGCCACCTTATGTTGGTAGCAGCCCTGAGAGGTGACCAGGGAGTTTATCGGGCATTTCTGAGAAAAGGATGAAGGGAACAGTCAGTGATAAAGTTAGAGAGGAAGGATTTGTGTGCCACGCAACGAGGCCGGGTCTATAGATTAACAGCTTTCAAACTGGGGAAGGGCCCCAGAGCGCTCTGGGACCCCAGATAGCAGAGCCTCCCCAGAGGATGTGATGAGGACACCAAGTCCTGGGGACACCCAGGGACGACTTTTCCAACAGAGAGAGCAGTGAAGGTTCGGGACAGCAAATGGAGTGTTGGGCCCTGAAAGTATTACAGTTAGGGGAGGCTGTACGGTGAGGTAAGGAACGGCATGCGTGTGCTGGAGTTACCTGTATGAGGCAAAAGCGGAAAGGTGTACCCAGGTCCTACCACCCTGACACAATGAACGATGACCATGTTCAGCCCTACCCCCATTCCAGAAAAGAACCAGCATAGTACAGTTTGGTCCTTAAATTCCTGCTGTTCTTTATATCGGCACCAGGAAATGTTTCCTGACGTACATCCTAAGCCCTCCTGGACTGCATCGCATTCTGGCCGAGTCTAGATCTCCGGGTTGTCTTCTCTGTTCATGCCGTTCAACCACGTGACTCCTAAGCTCTCACTGCCTGGTCAGTGGAACCAAATAAGACGATTCCCCTATTTCCCCATCCCTTTGCTGATACTTCCCTAAACCCACTGCAATGTGCCTTGAGCAAACAGTCACAACTCAAGACAGACTGTCACTGTACCTCCTCCAGGAATGAGTGATAAATGGGTCACACACTAAGTGCCTGACAATAATGATGAGTGTGACGGGCGAGAAGGGAAGATAGTCAAGGATACAGCGAGGACCCACTCGGTGTTAAAGCTGACAGTAGCTGTAGAACTTTCAGGAAACAGGACCAGAGATGGCTACAGAGGGAGCCCTGTAGGAGGATTAACACTTCTGTGAAGAGGAAAGCAATCAAAGGTGGGGACACACAGTTCTTTGAGGCAGAAGCCCAGTGTGTCTCCCTTTGCTAGCAAAGCAATAAAGCTATCCTTTTCTTTTTTTTTTCTTTTTTATAAATTATTTATTTTTAGCTGCGTTGGGTCTTCGTTGCTGTGCACAGGCTATCTCTGGTAGCGGCGAGCGGGGGCTACTCTTCATTGCCGTGTGCGGGCTTCTCATTGTGGTGGCTTTTGTTGTGCAGCGTGGGCTCTGGGCACACAGGCTTCAGTAGTTGTGGCACACAGGCTCAGTAGTTGTGGCACACAGGCTTAGTTGCTCCGTGGCATGTGGGATCTTCCAGGTCCAGGGCTCGAACCCGTGTGCCCTGCATTGGCAGGCAGATTCTTAACCACTGCGCCACCAGTCATTGGTTCAAGATGCTGGAGTAGAAGGACGTGCTCTCACTCCCTCTTGTGAGAGCACCAGAATCACAACTAACTGCTGAACAATCATCGACAGGAAGACACTGGAACTCACCAGAAAAGATACCCCACATCCAAAGACAAAGGAGAAGCCACAATGAGATGGTAGGAGGGGCGCTATCACAGTAAAATCAAATCCCATAACGGCTGGGTGGGTGACTCACAAACTGGAGAACACTTATACCACAGAAGTCCACCCACTGGAGTGAAGGTTCTGAGCCCCATGTCAGGCTTCTCAACCTGGGGGTCCGGCAACAGGAGGAGGAACTTCCAGAGAATGAGACGTTGAAGGCTAGTGGGATTTGACTGCAGGACTTCGACAGGACTGGGGGAAACAGAGACTCCACTCTTGGAGGGCACATACAAAGTACTGTGCACATCAGGACTCAGGGGAAGGAGCAGTGACCCCATAGGAGACTGAACCAGACCTACCTGCTAGTGTTGGACGGTCTCCTGCAGAGGTGAGGGGTGGCTGTGTCTCACCGTGAGGACAAGGACACGGGCAGCAGAAGTTCTGGGCAGTACTCCTTGGCATGAGCCCTCCCAGAGTCCGCCATTAGCCCACCAAAGAGCCTGGGTAGGCTCCAGTGTTGGTTCGCCTCAGGCCAAACAACCAATAGGGAGGGAACCCAGCCCCACCCATCAGCAGACAATGAGATTAAAGTTTTACTGAGCTCTGCCCACCAGAGCAACAGCCAGCTCTATCCACCACCAGTCCCTCCCATCAAGCCCCTTAGACAGACTCATCCACCAGAGGGCAGGCAGCAGAAGCAAGAAGAACGACAACCCTGCAGCCTGTGGAACAAAAACCACATTCACAGGATGACAGACAAGATGAAAAGGCAGAGGGCTATGTACCAGATGAAGGAACAAGAAGAACCCCCAGAAAAACAACTAAATGAAGTGGAGATAGGCAACCTTCCAGAAAAAGAATTCAGAATAATGACAGTGAAGATGATCCAGGACCTCAGGAAATGAATGGAGGCAAAGATCGAGAAGATGCAAGAAATGTTTAACAAAGACCTAAAAGAATTAAAGAACAAACAGAGATGAACAATACAATAACTGAAATGAAAACTACACTAGAAGGAATCAACAGCAGAATAACTGAGGCAGAAGAACAGATAAGTGACGTGGAAGACAGAATGGTGGAATTTACTGCTGCAGAACAGAATAAAGAAAAAAGAATGAAAAGAAATGAAGACAGCCTAAGAGACCTCTGGGAAACATTAAATGCAACAACTTTCAGATTATAGGGGTCCCAGAAGGAGAAGAGAGAGAGAAAGAACCCAAGAAAATATCTGAAGAGATTATAGTTGAAAACTTCCCTAACATGGGAAAGGAAATAGCCACCCAAGTCCAGGAAGTGAAGAGAATCCCAGGCAGGATAAAGCCAAGGAGAAACACACCGAGACACACGGTATTCAAATCGGCAAAAATTAAAGACAAAGAAAAATTATTGAAAGCAGCAAGGGGAAAATGACAAATAACATACAAGGGAACTCCAGTAAGGTTAACAGCTGATTTCTTAGCAGAAACTCTACAAGCCAAAAGGGAGTGGCATGATATACTTAAGGAAGCCAGAAGGGAGTGGCATGATATACTTAAGGTGATGAAAGGGAAGAACCAACCAAGATTACTCTACCCAACTCTACCCAGCAAGGATCTCATTCAGATTCCATGGAGAAATCAAAAGCTTTACAGATGAGCAAAAGCTAAGAGAATTCAGCACCGCAAAACCAGCTCTACAACAAATTGTAAAGGAACTTCTCTAAGTGGGAAACACAAGAGAAGAAAAGGACCTACAAAAACAAACCCAAAACAATTAAGAAAATGGAAATACGAACATACATATTGATAACTACCTTAAACGTGAATGGATTAAATGCTCCAACCAAAAGACACAGACTGGCTGAATGGATACAATAAAAAGATCCATCTATATGCTGTCTACAAGAGACCCACTTCAGACCTAGGGAGACATACAGACTGAAAGTGAGGGGATGGAAAAAGATATTCCACGCAAATGGAAATCAAAAGAAAGCTGGAGTAGCAATACTCATATTAGACAAAATAGACTTTAAAATAAAGAATGTTACAAGAGACAAGGAAGGACACTACGTAATGATCAAGGGATCAATCCAAGAAGAAGATATAACAATTATAAATATATATGCACCCAACATAGGAGCACCTCAATACATAAGGCAACTGCTAACAGCTATAAAAGAGGAAATCGACAGTAACACAATAATACTGGGGGAATTTAACACCTCACTTACACCAATGGACAGATCATCCAAACAGAAAATTAATAAGGAAACACAAGATTTAAATGACAAAACAGACCAGATAGATTTAATTGATATTTATAGGACATTCCATCCAAAAACAGCAGATTACACTTTCTTCTCAGGGCGCACGGAACATTCTCTAGGATAGATCACATCTGGGGACACAAATCAAACCTCAGTAAATTTAAGAAAATTGAAATCATATCAAGCATCTTTTCTGACCGCAACACTATGAGATCAGAAATAAATTACGGGGAAAAAAATGTAAAAAAGACAAACACATGGGGGCTAAACAATACGTTACTAAATAACTAAGAGATCACTGAAGAAATCAAAGAGGAAATCAAAACATACCTAGAGACAAATGACAATGAAAACACGACGATCCAAAACCTACGGGATGCAGCAAAAGCAGTTCTAAGAGGGAAGTTTATAGCAATACAATCCTACTTCAAGAAACAACAAACATCTCAGATAAACAATCTAACCTTACACCTAGAGGAACTAGAGAAAGAAGAACAAAACCCAAAGTTAGCAGAAGGAAAGAAATCATAAAGATCAGAGCAGAAATAAATGAAACAGAAACAAAGAAAACAATAGCAAAGATCAATAAAACTAAAAGCTGGTTCTTTGAGAAGATAAACAAAATTGATAAACCATTAACCAGACTCATCAAGAAAAAGAGGGAGAGGACACAAATCAATAAAATTAGAAATGAAAAAGGAGAAGTTACAACAGACACTCAGAAATACAAAGCATCCTAAGAGACTACTACAAGCAACTCTATGCCAATAAAATGGACAACCTGGAAGAAATGGACAAATTCTTAGAAAGGTATAACCTTCCAAGACTGAACCAGGAAGAAACAGAAAATATGAACAGACCAATCACAAGTAATGAAATTGAAACTGTGATTTAAAATCTTCCAACAAACCAAAGTCCAGGACCAGAGGGCTTCACAGGTGAATTCTATCAATCATTCAGAGACGAGCTAACACCCAACCTTCTCAAAGTCTTCCAAAAAACTGCAGAGGAAGGAACACCCCCAAACTCATTCTATGAGGCCACCATCACCCTGATACCAAAACCAGACAAAGATAGTACAGAAAAAGAAAATTACAGACCACTATCACTGATGAATATAGATACAAAAATCCTCAACAAAATACTAGCAAACTGAACCCAACAACACATTAAAAGGATCATACACCACAATCAAGTGGGATTTATCCCAGGGATGCAAGGATTCTTCAATATATGCAAATCAATGTGATACAGCATATTAACAAATTGAAGAAGAAAAACCATATGATCATCACAATAGATGCAGAAAAAGCTTTTGACAAAATTCAACACATATTTATGATAAAAACTCTCCATAAAGTGCTCACAGAGGGAAACTACCTCAACATAATAAAGGCCATATAGGACAAACCCACAGCAAACATCATTCTCAATGGTGAAAAACTGAAAGCATTTCCTCTAAGATCTGGAACAAGACAAGGATGTCCACGCTCACCACTATTATTCAACATAGTTTTGGAAGTCCTAGCCATGGCAATCAGAGAAGAAAAGGAAATAAAAGGAATACAAATCGGAAAAGAAGAAGTAAAGCTGTCAGTGTTTGCAGATGACATGATACTATACATAAAGAATTCTAAAGATGCCACCAGAAAACCACTAGAGCTAATCAATGAATTTGGTAAAGTTGCAGGATACAACATTAATGCACAGAAATCTCTTGCATTCCTATACACTAATGATGAAAAATCTGAAAGAGAAATTAAGGAAACACTCCCATTTACCACTGCAACAAAAAGAATAAAATACCTAGGACTAAACCTACCTAGGGAGACAAAAGACCTGTACTCAGAAAACTATAAGACACTGATGAAAGAAATTAAAGATGATACAAACAGACAGAGAGATATACCATGTTCTTGGATTGGAAGAATAAACACTGTGAAAATGACTATACTACCCAATGCAATCTACAGGTTCAATGCAATACCTATCAAATTACCAATGGCATTTTTACAGAACTAGAAAAAAAAATCTTAAAATTTGTATGGAGACACAAAAGACCCCGAATAGTCAAAGTGATCTTGAGGGAAAAAAACGGAGCTGGAGGAATCAGATTCCCTGACTTCAGACTATACTACAAAGCTACAGTAATCAAGACAATATGGTACTGGCACAAAAACAGAAATATAGATCAATGGCACAGGATAGAAAGCCCAGAGATAAACTCACACACCTATGGTCAACTTATCTATGACAAAGGAGGCAAGGATATACAATGGAGAAAAGACAGTCTCTTCAATAAGTGGTGCGGGGGAAACTGGACACCTACATGTAGAAGAATGAAATTAGAACACTCCCTAACACCATATACAAAAAATAAACTCCAAATGAATTAGAGACCTAAATGTAAGACCGATACTATAAAACTCTTAGGAGGAAAACATAGGAAGACATTCTTTGACATAAATCACAGCAAGATCTTTTTTGATCCACCTCCTAGAGTAATGGAAATAAAAACAAAAATAAACAAATGGGACCTAATGAAACTTAAAAGCTTTTGCACAGCAAAGGAAACTACAAACAAGACAAAAAGACAACCCTCAGAATTGAAGAAAATATTTGCAAACGAATCAACAGACAAAGGATTAATCTCCAAAATATGTAAACAGCTCATGCAGCTCAATATTAAAAAAACTAATAATCCAATCCAAAAATGGGCAGAAGACTTAAATAGACATTTCTCCAAAGAAGACATACAGATGACCTAGAAGCACATGACAAGCTGCTCAACATCACTAATTATTAGAGAAATGCAGATCAAAACTACAATGAGGTATCACCTCACACCAGTTAGAATGGGCATCATCAGAAAATCTACAAACAACAAATGCTGGAGAGGGTGGAGAAAAGGGAACCCTCTTGCACTGTTGGTGGGAATGTAAATTGATACAGCCGCTATGGAGAACAGTACGGAGCTTCCTTAGAAAACTAAAAATAGAACTACCATATGACCCAGCAATCTCACTACTGGGCATATACCCTGCGAAAACCATAATTCAAAATGACACGTGCGGGCTTCCCTGGTGGCGCAGTGGTTGAGAGTCCGCCTGCCGATGCAGGGGACACGGGTTCGTGCCCCGGTCTGGAAGGATCCCGCATGCCGCAGAGTGGCTGGGCCCGTGAGCCATGGCCGCTGAGCCTGCCCGTCCAGAGCCTGTGCTCCGCAGCGGGAGAGGCCACAGCAGTCAGAGGCCCGCGTACCACTAAAAAAAAAACAAAAAACAAGACACATGCACCCCAATGTTCATTGCAGCACTATTTACAATAGCCAGGTCATGGAAGCAACCTAAATGCCCATCGACAGATGAATGGATAAAGATGTGGTACATATATACAATGGAATATTACTCAGCCATAAAAAGGAACGAAATTGAGTCATTTGTAGAGACGTAGATGGATCTAGAGACTGTCATAGAGTGAAGTAAGTCAGAAAGAGGAAAACAAATATCGTATATTAACACGTATATGTGGAACCTAGAAAAATGGTACAGATGAACCGGTTTGCAGGGCAGAAATTGAGACACAGACGTAGAGAAGAAACGTATGGACACCAAGGGGGGAAAGCAGTTGGGGGGGGCGGTGGGATGAACTGGTAGATTGGGATTGACATATATACACTAATTTGTATAAAATGGATAACTAATAAGAACCTGCTGTACAAAAAAATAAATAAAATACAATTCAAAAATTCACAAAAAGATAAAGCAATCAAAGGTTCTCTAATTCTCCCGTTTCTGAGTATATACCATGCACCAACCATTCCACTAAGTACTAATCTCTCCCGGTCAAAAATTATCTCACGCTGGTGTTTTTCCGATGTGAAATCAATGTGATGGTCTTCTGACAAAAGCTGCATAACAAGTGCCTGGGACTTCAGGCTGGGGGATGGACACACACACACACAGGAAGAGCCACTGGAGGGATGTCGTACTTGGTGAGAACCATGGTCCCCAGTGAATGTACTGATTAGGCAATGAGTCAAAAGAGGAAAAAAGACTGCCCCACGCTTGGAGTCGGTCACCCAGCCCTGAGCACCGTGAGACCAGGATCCAGGCACTGATTCTGCTGGGACGGCTGCTTTAGTTGCCCCACCGCCATCCCGGTCCTGTAGACTGACGTTAAGTAAATAAGCTCCCTGAGTCGTTTTTCAGGTGAACTGACACCAAGTTCAGTTATCACTGGATTTGCCATTTGCAACTTGGAGACTGTAGATTCACTTGCTCAGGCAGCTCCCCAGGTACGTTCAAGACCACATTCCAGATCAGGGCCATTGTTCATTTAAGACCACTTACTACGAGGAGGCCCACCAGCTCCCACAAAATCAACACACAGCCAAATGCCCAAATGCACAAGGGCTGGCCACAGAGGAAAAATCTCCGAGGATTTTAAGCCTCCTCCCGTGAGTAGAGGCTCAGCCACACAGGGTGTTGTAATGCAGGGAAGGCAGAGCAATGAACCCCTGTGGCTCCTTAAACACTGCTGCTCTCAGATCCGAAGACTCCAGCCCACCCCCTGTGGTCCCCGCACACCCAGGCCCAGCACAGTCCATCCTACCCTGCCACCCGGAGGGGGGCCTCTCCTGCCTTCTAGACGCCTCAGAACCCAGGCCCAGGCAAGGAGGGCCTAGGAAGGAAAGCGTCCCTTTCCCCCGTCCAAAGGCCCACCTCCCAGGTCTCCATGGCCCACCCTGGGATGACTGACAATGATCAAGTTCACACCTCTAGGAAGAGACCCAACACGCAGAGGCGCGGCCCTGCCCTCCCATCAACACCCTGGGGCCCGCTGCCCACGGAATCCGAATCCGAACTCGTGGTCACACCCCTGAAGACGCTCACAATACATGGGGAGAAAGATGTGTGTAAAAGGGAGTGCAGACATGAGTGCTGATGGGCTGTGAGGCGGGTACCGTGTGTCTGCAAGGCAGCCAGGAGCGGCCTCGCCCCATGTTTTAACAGAAGACGCGGCTGCCAAGCTGACCCGAAGGGGACAGGCATGCTGCCTGCAGGTCAGCAGCAGCGACCCGGCTCCCAGCGGAGGGCACGTGAGCCAAGGCCACAGCTGACCCTTCGTCCCGCGAAGTGTGCCACCCTCAGAACAGCCTCTGTCTCATTCGCCTCTGCACCCTCACAGCGGCCCCCCTGGCATGGGAATCTGTCCTTATTGGCAACTCAGTAAACTGTGGCCGAGGGAATTCAATCCAGCGTATTAGCTGTTACTTCCAATACGTCAATCTGAAAAGTGTTCCCCCTGTGTCTTCATGAGGGTAAACACCGGGCTGGGCCAAAGACGGCCTATTTGGACAACAATATTTATCCCATAAATAAAATCAGAAAGGAAAATTCACTTCACTGAAATATAATTTACAAGAAGTACACCTGAATACATACTCTTAAGTTAAAAAAGAAATCATTACTCACCTACGTCATTTTTCTCTGATATACCACTTTTCTCCAAATTCTGTATTTTAAATAAAAGAGAAAAAGATAAATCTTGTCACATAACAAAACTAGCAATACACCAAATACATATGTATGGTACATATTAACATTTGGGGGTAGACATTGAAAATGAGAGCTTGGAAATGCTTCCCTAAAGAAAGAGACCAAAATTAAGCGGGGGGGGGGCGGGGGGCAGCAACAACGTATCAAGACTTCTGCATCACAGCAGAAGATTCCTATGGGGCCGTTCCTCTCTGATGTGATCCTGAGCACGTCACTGAACTGAGGTAAGGCTCGCTCTTCCTGAGTAAGATGGTTCATGATGCTCTTGGGAGGGTTAATTTTAAAAACTTGTAAATGCTAAGCATTACAAATATATCAGAGATAGTACCGATTCTAGTTGTGTGTTCCTCAGGTAAATGGGCTCTACTAATTTTCATATTTAACATTTTGGGGGCTCAGACATACTGCCGTCAAGAATGACACCACCAGGACTTCCCTGGTGGTCCAGTGGTTAAGAATCCTCCTTCCAATGCAGGGGACGTGGGTTCGATCCCTGGTCGGGGAACTAAGATCCCACATGCCGCGGGGCAACTAAGCCTGCGCACCTCAACTACTGAGCCCGTGCATCACAACTAGAGAACCCCACGCGCCGCAACGAAGATTAGCGCAGCCAGAAAATAAATAAATAAATATTGTGCTTGCGTGGTACATCTAAAAAAAAAAGAAAAAAGAATGACACCACCGTGTTCTCTCCTACCTGAGAAGCAGCCCTGAGGGCCTGAGTACGACCGTGGAGGGGGTCAGCCTCGGGCTCATGACATTTCATGAGCACAGAAGGGACGTCTCAGAGCTGCAGAGCTTCAGACGCAGAAATCTGGACGTGGGCACGTAAGCACAGAAGTACCTGATCCTGATTAAATCAGGGAGGAGCTCTTCAAAGACTTCTCTGACAAAGCACAGAGTGTCAGCAGCTAAATCTGCCACTTTCATTGTCTTCTCTGGAAGAAGGAATTTTCTCTCCAACTGCCCCTTTCCATTTGCAACGGTACATGCTATAATTATGATAAATGGACGGTGGCAAATACCCCTCCCTCTTCTTCACAGACTGCAACGAGAAGCGCAGTTGTGAGCCTTTATCACCAAAACCGGAACAGCTTAAAAGCCAAGACGCTGCCACAGAGACGTGTCCTCTTAGGATGCAGGAGGGACCGCAGATGAGGAGAGGGGGAGGAACACAGGGGAGCGGCCACCTTCGGTAGCATTTTCTGAAATTATCTTTGGCTCAAGAACAGAAATACCACCGAGTCGAGAAGAACCTCAGAGTTACGTACTGATTTGCTGTACCTCGGGATCAAGTGACACTTTACCTAATCCTGATAAAACTCTTTTCAGAAGAGCCACTAAAGAAGACTGGAGGGCTTTCCTGGTGGCGCAGTGGTTGAGAGTCCGCCTGCCGATGCAGGGGACACGGGTTCGTGCCCCGGTCTGGGAGGATCCCACATGCCGCGGAGCGGCTGGGCCCATGAGCCATGGCCGCTGAGCCTGCGCGTCCGGAGCCTGTGCTCCGCAACGGGCAGGGCCACAACAGTGAGAGGCCCTCGTATCACCAAAAAAAAAAAAAAAAGCAGACTGGAAAGCTCAAGCCACTTCCCTACATGTGCTGAAGCAGAGCCAGGCTATTGTCCTAGGTTAGCGCGTGTGGACTCACTGCCCCTCTGGCCAGGAGCATGGCCTGCACTCGGGGAGGGAACCCTTGGCTTCCCCTGGGGCCAGGCTGCCTTCTCCTTGCCAGGCCACAGCTTTGGCTGCCAGATGAGGATAACGGAAAATTGGAGATTTTCGATTTAAAAATAGCACTGGAATGGATGAAGAAAATGTGGTCCCTCCATACAACGGCCTTAGAAAGGAAGGGAATTCTGACATCTGCTACGATATGGACGCACCTCGAGGACATTATGCTAAGTGAAATAGGCCAGTTATAAAGAGACAGAGACGGTATGACTCCACTTACATGAGGTACCTAGGACCACTGAATTCACAGAGATGGAAAGCAGGGTGGTGGGGGCTGGGGGAGGGGGATGGAGAATTGTGGCTTACTGGGTGCAGAGGTTCAGTTCTGCAGGATGAAAAGAGTTCTGGAGATTGCTTGTGCAACAGTACGAATATACTTAACACTACCGAGCTGCACACTTAAAAATGGTGAAAATGGCTTCCCTGGTGGCGCAGTGGTTGGGAGTCCGCCTGCCGATGCAGGGGACGCGGGTTCGTGCCCCGGTCCGGGAAGATCCCACATGCCGCGGAGCGGCTGGGCCCGTGAGCCATGGCCGCTGAGCCCGCGCGTCCGGAGCCTGTGCTCCACAACGGGAGATGCCACAGCAGTGAGAGGCCCGCGTACCACAAAAAAAAAAAAAAAAAAAAAAAAAAGGTTAAAATGGTAAGTTTTATGTTGTGTATTTTACCACAACTTTTTAAAAATAGCACGGGAGATGATCCAATCCAACACTCCCCTTTTGCAAGTCAGGGAGGCTCAGAAAGATACAGGATTTGCCCAACCTCCAAGAGCCATTCCAGCCACAGAGCCAGGATTAAAATCCAGGTCTCTGTCTCCTTTCCGGCGTTCCTTCCTTCCACCCACCGGTCACGCGTGCCCGGTCCTCGTCCAGAGGCGTTCTTCAGAAAATACGTGTCATTAGATGGAAATATATTTTGAGAGTACACTAAGAGCAATACCTACAATAAAAGTCACCTTTATCCACAAGTAGAACACAAAAACTATCCTGAACTCAGCGATTCCAGACTAAACAAGCTGGAACAGGAACTGGACTTTCTACCAGATGCCCTGGTAAAACCAAAGAAAATCAACCCAAATTCCACAGCTTTCTATCTGTTATCAAGCACTGCAGCTCCGACTGCCTGACACAATAGCTAGGACGTGTAAACTGTAAAAATAAAATATCCAAGAAATACTTGAATGAGGTGAACTGAAACAGAACCAGAATGGTCCTCAGTAATTTCCCCTTTGAGAAAGAAAATGAGACTAAATGAACGAATTGACAGAACATTTACAATTCTGTCTCCAGCTTCCCTCGTGAAAAGGCTTAGCTCTTCCCAAGAAGAAACACACGGTTTGTTTTATTATCCATGTTTCTGACACGGACTATCAATACCCATCAAAATGTGCTCACTGTCAAAGTTTTCTAAGTCAACGGGATTGCTACTCAGACAGGAAAGACATTTGCTACCAGGGCATCTACCCCCCAGACAGCTCCTACCCTGGCCAGGAAAAGACAAATCCAAGTCACCCTTCCGTGCAGGTTTTATTTTTAAGGCACGATAGATTTCAACACTTGCAATCCATATATGCGATGCTCAGTTTATAAATCCTTCATTAAAAGGAGATAAAACAACCTCAAAGAATCTGTTACGCCATCTTTTAAGAAGAAAGAGACGTCAACTGGCATCTTCTACTCGGTCGCAAACAATCACCACCCCCTAGATCTCGAATAAAATGAATGAACCAGATGTGGTCATCATTACACTCAGTTGTAAGCTGGGCCCGTGCTCTAATTCTGCCTCTACCATGCACTAGTTCAGGGCTCGGTTTCAGTGAAACAGGAATCACAATTACAAGACCTACTTGCCAGGGTTGTTGTGAGGGTTGCGTTAGATGACGTAATGTCTGCCCAAAGCAAATGCTCAGTAATTATTAACTCCTGCTCTTTTTATCATCCTCATCATCCGCTTCATATGAAGTCAACAACCACCATAAAAGACATTTAACTGATAAAAGCAGGAAGGCCTATGGCTCCTCCGTTACTTTGATCTGTGTGGGTACCTCTTGAAAGGTTGCGTAAGACATTTCTTGCTGTTATAGCAGGTCAACATTTAAACAGGAACTGGCACTGCTCTAAGTGGTGGACACACACGGACACACACACCCACTTCATCTTCAAAACAGCTTTTTGAGGGCAGTCCTGTTACCCCGTCTTACAGACGAGGACGATGAGCTCAGTGAGGTTTGGTGAGTCCCGCAGGGGGCTCAGGGTTGTAGGAGGGCCATGCACCACAGCAGTTTGGCTCCGGAGCCCGGCTCTAAGCCTACGTCCCACAGGGTCCAGGATCACAGGCCAGCACAGAATGTAAGGCCGGGCAGAAGTGCAACTGGAAGACAGTCTGGTGGCCTGGCTGAGGTAGCAGCCTGAGCCCCAACCTGGGAGGGCAGGCTCCACGGAAAGCTGGGCTGGGTCAGAATCTGACAAGAGCCAGGGGCCAGGAGCCCAGGAGGGGAGCCTGGGCCAGAGGGCAAGCCCCGGGCAGGATGACAGGACACTGGCAGCCTCGGGATTCTGGTACGAAGCCACCAGATGCCAACCAGCGAATCTGATCCGTCTGGGGAAGGACCCCAGCCCCGAGCAGGGCTGGCCTAGTTCTAGGGAACCAGAGCCCTCGACCAAGGCGAGCAGCGCGGTGAGCAGGACGGAAGGCGGCCTTCTGGGCAGCAGTGTCAGATCCCGGTCAGCTCTGCTGAGAGTGATAAACGAATGATAATCCCGGATTCCTGCGGTTATTGGAAAGAGCCTTAACTCCTATCTCAGGTTCATCTACAGACGACCTTGGACAAATTGATTCTCCTCCATCTCCCAGCCTTGGGTATGGGCTACAGTGGACATTTCATCACTGCCGCTCCTCATGGGATTAATGGCTTTTCGGCTCTGCGGCCTAAGCGCAGATGGGGTTGATGGCCTTTTTCAAGGGCTTTACTACTTTTGCATGAAACATGACACTAAGATATAGGACTCACCTTATCTCTATTCTATTTATATATGTATTTAAGGCCAAATATATATTTCCTCTTTTGAAAAGATTAGTAAAAACCTCCATTTGAAAGAATGGGCTATAATTTCTAAATTTATTACACAACATTTTAATTCCCTATTAATAACCCTTAAGTTCATTATAAATGAGCCTCATCATTGCCAAACACACACGTGGCAATGCACGTGACAATGTAATACAAAATTGCAGTGTGAAAATTTCAAGGAGTCTGAAAATTTGGATTCTAACTTCACCTTTTAACAGTCATGTGACCTCGATCAAATCACTAAACTTCTCCAAGGGCAAATTTTCTCTGCTCTTCATGGCAATGTCCGCTTTGCTTAGCAATAACGTGATCACTGAGAAAATCAAATTAAATGAAATGCCTGAAAATGCTTTATTAATCACAAAGAATCTTAAAACCGTAAGGAATTATTATTCACATTTAGGGATCCCATGGCATAGTTAGCACAATCATACTCTGATGGTAAAAGAAACATGCTATTTAAAAATGCTTTTATACTAAATTGCGAGGGAAAAAAATAGAGTCAACTGAGCCTTAATTAAAGTGACAAAAACAACTCATGGGCTTCCCTGGTGGCGCAGTGGTTGAGAGTCCGCCTGCTGATGCAGGGGACGTGGGTTCGTGCCCCGGTCCGGGAAGATCCCACAGGCCGCGTGGCGGCTGGGCCCGTGGGCCATGGCCGCTGCGCCTGCGCGTCTGGAGCCTGTGCTCCGCAACGGGAGAGGCCACAGCAGTGAGAGGCCCGTGTACCGCAAAAAAAAGAAAAAGAAACCTCACATTTTAAAAATATTCTCTCTCTCGTATGCTAAACTGATCTAACGCAACCCCAAATGGTAAAATTCAGATGCAGTTCTTGAATGCGACCAATGATGGCAAAGGAGCAGCTCTGAGATTTGGAAACGTGCTATCCCCTCTCCATGGGTCCCCCACGTCTTGGTTTCGGGTTCTGACTGTGCAAGGAGCCTGCCAGTCACCTTTGGGGTCTCTTGACCAGTCCCCAGGAT
This sequence comes from Orcinus orca, assembly GCF_937001465.1. Taxonomy (NCBI): domain Eukaryota; kingdom Metazoa; phylum Chordata; class Mammalia; order Artiodactyla; family Delphinidae; genus Orcinus; species Orcinus orca. The sequence continues at coordinate 70,754,372 of NC_064576.1, forward strand.
GCCCTCTCAGACGGTGCCACCTTCAAGGTGAGGGATACTCAGGCTCTTGTGACCCTGACACAGCAGAATCCTTTCACAGGCTGGGAAAATTAAGGCCAAGGTTAAGACGCAGTAAGACTGGAGAAAACTATGGTATCCAAGCAAGACTTCTAAAATGTCTAGCTTCGTAACCAAGCACCTTTTTTCTTAAAATGAAATTTAAAACCAAGTGGATCTGCCTTAACGATAAAGGATTTTTTTTTTTTAAAGCAAACCTATCTGTAAGTTGCTGCTTGGGTTCAAAAATCTGTGTTAACCAACATTTCATTAATCCATTGAAAGATGAAATCATTACAGCTCCTATTAAAGAAAATACAGACAAATCTCAGGAGGAATAGATTTGACTTTACAATTCGTACCTTAGACTGTTTGACCTCCTTCTTCACAGCTTTAGAAACCAAAGCAAAAGCTGGAAAAAGAGAGAAACATTTTTACGTTAAAATCAACAATAAGGGTTCATTCTCATAGTCAACAGTTTTACTTCAAGTGGGGAAAAAAAGCATAGTTCAACATGATCAATTTTGCTCATTTTTAAAAGCACCTGCAATTGCTACAAACTAGTACCGCAGGCTGCCTTTCTCCAGACTTAAGATTATCCATCGGTGTGAAGGCAACATGCTTAGGGAACCAGCTAAGGAAATACTACATCAAAGGAGATAGGATCTGAGTATACCATTCGTGTCTGTAGCTATAAACCACAAGATAGATGCATATGGAATACAACTTCTTAGAAACCTGGATTCTGGTGCCTTCTGAAGCAAAGGGGAATTGCTGAGAATCGAGCAGGAAGAAGTACAAATTCCTACTCTCACATCCCCGCCGGAGCCTGGCGGGCCGCAGAGCTAAATCTGGGGCAAGCTTTCCGTCTCAGCGGTTTCGGGTCAGCAGCGCGCTGCATATACTGCTCCAGGCACGCAGGGGAGCGTTACCAGAACCCTGCTGAAGCCATGGGGCCAGGGGAGCGAGAGGAATTAGAATCATTCCCCATTTAGAATGATTTAATGTTTCGAGTCGGAGCATGTAAATAGACAAAGATATCCCTAGAGACACATCCAGGCTCCACATTAAAAATCATAATAATAGTAACCTGACAGTAACATGTGGAAAATAGAAAGCAAAATGATAAACCAAACAGTCAGGAAGGTTAACCAGACAAAGAATAATGCCTTAATTTTACAGTGCACTTCTCCTGAAAAGCTAAGAGGAAAGCATTTCGTAGAGTTTGCTTTCTCCAATTAGCATTCCCAGGAAAAAAAACGAGCAATGCCATGGAGCAGGAAGGTACTGAAGGGCTGGCCAGGCAATTCCAAGGAGCAGTAATGCAGTGCAAGCCCCATGGGCGTTGGGTGTAGTCCCTGAGTAGCAGGAGGTCCTACTCAGAAGCAGGAGACAACGCCACCCATCCCGATACCTCTGATCCCTCCCACCCTATCCCCAGACATCCACTACCTCAAATTCTCTCTCAACTAACATTTGCTCAAAGGAGATAATCTAACACATATTCACGCTAAGAGGCAAACGACTAACGTGGTTTAATCATTCCCACCTCCAGGATGACATTTCAGAAGGCAGGGTGAAATACAAATGAACCTCTCTGTGGGAGCTGAGATGCCAGCAGGTGTTGTATGTGGCTCCGGAGAGAAAAGCCCACCACTGCCCCCGCCCTTGCCTCTGCTTTATTCTCCTCCAGAGCCCTTACCACCACTGACATAATATATACTTATTTGTTTACTGCTTGTCTTATATATTAGTTTAATGTAAGCCCCATGAAGGCAGGAATATGGGCTTTTCTTCCTTAGGAATGTGGTTTTATGTACTGTTTGCCCCCAAATCTAGAACACAGCCAGCACACAGAAGAAGGTCAATAAATATTTACCCACATGAGTGACTGAACGAATGAATGCAAGTCTTCCCAATCCATCACTTCAGGGCTGTCTCCTCCTTACAGCGAACATGGCCAACCCAGCAGAACAAAGGAGCTTAGTGCCCCCATTTAATTTATGTTCACTAGGGTATGATCTGCTTTCTCACTTTTTATGCACACACGCACACACACACGCCAAGGCAAATGCAGAGCCCAAATCATTCATTAAGTTCTAAGAAGAGAGGAGAGATTTAACCTCAAACACCATTTAAATTCTGCTTCTGGGTATTTAATATTCTGTTTTTGTTTATCTCTAAACTAGCATGCACATTTAAAACCCTCAAGAAGGTCTCAAAAATAGAATTTTTTTTTTTTTTTTTTTTTTTTTTTTGCGGTACGCGGGCCTCTCACTGTTGTGGCCCCTTCCGTTGCGGAGCACAGGCTCCAGACATGCAGGCTCAGCGGCCATGGCTCACGGGCCCAGCCGCTCCACGGCATGTGGGGTCTTTCCGGACCGGGGCACAAACCCGTATCCCCTGCATCGGCAGGTGGACTCTCAACCGCTGCGCCACCAGGGAAGCCCCAAAAATAGAATTATTAATAAACATCATACAGGAAGGTTGCAACACATCAACACCACTCAGCATCACAGAATTCCAGAAAACAGAACACTGTAGCAACTTGCGGGATATAAAAACTGAGGTCAATCTAATGTAGGACCTGACACTCAAAAATCCATCTTCCCCAAACCCATCAATGCCTTATTCCAAACATGGAGAGTCAAAGCTCTCTGGGTTAGAATTTCCTCTTTTATCAAGAAAAATAACTTTCCCAATTTAACAAGTTCAGTGACCCCTCAGCTAATAACCAGGGTTAGTCTTACCTCACTTTTTTGCCAAGCCAGGTAGCTATGTGAAAAAGAAGAGTATGTCAACACAAAAGCCCCTGCCCTTCAGAACACAGACTCTGTACTGAAGAAAAACTGTCTTTAGTTGGTGTTGGTTCTAAATATTACTAACACATAACCTTTCATAAATAAGCAACTAATATTAGTTGACAGTGTTACTGTTTAAAGTAGAAATTACAGAGAGGAAAGATGTTGCCCTGAAATCAAGTGAATTCCTCAAATCCTCCCTGTCTCTATGGAATAAAGACACCATACTTTTATTCAGACAAGGCTGCACTGAGGGAAGGGTAAACTAGATTTTAGTTCTCTCCAAAAATATACCGGCCTAATGGTAAAATATCTTTCTACAAAAAGGGAAACAAAACATATTTCTCCCTATCACTCTGCTGTGAAATTAAGAACTCCTTTTTCCCACGATGGAAATAAATTATACAATATTTAAAGCAGTAACAGAAGAAATACCGTTACTTTCAGGCAGAAGAGCAAATCATAATATGGCAAGATAATCCCCATTAGATGAATATTAAAAAAAAATACTAGCTGGTTTTATCTTTGCATTTCCATAATCTACATAAAACAAAAGAAATCATCAAGGAACCAAATGCATTTTGAAGGCACAGAATACGCTACACCATTAACAAATCCAAATTGAAAATAATTAATCATTTACAGAATTCCTACCAACAGAATGCCAGCTTTTGCAGTTCGTGGAAATGAAGGAGAAATGGTGCTGACAGAGGAGGAAAGTGAGAAAAATTAGCAAGTGAGGTAAGAAAGACCTGTCACCTTCAACAAGGCTAACAAGAGCACAGAGTAGGTATCTCACAGAGCATGGCGGGGGCCGGGGGGGGGGGGGGCCTGAGGCTCCGTGTTTGCTGTCTGGCTTCATAATTTCCAGGTTCAGTGGGGAAAAAAATTACTCCTGAAAGCTTGGCCTTGATGCGCAGTTGGAGTAATACTCGAAGGTAAATCAAGCTCTTCTATGCCAAACTGCTGTTTAAAAGTCATTTTCCCTTTTCTATTTTCAACATGAATTCCTGTGAGTCGCTCCAGGGAACTATATCTAAAGTGCAAATCAGGGCAGGCAACAGAAATAAGACCTTTCTCAGGAGAACTTTCAATGATTCAAGCCAGCTAATGTGCCTTAGCACACCTATCCCGAGAGATAAATCAAACTGTACAGCTCACCTGGGCCTAGGATTCATAGGCCAGCCCAGCCCTCGAGTGCAAGAAAACGGGAGAGGAATTCATTGCAATGACTTAAGCAACACTAACCTACGGGGTCTTCTGTTCCTGGGAGGGAAGAAGGGAGGGAGCAGGACCAGCCCAGGCAGGAAGGCGACTGCGCCTCCTAACTCCCGTTTCCTTCCTGTGCCGGACTTATCCTCCCAAGCTCTCCCGGTAACATTTATCAGAGAAACCAAATTAAACACCAAAATACGAAAGCAGTAAGACGTTAAATGACCCCCTCGGAGGAGAGCTGCCGGGATGAAGTGAGACGAGGCGGAAAGTGTCCAGCGAGGGCTCAGTATAGACTAAAGGCTCAGGAGGTGCTGGCGGTGGCCCTGCTGTAAGAGGAAACAAACGATCAACTGCGGTGGGGCCGGGTGGTCGTGGGTCCTCCACACAAGCCGGGAGGGAGGGATCTGAGCCAGGCCGGACAGATCGGAGCTCACCACACCCCTGGGAGCCCACAGCTGGAGGCCCGCCCCCCCCCCCCCCCCCGGCTCAGGGCTCCCCCCGGTCCTTTCTTCGCTGCGACCTACTTCACTGAACAGGTTTCAGCGGCACAGCCTTGCCCCAGGCGACTCAAGCTCCCTAGGGCTTCCAGGTTTAATCGCAGCTCCTCTGAAGGGGCCTGAAGCTCCAGGATGCAAGGTCTGCAGCCAATTTACTTTGCTCCAACTACCTGCTTTGAAGATAATCCCTGGCAGCAGAGGGAACAGAAACAAACGCGCTTGGTCCAGGAACTGGGGCAGGGCCTGCTTTCCTCATCCTCCTCTGACAAATCCACTGTCTCCAGGGTTGTGGACATGTCGGGGGGAGGAGGGGGCACCCAACCACAGGATGGAGGGCCCATCCCTACGCAGGGCCGAGGACAGAGGGCAGAACCAGCTGCCGGCAGCTGAGGATCCGGTGGTGAAGCCCATGCAGCGGGCCCAGAACGGGGCCTGGCACACGCTGAGGCTCTGGGTGTTAGCAGCTACTGTCACTATCATTATTCATCTATGCTATTGTTTGTTCAACAGAAAATCAAAGAGTGGCTGCATGTGTCACAGCCACGTGTCATGCCAGCAGCCGGGAGAAGATGAATGAGCAGCTCCCCAAGGAGCTGATGGTCTCACATGACAGACAAGTCTCTCCACCAACGACCAAGTGCAGATGGGCACCCTCTGATGGCAGCTGTTCTAATGGCACTGCCAAGGGAGCCCCTGAAGAGGGAGGGCAAAGGACCAAGCAGGGTAGCAAGCTCAACGCGGGGCTTGAGCAAGTAAACTCCAGACAGCAGAGACTTCCAGCACAGAGGAGGAGGCCTGGAAACAGGCTTCTGCACACCAAGCACATTACACAGCCCAGTGTGCCCAGACCATGGACAGCCGGGGAGAGGGGAGCGACCCGGGCGTGGACAGCCGGGGGGAGGGGAGCGACCGGGGCGTGGACATCAGGGGAGAGGGGAGCGACCCGGGCGTGGACAGCCGGGGGGAGGGGAGCGACCCGGGCGTGGACAGCCCGGGGGAGGGGAGCGACCCGGGCGTGGACAGCCGGGGGGAGGGGAGCGACCCGGGCGTGGACAGCCGGGGGGAGGGGAGCGACCCGGGCGTGGACAGCCCGGGGGAGGGGAGCGACCCGGGCGTGGACAGCCGGGGGGAGGGGAGCGACCCGGGCGTGGACAGCCAGGGGGAGGGGAGCGACCCGGCCGTGGACAGCTGGGGGGGAGGGTGTGACTGGGGCCAGAGGTGAGGCTGGGGATGACAGGGCCAACGGGAAAGGGGTTAGCGCTAGGGAGTCCGGTTTTGTTCTGAGTGCCATTAAAAGCTTTGAGACGCTTTTAAGGAGGGGAGTGCCATGTGGAAGTGTGTGCCCTAGACAAGTTTCCAGAGGCAGCGTGTGGGGTGGGCTGTGGAGGGACAAAGAAAGACACACACGCATGCCAGCTGGGAGGGTAACGGAGCCAGGCAATGAGAGGTCAGGGACTGAATTAAGACGAGGCAGCGCCTGCGCAGAGCGAAGTGGGGACCGAGAGTGGAGCTGGAGATACTGAAGAGGCAGAATTTCCAGACCTTGAGACGGACCCTACAGGTGGATGAGGGCAGGGAAGGAGCGGGCAGAGAGACGAGTGTAGGTAATTCCGGGTTTCAGATCCGAGGGGCGGGCAGACTGGGGTGCCCGTCACACGCTGGAGTATAACGAGCGGTGAGTGGATTGTGGGAAAACTCAGTCTGGTTCCCAATCTCCCGAGGTGCTGCCGGGCACTCAAGTGGCCACACCGCATGGCAGCCTGGTCCCCAGGGGGCCGCGCGGCGCAGAGGCGTGAGGGGAGCCTCCGCGCTCAGTGTGTCCACGAGCCAGGGAACTGAGGGCGCAAGGCTGGACGGGGAGGACGGGGGCGGGGGAGCCCCGATATCTCAGGGGCAGAACTGCAAAGGAGACAAAAAGGCACGGCCAGGCAGAGAGGAGGAGGCAGGCGTGTAAGGCGTTTTCAAGGTGTCCTTTGAAGGAGCCCTCTCGTGAGAGCTCCACAGAACAAGGGAAGACGCCGCATTGCGGGGGTCCCGCGTGACCCCGAGGACGAGCGCAGCACCCTGTTCACACATGGAGTCTTAACTCCCACACCACGCGCCATCCAACCTGCCGCTGAGCAGCTCAGCAACGAGGCCTCTGGGAGCTTCTGCCTCCCTCCCTGTACAGGGGGAATTTAAACCGGGGAGGTCTAAGGCAATGCTTGCACACGTCCAGGGCCATGCCTGGCCTACGGGAAGAGCTGGAGCTGAGCCGTCTGCTCAGGTGCCAGGTACCAACAGCAAACTCTCAGGGAAAGAGATGTGCCGCTCTGGGGACAACGCCAGCACAATTCTGCCACCACAGCAGGTGGAGAGGTGGATGGCATTCCGTGTCGGGAACCCCTCTGCGGTGTTCCATGGGTTCACTTACAAAGGATGCAGCCAGTTGGGAGAAGTAACGAGAGGCGTGGCAGGGAGCACACAGCCCCGACACTCAGCCCACGGCTGCCCGCGCTTGGGCTCGCTCCGTCTGAAACACGTCCCCCGTTTCCTCATAGAAGTCAGTGGGAAAGTGGAGCTTGGAATACAGATTTTTCCTCACTTGGAAACGACGTTTGCCAGGACCAATATATTCTATGTGCCAGAGGGTAAGCATATGCACAGGAAGGACAGTAAATGGGAGGGAGAAAAAGAAAAAGGAAATAACCATATATTTTAGGAAGGAAAAGATCTTTGGCTTCTTTGATTCGTATCTCATTTAAACAGATGATACGAAAACCCATATGCCGCTCAGGATCTGAAAACAAGAAAATTCTAACTCAGAGTTTGGGGAGAGATTCGTAAAGCACGTTCCACAGGCGGAGTCATGGGTGAGGGGCATCACACGGCCCATTCCAGAACACACACAAGGGCTCCGGGAGAGCAAATACACAAACCCAAGGGAGTCGGCACTCCGTCCAGTTCCTGTACACTGCTAGAGGACGCTCAGCAGCTAACTGTCAGGATCATTTATGCCTGACTTTTGGTATCTTAATTTTATAACGTAAAAAGCCGGTCCTAAAAAGCACCCCTGCTGGTGCCACTGAATCCGCGGCATCCGCAGCCTGAGATGTTCTAGCGCCTCTGGGAACTCACCTATTACCCAAAAATCTCTGCTCCAACAACGTACTGCTCCTGTTTTTGAGACTCGTGCTCCACGCACTACAGTCCCTCCAGCAGCATCTATAAATCTGCCAAACGAGGCCGGAACCAGAGGAAGACTTCTGAGTTCGAGTTCTGGGGTTTCTAGTTCCCTTTCCAAAGAGACAGAACAGCTGACTGCCGAATATCAGGCCTCAGTTCCACGCTTGGCTTTCTCCATAACAGCTCCTGACTTCAGCTTAAAGACAAAGCAACCAGCAATCACCTTTACATTCTACAGACTTGCAGGAAAATCGCCCAGTAACAGTCCCAGTTTACACCTGGGCCAGGGGGGGGGCCTCAGAAGGGTTCTGCACCTGCCAGCACACACAACTCACCTGGCCTCTTATTAAAGCTGCAGACCATGGGGCCTCATTTTGTCTCTCTTGAATCCGAAAATTCTCAGGCTGGGACCCAGAAATCTGCATTTTAACAAAGGAGACCTTAACAAAGGGGACTCTTTAAGACCCTGAGGTGTTCCCGTATGTGCTGGAGTCTGACAGGCACTGGGATGGACAGGGAGACTGGCACTCAAGGGGACGGAACAAGGCTTTTCTCCCGACAGGCTTTAGCCATTTATCTTCCTTTACTTCCTTCATTCCATAAATGAAAAGCAAACTCCTGCATATCCACCCTCAAGGATCCGGAGAAGATAAATTCAGCGTGATGTGCAAAGGGCCCTGAGCTTCTTATGGGAAGCAATGATGTAAACCAAAACACATCACCTCTTCAGATCATAAAATATTCCTTTATGAGTGGAAGCAAGTCATATCCCTTGGAGAGACCAGCATTGCTATACTTGAGATGCATTCAAATCTTATTTGATGATACTTTAACTCATTTGTTTTGTCTAAACCTACAGCTTTACATCATATCAGCTTTACAGATAGACTGTTTGCTTCCCCAACTTCTTCCAAATCTTCAGTACACATACATTTTGAGTAAACGTTTAAATAAATTTATGTTGTCAATCAACGCTCTCTTCTTTAAGAAAGAAAACTAACAGGGCTTCCCTGGTGGTGCAGTGTTTGAGAGTCCGCCTGCCGATGCAGGGGACAAAGGTTCGTGCCCCGGTCCGGGAAGATCCCACATGCCGCGGAGCGGCTGGGCCCATGAGCCATGGCTGCTGAGCCTGCACGTCTGGAGCCTGTGCTCCGCAACGGGAGAGGCCACAACAGTAAGAAGCTGGCGTACCGCAAAAAAAAAAAAAAAAAAAAGAAAGAAAGAAAAATAACAAACAAAAAACTCAAATTTCCCCCAAATCTCTCTTGAGCTGACCTCTCCTCTGAGTTCCGGACCCGCAGAACTAACCGCCCACCAGACGTGGTACCTAAGCATCTCACATGCACCCCCAAACTCAACTTGACCAAATGGAACTCATCATCCTCAGCTCCCCTTAAAACTAAAAGTAAATTTTAGAAAACCATCTGGGTACTTAATGCCACAGAACTGTACATTTAAAAATGGTTCAAATGATTCATTTTATGTTGTATATATTTAACTACAATAAAAAATTTCTTCTTTTGATTAAATCTGGTCCCTCTCCATCAGTGCCTGTATCAGTAAACAGAGGCACTCTCCACCTACAGCTCAGAGCAAGAACCTATGACATCCCTGACCCTCCTCTCAGCCCACTGGACCAGTCAACCACCGCGCCCCAGACTCTTAATCAGCTCTCACGTGGGCTCCTCACTGGTCCCTCACGTCCACACAGGCCCCTCCCATCCTTGTTCTAACGAGCGTGAGCTTCTTAAAATGGAAGTCAAATCACTGTCACTCTCCTAAGACAACCCTGCAGTACCCACTACCACTCTAAGGACAAAGCCCAGAACTCCTCCCCTCGCCTTCACAGCCCTGCATAAGCGGCCCCGACTGACCGTTCAGCCCCTCCCCTCTCCAGTCCTGTCTTTCTCCACCAGCTTCCTCCAGCACAGCTCTGCCCCTGCGGGCGTGCTCCCCTCCTCCCTCCCTCCCTCCAGGTACCTGATCTCTGCTTCCCCTTTGGGTCTGAGCTCTGATGCCCTTCCCTGAGAAACTCCAGAGTTCCCTGGTGGCCTAGTGGTTACAAGTCCGGGCTTTCAAGGTTGGGCCCTCTGGGTTCCATCCCTGGTCCGGGATCTCAGTTCCCACAAGCCGCACGATGTGGCAAGAAAAAAAAAAAGAAAACAGGCAACTCCAAGGTTTCTCAGCCCAGCACTATTGATGATTTGACCGGATAATCGACTCTTTTGCAGTGGGAGCTGTCCCGTGCACTGCAGGCCACTCACCAGCTGTCCCGTGCACTGCAGGCCACTCACCAGCACTCCTGCCAAACCAGCCCCTACAAGCCATCTACAAGCGCTCCCTGGGGGGCAAGATGGCCCCCTGTTGGGAACCACTGCTCCAGACTCCAGGTAAAAAGCCACAACCGTCCCCGCAACACTTAGCACAGAGCCCTAGACACCGTCACCGCAGCACCGGGCAGGCTGCAATTCTACTCCTGGTGCAGTTCGTGTTCAAGGTCCCCTTCAAGACTGCGAGCTCCACGAGGGTAGGGACAGACTAGATGGGTCTCCTTCCTGCCCTGTCAACCCCAGGGCTTGACACATAGTAGACAGTACTCGACACTTTCGGAATAGATGAAGAAACTGTGAGTACAGCTCTTCCTTTTAATACTATTTAAGTTATTAACACGTTCCAGTAGTTCAAATCAGCACCTACACTGAATCTGTTTTCTTTGGGAGGAGCTTAGTGATCAGACTGTTGAAATGTGACATTAAGAGAGACTCTCGACCAATAAGAGGTCTGATAAGCCCCTGATACCCACCATCATTTTTCCTTTATATTTGGAAAGATGGAATTAGCACTCCTGTATATTGTTCTTCAGCAAGAATCTGCTCAACACCAGGATGGACTACCTGTAATGCTACAAGGAAGCAAAACGGGTAACAGTTGCAAATGAGGCTTGCTTTATGTTTCTAATGAAAAGCAAAACACCTGGCCCTTAATGGTCCAAATGAGATCAGTAATTACGACCTGCTCCAGTACTGGGCGCACAGTGTTTTCCTCAGAAGAAGTTAACAAGAGGGTCAGGACATCTCCTCCCCTCCCCCACCCCCACGTGAAACAGCTACTCTTCCTCCCTCCCCTTCCACCACCCGCCTCCCCAGAGCCTGACTACTGGCCACCGGCCAACTCCCTTGGGTCAAGTCCATGAGCAAGCCGGCCATGCCAGCTTGGGGGGCCTGGACTACCTGGACAACAGAGAATCCGTCCAGACGGTTAAAATCTGTGCCAGTAATATCTGAGTACTGCTGAGGAAATAAACGGAGGGCTTAAAAATCCAAAATAAAAAAACACAAACCAACCTGGAGCCAGGTGTGACTCTTGGGGTCCTAAAATGTCTGGCTTACTGCAATGAAAAGAATCAGAGCGAGACCTGGCTCAGAATGAAAAATCATCCCTAATTTTGGCAGGTGCTAAGAGATATAATCCTGACTCAGAGTAGAAACAGGGATACGAAAGACAAACGTTAACATCTATTATTTGACCACCGGTTCAAATAAGCTTCTTCACAGATGCATCAATTAGAATTAGGTTTGGCTGCATGTAATAACCCCCCCCACCAACAACAACTGAGGCTTCAACAAGGCAGATTTTTTCTTTAATGCAATACAAGTGTGGAAATAGGCAATGCTGGCCTAGCACAGTGCCCCACATCCACCTTGCACCCAGGGGGTACCATCCTTTCTGCTCTACCATCCTTACTACTGGCTTCTGTCTTCAAGGTCACCTCATGGTCACAAGATGGCCACTGTAGCTCCAGCCATTAGATTCACATAATAGGCCATGGGAAGGAAACAATGGCAGAGGACCTGCATCTCAGCTGGGTCAGCCACCTTTAATAAGCTTTACCAAGAGACGCACCCAAAGAGCTCTACAGATAGCTCACTGGCTACCGCTGTTTGCAAGGGCCAATGAAAAATGTTGTCCACTAGACACACTGCCCCCACCACCACCACCACCACTACCACTCCTACACCCTTCCCCTTACCCCTGTATTATTAGTTTGCTAGGGCTGCCATAATAGAAACCATAGACTGGGGGGCTTAAACAACAGAAATTTATTTCTCACAGTTCTAGAGGCTAGAAGTCCAAGATCAAGGTGCCAGCTGGGTTGGTTTCTGCTGAGACCTCTCTCCTTGGCTTTTAGATGGATGTCTTCTCACTGTGTCCTCATACAACCTTTTTTCTCTGAGCCTGTCTGGCATCTCTTCCTCTTCTTATAAGGACACCAGTCCTATTGCATTAGGGCCCCACCCTTATGGCCTCTTTTAACCTTAATTACCTCCTTAAAGGCACCTCTCCAAATACAGTCATATTAGGAATCAAGGCTTCAACATAGGCATTTGAAGGACACAACTCAGTCCATAACAGTGCTGATTATCTAAGAGGTTTTTCATCCAGGAAAAGAAGGAACTAAGGGTTTTGGAGGGGCAGGTAGCAGATTCTGCTACAATAGAATCAGTTAAAACTGTAAGAGATGGCAAAGTTCTAGTATTTTATCTAGTCTATGCCTCCTGTTTTATATGAGAAAACTGAGACTCAAGGCAACGAGAAGCCACAGTGGCTGACCTAGAGGCATGAATAAATCTTCTGAGGCTAGTACTAGCTTTGGACTTCAGAACTGAAGTTGCAGTGGATTTTGTCTGTATAACCGTATGGGTTTAAGATAAACGTTCTATATTGACTTTTCTCTAAAAGCTCAAATGAATATACTACAATTTGTGGGAAAACTAAACTATATACAGTCAGCCCCCACCCTGCCTTATAAGGGAATATTTAAGGTATCTTTACTCTGTCCGGATTGTTCACATGCCTTGGAACTCCTATCATGTTCTCTATTTCAGCAAGAGTCTAAGAACCCTGATTTCAAGATATAAAAAGACTGAGTACCACAGCTTTTTATTTCTTGGTGCCCCTCCACTACATCAAAGCAGAGCTCAATAAAAGGAACTCAAGATTTACTTCAGACCTAGAAGAATACAGTTTCCTCTCTGTACCAACCCATGAAAGCTAGTTCACAAAGCCAAATGTCTCCCGGGGAACTCTTAATAGGTTTTATGTTTTACTTATTGTGCTTATCCTAAGACAACTTCACAAGGCTAACAGACATCTGTAAAAATATGTGGACATTTTAGTTCATTCTTTACGTCCTTTAATGTGTTACCAAGTGTGGAAAGTGCAGATACTCCCTTACACCAAGGGTGGACAGTGCAGATATTCCCTTACGTGCAGTGAAAAATACATACACATAGCAACACAAGTGTGCACTTCAGCCTGTATAGTGAATATATTATATACGTATATTATATCCCCAGTACATCTTACAAAGTGCAGGGCTATAAATAGAATACCAATTTCAGTTACCACCCACCCCATTTGGTGAGTTGCAAAACGTCTAGGCAGCAGGCCAACTGATGCAGCCAGGAGTCCCCTAGCCCCCGTCCCACCCCTCCAACCTCCCCTTCTCCCAGGGCTGCCCGCCCCCCTCCCAAGCAATGCAACTCTTTCTTCCACTAAAGCAGATCCCCGCCAAGTTCAGTTGCTCCCCACCGTCAGTTATAGCCTTCTCTGCCCAAGGTGCCCAAACATTTTTAATTACATTGTTACTTACTTAATCACGCATCTGAACAATTACCAATTAATCTCACTCGATTTTCCCACACTTACTGAGCTCCTATAGACATGCCAGGCGTACACAGATTAAAGTCCTTATTGGGAGAATTTAAGTCCAAATCAAAACGGCTGTCCGGTGGGCTACCAAAACAGCAGTGTACAATGACGCTATGTCTTTTTCTAAATTGCACCAGTCTGCCATATCTAAAAATCTGAAATTACTGCCTCTTAACAGGCTGGAAACACAAAAGTCTGGGATAAAAGAGACAACAACCCTGAGAACACTGAAAAGGAATAATTTTTCCTCCAAACTTGAACACATCTCATCGTGAAAGTCAATTGCAATGATTTTTTTAAAAAACTTTCATCACATTATTTTATGATAAAGGGAGGGAGCACGCTCTTGTGAGGAGCATGGAAGAAAAAACGGAAGGGGCATTACAGCAGCAGCAGACAAGCACCGTTTGCAGAAGTGTTCTCTAATTTTCCCCCATGAAGACGCAAGATTCGGGAAGGCTTCCCCACGGCCTCCCCAGAGGCACGACCGATACACGGAGGCCCAGCCGGACACCCGGTCCTCCCTTCCTGGTCAAGGAATCCGTAGAAGGGGCTGGTGCCCGGTGGGCATCCCAGCCGAGGGGGCCAGGGCAGGTCCGCGAGACCGCTCAGGAAGCCCTGGGGGCACCACCGGTCGCCCTCGCGGGCCGGGCGGGCGGGGCGGAGCGGAGCGCGCGGGGACCTGGGCCACGGAGCTCGCCCGCCTCCAGCCTCTGCCGCCAGCGCCGGGCGCGCTGGGGGCCGGGGGGGCCGGGGGGACGCGGGCGGAAGGCAAGGGGGCGGACCCGCGGCCGCCGCTTCCCTCCATCCAAAGTTTCTCGCAGTTGCGTTTACTCCGCGCTTCCTGTGGGGGTGGGCGCCGCGCCCTCGCGGGCCGGCCGGCCGGCCGGCCGCCGGCTCGCAGCGGAAGAAAGAGGGAAGACGCGAGTCGGGCCGCGGCGGCGGCGGGACCCCGCGAGCCGAAAGGGGCCGGGAAGGAGCGCCCTTGGATCCCAAGGTCCGGGGGAGCCGAGTCCGGCCGGGGCGCCGCGAGAGGGCGCTGCCGTGGGCGCGGCGGGGCGCGGGCGCCCGCGGGGCAGGGCTGGGCCGCCCGGCGTTTCCCTCGGCGCGGACGCGGGGCGCGGGCGGCTGCTCCCGGGGAGCCCGCGCCTCTCCCGTGCGCGCCCGGGCCGCCCGCTACTTACCCAGGGAGCAGGTGAGCAGCGAGAGCAGTGCCGGGAGCGCCAGACGGCGGCCGCGGCGGGCAGGCGGCCGCATCCCGGCGGCGGGGCTGCGCGCCCTGTCCGGACGCGGGGACGCGAGACGCGCGGAGAACGGAGCTGCGCCGCTGCCGCCGCCGCCCCTGCCGCCGCGGCTGACCCTCCTCCGCCGGCTCCCCTCTTCCCTCCCCCAGCTCCGCGCCGGCTCCGGACGCGCCCTCTGGCGGCCAGTATCGGGAGCGCCCGCCTGGCTCGCGGCCGGGGTGCGGGTCGAGGTGGCCGCTCCTCTGCGGGGACAGCGCCCTCCTTCCAGGCATCTGACCTTTGCTCCCTGCGGTCTCCACCCCTCCTTTTCCTTCCTCTCCCTCACCTAGGCCCCATCCTTTGCCTTCGTGCGCTCCCACCTTACTCCATCACCTCCCTTTCCGTGGTCGCCAGTAAGTCTCTAGTGCCCCTTCTTATCCCCAGAGTGAAGCGGTTGTGGGGGGGGGGGCGGGGGGAGGGAATGGGCGGCAGAGGAGGGGAAGGAGAATCACTTTTCTTCCCTGCTAATGTACCATCTGCTATATTAAAAAAATCAATAATTCAACTCAACATCGTTGGCACCAATGTTCTACTTTGATGAAGGTGCTTTTAATCAGCTCAACTAATTTACTTCATAATCTTTTTTTAATGGAATTTGGCCAATAGCTTAGGCCTGGAATTTGGCTTTTAATAGAAATTTGTGTAAACGTAATTCTGTATAAATGTAATTTTAAGTGTTCACCATAATGGAAGAGGGAAGGACTTTTATTCAAAAGTCTGATAAAAAATAAATTACATTAAAATGCAGAAGGGTGGAGGGACCACAGAAACCTCCTTTGGAAAGTCCCTCTTGTCCCCAGGTGACTGTCCCTCCCCAGCCGGGAAGATGGTGGCCTAAAAGGAAGCAATTACAGAGGAAGAACTGCAGCCCCCTCTGAGGGTCCTGCACCCGCTCTGCCTCCCCCAAGCCTTGACACACTTCTTTCTCCCAGGAAGGAGGCGGGACCAAGTGCTAATGCTCACCTGAGTTTAGACCGTGACCTCCTGAAGGTCACATCAATGTTCTCATTCATACTTCGTCATATTTTTTGGATGCCCACTCTGTGCCCGGGAGTGTACCAGGCACCCCATGAACACCAGCATCTTCCACATGGACATGCAACGTTCACCCAGTTGCTAAACATTGCATGAAGACCAGTCCCAGGCCCTAGGGATACCAGTACAATGTGGGGAATATAGAGAAGCAGGTGCTGAATGAATGTTTGCTGTTCTGAGACTAATAAACTTGAATGCTCACTGGGAGGTTTAACCTTGAACGCACGAGGCCAGTATGGTCATCTGTCCTTACAACAGCTGCTACAAGTATTTTAAAAGGAAGTCTGGAGACAGGGTTTTCTCTCTCTGGTTTATGTTGCCGTCTTAAAACTGGGAACTGAATAGTTTGTGTGTTTTCCATTTTATGTGAATGCAAATAGTGCCATTTGTTCCGGTCAGCCAAGGTTTGTGGCTCCATGTCAACACCATTTATCTGGGAGGGAAAAGAAATGTAAGACTGCTTCCTTGCCTTTTTTAGTGAAGGTTTGCAAATTTATGGCTGACTACATTGATCCCTTCTATCCTTTAAAACCCACCTGCCTGGTTTAGAGTTCTAGAAGTTTTCCAATTTCCAAAGCTGTTTAGCTTTCTTCCAAGAAGACATTCCTCACGTATATTAGATATTAAACACTAAAACAAGGTGTTTAAACAGACACAGAAGCCTAGAAATTAAGCAGCTTACTTACTGGGTATGTGTTCACATACCTACTCCATGTTTGGTAACAAGCAACTCTAGGTGCTTAATCAAAATTTTCATCCAGATTCATCATGTGGAGTAAAGGTGTGGGAAACAGCCCTAAATACAGCCGAGAGCACCTTCTAAGTCATAAGCTTGCCCCAGTGTTCTTCCTTCCCACAGCAGACACAGATAAATGGTACATCACAAAGCTCCATAACTCACATTTTAAAAGGATTACCTTTCACTTACTCTAATCACATGATAAATGGACTTGCCGGGAGCACTCCCTCCCGATCACGGGTTGGGAGTTTCCTGGAACCAAACGTGCGCGCGGGGACACTAACATTCCTGGTGATGCATGGCCTGCCTCGGCACCTGAAACACCAACTGTAAGGGGACACCTTTCAATAGAGAACAGTTAATCTCATGCCCTGTAAGACTGCGATAGGAAAAAAGGGCAGGTCACAGCTCTGCCTTCCTGGGTTTCACTCAGCTGAATTCCAGATGCCATCCCCACACTGGCCCTCAAAAGTATGCCCTTCCCCTGTGCAGGGGTAGAACAGGGTGTCACCTCTTTTGGGGGGCCCTACTGCATCATGATTAAAACAGACTGGTAATTTTGGGGGGGCATGGGTTTGATGTCTGGTCAGGGAACTGAGATCCCACATGCCTCGCAGCGCAGCCAAAAAAAAAAGAAAACAGACCGGTAATTTTTAAAAGAATTTTCTAAATACTAAAGGAGAACATAAAGATATATGCAGAAAACCATAGATAGCCAAATAATCTAATAAGTTCCAAACAGATGGTTTCTGATCTCATAATAACTATAGGCCCAAAAGACTGGACGACGTTCATTCATTCAACTGGCGCTGAACGCCTTCTAGCTGGCACACCCATTGCCAGGCTCTGGGGCAGATACAAAGAAGCATAAAGCGTGGCCCTGGGCACAAGAACTCACAGTCCAGTGAGGGAGATAGAAACGTTCAGAAGTAATGTTCCTGCTGCAACGTTATGCTATAGCACAGGTGGAAACACTTTGGAACATACGGAGGCAAAAACAGAATCTATCAGCGCCTTGGGATTTGGTCAGAAAAGCAGAAGTGACTTTAGGGCAGGGTCTTAAAGGGGAAATAGGAGGTTCCCAGGCTGAG
This sequence comes from Orcinus orca, assembly GCF_937001465.1. Taxonomy (NCBI): domain Eukaryota; kingdom Metazoa; phylum Chordata; class Mammalia; order Artiodactyla; family Delphinidae; genus Orcinus; species Orcinus orca. The sequence continues at coordinate 70,771,946 of NC_064576.1, forward strand.
AAAAAGAGGAAGGGCATCCCAGGCAGAGGCACACACGCACAAAGCAAAACTCAAAGTTGTCTGGTGGGTTGGGGAGTGGCAATAAGGGCACAGGCGTCTTGCCCAGCCCCGCCCAGCTGGCTGCCTCTGTCCCATGACTGGGCATCCTGTCCTGAATCAGCAAAGGGACAGATTCCAACTCTCCATTCTCAGGGCCCTCTTACACGGCGTCGGGAAGGCCATCCTCTTTGCACACTGAAAAGTGGCCTTAGGAACTATGAGTGCCCTTGGGGGTTATTTTCCAAACCTAAAATCCGGCCTGGCGTCTGACAGTGGACTAGAATGTCTAAAACTGGATCTTTGTGATAATCAGACCCATGATTTAACCATCGGCTAACCATGACTCATAGCCCCAGAGTCGGTGCACACCTGGTCATGGGAGAGAAACCAGTCATTTCACCTGAGGCTTTAACCTTTAGGGAAGCAAGGGAATCTTTATCCCCTATGGGAGAAGAGACAGCAAAAACCTGCATGGCTTGGAGTAGACCCACTGGCCACAGCCTCTTCTGCAGCAGGCGCTCAGGAGGAACACTCTGATGACAATTAATATGGGGGTCTCTCCCACGCCCTGGAGGAGCTTCTCCCTTTGCTTCCAAAGCTATTCCAAGATTATAAGCGAAACCACAATTTTTACCGTAAGAGGCTTAACCATGGGGTTCCTACAGACTATCAGCCCTGAACCAAGATCCAGGAAGCACAACAGAGGTTACCATCTCGGCAGGCCCCCAGGACAAGCCCCCAGGACAAGCCCAGAAATCCGACACTGTTGCCATTCTGGTTTTGGGGGGGCTTTTTAAGATAGAAAAAGGTGTAAAGTCTTCTCTACCAAAAAGGGCTATCTCCTAGAAACTTCTGATCAGAAATAGATTAGCCACTTGGCTCTTTTGTTCTCCTTTCTAGAATCACACAGCCTCCGTTCTCAGTAAAGATCAGGAATCGCTCCTAATAGGCTTATCAACACAGCACTAGGAAGTGTCTGCATCTAACTTTTTTTTTTGCAATTTAAGTATATTTTATTTCCCCTCTATGATCCATTTTAAAAATTCAATTTATTTAAACTTAAAAAAATTCATCCATTTCTCTCATCCTCTACCCCCTACCTCTGGTAACCACCAATGAGCTTGGTGTGTGTATATATTAACTCCCACGTATAAGGGAGATCATACAGCATCTGTCTTCCTCTGTCTGAGTTCACTTAGCATAACGCTCTCGAGGTTTATCCATGTTGTCACAAATGGCAAGATTCTGTTCTTTTTTTTGGCTCAAAAATACCCCACCAAATATAGACCACAATTTCTTTATCTATTCATCCAACAGTGGACACTTAGGTCATTTCCATCTTTTGGCTATTGTAAATAATTCTGCAATGAATATGGGGTGCATATCTTTTCAAATTAGTGTTTTTGTTTTCATCAGATAAATACCCAGAACTGAAATTGCTGGATCTGGTAGTTCTATTTTTAAGTTTTTGAAGAAACTCCTTCTTACTTTCCATAGTGGCTTTACGTATTTACATTCCCACCAACAGTAGTGGGATCTGTGCTATTTGCAGATAACATGATATTATATACAGAAAACCCTAAAGATTTCATCAGAAAACTGTTAGAACTAATAAAGGAATTCAGTAAAAAATAAAAAATCAGTACACAAAAATCTGTTGCATTTCTGTATACTAATAATGAACATCAGAAAGAAATTAAGAAAACAATCCCGTTTACAATTGCATCAAAAAGAATAAAATACCTAGGAATAAATTAACCAAGGAGGTGAAAAGCCTGTACACTGAAAACTGCAAGACTTAAATGAAAGAAAAAGACAAATAAATGGAAAGATATTCCATGCTCATGGATTGGAAGAATTTATACTGTATTGTTAAAATGTGCTAACGTGCACTGAACACTTGCCATAGGTAGATACTCTGCCAGTTACTTTCAAATATATTATTTGATTTAACCCTCACTAAAAAATATATAGGGCTTCCCTGGTGGTGCAGTGGTTGAGAGTCCGCCTGCCAATGCAGGGGACACGGGTTCGTGCCCCGGTCCGGGAAGATCCCACATGCTGCTGAGCGGCTGGGCCCGTGAGCCATGGCCGCTGAGCCTGTGCGTCCAGAGCCTGTGCTCCGCAACGGGAGAGGCCACAACAGTGAGAGGCCCGCATACAGCAAAAAAAAAATATATATATATATATATATATATATATATATATATAAGGACTACTGTTTTCCCACTTTACGGATTAGTAAACTGAGTCTCAGGCAGGTCAAATACCAACAGCCAGAACTGCCTTTAACGGAAGTTTCTTTCCACCAAATCATGCTCTGTAAGCAGGGTGGTAGCAGCAGGAATGGGAGAAAAGGGACCATTGTGAAGGTGTGACAGAGGTCACATCAACAGTACTTGTGAGTGAGTAGATATTGGCTGGAGTGAAGAAAGGGACCACAAAAGGAGACAGATGGAGCCAGTAACTAAAACGGAGATCTGCCAAAGGAATGAGTTTATGGAGAAAAATGATACAGTATGATCACTACTACTATTGTAAATGGTAGCTATACCCTCACAGTATCAATAGACTAATAGTAGTAGCAAACATTTAACAAACACTTATTATATACCAGGCACGATACTAAGTGCTCTCCATGCATTATTTCTTCTTAAATAATATTTTATTTAGTTCTCAAAACAGCTTTATTTCTATTTTAGAGAGGTCAGGTGACTTACATGAGGACAGCAATCCTCACGTGTGGCCGACGATACTCTCAGGGACCCCTAAGACTCCTTCAGGTACCCAGGTTCACAAGTCAAAACTTTTTATAACAGTACTAAATATTACAACATTACTTGGGGGTTTTTCCTGTGCTGAATTCCCACTAGTGGTGCAAAAGCATATTCATGGGAAAAAGTATTATTGCCTGAGCGCTAATCAAGGCAGTGGCAACAACAACAAAAAAAGCCGAGTTCACTTAAGAGGATGCTTGCTAAAGCGGAATAAATTAATCATTTTCTTAAACTACACCCTTGAGCACACAACGTTTTAACATTTTGTGGGGCAAGCTGAGGCGTAACATTAAAGTACTCCTGCTGTACGTCAAACTAAGATGGCGTCTCAAGGAAAAGCCCCTGTGTGATTGCTCAAGCTGCCAGCTGAACTAGTTGCTTTTTTCACAGAACATGGTTTCTAGTTGATAGACTGACAGGTAAACTATGGTTATTCAGCCTTAGGGACTGGGCAAACGCGTTCTCAGAGATAAACAAAGTGAGCCTGCCAGTTCGAGGAGAACAACTGATGTTACTTGTGACAACTATAAGATTCAAGCTTTGACGTGAGACTTGAATTTTGGACTTGTTTCTGCTCCCGTGAGCTTCATAGCCTCCCCATCCGTGAAGACTTTTCAGTGTCAATGACAGTGTTAATAAATGTGATTTTTTGATACTGTATAACAACATGTGTCAACGTTTGGAAGTCCTGCAACTTCTGGGAAACAATATTTTCCAAACAACTTATGTAAGATGTTACAAACTCATGAATGGGCTTTTTAAAAGTTCCATTCAAAGTAAAAGACCGATGTGTTTTTTTGTTTGTTTGTTTGTGGTACGCGGGCCTCTCACTGCTGTGGCCTCTCCCGTTGCGGAGCACAGGCTCCGGACGCGCAGGCTCAGCGGCCATGGCTCACGGGCCCAGCCGCTCCGCGGCAGGTGGGATCTTCCCAGACTGGGGCACGAACCCGTGTCCTCTGCATCAGCAGGCGGACTCTCAACCACTGCGCCACCAGGGAAACCCCAGTGGGTTTTAATGTAACCTCGTACAAAAGTTCACTGTTAGGGCTTCAGATTCATGTTACAACTAACCTTTAATAAACTCCTGATTGTCTCGAATTTTGGTGTAATATCAAAGAATGCCCACAATTTTATGGAAGGATTATTGAAAACCCTTCCATTTTCCAATTGTGTATCTGTGAACCTGGATTTTCTTCATTTACTTCATCCAAAACAATACATCCCAACAGATAAAATGAAGACACAAATATAAGAATCCATCTTCTATTAAACAAGATATTAATGAATTTACAAGAATGGGGGCTTCCCTGGTGGTGCAGTGGTTAAGAATCCGCCTGCCAATGCAGGGGACACGGGTTCGAGCCCTGGTCCAGGAAGATCCCACATGCCGCGGAGCAGCTAAGCCCGTGCACCACAACTACTGAGCATGCGCTCTAGAGCCTGCAAGCCACAACTACTGAGCCCGCATGCCACAACTACTGAAGCCTGTGCCTAGAGCCCGTGCTCCGCAACGAGAAGCCATGGCAATGAGAAGCCTGCGTGCCACAACAAAGAGTAGCCCCTGCTCGCCACAACTAGAGAAAGCCTGCCCGCAGCAATGAAAACCCAATGCAGCCGAAAATAAATAAATAAATATTTTAAAAATTAAAAAAAAAAAAAGAATTTACAAGAATGTAAATTAATGACAGTCTTCTAATTTGGGAGGAATATATAGTTATTTCTCATAAAAATATATTAACGTGATAGTTTAAGTATAGTTATTTTTAATGAATCACTGTTAAAAATCTTTGGTCTTATACCTAATATTGTACAACAAATATTGAGACATGACCCGCATAAGCGAAAGTTCTTTGGGGTCCTCAATAATTTTTAAGAGTATAAAGGGGTCCTAAGACCAAAAAGCTTGCAGACTGCCAGTTCAGGGCATGTAACTTGTAAACTGTAGGAGCCAGGACTCAATCTCTGGTCAGTCTGACTCCAAAATGCTCCTTCTTACCCTGAATTCCTCCCCGTTTTGGTTTAGATTTGTTGCATTTAAGGTGCCAAATTTCCCAGAATCCCACTTAGCCTCTCAATTACCTATTTATACCCCTAATCACTAAGGATTTAAAATAACAAATATCAGTTAGATGGGCAACGTTATGCTATGGTAACAAACAACTTGAAAATTTCAGTGGCTTAAAGCTACCAAGGCTTTCTCGATCCTGCCAGGTCTGCTGCTGGCCCTGATGCACCTCCAGGCCAGCTGTTCTGCATCGTGGGTGACCTCCGGGCTAGCTGCCATCTCAGCTCAAGTTCCCTTTCATGGCCATCATTGCAGCGGGAGCACGAGCACCAGCAGACAAATGCTTCTGCAACAGTCACCACTGTGCAGGTTTCATTGCAGGCTGGGGAAGGTGCAGTCCTCATAGCCAGATGAGAGGAGAGCTGGGTACTGCTGAGCCCGGTGCTACACACCACCTAGGCTTGCTCTGCACCTCCGTCCTGTAACATCCCAACATCTGCTCTGAGGATGGTATGCCAGGTGGTGTGAGGGGGCACCAACAAGGTTCAAGGTTTTCTTTTCTTTTTCTTTTTTTTTATTTTATTGGCGAATAGTTGATTTACAATGTCGTGTTAGTTTTAGATGTTCAGCACAATGAATCATATGTGTATGTGTGTGTATATATATATATATATATTTGAATATATATATTCTTTTTCAGGTTCTTTTCCCTTATAGGCTATTGCAGAATATTGAAATATTGAGTATAGTTCCCTGTGCTATACAGTAGGTCCTTGTTGGTTATCTATTTTATGTATAGTTTGTTTTCTATGTCTGTGGGTCTATTTCTGTTTTTAAGTAAGTTCATTTGTATCGGGTTTTTTTTTTTTTTTTTTTTTTGGCTGCACTGCACAACTTGCAGGATCTCAGTTCCCCAACCAGGGAATCAAACCTGGGCCACGGCAGTGAAAGCCCAACATCCTAACCACTAGGCAACCAGGGAACTCTATGTATCCCTTTTTCTTGGTGAGATAGATATATATATATATAAAATATATTATTCAGCCATAGAAAAGGATGAAATAATACCCTTTGCAGCAACATAGATGGACCTAGAGATTATCATACTACATGAAGTGAGTCAGACAGAGAAAGACAAATATCATATGACATCACTTATATGTGGAATCTAAAGGTTCAGTTTTAATATCTGGAAAGAAAAGAAGAGACGACAAGTATGTCACCTTACCTGTGTACGGCTCCTCACTATGTACCAGGTAACGATACAAATAATCACACACAAGGCCGTTAGAGAAGAAATCTAGACGAACTGAGCAGTTATGAGTGTTCTTGGAAGAAAGAAAACTCTGCCTTGGATAATCAAGGATGGTTTCAGGGAGAAGGTGGGATTTGAATAGAGGTCATGAAATGGGGGAAGGACCCAAACTGGTAGAAATGGAAAAAGGGGGAAAATGATGTAAAGACATAAAGTCAGTGAAGTAAGAGAAATACTTGCAGGAAGGCACATACACAGTGTGACCACAGTTCATCACATCAGGAAGTGTCTTCTAGCACACAGATGATTTCAGGGTGAGAAGACAGGAAAGCTGTCTGCAGGGGACAGTAGCAAGCCCAGGAGTGAGCACTGGCCCTGGTGAGGACACAAGTCCCTGGGAGGGGAGGGGGCACCTGACCAGGCCCAGGGAAGGAGGCCACGGAGCCCTGAGGACACCTCATTAATCCACGAGAGAAATGTTAGGCTTAGCGATACGGACATCATTTAACTGAAAATGCTAGTAGAACCAAAATGTGATTTATGTCTCTTTTCTTCTAAAAATATACTTCCTTTATAATTCCTTGACTTCAATAACAATAAAATAGCTATGGCATGATAATGTCTCCCACAATTGAAACACAATTTTCAGAAATAGCATTTTACTAGCTTTACAAGTGGATGTTGGAATCTCTGGCTTAAATGAAACTGTCATGTTCTTCGGCTTTTGAGAGGAGGCAAGTCCTAGTTTGGTGTTTCCCTGATTTGTACACTATCTACTTTGGGAGGGACAGAAGGGAAGGAGAAGAAAGGAGACCCCAAATCTTGAGATCCATTTATGCCTCTGCTCAGGGAAGCTGCCGTGACTCACTGAAGCACCCAGGGGTTGGTTGAGAATAGGGAGAAATTAAAGTGGGGCAGTGGTGTTGGAAGAGAAGAGAACATGGCAGGCACAGAATTTAAAGGACATCTCAATGTTTGCAATCAACATATTCTTTCTATAATCCCTTCGAGGTAGCATCCCTCAGTCTGCTTAAATGTTTGAGGTTAAATCACAGAATATATGAAGCTAGCACAGAGGAAGGAAGTTGAGGCAAGATGGTTGAGGCCTTGAATGGCGAGCTTACAAAGCTGTGCTTTCTTTGATGGTCAGTCGTGACCCTGTGTGTTGCTGAGAGACTGACTCTCAGCAAAGAAGTCTCTGGAGGGTGAATCTGGATGCACCAGAGTGTAGACAGACGACAGTCAGGTGGTTTGAAGACTGTTGTGATGGTCCAGGCATAAGTGGACAGGAGCTGAACTAGATCCGTGGCTGCAGAATTAGGAAAAGAAAGGGAATGTAGGAGTCATCGTGAAGGATAAATCGAAAAGACTGCGGATTAGCCACAAGGAATCAAGCGTGATTCTGAATTTGGAATCTGAGTGGCCAAGTACCGTGGTCAGAGGAGTGAGGGAAAAGGGCATGTTAAGTGTTTCTGTTTTCTGTATTAGACAAATGGCATTCGAGGTGAAGGTGGGCCAGCTACAAAGAAACATTCAGTAGGCAGATAGACACGAAGAATGAAACCAAGAAAAGGGTCAGTGACTGGAGCACAGATTCCAAGTGACCCACAAAAGAATTGGAAAAAAAGTTCACAGGAGTCATTAAGAGCAAAGAGAGTGGGAAATGGCAGAACACCAAGTTAGGGGCACCATCCTAAGGGCTGTTAGGTGTTTTCCTCTTGACACCAAATACTTTTCCAACACCCCATCTCCAGCTCTCTGACACCAGCTGGGGGTCCGACGATTCAATTCTGACACTATCTACCTGGACCTACTGTCAGATCCCACAAGTTAAAAGCCTCAGTCCCACAGACTGCCCCATTTCAGATGCCAGTTGCAAGCCCGCATCACCCATACTTCTGACCGAGGGGCTAAACATGTGGGGTTCCCACAACCTTCTGTTCAGGTTCAGTGATGTCCTAGAACAGCTCACAGAGCTGAGGAAGTCACCTTAGGTTTATCATTTATTACAAAAGATGTATATGAACAACCAGATGGAGAGGTACTTCGGGCAACGTCCGAAAGGGTCCCAAGCACGGAGCTTCTGCCCCCAGTGCATTGAGGTGCACCACCCTCCAGGCATATGGAAGTACTGGCCGACGTGAAAGCACTCCGAATGCCATCATTTACGGGGTTCTATGGAGGTTTCATTACATAGGCATGTTTGATTAAAGAATTGGTCATTGGTGATTAACTCAATCTCCAGCCTCTAGCCTCAATCTCTCTCTTCCCTGGAGGTTGGGAGTGATGGAGGTGAGGGGAGCTGCAAGCTCCAAGCTTCTAATCAAGGCTCGGTCTTTCTGGCAACCAGCCCCACCCTGAAGTATCTAGGGGCCCACCTAGAGTCACTTCATTAGAACGAAAGAAACTCCAGGGTCAAGGGAAGGAAGAGAAGTGAGTGACAAAGCACTCCAACAGGTTGGGGGGAGCCAGACCAGGCATTTCAGAAGGAGGTAGAAAGTGAATGTGGAACTTTCCTTTTTTTGTCCTGGCTGCACCTCGCAGCTTATGAGATCTTAGTTCCCTGACCTGGGATTGAACCCATGCCCTCGGCAGTGAGAGCATGGAATCCTAACCGCTGGACCGCCAGGGAATTCCTTTTGACTCTCCAGCACCTCAGCCCTTTGCTACATTGAGGGAATTCCTCACCTTACTGAGCAAAGCCTAATCACTTTCCCAGCCTCCCTTGCATCTAGGGAGGAAGTGGGGCATAACCTTGACCCTGCCGATCAGACACTCGTGTCCCAGGCTCTGAACAAGTGGCTAGGGATGCTGCAGGGGACACTGCAGTGACAGGTGGCAGCAGCAACACGTCATCCAGTGTTGGTGCCGCCAACAGTGTAAGCAGCAATGCCCAGGGCCAGTGGCAGATTCCATGGATCAATCTCCAGCAGGATTTAGGGACTTATTCTTGGTTCCCTGCCCCTCTGCCATGTCCACTCCCCAATCCCCCCAGATTATTTGAGCTACCCAGTACCCTTCTGTTCCTTTTCTCCTTAAATCAGCCTGAGCGATTTCTGCTACTTGCAACTAAGACCCAGAACTAGTACCAAAATGTTGCCAACAATATTAAGTACTGTAGACTGTTCAAGAGGGCATTTGGTTTCACAATTTGGTTATTTGTGATTTTAGACAGGTATCTAGTAACACGATATTAGGAGTGGAAAAGACAGTGAGTACAAAGATAATGCTTATCTAATCCCATGTCTGAGGTCAACACTGTGCTCACCAACAATATGGATTTGGCTGTAGACAGCTGGAGGACCATTATGGTCCAAGAGTTAAAAATCTGAGGCCCTCTCCTGCTCGGGGCTACATTTTAGAGGTTCGGTGAGGCAGGAGAGTTTTTTGATTCTCATTCCTTCTTCCTCCTGCAGAGACAGACCCACTCAGCATCACAACTAGGAAGAGGGTCCCACAGATTGGTCCAGTGGGGCAATGGGAAGGTCTGATCAGCCGTCCTTCTCTTTCCTCCCCTCCAGTCCTTCACATGGGGTAAAACACAGGGCCAAGAACTTGGCAAACAAAGTCCTTCACAACCTGGTCTTGACCTTTCCACCACCTGGTCCTCCTCTCCTTCCCCTTGCCGATCCCAACACGGATGCAGGGCTCCCTCCAGCCTCCCCACATTTGGTAAAAGGGTCATACTCTTTCACACATGTGAAAAACACTGCGGTATTTTTCTTCTAACATGCTCCCTCCACTTTTCTGCCTGGCAAAATCACAGGCTTCCTGGGGCATTCAGATCCAATATTGCTTATTAGGGGATGCTATTCTCAGTCCTCCACACCTCAGATCACACCTCAATCAATTCCTGTTTCTGGTCTCATTTAGCAGTGTTCTCTAAACGACCAATTATACACCATAGCTACCTATGTCTGTTTATAAATTATATGTGTGTCACTGGACCAATGATGTCTATCTAAAAAATACAAAAATAGACAAATTTAAAGTGTGAGATAAAAAATATGCAGACAAGTTCTAATATTTTTTTCCTGTCCCTCTCCACCCCCATCCCTGGGACCACACCCTTTGGGCATAATTCTATCATATTCATATCATCTCTCACATCCTATTATAATTCTGTTTCAATACCCTGTCTAATTTGCCTGTGTATCCACACAGTGCCTGACGCAAAGTAGGTGCTTATAAATACCTGTTGAATTAACTTATATAACATTAGAAATCATTTATTATAAATATTTCAAGGTTCCCATAATTTCTCAGTAATGGCTGATTGTAGAAGTTGGTGCATTAAATGACTTACAGAAAAAAATGCAGTTTAAAACTCAAGCAGGGGCTTCCCTGGTGGCGCAGTGGTTGAGAGTCCGCCTGCCGATGCAGGGGACACAGGTTCGTGCCCCTGTCCGGGAGGATCCCACATGCCGCGGAGCGGCTGGGCCCGTGGGCCATGGCCGCTGGGCCTGTGCGTCCCGAGCCTGTGCTCCACAGTGGGAGAGGCCACAACAGTGAGAGGCCCGCGTACCGCAAAAAAAAAAAAAAAAACTCAAGCAAATTGCTCTCCTTCATTCAAACTGTCCCAACACTCGTGCTCAGTTGGGTTTTCTCCTGTCAGTCTTGGATGTATGCCTTAGGGCACAAATGAACACAATCCAATCCCATGTCTGGGCTATTAAAAATTCTAGATCTGAGTTTGTTTTGAAATCAAGTATCTGGAGTAATATTACCATCTCAGCTAGGACTGGGTCATTAATTTGCAAGTGTGAAACTCTCCCCAAACAAGCCAAAAGCCCAGTTATTCACACAAGTTTTGAGTTGGAGAAAACAAACAAACGAACACTAGGAATATACTTTAAATAGTCACAATTCCCATTTCTGCAAATTCTATTCAGTTTGGGCATTCAAGGCTCAAACTTTTCTTATTTTTTTTTTCTTTAATATGTATTTATTTTAGCTGCACCGGGTCTTAGTTGCGGCATTTGGGATCCTCGTTGCAGCATGCAGGATCTTTTAGTTGTGGCACTTGGACTTCTTAGCTGTGGCATGCAGGATCAAGTTCCCCGCCAGGGACTGAACCCAGGCTGCCTGAATTGGAAGCACGGAGTCTTACCCACTGGACCACCAGAGAAGTCCCTCAGTGTTTTTTCTTATAAGAATTATCTGAGAGTGAACACTTGTTAAAAAATAGAATCTTTAAAAAAAATACTCTTATGTTGTGGTCCTTCATGATGTTCATGCTAGTTGTTTAAATTATACGGCTGATGACCAAGCTAATCAGGCAACAATGTATTAACGTGCTAATAATTGTGTGAGTTCTCTGAGGAGAGCCTGAGCGCACCTGCCTGGAGGGAAGGTGCCTGGTGAGTGTGTTGATTCTGCATCAAGTTCTATAGCATCATTTCCCAGCATCCTGCAAATAAACCTCCAAAACATACCCTTTAGTTTTTGGTTTTTTTGTTGTTAAAAAGAAGCTAACTTGAAATAGGTCCATAAAGAGTCTTAACTGAGCACTTATTCTTTATTTTGTTCTCTGTTTACTTCTCCCTCAAGGCAACATTACATTTCTGTTAAGGGGTATTTGGAAACAATAATATGGGTGAGCTATCAGGAATGCTGCTTTTGTTTGGGAAACCCTACAGATAAGGAAATTAACATTAGATTGTGTATGTTATTAAAGGACCTGCTTAGGGTTTGAGGTGGCACTTAGGGTAATAGACCACTCATTCATCCTTCCCCCTTGGGATTTATTCCCAAGTGTCCTACACACAAGGAACAGTAGCCGAAGAACTGCTAGAACATCAATCTCTACTGCTGAGCTGGAGTTAGGCTGGGTGCATATGGCTGAATGTGGTTGAGGCCAGGAGGCTAAGAGAAGCCTTCTGCTTCCAATCCTTCCCTTCCAAGTCTAAGGTGCCTGGGTCGGTAGAGCAGAGCAAATCCATTTGCCCAGACAATCAAATGATGAGAAACGACAAGCAGGGCCCTGAGGAGGCAGAACATAAAAAAAAGGAGTAGGTCTTGTCAGTCTAGACTTTTAAGACCATCAACACAGCTCACTAGCAAAACCCAGTCTGGGGAATGTCTTGAATTTTAATCATTCAGATCATCAAGTTCTTCTGCAGAAACACTACAGTGCTTGAAAATAAGGATAGATATGGGTTAAAGTATTCCATCCACTATGGGGAGGGAGGCTGAAAATGATGAGGTCTGAAAATTCCTCTTCTCCAATAATGGCAATATTCAGTTCTGTGATTTACTGGTGTTTTTGAAATTTCATGGGTTTGAGGTTATGTATCTGTCAGGTTAGGCTGTGTTATACTGAAGTAACAAATGACCCCCAAACTCTCAGAGGCTTACATACTAAAGATTTATTTCTCTCTCATACTAAGTGTCTATCAAGGGTCAGCTGAAGTTCTACTCCACGTCATTCTGATTCTAGGACCCAAGATGACAGAGCAGCCTATGCCTGGGACCTTGGCAGTTATACCAAAAGGAGAGAAAGATACAACAAACTACACATCGTTTTTGTTCACACCTCTTTGGGCAAAGTAAGTTGCGAAGCCACACATTAGGGAGGGGATGTGTCAACCTTTCTAGGAAAGGTTACCACAAGCAGAACACTGAACATGGTTGAACCATATTACAGCGTGTAACCAGGATGTTACACTCTTATGGGGTTTTTTTGGTGGGGTTTTTTTTGCGATACGCGGGCCTCTCACTGCTGTGGCCTCTCCCGTTGCAGAGCACAGGCTCCGGACGCGCAGGCTCAGTGGCCATGGCTCACGGGCCCAGCCGCTCCACGGCATGTGGGATCTTCCCGGACCGGGGCACGAACCCGCATCCCCTGAATCGGCAGGCGGACTCTCAACAACTGCGTCACCAGGGAAGCCCCATTCTTATGTTTTATACTGACCTCAGAGAACTTTAGAAAAGAGAGACACAAAAAGACCTGGAAATGGAGAAATACAGCTATGGAAGTGTTCTAGCCTCAGATTTGCTTCACTGTCAAATAAAAAAAAAAAAACCCACAAGAAACAAATATAGGCCTATTTTTGTGCACAACACATGTCCATATCAGGGCGTTCTGCTCTCTGGTGTCCTCACTCAGAGACACAAGTCTTCATGCCATCTCTGCCACACGGTGGACCCAGGGCAGGGAAAGAGAACATGGTCACGTACACACGCTGTCTCAAAGCCTTTCACCAAGAGGTAACACACGACACTCCTGCTCCCATTCTGTTGACCAAAATAGGTCACGTGGCCATGTCCAAATTTAAAGGGAAAGTTTTATCCCACAAGGTGCCTGGAAGGAGGAGAACCAAACTACAGGTGACCACCCCCCAGTGACACCCATGGGAGGTATTGAAGAGGTCACATCAGTTGAAGGTGGCCAAGGCTGAGCAACTGAATGAAGAATCCAGCACCTGTGACTGCTCGGGCCAGAGTTTGAAGAATAGGGGAAAAAAGAAAACAAAATACATCTTTTATTTGTCCCTTCAACTTTCTCTGTGGGGAAAAAAAATGAAGGGGTTAAGTTGTTATATGTTGATGCAAAATTTGAGTTATCTTGGATACTAGCCCTGAGTTATCTAGGCTGGGTTCACACCTGATGCTCACTATGTGAAACTGAGGGAAACCCAGCTGGGCATGGAAATCAATTATTGATGAGTTCTCGGCCTGTCGTTGAGTGTGACCCCGGCTATAGCAACGAACGTCTTGCCTTGAGCCAGCTTAGAGGCTGCGTCATAAAGGTCTTGGGGGACTCAGATGCCCTTATCGATTCCTGTGGGAGGGAAGAGGGGGGAGGACGGAGAGGATAATTCTGTGAAGGGCCCAGGGTCAACTCCCACACTGGGCACAGGGGCGCGGTGTCTGGGGCCCACGGTTCTTTTAGGGGCTCAGGACTATGTTTTATGTTCTTTTAAAATCAGAAGAAAAAAATAACTTTAGGTCAAAGAAAATGTTTTAATAGATAATATTAATAGACTCATCTTTTTACCAATGGGTTAGTAAAATATAGTTTTTATTTTTTATGGGAAAAAGGACTCATGAAGACAAAAGTGCCTAAGACCCATGAAAGTCATAAATTGGGGCTAGAAGGGGCACCCAGGATTGTCCCCTAACTTTCTCTCTGGAGAGCAGTAGAAATAGGGGTAGCTACCATATGATCCAGCAATCCCACTCCTGGGCATATATCTGGAAAAAACATAATTTGAAAAGATACATGCACCCCAATGTTCACTGCAGCACTATTTACAACAACCAAGACGTGGAAGCAACCTAAATGTCCATCAACCGAGGAATGGATAAAGATGTGGTACATATATAGAATGGAATATTAGCCATAAAAATGAACAAAATAATGCCATTTGCAGCAACATGGATGGACCTAGAGATTGTTATACTGAGTAAAATAAGTTAGAGAAAGACAAATATTATATGATATTGTTTATATGTGGAATCTCAAAAAAGGGTACAAATTAACTTATCTACAAAACAGAGACAGAGTTACCGATGTAGAAAACAAACTTGTTACCGGGAGGTTAGGGGAGAGCGGAAATAATTGGGAGACTGGGATTGACATATACACACCACTATATATAAAATAGATAACTAATAAGGACCTACTGCATAACACGGGGAGCTCTACTCCATATTCTGTAATGGCCTATATGGGAAAAGGATCTAAAAAAGAGCAGATATATGTATATGTATAACTGATTCACTTTGCTGTACACCTGAAACTAACAACATTGGAAATCAACTCGACTCCGATCAAAATTATTTAAAAAAAAAAGAAAGAGTAAAGAAAAATAAATAAATAAATACACATCCTGAACAGAATAAAAAGAAAGAAATACGGTTGACCCAACCTGAGTATCGAATGCATTTGAGATTAACAAGCCAAGAACACAAACCAGGAAATTCAGGCCTCAAAGGGAAAAGAAGAGTTTCCACCCACTCCCCGCCCCAGGGCACACTGTGTGGAAGAGTGCTGATAAGATGGTCAAGTCGCCGTAATAACCTGGGGCTTTCCTGGTGCTGGAGTGTCATGAGAATGGGATTACAGTGCTCAGCCGGAGCTGAAAGTCTCCTTTTGGAGTTTCCTCCTCCCCTGTGAAGCCCTGGGTCAGGCCTGGAGTTGTTCCCAGCACGGCTCGCCCTCCTCCCTGCAGCGGGCAGGGGTGGGAGATTTAGCGAGTTCTACCCTCTGCCTTAGGGAACAGCTGGTATTTCTCTGGATCGCTCATCCCTGAGGTGCTTTTGCCCCCAGCCTCCTCTTTCCTCACCATTCTCCCTCATCTGCACCATCGCAAGAACACCCGACCTGGCGACCCTGTTTCCACCCTTGCCCCCTACAGTGTAGACCTGTGCTACCCAGGACGACCGCAAGCCAGGAAGGGCTATTGAGCACTTGAAATGGGACTCCTCTACAGTAAGAGATGCTGTAAGGGTGAAATATACAACAGGTTTTGAAGATTGAGTATATAAAAAATGTGCTAACGAGCTCAATAATTTTAGATTGATCACAGGTTGTGCTCTTAATAATTTAGATATATTAGATTAAGTATATTAAAATATTTCCACCTGTTTCTTTTTACTTGTTAACATGGCTACTAGAAAAACAATTTTAATTACATATACGACTTGCATTTGTGGCTCATGTTATATTTCTATTGAACAACGTTGCTCTGGACTCCACGCAGCACCTCGAGTGATCCTTTGAGAGCCATGAGTCTCATGTCACTTCTCTCCTCAAACTCTCCAATGGCTTCACATGTCATTCAAGGGCAAATAAAAGATCTTATTTTGGCCTATGAGGCCTCAGATGGTCGTGGATGATCCCAAATACCTCTCCGACCCCCTTGCCTGTCACTCTTGCCTCTGCCACTCCATTCAGGGCACACTGGCCTCCTTGCTACTCACTGAACCTGCCAACCAGGCTTCTACCCCAGGGCCTTTGCATGTGTTGTTCCCTCTGCTCAGAATCCCTTCCCCGGATATTTGTTATGTCACTCCCTCTTTCCTTCAGGTCTCTGCTCAGTTGTTACCATCTTATTTAAAGTAGGAATGCATACACATGTGCGTGCATGTGCGCGCGCACACACACACACACACACACACACACACACACACACATTACCCTGTACTACCCGTTCCCTCCTTACTCTGCTTTAGTTTTAGTTTTCTTCATGGTGTTTACCACAGCTGCCATTTTTCTGTCAATCTCTCTATCTTAGAATGTAAGCTACATGAGGGTAAGGATTTCTGTGTGTTCTTTACTGCTAAAGACTAAGTGCCTAGAACAGTGCCTGGCATGTAGTAGACACTCAATGAATGTTTGTTGAATGGTTATCAGAGCAATAAATATGTGTGGATCTGGTGGCGGGAAAAGCCCAGGCTGCCCCTCGGGTCTGCTGGTAGCCGAAGCAAAAGGATCTCCTTCACCACCAATAGATTTCTACACTGGGGTTTGAAGCAAAAGCCTCACAGCAATGGGGTCCCCTTTGCCTGATCTTGTCTCTACAGAAACCAAGGAGGTGACTATGGCGAGACGGGACCTGGGCGCCATGCAAATATCATCAGCCCTAACACAGCTCACAAGTCTTGTGTGTGTGTGTGTGTGTGATTGTTGTTTTCTTTATCTTTGTTTCTTTCTTCCTTCCTTCCTCCCTCCCTTCCGTCCTCCCAACTAAAACAAAATATTTTAAAATTCTTAGGTAAAATCAAAAGAAAGCAAGGAAATCCAAAGAGCATAAAACCAGTTACTGTAAGGCTTGGGCTGTGCTCTTGCAATAACTAGAGCCAAGTCACAGATGGATTAAATTGTCAGGAGCGAGGCCCGGCTTCCTCGGGCTTTGGCTTTCATCTGCCTCCAGGTCATCTGTGCGTTGGACATTACCTCATTTCCCATGACCTAGCGTTCTCCTGAACATTCTCGACCATTCAAGGAGAAGCTGGAACGTCAGCTTTCCTTGCTGAGAAACCCTTGTTTTCTAGAGGCCTCTAGATCACAGTTTAGTCTCTCTACGCACAGTTAATCCCAGTCCTTCCATTTGGCCCCCTACTCTGCCCCCACTGGCCTCCAGCGTCATCTCTGTGGGCTGTTCCCACCCCTCTGGACTCAAGGCAGCGCCCCCCTCCACACAGACCAGATTTAGCAGCTCGGTCCCAACTAACAGGGACATGGGAGCCTCGAGGCTGCGGGGCTCCAGATGGTAGGAGGACCTCCTGGGCCGGCCTCCCCGCCTGAGAGCAGCCGTCCATGCCCCTTCCCCAGGGGAGGGCTGGGCTCCGCTCTGTGCGGGCTCACACAAGAGTACTGTCCCCGCGAATGTTCCTGAAGCCTCCCCCACTCCATCCCCGCAGACTGCCCTGCGCCCCTAATGGAGAGAAAATTCTGCCCCAGTCTTTGGGACTCATCTGTTGGGGATGTGATGACTTAGGCCGTGCTTGAAGAAAGGGAAGAATTACCTAAAAGCACATTCTGTTTCCTCACACCCACCTGCACCCATGTCCACCCCTCTCACCCTCCACCCCGCCAGCCAAAGCCTCCAGGCCCGTCCCCATCACTTCCCTCCCCTGCAGAGCAAGCGCAGGCTAGGGTGTTCCGGCTCCACCACTTAACCACTTCACAGATGGGGGAATCACTTAATCCAGCTGAGCCTTATTTGTAAAACGAGGATGAAATACAAAGCACCCAGCTCAGTGAGACCTTGGAGGTTCTCTGGAAAACGTGCCTGCCGCCCACCCCCTCTCCTCCTCCCAGGGTGGGTACTGCGTCAAGCTGGGGCTGGGCCTGGCTTCGTCCCCACGTGAGCAACGCCCCCGATGGAGGAGGGAAAGCGCCGCGGGGCAAAGCTCACATGAGCGGTGGATAAAGAAAGATGCAGCAAGTCACGATGAGCCCACCTGGGGCCCTGGATACGGCAGAGCCCAAATCAGATGCACCTCAAAACTTTCAAGTTATGTGAATCAATACATTCTCCTTTTTTGTTCTTTTTTGCTGGTTGGTTGTCTTCTTGTTGCCTGAAGTTGCAAAAGCCCAGACTGAAATACTACATTTCTAGTCCCTGGCTCTTAACTCAGGCAGCTTTGTATAAGATTTTCATGAATCTCTGGCTCCCCTGGGTGGCAAAGAGAATAAATTCACATTTCTAGGATTCCTACCCTCTGCATAAGCATCCTCATTTCTACAATTTATTTACACTTCGACTCCTCTGGTCTCAGATACGCTCGGGTTTGCTCTTAACCCACAAGTGTTTTAACAGAGATTTTTTCCCATGGCTCACCTGTTCTCCTGGCTGTGGTCACGCTGTGTCTGCTGTAAGCCCAGTGAATCCCCTCACTGGTCCTGTTTGGGGTGGCCATGGGGTTTGGGTCAGGGGTATAGTGAGTGGCTCGAGCCAGGAGGGCAGCGGGTCACCCTCCTCCAGTCAGGACACGAAGCACCATCTTGATATTATTAGAAGGTTTCACCAACCACGTGACTCCATCATGCCTTTTTAAAAGTCCCAGTCAGGTGAACCGGGTTCATCCAGATTACTCCAAATGAGGAAAGTGCAGAATTGAAAAAAAAAAAAGTCAAGCGGATAGGTATTTCCATTACGTAATTTGTGAGGACATATTAAAAACACAAAGGGACTTCCCTGGCAGTCCATGCTTCCACTGCAGGGGGTGCAGGTTCCGCCCCCCGGCCGGGAACTAAGATCCCACATGCCACGCCGTGTGGCCAAAAAATTAATTAATTAATTAAAAAGTTAAAAATAAAAACACAAAGATTTGGGCATATGGGTTTTACTTGTGTAGATCAATTTCCTGGAGGGCCAGTGCTATGACTTGGAACGCTTACAGTTTCATACTCAGAGGCAGTCTGGAAACACACAGTATGTGTTCCCTCTGATGTGCTTACGTTTTGACATCATTGTTGTCCATTCCTTATTTCAGAAACCTGCTTGTCCTCACAGCTCTCAGCACCTCCTGTGCATTTGCACATTTGGACCTGAGATGGGGGACCCTTCCTCCACCTGCTCAGCTCAGCTCAGGGGTCAACAACTTATTCCCCCTCCCACACCCTTGCCCCAGGCTGGGCTAGGCTCTCACTTCTTTTCCAACTATTGTTCCAACAATAATGTTCCAATAATGCTCCATGCACAGTGCTGTCATTACAATGATTCCTGGATAATTATCTGTTTAGGGGTTGTGTCCCCAACTCGACTGGGAAGCTTGAGGTGTGGTCTTTATCTCTTTTTGCTTCCTAGCACTGGGCTTGGTTCAAAAATTACTTATTCATTTACTTTTAAAAATATTTATTTATTTGGCTGTGCTTGGTCTTAGTTGCAGCACACAGGATTTTTTTAGTTGCAGCATGAGAATTCTTAATTGCGACATGTGGGATCTAGTTCCCTGACCAGGGATTGAACCCGGGCCCCCTGCATTGGGAGCCCAGAGTCTTAGCCCCTGGACCACCAGGGAAGTCCCCAAAGTTTATTAAATGAATATATAAGTTAGAAGCACAGGAGAACATAAAATAGCATTTGTTGAGGATCTACTGGCTAGATGTCTTAGAGCACTGTGGTATTTAACAGGAGAGCATAAGTAAATGAATTGAATAAGGAGACGTACCTAGCGCACAGTGGACGTGTTTGTTGAATGAATGATGGTGGGTCCGCATTCTGAAAATGAAGATGCTGAGGCTCAGAGAGCTTAAGCTGCTTCCTAGAGTCACACAGTTAGAGAGTAAGGTTTGGGCATAGCTCTCTCTGGTCCCTAAGTCCTTGGTTTCACCTACACCTCCCTGTAGCTTTTCACTTATATCTCCCTGCATCCCTCACCCCGGCAGGTAGGCAAACATTTTCTGTTGATGATGAATCTTTGAATCAACTGTAACACTCTTACATAATGGCTTTTTATGGAAGGAATTCCACAAATATTTGTTGGATGAATGGATGAATGGCTAGACTTGGGGAAACTTCCCATGCTGAACAAGGGTGGCTGACTAGTCCATGCAGTGCATGGTGTTGTAACATTCCTTTAGAAAATGTGCTAGTATCACTACAGTGATCTGTTAAGCAGAAATGTAATGCATTATAAAATAACACTGGGGAAAGGGCTTTAAGAACAATGTAATAGAAATAAAGGTTAAAAAAAAATAAATTTAATCTTTCCAGGACCCTGACAAAGTTAAAATCTATGGCATTCATAATATTCTCAAGACTCTCTCACAGCAGAAAGGAGGCATTTAAATCTCCCTGCTAGAATGTGATTCTCTGATTTTGAATTATCAGCGAAGATGTTAACACAGATCTACCGAACTTTTTGAAATCTGTGACTGTCGATTGTCTGAGCAGCGATGCCACAGGAGTGGCACCCCGCAAAGGATGTTGAACGGTGAGCAGTTGCGTGTGTCATGCTGGGAGGGGATTACAGGGGGAAGGAAGTGTGGAGGTGTCTTTGGTGAGCCGGAAGTCATCAGGCAATAACAACCGCAGCTGCTGTTTTTTGTGCTTCCTTTTTGTGGTAGGCACATTGCTTATGTTGTATTATTTAATTGGTCTCCACAAAGCCACAGTGTGGTAGG
The DNA here is from genome assembly GCF_937001465.1 of Orcinus orca. Classification (NCBI taxonomy): domain Eukaryota; kingdom Metazoa; phylum Chordata; class Mammalia; order Artiodactyla; family Delphinidae; genus Orcinus; species Orcinus orca. Next base: position 70,792,603 of record NC_064576.1, read on the forward strand.
TTTCCTATCCACATTACAGGTACGATTTCACAGAGGTTAAGAAACATGCCCACGAGAGGCTGTACATGCCAGGACTTACACCCAGAGGTTGTAGGCCAGGACTTACACCCAGATCCATCTGACTCCAGACACAGAGCCTAGTGTGCCGTCTTGAAACTCTCACTGTTAAACGCCGAATCCACAGCCCAGCCAGCCAGGCCCTGAACCTTGTCCTAAGAGCTGCTTCCCCTTCAGCTTCCTGAGGGTAGGGCCTCGGGCCGTTCCTTACCACATCTCCAGTCAAAGCGAAGGCCTTGCACACCAAAGGTGCTCATCCATTGTAGGTGAAGCCAAGCGTGCAGAGTTGACTAATTAGGAAAAAACACGTCCAGCTGAAGGCTAACAGGCATTTTCATTATGTAATCTGTAAGGACATATTTAAAAGCACAAAGGTCTGGCCGTATTGGTTTTATTGTATCATGCATGATTAATTTCCTGGAGCCCCACTGCTATTGAAAAAAGTCAACAAGGTACTTGGAACCGTTCCTGGAAGGGTTCAGTACTGGGGTCCCCCCTCCCCCCTTCCTGCCAAGCACCCCGTCATTCCCTTGCAAACAGATACACTTTACTCTGCCCAGGGAAGAGTTCTGATTCTGTTCAAGGACAAATGCCATCCTCAATGACATGTCATAGGTCTCAGTAGTGAAAGTGGGGCTTCCATACTCTGAGGAAACAAAAGAGTCCTTTTGTTTCATCGCTGCCCCAGTGGTGGTAAGCCTAGGCTGGTTCTGCTCGTCCTTAGGACATGTCCTCGCCGTTGGAAGACCAAGCAAGGCCAGTGCAGGGACAGAGGGGAAAACGGTCTGTTGTGGTTTGTCCCAGGAGAGAAGGGCACTTTTTTATAATTGATGATGGAAGACAGGACTGGGGCTGCCTTTTGCTCATTAGGCCCCTCAGCCCTTGGAAGGCCAAGAAGAAACTGGACAGGAACAGAACATGCATGCTTAAGCACCTGGGCAGTGGGTGAGGAGGTCGGCAACCCGGACTTGGGGTGGGGAAGGAGGGAGGGCAGACTCCTATCCAAAGGCCAATTCCCCTCACAGACAATCAGGGGGCAAGAGCTCTATACATGGAGGGAGGGGGCTACCTGCAGAAACAGCACAGTCACGGTCAGCTCTGACAGACCTCTTGAAATCAGTCATGCAGTGGTCTGACCAGCGTCATCTCGATTGCTTTAAATGCAGTTAGTCTTTAGTTCCAGGGTCAGTTTGTTCCCATTTCTTTGAGGCCGGTCCTCAGAATTGTGGCAGCTTATGTCATGGCTACAGCCTGGTCATCAGGTAGTTAACTTCTTCCACCTGGGGGTTTCAGTATCTCTAAGACAGATCACAGGATATGGCTCAGCTCTATAGCCCTTGAAGAGGAACTAAAGGTGCTAGACTATGCTTAATGACTAAACAATTATTATTTAGTCTTGTTGGACTGTTTACCTTTGTTTCTGCACTTTCTCACTTCTCTGATTAAACTTATTCTTTGGCTAAAGATTTTCCACAGACAAAAGGCAGGCAGAGGATATGGGGGGAGGTGGGGAGGACCATGGGGTCCTGCTCCTGTGATTTTTTTTTTTTTTTGCGGTACGCGGGCCTCTCACTGCTGTGGCCTCTCCTGTTGCGGGGCACAGGCTCCGGACGCGCAGGCTCAGCGGCCGTGGCTCACGGGCCCAGCCGCTCCGCGGCACGTGGGATCTTCCCGGACCGGGGCACGAACCCGTGTCCCCTGCATCGGCAGGCGGACCCTCAACCACTGCGTCACCAGGGAAGCCCTGCTCCTGTGATTTTGGAGAAGGGACAGGTGCAGTTAAGCACACATCTTGGTACAAGTTACTGCTGGTCACAAGGCACAAAAATCTGAATGCTTTTAGTGTTTTCTAAGTATGGGAAGATGTAAGGATTGGGTTCATAAAATTTTCTCCTGAAAATATCTTTCTAAAGGCCCGTCTGCCAGTTCTCCCAGAGCACAGAGGGCCTCATCCTGATCTCTGTCGTCAACTCCTTTCAAGGTGTGTTGAAGGTCAGTGACAGCAGCGGCTGGTGACTTAATCCTTGTAGAGCTGGATGGCGAGTGACATACTTTAGTTGGTGAAGGGGAAGAATTTATATAGTCAAAACATGAAAAGAGTTGATAAATTGTGAACTCAGAAGAGAGGCTCTGCAAGCATAAAATAAAGTGCAATAACATATTTGTGGAGTGTACTTTCTTTAAAATGAAAAATAACAATTACAGGGAGTTCCCTGGCGGTCCAGTGGTTAGGACTCAGTGCTTTCACTGCTGAGGGCAGGGGTTCAATCCCTGGTCAGGGAACTGAAATCCCTCAAGCCATGTAGCATGACCAAGAAAAGAAAAAAAAAGAAAGAAAGAAAGAAAGAAAAATAACAGTTTACAAACTTCCTCAGGAAAAAGACTTAATATTTCAGAATTTAAATATCTGGTTTCAGGGTCATTAGTCAGTAATGTCAGCTTCCCAACAGTAACTGTTTGCCCCTCTCTAGGAGGTTAGAGGGATACATCTTCTTCAGTGCTTTGCTCATTCCTTCGAACATACCTTAAGCCTTATGCTCGCTGATGTAGAAAGCAGCTGGAAGTCATGTGCAATTATTTCGGAGTGCCTTGTCTTTCAGAATTGGCAAGAAATACCCTTTTTGTTGTTTCCCCTTTGTGTTGGGGAATTAAAGTAACTTTAATTTGCGTGACTCTCAGTTCTCATATCTCTCTCTTTTCCACTCTAGTTGTCCACCACGAGACAACTGATTCTTTGTGGTTCTATCCATCCTTGCCAAGATTTCACTTTGCAATCAGGTAGCCAGCTCTCCCCAAGTGTCGAAGAAGGGATTTCATTTCACTTGGCACAAATGACGTAAGAACAGTCCCACGTGTCCAATAAAAACACAACTTGAAAATGTTATTCATTCTACCATTCCCACCCTGCTGAGTGGATTATTAATTTGTTGGAGGAACTGAACACACCCTCAGCTCCAAGAACTTGATGTGCCACCCACCAACAGCATCCATCATAAATGCTAACATCTCTGGAGCTCAGACACATCCTGGTTTCAGAGGCTATCTGGTTCAAAAAAAAAAAACAAACAAAAAAAACCAACACTTTAGTGGTTATTTCCTCTCTGAAAGGAAGATGCTTCCTTTCAACAGGGCAAATCCAAATAGTCTGTACTGAAATGACTCATCTTTAAGTGTAAGAACTTTGAATTTACCCCATTATAGTTCAGAATAGAGAAGACACAGGATCCTCTTTCTCCCTTTGCTTTTTCTCCCATGTGCTGAAGAAACAAAGAGAAGAGGAAAAAGGGATCTATTTATAGCATGATGTGAATTTAGTTTTCAGGGTGAGAAATCAGAATGGTATGTAAGGCAGCAATGATCCTGGTTATCCAAACACTAAATTTCTTTCTTTTTTCTACTAAAACAGAATGGTTAAGGTAACCATAAATGTAAGAATTATTTAATAATTTTCAGTAACTGTGCAGGCATTCAAATGATTATTTCACAAGCAAGGAAACTAAGCCAAAGAAAAGTGGTGAGTTATGCATACTTGTCTGAGGGAAATAGTTTAAAATCACAAAAATACTTCTCAACCACAGTCAAAATGAACTCCTTGGAACGGGTAGGGCACATTTTCACAACCAGCATGTCCCGTAGCTAAACGGGAGGCATCGTACCCCTCCACACCTATTGGACCAAATACAGGCTGGCATTGCCTGACTCATTCATAATGAGGCCATCGTTCTTCCCATCTTAGTCTCTGTGGTTCAGAAATCAAACATACTTTTTCTCTCAAAAACATGTCCTAAGAGTGTACCTTTTCTGTGCCAGTGAAGCTTAAATAAAATCTTACAGCTATGGTTCTCAATCGGGGACAACTTTGGGGTCGAGGGGTGCTGTTACTGGTCTCTAGTGGGTAGAGGCCTGGGGTGCTGCTAAACATCCTACAATGCACAGGACAGTCCCCACACAACCAAGAATCACCTGCCCTAATATATCAACGATTGAAAAACCCTGTATTAGAGGAAAGCTGATGTCCCTTTTTCCTAATAAGTTTATAAGAGAAACAAGGTCACTGCCTTCCTGAACCATACAACTGAAAGAGAAAAAAGAAGTTACTGCATAAATACATACATAAATAAGATATTTGCAGTTGGTGGTATATATTGGAAATGAAATAAACGGATTAACAATACAGGGTAACTGGGTAACCAGGAGATGCTTCGGATAATAGAGCCAAGGAAGACCTACCTTGCAGAGGAAATTAGGATGTTTTTGTCAGCAACTAACAAACTCCCAACTCAAGCCGGCCTAAGCAGTAAGGAAACGTACGGTTCACACAATTTAAATCCAGAGGTAGGGTGGGATTCAGGGTTGGCTTATGCCACTGGCTCCCACTTCTATCCAACTCTGTATGCCAGCTTCCTTTTCAGGTCTGTAGCAAGGGCGTTGTAATAGTCATAACCTCACAAGACCTTGGAGGAGCAGGTGGGGGGCATGGAGATGGAGTGGGGTAGAGAAGTAAGGCTCCCATCCCTGCTTTCTACGTGATGGTACTCAGAGTCCCCTGGTTGGGCTGAGTAGGTCACAGGCCCACCCCTGCACCAATGACTGTGGTCAAGGGAAATGAACGTGCTGATTGGCTCAAGCCAATCAGTGACCACACTTGGCGCCAGGTTCACCTTAATAACTAAACAAACACTGGGTATTCCTTCGGGAAGGGTGATGTGTTTATTGGTTGGCATTCACAAACTTCCTCTGTGGGAGACGAGATTTACACTGAGCCTTGAAGGACGAGAGGGAGCTGCTCTAGCCAAGAGCCTGAGGAAGAGCTTTCCAGACAGGCCAGACAAGCACAGAAGCCTTGAGGTAGGATAAAAGGCCATGGTGCTCCAGGGGGCAAGTAGCTCTCAGTGAGCTTGGAGGGGCAGATGTGAACATTAATCCTATAATGTGAGTTTTGGTTAACCACATTTGTTGTAAAATATTATGATCCTTTGTAGGTTAGAAGAAAAAAAAACATATAGTCTCTGTTTCCTTCAGGATTTTTCCATATATTACTATTTTTAGGTGATCATTCTTTCTAGTATAACTTAAAAACAAGACAAAATAGATTTTTATGGGTACCAATTAAATTTTTTTAAAAAATATTGATTGATTGATTGATTTTGGCTGCACCGGGTCTTAGTTGAGGCGTGCGGGCTTCTTAGTTGCGGCATGCATGCAGGATCTAGTTCCCTGACCAGGGATGGAACCCGGAGCCCCTGCACTGGGAGCTCAGAGTCTTACCCACTGGACCACCAGGGAGGTCTCAGTACCAATTAATTTTTAAAGAATAAGTTTCAAGTTAATATATGAGAAGGAAAAAAAAAAACCTTTAGAAAGAAAACACTGAAAGAGGCTGCAATGGACAAGATTTCAGATATCTGGGCATTCAGACGTACTGGCGTTACAGACAAAAAGGCACCCTGATTTAGAACAAGTTTGAACTCCTGTAACCTCCAGCACCCGGCACCATGCTGAATACAGAGGAGACCACAAGAATACTGACTCACACCAGAAGTCGAAGGTAATAAGCACTTTCATGTATATTAGTCTATGTATATATCCACTCTTTGCCCATCTCTTCCTTCCTTTCAAGGAAGCGCCTGTCACAGCTCTTCACATCTACTGCACATTCTCTCTTTAAGAGGCATTTTTATTTGAGCTTTTTTCCTTTACATTTGCATATTTTGTCTTTTTGTTGTTGTTCTTCGGGAGCTGCCTCTGCTTCCAGGTTTGAGAACCCTCTTTGTTCTCTAAGACAAATATGGGGGAAAAACCCAATAACTGAAATGGTAGCTGCTGGCAGACTTAGGATAAAGTCACCTTAATTCCCTATTTACTTCTGGATCTACAACAAGATAGCAATTTGTTGGGACTACTTTTACCTGGTTTTATTCTAAAATTTCTGACACTATGGTAGAAATAGTATGAGAAATTGTGTATATATTAAAAACATAATAAATCAAAATAAATAAAATGTAATAAAGTAATAAAAATGACAAGGATTCTAAGAACATCATAAATGCATTATTAGATAATAAATGTGGTAGTTCATATGGCCCCTACTCATTCACCTGTTCCAGTAAATAAATAGTTAAAGTGGACTGATTAAATATAAAAGGGGGCTACACAAAATCGGCATCCACGACAGTACAAGTTGAGCTAAAAGTTCTGGTACTGGCTCTTCTTGAATAATATTACTACTACTATTACTACAACTTACTGAATATCTACCAAACTAGATGTTTTATTTATATCTAATCCTTCCAATCTCCCAACAAGATAGGTATATGTCCATTTTATCCATGTTGAAACTGAAGCCCCAGGAAGAATTCAAAGAATATTAAACGGATATCAGATAATAACGACGCACGTTTAGTGCTTTACATAGCCTTTCAGTCATTACACATATCCTGTGAGGTGGCACACAGGAAGGCTTGGTAATTAGCTCAAGGTCACAGAGCTGGCCAATTCATAAGTATACATAGGCAAGGTTCAAGCCCATGAAGTCTAACCCCAGGGGCTCTCACACGCTGTACTATAAAGCATATCAGTATTGCCCCAGGATTTGAATCTGATCCAAACCTGTCTGGCTCCAAAGACCTAGAACTGTTCCTTCCTCCTTTCTGCACAAGCTTCCTATAAAAATGTGGGAAGCAGACCAAAAAATCTCAACGTTCTATTTCTGTTCAAAAATGCTATGATTCCATGGATTTTAATATAAGGTTTTCATATACAAAAAAAAAAAAAAAAATGAGGGCGGGGGAGTCAAGAAGTTTTTGTAAAGCAAACCAAAAATAATTATAGCTAACTGTATTTTCAAATTTATGAATACAGTCACCTTTAGAGGCTATTTTATTAAATTCTCTCCACCTTAAAGGTGAGTTAACTGAAGCACGTAAGGATTAAGTACCTTTTGTCTAACTGCCGGGTCAAACATACAAGTGATTTTGTATGCAATATAAACCTGGCCTTTTAGCCTTGTCTCTGATTTAACCTCCTAAAGACTGCCATACTCTTAATTTTTCTAACTTCAGGTCGAAATTCCTACGGATTTCATATGTATTCCTACGACCCTGAGGGAGCGTCAGCAAGGAGCAAACTTAAAAGGACACTGAAGGGTAGAAAAGACCTGACAATACCAGCAGAGTTACCCTCTTTTTTTTTTTCTTTTTATGTTCGTCTCATTACTGAAAAGAATTTAACAGGGATACCTCTTTTCAGGGAAAGAAACAAAAGCTGATTCTGATCAAGCAAGAAGCAAAACTTATAATTTATGACTCGGGAGTGGCAGGGCAGAACAAGGTCCGTTCAAGTCAGCTGTATCAAAAATAGACAGAAAGTGATACCACAGAGAGCTTTCCAAATTACGCCACACCTAAAATTCGCTTAAAAAACCCAAAACCCACAGAACCCTGACATTTTATTCCACAAGAGAATATCCTGCCGCTGATGAATACAAGAATATTTAACACAACCCTTATGCTTGTTACTAGAAGTTGAAACGTAAATTCCTTTTTCTAATTCATAATTCACCAGCCGTGGTGTAATCTAGACAATAATAGAAGCGAATACCGAACAAGCAGGCAAACAAAATAACGCTGTGGCTGGAAAACGAGCGAAAAGCGATAAAGGGAAGCTCCCCCTCTCCCGCGAGTCCCCCAAGACAAAGCCGGCTCCCAGTCCGCACTGCGACCGGGACTACACATCCCAGCATGCAAGGCGACACGGTCTCCCAGTCGAACTACGGTTCCCGACACGCTTTCCTGACAGCGGGCCGACCTCTCTGGCGTCCGGGGGGTCTCGGGTCTCTGCAGGAGTGGGGTGTGTCTCCGCCTGCCCAGCTTCTCCTTCGAGTCTAAGGGTCAGATACCATCGCCCACTAGTAAATAACGAAGATTACGATTTTTCGAGTCATTCTTCGTTGCCCGTTTTATTAAGACAGCAAAGAGCCTCAGGCTAGGGCGGGCGGGGCGTAGGCGGGTCAGCTTGGCTAGTTTGAGCCAATAGCGTCGGAAGGGCTGTCCTGTTGCCATGGCAACGGCGGCTGTCCCCAGAGGGACCAGCCACCCATTGGGTGGAATCTTTCGAGAAGGCTCGAGAAGAAGGAAGCGGAAGTGGCACGTGGAGGGGCCGGTGGAGGCGCCGGTGAGTAAATGCCGCAGATTCTGGAAAGTTCCGATCAGTACGATACATAAGGCTGAGACGCTGGGATCTTCTCTTTCGGGTCGGTAGTTAAGCGGCACGCTGGTGAGCGAGCCGGTGAATATCCAGGCAGGCAGCCCGAACTGCGGAACGACTTGCGGAGACCGAGCGCAGCTTTCTCCCGTGGTTACTCCTCTGTGAGCCGCCACTGTCCCCGGGAATCCGGCGGTGCCAGACCGGCAGATCGTCCGTGTGTCCGTCCGCGTGACAGGACCGGACCCCGCGGGAGCCGCGCGCAGCCGGGGCAGGAAGCGGCGGCCGGAGGACACAGACCAACCCGAAGCGGAGGCGGACCGAGAGCCGGCCATGTCGGTGGTGGGGCTGGACGTGGGCTCGCAGAGCTGCCACATCGCGGTGGCCCGGGCCGGGGGCATCGAGACCATCGCCAACGAGTTCAGCGACCGGTGCACCCCGTAAGTGGGAGCTTGCGGGGGCGCTGGGGGGAGGTTCTGGGGCGAGGGCAGCAAGCCGGCGGGGGCTGCGGATCCCGGGGACCCCACGTTTGCGGCTGGCCGCGGAGCGCCGGGGCGAAGGAAGGGCGATGTGGGGAGCGGTGCGCCCTCCGTGGGGTCGGGATGCCGGCGGCCTAGCCGCCGGGTAGGGGAGGGGGCTTGCGGCCGCGAATCGGATAGAAGGGTCTCCGGGATTCGAGGGGCCAAGAGAAGCCCGGGAGTCGAGTCCCCCGGGGTCGTCCCTTCTGGCGGGCTCCCTCCTGGGGGCCGGTCTGCGGGCAAGCCCGAGACTTCGCTCCTTTTTCTTGGCAAGAAGCTTCAGCCAGCTCCTTGCGCGGCCGCCCCCGTTTCCCCACCCGGCTTCTCTGAGCTGGCCGAGCCGCCCCCAGCTCGTCCCCCTCCCTCCGAGCATGTCTTTGCGCACCGCAGAGCTGGGGCTGCCGAGCTTTTTCTTCCGCATTGTGAATCTCGAAATGAGCTGGAAGCTTCCAGAGCTCGTCTGCTGCTTCTTGTGCAGGGAGCGGGCGGATTGTAGTTAGCGACCACAGAATCACTCCTTTGATGATGAATCTACCTTTTCTTGCTCACTCTTGGATCATTTGTGAAAGATGTAAACGTCCTTTTTTATCGTTTTATGAAAGCCGTTAAAGAGGAATCCTAAATCGTGTTCCAATTTCTTTAATTTTGAACGGCTTAAATAAGGAGAGAAAAGAAAAATTGCACACTTTGGTGCTAGAACTCCTCTAGAGGATGGATGTTGTCACTGAATTAAATGGTATATTCTACAGCAGCATGGGGTGGGCAAAGGGTAACATTTTAATAAGCAACTTTTTTGGAGGGGAGTCTTAATTTCTGAATATGTTGTATGCAAACATGCCTGCATGTACATTGATAAAAACAACTGCTTACTTCTCAGGGAAAATGGTGTAGGTATTTTAGTGCCTTAATCCCAAGATAAAAATCATAGAATGAAACATCGAGCCCAAAGGTGAAATGACTGGGCTTATATCACTATTTGAGTGCAGATGAACATTTATGAAAGTGAAGGGAAGTGAGAAGATAACCAGACATTGACAGTATCAGTAGCTTTGGGAAGACTGCTATTCACAGAGCATGTCGTGCATCAACCTCTTTATAAAGCTACAGTGTTTTAGTTTAGCTGTGTGAAGGGCTCTGATCGGAGTATAGTAAGAAAGAAGATAGTATCTCAGGATTTCATGCTTAGGTGCAGTTTACATCTTTGTTCTCTTTGGTCCAGTAAAAGGAAGAAGAGTTGTTCAAGGGAGAGTAGAGAAAAATTACGTATGTGGCTATAGTGACCACTGTGAAACTAAAGCTGACAGGTGTGTCTCAAAAATGTAAACCAAGGGCAGTACTGGAGTTTCCCTTAATGTTTTTTATATAATAGATGTTTGACTCAACTGCATTGGCTACTATTAATTTCTGTTTAGTATAATTAGTTTGATTCTCTTCTTGGAAAATGAGTAAATTCGTTCCGCAACTGTATGTTTACTCTGAGCTCGGAGTGCTGTTCTGTTTTTGGAAGGTATTTTAAAGCTCTAGCCTTTGCTCCAGCAGTTCTCTGGCTGTTAAGATGCTGTTTAGCACCTGCTCAGATAATCTAGGTCTAAGATGTCTCTGTTATAGCAAGTTTAAATTTGATTCAGCTTGATATTTAATGCCTTCAGTGTATTCCCATTTTGCTCATATCACACCATTATTCCTACCTGCCCTGTAATCTGAAACCTAATTCACTTTCATCCTTCTGACAAGACTTTATTGCTATGTGCTACCATTCCATTTCCGTTGCTCAGAAGGCTGTTCAACAGTTACAAGTCACTTCATCTCTTCAGAGCTGACTTAAAATGTAACTGATTATTCAGTCCTTTTGCTCAGCATTTATACTTGGCTCTGTCGTGGTACTTGCTCAGCATCATTTTTGCTTGGCTTCCTCAAGTAGAGTCTTCTGTATAGGACCCTCTTTTGTGCGTTTAAACTCCGGAAGCATAGCTTAGGTCCACTTGTTTCCGTTTATCTAAAAACCTTTGATCATAAAGAGTCAGATGATATATCAGGACAGCAATAGCTATGATAGTGACGCTTAGATTTGTATGGAGTTGGTAACTGCGAAGTAGTTACACCATATTTTGTTAATCGTGGCTAGGACCGAGTTAATAATACTCTAACTATTCAAAGCATTTTCACAGTTAATGTCCACTTGCTGATAATTGGGGCCTGGAGAATTATGCTGGTGCTTGCAGTACTGGAAAGTGTCCTCTGAGCCTTGAGCAGACGGGAGTGGGGGCCAGGGTGGGGTGCAGCTGCCACCTAGATTGGATTCTCAGAGTTAAGCAGCTGACGAAAGCTTTGGAGTCCAAAGTTGTGCTGTGCTGTGCCCCCTTCCCCTAGAATGGGTAGGATATTTTTTTCCTTTTTGGGGGTAGGAAATTTATGTTAGAATTTTCCTCTTGTCAGTTAAAAACCTCCACATTTATGCTTTTAACATTTGTAAAACATGGTTTTTTAAAATTTCTTCTAGATCAGTCATATCATTTGGATCAAAAAACAGAACAATTGGAGTTGCAGCCAAAAATCAGGTATGTTCTTTAAGAGGATTCTGATCATTTTTTAAGAGAGAAGTTTTAAAAGTAAAATCTCAGAGACATACAAAAATACGAAATACCTAAGCCTCTATTTTTGAGTTTTAGAATTGTAACGCAGATACTCCTTATGAGCCCTTAGATACTTTTTTTTCTTTTCTCTTCCTTTTGTTTTATTGAATAAGACCTTTAACTTTCTAATTTTCCAACCTTAATTTTTAATAACTTTCCTACCTTCTAATGTATCTAATTTTTAAAACTTAAAAACGAGACACATGAAGTTCTTTCATGTGAAGTTTCTCATGATACTCATTTAAGAGTTAAAAGCTTCCTTTCATGGAAGGAACTTCTAAGAAGCTCTGTTTAAAAGTATTTTCAGGTTACTTAATAATTAAGGTAGTACGAGGAGAACTTGTTGTCTAGGCCTGTGCTGGCCTGTAGAGTCGCTGTTACATGTGGCCCTTGAGCACTTGAAATGTGCCTGATCTGAATTAACATGTGAAGTATAAAATACATGTGATTTTGCAGGCTTAAAATGAAATAAACAATCTCATCAACTGTTTACATCAAGTGCGTGTTGAAATGACAATATTTTAGATGAATTAGGCTAAACAAGTTATTGGAATTAATTTTACATATTAATGGGACTTGAAAATTTACCTATGTGGCTCCCCTTAGGACTCACATTGTAATTTGAACTTTGGGGATCGGGGAGAAAAATAAATAAATGTGAAATATGAAAATCCCTTTTGTGAGAGGCTCTTAAGAAAGGGACTGAAAGCAGACCTGTTACAATATGTAAACGTATCAAAGTAACATACACTGTATGCCTTCAGCTTACACAGTGTTACATGTTGATTTATTTAGTTTAAAAAAAAAGTTGAAAAAATTCTCTTAATACAGAAAATGGTATTGCTAAAAAAAGAAAACTAAACCTTGGAGTACTATATTATGGCTAGTTGGAAGAGAGGAACAAGAGCAAAAAAACAAAGCAGGGAAGAGAAATGGCCGTGCCCACTCAAAGTAACCTGCTCAAAGGGGAGAGACACTAGTGAAGTAACAACCTCCCCAAATGTGGCCGTTGAGAAGACTGATGTCCCGGACCTGAGATCCCACTGCATTTTTGTGGTTATGTGAGGAAAATCTGTTGAGGCTTAGATCTAGCCTGTAGATTACTAGACATATGTCATCTCGGTTTTATAATCGCAAGGAATTTTAGTACTTAAACATTGTTTGAAATATTCCATATTATTTGAAAACTAGTGTTGCCAAGCTATATTTTTCTTTTTAAAAGAAGTAGGTCAGAGAAAGAAGTACACAGTAAACGGTTTTGATATTTTCAAACTAATAACTTTAGAAGTCTTTGTTTTTCATCTTTTAATTATTTTTGTGTTTTAAATAAGGTTCCCACTGCTGACATCTTTGAGTGAAATATGCTATGAAGTGGGACTTGTATATCCAGAGCCTAATCATCAAAAATATGTACGTGCAGTTGAAAGCATTACCTCATATAGAAACTTTTTGAATTATCTTTGCGTTTTCTGCTTTTTGGTATAGATAATTAACATTCCATGCTATTGATAGGAAAAGTAGCAATCAATATATTTTGTGGCACAAAGTACTTATCCTGGCCACTTAGCGACTCAACAAATAGATTACTGTAACAATTAACTCCTTTTTTAAAAAAATGTGACCAGACTATAGTGCTTCTAAATATCCTTTTTCATTTATTCATTAGGTATAAAACAACTGTAGTGGGAGAAAAGGAATGAAATAAAGTGATACATACAGTTCTTGGGGTTTGTTCAGAGCTCCAGGGATAGTTTCACTATCTGAGTTTTTATCTTGCAGACTTTGAAGCCTGTGTGTATCCCTCTCACTGCCTCCCTCCTGGCATTTCTATAGGAAAAGGAGAAAGAATAAAGTCCATTCATTGATGGAGAAAGTCAGGGCTCTGGGGAAGTTTACTTATATCCCTCTGATTTGAGTTGTACAAATGACTTTCTTTTTAATTGCTGTAAGTACTAATAGGTGTTGAAATTAGAAAAAAATTTAAATCTCAGTGTTTGTTTGTTTTTTTTTGCAGCAAATCACTCATGCAAACAATACAGTGTCTAATTTCAAGAGGTTTCATGGCCGAGCATTCAATGACCCCTTCATTCAAAAGGAGAAGGAAAACTTAAGTTATGATCTGGTTCCAATGAAAAATGGTGGAGTTGGAATAAAGGTAATATAATCGAGCAATCTTAGATTCCTTACTAGGAAACTGTTTAATTCATCTACAGAGAAAAGTACTTAATTCTTAATAAATATGTAACTCAGTTTCCTTATTTGGAGAAGATGGTCTTTTATTTTTTATCTAGTCTCTCTTAAACTATAGGTTTATGTTTAAATCATCCTTGAAAATTATTCAAATGGTATATACTGCTGTAACTTAATTTGTGTTTCTCATAACGTCTTGACAATTATAAAATTTAGAATTCATGGTGTTTAAAGAAATCTAAATTGTGTTGTCATATCAAACAAAAGTCTGTTCCAATACAGCTCATTTGCAGTTGTTTGGAGAGCTACAGTGTAATACAACCAGAAATCTTTTTTTAAACTACAGAGGCATTCCTGTCTTATGATCTACACAAAATAATATTTATCCCAGTGATTCATCTCTTCAGTTAGAGTGGAAATTTACTATCTTCTATAATACTTTGACTAGTACTTTGGATAGGGGAAAAATCTGCCCCAGCTTTTTTTTCTCTTCATCTCTGGGGAAGAATCTTTCTTTTTTTCTTTGCTTTGCTTTCCTTTCCCTTTTTCTCTTCCTTTTACCTTTCCTTTCCTTCTTCTTTTCTAAACAGTTATAACAGTAAAGGTTTTCTGGAAGAGAATGTGTAATCATGTTTGTAAGTTAGTATTATTAGCATGTAACTTTTAGGACTACAGTATTTAAAGCATTTTCTTTCCTCAATACAGGTAATGTACATGGATGAGGAACATCTGTTTAGTGTGGAACAGATAACAGCCATGCTGTTGACTAAGTTAAAGGAAACTGCTGAAAACAACCTCAAGAAGCCAGTAACAGATTGTGTTATTTCAGTAAGTAGAGTTCGGCAAGGCAACGTGTTTTATTTTAATTTGCCTTTTTCATGTTACTTTTTAGTATTGAATGTGTGAAAGCTGTCCTACTACTAGAGATCAGAATTCTGCTGCACTCTATACCATAGTGTTCAGCAGCATTGCATAGTAGGTTTGGGTGGTGATTTTAGCCAGAAGTTGCAAAGGTTTTTGAGTGGTGTTACATGTCAATATCTCCTGTCAGGCTTTTTGAAAATACAGACTGATTGGTTGAATTGGAGGATATTCTAAAGTTAGTTGATGTATTGAGAGGCAATTGTATACTTACATGAGAGCTTTTCAGAATTTTATCCACACGTGAGAACCAGAGAGTTGGTTCTTGGTGATAAGTAGTTTTAAAATGTAACCTACCAGTAGTGACAAAACCTAGGGTTTTTTTTTAGCATTGGCAAGCCCACTACTTTCAATGGACAGTTGATAATTAGGTTATTAAAGAGTATTTGTAATGGACAGAAGTCATTTTTTTTTTTTTTACATTAAGATTTATTAACACTCCCTCGTTTATGTAAGGGATTAGGAAATATGATGTTAATTGATTTATAGGTAAAGATTTGATCTGGGGGAAAGTGTATAAATTAAAATAAGATTAGGTGTTCATTATTGAGGTTAGAGAAACAGGAAAAAGAGAGGCCTTCCTTCTTCTTTTGAAGACATAGTTCTCTGTTTTTCTCTTCTAAGTAGTTAAAGTTAATTAAGAGAGCTACTCTGATCTCTCCCACTATCTCTTTTCTACCTAGCCCATGTCTCAGAACAGCTGTTACGGTGAGCTGGAGATTGCAACCAGGCTATACTGACTGTATAGGACAGGGTGTCACTTCCCCTGCCCCAAGGATCCTTTACATACATTTTATACCTCATCACCTCTCCCACATGAAAGTTTAGTAGTACAGATTTAGTGTATATCTGTTTCTGTACTGTGGTCCTTTAGACAGCCACAAGCCATTGTAACTAGCTAAATATTTTTTTGTCCTTATGTACCAATTTTCACCCTCTACAACGTTATTATTCTCTGTGGCAAATTTGTGCTATGGGGAAAAGTCATCTTTTATTTGGCAGGGTGGCCTGTCCAGACCTGTCAGAAGCCTTTATGGCAGTGCATCCTGGGATATGCAAGAAGAGAGGCAGAAAGGCTGAAATTTCTCTTGCAAGACAGAAGGTGTTCTACTAAAGGAATGTCTGGGTATTGCTTGGAGAAATGCTATTAATCTCTGGTAAAGTTAAAGAATTAAGTTATAAGTCAGTGGTCCTTCCTTCCTCTCCCACCCCCTCTTTAAATAACCTAATATGGAAAACTGAAAGTGTTCTGATTTGAAAGGTGAGCAGAGACCCACCTTCGCTCTTGTCACTCTTTCTGAAGCATTTATAGGTAACTTGGGGAGAAAATGCGAAAGCCACTGTACCAAGTTTTCTCTTAGGTACTTTCCAGTTAAGTGATTATATGAATGTATTGTTAGATGCTCTTCTGGAAGAATGTGCTAGTTAAAGTGCTGCCCTAGAAGGCAATCAGAAGAATTCATCTAGCTAGAACACAACACCGTAAGAAACTTTATCCCTTGAGCTGATTTTGTTCTTCTTCCTCTTAGAAAAATCAACAGACTTTGACAAAAAAGTTTCATTTTTGTAATCTGAACAGGTTTACTGAATTAGAAGGTACCCCAACGATTAATGCTTAAAACCAACGAACAGCAAACTAAAGGGCAGAGGCTAGAATTAGCTGTATTATCTTTAAGTTCCTGTAGTCTTT
Source organism: Orcinus orca (assembly GCF_937001465.1). Classification (NCBI taxonomy): domain Eukaryota; kingdom Metazoa; phylum Chordata; class Mammalia; order Artiodactyla; family Delphinidae; genus Orcinus; species Orcinus orca. The sequence continues at coordinate 70,808,814 of NC_064576.1, forward strand.
ATAGTTTAATTACATTTAATGTTGACATAGCAGAATAATTTCCAAAAGAAATTTAAGACTTGTTTGGAAATAGTATTTCATCCTCTTAAATTTAAAGCTTTTTGTTAGATTTAAGTAACTGTTAATATGTCTTACGAATACTCCTGGTTAGTTTTTATTTCAGGTTAAAATTTGATTATAATAAATTTGATACTTATAATTTTAGGGCAATCTTCAAAAGTAGTTGCTGTTTCTGAAAGTTAAAGAACTTATTCTTTTTCTGTTTTGTGACTTGACTAGGCACTTATTTAGCTGGACTATTGTGAATTGATTACAGATGGTTGTGAGGGATTTGTATGTTTTATTTTGTGTGTTCTGGGTAAGTTAGATTCTTTCCCTTCTTGTTTGCAGGTCCCTTCTTTCTTCACAGATGCTGAGAGGCGATCTGTCTTAGATGCTGCACAAATTGTTGGCTTAAACTGCTTGAGACTCATGAATGACATGACAGCTGGTAAGAAGAAAACTGTTTTTGTGTAGCAGTTAATATACTTTCGAAACTAAAGTTAAGACACACCAGGTCCTGTTATCAAACACTTTCATGTAGGTGTAGAAACACAGCCTATTAAAAAACGTGTTAGATTTGAAAGCAAAAATTCTAGCCTTTCAGATGCTTGTTTTAATGAGAAGTTGGCACTTTTTCAAATATATGAATCTGTTTTCATTAGGAAATTCTTGTATATAAATTTTTTAATCCTTTAAATTAGTTGTATTGGATTTAGTTTTTTATTTCCTTACATTGTTTTTATAGTTAAGAAACAAGTTTTCCCAAAACCTCATGATTTTGGCTTTTACAACTACCTTGACTATTGATTTAGCTTAAATTTTTTTTTCCCTCATATGCTTTCCGATTGTATGTGGTTAGGAGTTGATCATTCATCTTATATCAGATATTAATTTAAGCTGTATGATTTGCCAGGCACCTTGGTAGGAATGGATATAGTGGGGAGCAAAACACTCACTTATCTCCTCTTAGACCTTGTATCAGCTTCTTGTGATTACAGATGGACTCAAAGTCAGTTACAATGTAGTGTATTCAGGCAAAGCAAATAAGGCTTTGTTTAGTATGTTTTTAATAGATGTTTTAAGAACTCTTAAAGTATTGATAAAGGTGTGTTCTTAAGTATACGTATTTAGAAATACAGTGGTTTCAAAATTCAGAAAAAGCTAACACAGACTACTTAAGATAGATCATTTATTTGCCTTGAATCTAATTGGTAGGACCTGCAGTTGCTGTAGTTATATATTAAATTCTTAATTTTTTTGGATAAGCAGTCTCCTAGCAGGTTGTGGTTAAAATGTAAGTATTGTGTAATGAGTCTGATATTGTTTGTGTGTGGTTACACGTGGTTTACATGCCATTGTTTTTGCATTACGTATGTCCTCTCTGTCACATCTCTCCATATATTTAAAAGTGATAGAACATTGTTCTAAAATCAGAAAGGGACAAAGTATGAAGTCAGATATAAAAGAAATATGTTCACTTTTAATTAATGGAAGTACAGTCAGGTTTCCTGCATGTGTGATTACATTGGTAACAATGAAATTCCTAAGAAAATGTGAACCAAAGAATCGAAACATACTAATTTTTTTTTAGTTGCTTTGAATTATGGAATTTATAAGCAGGATCTCCCAGGCCTGGATGAGAAACCTCGAGTAGTGGTTTTTGTTGATATGGGACATTCAGCTTTTCAAGTGTCTGCCTGTGCCTTTAACAAGGGAAAATTGAAGGTAAAGTCATAAATCAGAACTAAGTGACCCAAATATTACATGTGTGACAGTTGTCATTACTTTAGGCTCTTCGAGGTAATGAAAAGTTTGGGGTAAAGATATTAACCAAGAGTTGTTCCTAAGGTTGATCCTCCATAAAGATGATGTAATCGTTTCAGCTTCTTGCTCAGGAAAGAAAAGCTTTTTAAGGTTATCTTCCATGTAATCATTAAAATTAAAGACATCTTAGAGACTTAACATTTCGTTTGGATTTTGTAGTTACGCGTCTCCTTACTGACTTGGATTTCATGTTGTAGTTTAAATAGAAATTTTGAGCCTAGGAGTCTTTGGTTGTTTGAATAGCAATATTTAAGACTCTAGTTGCAAATATGATTGAAATAACCAGATTATTTGTTGTTTTAACTAAATTAGGTACTGGGAACAGCTTTTGATCCTTTCTTAGGAGGAAAAAACTTTGATGCAAAGTTAGTGGAACATTTTTGTGCAGAATTTAAAACTAAGTACAAGTTGGACGCAAAATCCAAAATTCGAGCACTCCTTCGTCTGTATCAGGAGTGTGAAAAATTGAAAAAGCTGATGAGCTCTAACAGCACGGACCTACCACTGAATATCGAGTGCTTTATGAATGACAAAGATGTTTCCGGAAAGATGAACAGGTGTGTCTTGAATTCTGACAGATTAAAGAAAACTTCTTGCTGCAACTGTAGTCCACGTGTCAGTTCTAGCTGTGGTGTTGTGAGTCCTGGCCCACATTTCAGGATTGTACCGTACCTGCTGGAAAGACTGTCAACGTCATTAGAACTAGGGTTGCTTCTGCAAAGAGGGTTTTAGGAAGATCTGTGTTCAGTGCCCTCGTAGTGAAGTCTTTTGGGTCATTTTCACTTTTTAGTATTTCTGGGCCAGTAATTCAATAATAGTTTCACAGAATATTTTGCAGAAATATTTTGAAGAGAATGGAAATATTCAAAGTAATGAAAACGGGATCATCTAAAACATTAAGGAATAAAATGGAAATCTTAATATAAAAGTGATTTCTTCTAGTAATACCTGTCGAATTGATTTTCTCCTCATGCCCTTTCTGCATCTGTTTTGTATATTTTTTGAAAAAGAAAAGTTACAAATTACAGTATGGTTGAACTTGGCCCATGTGGAATTCAGGGTGTCTGAGGGGAAAAAAAAAATGTTGGGTTGATAAGACTTATTTTTTAAAAAATAGGACAGGATATTGGCCTTAAGATAAGTTTTCTAAAGATTTCTAAAGTTTTCCTCTTAATTGCCAAGGGCACAGTTTGAAGAACTCTGTGCTGAGCTCCTGCAAAAGATAGAAGTTCCCCTTTATTCATTGCTGGAACAAACTCAGCTCAAAGTAGAAGATGTGAGTGCTGTGGAGGTAGTTGGAGGCACTACACGAATCCCAGCCGTGAAAGAAAAAATTGCCAAATTCTTTGGAAAAGATACGAGCACGACGCTCAACGCAGATGAAGCAGTGGCCAGAGGGTGTGCACTACAGGTATTGCCTTCTCAGCCCTTCTCCGTCTGAGGGCTCATTCCTTGAACCATTTCTGCTTTACTTCATCGAGGTGGGGTCACAGAGAAAGCAGAGCCCAGTGCCCAGTTAGACACCACAAGGGGGTTACTTACATTTCCACAAATCGTGAGGCCGTGGGGACACAGGATCTGCTACAAGTATTGGAAGGTTTAGGAAGTTTAAGATTCAAAGAACTACTGAGCTAGTGTTTCTCAAGCTGGGGATTAGGGACAGGCATGATTCTGAGGGGATCATAGAAAACACGGCTGTAGAGCGCAGAGTAGCCGTGTGGTGGTGCCGGTTGTTACAGAGCACCAAGGAGGGCAGGGGAACGGCAGTCTGGTGCAGTGAGGAATTGATTTGGGGAAAGTTTGCAGGGTTAAGAGTATTAGCTAACAGGTGGTTTGATGAAATAGCTGTTCCCCCTCCAAACTGATTGTAGCTTATCAAATAAGGAGGCAGCTCAGAGGCATGAAGTTTGGCAAAGTAAAAGCACAAAATCTAGAAGTTACTGATACAAAAAAATTAGTATTGGTTTATACGTAGGATATTATAGTCAAATCTGAGTAGTTTTAACTAAAGTTTTAAGTTAATTTGTTTAAATTTGATCTAGTTAGCACAGTTTTTTTTTTAATACAAAGCAGTAGATTCTTTACAGAAAAGTATTTAGACTGACTACTGTGTAAAACTTTTAAAAAAGAACGTGTAGATGCTGACTATTGCCTGTAATCCATTGCATCATCAAGATTCCTCATGTTTTGTGGGGTTTTTGTCTTTGCTTCCTCCTTGACAGTGGCGTGCGCCTCCTTCACTGACTCTTAATCACCCAGGACTTCGGAAGCTTATAGTTTCTGTAGAAGTAGAGCTTCTTTTGGCTTCTCTTCTGAAGAATCCTGTGCTATTGACAGAGTCAGAGATTTACTGACTTTTAGTTTAGTCATCTGTTCAGTCATTTTTATGTGACAAGTCTAAATCCACCGGTTGGTCTGTTGGGTGTTGTCTACCCTAAATTTGAATTGACCATTGCTTCCTTCATTCCTAAAATTACTTGAAAATAGGCACATTTTGGTTTTACCCTTTTTCAGTCTTAGACATTTGAAAGGCAATGCGGACAGAGCTGTTTGGATGTATATACACATTCAAAAGTGATACAGCTTGTAATTAAAATTGCTGTCAGCAGGGCATTTCTGGAAAGACCGCTGCTTTTTCCTCAGCCCCTGTGAAACTTACTAATTAACAGTTGCTAGCCTAAGATTCATTGTACTGTTTTAACTTTATATCTAGTGATTGCCATAGTATTTAGATGATAAATCACTTATGCTTAAGACACGTACACTGTAAGCAATTTCGAATTTGAATTTAAACCTACCCGTTCTATTTGAATTGATTTTTTTTCTTTTTTAATATTTATTTATTTGATTGTGCTGGGTGTTAGTTGCAGCAGGCGGGCTCCTTAGTTGTGCCTTGCCAGCTCCTTAGTTGTGGCAGGCGGGCTTGAATTGATTTTTATATTAAAAGCTGAGTGAAATTTTTCATGTGCTCATGATAATTTTTTTCTTTTTCTTTTTTTTTTTTTTGAAGTGTGCAATCCTTTCCCCAGCATTTAAAGTTAGAGAATTTTCCGTCACTGATGCAGTTCCTTTTCCAATATCTCTGGTCTGGAGTCACGATTCAGAAGATGCCGAAGGGTATGTAGGAGAAAATTACTTTATTTTAATATAAAGAAAAATTAGCAAATGAATTTCATGGTAGAGTGTTTGATTAACTGGGATCTTTCAACAACAGACTTATCAAAATATTTCTCTCATTCTGAGTTATAAATGGTGAGATGGGATTGATACAGCTCTTAGAATGTGTTTATTCTGTTTGCATAGCACAGTGAGCTTGAACACTTGAGCTGAATGCCTTTGTTTCCTCTTAGCGTCCATGAAGTGTTCAGTAGAAACCATGCTGCTCCTTTCTCCAAAGTGCTCACCTTCTTGAGAAGTGGGCCTTTTGAGCTGGAAGCTTTCTACTCTGATCCTCAAGGAGTTCCATATCCAGAAGCAAAAATAGGTAAGCAATTCATTGTAATTACTCTTTTGAAGACTTGACTTAGTCAGTGTGCAAACTTAAACATTTTTTCTGTTCTTAGCAATGTTGAGTGGGACGATGCCATGTGAAGACATTTTCATTTTGGAATAATGGTGATGGGGAAAATCTCTTTGTTTTGTTGGTGAATAAACTGGCCTATAGAGATGCAATGACTTGCTGGTGCTCTGCTGGTGCTTCCAAGTGTATATATATATAAGAGCACTTGAGTATTTTTCCTTTTCTGATACAGTCTATACTTTATCACCTACTTTTTTTTTTTTTTTAAAGAAGATATTGGGGGTAGGAGTTTATTAATTAATTTATTTATTTTTGGCTGTGTTGGGTCTTCGTTTCTGTGCGAGGGCTTTCTCTAGTTGTGGCAAGCGGGGGCCACTCTTCTTCGCAGTGCGCGGGCCTCTCACTATGGCGGCCTCTCCCGCTGCGGAGCACAGGCTCCAGACGCGCAGGCTCAGTAGTTGTGGCCCACGGGCCTAGTTGCTCCGCGGCATGTGGGATCCTCCCAGACCAGGACTCGAACCCGTGTCCCCTGCATCAGCAGGCAGGTTCTCAACCACTGCGCCACCAGGGAAGCCTTATCACCTACTTTTAATATTAACCTTTTCTCTGGGTGAAATGTTACTTGCAGAATATTGCTTAAAACCTGGCTTGGAAACCATTGAAGCTACTTCTCAAATGTACCTTTGTACTGTAATCTTTTTTTTAAAAAAAAAATACATCTTTATTGCTACATTTTTCCTGGGGAGGTTTGACACTAGCCATCTATTTTGACCCATAGTTAACTCTGAAAATGTGGGAGAGCTACAGGCATCTTCTTCAATGGGCGTGTCTCTTTCCCAGGCTACTGGTAAAATTTGCCGATATTGCTAGATCGCTTCAGGGCTCACCTTTGCCCCACACCATTTCATAATGAAATTGTTTGAAGGAGTCTAACCTGGCCAGTTGTGTTTTCTTTCTTAGTACTTAAAACTAAAAGTGTTCTGACACAGGGGAGTTTTTATTTTTTAAAACAGCTTTTATGAATTTATTTATAGATAATTTAAGAAAATCATTGAATATAGACTAAAATTTTGACAGGCTGCATTCTAGTCCCCATTGGGCAGAGGATAAAATCTAAGCTCTTTAGCATGGCATCACAGTTTTCATTTTATCGCCAAAACCGAGAAGCTTGCACAGACTTAGAGAGCCGTCTTACCTCTCTCTCCTGTGAGCCTTCTTGGATGCCCTTTAGTAAATGCTGTTTCTTTAACTGGATCTTTTGGTAATTATTTCCTGAACCTCGTGATTTGATAATTAATGAAGGTCTATTCCAGTATATTTCATCGACCTACTAAATAAATCTAACTTTCTGTGTGTTTGTGTAGACAGCACTTAATTACAAGGCTATTAAATCCCATATAGTGCTCTGCACATAACAGGTTCAAACTACTTAATTTTGTTTACTGGTTTCTGTAGTAACAGTACTACTATTGGTGGAGGTGATAACTAACACTTAGCCCTTGGTTCCATAGTTATAAGTGCTTCAGTGTAAAACACTTGTCAACTCAGACCACAAAAGCACAGATAAAGTAACTTACAGCAGGTCACACGGCCAGGATTCAAGCCCAGAGAGTCTGGGTCAGTCAGCACTCTGAACTCCTACTCAGGAATGCTCTGGAACTGCTCTATAATGCATGATAATTTCAGGCTTTGATACAAGTTTTAGCTCACCTCTCCTATTTGAAACATAGGAAAATGTTTGGATCATTCAGTCAGAAAAACAGTATTCCCGGGAAAGGCCCTACAGAATCAGAATGCAGGAAGCGCTCGATATCATCTGCCTTACACTTGAGATTTCCATGTCGAGGTTGTGCTCGCCTGGAGAAATAGGGTAGGAGGCAGCGGGGACAGCTTGTCATCAGCCTTCACACAGTGTCTGTGTCGGAGTGTTCAACAGAAAGTCACAAGAGTGCCCTTGCCTTTGAAGGTTTTATGACATATTAAAACTAATCCCAAGTGTGATAAGTTAGACTGTGTACTTCTGAGTCTATTTTAAGAGGTTATGTTTATAGTATACATTAAAGGGCTTAAATGTAACTCGGTAGAGAAAACGGGGAGATTTTGGAATAGCAATATATAGCCTTTGCTTGATAGAGTTAGATTCAGTTCTGAAATTGTCAGTTTCTTTTTGGTCTAGGCCGCTTCGTAGTTCAGAATGTTTCGGCACAGAAGGATGGAGAAAAATCTAGAGTGAAGGTCAAAGCGCGAGTCAATACGCACGGCATTTTCACCATATCTACAGCGTCTATGGTGGAGAAAATCCCAGCTGAGGAGAACGAGGTGTCTTCTGTCGAAGTAGACATGGAGTGTCAGAATCAGAGGCCATCAGAAAACCCAGACGCCGAGGTAAGTTTGTGGGTAAGCCTTTGAGTTTGAATATATAGTTGACTTAATTCTAAGCCCTAAGAGATGGGTAGGGAAGGGTTAAAATATATTTTTCTTAATTGTGGCTAAAATTTTGGTTGATTGGACAGTAATATACAGCGTGGAGTTCGTGAACTGTGACTAAATTCTGTATAGCTTTATTTGAACTGGCATGTGATAATTTAGAGTGGGTAAAGGTTCTTTGAATTGTTCGTTTAAAGACACAGGCCATTTGAGAAATCAAATGCCGACTGATGATTAAGAAAAAAAAGACTAAATACAAGAGCTACTTAGTGAAATACATAGCAAATATTAATGCTGTGGTTTTTGGGGTTTTTTGGTTTTATTTTTTGATCGTATGGCAAAATTTGGCTTTGGCGTTTTAGAACCTACGTGCTTTTATTTACACGGTTTGCTGTGTTAGGGAGGGAGGAGGCGAAGTGTCCGCCTGGAGTACAGAAGTTGTTACCGTCCACGATGTTAATGTAGATAGACTGCGGCAGCACGAGTGCTGGTTTTACATGGTCTGCAGAAGAATTCTAGGAAACTCAAATAGATGAGCTGTTATAGTTCATTTCTGGGTAATAATCAGAAATAGTTTAAATGAAGAGGTGTAGGCAGTTACAGTGTTTCAGTTCAGATGTGAAGAAGGTATTATAACTATGATCGTTCCTAGAACATTTAAGGAACATTAGCATTTGAGCCTTCATTTTGTTCTCATCAAGAAGAACTTCAGTGTAATGAATTAAATGACCAGGGCCACATACTTTCTCATTAGGCTACAGACACCATTATTCTAATGCCTGTTGTCTCCAGTCTCTTAGTACCTTTTGGATATACATACACCAGGAGTGCCTTGCTTCTGGATATCTCAGTGTCTGCCTTAGGATCTTGAAACTCTGAAAGAAAAATATGAGAGACTTCCAGGTGGGCAGCAAGTAGTTAAATTCGAATGTTTCAGGCTTCTCCCAAAGGTGGGAAAAGATCATAGCAAGCACTGGTTTACTGGGGATTGAGGTGTCTATTAACATGTAGTATTTGTTCTTTATGCTGGGAGTTTTTGAGGTGTAAATAGTTGGATCACGAAAAGAAAGTGGGGACAGAGAGGGTCTTGCGTCTCTCTAAACTGAGGTGATGAACCCCCAGATAACTGATCGTCGGCTGTTTTATGTAATTGTTCAGTTCACTGAAATGGAGATGTGTCGAGATGTGTGACGGCCGCTGTGAAATTAGGTTTTTGGGAGCTTGTTTCTGGGAGAGAGGCCTAGAGGAAATCTGCTTCCTATGCTTTTGAGAGTTAATGTCTGTACAAGGCTCGATGGAAGCTTCTTGAACGAGAGTTCTTGATTGTCATCACATCAATCAAAACGCTTACTACTTGTTTAACTACATTAACTGTTATCATTCAAAGAATTTCTTACAGGTTTACAGTATCTAAGAGGTTTTCAAGTACTTTGTGTTTGTATGCTTTTATCAGCATCTTTCCCCCCCCACCACCTATTAAGATTTCAGAAATTGAGTGTACTGTGTTTGGTGCCCGATAACCTTTTAAATTTATACAAGTACACCTGCTTTCTACATCCTTTGTGCCTGGGCTTTCATTTCAGAAAAATATCCAGCAAGACAACAATGAAGCTGGAACACAGCCCCAGGTACAAACTGGTGGTCGTCAAACCTCACAGTCTCCCCCTTCACCTGAACTTCCCTCAGAAGAAAACAAAACCCCAGATGCTGACAAAGTGAGTGACTCTTCCAGTTCATTCCGTTAGACAGTGTTGCAACATGTGATCATTAATGATACCATTCAATCCGCAGTTTCAAGAGCAAGCACCAGGTTATCGTATTCCATGTAGGGTTTTTTTCCTGATAATTTTCTATATTTTCCAACTAAAACCAGTTAGAGGTACTCCACCTCAGCTGAGGGAATTGAGTATCCTGCTTTTTAGACCTGAAAGCTTCCCTTCAATAACTGCCGCTCCAAGCAACAGGAGGCGAATGCATACCTTTTGTTGTCTTCTCTAGTGCTAGAGTATCTGCAGTTGCGAGCACCTGAAACAGATACGTCCTGGTGCTGTGTGATTAGTTTCCATTTGATTCATCCAATGATAAAGACGCGGGCTATAGTAGTCTAGTAAATTTTTTTTCTCCTCTCAAATTACCTGTCAAATTTATATAAATTAATTATGATGATCTGGTAATAAGTTTCCATTGTTATCCCAGATCGGCACTTTTTGCAGAACTTTGTTCTTTGTGCAGGTGGGATGTAAATCATTAACTTTCATTAGTAGTTTGGTTTTCTCTCATTCTGAGGACAGAATTCTTTACCCTCACATGAATTACAGAATTGTCCCTTGGGGTCCAAATGCACGTTGCACTTGGTAAAAGGTTCTGGTTTTTAATCTCCCATGCCCTGATTGATCCCTTGGGGGCCCTGATATGAGCTGCAGGTCCTGATTCTGATTTCTGGAAACCTTCTTTTTCTCCTGTTAAAAGAGGTATGTGATGATGGTGTAGCAGCATTGCTTTCTTTGCAGTGATTGGCTCCTTAATTTCAGCATCCCTCCCCTTCACCACTTAGCGTTGAGCATTAACTGACTTAGGCCAGTGGTCTTAGTACCTGTCTAGAGCACGACACTGGGTAGCATCTTACGTTCTTAGTTGTCAGTGGGACCACTAGTGTCAAACCCTTTGGAACATTACCACAGACCCCCTTGGAAGATTCCTCGTCTGTGCCACGTCGAATGCCGTTTTGTGATACGTTGGTTTTGTCAGTAGTTGGTTTAATTTTGTTCGGCTAGATAGTCTTATCCTGACTTAACCTGCATATATGTGACTGTCATCCATTTGATTCCCAAATATCTGTTGCACTCCTGTGTTTTGCCAGGTGTAGGTGTCATTTTTCTTTCTGTGTTTTATGCCCCCAGAGCATGCACAAAATATCGGGGGGTTCTCGTGCACTAGAGGGAAGAAGAAGACATGGACATTGCAGGCTGACTGACCAGTCATTGCTAGGGATGCAGCTCACAGCACTTCACAGACATGTGATCTCTCAGGAACGCTGAAACAGAAGTCTGGGGAACATGCGGTCTCGTCCCGTCTCTGTCTTTATAATTTTAGCCAAGCCATTGAACCTCTTTCAAGTCCCAGTTTCTTATATAAAGAGCCTAGAATTTTAACATCCTTCATAACTCCCCGAAATTCCCCAGTGTCGGTGCTTGTTGTGCCTCGTGGGCTTGTCCCTGTTTTACCGTCTCAGCCAATCAGGGTACACGTTACATAACCCTTGGTTATCTTCTAATCTGTCCTACAGCTGAGTTTCCTAATTTGCGTTCTTTGTCATTTGTGCTTATAGGAACCTGCAAAAATGAAAATACTATGAAAGGCTTGGAAAATTCAAGGCCGTAGGAGATACTTCTTTAGCCCTGTATTTACATATTTTGGAAAAACTGACAATAAACTTAGCATTTGCTACATCATTCCATTTGCTTCCATTTTAAGACTTTTAAAAATCTTTTGACCTTGCAGAGTTGCTAATGAGAAGTGGTATGACTCAAAGCCAGATAGTAGAAATAAGGAGATGTATATATATAGACATATACGTGTGCATACGTGATTTCCAAATTCAGGAAATTTTAAAAGGCACTCATCAGTGTAGTGATAATTGTAATTAAAGCACATTTAATGCTGGGATATAGGGCCTTAAATATATATATTACAGGAATAGAGTTGATCCTAACATGCTTAGTAGTTGGTCAAAATCCATCTGGTGTTAACATTAGATTGTAGGCTATAATTTAAAGATGTGGTAATTTAATAATAATATGTTTGCCTTTTTGGAGTCGCAAACATTGCTTAAAGGGATTAGAAAGCAAGGACTGATGAAGAAAAGCTTTAGCAGGAGAGTTTAAATTTAAATTTAATAGGAAATGAAAAATATCCTGGTGAATTCTTTTAGGGAAGTGTGGCATGTTTAAGTGTAACTGCAGCCCTGATTTAAAATGCATGGGTGGAAAATTAGATGATCTCTTATACATTCTTCCAATTTTATGATTTTAGGAATTTTAATTTTTCCTGAGTCCTCAGTAAGTATGATAGGGAGATTTTTGTTATTCAAGGACTGTTTAAGAATTTCTCCCTTTTTTTTTTTTTTTTTTACCCCTCTTCCCAAGGCTAATGAAAAGAAAGTTGACCAGCCTCCAGAAGCTAAAAAACCCAAAATAAAGGTAGTGAATGTTGAGCTGCCAGTTGAAGCCAACTTGGTCTGGCAGTTAGGGAAGGACCTTCTTAACATGTACATAGAAACAGAGGTAAGTGCTTCATTTACGTATTTTTATTTTGGAATGTGTTTAGTTTGGCCCTTTTACGCATATTTCTAGTAGATAAATGGCTATAATTCTTTCTCATATCTCATAAGTCTATACAATTTTTAGGGATAGGATGAAGCCAAAACTAATGGTTTTTTCAGTTAAATTGTTTTTAGCAAGTTTTGTTTATATTTTTGTAACCTTATTAAAGAAATCTATACCATAGATCATTCTGCTTGGTATAAAATTGATTGCCCAAGTTTTTATGAAGAAATCGGGTGCTAATATCTTCTAGCCCAGAGAGCGATACAATTGGTATCTCAGGCCACACTGAATATTTCTGTTAAAATACATTATGCTTCTTTGTAGTCTACATATATGAAATAATTGAGGTTCATTTTTCTTTTACTGAGATGGGAACATTGTATTTAGAAATTTAATAATTCTATTCCGTTTATATTTGGTAAATAAATAGACTCTAAGTACATGTATTTATCCTTGATTTTAAAATGTGGTGGCAGAATTGTGTGGCTGTTATACATTGGTCAGTATTAATCCCAGTAGGAGACAACCAAGTAACTACATAGAAGAAAACAAAATTGTATAAAAGCAATAGATTGGTTTTTTCCTTAGTATTAAATCTGAAATGTGAAAGCTATGTAATTTATTATATAATGTTTAAAAAAAAACTCATTCTGTGTATTTAGAAAATGAAGAACTTTGTAGGAATTGTTGGAAGAATTTTATAAGGTATAAATTAGAACTGTTAAGACTGATTTTTTTTTTTTTGGATATAATCCTTGATTTTGTTAACTCCAGAATCTAAATAGTTAAAATATAGTTACAGGTAGCAGAAGACTAGAATTAACCTCTTCTGTTTTCCTGACAGGGTAAGATGATAATGCAGGATAAATTGGAGAAAGAGAGAAATGATGCTAAAAACGCAGTGGAGGAATATGTGTACGAGTTCAGGGACAAGCTGTGTGGACCATATGAAAAATTTATATGTGAGCAGGTATGTTTAGGGCTCTGTTTTTATTCAGATAATCTCATTATGAAGTGTTTAATATCAAATTTGACGTTTAAACCTCTACTAGATTATGTAACTTGAGCTCTTTGAAAACAAAACAGCTTGAAATAGAAGTTGTATAAACAGAGTCATGGAGGGAGAGGCTCACTAGTGATGTGCCATTTTATTCTAGTTTATCCACTGAGTTGAGTTTTTACCATCAAAGAAAGAACCGCTCGGCACTTTTATTCATAGTCTGTGACATCACAGTTACTGTGGCCTAGAAACATAAATAAGAGAAAATCCTTGCTTTCAAAGGCCTCAGACTTTTTTTTATGACTCTGGTGCCTTGGTTGCTCTCTGTCATTGCTTTATCCTATAAGACTTGTTCATCCAGTCATTCCAGAGTTTATCAGGCACCAGTATTCCCCTTAGGCTTTTGTCAGCTCCCAGGAGCAGTATGGCTCTAAGCAGATCCCTGAAGCTCATTTGTGAAAGATGGGCCTTGGAGAAAAACTGGCCAGTTAGAAATCTCGAGTGGCTTTGGAGTTAATTCTGGACTTAGGAGAATGTAAACTGGGAGTCTGTTTAGTCCTACGATCCTGAGGCTACTTTGTACTGTATTTCTTTCTCAGCTCTGAAGCTGGATTTCTTATGGTTGGGATTCTGAGGTAGAGATGACCCAAACCAGCTAGACCTCCTAAAGCCAGAGTATAACTGCATACTTTATGTGAGTTTGTTAGGAATGGCTTTCGTGTGTGTTCAGTGATTGAATTGTCAACTTGTTTAGTTTTCCTTTCAGTATTTGGTAGTTGTGGAAGTGAGTAGAAAGTTACTAATTGAGACCTAATTGTTTTGGAGAGTAGGAAGATGATTATTTTTTTTTTTTTTTACTTTTCGGCTGCACTGCGAGGCACGTGGGATCTTAGTTCCCCGACCAGGGATGGAACCCACGCCCCCTGCAGTGGAGGCGCGGAGTCTTAACCGCTGGACCACCAGGAAAGTCCCTATGATTCTATAACCACATTTCAGTGTACAAACTGTCCAAAATCGGACTACTGAAATACAATGTTATAAGTCAATAAGAGCATTTTACCACAAATTTTCAAATATCCCTGTGTAAAAGAGAGAATGGCCTAAGAATAACTGTCAGTCCCTCTTGTAAAATATTGTATGGCGCTAATAATGCAGTGTTTAACGCTCCCTGATACTTTTCAGTGAAGAGAATCCAGCTAATCAGTGCCTTCCTAGAAATGAAATGAGCTACTTGATGTGTAACACTTCTGAGGACGACTATTTTGACTATTTTAAAGTAAGATTGCCACTAATACTGATTCTTGTGTTCCGTATGTAGGATCATCAAAATTTTCTGAGGCTGCTCACAGAGACTGAGAACTGGCTCTATGAAGAAGGAGAGGACCAGGCTAAGCAGACGTATGTCGACAAGTTGGAGGAATTAATGGTAGGCCCTTCTCTCCCCCTAGAAAGCAGTACTTGGGTTTCAGATTATTGACTTCTAAAATACAATTATGACAAATACTAATTTATTACATTCGGGTTTAGAAAATTGGCACTCCAATTAAAGTCCGGTTTCAAGAAGCTGAAGAACGGCCCAAAGTATTTGAAGAACTAGGACAGAGGCTGCAGCACTATGCCAAGATAGCAGCTGACTTCAGGAACAACGTAAGTCTCTGTAAAGAGCGAGGACGCCACCCTAGATTTACAAGCTCGTGTTTAAGCTGAGGAACCTTCATTGTGAACAAATGTTCGTTCCTAAGTGAGAAATTGGGTTTTGGTGTGTGAGACCAGAGGTACATGTGAACTTCATGGAAAATTGGGTCAAGTTAGATGTTACTGTTAAATACACTTAATTCTACAGAATGACCAAGTTTTTCCGTTTAGGATGAGAAATATAACCATATTGATGAGTCTGAAATGAAAAAGGTGGAGAAGTCTGTTAATGAAGTGATGGAGTGGATGAATAACATCATGAACGCTCAGGCCAAAAAGAGTCTCGATCAGGATCCCGTCGTGCGTGCTCAGGAAATTAGAGCAAAAATAAAGGTGCGTGGCATTGTCTGGTGTGTACTGCTGGGTTTTCTTAGGGCTTCTGGTTGCAATCCTTTGAACCTTGAACATAGCCGTTTTTGCTTAAATCTTTTTACCTCATCCCAGGACCAGATTTCTGAGTTTGTTATTGACATTACAAAATGTGGAATACCTTGTAAGTTTCTGTTAAACTTCTGTTTCTTCATTTGTTCACTTAGTTCAACAAATAAATTTGTTGAGCCCCTACCATGTGCCAGTTACTGTTCTAGGAGTTTAACTGTCAGTGTACAAAGAATGGAAGTCACCTGCCGGTGAGAGGAGGACTTGACAATAAACAAGCGTGGAAGGATATCAGATTGTGTTAAGTGCCGAGGGGAAAACAGTCAAAAGGGATTAGGAAACTCGGGGCGGTGGAGAGGGACCCAGGTCAGTATTCATCAGGGCAGGCCTTGCTGAGCGCATGAGGCTAGAAGGAAGTTGGGAAGAAAACCAAGGAACTGCTTTCTGCCTGGAAGAATATTCAAACACAGTGAAGGTTAACATGAGCCTTTGAGGTCATGGACTATAAGCTTGAATTCCAGCTCTTTGCTCACTACTTTTTCTGTTCTTGAGGTTAAGTTACTTAACCTCTCCTCCGTAGGTGGGGATGATAATTCCTACCTTTTAATAACTGCTGTGAGATTAAATGGGTTAATAATATGTGAGTAGTTAGTAAGTCCCTGACATACTGTAGAAGAATATTCACGTCTCTTTTGATCAGGCTTCAAGCTATAGTTTTGGGCAAATGTGTTGAGCAAATGGAGTTATTTGAGAGGTGGTAGAAAAATACTGGTTCGGGTATGTAGGAAAGTAATTGAAAATGAACTGGAGTTAGTCTGATTATTAGTTTTGTTTGCCTTTCTTAGGAGTTGAATAACACTTGTGAACCTGTTGTAACACAACCCAAACCAAAAATTGAATCACCCAAACTGGAAAGAACTCCAAATGGCCCGAGTACTGATAAAAAGGAAGAGGACTTAGAAGGCAAAAACAATTTCAGTGCTGAACCTCCACATCAGAATGGAGAATGTTACCCTAACGAGAAGAGTTCCATCAATATGGACTTGGACTAGGTGACATTAAACTGACTTAGTGCTTCAATTAATAAAATATTTTTGCCATGGTATGTGATTCTACATGACATACTGAGACTATTTATATTTTCTTTTTTAAGGATGTTTAGAAATTTTGTGTATTATATGGAAAAAGAAAAAGCTTAAGTCTGTAGTCTTTATGATCCTAAAAGGGAAAATTGCCTTGGTAACTTCAGATTCCTGTGGAATTGTGAATTCATACTAAGCTTCTGTGCAGTATTACCATTTGCATCACTGAGGATGAAACTGACTTTTGTCTTTGGAGAAAATAAAGTGTATTCAAGAGGGCTGTGGTTAAACTCTTCAAGCATTGCTCTGCCAAGGTAGTTTTCTTGCATTTTGCTCTCCGTTTCAGCATGCGTGTGGGTGTGGGTGTTTATAAACAAGACTAAGTCTGACTTCATAAGGGCTTTCTAAAATTAATTCTGTCCAATAGAATATCACTTTTTGCTTTGATATTATTAAAAATCCAGTGACTAAAAGCAAAAGCTAGTGAAATGTGTTAGCAGCATGCAGAACAAAACCTTTACAATTTCTCTCTCCTTACCCAGTGCAGTGTCATGTGAAGGTGTAACGTGGAGGAAACGTTGATTCTGTTTGTAACTGATATTGTGAAGCCTCTTAAGAGCTTTAAAATAAAGTTCATCTTATGGTGTCATTTCTAAACAGTTTTGTCACTGATTTAAAAATGGGATTGGAGCAGCATGGTGTAAACTGTGAGAATCCAACTTTCCTTCTTTGCTGTTTCTTATATATGCTATCACTGTTCTAAATGAGAATGACTTTCTCCTGATAGAAAAGTAGCATATGTTGATTACAGTGCACTTTTTTAAACCTACAGAGTTAAGTGTAACTTATCTACCACCCAGAAAAAAACAACTCTTCCAGCCTTTCTCTCCTGACGGTGGTGTGTGTGTCAGCACGGGGGGGTGTGGTGTGGTGTGTGGGGTGTGTGTGTGTGTTAGTGTAGTGTAGGCTGTTTTTTAAAGCTCTGTGTATCAGGGATATCAGTAAATATCAGGTTTTATAACTTCACTGCTGTACTGAGTCCCATTATAAAGACATACATGTTAATACATAAAAATACTTCGGCCAGTCCCAGTGTTGGTGGGCTTTAGGTGTTTCTCATATTCTGAATAATGCTGCAAAGAATCTTGTCTCAGGACAAAACTGAAGCGGTGTTGGGGAGAAGGCCTGCATGCTTAGGTTGGATAACGAGTAACGGTTACCACCCACCACTGTGCAGCAGTTACCTCCCTCACCAGCTAGGGGTGTTCATCCTTTACCTGTTGCCAGTCTATTATAATAACTACTGTTGAGCTACTCTGTACCAGGTACTTCACATAGTTTGATTCTCAAAACCACCCACGAGGTTAAGTAATTTACAAGATCGCACAGGCATTTATCAGAGTTGAGAACAAACCTGGGCGCTCAAGTTACTCAGAGTGTAAAGCCCACAGACAACCATTCTGCATTAAGTAACGTGTCTTCATCTGTGTGGTGCGTACTTCAACACTTTAAATTTGCCTATTAGTGTTTCACGAATTGAGTATTTTATTCATTCTCATCTGTAATGCTTGAATATTGGTTTTTGTGTAAAACGTTCTTATAAGGATCTTAACCATTTGCCAGGTGGTCAACATTTTCCCACTTTGTAATATCTTTGACCTTTTGCCATCTGGAAGCCTTACATTTAACTGTAATCTATCTCTGGGTTTTTATGGTTTTTCTTATGTTCTCTTAATGCACACTAATATATATTCAATGGGTATACATTTACCCATAGAGAGGAGAAGACTGTTCTGTGTACAATCAGGAAGCTCATAAAACCCAAAGATTTTTAAAAGTATGAGTGGGAAAACATTGTTTTTTCTTCTACCTCAAAATAGCACCTGATGATAATGCGGGAAGTATCAATCTGGCCTAAATCAGTTTGTTTCCTATTCAGGGTTAGAAATTTTCTATGGCATCACTTTTCTGTAAAGGTGAAGCAGAATTTCAAAAAATGGCTCAACTGACTATAGTTTGCAGCCCTCAGAATTGCACTTTGGATATGGGAGAACACATTGTCATGTTGACTATTTTATAATACATTTTAATATCATACCTAGTAATCACCTAGAATCCCCGGGACATGGACCAGTTTGGATAAGTGCTGTTTCACAAAAGACTGAATTTTGTATTTAATTTTCCCTTAGATTGTCACGTTATGACAATATTTCCAAAAATGTCTAGTCATTTTAGTAATTGAACTTTGAAAATTAAACCTTTAGTCTAGTTCATCATGAACACTGGTAAAGCCTGAATAACAATTAACTTAATTTCTTGGGTAAAGTCCCCAAAGTTGACTTGATTTCTATTTGTCCTTGATTCCTCATCAGAAAGAAGTGTAATGTGCCCGTCTCCAAAATAGCCGATGGAGAGTTACTTTCTGAAAGGCCAAAAAATAAATTTCACATTCAGTTAATGTGAGCAATGACCACACACTTTTATCAGCAGCCTTCAGGGTATTTTCCCCTGTTACCACTTGACTGTTTATGTATACCCAGACTTCTGTCTTGCCTGTGGTATTTGCTGTGGAGGGATGTCTCACTCTATGTAATCCTGGCACAAAACAGTTGTGTCATACTTTTATGGGGGAGACTGAGTCTTAATATTTGGAGAAAGATTCCTTTTCTCAACGTATTGAGTAGGTTTGGTTTGTTTAAGCTCTTGTGAACAGGATGATGACGTTTCCCTGTGCTGTTGCCACTTGGCTGCAGCAGACGTGCGATGGCTCTGTGGTAGTGGTCTAACTTTGCTAGCTCGGTACTTCCTAAAAGACAGCCAGTCACAATTAGTTATTTTTGAGTCTATTTGCATATAGTTTTTAAACAATATAAGCCTGTGTAGCATAACTGAAAACTTTAGGATAAATTTAGCTTTTCTAGTAACTAGTGGTTTTACTTTCCCAGAATTGTTCTGCTTAAGGACCGGTGGCAGTACAGTAGAGTGGAAAGAGCACATTTTGGGGTAGGAGAAGATCTGGTTTCTTATCCAAGGGTCCAGACTGTGCGCCCCACCACTCCGCCCTAGCACTGTGGTTTTTAGGCTGATCACCTAACTTTTCTAATCTCCATTTCCTTATCCAAATCTATAGAACATAACTGACCGAGTCTGTCTGATGTTGTGGATTCCTCTAAGGCAGGGTTTCTCAACCTTAGTTCTGTTGACATTCCGGGCTGGATAATTTTTTTTTTAATTTAACACAGATTGTTTCTATGTAAAAATTGGATATTTTGTTCATCATGGATTTTTTACTTGAATTTTTTTTTTTTTTGTCTGTGCGGCATACCGATCTTTCCCCATCCAGGGATCAAACCTGTGCCCCCTGCAGTGGAAACACAGAGTCCCAACCACTGGACCACCAGAGAAGTCCCTACATGAATTTTTTAATTAAAGTATAGTTGATTTACAATATTATATTAGTTTCAGGTGTACAACATAGTGATTCAAAAATTTTTATAGATTATACTCCATTTAAAGTTACTATAACATTTTGGCTGTATTCCCTGTGCTGTACAAGGTATCCTTGTGGCTTATTTCTTTTATACATAGTAGTTTGTATGGGCTGGGTAATTGTGGTGGGCCACCCTGTACACTGAAGAATGTTTACCAGCATCTATGACCACTACCCACTGGAAGGCCTTGTTGTAACAACCAGAAATGACCCCTGCCCCTTGAGGACTTCTGCTGTAGGAAAAGTGACTTTGAACTTCAAACAGGAAGAAGTAAACCGGCACTTAACTGAATGCCTTCTAGTGAGCTTGGCTGTGCTCTATGCTCTTAGGTTCACAATAATCCTCTCATTGTTTTATAGATGGCAAAATGAGGCGAAAGACCATCTGACCAAGTTAAAAGGTTAATCAGAACTTCGATCTGACTCCGAAGCCCGTGTTCTCCCCGTGGTAGTAAAGTGACCACAGCACGCACTTAGCCAGGCGTAGAAGTTGGTCAGCACTGTCGAAACACTTTCATCCTCGCTGAAAACTCGTAATGGGAGGACTCAAAATCTGTTCTCTGAAATTCTCCATAAAGTTCAATCATGGTAGGATTTGCGGTGTTTTCACCAGGCTGTATCCAGTTTTCTAACCCCATGCTTATACGAAACACCAAAGCTTTTCTTTACTAAATACAGTTTCTTAATCCAGTGTTTTCAAACCTGGTCAAGACCACAATTTTTCTTTAGAAACAGAAAGAGTAAAACAAAATAGTGCATCAGAAGCAGGTGAGGTATTATTTCTTTTTTTTTTTTTTTTCTTGCGGTATGCGGGCCTCTCACTGTTGTGGCCTCTCCCATTGCGGAGCACAGGCTCCGGACGTGCAGGCTCAGTGGCCATGGCTCACAGGCCCAGCCGCTCCGCGGCACATGGGATCTTCCCGGACCAGGGCACGAACCCGTGTCCCCTGCATCAGCAGGCGGACTCTCAACCACTGCGCCACCAGGGAAGCCCAAGGTATTATTTCTCGATGCTTTTGTTAGACAGTTGAAATTGTTCATTTAAAAAACAAGAAACAAGCTTGGCTTTTCTTTGAGCGCTGGGTTAGAAACAATGATTTAGAACACTGGCTGCATTTCTCAGGGGCTTTTAAAAATATACACCCCCCCCAGGTCCTGATGGGACCCGGGCATCAGGAAAGCTTCCCAGGTGAGTGTAATGTATAAACTGAAGAACCACTGGACTGTTGACTATATGTGAACTGTCCTATGTGATAATTTTGTTATCTCAGCCTTAAGAACTTGCAGTTCCACTTTCTGAGCAATGATGCTGTATTCCGTAGATAAACTGATACATGCTCACCCATTTACATGTTTCTGTACTTAGCCTTTTCTCACTGGCTATAGATGTTCACCACCCCTCACCTCAACAACCTCTGCACAAGCACATCTCCATCCCAGAGGTTTCCACAAACGTGCTTTTGTCTTTTATTATTAAAAATAAGTAAAGTATAGAGAATTGGGGAACAACCCCCTCTGTACTGAGTCCTGGCTTCAGCTGAGTTGGGGGCTTTACTGATAGTAAAGTAAGTGCTTGCGTGGCTTTTCCGTCAACATATGTGGGTTTACATTCCAGCTCCACGTTTTACAATCGGCATGGCTTTGGCATTGACCTCCCCTGGCCAGTTTCCTCTGTTAAGATGGGTTTGTCCCTCCACGAAGTAGTTGTGAGGATTAAAGGACTATGTATCCAAGAAGTGTTGTTTGGTGATGCTGGCGCAGAGCAGACACCCAGTGAAGGCCACCGTTAACGATGACTGAAGGGCTCCATCGTCTGTCTCCTTCTTGCAAGTTTTCTTCTCTGCTGTCAGCGTATCCTGTTTAATCCTCACCTCCCAACACTACACACACACAAACACACTGATTTTTTTAAAAAATGTCTTCCCTTTCATGTTTTCTGTGGGAAGTGTGGCTTTTTAAATAGACGCAGGAAGTCAGATCATGCCTTTCTTCCAGCTCGGTGAATGAACCAGCCACTATTGGTTTAATGGAAACTCAGCGTCTGCTTTTATTGCCCAGGGCTACCTCTTTGCTAACCACTTCCAGGCCGGGGAGTGTTCTGAAAGCCAGATGGGGCCAGAAACATCTCTGGAGAATCTCGACTTGACAGTCCATAAGCAGAGAACACTATCTTCCCAGTTCCAAAAATGTGGTGATTTTCAGAATTGATGAATTGTCTTGTTTACTAACATAGAAAGCCTCTCTGCAAGAGTCGTTTTAATAATATCCTTTTCCCTTCAAACGACAACAATCCCAGAGTAGCATTTTTTTTTTAATGCCCCACCTTTTAATTTAGAAAAGTTGAAAGCACAGTGCAATGAATACAGGACCAGTCGCTGCAACACCCCTACATCTTCACCACGACGCTTCTCAGCACAGGGACCTCCTCTTCGCAGCAGCAAGTCTCATCACATCCAAGAACCCTCCTGTGGGCATGATAGTATTATCAGGTCCAACGTCCCCAAAATGTCCTTTACAGCTATTTTTCAGATTCAAGATACAATCAAGGATTATATGCTTCCTTTGGTTGTCATAATCTGCCCAACAGTTTTTAAATGGTATAAGTTTTGTTTGAGAATTTTGGGCATTTTACAGCAATACTATACATAAGCGTTTTGCCTAAAGGATAGCTTTTTTAGAGGAATTGGAAGATGGCTTCTTATCAGTCAAGTAATTTTTGTTAGACAGTACTTGTATCCACTTATATTAAAAAAAAAGTGGCCTCCAGGGTCTAGAAGAATGATCCTGGCTCCACCCGGAATCTCAGAGGGACCTGACCAAGCTTCCAGGAGCTGTAGCCAGCCTCCCCCTGAGCACCTGGAGTGGAGAAAAGACCACAATCCCTCCTTGATGGGCCCCTATTTTCTACCAAGTCATCCTAAGAAAACAAACAACTTGTGTCCAGAGGCTTAGCCAAGCCGTGCTCCTGTGGGTTGTCCAGGCAAGAGGAAAGAAGAGAGCCTCATCCTCTAATCCACTGATTAGAGACCGGGGTCCTGACTAGACTTCATTAGTGATGGCAGGTCACTCACACCAGGGTCGTCAGGCTCACGGACCCCGTTGGTCAGCTCTGGGTAGGAGGAGGGAAGAATGGGTTCAGAAACCAGGTCAGAGAAAAGCCAGATGTTTCACTCCTTCGTTTCATGACTTTGCCCCATTTTCTTCTAACCAGGCCAGACCAATTGGAAGGTGGCACCTGGAAGTATCTGGAACCCTGCAGGCTTGATTTATAAGATGGGTTTTGTTCTCAACACTGCTGACTTCCTATAATGGCATCATTTCCTCAAGGGATTAGTTAATAGAGAGAACACTGCCCTCAGCAACGCAACGCTCATGCAGAGCTCCCAGTTTAAAACAGTACCAAGTAGGCAGGCTGGGACCCCGAGGATTAAACTCTAAATGTTTGGTCCAAAAATCAAGGATTAAAGATGAATACTTAATTAAAATAGAGGGAAATCCACTGTTGAAAGGCTTATAGAAAGCACGGTGGCAAAAGAGGTCCGGACGAGTTAGGCTGACTGCTCAAAGGTCTAGAAACAGAGGTGGGAAGCCTGTTTGGGGAGCAAAGTTCCCCCCACTCCCTTTTTAACAGCTGAGGAAACAAAGGCCCAGAGAATAAAGCAATGATATGCTCTGGCCATCAGCAAGTTGGCGGCAGAGCTGGGACTGGGTTCCCTCTCTGCCACTGGAGCCTGGATTCAGTGGGAAGGAGAAAACTCAGGGATCAGGCCCAGGTCAGGAAGGAAGGAAGGAGAAGTGGGGAGGGAAGGAGGGGTGGGGGAAGGCGAAGGCAGGCAGACAGACAGGCACAGTCTGAGAGTTTGAGGCAATGGGACTCGATCGTAGACCTTACGGGACACGCAGAGGATTGTCTGTGTGCCTAGCGTCCTCCTCTTCTCCCGGTGACAGTGACCACAGGGCCTTTGCATCTCTGTGGCTCTAGGAGAACAGTCATTTTTTTTTTTTTTTTTTTTAGAACAGTCATTTTTGAAGGACCCAGCCCCAGACTTGAGTTGGTTGGGCCAAGGTAAGTGCTGACCCAAGATTTGTCAGCAAGTCCCTTTGCTAGGGATTGGGGACTTGGAACCCAAGAGAACTCTAAGTCCATCTCTCTCTGGAGCTAAAGCTGCAGATTAAACCTGAAGACTGTTGTGGCCATGCTTCCTGCAACACAGAGGAAACTGGTCTGCCGAGAGAGAACAGGTAGCACTACAGGGGCAAGAGCTGGAAGGACAGTCCTGATGGGGTTTTTAGGTTCCTGGTCATAGTTTTCCCCACAGTTCTAGGAGCCAATAAACATTTTTTGCCTAAGCTTGTTTAACTTTGATTTCCTCATGGGTAAGTCCTCACTGATGCAAGCATTCTGCACAAGCACGAGCTGGAGGTGCCCAGGTCTGGGTTTCTGGCTAGCTGTGTCAGAGGAATCCTGGGGGGAAATCAGACAATTTAACTAGGTAGCAGAGCAGCCTCTCCCACGGAGCTACTGGCAGTTCAGACACGTGTGGAATGTCAGTCATGGTGGAGGTGAGGGCAGGGCTCCTGAAAAGTGCCTGGTGAGGATCCAGCCATTTTGGCAAGGATGGTCTGTGAAGAGGGATCGAGGCCCCTGGGGCCTCGACATGCGGGGTTAGAGGAGTCCGAGAAATGAAAAGGAAGTCAGGGCAGGCTCACCCCTAATATTTGGGGGGTCCAGGGCAAGAGTGCAAATGGAGGCCCAGTTTTTAAAAGTTAAGTATCAAGTTAACAAACTGTGAAATACAATATTTAACACATGGTGACTGTTGTCTTCCTACCTTGGCCACTCCACAAGGCCCTGGAAGGCCGGTTTGGATGTAGAATTCTTGGCGTCCTCGTAGATCGGTGGTGAATGTGGCAATGTGGGGAGAGCCAGCCCCTGGCTCCCAGCCCCTGGCCCCCAGCCCCTGGTTCCCAGCCCCTGGCTTGCCCTCCTTCTCCCTGCACCCCAAGGTCCTCAACGTGCTTATGCATGTTCCCCCAGCCAGCATGTCCCATATCTGTCTGCGCCCGGCAAACGCCGCCGCTCAGCCACCTGGGACCTGGGACCCTGCGGGGCTGGGACCGTGTGGTCCCCCCTGTGGATGAACAGATCCCAGGGAAGCTGCACAGGCTCTGAACCTGGACCCGTGGCCACTGGGCACAGGATCTCCAGGTCCTGGGACCTGCAGCGTGGTCTAGAAGGGGGTGCAGCCTTTGGGGGGACGCTTTCTCCTTGGTCCCGCAGACCCCCAGCCCCGTGGGAGGGGCATGACCAGGACAGCGCCCTCTCGCCCCTCTGGGGAGGATACTGGTCATGGGCTGACTCGAGAAGGGGTGAGCTGTTCTTAGAAAGTGCTGGACTGGGGGTGTCAGGAGACTTCCTAGCTTTGCAACGTGGGCTCTCTTTACCGCAAGGTCTTTGTAAAATGATGGCTCTGAGTCAGAGGCAGAGATTAATAACCCAGTGTTTGGGGCCAAAGTGAGGTTCGAATTTTGAGGGGTTTTCTCCCCTTTGCTGTATGACTTTGGGCAAAATATTTAATTTCTCTGAGAACCGGTTTTCTCATCTGTAAAGTAGGGATGTACCGTCTCAAGGCTGCTTTGAGGATTAAATGATGTCCATGAAGAGATGAGCGTAGTAGGTGCTCTGTAACCAGCAGCTGCATTCTTATTCTTTTTCTGCTATTGTTGGGACCTCTGAGATGGCCTACAGCTTTTAAATGACTGCTCTAGGGCCATGCTTGGAGGGGAGAGGCCCACTGGCCTTCTGATTTATTTTATTCCGTCTTTTCTGAGAGTCACTGCTGTTGGTAGTTAGGAGTGTGGGCTCCGATATCCTCGTGCCCTTACTTAACTGTGAACCATCGGCAAGTCACTTAGCTTCCCGGAGCCTCAACAAGGCTTCCCTCAGCCTTGTTGGCGGAATAGGACTCTAACAGTGTCCATTCCTAGGGATGCTATTAGGAGTGAGTGAGATGATCCGTCTAAGAGCTTAACCAAAGCTTGCCCGGCACAAAGCAAACTTTCAAAACTGCCCGCTCTTTTTTACCAACACCTCCCTTCTCTCTCCTGCTGTCCCAGGCCCAGCCGTGGGCAGCCGCTGTTGTGATACTTGGGCTTCTGTGGAGCTACTGTAGGACCCATGGGCCCCGTGCAATCTTCACTCAATGGAACAATGGCTTCCGAGGAAGAAAAGCCTCAAATCCGATTTGTTTTCTTAAATCCAAGCTCTAACTGCTTTGGGAAGAAGCCCACGTTGGCTGAAATCATTTCTGGTTTCGTTCTTTTCTTGCGGGGCAAAGCTTAATCTCAGTCAGACTTTTTGATTAACCGGGGAAGAAGCATTTGCCAAGAAAAGAAGATAGCAGGCAGATTTGTTCAGAACTCAGACAAGGAAAGTGCTGTGTGATCAGGATTCCTTTCGCGCGGCTTCACGTCCTTCTTTTTCTTGTGTAAGAAAATCTAAATGAAACCAACCTGCGCCAAGGATGGACAAACGCGGCTTCTCCCTGACAGCTGACACGCGGGCAACCTTGTGGCACCAGAGGATCTGGTGATGCTGGGCACCCCCCAGCGCAGGTGCCCCCCGGGCAGGCTTGCTCTGCTCCAAGGGCGGCCTGGAAGAAAAGAACCAGGTGAGTGTGGATTCCTCGGGCACCTGGTGGCTCACTGCTACCTCCTGTTTACGTGTAAGCCCCGGAGGGAGCCCCGTCATCATAGCACGTGGTCCACTAGCAGAGACATGTGTACGCTCATCCTTTCTACTTGACCCTCTGTCACCACCTCTGTCCTCCTGTTCATTTCTGAACACCTTGTAAAGCCAGCTACTTCCATCCCTCAAACGCCTTCCTTTCATGGCCGAGTCGTTGCCACTGTCACCTCCCCCCAGCTCTGTGCTCACCAGACTCAACAGTTCCCAGAACCTCCCTTTTCTGCCTTGCCTGGGCCCTTGCCTCCTTTATTTCCCTCTTTTATTTCTCCTCCTTTATTTCCCTCTTTCTGTCTCTCTTTATTATCATTAATTATTATTCTTATTATTTTTGCTGCACTGTGCAGCTTGCGGGATCTTAGTTCCCCAACCAGGGATTGAACCCGTGCCCTTGGCAGTGAAAGCTCAGAGTCCCAACCACCGGACCACCAGGGAATTCCCTCTCTTGCTCTCTTTAATTTTTAATTGTGGTAAAACACACATAACGTAAAATTTACCATCTTAGCCACTTTAAGTGAACAGCTCTGTGACATGAAGTCCATTCACATCGTTGGGCAACCATCACCACGGTCCATCCCTGGAAGTCTTGTCATCTTGCAGAACTGAAACTCTGTGCCGGATAACAAAAGACCTCCTACAGGCTTCCCTGGTGGCGCAGTGGTTGAGGGTCCGCCTGCCGATGCAGGGGACACGGGTTCGTGCCCCGGTCCGGGAAGATCCCACATGCCGCGGAGCGGCTGGGCCCGTGAGCCATGGCCGCTGAGCCTGCGCGTCCGGAGCCTGTGCTCCGCAACGGGAGAGGCCACAGCAGTGAGAGGCCCGCGTATCGCAAGAAAACAAAACAAAACAAAACAGAACAAAAAGATCTCCTCCTTCCCCTCTCCCCCAGCCTCTGGCAACCACCGTTCTACTTTCTATGAATTCGACGATCCTGGGAGCCTCGTGTAAGTGGAATCACAGCGTTTGTCCTTTTACAGTTAGCTTATCTCACTGAGCATAATGTCCTCATGGCTCATCTGTTGCAGCGGCCCTTCCTCCTATTAACGTTCCCTTTGAAACGGCTGTGTCCTATCCATCTTCCAGGTCTGAGTATGAATTCCTGTCCTCCAGGAAGCCCGCATCGACCCCCGCTGCTGGCGCTCCCACAGTGCTTGGCACCCTTTCAGGGGAGAGCCAGGCAGAGGAGGGACCGAGCCCAGAGACCCCTGTGCCCCCGCCGAGCATAGCTCCTTGGGGTACACACTCCCCCTCATTCCCAGCTGTATCCCAGTGTTGCCTCACAGCCCCACGCCCAGCAGAGAGGACTCAACACATAGTGCAGCGTAAATGTTGAACAAACTTCTGCTGACAATTTCCGGCACAAACCTTGAGCCCAGATCTGCACGTACTTGATCTGTCAGGGGTACGAGGAATCTTAACCTGTGCTGGAGCATGGGGCTTGTCTCTGAGGTGTGGCTCTCCATCCGACTGCCGACCCTCTGGCCTCTCCTGCAACCCCACTCCATCAGGTCAGCACCCGCTGTCTCTTGGGGAGCCCAGCGGTGTCTCCAGCCCCTGTGCTCCATGCACAGACCCCGCCATCCTCTGGCCTCCTGGCGCCACGTCTCTGGACGTGGTTTCCCAGTCTGCCTGTGCCGGACTCACGTCACCCTGCACAGCCTGAGGAGTGCCTACTCCTGGCCACCTCTCCACCCCTTTCCACTTAAGGAACCTCAGCCATTGTGTGTCTCAGCAAGTAACACGGGCGCCATCACTCAGGCCTGCATTCTGGGGAGGATTCCTGATTCCACAATGATCTGCCCATTGCCAATAGCTTCCACTTCTTTCCTTCCGATGCTCAAACAAAAGCCCTTCTCCAAGGCCCGGTCCTTTCACTGTTGGGGAATGGACAGAGGGCGGGACCAGGTTCCTGCCTTACCACTGACCAGTGGCTTGACTTTGGGCAAATCACAAATCCCCCTAAGCCTCATTTTCCTCATCTGTATGTGGAGATAACAAGGAGGGCGTCCCCAGGAGGCTGTGAGAACGAACAAAGTAACGTAGCCATTCCCTACCTCAGCGTCAGCAGTGGCCCTCGGTGGAAGACCCTCGAGAGTGGTTGACATTGAATGAGGCCTGTGCTATTGCAGGAGGATGGGCCCCACTGAGGTGATGCAGGTGAGGTAACACTAACCTGGGTAGACGAATGCCAAGCGCATCACCTTCCTCCTTCACACTTTCTCCCTTCCCGTCCTCGGTGCTACAGCCAAGCTGCCAGGGAAAGTACCGATCTGATTTCCAGGGAATCTGTGTTGCTCAAAGAATCACATGTGGTAGACACTCTCTTAACTGAACTGATGGATTGACTGACTGTCTGTAAACACCCTGCCAAATGTCCACAGAATGTTCTAGACGTTCATGTCTGGTAGATGGCACGTCTGCTCCCAGTGGCTGAGGGGTTGAGTCGTATAATTAACAAGAATCAGCTGTATTTGTTCCCAAACTTGTGTGTGCCAGTTGTACATTTTATTGTGATTATAAATGTATTTAAACAAAATGAAAATCGATAAAATTAGTGTGAAAGAACTTTGTGAAAACTAAGATGGAGACTTGGAAAAGACTAGATTAAGGGTCATGTTGAATTGAGGATACATGAGACAACTGTTAAAGCTTGGGGGAAATTATAAAAGAACTAAAAGTATAGTACTGTCTCATTGCTTTGCAAATACCTCTAAGTTCTTGCTCTACTTTAAAAAAGCAGAAACTGAACATGATGAATAATGCATTTATGGCAGACTGGGCTGAACTTGCTTCTGACTTGAAGAAAAAGCCTTGGCCCGACATCAAAAGATTGGGGATGAATTCTACTCTTGAGAATTGAACTAAAATGTTTATAGGGTGTACATACAATTTTTTAATGGTTCCTTGCCTTCAAATGTACTTTTTTTTTTTTTTTTTTAGTACACTGGCCTCTCACTGTCGTGGCTTCTCCCGTTGCAGAGCACAGGTTCCAGACGCGCAGGCTCAGCGGCCATGGCTCACGGGCCTAGCCGCTCCGTGGCATGTGGGATCTTCCCGGACCGGGGCACGAACCCGCGTCCCCTGCATCGGCAGGCGGACTCTCAACCACTGCGCCACCAGGGAAGCCCCAAATGTACATTTTTAAATTAACCCAACGACCACTGGTATTGATCCAGCTGAATGAGAGGGCTTCTGCTGTTCAACCTCCTGTTTGGGACCCTCTAAGCAGCCCCATTCTGGTCTCGTTCACTGCTCACATCTTCTCCTTTCTGTTCCACTCATTTAGCCACTCACCAAAAAGTGAATAAGAATCAGAACCATCTCTGCGTTCAGAGATGACTTCCTGTGCTGCCTCTACTTGGAGCGGATGAAAGCAAGAGAGTACAAGCATATGCTGTGGCCCCTCCCGCTGTGTGGGAGCTGTGTGTTTATGTTGTTGGGAAGCCTTTTCCCACCTTGCATCCCATAGCAGTTTCAGCGCTTTGGATCGAAATGTATCCCCTGCACCCCGCCCCACCCCTGCCCCCCGCCAAATTCATATGTTGAAGCCCTACCCCCCAGTGTGATGGTCTTTAGAGATGGGGCCTTTGGAAGGTAATTAGGGTTGGTGAGGTCATGAGGGTAGGGCCCTTCGGATAGGATTAGTGGCTTTATAGGAAGAGGAGGGGATAGAGTTTGCTCTCTACCCCATGAGGACATAGAGAGAAAGTGTCAGACTGCAAGCCAGGATGAAGGCCCACCTGTGCTTGGAACTGAATTGGTGGAGACCTTGATCGTGGACTTCCAGCCTCCGGGACTGTGAGGAATAAATGTCTGTTGCTTGAGTCATCTAGTCTATGGTGTTCTGTCACAGCAGCCTGGGCAGACTCACACTCTGAAGCAACTAAGACCACAGCAGGTCCTGGGAAGGTGTATAGAGGATGGCGCTCATTCTGCTGCCGCCAACCAGGAAGATGCGGATGATGTCAAACCCTCAAACCCCAGACCCCGACACCAGCCGGGGTGGACAGAGGAGCCCCCTCCATCCCCAGTCTCAGAGTCTAACACACTGACACATTCACCATCTCATGAGATTGCAGACCCACCTGGGAGATCTCCAGGGGTACAGACAGGGAGTTTACATGACTCGCCTGAGGTCACACTGCTTTCTTTTTATTTTGGCCGCACCATGCGGCGTGCGGGATCTTAGTTCCCTGACCAGGGATCGGACCCGCGCCCCCTGCAGTGGAAGCGTGGGATCTTAACCTCTGGACCGCCAGGGAAGTCCCCCACACTGTTTTCAAAGACAGACCTCTGACCGTAACCAAAGCCCACGACACGTTCTAATAAGCCTAGTGCTCTCCCAAACCAAACTTCAGATGCATGGCTCTCTGCCACTTCCTTGCATGAAATGCATGATGCATGGTGTTTCTATGTGTGATACGCTCTGACTTTGATGGCCTCTGAAGCATTTTACTATCCGACCTCCCGGAACAGAGATTGCTAGTTGTCCACCCCCAATCCATTCCTACCTTCCTCCTTAGTTGCAGAACTCCCAGCCTCTCTTGCAGGGAGGTGTGGCCGTGTGACTAAGTTCTGGCCACCAAGATGTGAGCAGAAGTGTGCAGGACCTCCTGGAAAAGTCCATACAGGGAGATGATCTGGCTGGAAGGTGCACCCCGTTTGTCCTGGACCCCTGTTCTGTACGCCCCTGTTTATCCACGCTGCCTGGAGTGCGGGTGGAAGCAGGAGGCCCCAGCAGCCGTCTGTACCTCCAGGCACCGTGAAGACAGAAGCCAGAGCTGAGATGGGGTAGAAGTGTGCACAAGCGGCCTGGGCTCGTGGCCATGGAGCTGCTGAACCGAGAAACTGGGGAAGTTGGGGTGAGGGAGCGTCATTGCTCATGCAGCCCCACACCCTAGATCTATGTCCCCTGGTGAGAGGAGGGGCAGGGGACACTGAAGGGGCCGTGTCTATAGTTGTCTTGGTGACTGGGACTCAGGAAAGCTGGTGTCAGGGTCTGGGGGACAAAACTCCTCACAGGACTGGAGCGAGAGGCAGTATTCACTCGCCCTACTTCTCTGTAGAACCCAAGCCCCAGTGCAGGGAGGCGGCGGTGCCCCGGGCGCTCCCAGCTTTGGGAGCCAGGCCCTGGCCCCCAGCTCAGCCCCTCAGGAGGTCACAGGGGCTGCGCTGGACTCCTGTAGGAGGACTAGCGAGGTGGTCCTGCCTCAAACAGCTTGGTGGGCAGTAATGACAGCCACGGAGCTCAAGGGAAAGGACCTGAGAGGTAGCCCCTGACCACGTGGGATGGCCAGACACACAGGGGGCTCCTCGGAGCGTCCGAGCCAAGCAGGCAGGACATTAAACTGGTGAGATCTGAGCTGTGACCTCGCCATACTCACAGGCCGTGGGGCTTAGGGACAAGGGACTCATGCTGATGACAGGGTGGCCTGGGATACCTCGGCCAGGAAAGTCTGCCTTTTAGTTCAGGAGGGCCCTCGCTTCAACCTGGGTGTTTCTTTTAGGCTGACCTGTCACTGCAAAATGCATCCCATCCATGTGTGTCTTCTTTCACTTCAAGGATGGCGTCTTCTGGAGAGAGGATTAGAGGTCTCTTCAGGCTGGAGGCAGAAGGAGCAGGTACGGGAGGAGGAACCCAGGATGACACTGGTGACAGGGAGCAAGGATAACCTGTCAGTTACGTGGATTTTCTGTGTTAGAACAAGACCCAGGCTGGCTGAATCCTTTAGATAACAGGAACATTTTCCCCTGAGCTTTCACTCAACTCTCAAACTCCCAACTCATCTGTGATGGTTTCCAGGTGAATGGCTTTCTGCCTTCAGTCAGCTTATGTTAGTTGTGGTTGTGTTTGATAGGCTAGCATCCTGGAAGAATCACTCCTGACACCCAGAATCCCGTCAACACGTTCAGTTGTGCAAAACTGACGTGCAGAGAAAGATAGCATTTATTTATTTATTTATTTATTTATTTTTTTGCGGTACGCGGACCTCTCACTGTTGTGGCCTCTCCCGTTGCGGAGCACAGGCTCCGGACGCACAGGCTCAGCAGCCATGGCTCTTGGGCCCAGCCGCTCCGTGGCACATGGGATCTTCCCGGACCGGGGCACGAACCCGTGTCCCCTGCATCGGCAGGCGGACTCTCAACTACTGCGCCACCAGGGAAGCCCGAAAGATAGCATTTTTAGGGCTGAAATGAAACTGAAAGATCAGCCAGTCCCACCCCTCATTTTATAAATCAGTGGAAGCCATTGCTGGAGGCCACACAGCTAATGAAGGCGAACTTCGGAGTAGACCTCAGTCAACCCTAACTCGTAAACAGCACCGCAAACACATTGTTTTTTAGGTTTTGTTTGTCTGTGTGTTTGTTTTGTTTTGTTTGTTTGGCTGCGCCTCGCGGCATGTGGGATTTTAGTGCCCTGACCAGGGATCAAACCCATGCTCCCTGCAGTGGAAGCACAGAGTCCTGAGCACCGGCCCACCAGGGAAGTCCTGTCCAGATACACTATATAAGGGCTCCTCAGTTTCTTTGTGTGTGTGTGTGTGTGTGTATTTTTCTTGGAAAGAATTTACAGACTGCTTCCTGGGGTATTTGGAATCAAGTTGGACAGAATT
Source organism: Orcinus orca (assembly GCF_937001465.1). Lineage (NCBI taxonomy): Eukaryota > Metazoa > Chordata > Mammalia > Artiodactyla > Delphinidae > Orcinus > Orcinus orca. Next base: position 70,841,956 of record NC_064576.1, read on the forward strand.
ACAAACATGGAAGCACCTAATGGTTTGCCTACAGAAGATCAAGGTCACTCATGAAGTGTGTTGCATCAGCCTCTTTTACCTGTGGAGAGCGAACATCACATGAGTTAGGTGTTTGGATTGTGTTGAACTGAGTATCCTTCCTCCCCTCCCCCTCCCCTCCCCTCCCCTCCCCCCTCCCCTCCCCTCCCCTCCCCTCCCCCCTCCCCTCCCCTCCCCTCCCCTTCCCCTTCCCCTCCCCCTCCCCCTCCCCCCTCCCCTCCCCTCCCCCTCCCCTCCCCTCCCCTCCCCCCTCCCCTCCCCTCCCCTCCCCTCCCCTCCCCTTCCCCTCCCCTCCCCTCCCCTCCCCCTCCCCTCCCCTCCCCTCCCCCTCCCCTCCCCTCCCCTCCCCTCCCCTCCCCTCCCCTCCCCCTCCCCTCCCCTCCCCTCCCCCTCCCCTCCCCTCCCCTCCCCCCTCCCCTCCCCTCCCCTCCCCTCCCCTTCCCCCTCCCCTCCCCTCCCCTCCCCTCCCCCTCCCCTCCCCTCCCCTCCCCTCCTCCTCCCCTCCCCTCCCCTCCCCTCCCCCTCCCCTCCCCTCCCCCTCCCCTCCCCTCCCCTCCTCTCCTCCTCCCTTCCCCTCCCTCCCTCCCCCCTCCCCCCTCCTTCCATCCCACCCTCCCTCTGCCCCTCCTTCCTGCATCTGAATCACAGTCTGATTTTTCTCCGGGTCTGGTGTGGAGCCTAGCATTGGATCTGGGCTTTGGGGCAGATCAGCACATTTCCCCCATTTGCTCCTTCCTTCCTCTCTTCCCACCTCCCCCTGTGCTTTTGTTTTCCAAATCGTGGGCCTGTGAAAATTAATGAACTCATTTGTTTTCTCTCTATTGAATGCACACCAAGACCCATTATATTTCTGAATAGGCCCCTGGCGCCACGTGGGTGCATCTGAGCCTCCTGGGAGCTACCAAAGCACCGTGTTACAACCTTGGGAACCCTTGTGAGGACAAGATGGGGAAATGTGAGAGACCCCTGACAAGACAGAAGGTTTTCTTGCCCGATGCTTGCCTGGTCCCTTTATTCCCCATTCTGAGCATGTCTGGGGCTCCACGAGGATGTCAGTGATGAGGATACACTGTGTGGTCAGTATTCCAAGGGGCTGCCAAGCCAACATCTAAGACACATGGTTTTGCTGGCAAAGCAGGTGTCCTGCTTTGAGTTGTAACATAACCAGTGAGCAGTAGCTCATGAAATGACCTTCTTTTCAATTTATTAAAGGGCAAGGCTTTCTTGGCAGTCCGTCTATTTCACTGAGCTCTAACTCAATACTGCCTCTGCCAGGGCCCTTTCAACATCTCTTGCCCTGACACTGACTTTCACAGACTCAGGCACTAAACCCACCATTCCTTCCTTTCACTCGCCAGGAAGCCCAGCGTTAAAATGTATTTCCTAACGGTGAGCGTGTGCCGCGGGCTGGATTTTCATGTCTGTCTCTCTGATGTGACAGTGGGTCGAGCATGATGCCAAGTCTCTCTGTGTTCCAAGGCCACAGACAACAGCGTTTTTGCTGGTGAAAAGGAGGAGAAAGTCAAGTGATGCTGGGAGATCAGCTCCCACTACCCACCCACCCACGAGGGACCAAGAAGCCCCCTGGCCCTGGTCAGTAGCATGACCTTGGGACATATTTTTATTCCTGTGTTGACTTGGTTCTCTGGGCCATGCCTTGGTGCACTTTATAACCCGTGCTGATCTGCTTGGAAGCCACAAAGTAAGCGCAGGGGAACTGGATGTGCCAGGACCCACCTTAGCACTGGCCTTGCCTTCCACCACTTTGTCTTGCTTCTCTTCTCCTGTGTGCGTGACAGGAGCACCTCCTTCCAGCACTGGGTGAGCAGGCATGCTCTGGGGATCTGTCAGAACTTCACAGGGCACTCCAGGGTACCTCCAGGAGACAGGAGTGAAAATATCCCAGGGGCTACCCTGCCCAAAGGTCCCTGGAAGAACAGAGATAAATTAATAGATAGTGAGCATAGGATGGGAGGTAACCTATCTTCTCATCAGAGTGAAGCTTGGCTAGGTCTCCTTAACCCTTGCTAGGTCCACTTAATCAAATTCAGTTCTGCTCCTGTAGTTTCATAAGAAACGATTCCACGGCCATTGGCCCTGGAGACTCAAGCCAGAACACCTCCTACAGCATGTATCACATCGGGGCGCAAGCAACTCAGCATGTACTAAGAACTTGCAGGATAAATCCAAAATCATTCTGGCACTTTCAAGAAATATCAGCTAGGGAGACGAGAACCTGCTGAAACAGGTACAGAGTCTCTCTGAGCAGTAAATCGGGTTCATTTCATCACCCCAGCTCACTCAGGCCAGGCCTTTCCCATTACACAGCTCCCCCAGTCCTGAATCTTTCCTAGCAAAACGTGATCACATGCTTCCGTACCAAGTTCACAGCCTCCAGTCTCGCCGAGTTCTCTAAATTTAAATGTCTCTGATTTTGATAGTTTCTGTGAAAGTAAACTGACTTTAAGGTATACACTGGATTTTGTCCCCCTCCCCCAAATTCATGTGGAAACCCTAAACCCTAGTGTGACTGTATTTGGAGATCAGGCTTTTATGGAAGTAATTAAGGTTAAATGAGGTCGTAAGAGAAGGACCTTGATCCAATAAGATGAGTGTTCTTAGAAGGAGGGACACCAGAGTATTTGCATTTTCTCTCTCTGTCTTTTTCTCCACCCCTCCCCCTACTCCCTGGGCCATATAAGGACTCAACAATTGGTGTCCATTAAAGGAGTCCCTCTGCAAGAACACATGAGAAACACGCACGTGAGAACACACATGAGAAACACAGTTCTGTGGCTTAAGCTGCCCAGTCTATGATAGGTATTTTGTTATGTCAGCCTGAGGTGACTGATACACCTGACCTCAGAGAATCCACAACCCAATGGAGACTCCGCCTGAGGCCCTGAACCAGGACTGAGCAGCTGGCCAGGTAGGACGGTGCTTACCGATGTACTCCCTGTCTGTGCTCCACAGGTGCACGGTACGGTCCAGGGAGGATGACAGCAGAAACTTTTCTTCTTCTATCAGCTCCAAACTAATGAGATAAAGGAGAGGAGAGATGCCCCAAGGCTGCTCCAGCATGAAAGGGACATCGGCTCAGTATGTCAATACTCCAGTAATTAAAGTTGGAATATAGAAAGAAGCCAGGTTAATCTCCAGAATTATCCTTGGCAGCATCTCCTCCCTGTCTCCTACCATGCCACTCCCCCTCCAAATCCCCCAACTCCAGACCCAAGACATCAGACGAGATATACTGGAAACATCATATGGACGATGCGGGGAAGATCAAGAGGTTGGAAAGAAACTTCCGACCAGGGTTCAGGTCCCGCTCCAGCACTGACTCCTTTTAACTCCAGTGAAAAAAATCTAAAACTTACTAAGCTTCGAAACTTACCCTAAAATACCAGATCAATTCAAGGGGAGCAATCGTCCATTTACAAGAAAAATGAAGACTTCAGTCTCTTCTTTACTCTGTGTAGGTAGCATACGCATCCTGTTCTCATCAAGAGCAGAATTATAACACTGCTCTCCTCCTTTGACTAATTCGGAGGGCTTCGGAGAGAATCCATTTCATCCAAGCTGTGAGAAGCATTTGAACTCTTTTACACATTCTTGAACTCTAAAACGGACGGTACTCACAATGTCACCATGCTGATGTGGGCCCCCCAGAACATCACATCTAAATCAGAGGAAAGAGCACACCTGAGTATGGTAGGAGAGGTACCACCCTCATGCTAGATGCCATGCAACAGTCCCTACAGGATGGGGTCGGATCTGGTTGAGCGTCCAGCAGGGAGAGAGGTCCTGGTGTAGCAAGTCATTTGTCTTGCTACGTTAATTTGATACATGTTTGTCAAGCACCTACTATGTGCAAGACCCCATGCCAGCTCCAAAGACATGAAATGGGGCCTGTGCCAGGTCCTTACCCTATGGTTTCCTTCAGCACTTAGGGTTTGGTAAGCACGCAGGAGTATGTAAGTAATCAAACATGATGTTTAAAATAGCTTGGTGAAAGCTACGTTCCCAGTACTTGGAGTAAAGACCAATGCAAGGCTGATCACGCTTACTTCTAAATTCCCATTTCTCATACTTTAGCATTTAAACTTCTCCTGTGGTGGAACAGGAAAAACTGAATAAAGGGAGGTATGTGAGGGAATTCCCTGGTGGCCCAGTGGTTAGGACTCCGTGCTTTCACTGCCGAGGGCCCAGGTTCCATCCCTGGTTTGGAGAACTAAGACCCCACGAGCTGTGCGGTGTGGCAAAGGAAGACAAAAAAAAGGGCGGGGGATGTATGTGAATATTTACTTCTAAATTGGCTTCACAGAAATGTAATGAAATATTACATAGCCATAAATGTTAAATATGCTAAATAGACCTAAATATGCTTATATGGAAAGCTGGCCAAGAGATACAAAGGAAAAAACAAGTCCTGAAAATGATGTATTGTAGGTGTGTGTGTATGTGTTCCCGTATGCATATATACATGCATAGAAACTTTCTGGAAGGAAGTTGAAATTCATTAACAGTGTTGCTAGGATGCAGAAAAGGCAGGTTAGGGTGGTAGAGGAGGTCAGAGAAACAACGACTGCTTTTCATTTTACATTCTTTCATGCTGTTAGATTTTTTCTAAACATGAACACTTCTATAATTGTAGGAAAGGGTTTTAACATTTTAAATGTATTTTTGTTATTACCAAAGCACTATATATCGAGAAAAATTAGAAAAGACAGATTTCTCAAAAGAAGAAAATAAAACATATCTATAACCTCATGTATAAAGAGATAACATTTGTTAAATCCTTGATGTATATCTTCCCAGGGTTTCAATCTTCCATATACTTCTTCATTTTAACAAGGGTAGAATCGTATTGCAATATTGTTTTGTGATCTGATTTTCTTTCATTTAACAATTTTATCATGAATATCTTCCCTGTGAATACATTTTCATATACAGCTTCCGTATTTAATGACTAAATGATATTCCAGTGTATTATACCATCACATATTTAATCAATTCCCCTTATGTGGGACATCTAGGTTTCTCTATTATTTTCCTCTCTCTCATAAACAATAGTTGATTCACAAGCTTACAACTAAATCTTTGTGCACGTTTCCTATTCTTTCTTTAGGCCAAATCCTTAGTAGTAGAATTGCTGGTTCAAAGCTTTAGTGCACATGGGCAACTTGCCCTTCAGATAGTATACACCAATTTACCCTCCATCCAAGAGGGTATGAGTGCCATTTTCCTGTTGCCTTGCCAACACTGAATACTTTCATGAAAATATTCTTCTCTGATCTGTTCTTAAAGGGTTTTAAGAGACCCCTTCCTCACTGGTACAATTTAATTTTATCAACCAGAATATTTAACTAAAACTGAAGCTGTGCTCATCATAGTGTCTCATGTGGAGAGCTCATTACCTACTCCTGGGAGGCTGTGGCTCCGGTCCCTGCAGACCGTACTCCTCGGTGTCGTAGACGGGTACAGAGCCGTCCTGGTCAGCCACGTAGGCCCAGGCATCCCCTGTTGTCACCGCCATGCTGCTGACCCAGGCTTTGTCTCTGGACTGAAAGACACACGCACAGGGATCATTACACACACACAGAGGGCCTGTTACATACACACACACAGGGTCCATCACACACACACATAGGGCCCATCACAGACAGATAGGCGCGCACACACACACACACACACACACACACACACACACACACACGGCCCATCACAGATAAAGCTTATGTGTCAGACAATGGCAAGTGAAATGCTGTCTTCCGTTTATAGTTCTATTTATAGTAGAACTATAAACGGGAGACAGAACTAGTCACCGTGTCTGTATTAAACTTCCAGCAAGGTAGAAATACAGACAATAAAGCTAAGGGCTTAGAGCCCAGCCCAGCTGCTGTGTCACATAGGCTAGTGTCAAAAAATAAAAACAAAACCCCAAACCTGAAGCATGGAACTTATTTCCAATCCACAGCCCAACTTCCAGGAGTAAAGTTTGCAAAGGGACAGGCCCCGCCCAATAGCCTCCAGAAGGTGACAGAACCTGGAAGGAGGGAAGCAGGAGGAAGGGTCCCTGGGCCTTTGCGTTTTGTGGTTCCTGAGCTCCCTGGGGTTGAGTCTGGGAGCCTCCGCTCAGAGGCCCAGCAGCCTCAGAACTCCAGGGCTGCTGCTGTGTCCCTTGGCTTATTCTGACCAGTTAGAACCATCAGTTGGTGCATATTGGGGAAGGGGGTCCTCATGGTGCGTTTTGGATTAAATGGCTCAATAGCTTCTCCCTTCTCCACTGTTCTGGGCAGCCTTCCTGACGGAGGAGGCTTCCTTGGGCTGTAGAGGGAAGGTATGGAAGTTTGTGCTATGGTGATACTTAATGTGTGTGTGTGTGTGTGTGTGTGTGTGTGTGTGTGTGTGTGTGTGTGTGTGTGTAAGCACTTCCTTTAAACCCACTGGGGAATTTGCCTAGTCAGAGGAATTCTCTGGGACTTCCTTTTGGCCTGTCAGTCACAGTTCTTGACATGTTGGCATGTGGGTGTTCACAGCAAGCCTGTGAAGTAGGGGCCCCATGCGTACCTCTTCCTCTTGGGAGCTCCCGAAATCTCCAGACTCGGGGATCCTCTTCTACTCCCAGGGGAGGCAGCCCTGTTCTCCCACCAGGGAAAGCAGAGGCGAGGAACGCCCAGGGTGGAGGGTGGACAGAGGCATCCGAGGGCGCCCGGTGCCGACAGGCCTGAGGCTTCAGGGCTGGGCCGGGCCGGGCTGCAGGAGGAGGTGTCCCCCTTGGGAGTGCGAACAGAGGAGGGCGTCCCCCTCTCTAGTGAGGAGAATGCAGACGACCCCCCACCCTGGGCTCCATGCTCAAGGCTCCAGCCTGCTCTTACAACCAGAACTACACAGGGGGCTGCTTTCACATTGCCATTTAAAATAAAACCCTAGCGCTTTGCAGTGGGGCGCTGGCCCGCCCGTTACATTTCACCGAAGCCGGGAGGTACCGTCATCTGTGTGGCGTCACCGAGCTAGCTAGTGGCGGAGGTGGACCCAGAAGCCGTCTTCTAGCTCTCAGCGGCCTGGCTTCCACGGCTGAGCCCCGTTACGTAATTCTCGGCTCTTCTGTCAGCCGCCTGCAGGGGCTGTGACGGTCTGCCCCTCACAGGCTATGCTTGACATTTATCTAACCCCACTAATGACATCCTGTGAGCCCCATGCCCTTCCAGGGCCTCAGGGAGGCGGCAGGGCAGGGATACTTGACTGGGAGGGAGTCATCCTCTCCCAGCTGGCAGGGGGGTAGGCGGGGCTCGTCAGCCTGGGAGCTCCAGGGGGGTCCTGCATGCCTGGGGACTCTGCCTCTTGGGCCCCGGGCCTGCAGTGGCCACGTCTTACAGAAGAGCTGCACGGCCCCTGTGGGCTCCGTTCTCACCTCGGGGCCCGTTGGCCATTAGGGAAGTGGCGGCTGACTCCAAGCTGGCTGCCCAACTGGTACTGAGTGTTCAGGAAGGTGAGGCAGAAGACGCTTCTGTGTGGGCCTGGAGACGAGGAGAGAGTTTCGGCTGCACTCTGCATGCAGCTCCCAGCTCTCCTCTCATCCTCTCCTGTGGCCGCCCCTGGCCCTGGGATGGAACAGGTGAGGAGCACACAGGCACACAGGTGGCCCTCCTGGTTCAGAGCCAGCCCTGCCTTTCTGGGGGGTAAGGTGTGATGTGAAGCCTAAGGGCCCCTGTGGCCCAGGGCACCCCGGGGCTGCCCCAGGACCCCAGGACTTCTGCAGAGAGACAGGGATTGGGAACTTGGTTTGGGCTGGAGGGACGGGGCTGAGAGAGCTGGTAGGGCGGTCAGGGGCTTTGCCTGGAACTCTCGATGGGCACTTCCCAAGAGGTCCCCACTCCCTGGAATTCCTGGAGTGGAATAATACTAATTAACCTTTATGTCACTTTTTATATAAAACCATGTGAAATCACATGGTACTGGATTATTTGTCCCAGGGTCAGATGAGGCAATGGAGACTTAGTACAGTTAAAAGCTTTGCTCAAAACCATAAAAAATTCCTTCCTTCCTCCCCCCACCCTTTTTCTTTCCCCCAAGTCTGTTTCATCCCTAGAAGGGACTAGGCATCATGCTGTGTGCTGTGGAAATCTGGGGAAGCAGAGAGCTGAACCAAACCAAAAAGAACTACCCGGAGAAATGAGCAAGGTCTTATTGGCACAAGGAGGAGGGCGGGGTTATTGCGTGCGGAGAAGGGAGGGGTCAGAGTAGGCCTCTCAGGGGAAGCGGCTTTGGGTCTGGAATCTCGAGAGATGAATTGGGCCCTGGGCAGCGCAGGGCCAGGGGAGGTCCAGGGGAGGTCCAGGGAGGGGAAGACGTCAAGCTCTGATCTTCACAACATGTCGAAGTGTTGGAATAACCTCTGAACCCATCTCCCTACTTCCCCACCTGCCACTTCTCCTGCTGAACTTGAAGCATCATCAACACAGGGGCCACCTCTGTCTTTTTTTTTTTTTTACCATTTATCTCTAACCTTTTAGTATATAGAACTCAAACATTTGCTGTTGAATAAAAATCCTACAAACTTACTTAGATGCAAACCTCCAAGAGCCACAGAGAATGTAGCTACTTGGGTGTTAGGAGGGGGCGAGGAGTCCCTTCGTCTTACCCTCCCTGAGTCTGTGGGCGCCAGGGATGCCTCGCCCAGACTGGAGGTGAAAGGAAAGGTCTCATGTAAACAAAGAGGTCGGTGCCCGAGTTAACTACGAGAGGTGCTGCTCTCTTGTCTCAGCACCGGGGGCCACCCACGACTCAAGCCATTAGTCACTGACAGCATTTATCTGGGCCTGACTCTGAGCTCGGCGGTGTGCTATGCACTTGGGAAGCCACAGAGGATGTGGCGGACTCGGGCCCTGCCCTCGAGTGGACGATGACCACAGTGAGGATTATCCGTTTAGGGGACACTTGCTGTGCCAGACACTGAGCTACGTGCTTCTCGACGCCAGCACATTCAATCACAGCAATCCTAGTTAGACATCATGCTCTTGATTTTACCAGCAGTGAGAGTGCGATTTAGAAAGAACTGCATTGCCTGAGGTCACACAACTAATACATGGAGGGGCTGAGAGTCAAACCCAGATGTGTTTGCATCCAAAGCCCCTGCCCTTGACACTGGGCTTTGTGGTTGTCTTTGGGGGGCTGAGGGTTCTCAGGGGCAGATGGAGGGTCACCTACATGGTGTCCTCCCTGACATCTGGGATGCACAGTCAGTGACTGGGCTAAGTGTCACCTTACTCTCAGGTTATCTGGCTCTTGGGGTGTTGACTTACGGGGCGGCGGGAGGGAGGGTGAAGATAAGGGGGGAGGGGGAGCAAAGATAAACCCCCTTCACTTGCCCACTTCATCCTGGGGGAGGGGCTGTGGAGTCCTGGAAAATGGGTGTGTGTGCTGCTTCCCCTCTTACCCATGTGTGGTCTGGGGGAGCATTTCACTTCCTTAAACCTCAGGTTTCTTCATCAGTAATAGGGAGACAATATCTCCTGTTTCACAGTTTCAGTGAAGATTGGAGACTATATGGGACTCATGCTCCATGACTTTGCTGTGAAGGCTGAATGGAGATACTGAATCTAAGGTACTCAGAGCACAGAGACACTCGATCAATGGTAACCGTTATAATTACTTTTAGTTAAGTCTCTAGCCTCAGTTTCCTCATCTATGAAAATGGGTCCAATAGCACCTATCTCTCTGGGTTGATGTGAGCACTAAGTGAGATAAAACATTAAAAGCACTCAGGAAAATGACATATAAGATTAAATATGTTACTTAAACAATTATTAACATATTGTTATTTTGTTCATTATAATTATATTATTAAATACTATTAAATATTATTTTATTAAAATTATATTAAATATTAGTTTGTTATAACAACTAAATATTATTATTTACAAATGAAGTAAACATTCTTATATTGTTTCCCTAGATAAAAAGGCTTAGTCTCTTAGAACCAATAAATGAATTCAGCAAAGAAGCAGGATACAAAGTCAACACACAAAAATCAGTTGCATTTCTATACATGACCAAGAAACAATCTGAAAAGTAAATAAATAAAGAAAAAAACGCCATTTACAATAGCATTAAAAATAATAACATACTTAGGAATTAACTTAACCAAGGAGGTGAAATACCTGTACAATGAAAACTACAAAATATTGTTGAAAGAAATTAAGACATAAATAAATGGAAACACATCCCATGTTCATGGATTGGAAGACAGTATTGTTAAAATGTCAATACTACCCAAAGTGATCTACAGACTTAATGCAATCTCTATCAAAATCCCAAGGACATTTTTAGCAGAAATAGAAAAACCCATTTTAAAATTCATATGGAATTTCAAGGGACCCCAAATGGCCAAAACAATCTTCAAAAAGAAGAATAAAGCTGGGAGACGCACAACTCCTGATTTCAAAACTGACTGTACAAAGGTAACAGTCATCAAAACAGTGTGGTACCTGATATAAAGCCAGATAGGTAGAACAATGGCATAGAATAGAGAGCCCCAAAATAAACCCTCCTGTTTAAGGTCAAATGATTTTTGACAAGGGGTCCAAGACCCTTTTCAATGGGGAAAGGACAGTCTTTTCAACAAATGGATATCTCTCTACAAAAGAAAAAAGTTGGACTCTTATCTAATACCATGTACGAAAATTAACTCAGAATGGATGAAAGACCTAAATGTAAGACATAAAACAATATAACTCTTAGAAGGAAACATAGGAAAAAGCTTCATGACATTGGATTTGGCAATGATTTTTTGGATATGACACCAAAAGCACAGGTAACAAAAGAAAAAATAGACAATTGGACTTCATGAAAACTAAATTTTTTTGTGCATCAAAAGACACCATCCATAGAGTAAAAAGGCAACCTACAGAATGGGGAAAATATTTGCAAATCATTTATCTGATAATGAATTAATATCCAGAGTAAGTAGAAAACTTCTAAGATGCAACAACAAGAAAACCAGATTCAAAAATGGGCAAAAGACTTGAACAGACATCTTTCCAAAGAAAATATACAAATGGCCATAAGCAGGTGAAAAGTTGCTCAACGTCACTAATCATTAGGGAAATGCAAATCAAAACCACCATGAGATATCACCTCACACCCATTAGGATAACTACTCTCAAAAAAAGAGAAAATAACAAGTGTTGGTCAGGATATGGAGAAATTGGAACCCTGTGCACTGTTGGTGAAAATGTGGAACGGCAGAGCCACTGTGGAAAACAGTATGGTGGTTCCTCAAAAAATTAAAAATAGAATTACCATATGATCCAGCAATTCCACTTCTGGGTGTATACCCAAAAGAATTGAAAGCAGGGTCTTGAAGAGATATTTCTACAGCCATGTTCATAGCAACACTATTCACAATAGTTAAAAGGTAGAAGCAACCCAACTACCCGTCAATGGACAAATGGATAAGCAAACTGTGGTATATATATGTGATGGAATATTATTCGGCCTTAAAAAGGAAGGAAATTCTGCAATATGCTACAACATGGATGAACTTTGAGGATGTTATGCTAAGTGAAATAAGCCAGTCACAAAAAGACAAATACCGTATGATTCCATTTCCATGAGTGATCAGAATCATAAAGTGTAATGGTGGTTGCCAGGGGCTGGGGGGAGGGGAGAATGGGGAGGTATTGTTTACTAGGTACAGAGTTTCAGTTTCAGTTTCAAGAAAAGTTATGGAGATTGATGATGGTGATGGTTGCACAACAATGTGAATGTGTTTAATACCACTGAACGGTACAGTTAAAAATAATTAAGACGGTAAATATCACATTATGTGTATTTTACCACAATTTAATAAAAAGAAGAGGGTTTCCCTGGTGGCACAGTGGTTAAGAATCTGCCTGCTGATGCAGGGAACATGGGTTTGAGCCCTGGTCCGGGAAGATCCCACATGCCACAGAGCAGCTAAGCCCATGCGCCACAACTATTGAGCCTGCGCTCTAGAGCCCGCGAGCCACAACTACTGAAGCCCGTGCACCTAGAGCCCGTGCTCTGCAACAAGAGAAGCCACCGCAACGAGAAGCCCACGTACCACAACGAAGAGTAGCCCCCCGCTCGCGGCAACTAGAGAAAGCCCGTGCGCAGCAACGAAGACCCAACACAGCCAAAAAAATAAAAAAATTAAAAAAATAAATAATTTTTTAATAAAAGAAGAAGAAGAAAAGAAAAAGCCTCCCAGTGAGCTAATTTCCTGGATTTTAGCCTGGTTGAAATCTCTTGGTCTCTCCCTTTCACTCTCAAATTCTTTCTTTTTGATATGAGGGAAGATATAATAATTCTCAATATGTATAAGGAATAATGAAGCTAAAGTGTTGAAAAGTTGGCAGAAGGAATATGTTTTCAGCTCATTCAGCTTTGCTCACACAATTGCCTTTCTCTCTTAGCTCCTCTCTACAGAGAATGACTTCAGAAGAATTGTCCACATGGTTTTCCAAAGAAGATGGCAGCCTCCCAGCCAAATCCCTTGTGAAAAAGACCACCGTATTTTGTTTTGACCTTCAAGATGAGCCAGTACTGCTCTTCCCGGAAGGCCAGGGGAACTTTCACATCTTTCCACCTAATTTGTACAACTTTTGCAATGTTGAAATGTGCATAATTGGGAACTAGGGCTGGCTTTGCATTTTTGGAGTAAAGAGGAGTTTTTCAAAACCCAACGGTCACATAACTTTAAGCAATAAATGCTGCAGCAAACAGGGTTTTAAATTAGAACTGCTGGCTGAAAGGTCAACATTGCATTCTTGGCCAGTGACTTAATTTTCACTTTAATGCAATGAAAATAAACCTTTAGAAGGAAATGCCACCACTTTTCGCCCAAAGATTCTTAAAGCTCTTAGGCACATTCAGAAAGAGCTTCACAGAACCGTCTTCTTTATATGCAGTAAAGGGGATAGGAATAGACTGGATAATAAATCTACAGGTAAGAATTTCTTTTTAATCTCGTGGTGTCCAGAGGTTTCAGTTTCTAACCACTGCCCTCCAGAGCGTCTTTTAAGCACAGCGAGGCTGACGGCGCTGCTTTATCCTTATTTTACCTGTTGGGCAGGAACATCTTGTCTCTGGATTTAGACCCTGAGCCCCTTGGGGGCAGCACTAAGCCTCACATCTCTCTCTAGCCTTCTCTATGCATCTCCCATGGGGTTATGCTCTTGGGAGCGGCTCAAAGATATTTTCTGATCCAATGAGTCATGGGAGCTTTTCCTTGGCTACTAAGTCATCAAATGCCTAAAGCAGGGACTGTCGTCCCGGGCTCATGGCTCTCTAAGGGCTGGATGTTGGGCTTCAGGAGAGGCAGGAACTCCCCGGTTTTATGCCAAAATGCCCAGCGCTCTGTGTCTCCCCTGTTGGGGCTCCATGAATATGAGGAGTGGGTCCTCTGGCTGTCGGCAGAACGGCCACTTGGGAAGGATGAGGCTTGACTCTGCACGTGGGGAGAGCCGCGGTAGGAAGCCCATTTGGCTGTGGGTCCCCGCCGGTGTTCCAATCCAGCACCACCAGCAATGAAACTGACAGATAAGTGGACCCTCTCATGTGTATTTTCCACATGGCTCAGGACTTGCAGGGAGAGGGATGTGATTACCAGCCCCAAGACCTAGCACTGGGCCTGGCACACAGCAGGAGCTCATTAATATTCTTTGAATGAATAAGGGAATGAACGGACCCATGGTCACACCAGCAGAGAGAGAGGGCCGTGAAGAACTGGAGCCAGGGCAGAAGAATTGGGAAGAGTGCAGTGGTACAGTGGGGTAAAGTTTTGCAATACAGTATACAAGTTAATAAGGACAGGCCTCAGTGGAGGCGGGGCGGCCATGGGCAATGGGAGGACCTGGCAGCCTGAGGCCACCAGAGGGGGCTGATGGGGAGGGGCACATAAAGCCTGAGGCCACACAGATGAGTGACCAGGCGATGATGTCTGAGCCAGGCTGGGCAGCCAGCTTGCTAGCTGGGTGAAAGAAGACGGGGAGGATGGTCTTGAAGGTAAAATCAGTGCTGGAAGAGCTGTACCAACAAAGCCCAAGGGGCTCAGCAGGGGAGAGAGTCTTCTAGGTGGACAGTGGGTGAGAAAAGTGGTTCTGGAGGTGATGGGCTGGCCTGGGAGATGGGCGCTTTTTTTTTCCCAGCATTTTATTTAAAAAATTTTTATTGGAGTATTTTTTTTTATATCTTTATTGGAGTATAATTGCTTTGCAATGTTGTGTTAGTTTCTGCTGTACAACAGAGTGAATCAGCTATATGTGTACATATATCCCCATGTCCCCTCCCTCTGGAGCCTCCCTCCCACCCTCCCTGTCCCACCCCGCTAAGTCATCACAAAGCACCGAGCTGATCTCCCTGTGCTATGCGGCTGCTTCCCACTAGCTATCTATTTTACGTTTGGTAGTGTATATATGTTCATGCTACTCTCTCACTTCGTCCCAGCTTACCCTTCCCTCTCCCCTTGTCCTCAAGTCCATTCTCTACATCTGGGTCTTTATTCCTGCCCTGCCCCTAGGTTCTTCAGAACCTTTTTTTTTTTTCTTAGATTCCATATATATGCATTAGCATACGATATTTGTTTTTCTCTTTTTTTTTCTTTTATCCAACCATGTCATGGTATTGAAAGAACAAGAGATATTCCCAAAAGACTGCTTTAGAGAACAGAAACAAAATACCAGAAATACTAACAAATAAGGGCCGAATTATTCCCTTATATAGCCAATAATTCTTTGCAGAGCATGTAACTTAACAAAAATAACATGTATTTTCTAATCCCCGGTGGACACTGTTAATCTGATAATTATTTTGCCCCTAACTAGTCTACTGAAGTGTTTATGGAGGCTAAGATGATATTAAAATAATTTCATTGTGAACTTTTTTTTTTACATCTTTATTGGAGTATAATTGCTTTACAATGGTGTGTTAGTTTCTGCTTTATAACAAAGTGAATCAGTTATACATATACGTATGTTCCCATATCTCTTCCCTCTTGCATCTCCCTCCCTCCCACCCTCCCTATCCCACCCCTCCAGGCGGTCACAAAGCACCAAGCTGATCTCCCTGTGCTATGCGGCTGCTTCCCACTAGCTATCTATTTTACCTTTGGTAGTGTATATATGTCCATGCCTCTCTCTTGCTTTGTCACAGCTTACCCTTCCCCCTCCCCATATCCTCAAGTCTATTCTCTAGTAGGTCTGTGTCTTTATTCCTGTCTTACTCCTAGGTTCTTCATGACATTTTTTCCCCTTAAATTCCATATATATGTGTTAGCATATGGTATTTGTCTTTCTCTTTCTGACTTACTTCTCTCTGTATGACAGACTCTAGGTCTATCCACTGCATTACAAATAGCTCAATTTCGTTTCTTTTTATGGCTGAGTAATATTCCATTGTATATATGTGCCACAACTTCTTTATCCATTCATCCGATGATGGACACTTAGGTTGTTTCCATCTGCCGGCTATTGTAAATAGAGCTGCAACGAACATTTCGGTACATGATTCTTTTTGAATTATGGTTTTCTCAGGGTATATGCCCAGTAGTGGGATTGCTGGGTCATATGGTAGTTCTATTTGTAGTTTTTTAAGGAACCTCCATACTGTTCTCCATAGTGGCTGTACCAATTCCCATTCCCACCAGCAGTGCAAGAGTGTGCCCTTCTCTCCACACCCTCTCCAGCATTTATTGTTTCTAGAGTGTTTGGTGATGGCCATTCTGACTGGTGTGAGATGGTGTCTCATTCAAGTTTTGATTTGCATTTCTCTAATGATTAATGACATTGAGCATTCTTTCGTGTGTTTGTTGGCAGTCTGTATATCTTCTTTGGAGAAATGTCTATTTAGGTCTTCTGCCCACTTTTGGATTGGGTTGTTTGTTTTTTTGTTATTGAGCTGCATGAGCTGCTTATAAATTTTGGAGATTAATCCTTTGTCAGCTGCTTCATTCGCAAATATTTTCTCCCATTCTGAGGGTTGTCTTTTGGTCTTGTTTATGGTTTGCTTTGCTGTGCAAAAGCTTTGAAGTTTCATTAGGTCCCATTTGTTTATTTTTGTTTTTATTTCCATTTCTCTAGGAAAATTTCTTTCTCTAGGAACATTTCGTTCTCAAGATTGCTTTGGCTATTCAGGGTCTTTTGTGTTTCCATACAAATTGTGAAAGTTTTTGTTCTAGTTCTGTGAAAAATGCCAGTGGTAGTTTGATAGGGATTGCATTGAATCTGTAGATTGCTTTGGGTAGTAGAGTCATTTTCACAATGTTGATTCTTTCAATCCAAGAACATGGTATATCTCTCCATCTATTTGTATCATCTTTAATTTCTTTCATCAGTGTCTTATAATTTTCTGCATACAGGTCTTTTGTCTCCTTAGGTAGGTTTATTCCTAGATATTTTATTCTTTTTGTTGCAATGGTAAATGGGAGTGTTTTCTTGATTTCACTTTCAGATTTTTCATCATTAGTGTATAGGAATGCCAGAGATTTCTGTGCATTAATTTTGTATCCTGCTACTTTACCAAATTCATTGATTAGCTCTAGTAGTTTTCTGGTAGCATCTTTAGGATTCTCTATGTAGAGTATCATGTCATCTGCAAACAGTGACAGCTTTACTTCTTCTTTTCCGATTTGGATTCCTTTTATTTCCTTTTCTACTCTGACTGCTGTGGCTAAAACTTCCAAAACTATGTTGAATAAGAGTGGTGAGAGTGGGCAACCTTGTCTTTTTCCTGATCTTAGTGGAAATGCTTTCAGTTTTTCACCATTGAGGACGATGTTGGCTGTGGGTTTGTCATATATGGCCTTTATTATGTTGAGGAAATTTCCCTCTATGCCTACATTCTGCAGGGTTTTTATCATAAATGGGTGTTGAATTTTGTCAAAAGCTTTCTCTGCATCTATTGAGATGATCCTATGGTTTTTCTCCTTCAATTTGTTAATATGGTGTATCACGTTGATTGATTTGCGTATATTGAAGAATCCTTGCATTCCTGGAATAAACCCCACTTGATCGTCGTGTATGATCCATTTAATGTGCTGTTGGATTCTGTTTGCTAGTATTTTGTTGAGGATTTTTGTACCTATGTTCATCAGTGATATTGGCCTGTAGTTTTCTTTCTTTGTGACATCTCTGTCTGGTTTTGGTTTCAGGGTTATGGTGGCCTCGTAGAATGAGTTTGGGAGTGTTCCTCCCTCTGCTATAGTTTGGAAGAGTTTGAGAAGGATAGGTGTTAGCTCTTCTCTAAATGTTTGATAGAAGTCACCTGTGAAGCCATCTGGTCCTGGGCTTTTGTTTGTTGGAAGATTTTTAATCACAGTTTCAATTTCAGTGCTTGTGATTGGTCTGTTCATATTTTCTATTTCTTCCTGATTCAGTCTGGGCACGTTGTGCATTTCTAAGAATTTGTCCATTTCTTCCAGGTTGTCCATTTTATTGGCATAGAGCTGCTTGTAGTAATCTCTCATGATCTTTTGTATTTCTGCAGTGTCAGTTGTTACTTCTCCTTTTTCACTTCTAATTCTATTGATTTGAGTCTTCTCCCTTTTTTTATTGATGAGTCTGGCTAATGGTTTATCAATTTTGTTTACCTTCTCAAAGAACCAGCTTTTAGTTTTATTGATCTTTGCTATCGTTTCCTTCATTTCTTTTTCATTTATTTCTGATCTGATTTTTATGATTTCTTTCCTTCTGCTAACTTTGGGTTTTTTTTGTTCTTCTTTCTCTAATTGCTTTAGGTACAAGGTTAGGTTGTTTATTCGAGACATTTCCTGTTTCATAAGGTAGGATTGTATTGCTATAAACTTCCCTCTTAGAACTGCTTTTGCTGCATCCCATAGATTTTGGGTCGTCATGTCTCCATTGTCATTTGTTTCTAGGTATCTTTTTATTTCTTCTTTGATTTCTTCAGTGATCACTTCGCTATTAAGTAGTGTATTGTTTAGCCTCCATGTGTTTGTATTTTTTGCAGATCTTTTCCTATAATTGATATCTAGTCTTATAGTGTTGTGCTTGGAAAAGATACTTGATACAATTTCAATTTTCTTAAATTTACCAAGGCTTGATTTGTGACCCAAGATATGATCTATCCTGGAGAATGTTCCATGAGCACTTGAGAAAAATGTGTATTCTGTTGTTTTTGGATGGAATGTCCTATAAATATCAATTAAGTCCATCTTGTTTAATGTATCATTTAAAGCTTGTGTCTCCTTATTTATTTTCATTTTGGATGATGTGTCCATTGGTGAAAGTGGGGTGTTAAAGTCCCCTACTATGAATGTGTTACTGTCGATTTTGCCTTTTATGCCTGTTAGTACTTGCCTTATGTATTGAGCTGCTCCTATGTTGGGTGCATAAATATTTACAATTGTTATATCTTCTTCTTGGATTGATCCCTTGATCATTATGTAGTGTCCTTCTTTGTCTTTTCTAATAGTCTTTATTTTAAAGTCTATTTTGTCTGATATGAGAATTGCTACTCCAGCTTTCTTTTGGTTTCCATTTGCATGAAATATCTTTTTCCATCCCCTCACTTTCAGTCTGTATGTGTCTCTAGGTCCGAAGTGGGTCTCTTGTAGACAGCAAATATATGGGTCTTGTTTTTATATCCATTCAGCCAATCTGTGTCTTTTGGTGGGAGCATTTAGTCCATTTACATTTATGGTAATTATCGATATGTATGTTCCTATTCCCATTTTCTTAATTGTTTTGGGTCTGTTATTGTAGGTCTTTTCCTCCTCTTGTGTTTCTTGCCTAGAGAAGTTCCTTTAGCAGTTGTTGTAAAGCTGGTTTGGTGGTGCTGAACTCTCTCAGCTTTTGCTTGTCTGTAAAGGTTTTAATTTCTCCATCAAATCTGAATGAGATCCTTGCTGGGTAGAGTAATTTGGTTGCAGGTTTTTCTCCTTCATCACTTTAAATATGTCCTGCCACTCCCTTCTGGCTTGCAGAGTTTCTGCTGAAAGATCAGCTGTTAACCTTTTGGGGATTCCCTTGTATGTTGTTGTTTTTCCCTTGCTGCTTTTAATATTTTTTCTTTGAATCTAAGTTTTGATAGTTTGATTAATATGAGTCTTGGCGTGTTTCTCCTTGGTTTTTACTTGTATAGGACTCTCTGCGTGCGCTTCCTGGACTTGATAGACTATGTCCTTTTCCATATTAGGGAAGTTTTCAACTATAATCTCTTCAAATATTTTCTCAGTCCCTTTCTTTTTCTCTTCTTCTGGCACCCCTATAATTCGAATGTTGGTGCGTTTGATGTTGTTCCAGAAGTCTCTGAGACTGTCCTCAGTTCTTTTCATTCTTTTTTCTTTATTCTGCTCTGCAGTAGTTATTTCCACTGTTTTATCTTCCAGGTCACTTATCCATTCTTCTGCCTCAGTTATTCTGTTATTGATTCCTTCTAGAGAATTTTTAATTTCATTTATTGTGTTGTTCATCATTGTTTGTTTGCTCTTTAGTTCTTCTAGGTCCTTGTTAAATGTTTCTTGCATTTTTTCTACTCTATTTCCAAGATTTTGGATCATCTTTACTATCATTATTCTGAATTCTTTTTCAGGTAGACTTCCTATTTCCTCTTCATTTGTTAGGTCTGGTGGGTTTTTATCTTGCTCCATCTGCTGTGCATTTTTCTGTCTTTTCATTTTGCTTATCTTACTGTGTTTGGGGTCTCCTTTTTGCAGGTTGCAGGTTCGTAGTTCCCGTTGTTTTTGGTGTCTGTCCCCAGTGGTTAAGGCTGGTTCAGTGGGTTGTGTAGGCTTCCTGGTGGAGGGGACTAGTGCCTGTGTTCTGGTGGATGAGGCTGGATCTTGTCTTTCTGGTGGGCAGGTCCACGTCTGGTGGTGTGTTTTGGAGTGCCTGTGGACTTATTATGATTTTAGGCAGACTCTCTGCTAATGGGTGGGGTTGTGTTCCTGTCTTGCTAGTTGTTTGGCATAGGATGTCCAGCACTGTAGTTTGCTGGTCGTTGAGTGAAGCTGGGTGCTGGTGTTGAGATGGAGATCTCTGGGATATTTTCACCGTTTGATATTATGTGGAGCTGGGAGGTCTCTTGTGGACCAGTGTCCTGAGCTTGGGTCTTCCACCTCAGAGGCACAGCCCTGACTCCTGGCTGCTGCACCAAGAGCCTTTCATCCACACGGCTCAGAATAAAAGGGAGAAAAAGCAGAAAGAAAGAATTAGTAGAAGTAGAAAGAGAGAAAGAAAGAAAGAAAGGAGGGAGGGAGGGAGGGAGGGAGGAAGGAAGGAAGGAGGGAAGGAAGGAAAAAAGAGAGAAAGAAGATAAAGTAAAATAAAATAAGGTAAAATATAATAAAGTTATTAAAATAAAAAAGTAATTATTAAGAGAAAAAAATTAAAAAAACAACAACAAAAAAAAACTGGATGGATAGAACCCTAGGACAAATGGTGGAAGAAAAGCTATACAGACAAAATCTCACACAGAAGCATCCGCATACACACTCACAAAAAGAGGAAAAGGGGAAAAAATCATAAATCTTGCTCTCAAAGTCCACCTCCTCAATTTGGGATGATTAGTTGTCTATTCAGGTATTCCACCGATGCAGGGACATCAAGTTGATTGTGGAGCTTTAATTCGCTGCTTCTGAGGCTGCAGGGAGATATTTCCCTTTCTCTTCTTTGTTCTCACAGCTCTCAGGGGCTCAGCTTTGGATTTGGCCCCGCCTCTGCGTGTAGGTCGCTGGAGGGCGTCTGTTCTTCGCTCAGACAGGATGGGGTTAAAGGAGCAGGTGATTGGGGGCTCTGGCTCACTCAGGCTGCGGAGAGGGAGGGGCATGGAGGGCGGGACGAGCCTTTGGCGGCAGAGGCCAGCGTGACGTTGCGCCGGCGTGACGCTGCGCCGGCGTGACGTTGCACCAGCCTGAGGCGCGCCGTGCGTCCTTCCGGGGAAGTTGTCCCTGGATCCCGGGACCCTGGCAGTGGCGGGCTGCACAGGCTCCCTGGAGGGGGGATGTGGATAGGGACCTGCGCTCGCACACAGGCTTCTTGGCGGCGGCAGCAGCAGCCTTAGCGTCTCCCGCCCGTGTCTGGGTTCCACGCTTTTAGCCGCAGCACGCGCCCGTCTCTGGAGCTCCTTTAAGCAGCGCTCTGAATCCCCTCTCCTCGCGCACCAGGAAACAAAGAGGTAAGAAAAAGTCTCTTGCCTCTTCGGCAGGTCCTGACTTTTCCCCGGACTCCCTCCCGGCTAGCCGTGGCGCACTAGCCCCCTTCAGGCTGTGTTCACGCCGCCAACCCCAGTCCTCTCCCTGCGATCCGACCGATGCCCGAGCCTCAGCTCCCAGCCCCGCCCGCCCCGGCGGGGGAGCAGACAAGCCTCTCGGGCTGGTGAGTGCCGGTCGGCACGATCCTCTGAGCAGGAATCTCTCTGCTTTGCCCACCGCACCCCTGTTGCTGTGCTCTCCTCCGCGGCTCCGAAGCTTCCCCCCTCCGCCACCCGCAGTCTCCGCCCGCGAAGGGGCTTCTAGTGTGTGGGAACCTTTCCTCCTTCACGGCTCCCTCCCACTGGTGCAGGTCCCATCCCTGTTCTCTTGTCTCTGTTTATTCATTTTTCTTTTGCCCTACCCAGGTACGTGGGGGGTTTCTTGCCTTTTGGGAGGTCTGAGGTCTTCTGCCAGCGTTCAGTAGGTGTTCTGTAGGAGTTGTTCCACGTGTAGATGTATTTCTGGTGTATCTGTGGGGAGGAAGGTGATCTCCGCGTCTTACTCTTCCGCCATCTTCCCGGAAGCCTCTGTTTTTCTCTTTCTGACTTACTTCATTCTGTATGACAGACTCTATGTCCATCCACCTCACTGCAGATAACTCAATTTCGTTTCTTTTTATACCTGAGTAATATTCCATTGTGTATATGTGCCACATCTTCTTCATCCATTCATCTGTTGATGGACATTTAGGGTGCTTCAATGTCCTGGCTATTGTAAATAGTGCTGCAATGAATATTGTGGTACACGACTCTTTTTGAATTATGGTTTTCTCAGGGTATATGCCCAGTAGTGGGATTGCTGGGTCATACGGTAGTTCTATTTTTATTTTTTTAAGGAACTCCATACTGTTCTCCATAGTGTGTTGGAGTATAGTTGATTTACAGTGTTGTGTTAGTTTCAGGTGAATGTGAGATGGGCTTTGATGGATGGGTGCCTGGAGATGTGGACTGAGCTAGTTGAACTCTCAAGCTCCGCCCCCCCCCCCCCCCCCGCCCCAGCTCTGGCAATCTCCATCTGACAAGTTATGCCTGAAACTAGGCCAATCCCTTATAACCGGGAAGCAGTCCAGAACTGAGTTTCCTTTAGACAACATGCCAGGAGTCAGAGGCTGCGGGCCTGGGCATAGTGGCTGTGGAGGCCGCGCTGCCCCTACGTTC
Source organism: Orcinus orca (assembly GCF_937001465.1). NCBI lineage: Eukaryota > Metazoa > Chordata > Mammalia > Artiodactyla > Delphinidae > Orcinus > Orcinus orca. The sequence continues at coordinate 70,864,387 of NC_064576.1, forward strand.
TCTATATTCTGTGCCATTACAGGGGCTGGGGGTATTCAGCTTGCAGTGCATGTGCCCTGAGATGACATTCCAAATGATAATCTCCCCGTCGTAGCTGGAGGTGGCAAGGAGAATAGGCGGGCATTGAGCTACACAGAGGATGTCCTCCTTTTGCCCGTGGTTCTGGGAAAGAGAGAGAGAGAGGGACAGAGAGAGACAGAGTAAGAAATCCAGTCCCCAGTCACCCACAGCTCGCTCCCCTTCATTGGATGCCTAAGACAGAGGAGACAGAGGGGCCCCTCCTGTGGCTGCCCCCCATTAAGGACTCTTGCGGAACCTGGTGGCCCGGCCCAGTCCTGGGGGTCAGGGGCATCCCTCCAGGTAGGAGTCTGCTTGCAGGTCAGCCAGAGAGGTGCTGCATCTCCTTGGGTCAGTTTTATCACCTTCCCCAGGGAGGTGTTACTCCTAGCAGCTTCCTTACCTCCCCATAATGCTGGCAAGGAGGTTATTCACAAGGAACCCTCTTCGGGGCTGAAATCTTGATGGTAATGTGACAATGGAACCCAAGCACTGGCCAAGGGGGTCTGGCCTCCCAAGAGCCCCAGGTCTAAATTCCAGGGTGTGGAGTCCCTCAACTCAATTCCTCCAGGGCTCCCATCTGCCCCGCACTGTGGCTTACAAGTGCTGTTAGGAATTGGAATTGCCTATTCTCCTTGAAAGGAGGATTTAGGAATATGGATCCTTAAGAAAGATAAGAAACGAAATGAAAATGTTTTTGTTTTTGAGACCAGTGCTGCAGAGTTCAAAGAGTCCCTGGCCATTATCCTTTCAACTTTCTCACCGGGGTACAGTTTCTTTGTGAAAAGAATTGGTTTTTCCCAGGGCTGTAAAGATCTTTCTCCCTTGCCCTCAGGTACTTCCCACAGAGAGTCCCTTGAGGACCTATCCGTGGTCACCTAAGAAGCCCCTTCTGCTTGAAAGCAGCTGGGAGGACGGTGGGTAGGACAGTTGGAAAAGAGCAGGTCAGTGGCCCTCTCCTCCCCACGATCTTCTGCCTCCTTCTGAAATCTGTGAGCGCTTGTGTCTGGGCTTCTCCTTCCCTGGCCCCACTGCCTGCGGAATGAAGTTTACGTGCCTTGACATGGCTTTCAGGTTCTGATTAGCTTTCTAAGCTCACTTCCCTCCTGTACGTGGTCCTCCAGCCCCTCAAAATATTCATAGTCCTTCCAAACAACATGCTTCTCAGACTTGGTTCACGCTCTCCTCCTTTCCCCTCATCTAGACTGCCTTGGCCTCCCAGAAAAATCCTAGTAATCTTTTAATATCCTGTACAGTGTTAGAGCAAAAGTTAGTAGTTCCCACCTCTGGGTTTCTCCAGCATTTTATATTATTATTAAAACATTATTACATTAACTAATACATTATTATATCATCTGTTGCATCGTATGATGATTACTTCCTTAGTTTATCTCCTTGCCAGTCTGTGAGATTCTGGGCCGGGAATCACATTTTATTCATGTTTGTATTTTCTGTGCCTACCCACTAAGGATGGCACTATGTCAGTGCTTGATAAATAGGGGGTTGAAAGAATTGATAAGTGACTGAAAAAACATTTGAATGAACTAACACTTCACTGACTCTTGCATGACTTCTGCCCTTGCAATGGCCATGGCTTTCCTGGGGACATTTTCTGCAAATTCTGTTCTTTCACTCAACAATCACTCATCCAGGGCTTCCCTGGTGGCGCAGTGGTTGACAGTCCGCCTGCCGATGCAGGGGACACGGGTTCGTGCCCCAGTCCGGGAGGATCCCACATGCCGTGGAGCGGCTGGGCCCGTGAGCCATGGCCACTGAGCCTGCGCGTCCGGAGCCTGTGCTCCGCAACAGGAGAGGCCGCAACAGTGAGAGGCCCGCGTACCGCAAAAAAACAAAAAAACAATCACTCATCTGCAAACTCCATGAAGGCAGGGATCGTGTGATGACCACTTTGCTCGTCACTGATGTTCAGTGAACAGCACAGGCTGGGCCCACATTTGACACATGCTGGTTGAATGGAAGCGTATTAGTTGGGCAGCTACTATAAACCAGGCCCTGAGCTACATCCCGGGAATACAGTGGAGAAAACAGACAAGGTCTGTCTTCATTGAGTTTGTATTCTAGTGACTTGTGGCTTTTGGAATATTTACAGAGGCATAAGGTACGGCTAGGTGGTGGGAAATGGTTGTGCACAATGACCTTCCTTTCTTACTGCTTGTCTTCATGGCTTGACATCCAGACAGTTTTGAGGGAGATCATTCAACCCTGGGAAGCTGTAGAAATTTGGGGGCTAATAAGAATCGCAAGAAGTCCCCTGGTTATGAGCCCCTAACAAGCCACAGGGCAGCAGGAATGTCATCTGCTAGGTTCCCTGGCCACCCAAGGATGGCAGAGTGAATACATACAGTTTTGCATGCCAAGCAGAAGAGGAAGTGGATGCTTCTTTGAAGAAAGTCACATGCGTCACATCCTGGGCTGCCATTCCTACACTACAGGGCTCCAGGCTGAGCTCAAGGAGAACTGTGGGGATTTCCTCCTCGGCCTCCTGCCCCAGCCTGAACAAAGGCCATCACTCTTCCTGGAGCAGAGGCAGCTGCCTGGAGCTCAGTGCTCCTTACTCTACCTGGACCCCAATCATGAATCCCCCCACAGCAGAGGCTCTTGAGATGCTGTGACCACCCTAGGCAGGCCCAGAAGAATAAGGGTGAGCCCCAGGAGTGAAGGACATCCCCATCAAGTGTCACTGTTTGGGTGGAGAGTCGGACAGTGGACCAGGGCTCACCACGTCATCCTGCCAGTGTGGCTATGGCTTCCGGAAGTGGTGAAAGTCACAAGGTGTGTCCTGTATCCAAAGCCAAACAGGAGATGTTGTACAAGCAGTAAAATGAGCTGCCAACACACTCACAATTTCAGAGAGAGGCGCTGGCACATTTTACAGCCCTACCCCTCACCCCATCCGTGATGCAGATTTTTGAAATGTCAAAGCAAATTCCCCGAGTGCCAGTGGGAATAAACAGCAATCCACTCCTGACGTTTGGATGATTGCGTTTCAGCAAATCATATGCCAGCTGACAAGCTCTTCTCGGATGGTCTGCATAGTTTCGCCTCTGTAATAAGACCCGTAGCGATGCATGAGCTAAAACAAAAGCCGTCAGCCCAGGAACCTGTAATACCAAAGGACAAATTCAACGCCAAGACCTCTCAGGCAGTCATGTCTCAAATCATCTGAGGGTGCTAGGCTTAGGCTCTGACATACAGCATACTTTCAAATGAATAACGAACCTACCATGTTTAAAGGCTTTGGAAATCCAGGACCACCCAGCAGAGCAAGCAGGGAACATAAAATGCCACAGGTAGATTTAAAACGTAGTTGTAGTCAGCATTTTCATCTTCCCCTGTCTCTTAATCCCTTTTCCCATCTCTAAGCCGTAAAAAAAGATTTCTTTTTTCCACAGAGATGCTTATGGATGGCATTTCATCTCCTCTTCCCATTTAGACAGGGACTACGGCATAAAGACAAGGTGGGAGGAAAATCCAGTAAGTGAAATATTTCTCTAAGTTCTGTGAGATGCTCTAGAAAATTAATATAACCCAAGGAGGGCGTTGTTGGAACCTCTGATCTATAGCCAGTTGGACAGGACTTGCAAATGGTGTCTGCGGGGCAGGGCAGAGGGGAGGGGGGCAGGAGTCTTGTGTCTTGTAGGACTGAACCCTGACCCCATGGAATCTGATGCTCTCTCCAGGTAGATAGAGTCAGAATTGAGTGGAATTGTAGGGTACCAGCTGGTGTCGGAGAATTGCTTGTTGGTGTGGGAAAAACCTCCACGTGTCGGAATTGGGTACAGAGTCATTACACTTCTTCCCATAGAAAAGAATTTAAAAAACTGAAACAAATACTAAAAAGGTTTTTTAAAGGGAGGGAGGAAAGAAAGATGGGAGGGAAAGGGGGAGAGAGGGAAGGAGGAAACTCTTTTGCCCATATCATTGCTTAGCTTATACCAGATAGAGGTATAAAGAATTTCTCCAAAATCTGTTTTTAGTGAGAAAAGAATCAACAGGGCATGGGGGTGGGGAGAAGCATGTCAGTCTGAAGCAGGGTTTTGAAATATCATAATTTTGTACATTTCACTTACAAAGTACACATTTATTCTTCTATCCCATCCAACAGCTATGATACACCTAGAACAATAACAGACTATTACATTTTAGCTTTTTACATTTACTTTAGCTTATCATCTGTTTAATTTTTGCATAGAATCAGTACTGTGGCCTCATTTTGCTGTGTCGGTGTGATAAATGAAGAGAACAAGAAAATCACCGCTTCTGTTTTTTAGGAAGAGCAAGATAAAATGTGATTTGATAAACTAGGCTCAGTTTTTTAAGTGGTTCTTAAAGGATTAGGGAACAGAAACAGGATACCCTGGTTTGTTTTCATGGTCTGCTCAGAGCAGCTTGCCTTCCGGAGGATTATTTGATCCCGAGAGCATGGCTGAACCACGGAGGCAAGGGCACAAACAGAAACTGATCAAGGATTGTTTTTAACATTTTCATGTTCAGGAGAGAATTTATTGGATTTTTATTCTTTGACTTACGGCTGCTGAATTTAACTACCCTAGCTTGTGATTTATCCCTAATAAAGCATTCGGTGGAGAGATACCCTGTTTCCTATCTCTACCTCTAAACCATTATCAAAATGTGCAGAGAATTGTTTCCAATATTCTGGAAGAGGCTAGTTGCCTAAATTACCATCAGGGAGCAGCCACAGTTTGGGGAATTCTTTGACACATTTGCTTCTGGAAAATTCCCTTTAGTATCTTGGTGTCCTCCTCCAGGACAAAGTTCGTATCAAAAAATATGTCCCACTAAATCTCCAAGATGACCCTCATATTCAAGCTGACTAGAACTCACTTATTTTGGCTTAACTTCAAGTAGGTATAATCATAGACTTCACTTTGCTTTTCATCTAGAAAGATAATATTATCAACTTAGAGTAAGCATTTTTCTTTATTAGTTCTTGAGTCAGTTTACGTATATTGACTTAACCCAACTGATGACTGGAGAAACTTCAGCACTTACTTTTTAGTTTTCAGACCACAGTTAGGTGTCTTTCAAGCCATCAAAACACAGCTGATGCCACTCTCACTGCCCTAAAAGGCTGATGAAATCCTCGCTCAGCTATGGGAAGAGGCTCACCTTCTTCCTGACAGGACCCTGCACAGTTCCTGGCCCTTACTGACTGAGTGAATGAGCAGAAGAATGCATGAGGTCAAAGGCAGAACTAGGAATCACACACTCATTACTCTGTGTCATTTTTTTTTTTTTGGCAGAGCCGTTAGGCGTGCGGGATCTTAGTTACCAGACCAGGGATCCAACCCGTGCCCCCTGCAGTGGAAGCATGGAGTCTTAACCACTGGACCACCAGGGAAGTCCCTACTCTGAGTAATTTGTTTTTTAAGTAGTTATGTATTCATTATTTTATTTATTTATTTTTGGCTGTGTTGGGTCTTCGTTTCTGCGCGAGGGCCTTCTCTAGTTGTGGCAAGCGGGGGCCACTCTTCATCGCGGTGCGCGGGCCTCTCACTATCGTGGCCTCTCCTGTCGCGGAGCACAGGCTCCAGACGCGCAGGCTCAGTAGTTGTGGCACACGGGCCTACTTGCTTCGCGGCATGTGGGATCCTCCCACACCAGGGCTCGAACCTGTGTCCCCTGCATTGGCAGGCAGACTCCCAACCACCGCGCCACCAGGGAAGCCCACCTACTCTGAGTAATTTTTATCTTATTTACTTGGACTTCATTTGTACTGATAGTTGAAGAAAGTTTGCCTCTGATCTTCTCCATAGTTTCACAGGCCAGAACTGCGGAAATTTTACCAAGAACAGACACAGCACATGAACAAATGGAATAAGCAGCCTTGAAAAAAATCACAATGACACACAAAAGAGAGTAGCTTTTAGTTCATCCAGACTTTGTGATGTTTGACTTATGTGATTTTTAAAATGTTTTAAAAAGTTAAACTCTTTTAAGAAATGAGGCCTATACCACGCAGTGAGGGAACAAATGCCTGGGCTATAGATGGGAGAACAAACATGTATATAATGTGTGTCCTTCCTACATAGAAGTTTAGAGTCACTGGCAATGAAATGCCAGAGAAAAAGGATGTAGGACTGTTACATGCATCCTAGATTTTATCTCATTTGATTTCTTCTACACTTACTACAAATGCCTAATCTTGCATTATTATTTTATGGGGACCTTTGGTAGGAGGTGACTCACCATGTTTCAAGGTGTGAAGACAAGGTCTGTTGTTGTAGCTCCCATATTTTCAGACAGCCATCTCTGCCTCCAGTAACTAGACTAGGAAACAGAGACCCTCGTCACGACTGCATGTCAAGGGTCACCCTGCCTAACGGTAAAAGATTCTGGCAGGACTTCCATGGTGGCACAGTGGTTAAGAATCCACCTGCCAATGCAGGGGACACGGGTTCGAGCCCTGATCGGGGAAGATCCCACGTGCCGCAGAGCAACTAAGCCCGTGCGCCACAACTACTGAGCCCGCGTGCCACAACTACTGAAGCCCACACACCTAGAGCCCACACTCCGCAACAAGAGAAGCCACCAGAATGAGAAGCCCGCACACCACAACGAGGAGAAGCCCTCACTCGCCACAACTAGAGAAAGCCCGCGCACAGCAACGAAGACCCAATGCAGCCAAAAATAAATAAATAAAATAAATAAATAAAATTAAAAAAAAAAAGATTCTGGAGAAGGCACATACCCTCTTCCACTGGAGTCAAAGGTCAGACAACGGATTCCAGCATTGCCATGAGCCTCAATAAAATCGGACAACAGTATTCCTGTTTCAACGTCCCATACTTTCACCACCTGTATCAGGAAGTTGGAAAAAGTAGCCTGGAGACACTGGCAATCAAATTAAAGAGAATTTGCATTTAGAGGTCTAGTGTCATAGGTATGAAAGATGAAAGTTTACCCCAAAAGTTTCCGTACTTTGAATATAAGTTGGTTACCTGAGTGTATTCATTAGCTAGGGCTGCAATAAGAAAATACCATAGACTGGGGAGCTCAAACAACACACATTGATTTTCTCACAGTTCTGGAGGCTGGACGTCCACGATCAAGTTGCCAGCAGGGTTTGGTCTCTTCTGAGGCGTCTCTCCTTGGCTTGCGGATGGCCGCCTTCTCACCGTGTTCTCACAAGCTCTTTCCTCTGTGCCTGTGCAACCCAGCATCTCTTTATGTGTCTACATTTCCTCTGGCTCTAACAAAACCAGTCAGACTGGATTAGGGCCCACCCTAACAGCTTCATTTTAAGTTGATGACCTCTTTAAAGACTCCATCTCCAAATACAGACACATTCTGAGGTACTGGGCGTTAGGACTTCAACACATGAATTTGGGGGAAACACAATTCAGTCTATAGCACTCTCTGAGAAGATTAGAAAATTTAGAAATATTGGATGAAAATCTCCTGGCCACCTAGACTCAGAGAAGATAGGTGTGGATTGAATTTTGAGCAGCAAAATTTATTCACCATCAAAGCAAAGCTGAATGGATAGATGACCCATTTTCTGGGGAGGCTATTTAAACCCTCAGCTTTAAGACTTCGCTCGGTCCAACTCGTTCCAGTCTTGTAGTTACTTTCTTTTAGCTCCAACCTTTGAGCAGCTTTTGAATGAGAATCATCTTTAAAGGGACGTGAATAGCATCTGTCATGACTGGTTGGGGTAGGTGCCCCCTGCCCCCCCAGGAAGGACGTCCTCTGGGGCAGACTTTCTGGATCCTGCACCCAGAGGTAGTGACAGTGTCAGAGGAGAAACGCTTGAGGACAGCAGTCTTTCTCAGGACTATTGAACGGTCCTTCTAGCCTGCCACTTTGTAAAAAAGGCTGCCCCATTGACATCAGAGAAACTTCTGGGTCTCCAAGCCAAAAACCAGACAGCACTGTTGTTGGCTGCAAGTTGCTGAGATCAGTAGGGTGCACTTTGCTTCCTTTCCTCTGTCCTTCCGTAAGGCCAGCGTTCCCAGGGGTGTGTACAGCTCAGGGGCGTTCATCTGTTCTTCTGAGTATTTCAATAAACCCTTAGTGTTACTTTAGTGGTTTTAATCTTTACTTTACTTTAGTGGTTTCAATCTTTGCAAATATCCCAAAGTTCCATAACATGCAGTGATTTGTGATATGGTTGAGATCCAGAATTGATTTAAGTACCTGATGGCGTGGATGAATGAGCAGACAGAGCATGAGCTGGGCGGACAGCAAAGGATCAACACCTGAGGGAGGACCTGCCTTGCTGCTGTGTGATTAAACATAGCTTTTTTTTAAATTTTTTTTTTTTATTTCCCCAAGAAAGCCACTTGCTACTGCTGGTAATGGAAGTGAAAAGATTGAAGACTGAAGTCAGCAAGGGAAACCTCTCTGAAAATGACTTTAGGGTTCTATGTACAGAATCAAGAAAAGTCTAGAGGTGCTGTGTATACTTTTCAGGTATACCTACCTCACTTACATTTTGTGGAGGGAATTTCATGCCATAGCAGGGCTCCTTTAAGAATTTCACTGTCCCAGGGACTTCCCTGGTGGTCCAGTGGTTACGACTCCTTGGTTAGGGAACTAGATCCTGCATGCCGCAACTAAGACCCAGCGGAGCCAAATATAAATAAATATTAAAAAAAAAGAATTTCACTGCCCCATGTTGTTCTTCCTTTTGGAGATCCCATCTATTTAAATATATTAAAATGCAACCATGTCCCCAATTAAATATAATAGAATTTTGCTAGCATATTTTAAAGTAATTTAAAGAATACAGTTTTAAGCTCAGTTGATAAAAAATTGTTATTCTTATAAACTTTGGTATTACATATAACTATGTGTGTGTTAAGTTGCAGCTCATAAGTAATGTGCTGTGAACATTTAATTGAGCATTTATTAATTTTCATTTTACAGTTTACAAGGATTTTCAGAGGCAAGGTCGGTGGTCCCTAGCACTCTGCTTATACAACTGAATGAACACAGTGTGGTATCGTGATATTCGTAAATTCAGGCTTCATCGAGATCTTGGACTATATTCTCTCCTCCACAAATATCAAGTGTAACGTGGTTTGGATGTCATGAATTGTGACGGTCGGCATGATGATGATCCAGAGATTTCACACAGCAACAGATCTGCAAGGTGAGCGAACACTCAAATCAATAATTTAATTCAGTAAGTATTGGAGAGTTTATTACCAGCATGTGCCTAATACAGTATAATAGCTGTGAGGGTGTTTATATCTCCATTCAACACCTACGTACCACCCACCGCTGGGGGAGACGTGCATATCAAAATAATGCTATTGAGGGAGACAGACTGTGTTACCATGGAATTAGGAGCCCAGATGCTAACGGAGCCATTCATTCTGCCTGGGTGTGGGAGGGGATCTAGGATGCTTTCTTAGAGGAGCTGGTGTCTGAGTTGTGCCTTAAAGAATAAGAACGGTTTTGAGAGATCAGGAAGGAAAGAAGAGGGAAACATAGATGCTCTGATCCCTCTCTCAAGTGCCTGCAGAAATTGTTTAGAGGCGAGGCTCACACAGGTGAAACAGAGCAGGGCAGGTGAGAACACACCCCAGCAGCCATGGGAGGCACTAACTGTGAGTCATCAGGAAGTGGGAGGTGCCTGCATGAGTCAGGGCAGTGAAGGCAAGTGTTTCCTGGCAGAGAGAGGACTTGAGTTGGACCTTGAAGGATTACTCAGGTGTGTGTAAGAAAAGAGGAGGAATGGGGAGGGGAAGGGTAAGCTGTGACAAAGCGAGAGAGAGGCATGGACATATATACACTACCAAACATAAAATAGATAGCTAGTGGGAAGCAGCTGCATAGCACAGGGAGATCAGCTCGGTGCTTTGTGACCCCCTAGAGGGGTGGGATATGGAGGGTAGGAGGGAGGGAGATGCAAGAGGGAAGAGATTCGGGAACATATGTATATGTATAACTGATTCACTTTGTTATAAAGCAGAAACTAACACACCATTGTAAAGCAATTATACTCCAATAAAGATGTAAAAAAAAAAATAGAAAAAAGAAAGGAGGAAGCAGGAAATTCTGGGGTGGAGATGAGAAAAGGTTGCACAGAGCCAGGGGCAGGAATGTGCAGGATGCTGAGTAGGTGAAGAGGTTGGCTTCCTTGGACTCAGAGGTGACTCTGATAAATTTGGAGGATAAATGCTTCTTTACAAGTTTGAACCCAAACTATGCAGGAACCCGCCTTCTTTGAGATGAATTGAGACTGAGTCATCATAAAAAATTTTTGATCTACTTCTTTTGGTATTTAACCATGGGTGACCGCTAATTTCTGGAGCAGAAGCTAGACAAGAACAGATGCAAAGACAGTCGAGTGTCACTGGGAGTGCAGCTCAAGTAAGTGTGCACGTGAAGAGGACGTGTCTGGGCTGTGATGTCCCCGATGCTGTAAATCCTAAAGACAGGGTGTGTCAGGCTCTGGCAGGAAAAAGGAAAGAGGGCGTGGCCACATGGCCCAGGACACTCACTTGCGATGCTGGAACCTAGGCCACTGATGCAGGAAGTAACTGAACTGAATATTAGAAGCTTTCAGAACTTTTCAGCATCGTGGGTGTATTTGGGATGTGCCCTCCCGTTACCACAAGGACAGGAGAACATGACTTATGGGATGTGCGTGTTTCCCTGCTCTAGTTCCTTATTCAAGGAGCAGTGATTACTGATTATGGTCCCTCCTGTGGACTAGACACTGTGCCGGTCCTCTAGGCTGGGGCCAGCATGGTCCTCACGAGCCCCGGTGAGAGGGAAGTGGACGTGGCATGCTCTGAACCCTCCTTCCTGGATTAGAGTTACAGTGGATTAGGGTCGTTGAATTGATCATCCTACACCACACAAGAAAATCACCTTGAAATAATACCTTTCCACAGGACCAGACGGTCCTTCCAAATTACTCACACCACAAGCCCCCGCAGAATCTGTGAGCTCTTCCATGTGGCGTTCACATGAGAGTGTCCGAACACTACTAGGTGATCAGCAAAGTAGAACTGAACCACCCATTCTCTACTTCCAGGGACAGAAGGTCCCCAGAACACTCTGCTCCCCACCGAGGTGAAGACAGTGGGACCCCACTTGCAAATACATCATTGCTAAAGAGACCAAGATTTGACACTTACAGATGCTTCCGAGTAGCTGACCACCTGCCTGAAGGTGGGGTTGTACTGGCAGCACACCATGGGCTCTTTGTGGGAAACCACTGGGTGAGGCTCAAGGGGAGACCTTGCTTGTGAAAAACAGAGAGAGAGAGAGAGAGAATGAAAACCCAAACTGAGTATGTGACACGTATACCCAGGATGAGGCATCGATTGCTTTATTAAAGAATGGTTAAGAGGGTAGTCTTGAGTTCAAATGATGGGTCTGTGACCTTGGGCAAGTCACTTAGCTGCTCAAAACTGTAATTTTCTTATCTGTTAAATGGGGATAATGGTATCTACTTTAAAGCATTGTTTTGAGGATTAGATGAGAAAACATATATACAGTGGTACCTCCATATCTATGGGGGATTGGTTTGAGGAACCCCTAGAATACCAAAATCCACGGATGCTCCAGTCCCTTATATAAAATGGCATAGTATTTGCATATAACCTATGCACATCCTTTCATATACATCTCCAGATTACTTATAATATCCACTACAATTTAAATGCTATGTATATAGTTGCCAGTATGTGGCAAATTCAACTTCAGCTTTTTGGAAACTTCTGGAATCAAAAATAATTTTTTTTTCCATCCGTGGTTGGTTGAATGTGCTGATGCAGAACCCATGGATAGGGAGGGCTGATGTAACGTCCTTAGCACAGAACCTCACATAACATAATGGACGTGCAATGAAGAGTAGCCACTAACCGTGAAAACTGATACCACGTCTCCTTGTTGGGGTAGGAGGAGTGTGATTTCGTGAGATTGCAGAGTGGACCTTCTTCCCTATTAATGTCTATCTTCCCCCCAACAAACACAAACCATATCATCCCATTCTGAATGGCAGCGCTTCTCCCTCACAGCAGGGACGAGGCCAGGCCAGGTCCTGGGGGGGGCCCTGCAGCATGCCTCCTGTGAGTACCCAGGTGCAAAGGACCCACCTGTGCCCTTGGACTTTGTCCCCTGAGCCACGTCTGGGAGGTCAGTCAGCACACAGAACGGACAGCCCTTGGAGTGAAGCCACCCAGGTCCTTCGAACTCATTTCCTCATCTGTAAAATGGAATCCTTTATGGAAATTTTGTGAAGAGGAAGTGCGAGAAAGGACGTAGAATGTCTGGAGGAGGCTGGCATGCAGTAGGCACCGACTAACCGAATGTTGGTGGTCAGGCTTCGCTCTCTGTAGTGCCCTGCGACGGCCAGCCATAAGCCTGGGCCACTAGTAGACATCTGGGAGCTCTGAAACCTCAGACTGAGTGCCAGAAGATTCTTGGTGTGGGTGAATCCTCTTCAAGGAAGAACAGGACTTGGCGTGAGGACGATTAGAACTTTCGGGACCACAGTCTGCCCACTTCACAGATGAGGAAACAGCAGGAGGCTGAGGAGGGTCGGCTCACTTGGTCAAGATCACGGGCTCCCGAGTGACAGAGTGGGGATCGGCAGACGGTATCTGGCACCTAAGTGCTGGCGCTAGAAATGCGGCTGTTTTTTCCATGAGGTGGAATTTCAGATACTTGGGTCCAAAAAAAAGAAAGAAAGAAAATGAATCCAACGGGCTGTTTGTCCTACATGGTGATATCACGTAGAACAAAGAGAAGTTTGATTGACTGACGTTCCCGGTTTTCAGCTGGCTGCTTTGGCATCTTGAGTGAGGAGCCTGCCTCCAGGCCTGGCTGTAATGATGGCCTGGCAGTGCCCCTGTGTGTCCCTGGGTGGCTGCCCTGCTTGGGGGAGGGGGTCTTGGATGTGAGCACCACTGCAGCTGACGGACTGCAAGTAGGCTGGTGCCTTAGGACTGAATAAGCAGACCCTGGGGCTTCTAGGACAATTTCCTACTGGTAGAAAGGTCACACACATCCTTCTTATCAGTCAGTTGTACCACAATGGGAATCCATTTACATGTTAATTTCTTCTCCGTTCATGAGCTAACATTACTGAGAGAAAGAGGGTTTTGATGAGGGGAGGACAGAGGGAATTCTGGAGCCTGGGAAGAGTGACCTCAGTTGGGATGCTATGGAGGGACCCTGACAAGGTCAGTGAAAGGAAAAGGTAGGGAGAAGCTCTTCATAGTGATGTCCCCCAAATAAAAACAGCTACAATAAATTAAGCACCCCGGATGTAGCTACTGTCTGTCCAGCACACTCCTATCTTCTGTGAAGAGAACTGCTTCTCTGACTGTAAGACCTGGACAAAGGATCTGAGCCTGGTCAGTCTGTGTCCTTCCTTTAGGTTTTTCTGGCTGGAGCTGCTAGGAAGAGTAGAGTTGGGATGTGAGTTTAGGCTCTGGGCTTGGATGGGTCCTGGCCATTTGGAAGGAGAAAGCCATTCAGCAGTAGGTGTTGATGAGACCAATGTGAACCAAGGAGCAGAAACGCAAAGTGCAGGCATACAGCATGGGAACAACAGTGCCATCTGTGAGCTCAGCTGCCCATGAGTCCATCTGTCCTAGGATCTGGTTTCAATAACCAATAATTTTTCCCTCCTTTTCATTATATAAGTTTCAGGTATATAGTATTACAATTTGACATCGGTGTACACTACAGAGTGATCTCCAGCACAAGCCTAATTGCCATCCGTCACCATGCAGTTGACCCTTTGCATTTCACCCACCTCCCAACCTCCTTCCCCTCTGGTAACCACTAATCTGTTCTCTGTGTCTATGAGTTTGCTTTTGTTTTATTTTGTTTTTGTTTCATTCTCTTTTAGACTCCACATATGAGTGGAATCATATGGTATTCGTCTTTCTCCACCTGACTTACTTCACTTAGCATAACACCCTCTGCATCCATGCATGTTATTAAAAATGGCAGGACTTTGTTATTTTTTATGGCAGAGTAGTATTCCGTGTGTGTGTGTGTGTGTGTGTGGCATCTTCTTTATCCATTAAAGAAGTTAATGGACACTTATGTTGTTTCCACGTCTTGGTTATTGTAAATAATGCTGCAGTGAACACAGGGGTGCATATATCTCTTTGAATTAATTTTTTCATGATTTTTGGATAAATACCCAGACGTGAAATAGCTGTGTCATATAGTAGTTCTATTCTTAGTTGTTGTGAGGAGTCTCTATACCATCCTGCATAGTGGCTGCACCAGTTTACAGTCCCACCAACAGTGTGCAAGGGTTCCCTTTTCCCCACATCTTCTCCAGCATTAGTCATTTCTTGTCCTTTTGATAATAGCCATTTCAACAGGTGTGAAGTGATATCTCATTGTGGTTTTGATTTGCCTTTCTCTAATAATTAGAGATGCTGAACATCTTTTCTGAGGTTTTGTCTCGTTCTTTCAATTGGAACATATTCTTTTGTCTCCTCATTTTGCCTAATTCTCTGTGTATTAAGTATATATATACGTATTAAGAATTAGCTGTCTCTCCCAGTCTTGAAGGCATGGTCTTATTTAGGAGCTGTCCTGTGGGGCTCAGAAGTGCAATCCTGCCTGGCCACTACAGCCAGGTGCTTAAGGGGTGTCCCCTACGTGGGCTATGTGTGCCCTCCTGTTGTCATGGGGCTGTGGCTGCCTTGGAGTGCTGGTGGGCTGGCTGTCATTCACCTGGCTGTGAGAGGCTGCCAGGATGCAGGGTGGGCGGGGCTGTCAGTGGGACGTGCCCATTGGCAATACCGGGTCACATGGAGAATTCCAAAATGGTGCCCACCAGCACTGGCATTAGCAAGGAAGCCTGAGGTCGCGTAAATGCCTCCTGCCAGTGACTCTATCCCCAGGAAGCATCCCAAATGACTCCTGCTTCTTCAGCAGACACTTGAAGATTAGTAAATGGGTGCCCTTCACCTATGAAACATACACTTTTTTTTTTTTTTTTTTTTTTTTAAAGAGAAGGAAGGGAGGTGAAGGAGGAAAGGAAAGGAAAGGGAGAGCTGGGGAAGAGGATGAGGCTGGGGAAGGGAAGGCAAATTCAGGGAACTGTAGATCCTGGGCCAGGTATTTTTGTATTTTTTGTTTGTTTTTTTGGTACGCGGGCCTCACCCGTTGCGGAGCACAGGCTCCGGACGCGCAGGCTCAGCGGCCATGGCTCACGGGCCTAGCCGCTCCGCGGCATGTGGGATCTTCCGGGACCGGGGCACGAACCCGCGTCTCCTGCATCGGCAGGCGGACTCTCAACCACTGCGCCACCAGGGAAGCCCGAAACATACACTTTTCAACCTGGTGTTTTTGTGCTGGTTTTCAGGTTGGGTGAGTCCGTGCATGAGCCTTTTTTTATAAATTTATTTATGTATTTACTTATTTTTGGCTGCATTGGGTCTTCGTTGTTGGCTCTTAGTTACTGTGCGTGGGCTTTCTCTAGTTGTGGTAATCGGGGGCTACTCTTCATTGCGTTGTGCAGGCTTCTCACTGCGGTGGCTTCTCTTGTTGCAGAGCACGGGCTCTAGGCACACAGGCTTCAGAAGTTGTGGCATGCAGGCTCAGTAGTTGTGGCTTGCGGGCTCTAGAGCGCAGGCTCAGCAGTTGTGGCACACGGGCTTAGTTGCTCTGCGGCATGTGGGATCTTCCCGGACCAGGGCTCGAACCCGTGTCCCCCACATTGGCAGGCAGATTCTCAACCACTGTGCCACGGAAGCCCCCCGGGCATGAGCCTTTTAAGAGCGGGGTTTTTGTTGCCTGCAGTTCTATAGTTTCCCTGGGTTTATTCTCCATTGGTTTTCAAAGCCGGGTGATTTGGGAGCTTATCTCTCCTATGCAGGATCTGAGGGCTGGGGTGCCTGATGTGGAGCTTGAATCCCTCACTCCTCAGGGAAAAGCTCCACCTCTTTGGGGTCCCTCCCAATTGTGCAGCTGGGGTGTGGTTTTCCCTGGTGAGCCCGTATCTCTGTCTCTCCCACGCGTCTCAGTGCTGTCCTTTCACCTTTTCTCGCGAGGCTCTGTTCATCCAGTTTTCAGATCTCTTTCTGAGGGAATTGTTCCATTTGCAGTTGTAGGTTTGTGTCTGTGGGAGGACATAAGTTCAGGATATTCCTGTGCTGCCGTCTTCAACCCTCTTGCTTGTGTTTGGAGGGATGGGTTCCTGTCTGTTTGCTGGTTGTTGGCCTCTCTCTCTCAGCTTCTTACACACTTACATCCCTCATCCTGTTGCCTCCTCTGTCTTTAAACCAGCAATAGTGCACTGAGTCCTTCAAATTCTCCCTTTTCAGCTTAAATTGTTTCAGTTAGATTTTTGTCCCCTTTGACTCAAAAGAATCTTACCAGGTAAGATTGGTGGCACAGTGGTTAAGAATCCACCTGCCAATGCAGGGGACATGGGTTGGATCCCTGGTCTGGGAAGATCCCATATGCCGAGGAGCAGCTAAGCCTGTGCACCACAACTACTGAGCCCACGTGCCACAACTGCTGAAGCCCGTGCATTTAGAGCTCGTGCTCCACAACAAGAGAAGCCACCGCAATGAGAAGCCTGTGCACCACAACGAAGAGTAGACCTGGCTCGCCGTAACTAGAGAAGCCCATGCGCAGCAACGAAGACCCAACGCAGCCAAAAGTAAATTAAAAAAAAAAAAAAAAAAGAATCTTACCAGGTAAAACTACTCTTTGGTGAGCACAGTTCATAAATTATCTTTTATGAACACAACTAATCTACAAGACGACCCTTTCTCCCATATTGCAGAAGAGGAAACCAATGTCTCAAAGAATTCAGTAACTTAGTTCAGAAGGATTGAGTACTTCACCCGAGGTCGTACAGTTTGTGGTAATTTCAGAATTTAAACTCAAATCTGTCTGTCCCAGTAAAGTTACTGGGAAGCAGCTACTGGACTAAGGCATTTCCCAGCTTCCCATTCACCCAGAGTCATGAACTCAGCAATAGAATGTGAGAGAAAGTGATGTATCATTTATGGCTGGGACTTTTTAAGAGGCAGATATGCCTTCTCTATTCTCATACCCATTGCACCTGGATTAAGAGGAATCTGAGAACCTAAGTAAGGTGGGACCCTCATATGGAGACAGCCCTGTTCCTGAAGGGAGAAAAAGTGCCCCTCAGTAGACAGAAATAAACTTCTGTTGTTTCAACCTATGGAAAATATAGAGTTTATTTGTTACAGTGGCAAGCCTTACCTTAACTAATACACCATGCTATCTTCCTTCCAAGAAATAACTTTCTTTCTGTCCTAATTCCTGTTGACACAAAACAGCTCTCTTTGTGGTGTGCAATATTAAATTCACAGAAAATAACAAGTGAAAATGGAAATCTCAATCTGTCACTTTACTCTTCTTTAGAGAATGCCAGAAACCAGCAGACTCCTGAAACGTTTCGTGTGTCCCCATGATTTAGAGACATGAAATATTTGGGCTAAAAAAATAAATCAAAGAACGAAGACTATTTGATCAGGCATGCTGGAAATTTAGCTGTTTAGTTCCTAGTTGATTAGTTTTTATTTGATAGAAATAATATATTCTGAAATAAATTACACACCCTATTTCCAAGATAGGATTTCAATATATTTTAAACACACTTTGGGAAGTGATTCAATATGCCTGAATCATCACAGGCAAGATGCTAATCTTGTAATCATGAGTTTAGATTGGGAGAAAATGGAGAGGCACTAGGAAAAGAAAATAGGATAGAAAACATGTCCTCACATACAGAATTGTGATTATCCGATGGTGGCAAATTTCAAAAAAAAAAAGTGAAATCTCCAACTTTGTGGCCTTGGTGGATGTCTTTGCATAAATTTGATTTTCAAAATAAATCAGAAACTAAAGTCCATAAACCTTACCATTTTAATCAAATGTTCTTGGAGAACTGAATTGAGTTTGGGTCCTGTTGTACCCCTGACTGTGATCTCAACACCTAGTTGTTTATAAAATAACCTCTTCATTGCCACGAGATAGACTCTAAGTTCACTACACAGGAGCCATGTTGGACCCTACAGACAATAAAATCCCAGAGCGTCACAGGGTCCCTGTGCTCAGTCCTGGGGGCTTTTCTCTCCTTTGGCCACTTTGGCTCCCTTTATGATCTCATCCACTTCATGGTTTAAAATTCCATCTAAATGCTGATTCTTCCCACATTTGTATCTCCAGCCCTGACATCTCCCCTCAACTCAGGATGACTCTCTCCAGCACATCCACAACTGGGCTTCTGACCCTGTGCTCCTCTCACCCAACATCTTCCTCACTGCGGTGTTCAGCTGAGGCCTAAACTTGGTGCCATCCTTGACTCCCCTCTCCCTCTCTCTCCCCTCTCTCCTTTAAAAAAAAAAAATAACAGCTTTATTGCTATTTAACCCACATTCTACAAAAGTTGTATTTTTAAGCGTACAATTCAGTGGCTTTTAGCATATTCACAGAGTTGTGCAACCTTTACCACTATCTAATTTCAAAAAGTTTTCATTCCTCCAAAAAGAAACGCCATGCCCATTAGCAGCCGCTCCCTATTCCCACCTTACCCCATCCCCTGGCAAGTACTAAACTCACTTCCGTCTCTGTGGATTTGCCCATTCTGGACACTTTATATAAATGGAATCATACAATACACGGCCTTTTGTGACTGGCTTTCACTTAACACTTGAAGTTTCTCAAGCTCTTCCGTGTTGTAGCGTGTGATAGAGCTTCATTTTTTTTTTCTTGCTGAATAATATTTCGTTGTACGGATGTACCTGATCTCATTTATCCATTCCTCAGTTCATGGACATTTGGTTTATTTCTACTTTTTGGCTATCATGAATAATGCTCCTATGAATATTCATATGCAAGTGTTTGTGTGAACAGATGTTTTCAGTTCTCTTGGGTGTAAACCTAGGAGTGGAATTGCTAGGTCGTATGTTAACTCTGGTTAACATCTGAGGAACTGCCAGATATTTTCCAAAGTGGCTGCATCATTTTAAATTCCCACCAGCGACGCATGAGGGCTCCAGTTTCTCTACATCCTTGTCAACACTTGCTATCGTCTCTCTTTTGATTTTAGCCACTCTGATGGGTGTGAAGTGGTATCTCACTGTGGTTTTAGTTTGCATTTTCATAGGGACTAATGATGCTGAGCATCTTGGCCTGTGTTTATTGGCCATTTGAATATTTTCTTTGAAGAAACTTCTGTCCAGGTCCTTTGCCCATTTTAAAATGAAGCTATTTGTGCTTTTATTGCTGAGTTTTGTATGCTAAATGCAAGTCCGTCATCAGAAATATGATTTGAAAATATTTTATCCCATTCTGTAAGTTGTCTAATCACTTTCTTAATAGTGTCCTTTGAAGCACAAGTTTTTATTTTTGAGAAAGTCCAACTCATTTTTTTTCCCCCTTTAGTCTCCTGTGCTTTTGATATCATGTCTAAGAAATCATTGCCTAGTCCAAAGTCATGAAGATTTACTCCTATGTTTTCTTCTAAGAGTTTTGTAGACGTAGCTCTTATTACATTGAGGTCTGTGATCCATTTGGAGTTAACCTTTTTATATAGTGTGAAGCAAGATATTCAACTCCAAAGCCAAGGTGTGGATAAGTTTGGTTCCTTCAGAGGCCTCTCTCCTTGGCTTGCAGATAACCACCTTCTTGCTGTGTCTTTGCATGGTTGCCTCTCAGTCTAAGTGTCCTGACTTCCTCTTGTAAGGACACCGGTCACATTGGATTAGGGCCCACCAGCATGACCTCATTTAACCTTCAGTACTTCTTTATAGGCACTATCTCTAAATACAGTCACATTCTAAGGTACTGGGGGTTAAGACCTCAACATAGGAATTTTGAAGGGACACGATTCAGCCCTTAACATCTATCAGTCCTTTCTTATGTGAGTGGTGAGTGAGCTGTTTTATGCATCTGTACAAAGCAGTGAATCTGATCTCCTTCCCAAGGTTCCAGCATTCCTCTGACTCATGCTGCTCTAAATCCCCACCCTCTGGCCCTGTGACAGTCCAGAAAAGAAGGTGGATGAGTCATGAAAACGTGTCATATTCACTGGAAAAGCATATGAGATGATGGATGAAATAAATCAGTGAGGTTTTTTTGTTTTTGTTCTTTTATATGAAAAATAGTGTATTCCAAAGATAACAGAGTGACAGAGTTTTAGAGGTAGACAGGACCCTCGCTAGAAAAAGAGGTGTGAAGGCAAACAGAATGAAGGTGGTAATGTCACTACCTCTGCCAGGGTCAGAAAGGTTTAAATTCTAAGCTTTATAGACAACGTTTCAGAAAGGGCCCACTCGCCCTAGTGTGTTACAAGATAAGGTGATAACCTCTAGTGGCAAGGGACTGTGCCTCCCTATGTCCCCATTCTGTCCCCAGATCCCCTTCTCCATCCCCCAACCTGCACTCTCCAAAGACAAAGGGAGTCTCTGGACAGAGCGCAAGCAGGGGCCTTCAATGCAATAATGTTAACTCCTCCCAACAAAACACCAGGTATAGAAAGTTCTCTAAGAGGCTGCCCTTCCACCGCCTACATATTCTCCTTTTCCAAAGCGAATCCACAAAAGTAAATAACACTTGAGTATCTGCTAATCCAGAGGCCCCAAAGGCTACAGAGAGGGGAAGGAAAACATGAAGGGAACACCTTCTCTGTCTGAAACTGCATTGGATAATGCATCAGAACATAAGAGGGCAAAGACCTTAATAGTGTTGTCAGCGGGCATGGAAACTATTTTGTTATCCTCGGCAGACACATGGATGTAGCTCACTGGAGCTGTGTGGCTTTTCAGCATACCTGTTGGCTTTCTAGAATACAAAAGGAACAGATGAACACCGAGCAGTTCTATCTGCGATTTCTAAATAAAAATGCAAGACTAAACTTGTCCCAGACTTGGCAGCTCTGTTCAGCCTGAGGAGGGTTATGTCTCCCTCTGAAACGACACAAGTATCTATCTTGTGCGATAAAAGGTCTGAAGCAGACAGTACCCAGTTATAGCAACACAACTCCGTGTGAGATGAAGCCCTGGGCTTGGTTTCTCCCGTGGCTGACAATATCACTATAAAAGGAATAAACACGGAAGAGCGCAGCGTGGGGTTGGAGCAGATTCCACGCAGGTTGTTGCTTTATGCAGTATTCAGATCTGGCGTGAATGTCTTTTTAATAAGCGTTTATTTTAAGGAGCTCTGAGGGATCACAGTGCCCCGAGGGGCTCAGGGCTGGGTATGTAGTGGGCGGGTGAGGAGGTAGGGAGAAGGGAAGCAGGCTGAGGTCGAGGGGGAGAGAACAATGTCTTTTTATAACCAAGTCATTGGAAAGTAAGCAAATTGTTCTCAGTCTCCAGACACATGGGAGTCTAAGGTAATAGAAGTGAGTAGAAAAATCATGTTTCTTTCTTTCTTATTAGGCATCTGACATTGTGCTGAGTGCTCTACATGGAACATCTCATTTGCTATCTTTATATTACTCCAGGAGTGGGTATTCTTGTTATTGCCTTTATAGAGGAGGGCATGGCGGCTGCAGCCCTTGCTCAGGATCACTCAGCTAGAAAGGGGCAGCGGCGGGACCAGATCCCACACGCTTCACTGCCATGCAGCACTGCCCCAAGGCTGAGAGGGACAAGGGTCACCTTGCAGTTCCTAAGTGATGGCTGTACAGAGGCTCAGCAAGGAAGCTTGGCTTTCCCTAGATGACTGGTTCTTATCCCAAATCCCACTATCCACTCTCCATTTCCCCCTCTCCTTCCTTCTCCAACACTTATCAACAGAAATAACAAGGCTTTTAGAAGCCAGGTTGCGTTTGAAACCTGTCTGCCATTACTTCCAAAAAGTTACTTAACTCCTCTGAGCTTCAGGTTTTTCCTTGGTAAATGGAGTTGATGTGAGGATTAGAGAGAATGGATATGGTGCATAATGCCCGGTACAAAGTAGGTGCTCAATAAAATGACAGTTACTGTTATTTCCAAGAAAGCATTACTGAGACTTGCTCTGGAGGGGCACACGTGAGAGGTAGGGGCCCAATTCTAAGGAGGATGATGATTACACATTGAGGGGGTGATGGCAACAGTTTGCTACCCCGCTATCTCAATTCCAGGCTTTCCAGAACAATCCCTGTTTTCTTAGGTCAGTTCTGCTACACCTCAGGGGTGGTAGAGTCCTTAATTCAGTTGGGGTTAAACAACTCCAGTGGAGAAGTGAGTGTAAGCTTAGGGCCATCTGAGTGAGGTGCACAGAAAGGACATTGACCATACATCACAATCCCCAATCGCTCTCTACAACTGATCATCGTTCATTGTAGGGAGGATAGTCTGATCAAAGAATCCTTCCGATCGTGAGTGAACGATGGCTCCACACAATCTCTTCGTCCTTGCAAAGTATTTGAGTTTTAAGTGAGTTCCTTATTAACCCCAAAGAATGACTCTGTAACAGCCGCAAGCAGTTTTCCAGGCTCTGTGTGTCTGGGAGATCAATTTTGGACAGGGGTTCTTAAGTTATTCTAAAGGGGAATTAGTGATCCCCAGTCCTACTCTCCTGTACTTACTAGGTCAAGGGCACCATTGGTTGGAGAAAGACTTACCCAGGCAGATAAGGATCCTAGACTCTAATTATTCGATCCATTCCTCCCATCAGCAGCAAGTTCTTTCCTTTACAGAAAATACCTTGACTCCTTTATAGATGAGAAAAACTGTTTGATCACATTCTGCTCGCCTTTGGGGCAAACCGAGGAATGCTTGGCCTTTTCTTGCTTTGACATCTTTTCTAACATCCTTTGTCTCTTTCATCTTTTGCCTGGCAGTTTATTGTTCCCATAGTGCATCCTAAAAATATTCACAGAAAAACAAAATACAGTTTCTTAACATGATCAGTCAATTTTCTGACAAGAAAGGTCTCAGGCTCACTTTCAGTGATGACTAGTGCTTTCTTCTTTTTCAACCCCAGGTGTTAAACTATAGATAGTCTGAAGAATGAAAATGATGTAGGAAAAGCAAGGTTTTTCCCAGATCTATACTGCGTGCCAGGCACTGGGCCAGAGCCTGTCCACACACAATCTTGTTTGAATCTCACAGAAACTCAGTGGGGCAAGCACCTTTACCGCCACCTTGTAGGTAAGGAAACTTACACCTGGAGAGGTTAAAAACAGTAGGGCCAAGGAGCACCGTCTGCCTCCTAAATTATGGCCTGTCTGTTTTCATCAGCCAACCAGCCAATTTCATCCTACAATTATTTTGACAGATATTTTTAGTCAAATGACTTTTGGGCTTCTGAATCTATTGAACAGTAGAGTCAAAATTGTAGCATCATACAGAAGCGATCAAGGGCCTTCCTGTAGGTTTTAGATGTTGGTCTTGAGACAGGTTGGGACCTGGGACCCTTTACTGGAGTGCTTGCACTTAGATAAAAGTCTCCTCCCGAAAAAAAATACAAAGTAACTATAAGGGACTAAAAATAACTACGTGGGTGCCCAGCTGGGGCAGTCGTGAACAATAAGATACGAAAAGGCCATCAACTGACATTTCTGAGGTGGGGAGAGCAAAGCAGGGTATGCGCAAGCTCCCTGCACACAGCACCACCAACGGGGTGGGCAGACCACCTAAGCCACCACTGTGGGCCTGACCCACTGATCTCTGCCCCTACCCCACCCCCCATTTAAGGAACCATCTCCCCCCCGCTTCGGGAAGCGAGCAAGGGCACCTGTTACTTGTTTTCGCTCCCTTCCTGCAGTCCCAATACAGCCTTGCCTGAATTCCTCATTGGGCCTCTTATAAATATCTATTGATTAAAGAGTCCAAGGACCCGGGCTGGTAACAGTGTCACCGGAAGATGAGCATACCCTTCACCAGCGCATCTCCTGTCCACTCGTCTGGCTTTCCCCCTCCGACCTCAGCCTTGAAGGTGCCTAAAGGACCTCGGAGGACGAAGGTGGCAGAACATTTGTCTTCACCCCCTCTCCGTCCCTCTGCCCCCAAATAAGAATCCTCTTCCGTCGTTTGTGACTTCGGCAGCTGGCCGAAGGATTGTTGGTTTGGTCTGTGTCTTGTGCCTGTTGTCACATATTATAAGCACAACTCTTTTCCGGGACTCAGGGAGAGGAGTGTGGTACTCAGAAAAGTTCAGTCAAAGCAGGTGCAGGCTTCCCCTCCCGAGGGTGGAGCTACTGCCACCCAGCGGACCCAGGTGAGGTGGGACTGAGGCAGGCCTGCGTATTTTCCCGGAAAAGTGGGAAATCTCTAGCTTTCACTGGAAACCGCCAGAATTGTACGTGTTGGTACCCAGCTTCAGAACACGCTTTACACCTGTCTGTGGCTGCTGGGCCCGTGACTGCCTCTCAGGGCCTCTGGTTTAGGGTGTGTTGGGAGGATTGGGCAGGTGTGTGGGGTGGGGGAACGAGCTCATCTTTCCCCTTGTGAGCTTTTCTTCAGAGTCACATGGCTGTTCTCCCTTCCATGAATTCCAACAGAGAAGCAGAGTCATTGCCGAGCGACTGGGGTCTGTGACTTGCACGTTATTTGGGGCTGTCCCCCGAGACCGGAGCCACCCCTGGCCGGTTTATGGACAGTGAGTTGAGGCGGGGGACCCTGCTCTCCATGGCTTCTCCCCACAGGGGCCAAGGGCTGGGTCGGGTAGTGGCTCTGGCCCTGTCCTTCCTTCCCCCTTTAGCGTGCAGCGGGAAGGTAAACAGCCTTGAATTTGCAGCTCTTTCATCTGCCGGGCAGAGGGGAGAGGAGGGCAAGTGCTGAGTGTAGATAATTACTTCACATGGCAACACGAGCCTGTGTATCTGGGTGGGCACTCGAAATGTCAAAGCAGTGCAGGAAACCCTTCACAAACACCAGTTTGACACTTTCACCCCTCTTGTTATGAGCAGAGATCTGAAACGTCTAAGCAGGTGTGTCACTTTATTTTTATTTTTTTAAGCGAAGGGAGAGCAGCCAGTTCATTTGCATGATCTCTGGCAGTTCTTTACCAACGGAGCCAGACAGAGATACATGTTTAAGTGGTTGTCATGGAAACCAGAGCGCATTGCTCTCCCCCAAGGTCTGAAAGACTGGATGATGAAAAGTTTAAGCAATCACCATGGAAACCTAGAGCAGATTCAAGGCGGGTTCAGATCCCAGAACGCTAACTAGCAGCTAAGTCATCAGGTTCTGGGGTCCTGGTGGAGGGTGAATTCTGATAAGCCACTGCAGCTTCAGGGCTGACCCAGAGGCCACAGTCACAGGCTCAGAGTATCCCAGGGGGTTAGCACTGAGGTGAGGGTGTCCCCCCAAAGCTCAGACCTTTACTCTTCCTGTTCTGAGATGCCCTTCGGGCCTCTCCTGCTTACCTCTCCCTATATTTCGCTCCCTCCACTCCATCCATTTCCTCAGTGTGGCAGGAGCCCACAGATCTGCTGTCACAAAATGGGACCCTGCTTAGGTCTGCAGGAGAGAGGACGTTCGAGGCCCAGCCTGGTCTATGACCTTGACCAAGACATGTCCCCTTTCATGTTCATGAATAAGCAAAGTAAAGCAAGAAAGTCCCGCCTTCCATCACTGCAAGTAAACAAATGCACTTGAAAGCACTTCCTATGCCGCAGAGCCTCTGTGCCATTCTTGGTCTCTTCTGTTATGGTTTTGCCCTCTTGCTGGAGATGATCCCATTTGGGAATAGCTGGCTGATCTGAAGCTGAGTTTTGAAGTCCAGGAGTATGTAAAGGGGGGTCCCTAAGGGGCTGTGGAAGGGGACCGACCAGAAGTGGAGATTGGAACTGATTTGCGGGGGTTGTGGGATGGGGTGAGCCATCTACCTTTTCTCCTGACAGGGTTATGGTCTCTAGTGACCACTCAGGGCTGGGGGTGCTGGGGCTATAGCATATGGTGGAGTGGATGAGTGTGTGGGGCAGCATGTGAGGGAACACAATACACACCCGACTGAGCATGACACAGGTGTAGGACGCTGTGGGGAATGTGTCTGGGGGGGGGCGCGGATGGGGAGACGGGAGGAGAAGGGCACAGGAGGAAACGCTTGGAGAGCTTGTCATTACAGAATCTCAGCTCTCCTGGTGTGAAATGCTTCAGAGCACTACTTTGATTTGTTATGAATTCTGACTTCATAAAGGAACCCACTCCATAAATGTTTATCGAGCACCTGTTTACGTGCCATGTGCTATTCTAAGTGTGTGGGACAAAACAGTGATCAAAACAGATAAAACCCCTGCTTTCGAGGGGCTTGCCTTCTGATGAGGGAAGGCAGATCACCAACAACAAACAGAATAGATGAATTAGACAGTATATTAGAAGGGGATTAGGTGCATGGATTTAAACAAGGGCAGAGCGCGGTAAGAAAAATAGGGACTGCCAAGGGCAGGGGCTGGGCTGTTCCAATATATAATAAAGTGGACAAGGGAGCCTCACTGAGAAATGACATTTGAACAAAGACTTCAAGGGGCTGAGGGAGTGAGCGATGCAGACATTTGCAGGGAGAACCTTCCAGGAACAGGGACGAAGCAGTGAAAAAATCCTAAATATATTCAAGGAAATTGTGTGACTGGCACAGAGAGAAGGAAGGAAGGAAGGAAGTGGGGGACAAGTCAGAGACGTGAGGGTCGGGCGGACACAAAGGGCCCTGGAGGATTTGGACAGATCTGACTTTTCGTTTTACAGCATATCTCTGGTTGATGCATAGAGAATAGACTACAGGGGCAGGATGGAAGCAGGGAGAGCAGCGAGGCTCTTGCAGTGATCCAGGGAAGGGACCATAGTGGTTCTCACTCGATGGTAGCAGTGGGGCTGGGAAGAAGAGGCCAGATTCCGGGTGTATTACGAAGGCAGGGCCAACAGGTCAGAACAGGTTGCAAGAAAGAGGAGTCTAGGGTGACTACTGGATTCTGGGGAGAGCGACTGGAAGGATGGACTTAGAGCCAGCTGAGACGGGCAAGACAGTGTGAGGGAGAAGATCTGGATTCAGGTTTGGGTTTCATTTTGATGTCTGTGAGATACCCAAGTTGGAGAAGTCCTTTAGGGATAGGTCCAAGGCAGCTGGAAATACCAGACTGAAGTTCAGGGAGGGGGCCAGACTGGAGATGTGCATTTGGGAATTGACAACATCATCAAGCGAGTGACGCAGATGTGGAAGAGAAGAGGACCAAGGACTGAGCTCTGGGGGCTCCAGCATTATGTCATGGACATTACGTCATGCAGAGAAGCAAGTGAGGCCCTCAGAAAAGGAGCAACAAGCGGGATGAAAGGGAAACCAAGAGTGGCTGGAGTCCTCAAGCCAAGAGAGAGAAGTACGGGAAGGAAGCCAAGTGACCTGCGGCTTCAAGTGTTAAGAGAGCAAGTGGGATGAGGGTCGGTCACTGATTTAGCCACACGAGGGGCACTGGTGGGCCTTACAGGAGGGATGTTGGTGGCATGGCAGGGACAAAACCGGGTTCGAGTGTGTTTTAGACAGGCTGGGAGGGCAGGCATAGGCAAGGGCAAGTAGAGGCAACTCTTCCAGGAGTTTTGCTCCCAAGGCGGCCCCGTATTCTTATCTTGGTACGATGCCGGACACATCATGAGCACCCAACACGGAGAAACTATCAGTGCAGTGATGATGACTGGGGGTTGGGGTGGAGTGATTCTTTCTACAATAGCGTTATCTAGGTCTCTAGAGAAACTTCACAGTGGCTCAGAGCTCTCAGCAGCTGTCGTGTCCCAGGCTTTCCGTGATGTGAGAAGGAGGGGGTGGACAGGGGCCTTACAGCAGAATGAGGATCTGTGAATTTGAGCTGGTGTCCAGCTTCCATATTGAACTGGAGAGGAAACTGAGGCCTGAGTTCACCACTCTGAGAGTGGCGGAGCCAGGGCTAGAACCCAGAGACCCTCCTTCCGGATTCATTGATTTTTGTTCTGTCACAACAAACGCTGAATTCTGAGCGTCTTCAGTCTCTGAATGCTGACTTTCAGTTTCTTAGGATTCCTATCCGTTACCGTTCTAGAAAACCACAATTCCCTAGTTCCAGGAAAGTCTGATGAAAATTCCCAAGAAACTTCATACTCACAGCACATCTCTTTCTAACATTTTGGTGATTTAAATGTCAGTGAATCAGAAATTGATAAAGGAAGCTTTCCTTGAAAGATAAATGTGAGTTCCAAAGCTATGAATCGGAGGTGGACGGGGCCTCTGTCAGATTCCTGTCAAGAAAGAAGCAAGGTGGTGTTTCATAGGTGGCTGAGACCTTGGACACGACTCATTACTGATTTTCCATGATGTTTAGTGGCCACTGAAACAAGATTCTAAAGGAAAGGAGGGAAAAAACCCTAAGATTTCAGCTTTCCCAAAGCTCAGAAATGCTCGGGCGCAGCTCAGCTGAAAGGCTTCATAAAAGAAATGGCTGTCGCGACGTGGGTGGCCGACTTCTGAGTTGCTGAAGATGGTGCTAAATATCTTATTCATTACAAATGTGCTGTTTGGTGAAATCAGGCCCTTAAAATCCAAGAGTGGGGCTGGAGATGGAGCTGGAAGAGTGAGAAAAGGTGAGGGCAGTTAGGAGGGCCAAGAGAAAAAGGTAAAGGTCATCCCAGCAAATGAAATACCTGGAGAAGATTTCGTGTAGGAAGAGACCCAAGTCATAACTACCCTCTGGGTAATGAACACACAAGCCCTGTCTTCCCAGCCTTCCACTCCTCCTGTCTGCTGGGCCGGGCTGGGTAGTGGACATGCGTGTCTGTGTCTGGCCTCCTCACTTGTTCTTTTCTCAGGCTGCTGCTGCTTCTACTGCTACCACCCAGATGTGCAGGGACCCCACCCAGAGATCACAAAGAAAATCGAGGCAGACTCTACCGGCTACAACTTTCTCACCACCCTAGGGTGAATGATGATGGTTCAGGGGTTTATTCTGCTCAAGGGTCAGAATCTCCTTTTGAAATGAGGCTGGCCCCAAACAAGCCCCAGGGCCTGTGGGATAGGGCTTTACCAAGCCAAGTCTAGGGTATGGCAGGTAGAATACAGGCGTTGGGTCAGAAAAACTGGAGTCGAGTCCCAGTTCCACTTCTTCCAGCTAAGTGACCTGATGGGCAAACTTCGCCAGACCTAACACGTCCTCACCTGTAAAATGGGAGTGCACACATGCATACCTCACCTGCTACCATGAAGATCAAATAATAACTATATGTGAGTGGTTCTCGACCGTGGCTGCAAATTAAAGTCACTGGGAAATGTCTAAAAGATACAAATACCTGGACCACACCCCTTGAACAGTACTTTTAATCTTGACCACACACTACAATCCCTGGGAGAGCTTTTAAAAGCCCTAATGCCCAGGCTTTATCCCAGACCAATTAAGTCAGAATCTCTGAGGGCAAGACCCAGGTAGTGATCAGATTTTATAAAGTCCCCCAGAAGATCTCTAAGGGCAGCCACGGCTCAGAACCACTGATAAATGTGAAAATGCTTTACAAATTAGTACGTGCCCAACACAGGTGAGGAATCGTCACCAGTACCAGCTTGCAAATTCAGTATGATAGTGGTGATGTTGAACTATTGGGTGGGCCTTTGCAGCATGCTCTCAAGAGCTTCACACAATAAGGATGAAGTTTCATAAAGTAAGTGTGAAGAATTAAGAAGATCTTCAAGTGGCAAGTTATTACAAAACAATGATAAAAATAGACTGTTAAAAAGTCTACAAATAACAAATGCTGGAGAGGGTGTGGAGAAGTGGGAACCCTCCTACACTGTTGGAGGGAATGTAAGTTGGTGCAGCCACTGTGGAGAACAGTATGGAGGTTCCTCAGAAAACTAAAAATAGAGCTACCATATGATCCAGCAGTCCCACTCCTGGGCACATATCTGGACAAAACTATAATTTGAAAAGATACAGGCACCCCTATGTTCATAAGAGCACTATTAAAATAGCCAAGACATGGAAACAACCTAAATGTCCACTGGCGAATGATTGGATAAAGAAGGTCTGGTGTGTATATATATATACACTCACACATACACAATGGAATACTACTCAGCTGTAAAAAAGAATGAAATAATGCCATTTGCAGCAACATGCATGCAACTAGAGATTATCATACTAAGTGGAGTAAGTCAGAAAGAGAAAGACAAATACCATATGATATCACTTATATGTGAAATCTAAAATATGACACAAATGAACCTATCTACAAAACAGAAACAGACTCAGACAGAGAGAACAGACTTGTGGTTGCCAAGATGGAGGGGGTTGGGGGAGGGATGGAGTGGGAGATTGGGTTTAGCAGATGTAAGCTATTATATATAGAATGGATAAACAACAAGGTCCTAAACCATAACAGAAAAGAATATAAAAAAGAATGTATATGTATGTACAACTGAATCACTGCTGTACAGCAGAAATTAACACAACTTTGTAAATCAACTATACTTCAATTAAAAAAACTTAATTAAAAAAATAGACTAATATAGAAAAGATAGGGAAAAAATTAGCAAAAAAATAGTATTATCGTGATTAAAGAATGCCCCTCGGACTTGACATGGACACAGGTCACCCTCAGCTCTTTTCAAAGGCAGATGGATTCAGTAGTTCCAGAGGTGGCTGAGACTTTGCGTTTCTGACACACTCCTAAGTGATGCCTTCATTGTGGGTCTAGGGATTACAAGCACAGGCTTTGGAGGCAGACCTGGGTTCAAGCTCCTGGCTTTCCATTTCCGAGTTGCGTGGCTCAGGGCAGTAGCCATTCTTCACTTTTTGTAATCAGTAATCCCCCTCTTCCTGTTCCCACTTCTGGAAAGCACCCCTTCCCGTACACTAATCACGTGGTTTGAATGGGCACTGCCAGGTTTTTTTTGCCCCTGCCCTTCCTCCATCAGGTGGATCATTATGGTCCCAAAGATGGGCCAAACTGGCCAATGAGAACCTTCCCAGGGGTGGTTGGACTGGGGCGCTGGAGTATCAGCCAGACTCTGTTGGTGGCGAGGCCGTGCGAGGCCGGGTTCGTTGCCATCTTGGGGGACACCAAGCTGCTTTCCTGTCCTTCTCGTGTTATATAAGACATCCAAAATATTGTCTTTTTGCTTATGTCAATTTGAGTTTGGGTTTCTTTCAACACAGGAAAAAAAAAAAAAGCCCTGAACAATACCTGAGGACAAGTTACTTACTCTGTGCTTTAGTTTACCCACCTGTGAGATGGGGCTCGTAGTGGAATCTAATCCTAAGGCAATTATGGAGATTAAATAAAAGAATACATGGAAGGAGCTTAGTACAGTGCCTGGCACTAGGTGTTCTAGTTAGAATGCCCCTGGGTCAGTCAGAGGTTGCATCTACTTCAGACCATGAGCTGGTGACCAGGGAATGATCCAATGTAAAGAGATTGGTTCCCGGTTCTAATCTGAATCACCAACCTCTTGGAGTTCATCCAGTGCCAGGATGTACAGCTTCTGTCTGGTCCAGACAAAATGACTCGCTTGTGAAGGACACAGACTTGTCACATTCCCTGCTCCAAAGACCCAAGACGTGCTTGGTCAAGTCCGCACCCAGACTGCTGTGCATTTGGGGCTGTAAAAGGGCAGGCTGAACTGGGACCTGGGTTCTCCTTTCTCTGAATTCACTTGATCCAAGTCCAGCTTCCAGAAAATCCAAACGTCTTCAGTTTCTGGGTCTTCCTGCTGCCATCGCTGACAGTTGTTACATCCAGCATGCCTTTTGAAGTCTTAAAAAATTCCCAAATCCCACTTTATACGAAGGCCCCAAGGCCACTGTTTTATGTCGATATCACTGTATATTTAATATCTGTCATGTGGCACGTTAGGGCTGCTCAGACGGTACAGCCTGAGATCGCTTGAAGTGGACTTTGCTCTTATTTCAACTCAACAAATATTGATCGAGCTCTCGGCCTGGGCGAAGCCTGTGATAGGCCTGTCCTCCCTCCCTCCGCCTCCCCTTCAGCCTAAAGTGCAGCTTATAGAACTCAGCAGTGGGAGGATGTCCCATTTTGAGCTGCACTGGGAATTATTACCAAAGCGTGGGATGCCTGTTGCAATGCAGAAATTCTAAAGGTGGGAGACAGCCAAGGACCTGACACACAAAGAGAGAACATGGCAAACTTAAGAGAAGCTTAAGCAGCACCTATGACTAGAGCAGGGGCTCATGCATGGAGCTTGAAATGACGGCTTTGATCGAATTGTAGTAGTTCAGCTAGAAATGAAGAAAAAAAAAAAAAGCTAATTAACACACAGCAGGTCAAGTAAGAGTTTGTAACAATATTCAAGGCGTTCTTTGGACACACATTTCAAGAGGGAGAAAGGAGCCCCCTGTTCACAGGACAGGTGCGTCTTTGCGAAACCACATTTGTGTGGGGGCGGCGTGGTGGGTACGGAGCGCGGGGGGCTTGCTTCCCTTTACACCAACTCCAGGCTGATACCAGAACAAGCAACTCCTGGGTGTCCTGTCTGATAGACCGTGAGGAAGTTTCTACTACCTCGTTTGGATATTTCTGAGAAAATCAGAATGCTGCCTGCATAGCCACAGAGGTTTCACAGAGAAAACAGTGTATACTTCACTGTAAATCAGATTGCAGTTGGAAGCCATGCTGAGTGTGGTACCGGGAAGGGTAATGGCCTCTTTTCCTCTGGCTTTGGAAATGGTGTGCCGGGCTCTGAAGCAGATGTGCTGGGATTGGGGAAGCAGAGCTTTTGTCAGGACCCTGTGTGGGGTTCAGGGCCGGTCTTGGGGGCAAGGAAGCAGACTGGGTGGAATTTGAGGAGTTCTCTCAGGCCTCCTTCTCCCCCTGCAGAAGCCCTTAGTAAGAATATGAGGATGGAGGCCGGAGGACTCCCCTGGCGGTCCAGTGGTTAAGACTCTGGTGCTTCCACTGCAGGGGGCGCCGGTTCGATCCCTGGTCAGAGAATTAAGATTCCCTAAGATCCCACATGCCCCGTGGCGAGGCCAAAAAAGAGGATGGAAAAATGGGATAAAGCCACAGCAGTGTTGAAAGAGCACCATGTTAGTTACAAAGGGTGATTCCTTCTCTTTTAGACCTTCGAGGCATTACGCTTAGTTCAGAGGCGGAGACGAAGATAACCCTAACCCTTATGGAGTGCAGAAACCACAGACCCGAGGCTCCAGAGGAGGGAGGGTGGGTTCCTGGAGCTGGGTGTGGCACAGGGACCAAGAGTCAGTGGCCAGAGCAACCCACTGAGCCCAGAACGGTCCTCTGCCTTTTCTCCCTGGGAACAGGCTCCCCAGAGGCAGCTCACAAGGCTGACCTCTCGGGAAGGCCCTGAACGTACTCTCTGAGGTGCAGGGCAAGAAGGAAGGACAGGAGCCCCTGGGGAATTCTACCCAACAGACGGTTCTTCTCTGCTGGGCGCCGTTTCTGTAGGGCCCGCGCCAGCTTTGTTTTCTCCTCCCTCCACCCCTCCGTGTGTGGTCACCCCTTGGTCAGCACTGGCTCTGGATCTCAGTATTGTTCCTTCCACTTTCCAAGGCACAGAGGACTGAAAAAAGCAAGAGAAGATGGGCTGGCCGAGAAAGCAGGGTCTGGGGGCTGGTAATTCAGTGGGAAACAATGTCCACACTCTACAGAAGCATAGCTCCACTTGGCTAAGTGGAAGAAGCCAGGCACAAAGGGTCGTATATCGTATGATTTTATTTACAGAAAATGGCCAAAAAAGGCAAATCTATAGGTACAGAGAGTGGATTAGTGGTTTCCTGGGGCTGGAAGTAGGAATTGGAAATAACTGTATATGGTTAAGAGGGATTTTATAGGAGTGATGGAAATGTTCTTAAACTAGATTATGGTGATAATTGCACAACTCAGTAAACTTACCAAAACTCATTAATTGTACACTTAAAATGGGTGAATTTTATGATAGGTAAATTGTACTTCAAACAAACTGAAGGAAAGAATCTGGTTCCAACCACCTTTGAGAAACACATGGTATTACATGACAATTTTATGTGTGCTTATTCAGTCAGATTACCGTTTTCTTTTTGTATCTAGCTTTCTTAATTCCCATTTCCTTTCTACTGTAGCAGTGGTATTCTTTTTCTAAATTTTTAATTAATTAATTTTGCCACGTTGGGTCTTTGTTCCTGCGCGTGGGCTTTCTCTAGTTGTGGCGAGCAGGGGCTACTCTTCATTGCAGTGCGCGGGCTTCTCATTGCGGTGGCTTTTCTTGTTGCGGAGCATGGGCTCTAGGCACGCGGGCTTCAGCAGTTGTGGCTCATGGGATTAGTTGCTCCACGGCATGTGGGATCTTCCTGGACCAGGGATCGAATCCGTGTTTCCTACATTGGCAGGTGGATTCTTAACTACTGCACCACCAGGGAAGTCCTGGGACTGGTATTCTCTTTTCTTCTCTTTGTGTTTGAGAATTTGTTGGTCTTCATCTTTTAGGCAGATGCCATTTTCCTAGTCCAATTTTTCTTCACCTTTAATTTTCCTTTTCACTTAGCAAATAAGTTTGATTCTTTTCCATTCACCCAATAATATTTCCTACTTTTCCTTTCTTGCATAAGTCTTGCATAAGTTTTCCTTATTAAAAATCTTCTCAGGCTTCCCTAGTGGTACAGTGGTTGAGAGTCCGCCTGCCGATGCAGGGGACACGGGTTCGTGCCCCGGTCTGGGAAGATCCCACATGCCACAGAGCAGCTGGGCCCGTGAGCCATGGCCGCTGGGCCTGTGCGTCCGGAGCCTGTGCTCCGCAACAGGAGAGGCCACAACAGTGAGAGGCCCGCCACAAAAAAAAAAAAAAAAAAAAAAAAACTTCTCTACCTAGTTTAAACCTGATGCGTTTAAGAAGAGACAAGAGATGTTTATCCTCCCCCAGTGGAGGATTCTCATCAGTCCTGGAGGTCCCCGGCTCTCCCTCCTGCATGTTCATTCTGCATTTGGTTTCTGGACTGTCTTTTTTTCTTTCAATTTAAAGTGTACAGTTTAATGGCTTTTAGTAAATTCACAGTTGTACACGATCACCATTATCAATTTTAAAACATTTTCATCACGTTGAAAAGAAACCCCATACCCACTGACAGCCATTCCCCATTCTCGCACGATTTCCTCATCCTTAGGCAACCACTAATCTGTTTCTTGTCCCTATGGACTTACGTATCCTGGACATTTCATGTAAATGGAATCATATAATTTGGAGTCTTTTGTGACGGGCTTTTTTCACTTAGCATAATGCTTTTGCGTGTCATTCATGTTATAGCTTGTATCGCTACTTCATTCCTTTTATTGTCAAATAATATTTCGTTGTATGGATATATCACAGCTTGTTTATCTATTTACCAGTTGATGGATATGTGGATTGTTTCTACTTTCTGACTATGATGAATAGTGCTTGCTATGAACATTCATGAACTAGTTTTTGTGTGGACATATGTCTTCATTTTTCCTGGTTATACTGGGCTGTCTTAACATAAAGGACAATGTCTTGATTTTTTTATGCACTTGGGAAGCACTAATTTCACTTCTCAGGGCCAGTAGAAATCTCAGGGAAACAACCCTCATGTCTACAGTCCCATTATGGGTCCTAAGACACTTGGGTCATTTGAGTTGGTCCTCACTCCTACCAGAGGAAAGAGAACAATCTACTATCTTCAGACCCAAAGGATACCTGGGATGGAAACTCCCCAAACATGCTTTTAGAAACCAGATATTTAGCATTCTTTGTGCCATTCTGGGTATCTCATGTGGCATTTATTTTTCTTTGTTTTCAGCTAGGTTAATAAAGTTGTCTCAGGACCAGTGAGGACTCATTAAAGAATATATGTACTGTTATTTATTTGACTGCTTGTGTGATACCCCTGGGGAAAGAGGTTGGCTGGCACATTACAATTTACATTCACTTAAACTTTTTTTTTTTTTTAACCTGAGTAACCCAGTCTCCGTGCACTTTCCAGCGGATATACTTTACATTTGGAAAGTTGACAGCACTAGTAATGTTAATGTTTGGCATGTTCT
Organism: Orcinus orca; assembly: GCF_937001465.1. Taxonomy (NCBI): domain Eukaryota; kingdom Metazoa; phylum Chordata; class Mammalia; order Artiodactyla; family Delphinidae; genus Orcinus; species Orcinus orca. Next base: position 70,900,356 of record NC_064576.1, read on the forward strand.
CAACTTTGGGCAGTGTCTTCCAAGTTCTAAGGAGAAAAACATACAAATCTCGAAAGGATAAGAATGAATGTCCCTCCCATATCCTGCTCACCCCAATCAGCAGCCTTTTTGTAGGCTAGCCTTCTGGTCAGGAATGGCCCCCTCCTCTCCTTGGCTCATATAAATGCTTCCCATTCACTGTGGCCTCAGTAACTCCTCCAAGGGAACCTCACTATGTGCCAGACCATTTGACCGCTCGCTCTTCTGGACTCCAGGAGAGCCGAGCATGGAATTGATGCTTGGTGCGTGCTGTTCTTATTTTCTCATCCAGATGTGGACAACCCGAAGGCCAGGGTGCTTCCTTTGGAGCCGCACAAGGCCCGGTAGAGAGCAGGGCTCAACCAAAGCTGACCAGCTGTGGACTCCAATGGGTACCCTTGTGTGTTCCAGTCGGGGTTTGAACAGCCTTTAGAAGAAGATATTGGGCTTTCGAGGTCTGTCTCATAAAGAAGTAGACATTGCTCATAGGCATCAGGCATGAAGACAGATGGGAAGAACTTAGAGGTGGCATCAGTGATCTCCATGTTATAAAAGCTCTGTAATTATCGATCCATTCACACAAAAGCTCTGGGGGACAGACTGTCCTTCCCACAGCCCAGCAGGAACAAAGCAGCTGGAATAACAGAGGAATGATTAACTGTGGAGGTCCTGTGAGTTGTCTAAGACACTCTCTCTCTTTTTCCTGCCAACAAAACCAAGGCAGAGAGCCCTTGATTTCAGGGATTTCATGTTACTCAGTTCTGGCCAATGAGATCAGGTGAAATCAGCAGAGGAGCTCTGGGAAAATATTTTGCTCCTTCATAAAATGTGAAAATAGTGTGAGATAGTCTCTTTTTCTCTATCTCTCTCATTTTTCTTTCTCACTTTTCTCTCTTCTCTGGATGGCGTTGTTCTTTCTGATTTTAAACACAGTTGAGATGTGAGATATTTGGAGCTACAGCAGCTATGATGAGACCATGAGGCCATGGGCTGAAAGACAAAAAGCCAGCCTGCTAAAGATGGTTAAGTGACATGATGGAGATTGAAGGCTCTTGATGACACCATTGATAAGCTAAACCAATGCAGCAATCACCTATAGCTTGATATTTTTGTTAATGAAAGAAAGATAAACTCCTTTATCCTGTTAGTCATTTTTTATGTTATTGTAATAGCAAACATTTATCAACTTCTTATGTGTCAAGCACTGTCCAAGCACTTTATACATATTAACTCATTTACTCCTTTACATAACCTTATGAGATAGGCATATTAGTATTCTCACTTTTTTGTATTGTTTAATTTATTTATTTTTCGCTGCATTGGGTTTTCGTTGTTGCTCACGGGCTTTCTTTAGTTGTGGCAAGCGGGGGCTACTCTTCATTGTGGTGGGAGAACTTCTTATTGCAGTGGTTTCTCTTGCTGTGGAACATGGGCTCTAGTCACGTGGGCTTCAGTAGTTGCTTCTCATGGGCTCTAGAGCGCAGGCTCAGTAGTTGTGGCGCGTAGGCTTAGTTGCTCCGCGGCATGTGGGATCTTCCTGGACCAGGGATCAAACCTGTGTCCTCTGCATTGACAGATGGATTCTTAACCACTGCGCCACCAGGGAAGTCCCCTTTGAAGCATTCTTAATGGATAACTGTACACAAGAGTCAACAATTGATATTCTCACAGTTTAACAAATCACAGAATTATGGAACTATTTAAAGCTGGGAGGCATTCATTGAGATGACTTTGAAAATATTAGAGTAGATGAACCTGGAATGGTGATCTACGTATCACTGAACCTGTAGGCAAGATGTTTCTGTACATACTGCCAGCAATTATAGAAGTGCATTGGCTTTCCCAAAGCAGTCCCAATACCATTTGTTTTTCCCCTGGTAATGTTTTTAAGTTATTAGTTATGTCATAATAAAATTCTTTTAGTTTTAATTGCTAGCATGGCAGTATATCTTTTCATTACTTCTGACTACTTTTCAAGTATTAAGTTTGTAAATTTCAAAACACTCTAAAGTTATTTCTTGAGAATCTTTTGCAAAGAGTGGTCCTATCTGGACAATAAGAGACCCTCTAAACTGGCAATCACTGAGCACTCCTCTCGGTTTGGTTATAACCCTCACTGGACTGTCACGCATTGTAGAGGGGTGAGGGAGAGTCTATGTGAGGACTCACTTTCTCTCCAAAGGAACTTCTGTCGGGGTACCGCATGTCTTGGACACACCTTTTCATCCATCTTTGCCTGAAGAAGCTCTTGACTACTGAGTTTTCTCGAACTTTCCATCCAAGCTTCCTTATCCTCTACCCACCTAAGCCAAAGAGTCAGACAGTTATAGACTGAGTAGATTTCAATCCCCAAACTTCAGAACTCCCAAGACCTGTTACTCATTTTGTGTCCGTTTTCAGATTACAGGCACTTCAGAAACCAATCCTGACTACCAGACAGTCTCCATTTTGCCTGCGGTCTTGTCTTTTTAAGATTTATGTTGTGGTTTAGATTCACTGGGCTTCCATAACAAAACCCCAGTGAATCTGATCTCACTGGTTATTGGAACTTCTCTCTTTAAAAAGCAGTTTTCGAGAAGCAGCTTAAAAGATCTGCTATTGTTACTCTATGAAGTGTCTGTTCTCCAACAACAAAGCAAATAACAAGTGCTTCTCCTCAGCCTGCATATTTCTTTGCGGTACTTGGAGAATCCTTCAACTCACTTTTTCTATCAATTAATCTTCTCTTGTTTAAACTTCCCTCAAAGAAAAACTTTTCCGACCCACTCCCATTAACCTCTCCATAATACCATACGTCGTCTATGTTACCTTTCTCGGGATACACTTAATCTCTGGGAAGGAATTTTCATGACCGAAAATGGGGCAGAAGAGAAAAACTGGACAAGTTTACAGACTTAGATTAAGGAGATGGTGATGGTAATCAGTAATCAAAGTAACTGACTTGAAACATGCCTTCATACCTCAAGAGATAAAACTTTAGGAAAAAACCTTTAAACTCCTTGGAATTACTGCTTGGAAATATGGATTCAGTCTCTTGTGCATGAATTAATTGATGGAGGCAAAGTCTTTAAAATAAGGACTTGATTGTAATTTATAGCTCATTCTCATAATAGTTTCTGTATTATCCACCAATATTTTCTTAATTCAGGCAAGAATCATATTATGTTTTTTTAATCTCCGCCAAGCATAAAACAGAGAGATTTCCTGGGATACTGAGGACAAAAGCTGTTGTTTTTTGAAGGCGTCTACAGGGGAGATTTCAATAGTTTTTCCTCTGTCAGTTTTTCATCTACTCTGAAATGGGTTTGATTAGATCCAGGTAACAGTTCTGTATGGTGCTGGCTTGTCGAATTTGAGTACATTTGGGTCATCAGCCAATTGTTCACCTTGAACTTCATCTTTCAGCTTGTCAAAAAGTAATCTAACACTTGTCCAAGCACCAGCATGAATCACCAAAGAAGCAGAGACTGGAGGAGGCTGTCATTGCAACTGGAACCTCAAATCTGCTGCCCCCATCCAGGGACCCCTGAGAGGTGGTGAAGTGTGGTACCTTTCCATACCTCACAAGGGCACAGCCTCTTGGCTCCATGGCTATGGAAGGCTTATGCTACATGGGACTCTATCTTCTAGCAAATGCACAGAGAAATTGTTTCATTCAATTCTGTGTGTGTATGTGGCTTTCCATTATAGGGCAAAACTCCAAAAAATGCATTCTCTTTCACTCAGATGCAACTGAAGGGTACTGTGAATTTGTCTTGCTGTGACTCTTCAGAAGGAATAATTCCTAGAATTATTACCAGTACCTTTTCTTTTCCATTCCTCTCCCAAAGTGTCCTTGTATTACATCTTCGAGCAAATGAATGAATACCTCTACTCAAAGCAAAGTGCGTGATGCCAGGTGAATCCCACCCAGGGGAAAGTTGAGTAACTCAGGACTCTCTTCTCACTGTGACTAGTTCAATGATCTCCTCTAAGACTTGGATAAATACACAGAAATACTGTTAAATTTATTGACGACCCAAAGCTGAGAGAGAGACAGAGCTAATCTACTGGATGGTATTATCAGAATTTAAAATTATTTTAACCAAATACGATAAGGATGAAAAAAAAAATCAATGAAATGAAGTTTAGTAAGAATGAAAGCCCTGGATTCAGGTTCAGAATATTAATTTATAAGGAAAGGATGAGGAATACATGGCTTTAAAGTGGGGGTTATTGTAATATGCCAGTGGGTCAAGCATTGGTGGGCTGTGTGATACCTTGTGGTACTCAGTTCTGAGCACTTGGGACATTGTCCAGAAGAGATGCCAGGATGACAAGATATCTTGAAATGAGGTCGGATGAAGGACAGTTAAGAAAACCAGAACAGTTTACCTGGGAGAAGGGAAAACTTAATAGTCATCTTCAAATAGTTGAAAATCTGGAATTTTTTTTTGGAAGTTTTGCTTGTTTTTCTTTTCCTTTTTTTAAAATTTATTTTTATTTTAATCTAAGTGACCTGCAGTTGCTTGAAGAGTCAAACAGTTCTGCAAGAAGCTGGACCCCTTTCTTCCTTTCTATCCCCGAAGGCCTCCACGCTTCCTTCTTTTAGATGGTCATTTGGTATCTATTCCATGCTCTAAATAGCACGTTTGCACGGCTTCTTCTTGGTTTTTCAGTTAGGGGTATGATCTTTGGACTCTGGACTTTCATCTGCTTAGACTTCTGAGTACTTAGCGCTCATATTTACCAACCATGTCCATCTCCTCTCAAGAGAGGCGGCTCCACCAGATACTCATTCCAATGGTTATGCCTTCTGAAGGGCCCTGGCCGCCCTATGCCTGGTACACAGTTGCCATCTTGGGTCTGCGGGAGAGGAAAAATCATTTTTCCTAGACCCATCTAGGTTCTTAGCTGAGACCCCACCCTCCCTACCACAATAAAAGGCAGATTAACAGAAGAAAACCAGACAAATTTAATAACATGTATACCTCCCTATCCATGGGAGACACCCAGAAAAACTGAGTGAATTTTACCCCAGATGGCCCAAGTCATCACCTTAAATACCGTCTTCAGCTAAAGACAAAAGAAGATGTGGGTGGAGGAGCCAGTGATGGGAGATGATCAGGCAAAGAACAGTAAACAAGGGCAAGGTCATTACGTAGGTTTAAATCATCGCTTCCTCCTGGTGAGTATTTCTAGGGTCTTAGAGTCATCCTCCCCTTGCCAGTACAGAGAAGGAGATACCCCTACAAATGAAGATTTCCCTTATAAATGTAAAATGCTCTTACAAAAGGGTAACTTCTACTTGGCTTTCAGAGCTTCTCCTGTGTCTGCTGTTTCTTAAAAATAATCAGCCTGATATAATCCTTATGGCAAAAAGGCATATTTTGGGGTGATATATTCTGCTGCCCTTCAGGTCCTTCCTTCACCATCACCCTGAGGCTGCCATTCGCTCCTCTGCTTCTCCTTCTGCCATTTGCATCTCCTGTTTTCTTGTATCCTGGTTCTTCTTTTTTTCAGTTTCCCCCCTCATTTTATAGAGAAAATCCTTCAGTGGTTTCCTGAGAAGGATACATATACGGGAAGTACATTTTTGAAACTTTGCATCTTTGAAAATGACTTTATTCTACCCCCAAATTTCAATAATAGTTTATCTGGGTATAAAATTCAACACTGGAGACAATTTTCCTTTACATTTTTGAAGGGATTGCTCCATTGCTTTCTAGCTCCCAGTGCTATTGTGGTGGAGTCCAAATCCATTACTAAGTCCTGATCCTATGCATGGTGAACTGATTTTTTCCTCCTCTGGACATTTCTAGAATCTTCTCTTTGCTCTCAATGTTTTGGAAAATATTCTCAAACTATTCATTGGATTATTTTCTGCCCTCTCTTTTCTCTTTGTGTACGTTTAGTATTTGAATACTGTACTTCCCAGATTGGTCCTGTGGTTTTCGTATCTTTTCTCTTTTATTTCACATTTTTGGGTCCTTTTATTCTACTTTCTGGGAGAATATTATCTTCCAACCGTTCTATTAAGTTAAATTTTTAAAATCACGATTTTAATATCCAAGAATTCTTTTTTTCTCTGGATTTTCCTCTGTAGTGGCATCTTCGTATTTAATGGATTTCATCTCTTCTCTCCAAAGAGAATAAAGGTATCGTGTCGTTGTTTTCTGCCCAGAAGGGGAAAGTACGGCTGTCAGCAATCTAGGAGGCAGTGCTGTCAGTTCTTGGGCCTGGGCGGGTGAGGATGTGGGTTCTGTTTTATGAAATATGTTGACTCAGCTTTTCCCACAGCTGATCCAAGGATTCAGTTTTTTTGGGTTTCCTAAGTCTCTAAATTTTATTGCTGCTGTTTCCTCTCATTCACCCCATCCTCGTGGGGCTGTACCTTCAAGGGAAAAAAAAAATCCCTTTCCTGTTGTTTAGACGAGTGTTATTTAGGAGGGAATAAAAGTAGATGCAAGAATTCAGTCTGCTCTGTTTCCTGGCAGTGTGGAACGCCTCTTTGGAATCACCTAAGGGACTGTGTTCTGATATTTGGAAATAATCCACGTCTTTAAGGGCTGCCTTTGTGAGGTAGGGGCTCCCGTTTCCTGGGAGGCCTGAGCCAGTTTGGAACGTCTGCTCCTCAGGGATGTGGCAGAGAGGCTTCTGCTTCTACTGGGGTGCTCACAAGTTAGAGAAGATGCCTACCTGGGACTTTGTCACTCATTTAAAACTCTGATTACATTATGCTTATTCCAGGCTTGGAGTAACGTTCATATCCAGAGATCTCTGAGAAAATGTGCTTTTGTTTTTGTTTCATTTTCCGTACCGCTTCCTCTGTACTTTGTGGAGGAATGGCCTTGGTGAAGAAGTGACACCTGGGGGAAAGCTTGCATCTTCTGGTTCTGTCATCAAAAGGTTATAGGTGATAAGAAGTCAGTCTTTAGTCATTGTCAGGGAACTGCCTCCTAGGCCTCCCTAAAACAACAAGAGGTGGGGACGAAATCCATTTCTGGTCAAACACATATGGTCTGCATGTTCCAGCGTTTCTCAAGATAAAAAAAGGAGACCCTAAAGCCAACCCAAACTGGACGGTGACAACGCTAGAAAACAAGAGGCACTGAGAGATGATGCTTCTGTATTGTGGAAAGACTCTCATGTCCTGAAAGGGTTCTCCTCAGTATTCTGCCAAACAGAAATCAATCATCTGTAGCCAAATGACATATCTGACAGTGGCTGGCGGGGAAAGATGAGTATTAAGGAACTTAAAGTTACAGCGTGAGCTACTGCTAATTGAACAGCATGACAAGAAAATAAAGCCTGTATGAAATTATATTTGGTCAATGGGCAAATTAGTGCCATTTATACAAATTTTTCTTATATTCAACTTTCCAGCCACACAGCCATCAGGTGCGGTTGATATATACACGTGCTCACAAGTAGTTACCTGAGCACAGTCCTTCAGCCATCTCCTCCACGATGGAGAAGTTAATGTCTTATAGACAGTTTTTAAGCATTTCTAACGCTTAACTAATTTTAAACTAAAAACGAAATCCCTAGAATTCAAGATCTGATGAAAGAGCCAGCATCCATCCATCCATCCATCCATCCATCCATCCATCCATCCATCCCTCATCCATGTCTACTAGGGACTCAGAAATAAGAGCTCTATTTCAGTCCTCTAGGATTTCCCAGTCTGGTGACAGAGACAGAGTGGGGACAGGACATTCTGACTCAGGGCTATAACCCCAATATTTGAACTACGCACGGACTGCTTTGGGGATGCGTGGCTCCAATAGAGAGAAAGGCTTCCCTGAGGAGAAATGCTTAGTGAAGGCCCAGAAGGGCACTGTGTTCAGGCAGGGAAAACCTACCCAAATGCATGGCGCCGTGAGAGATGAGGATGCCTGTTAGAAGCCCATCTGCTTCAGAACGTGGCAGGGCTTGGGGGTGTGAAAATGCCAGGAAGAGAGAAATCTGGAGAAAGAAGCAGGGTCCTCATCCTGAAGTGTTTCGTGGGTCACACAGAAGAGTTTAGATTTTATCTGAAAGCAAAGGGGAGTCACTGCAGGATTCTGAGCCGGACAGACACATCACGGTCTCTCACAATCTCTTCTGCTACCCCTGGTCACCATCATCACCAGAGTGACTGTTCAATATGGAAGTCAGAGCAGGTCACCCACTGCTTAAAACCCTGCAGTGGGTCCACTTGCTACAAGGCCCATGTGACCAACCTCCCTTAGCTCTCTGACCTCACCCCCCTTTCATTCTCACCCTGTATCTGTTCTGCTCCAGCCACATGGCCCTTGCCCTTCCTAGAGCCCTCCAGGTACATTCCACCTTAGGGCGTGTCTCTGGCTAGTGTGTCTACAGGGAATGTGCTTCCCCCAGATATTCATGGAGTTCATTCCATCCCCTGCTCTGAGCAAATGCCAGCCTCTCACTGTGGCCTATCCTGGCCACACCACTTAAAGACACACACACACACAAACACACACACACACACTTGGCACTCTTGATACCCTGTACCCTGCTTGTTTTTTTCCTCTTTTCCACAGCACTTATCACCTTCCAAGATATCATACAAAACATGATGTTTATTGTCCTTCTCCTCCCATTAAACTCTAACTCTGTACGGGCAGATATCATTGCTTTGTTCACCAATGTATCCCAGCACCTAGAGCAAATACTGAATGAAGAGAAATTAGATCTTTTTTTTTTTTTTTTTTTACAAAACCACCCTATGAAAATGTGGAGGTCGCTGTGCAGGGATTCGATATTAGGGCCGGGGAGGCCGGTTAGGAGTTTGCTGTGATGATGATGACGGGTTGAATGGGGCAGTGGCCATGGGGAGAGAAAGGAGGGTCCAGGTTAGAGTTATTAAAGGGACAGAGTTGTCAGGACATGGTGACCAATTATTTGGATGTGGGAGCTAAGTGATGACATCACCACTTAGTGGAGTGCCTTCCACTCTGGAGGAGGAGAGAGGACGGCTAATTTTTGGTGGATGCCAAAGACAGAAAGAGCTTAGTTTCAGACACACTTTCCTTCAGTTCTCTGTGGGGCGAGTCTTTCTGTATTGCACAGTACATATTGATTTTATAATTTATTTATTTCCCATCTATGGACAGCCCCTATGCAAACACATTCAATGTACCTCAAATTTTTACCGAAATCAAAACAGTTGGTTACAATAATTTACTGCTTATCCTATAGTCATTGGCCTTCCTTATGGTCTTACTTGAGGTTTAAAAAACATCTGTATGAGGTATATCCAGATATCTTTCCCTTTTCTCCACTCTCCTTTTTTTTTTTTTTTTTTTGCGGTACACGGGCCTCTCACTGCTGTGGCCTCTCCCGTTGTGGAGCACAGGCTCCGGACACACAGGCTCAGCGGCCATGGCTCATGGGCCCAGCCGCTCCGCGGCATGTGGGATCTTCCCAGACCGGGGCACGAGCCCGTGTCCCCTGCATCGGCAGGCGGACTCTCAACCGCTGCCCCACCAGGGAAGCCCTCCACTGTCCACTTTTACATTGACATCCAGAGATGTAGTCTCTATATCACTACATCTCGGATGCCTCCTAACCTCCTAACTTTTCCCCAAATGATAATGTCCTTAACTAGTTTACTTCAGACCGGAGCAAACTCACTGCAATCCAATCCTTAGGGAAACCACTCGATTTTTTTTTTTTTTTTTTTTTAATGGCCCTGGCTTCTTTCCACTTCCTCAAAGCAGTAATCTCCTCTCATGATAAACTGTACCCACTTGCTAGAAACTCAGCAACTTTGTTCTTCCTTTTCTCTGCAGCTCCCAGATGGCCACCAGCTGGTCTGGGCTATTTCTTGCATTCTAGTCCCTTTATCCCTCCTCTTGGTTTTCTTTTTGATCTCCTTGTCTCTCCCCTCCTGCTTCTAACAGGCACAATTTACCCCTCTTTGGAAGCACCTATTTTCTGAGAGAATTTGAGGATTTTTTTAGAGCATCACCTCTTTTTTCTTCTACTTTTGTATTGTGTGGAGACCAGCTGCAGGGCTGGATGGGAGGAAAAGCTGTCTCTGAGGGCAGGATGAAGCCTCCCACGAGAAAGGGGTCAGAACAGACTGTTTCCTGACAAGGCCACTGGGGGACAAAGGGGCCAGTGTGTCCCAGAAGCCACCCCTGGGTCTGCGGGCTCTGCAGGCCACTCTTGGAGGGCGTGGTAGGAGGTGTCCCCTCGCTGACACTCTCACGGGCACCATTTGATCTCATTTCAGCGGATTTCTGTCCCCTTCCCCAGGACCAGAGAGCGTCGTACCATATTCTCAGTTGTCTTTAAACAGCTTTTAAAGGACTGTTAGTGATTTTCAAGATGACAGCCGGAAGACTGCTTGAAATGACAAATGGAAGAAATGAAGCTGGGGCGTCTGTGTCTTCGTCTGCGTTTGTTGGGCCTGTGAGCTTCCACGTTCACGTGTCTGACGGGGTGTTTCTGCTAGGTCTGTGAGGTCTGGCTGAGAGCCTGTCTGAGGGGATGGTGCCGTAGCTCAGGGAGGGGGCGGACACGCTTGGGTGTCTGAGTTGTGTCTGGGTGTGGACACGGCTCTGTGTGTGCGTGTGCACAGGGCCTGGGTGTGTGGCTGCCCACGTGCGCGGGGTCGGGGGGCACTGTGTGTGCCCCTGGCGTGTGACTGTGCTGGAGGTGACAGTGCTGGGCCTGCGCAGTGCACAGCGAGGCGGGGAACGCTTTCTAGGGCGTCTGTGAGTGTCTGCGTTGGGAGACGGTGGGATGCAATTGGGAGACCAGTGTGGGAATCTGGGGAAGACCAGTGTGGGAATCTGGGGGAGACCTGTGGAGCGCTGTCGCAGGGGGCTTGGGGTATCCTTTGAGGTGTCTGTGGAGGATGTGTGGGTGTCTGTAAAGCGCCTGTGTGGCGACAGTGGGGAGGGCGTGGCGTGCGTGAGCGTGACAGACAGTATCTGTAGGGCGTCTACGGGGTGAACGTGAAGATGTCTCTGCAGGTGTGGAGGACCGTGGCGCATTCACGAGTGTCTGCACGTTTACCCGTGGGAATCTTGGGGGGTGTCCCTGGGGCGTCTGTGCCGAGTGTCGGTGGAGGGCTTGCTGGTGTCTGGGAGCCTCCGCAGATCTCCGTGTGCCTGCGCTGCAGCTCGTGTGTCAGGATTCACCACACCTGAAAGTGAGATGGGCTCTGAATGCTTCACCAGGACGGCCCTCACCTCTGTGCTTCTGTGTCCCCAGTGTCGCTGTGACAGGCCGAAGACAGCTATCTACTGAGGGCTCACAGTCACGAAGAGTGACAGCACAGTGACCCGGAGTGACGTCTTCCCTGAGTGATGGAGGGTGTGGTGTGCGACCTTCCCCTGAGAGGGACCTGGGCTGTGACATCGTTCCTGAGAGGGAACTGGGGTGCGACCTCACTCCTGAGAGGGACCTGAGTTGTGACCTCCCCCTGCGATGAACCCGGGATATGCCCTCCCCGAGCGGAACCCGGGGTGTGACCTCCCCTGAGGGAGACCTGGGGTGGGACCTTCCCCCTAAAAGGAACCGGGGTGTGACCTTCCCTCTGAGAAGGACCTCAGGTTTAGAGGTCCTGGTGTGTGACCTCCCCCAGAGAGGGACGTGGGGTGTGACATCCCCTGAGAGGGAGTGGGGTGTGTGACCTCCCTTAAGCGGGAGCTGGCCAGGTCTTGCTGCCTGCTGCCTGTGTGGACATGGCCGTGAGGTCTCACCCCATCCAGGGGTCTCGGCCACACGCCTGGGATTCTCCACTGACCACAGCTCACACTTGTCATCTCTAGGACTAACTGGGGGGGGGGTCAAGAGGAGGCACGTCCGGCACCTCTCTTTCTGGCAGTTTCCAAAAATGAGCAAAAGAGCAAAGATGCTTGGATTTCAATCCACTTGGCTTCTGCTTAAGCAGACATGAAATGTTCTGTAGAGACTGTGGTTTTCTCGTTACCCCAGAAGTTTAAAATCAGCCAGTGTTACATCCGTTCAGAGGAATCCATGTCGCCTCATCGTGAGGCCATGGGGGGCAGGGTGGGATTCACATTTAAGCTGTGGTGTTGGGCTCAGCATTAACTCTAAGCCTTTTCTGGAAGTCTGGGCTGCCGCTTGTGTTTGCTCCCACGGGGGGAAGGCCTCTCTCCTCCGCAGCTCCCTCCGCCCCACATCTCACAGATGCTGGGTCAGCATGGGACTCAGCAGGCCCTTCCGTGCCCGAGCCTGGAGCCGCCCTTTAGGTTGAGTGACATCCCAGAGGGGAGCCAGAGGCTGTGGCGGAGGCAACACTGGCAGGGGAGCGTGACCGGGTTTCCTTAAGTCTGGGTCCTGGGCGCACCTGTGCTTGTCTTTAGGGTGTCCGACTCTTTCTTTTGTTTGCAAAAGCTGCTCCGTTGCTAACTTCAGTGCCAGAAGCCGGGGTGTTCCTTCCAGCCTTAGCCCTTCCCACTGACGTCAGAGTATACCTGTTTCCCAGAAGCCCCACGGGCGGCCACCCCTTCACCTCCTTGTCTCACACATGGGGGTTTGTTGCTCCCTGGCAGGTGCTAGGACCCACCTGAGCCCGCCCCCCAGGACACTTTGCGTTTGCCTCTCGGTCAGATCACCTGGGGACTAACCTTCCTTGCCCTCCTTCTGGATACACCTGAACGACCTCATCCGAACCTCAGAGCCCCTCTGGGAGGAAAGGTGGTGCAGACATTACTGTCTCTGGGTTATGGATGTGGACACGGGGGCAGCCGTGGGGTCTCACTACAGCCAAGCCTCGGAGGACAGAGCTCGGACTGCTGCGTCCCATCACCTCACTCTCCTCTCTCGCAACCATGTCTTGAGCTCCTGCTGGGTGGCAGGTGCTATCCTCTCTAGTGGCGTTAAGTCTGTTGGAAAGATGAGGCGTATCTATAAAAGCTCCCAATGAGGAGGTGAAGAAGAAAGGCCCAGGTCAGGGACAGATGATGATGTTGCAGAGGGAGGGCTTTGTGCGGCAATCAGGGAGGCTTCGTGGAAGAGGCGGGGTTTGATCTGAGCGCTGAAGGTGAGAGAGGGATTTGGAAAGCTGGGGTGGAGGGAAGGACACATTCCCAATGTGACGTTTGTAGCCAGGCAAATATGACCTCTACCAGAGGCTGCGAGGAGATGGACTCAGCGGGCCCGCCAGTGACGAAGAGGGGCAGAAAGAGAGGCAAAGGGAGAGGTGATGGTAAGAGAGAAATCCCTGGTGACAGGGGATTTGCTGCCAGCAGCAGAAATGTTCCAGGAGACATACGGTGTGTTGTTTTCTGGTACCTCCTTCTCAGGCTACTTGGCAATGACAGGCTGATGCCTCACCAAACCCATCTCCCTCTGTGCTTGTTCACCCTTCCTGACCTCCATGGCAATCGGGGTGGCACGTGCCTGATTTTGGGAATCTGGGCAGAAGCGATCCACAGTACTTCCGGGCATAGCCCAAACCATCCCCCACGGGACCCAGTCTCTTCCTCAAATGCTGCCTGGGTGCAGAGGGTCCAAGGCCCAAGGGGAGCCTGGGTCCCTGCATCACCACATGGAAGCCACCCACCAAGTACAGGCAGTGAGCTGTTATGTGAGCCAGAAATACATTTCTAATGTGAGAAGCCACTGAATGTAGGGGCTTGTTTGTTACAGCAGCGTGTCCACCCTGACTGACACAGGCGCATGATGTTTTATCCGATACTCTGAAGATTTTATGTTTAGTTGCAATGTCCATCCTGACTTTATGTGACTAGTATTGGTTTCACTGCTCTATCCTCTGAACACAGCAGAATGATCTGATCCATCCTCAGAAAACATTTCTTGAATGAATGAATAAATGTACCAACTTTGGAGGTCCGTAGTGGTATCCAGGAGAGGGGAACATCAGAGCAGAGCAGGCAAATGAGTACAGCAGGGGGTGGGAATGGGAAAATCAGAAAGAAGAAGAAAAAGCAAAGCCAACCCCTAAGCTAATGTAAGAGCATTTTCTGGGTTTATTCTTTTACCCCATGGCAACAGTTACATAAAGAGATTATGTCCTTGCTTTAAAAAAAAAAAGTGCTATTCTCCTTCATTTAGAAATTAGACTTAAACTTCAATATTTACCTTAATAGTTCACCGACAGAAGCCAAAAACAGAATGTTCACACATCCCTGCAACACAGTTTAAAAAAGAAAAGAAAAATAAATTCGCTTCAGAAGTAAAAAGCCAACACATTCCATTTATTTCCTGCACACTAAATGCTTGTGTTCCCTTGGCAGAAACAACAAGCAATCATTTTCCATTTAAAAGGGAGTAGATAGTTTTCAGGTGTCTCTGTTTCTCGCCAAACAGCTGGGCCTTCATATCCAGCAAGTGGAGCTGCCATAACCTTGAGTGGAACATGAGCTTGGACGGGCCGCCCTGTCCAAATGCTCAGACCGGGGTCACAGGGAGCTCCGTGTTGCATGTGACCATGCACTTGGAGGACCTTGATCACTCCGGGACACTTCTCCCAGCGGCCTGCACTTGGAACAGCATTTGACACAGAGAAAGACACTTGCATAACAGCAGGCGTGTAGAATAGCAGAGCTTGCTGTCTCATATGAAATCAACACTGCTAGTTTGTGGATGGTGTCCCATGATGAAATCTGTCCTTGAATAAGTGCCCGGCACTGCTCTAATGAGCTGCTTTGCATGACTTATCTCATTAAGTCTTCACAAGAATCCTCTGGGGTAGGCGATTTTATTACTTCCATTTTACAGATGAGAAGACTGAGGCAGAAAGCGCTTGAATGGCATGCCCAAGGTAACAGAAGTCTTAAGTGGTATAGGCTCTGGGCTTGCTACATTTCACGCGGTCTCTGAGCTCAGGTGGATCAGTGCTGGATCGAGCTATGGTCTTAGCTGAGTTCACAGTCTGTCATGTCATTTTCTTGCTGGATACAAAAGGCATCTCAGTGTGTTGTTTTTTTTGTTTTTTTTTAACCTTAGTATGACATACACCCAAAATTCTGCGTCATGTGTCTTTTGTAATGTTTTTCCAGTGCATAGTCTATTAATGAGAATTACATTAGTGTCACTGGGTTCTGTCACTTTTTCCTGCGATTACAGTACCATTTAGAAACTCATTTTATTTCAAGAAATCGCGGTATACTCTTGCCCTCTTTCCACATCTCTCCTAGTCAATGTGTCATTTTCTTCCCCCACGTTCCCTCCTCAGAGCCCTGCAATCTGGCTTGTCTCCCTGTTCCTCCACTGACATTTTTCTCGCTACAGGCTCCATTTCTAATACATCAAATGCAGTTGTCTCAGTCTCTCATCGTCCCCGAGTTCCCTGGGTGTTCAGCTACTAATGAGCTCTTTCCTCCAGGACACCTCTCCTCCCATGGCTTCTTC
This sequence comes from Orcinus orca, assembly GCF_937001465.1. Classification (NCBI taxonomy): domain Eukaryota; kingdom Metazoa; phylum Chordata; class Mammalia; order Artiodactyla; family Delphinidae; genus Orcinus; species Orcinus orca. The sequence goes on from NC_064576.1 coordinate 70,915,716, forward strand.
TGGTTCCTTGCCCCTCTCAGCTCCTTCCTTGTGCCTCTAAGGTTGGGGTTTTAGCCCTCTGCTCTTTTCTTCCAAAACACACACTCTCTCTTTCTCTCATGCTCCTGTAGTATCATAGCTGAGCTGTCTTCCCTGAGCTAGTGGCGCCCACGACTGCAGCTCTGCCCTGAATCCCGAGCTGGGATTGCAGTTTCCCACACGACCCTGCATGTGTAGGACCTCACATCCTCCACACGTATAAGCCACACCGATTAGCTCATCGGGCTGGAACACAGCTCCCCTTCTGAGAGGCTCCGCAGCCCCTGGGGCCTGCTAGTCTCTTGGCATCTTGAGGACCTACGGTTGGGTCTGGATGAAATGAGAAGGGCTGAGGAAGCCCGGCTCGTAAAGGGCGCTCCGTAAAAACGGTTTTCTTGCACTTTCCTTCCCCCTCGCCCCCTCCCTCCCTCCCTCCCTCCCTCCCAGTGTTTACCTAGGCATCAGGCAGTCTTGTGGGGAAGGGAGTACCAGCCTTATCCTACCCCATCCACCCGGGGGCCACCTCCACTTAACCCCTCATCCATCGGGCCTGGAACAGTGCGGGGCTTGGACCCTGCCTCCCAGCCCCGGTTTCTCCAGTTAACCACCCTATTCCCTGGCACCAGGTAGGTCTTTCTAACCCACGGCTCTCCCTCTGCCACTTTCCTGCTAAAGAAATCACGATGGTTCCCCGTTACCAATTAGATTAGGTAAAAACCCTTTAGCTTGATTTCAAGATTCTCCATCAGTGGGGCTCCTCGTTCATTCAACATTTCCACCCCTACACCCCAAACTGGGAGCTCTTCCCTCCGGTCCGCCCAGCTGCCCCGCCTCCTGATCCGCCCCTGTCTCTATGTCTTGCTCATATCAGATCTCTTCCTCTACCCAGAGTTTATATTTCCTTCAGGATCTCGCCCATCCATTGATTGCCTTGTCTCTCCCAGTCCAAAATGTTCTTCATTCCCTCTGAATTCCTCTAGCATTTATAGTCAAGACTGTGCATCCTTGAACTACCATTAGTAGGGTTTGTTGAATTCCTGCAGTGTACAAAATTGATTCAATCTCTACTAAAACTAACTCCAATAGATAAATAAATGTCCACCCAGTTTTGCAGATGAGAAAACTGAGGTGCAGAAGGTGAATTTGCCCCAAACTGCATCTGGGATTTGAACCCAGGAAATTTGACTCCAAAGCCCACATACCTCCAAATTGCCTTGTGCTAAATACTCCGCATTTGTTTCTTTTTGTCTCCTAAAGGATTCAATGGCAAAGATCATTTACTGTACTTTTTTTTTTTTCTTTTCCACTGGGCCTAGCTAAGGGTGGAGCACATGGTATTTATTTAATAAACACTCACCTTTTTGGCTTCTGACTTCTAGACTTAAAGATACTGTAACCCCAAATGAGTTAAGCAGTTGGTGAAACCAGTGGTCACAGCAGGGTTATTTGCTTCATAAACTGCAGATGATAAGACCAGGCCACGGTGACCAGTGACATCCTGACAATAAAGTGCTTAGCCATGGTGGTTCCCCTTTTTCCTTTTCCTTTGGAAAAAAAGAAAACCAACGTAGAAGAAAACAAAACAAAACCTGAGCGCTCATTGCTCATCTGAAATCATTTTGCTTCCGACTCTTATTCGAACCATCTCAGGGGCTTTGTTGACATTATCTGCTAATGACTGTAATCCCTCTTTCCAAAAGGAGAGAGGCACCAAGCTGTTAAGCAACACCTTTCTGTCCACAGAGGTCTGAGGTCACCGCCCCACTTGCTGCCAGGCCTCTGGGTGCATTTCTAAAGGGTAATATTTACAGTGTTGGATGGCTGGGCATGGTGGAGCTTAATGGGATTCTTAATAAAGGAGGCTTTCATTAAGACGGGGAGCACAGGCAAGGTGCCCTTGCTTTTGAGGAAAGGACGGCCCAGCACAAGACGAATGCTCCTTCCGGGCTTGAAATCATGCAGGTCAAGTGCCTTGTCATGCATTAACAGGCTTTTTAAGTTCCCAGGCAGATTGAGAGGAACGGCTTAGATAAATGAAAGCAGAGGAATCATGCGATCTGTCTTGGTAGCAGCAAACACTGAGACACAGCAGCTGCATTTAAACAGAGCAATTTGCTAAATGAGTGGTCGGCTCCGTTCCAGATGGCCAACGTGACACGGGGCTTGGAGGAAGCCTTTATTCAGCCCTGCATCTGTCTAGACTGAGACGTGAAAGGCCAGGTTATACTTGCTGCTGCAGCAGCAGCTTTGAAACTCTTACATAAAACCTGCTCAGTATCACCAATGAGGCAGCTTGGCCGGAGACCAGCTGGAGAGGAGTCTGCAGCATGGCGTGCGTGCAGCCTCACGGAAAGCCAGCTTCTCTGCTGAATGATGGCCAGATCGGGATGGGGGCTCCTCTCTGTGCCCCTCCGCCTGCTGTACCACTGCGCCCACCTCCCACGTGCAGGGAGGCCGGTGATCTTAATAGGAGGAAGCACCAGGATAAGGTCAGAAAGCAGAAATAGTGGTTGTGTTCTATGTGCCTTCTTTAGGTGTACTTTTCAATCATTTCCCATGTCTTTTGCCTTGGTTCTTCTGGTTAGGTTGTCAAGTTCCCAACATGGCTGAAAGAATCTTCTTAGCTTTTTCTACGACCCCAATTTGTTTTCCCTTCTCCTTGCCTCTAGCACCTAATTCAGTCCTACTCCGGCACCTCCTTAGAGATGATACCTCAAAGGTATTGGCTGAGGAGGCCGGGGGTAGACCAGATGACCACTCAGTTCTGGGGCTTCTGGGTCCATGAGACACGTTGACTGACTGACTTAAACTAGGTCAGGCAAAATGGAGCCATCTGATGGGCGTCTTGCCCAACTTTAAAAACCAGGCGGCCACAGAGCTTCATTGGGCTGGTATGAGGACCTACAGGAAGGCAGCTCTACTGACCTATTTCTCTCTGATAAGTTGTACCCCGCGCCTATTTAATTTTTATTATTGGATTGAAAATTTCCATGGGTTGAGGCTTTCACTATGTTCTTCAGCAGCCATTCAAGTCTCACGGCTGGAATGTTCTGACCGGTCAGTAAACAAGCCTGCTTCCTGCTCCCCCTGCACCCCACCCCATCCCCAGGGCCCAGAACCCACTGGGCCTTCACACTGGACAGCAGCTTCATTTTTTTCTGACTAAGGAGGAAAAGTTTAACCTGTTGAATCAGCGGCAGAACTTCCTGTGACATTCTGGGGAAAACTACAGTTTGCTTAGGAGGAACTCAGAAGCATTCACTTACTGCGGTTTCTGATCTACACAGACGTGGAAAAATTTGAGTTCTGTTCTATGCTGACACACCAAAGCTCTCTCACCAATATTTTTCTCTCTTAGAAGTTTCCTATCATCAGGACTATGTCTACCCTATAGTCAGCCCGAAATAAATGAATTAAATGAACAGGGCTGTCCTAGGGGGAATATAGCACTACCCCCATGCTAATCTCACCCAGATACCACTTTTTATGTAACCATCTCTGCCCAGTTTCCTCATCTGTACCACTAAGCACAGAAAATAATTCGAGGGACTTTTTTTTTTTTCTTTTCAGTTCTCCCAAGAATGGCACATAGCTAGCATCATTCTAGATGCACAGGTGAAAAGCTAATCAATCCATACAAGGGATGCTCTGGACGTGACTGGCCTAGACCTTATTAACTGAGGTCTTTGTGGCAAGAGTCCAGGCTATGGAAAGGGAGTTATTCTAGTATCTACAATATTCTAGTGGTAGATATGCCAAAAGATCAGAACAATGATGTCCCTTAACTCTGAAATAGTTACACATCTGTTCAGGTCCTTGCAATGTGCAAATAGCTTAGAAAGGGTATAAAAGTAGATTATTAACCTTAAGAAACAGGTTTCTTCAGACTCATGGACATAGAGAACAGACGTGGTTGCCAAGGGGTTTGAAGTGGGGGATGGAAAGGAATGACTGGGAGTTTGGGATTAGCAGATGTAAACTATTATACACAGGATGGATAAACAACAAGGTCCTACTGTATAGCACAGGGAACTGTATTCAATATCCTGTGATAAACAATAATGGAAAAGAATGTGAAAAAAAAATGTCTATATGTGTATATAACTGAGTCACTTTGCTGTACAGCAGAGATTGGTACAACATTGTAAATCAACTATACTTCAATTTTTAAAAATTAAAAAAAAATCAGATTTCTTAGTATGCTGAATGCAACACTGATGAGTATTATCAAATGATCTTTAAGTGTGTAATCCTGGGCCAGATGCAATAAAGAAAGAAGCCCAAGGATAGTCACTCATCGAGACAGCCTTTTGTGGTACAACGGTGATGAATCAAGTTTCCCTTGTCTTTGCCAGCAGGTCGCCAGTGTAGCTTCCCTTATGCTGAGCATGTCCCCGATTCCAGGGATATGCACCCGTCAAGAAATATGCAAATTGTGAAGGCCTTGAAAGCTGCCGAAGGGTGGTTAGGGGACCTTAGGTGATCAAACAGGCAGAGCCGGTGCTTCTACTTGATAAATAAAGTTACTTCTCTCTGAGGCACAACTCATAACTTTGCTAGATGGCAACATGAGCTCTCGAACGCTACCTTCACTGTAAGCCTTTCTGCAGCCTAAAGAATATTTGGTTTTTAAAATGAGCATCATATGAAGGTTCAATACTGTTTGAAAATGTCGAGACTTTTTAACATTCAAATATAGCTGCACAAAAGAGCGACCCATGATTGACATTTTATCTTATTAAAGTGCTGTTAATTAAGAACCACAGCCACGAGCAAAAGCGACGAAAGCAGCAGAGCCCGCAAACTATTCCTGAAACAAAAGCACAACTCTGATTTGCTTAGAACCGAAATCAAAGGAACACGGTGTACGGGCTCATCCACTTCCGGTCCACTAGGGGGCAGTGAATGATCGAGTTTCCCCCAGGCGGCTTTCACGACGGTTGCTATATATGCACCTGAAGTGTGGCAGGCCTTCTACGCAAAGTGAGCAGTGCGGCAGCGATGACAGGTGCAGGGAGCATCCAGCTAGTGCTACCAGCACAGTCTGTCAGAAGGATGAAGTGAAATGAATCATTTGCATTTTTTGCCAATGAACTTGCATTATAATGAACAGGCAGTGTCGCCCGGATGGGCCCTGGCGTCGCCTCCCTGGCTTCTGCTGGACCGCCGCCAGTCACCAGGCTGGACGGCACCCAGGACTAGAGCGCGGGGGACAGACAGAGCCCGGGAGCCGGATTTAACAGTCGCCTGGGGCTGGTGACCACAGGGGCACGAATGACCGTGTGGGGATGGGGTGGGTTTCCCTCTCCCATCCCATCCCGGTGCCAGCGTCCACTGGGGGCAAATTCCAGGCCTGGACGCTGCACAACACACATCCAGGGACACCATTCATGTCGCAGCCTGTGTGAGTGGCGCCCCCTGGAGTTGGGCAGTGAGCGCAGATTCCCTGCTCCTGCCGTGCAGGGCCCTGGACTGTGGGTCTCTGTAGGAGTGCCCATCTGCCCTCTCATGGCTCCTCAATTTAAAAAACCTGCCTTAAAGGGCTCTAGGGAAAATAGAAAGGTGACACCCGAGCAAAATCAGAAATTGGGACCAGTGCATTCCAGTGTCTGCCACGGTCCCTCTTCCTTCTTCCTCTGTCCCACTCTCTGACCCAAGAATCTGGCGCCCTCCTGATGGTTTGTCTTTTTCCTGTTCCAATGTGCTCTTCAAAAAGATTCTAGGACATCACACCGTCAACTTCAGTTGCATTTACATCACTCTGTCTCCTCTTCCACCAGAATTTGCATTTAAACCTTACTTCTAATTGTGAAGCAAGATCCAGAGAAGGATTCCTCCCTCCTGGCCCCTTTCCTGCTGGCCTTGATTAACAGGAGCCTCCCCTGCCCAATGGGAGGCAAACCAAACGTGCGTTTCCCCCTGTGCTCCCGCTTTAAAGCTTTCCGAGTGATTCCTTCATTCCCAGCCCCATTTCTCCACACATGTACCTGGAACATCCCTTTCGTTTTACTTAAAAACCAGTAAAGCACAGTGCTTAAATGCAGGTTCAGATCAGACTGCTTGGGTTCAAATCCCAGCTCTGTCACCTCCTAGCAGCATGTAAACGGGAAATTGCATGACTGCTCTGTGCCTCACTGTCTCCGTTCTCACAGAGGGCAGTAAGAACATCGCCTGGTGGCGGTGGTGTGAGGATTGAAGGCACCGAGCACAGCACCGGGCAGAGGCCAGCACGCCATACGTGTTAACTTCTCAGTGTTTTGTATATTTGCCATAATGCAGTATTTCCTCTTCTCTTTCCTCTTCTTGCACCTCGGCTTCAAGACACAGATGCTCCCACCCGCTTCCCTCCCCCTTGCTTCTCCCTGAAAGGATGGCAGATGGTCTTCTGGCCTCTGAGTCAGTGCCGACTGCCCCCTCCTGCCCTCTCCTGCCCCCCGCACACCTACCTGATCATCACCATAGAGAAGCAGGCACTTGTCAGGATCCTCGTAACTAAAGCAAAGAACGAAAAAAGAAATCATCTTCAGACATCAAGAACAACAACAGCGCAGGGGAGGGGGAGATCTGACGAGTGTCCTTTATGTCACGTCTGTGTTCTATTTGCAGAACAGTCTTGGAAATAGGCACTTGTTTACTTCGCCCAGATCAGAAGTGATTTCAGATTTCTCTTCGTTTAATCATCTCCTTCCACTGTGCAGGTTCATAATTAAAATAAGAAATTTATTTATAAAACCAGTGCTGGAGCTGAGAGCTAACTATATAAAGAGATGCTTAGGCTGATGAACCCTCTGTCACGTAGACCCCAAACTGCATCGACCAGCCTGGAAGGAGGGGCAGGGACTTCCCTGACATGGTCAGCATCTCCCTTGCCAGACGGGAGATGGAGGGAGTGAGGAAGGAGAGACTGGCTTCCCGATCCTAGTGTACAAGATGGAGAGCGGCCAGATTTTCATGGGGAAATGCTACACCACCCCACTTCGGGTAAATGGCTGGCTCCACGGGTAGGGTGCCCACTGGCTGGTGCCAGGACCAGAGGGAGGGAAACAGCTGCGGACGGAAGAAGACTTGAGCATGGGTGGAGTTGGCTGGGAGAGGGGATGAAGGGGCCAAGAAAGAGTAGAAGGAGGGGGTGGGGACAGTGGGCAGCGAAGTGGCAAGACCTTGACTGGGTGACCTTTCCCAGCGACCCCTCAAATCTCAGTATCTACAAAAATCATTAAATGCTTGGTGCGGTTGGGTTTCTTGTCAAAGCCAGTAAAGTGGCCTGGTAGATACAAGAGGTGAAGGCCTGCCAGTGTCTGGGAAGTATCAACACTACAGCTACAAGGCTTGTTTGACATTATGTGGCTACGTTACATTTTTTTTGAGGAGTATAGTTGGTGTACAATATTATGTTAGTTTCAGGTGTACTGCATAATGATTTGACACTTGCGTACATTATGAAATGATCACCAGAAGTCTAATAACCATCTGTCCCCATACATGGCTACATTAAATTTGACAAATAATTTGTCACTTTGCATTAGATTTAATTTATTGCTCTTTTTATTTCCAAAGACAGAAGGGACCTACTAGACACATTTCTTTCCAGTGTCAGTATCAGAAATCTGTATGTGTCTTAAACACTTTAGTTGTTGTCTTATGGACACTGAGAAGTGGCCAATGAATGCCGTCTTCCTCTTTGTTCTGGCTTCTAGGAAACTCAAAGAAAAAGATGCTCTTTGTTTAAAAACATTGTTTAGGGTATTATGAAGTATATTTTGTTCATTGACTCTGTCTTCCTATATATATTTTTTCCCTTCACCTTCATTCATCTGTGTGCATGTGTATTACATTTTATTCTATTCTCTATCCATTGCTGTAAGTGTCCCCAAATCCTCTTTTAGACAATGCAGTTATTAATAAACAGAAACACAAATGAATACATTTTTGCCCATCCTGGAAGTTCTTACGCTTTAATCTTTTATTGCACAGAACATTCCTCAAGTTTTGCTCTCATATCTGTTGGTTAATCTTTTCTGGACTTCTGTCCTTAGAGTTCTGCTTTTGCAAAAGACTTTGCTTCACCCTCATTTTATTAAGATGTTCTCTTATATTTTCTTCTAGTATCTACTTTAAAAATATTTAGATTTTTATTCGGAATCTATTTTTATGTATACTGTAATTTAAGGACTTAATTTTTTCCTTAACAAAAAGCTAAAAATTATTTGTTAGACTGTTCTCCCACTAATCTGAAATGTTAGTTTAATCAAATACTACCTTCCCTTTATACATAGGTCTGTCATCGACTTATTTGTCTCTCCTTTGTACCAGTATCTTTTCTCTTTCATTTACTTTAACTTAACAGCTTGCTTTGATACCCAGTAATTCCAGTCTTTTCTCCTTACTCTTTTTCAACATTTTCTTGGCTATTTTCACATATTTACTCTTCCAAATGAACTTTAGAATCAACTTGTTGAGCTTCAAAGCAATCTCTTAGATATTTTGATTGAAGTTCCACTGAAGTTGACATTTAATCTGGGGAGAGGTAAAATCTTCACAATATTAAAATTTCCCATTGAGGAACAGTTCCTTCCCCCTTTTTTTTTTTTTTTTTTTTTTTTTTTTTGCGGTACGCGGGCCGTTCACTGTTGTGGCCTCTCCCGTCGCGGAGCACAGGCTCCGGACGCGCAGGCTCAGCGGCCATGGCTCACGGGCCCAGCCGCTCCGCGGCATGTGGGATCTTCCCGGACCGTGGCACGAACCCGTGTCCCCTGCATCAGCAGGCGGACTCTCAACCACTGCGCCACCAGGGAAGCCCCTTATATTTTTATAGAAGATTTAACATATAAAATTCAACTCCTTGCACACATTGCCATTCTCCCCAGCACAACACGTTTCATAATTCTTGGGATTTGAATATCATAAATAATCTGCCCAGTCTACTGGTTTCTCACTTGCTTGACCTACCTTTTAATAGTCTTGTCTTCTACCGTATTTCAGCCACTCACTGCCACGGTCGTACCCTTGATTTTGTTAGTAATACCTGGAACCCCTCCCAGGATCTCCATTTCAAACATCCTACCTCCAGTCTTTCTAATGTATTCGCACTATACTCCAGCTTTAACTTAGGACTTTCAATCCATTGATCCTAACACATTTTCACTGCCCCTGACCCTTCCATGCCTCATTTTCCTTCATATCTGGCTTAAATTCCATGGTCAGTTATAACCACTTCCTCTATATACCCCCAACTCTCTCTTTTGTTGTTGCCGTTCTTTCTTGGCAAAAGTACACCCCTGATTCAAACTGACTTCCCACCCACCCTCTGCATGCACGCATGTGAAAATGTGGCTGGAGACAAACCACACCACTGTGCTGAGTGGTCCAACTCCAAATCCATGACCACAAACCACAAATAAGTTCTTAGTGCTTCCTGGCGGCCATCCCTCATCTCCCACTCTCCAAGACCATGTCACACTTCCTCTTTTCTCTGAAAATCTCCAACGCTTCTTCCCAATGTCCATTCTCAGATGAGGATCTTGCTTCCTGAGTCATACATCCTTGCCTGCAACCCCTGTGGCTCACTGGTGTTTTTCCCTCCCCCAGCAGTGTCTAGTGAGCGTTGCCTATCCCCCCACCCACGTACTTTCTAGTACCTTCCATGCTATATTTGTTCTCCTTGGCCCTCACTCCCTAACTCACTCCTTATTGAGCTTGGACATTGCCTGTCTCCTTCCACTAGGATGGAAGTCCCCTGAGAGCAGAGCTTTTATCTGTTTCTTTTCCTGCTGGGTTCCCAGCACCCAAACAATGCCTGGCGCGCATGTGTGGATGGGACTTCCTTAGAAGGCACCCTTTACAAAGGTCTCTGTGATCAGCCCCCACGCTTGTCACCGTGAGCCTAGACTAGAACACTGTCCAGCACTACCGGATGCCGTGGGTTGGCCTGCACGCTGCACCCACAGTCCTCAGGGCGGCCCTCATTCACCCTCGCCTGCTTTGTCTCCAAGCCTCAGCCAGTATCGCAGCGTCACCTGGACGTCACAGGGCTCCCAGCACACACTCCCCGCTGCCCGTGGCCTCCTTGATTTCTGGGCCTCCGTCACCCAGCCAAACTCAGGGCAGCCTCTCGCCCGCCCTCGACTCTGTCATCCTGTTGAATGAATGTTGGTGACCAGCCCAGTGTCTGTCACTGGCTAGGCACTCCCCCCACGCCATTCATTCCTTCATTCTTCAAATAGTTATTGACTATATACCAGGTGCCCAGAGCTGTTCTAGGCTGATGGAATATAATAGAGAAGGTCTTGCCGTTGTGGAGCTCATATTCTAATGGGTAGGCAGATAATAAACAAACAGCCACATCAATACATCACGTGTCAGATAATGCTAATTGCTATGGAGATAAATAAAGCAGGGTGAAGAGATAAGCAAATTTGGGTCTGGGGGTGGGAGAGTGTATTTTCATGGTCAGAGAGGCCTCTCGGAGAAGTGGGTGACACTGGATTGAACCACATGGATTTCAGAAAAGAAGGTCACTCCTGGGGGTGATGATGACAGATGCAAAGGCCCTGAGGTGCACGTGTGCTTGGGGTGTGCAAAGAGCAGTAAGGCACGCAGAGACCTGGAGCAGGGTGGGCAAGCAGGAGGGTCCTAGTGGGGACAGAATAAAGGGAGGAGGATTTCCCCCAGAGCCGAAGGAGAGCCTCCTTGGGCTGGGGGAAGAGTAAGAGCAAAAGAACCACAAGGGAGGGGCAGGAAGAGAGGGCTGAGGGTCCTAGTGGGCACGCAGCCAGCTTCCCAGAGGGGCTGCCTGGGGAGCAGTGGTTCCCCAGGAACGTGAGAAAAGTGGCTGCGTGGAGCTCCAGACAGACGTGCCACCTGGTGCAGTCTTGTGTACGAGACAGCCTCAGGCGTGAAGGGGCCTTGGTGATGGCTTCCCACCAATGCGCCCCCCGAACTCTGGCACCATGTGGGTGGGGGAACCCCTGCAGTGACTGATATTATGGTGGGTGCTCAGAATAGAATTGAACTCGAGTTTTGGAAACTAAAGTAAGTTATCCTTCTTGCACATCCAAGGTTACAGACTAAGATTCACACTTGCTCCGTTATTCTAAGTACATTAAGATCAGGGGAAACAAAGTGGCGTGCACCGCTGGCTTATCTTTCACAAATCTTTGCCCCTGGATGTTGGCATATTTTTCTTACAACAAGACTTTAAAGAATGGAGAGAGTTGCCTGAAGTGGAGATCTCTGCTCTGCTGTGGCTTACCCTGAAAGGAGGCTCCGAGCCTGCCTCAAAGTGTGAAATCGCCAACTTCTCTAGGAGAGAGACTCCAGTGGTATTTCTGCCAAAAAAAAAAAAAAAAAAAGAAAATCCCAGAAATACATCCATCCTGAGTATCAGAGCCCAGAAATTATTCATATCACTCTGCAGCTCTGGCAAGAGACCAAATTCCTGGAATTCGAGGCATCCGAATCATTTCATTGTGCCTCAGTAACAGCGATAGACATGGGCGATAACAATCTAGAAGGATTGAGTTTTTCAGAGGGACTATCTTTGATTTTTTTTAAGATGAAAAAAGGTCCAATTTAGGACTGATAATTTCCTCCCTTCTTCAGAAATCTCTCTAGCTAATCTGTATGTTTTAATCTCAGTAAGGGCAGCAAGGCTCTCATCTCATTTAAGAGTTAGGTTTAGAGGAATCTTATCCAACTAGCTGCAGCCCAGGGATTCAGGAGAGCATTTTTTCACATCTAATAACCTGAAGCTTTCATACAGTGCTTAGGACAGGGCCCCAGACCCAGGGCGTACTCAGCATATGCCGCTGGAAAGAACAGGGGAGCCAGGAAATTGGAAGCACCCAGCAGGGCTTGGACTGGCTCCAGATTTCATTTCTTTGAACCTTTCTAAATTGCAAAGCATTGTGATAAGTGAGTCAATTTCTGACAAGTCTTAGTATTCTAAATCCTAATGACCTTACCATCTCCATATTTTTTCCGTCCGGATCACAGTGAGCTAAAGCGTAGAATACATCTCCTGGTTTCCCCCTTCAAAATGGAGAGGATTGTGGAGTCCAGTTATGAAAGGTGATGGGGAGACTGAGGCCAATGACAACTGTCCACAAGGGCTCATCAGTGTTTCTGTTTTTAGGTGGCAAAAGAGAGAAAGGCCAGTAAGATAAGAGATCACACTGAACGTGTCCCTAGTTATTGATGTTAGATTCTTCCTCTCTAGATATCAGCCTTCCAGGAATAAAATAAGTGGATCATCAAGGCTCCCAATTCATAACTCAGCTCAGGAAAGAAGGCAGCTGTTTATACTCAGTGCATGCTTGACCTGGACCAATGGATTGTACTAAGGCACTGAAGGGTGGCTGGGATTCTGTCACTTATGTGAGAAGTCTCATCTGCGGCATCATGGGGATGCCATTATGGGATGAACCATATCTTGAGAGAGCCAGGCATGTCTTAACATCAACCTGGATGAAACCCAGAAAACAATGGTGATTCTGATCACTTTCGTACTTCAAAGAAGCTGGGAGGGAGTGCAGATCATGTGACAAGCATCAGTGTCCAAAAAGGCCTCGACCCACTGGGATACGGGCCCAATATCATTGATATTTGTTCAAGAGTGTAAGCAGAGCATAATCAAAGCTGTCTAGAGTTTGTGGGCCAAGTTGCAAAGAGGAGAGACTGGAGGCTGTGAGCCAATCAACTAGAACATGCAAGCAACTGCTCCCACCCACACTGGGGCAGTGACTACAGAAATGAGAGGAGAAAAGGGACAAGAATTCGTTAGTGATTGGAAGTAAAAGATGAGGAAGAGAGGAAGCAACCACAGGGAATTCCAAGGTTCTCAATTTGAATGATGAGATGGAGGCTGTAATCAGGACAGAAAACATAGGAAACACCGCAGAATCTGGGCGGGGGTGGGGGGGGGAAAGGGCTGTTGTATTTTGACACTTCAGTTTTGAAAGGCCTGTAGGATACCCACTCAAAGATGAACCTAGGGGCTTCCCTGGTGGCGCAGTGGTTAAGAATCCGCCTGCCAATGCAGGGGACACGGGTTCGAGCCCTGATCCAGGAAGATCCCACATGCCACGGAGCAACTAAGCCCGTGTGCCACAACTCCTGAGCCTGCGCTCTAGAGTCTGTGAGCCACAACTACTGAGCCTGCGTGCCGCAACTACTGAAGCCCACACGCCTAGAGCCTGTGCTCCGCAACAAGAGAAGCCACTGCAGTGTGCCACCGCAGTGTGCCACGGCAGCACACTGCAATGAAGAGTAGCCCCCGCTCACTGCAACTAGAGAAAGCCCGTGCGCAGCAACAAAGACCCAACACAGCCATAAATAAATAAATAAAAATTTATAAAAGAAAAAAAAAAAGATGAAGCTAGGATTTAGAGGACAGGGGTCAAGAAGTAGATTTAAAATCATACCAAAGCCATAAAAAGGAAAGATAATACTGAAGGAGATAATGTGGTGAAGGAGAAGGCCAAGGCTAGGACTTGAGGGGCTCTCAGCATGTGAGAGGGAAGAGGAGGACAAAGACAGGAGGAGTTGGAGAACCAGGGAGGGATTTACTGCAAAGGTCAAGGGAAGAAAAAGTATATGTCACACAGGTTGGTATAATGAAGACTCAATAGAGGGAAAAGATTTGTCTCTTAGGATGTTATTGTATTAGGTTCAGTGAGAGATAGTGAAGGCTGGCAGTGATGGTGTCATGGGCACATGGCAGAGGATGAGGGACAGGATGCTGTGAGTCCCTGAACGTGCAGGGTGAGGTGTAACTTTACACCTGAAGGAACTAAAAAAAAGAACAAACTAAGCCCAAAGTTGGCAGAAGGAAGGAAATAACAAAGACTAGAAAAGAAATAAACAAAACAAAAAACCAATAAAACTGAGGGTTTTTTTTAAAGATTAACAATATTTGCAAACCTTTAGCCAGATTAACTAAGACAAAAAGAGAGAAGACTGAAATAAATAACATTAAAAATGAAAGAAGAGACATCACAAATGATACAACAGAAATAAAAAGGGTCACAAGAGACTACTATGAACAATTATATGCCAACAACTGGATAACCTAAAAGAAATGGACAAATTCCTAGAAACAAAATCTACCAAGACTAAATCATGAAGAAATACATAGTCTGACCAGACATATAACTAGTATAGAAATTGAATTGAAAGCCCAGGACCAGATGACTTCACTGGTGAATTCTACCAAACATTTAAAAAAAGAAGACCAGTCTTTCTCAAAAACTTCCAAAAAATTGAAGAGCAGAGAACACTTCCAAACTCATTTTATAAGGCCAGCATTATCCTGATATCATAGCCAGACAGAGACACCACAAGAAAAGAATACAACAGGCCAACATCCCCGATGAATCTAGACACAAAAATCCTCAACAAAATACTAGCAAACTAAATCCAACAGCACACTGAAATGAATGATGGTTCAAGGTACAGAAATCAATTAATGTGACACATCACATTAACAGAATGAAGGATAAAAATCACATGATTGTCTCAATAGATGCAGAAGAAGTGTTTGACAAAATTCAAAATTCTTTCATGATAAAAACTCTCAACAAACTAGGAATAGAAGGAAAGTATCTCAACATAATAAAGTTTTCTTCCAAGAAATCCTCTGGGGTAGTAATGTCATATCCCTTAGTACAGTGGGTTTTTTTCCCCTTCTTCTATTGTTAGTTTACTTTATGTTCAAAGAGGGCAATGTCTTGCCCTAGGTTAGCAGACAAATTAGCAGTAAATCAAGCTGAGATTTAAAAAATACTTATTTTTTACATATTTATTTAATCAAAAAATAGCTATTGAACGTCTTCTATGATCTAAGGGCTCTATTAGGCAGATACATTTATCACTCATCAAAAGTATTTCTCTTGCCTTCCTGTTTTGTTTTTATAGCTAAGAGTTTTAAGGCTGAGACATACCTTAGAGTGTGTCTACAAGGGTGTAAAAGCAACAGAAAAGAAGTTGTGTGTGAAATTGTATATTAAAGGTAATAATAGAGTGAGTTTTGCACGTGGCAATTAGTTTACAATGTGCTCCCACAAATGCACTCAGACACCATGATTAATGCTCCCTGGAGCCTTCAGTCTCTGTAACTAGCTGTCATTGTACTTACCAGAACACTATTCTCCCAGGATATTATGATAAATACCACGCTGGTTCTAATATTGCTGTAAGTGATTAGGTCTGGGTGTGAGAGGGGGTGGTAAGATGAAATGGAGATAAAATGCAAAGTTTACGTTCTGTCTGCTTAGCTGGAATTCAGTAAGAAACCAAGCCAGCAATCCTTATGTGAGGTTTTGGGGTGACACAGAGACATCCCACCCACCCCACAACACATACCCATGCCCGCTCTATGGGGGTTTTAAGTGCTGTTTCAAATTCATTTTCTTTTGGGTGTGTCTGGAAGCTAAATATCAGAAGGCAAATGCCAGAACGAGAAAACTAGTCTCCACATCAGAGGAGCAGGGTATCCTGAACCTCACCCCTAGTCCAACAGAGAAGCTCTCAGAGAATGACATCATCAACAAACAGTCCCATTGGTTGATGGGATTGGTACATGGCCCATACCATTGGCTCCATCCCGGTGAATCCCTCAATAAGGGAGGGGTGACTGGTTAGAGTATACAACCCAAGTCAGTAAATATTCACTGTTGTGTACGAAATGTTTGTGTCCCCTCAAAAGTTGTATGTTAAAACCCTAACCTCCAATGTGATAGTATTTGGAGATGGGGCCTTTGGGACGTAATTAGGGTTAGATGAGTTCATGGGGGTGGGGCTCTTGATAGGATTATGAAGAGACACTACAGAGCCCCTCCCCAATACAGACACACCTAGGAAAGGCCATGTGAGGACACAGTGAGAAGGTGTCTGTCTGCAAGTCAGGAAGAGAGCCCTCAGCAGAAACAGAAGGGGATGGCACCTTGATCTTGGACTTCCCAGACCCCAGAACTGAGAGAAAATTAATTCCTATTGTTTAAGGCACCCAGTCTGTGACATTTTGTTGGGGAAGCCCCAGCAGATTTATACATTCACATTCACTAGAATGTGCTCTCCTTGAGGCTGGGTGTCCTGTGTGTTCAATCCCTGAATCCCTAGCCTATAGCAAAAGACTCCTCCTCACCCCCCAGCTCCAAGCCCCAAGAGTGGTGGGACAGGACAAAGTCTTCATGATGTCCTGGGATCACAGTGTCCCTGGAACCTTTGTTAATTTGGGGTGCTCTCCACTCAGCCCTCCCGTGTCAAGAGTTCACCTAATCATGATAATGGAAACCAGAATTTATAGTGTCCTTCCTGAGTGCCAGACAAGTACCTGACAAGTATTATCTCATGAAATCCTCCTAACAACCCAATGAGCTGGGTACTATTTTTATTTACCAGTTTTACAGACAAGGAAAACTGAGGCACAAAGAGTTCAGACCACCTGCCAGTAAATCCTAGTGAGATTTGACATCAGAGTCTCAGTCTTTGATTGCTTGTTCATTTTTTTAAAAAAAGTATTGAACAGCTATTATGTGCCATGCCTTGTGATAGGTGTTAGACCTACAGTGGGGAACAAAACAGTTGTGGTTCCTACCCTCCCAGTCTAGTGACAGTCAATAGACAAAGAATTCACCATCTATACTCATAGGCCCATGACATGTACAATAGGGAAAATGAACAGGGTCAATGGGCGCATAGTCAGATAAGGAGGAGGTGAGATTTAAATTAAGGGCGGAAGGGAAAGATAGGGATGGGGTGGGCATGGTGCTTCAGGCAGACGGAACAAGGGCAAAGGCCCTGAAATGGGAAACTGCTGAGGACATCTGAGTAACTGAATGAGGCCACGGAGGCTGGTGCTCCAGAGACTGGGAGCGAGTGAAGCGGGAGGGGGTCCGAAGAGCTTTGAGGCCATGGTGAGGACACAGGGGGCCCGCGGGCGGTCATGCGTTGTTCATGCCGCTCCCAGCACGTCGGGACTGGAAGAGGAAGGGCGTTGGCTGTGAGGAGCACCTGTTCTGCTGGGTGAAGTGTGAGCGCCTACATCTAGGGCGCAGGTTTCATCTTCACCGCAGCCCTGTGAGGCCAGCCTTATCATCTCCGTCGTGCAGATGGGCCACCTGAAGTTGAGAATGAGGACTGGACTTGCCCAGGTCCCCAGAGATGAGTGAAGGGACTGAGATCTGAGTCCACCACAAAGTCCTGCCTTCACCAGAGTCCCCAAGCTGCCCCAGGTGGAGCCCAGCCCTGCTGCCCTGCCCCCCATGCTGGGAGCTGGGGTCTGGCCCGGGGGTGGGAGAGGCAGGAGGCAAGCCCGCCGGGAGGAGCTGCACTCACTTTGCTGGGCCTGCACGAGTCCTCTCAGGGCTGTCCTTTTTATTGTCTCATCAAAGTGGCCTTTCTTGAAAGCAGTGATAACACAAAATATCACTTTCAGGAAACTCTCCGAGATGGCGTGAGTAAAAAGCAATCAATCACCCACAACTCAATCATGTGCCGCCCCCACTGGGCCAGGCTGGGCACCTTGGGCCCCACAGCGCAGGGAAAGGCTCCAATGCCCCCTCCCCCCCTCCTGAGGAGTCAAGCGTGCAGCCCTTTGGGGAGGAGTGGGACCTAGGGCAGGACCACACATGCGCACGAGGGGCGCTGGGGACGGGCTCTGCCTGGCTTTTTTCTATGGGAATACACTCGGCTACAGGTTTGCTTTTCAATCACTTCCTTCTAAATACATCAACTTTTCTCTGTATTTCTCAATATAAAAAATGATTGGCCACTCTGGTGTGAGGTGATACCTCATTGCAGTTTTGACTTGCATTTCTCTAATGGTTAGTGATGTTGAGCATCCTTTCATGTGTTTGTCGGCAATCTGTATGTCTTCTTTGGAGAAATGTCTGTTTAGGTCTTCTGACCATTTTTGGATTGGGTTGTTTGTTTTTTGTTATTGAGCTGCATGAGCTGCTTGTATATTTTGGAGATTAATCCTTTGTCTGTTGTTTCATTTGCAAACATTTTCTCCCATTCTGAGGGTTGTCTTTTTGTCCTGCTTATGGTTTCCTTTGCTGGGCAAAAGATTTTAAGTTTAATTAAATCCCACTTTTTAATTTTTGGTTTTATTTCCGTTACTCTAGGAGGTGGGACAAAAAAGATCTTGCTATGGTTTATGTCAAAGAGTGTTTTTCCTACGTTTTCCTCTAAGAGTTTTATAGTGTCTGGCCTTACATTTAGGTCTTTAATCCACTTGGACTTTATTTTTCTGTATGGTGTTGGGTAATGTTCTAATTTCATTCTTTTACATGTACCTGTCCAGTTTTCCCAGTACCACTTATTGAAGAGGCTGTCTTTTCTCCATTGTATGTTCTTGCCTTCTTTGTCGTAAATGAGGTGCCCATATGTGTGTGGGTTTATCTCTGGGTATTCTATCCTGTACCATTGATCTATATTTCTGTTTTTGTGCCGGTACCATACTGTCTTGATTACTGTAGCTTTGTAGTATAATTTGAAGTAGGGGAGCCTGATTCCTCCAATCCATTTTTCTTTCTCAAGATTGCTTTGGCTATTCAGGGTCTTTTGTGTTTCCATACAAATTGTAAAATTTTTTGTTCTAATTCTGTGAAGAATGCCACTGGTAGTTTGATAGGGATTGCATTGAATCTGTAGATTGCTTTGGGTAGTTTAGTCATTTTCACAATATTGGTTCTTCCAATCCAATAACATGGTATATTTTTCCATCTGTTTATGTCATCTTTGATTTCTTTCATCAGTGTTTTATAGCTTTCTGAGTACAAGTCTTTTGCTTCCTTAGGCAGTTTATTCCTAGGTATTTTATTCTTTTTGTTGCAATGGTAAATGGGATTGTTTCCTTAATTTCTCTTTCTGATTTTTCATTGTTGGTGTGTAGGAATGCCAGAGATTTCTGTGCATTAATTTTGTATCCTGCAACCTTACCAAATTCATTGATTAGTTCTAGCAGTTTTCTGGAGGCATCTTTAGGATTTTCTTTGTATAGTATCATGTCATCAGCAAACAGTGAGAGTTTGATTTCTTCTTTTCCAATTTGTATTCCTTTTATTTCTTTTTCTTCTCTCATTGCTGTGCCTAGGACTTCCAAAACTGTGTTGAATAAGAGTGGCGACTGTGGACATCCTTGTCTTGTTCCTGATCTAAGTGGAAATGCTTTCAGTTTTTCACCATTGAATATGATGCTTGCTGTGGGTTTGTCATAGACGGCCTTTATTATGTTGAGGTAGGTTCCCTCTATGCCCATTTTCTGGAGAGTTTTTATCATAAATGGGTGTTGAATTTTGTCAAAAGCTTTTCCTGCATCCACTGAGATGATCATGTGGATTTTATTCTTCAATTTGTTAATGTGGTGTATCACATTGATTGATTTGCATATATTGAAGAATCCTTGCATCCCTGGGACAAATCCCCACTTGATCATGGTGTATGATCCTTTTAATGTGTTGTTGGATTCTGTTTGCTAGTATTTTGTTCAGGATTTTTGCATCTATGTTCATCAGTGATAGTAGTCTATAATTTTCTTTTTCTATGATATCTTTTTCTGGTTTTGGAATCAGGGTGATGGTGTCTTTGTAGAATGAATTTGGGAGTGTTTCTCCCTCTGCAATTTTTTGGAAGAGTTTGAGAAGGATGGATGTTAGCTCTTCTCTAAATGTTTGATAGAATTCACCTGTAAAGCCATCTGGTCCTGGACTTTTGTTTCTTGGAAGATTTTTAATTACGGTTTCAATTTCATTACTTGTGATAGGTCTGTTTATATTTTCTAATTCTTCCTGGTTCAGTCTTGGAAAATTGTACCTTTCTGAGAATTTGTCCATTTCTTGATGGTTGTCCATTTTATTGGCATATAGTTGTTTGTAGTAGTCTCTTACAATCCTTTGTATTTCTGCAGATTCAGTTGTGTTTTCTCCTTTTTCATTTTTAATTTTATTGATTTGTGTCCTCTCCCTTTTTTTTCTTGATGAGTCTGGCTAAGGGTTTATCAATTTTGTTTATCTTTTCAAAGATAAACTTTTAGTTTTATTGATCTTTGCTATTGTTTTCCTGTTTCTCTTTCATTTGTTTCTGCTCTGATCTATATGATTGCTTTCCTTCTACTGACTTTGGGTTTTCTTTGTTCTTCTTTCTCTAGTTGTTTTAAGTGTAGGGTTAGATTGTTTATTTGAGATATTTCTTGTTTCTTGAGGTGAGATTGAATTGCTATAAACTTCCCTCTTAGACCTGCTTTTGCTGCATCCCATAGGCATTGGGTCGTCGTGTTTTCATTGTCATTTATTTCAATGTATTTTTTAATTTCTTCTTTGATTTCTTCAGTGATCTCTTGGTTATTTAGTAGCTCAATGTTTAGCCTCCATGTATTTGTGTTTTTTACAGTATTTTTCATTTCAGTTATTGTGTTGTTCATCTCTGTTTGTTTGTTGTTTAGTTCTTCTAGATCTTTGTTAAACATTTCTTGTATTTTCGCAGTCTGTGCCCCCATTCTGTTTCCGATATTCTGGATCATCTTTTCTATCATTACTCTGAATTCTTTTTCAGGTATATTGCCTATTTCCTCTTCATTTATTTGGTCTTGTAGGTTTTTACCTTGCTCCTTCTCTGTGGCATATTTTTTTGCTATCTCATTTTTTTTTTTTTTTTAATGAGTTGGATTGTGTTCCTGTCTTACTGGTTGTTTGGCCTGAGGCTTCCAACACTGGAGTTTGTAGGTTGTTGGGTAGAGCTGGGTCTTGGTGCTGAGATGAGGGCCTCCGTGAGACCTCACTCCAATGAATATTCACTGGTGTCTGAGGTTCTCTGTTAGTCCAGTGGTTCAGACTCAGCGCTCCCAGTGCAGGAGCTTTGGCCCCTGGCTCATGAACCAAGATCCCACAAGCCGTGTGGGGTGGCAAAAAAAAAAAAAAGCAATAACAAAGTAAAAAATAAAATTAGACTAGGAAACTAACAGATATGTTAGAAAGAATATAAAATAAAAATATAGATGATTCAACAACCATAAGGTACATCAGTACCACAATAGTAAAACAGAGGAGGAAGGACAAGGAAAAAAAAAGAAAAAGAAGAAAGAAAAGAAAAGCGGGGGGAAGGCCTTGGCTGTGGAGGCGGGGCCTAAGCAAGGGCGAGGTTTGGGTGTTGGGTGGGGCCTATGCTCAGGACCCACAGGGCTGGAAAAGGCCCTGGGGCTGTGGGGGGTGGAGCTTAGGCTCAAGGAACAGAAGGGGCCCAGGCATGCCCCCCACCCCTGGTCTCAGAGGGCAGGGGACCTCACCTGGGAGCCCAGCAGGCTTCCTGGGCTCGAGTGGGAGGGGCAAACACCCTCCTCTCCTCTCCTGCTCCTCCCACCTGTCTCTCCTGATCTCCCCGGCCTCCCTCCTATGCCCCCAAGGACCCACGCGGCCTGGAGGGGGCTTTGGAGCGGGGGTACCAGCCTGGGAGCTCAGCAGACTCCCCAGCCCAAGTGGGCCAGGTGATTGCCTTCTGCTCCTCTCTCGCTCCTCCCGGAGGGTCCCTCCTGCCTGACTTTCCTCATCTCCCCAGCCTCAGGGGCGCTGATCCTGTCTGGCCTCCACTTCTCTTCCCCCCCCAGCCCCCCCAACATCCTACTGGTTCACTTGGGGGTTCCTCCTGTCTCCCTGGGCGTCAGAGTCCCCCACCAGCGGCAGGCAGGTGCCCTAGTTGTGGAGAGACGCTAACTCCACGTCTTCCCACACCGCCATCCTGACTCCTGAGCATGCTTTTTAAAATCCAGCCGGGCTGAATTTAGAAATCCAAATTTGTTGCTTTTTAATAGTTAATATTACTTATAAGAATATATATTAATATGTTAATAAGTATATTTTAATAATTAAACTTAACTTTAAACTTAATTGTATTTAATAGCCCGGAGGATGTGAGGTTGTATTAACTGTTCGCTAAGGTGATTGAAGCCTAGGAAACCAGGGGCTTCTAAATGAGGCAAGTTTGGGCTTGGGTGGAGTCAGAGGAGGTGGGAGGAGTCAGACAGGGTGGTGGGAACCACATTCAAGCTCCGCCCCTTCACTTAGCCACGCCCCCAGCCCCATGCTAAACAGCCTAATTCCTCAGCCTGGACACCACTGCCCCCATCACAGTTCACCCTGCTCCAGTGTTGAACTTTCTTTTGCTTCAACCTTGTTTTGGAGTTTTCCAAAATTCCTTCCCACCAAGCCGCAGCCCCTTGCCTTGGCCCATTACTGAAGTTGCTTGGCACCCGGGATGCTGCACATTCATTTTCATTATGCTGCCATTGATGGAAACCTTCAGTATCTTCCTTAACAGCCTGACCCATTCTTTGAAGGCTCTCCAGCAGTGAGTATAGTTTTTTGCCTTGTTTTGTTTTGTTTTTTCTTTGTTTTTTACTGTGGATTTTATTTTTTGAAAAATAAAATCACTTTGGACTGAATTTTGGTGGACAATAAAGTGGCAATATTATTTTGAATCTAAAATAAATGGTACTAAAAGGTACCATTTTCTCTCACTCTGGAAGTATTCCAGAAGAGGGCCCTGTCAGTTTGAGGCAAGGACAGTATCATTGCAATAGGCCAAAGTGATAGCTTTCTTTGCACAGCAGCTTTTTTTTAAGGTCTTCATACTTTACCCTATTACCACAGATGGGTATGTGTCTGTGTAAACCCACACATGGAAATGAATTTCATAGCCCAACGATTATTCACTTAGCCATTGAAGAGCTGCAGGCACTCACCCAGTCCCTAGGATCAGTTTGTTGTACTGTGGCGTGCGGGTGACATCCGTCACCCACCTGGGCTTCCGAATGCTGGGCTTGTCCTAAAGGGTTGAAGGGTGGAAATAAACAAAAATATGCCCTTTTAATGATAAGACAATTTCCATTGTCTCAAGCCACTCTGGTCCTTAATATGCATACTTAACATAATAGAGTTTTCTTTTTTTTTTAACATCTTTATTGGAGTATAATTGCTTTACAATGGTGTGTTAGTTTCTGCTTTATAACAAAGTGAATCAGCTATACATATACATATATCCCCATATCTCCTCCCTCTTGCGTCTCCCTCCCACCCTCCCTATCCCACCCCTCTAGGTGGTCACAAAGCACCGAGCTGATCTCCCTGTGCTATGCGGCTGCTTCCCACTAGCTGTCTATTTTACGTTTGGTAGTGTATATATGTCCATGCCACTCTATAGTTTTCTTTAGTTGACTTTCGCTCTCAACTACAGGCGTATCCCGGAAATATTGAGGGAGGGTTCAGTTCTAGACCACTGCAATAAAGCAATTCACACAAATTTTGTGATTTCCCACTGCATACAGAAGTTATGTTTACACTATGCTGTAGTCTATTAAGTGTGCCATGTCTTAAAAAAAATCAATGTACATACCTTAATTTAAAAATACTTTTTTGTTAAAAAATGCTAGCCACCATCTGAGGCTTCAGTGAGTAGCAATCTTTTTGCAATAGTAACATCAAAGATCCCTGATCACAGATCGCCATGACAGATAAAATAATAATGAAAAAGTTTGAACTATTGCGAGAATTACCAAAATGTGACACAGAGACACAACGTGAGCAAATGCTTTTGGGAAAATGGTTCTTATAGACTTGCTCGATACAGGGTTACCACAAACGTTCAATTTGTAAAAAAAAATGCAGTATCTGTGAGATGCAATAAAACAGGGTCTGCCTATATAGAGAACTTGCTATATAGATTTGAAGAACCACCTTTATTCTCTCTCTCTAGAGCGGGCTTATTTGGCAGCCTGAGGGTTATTGTTTAGCTGTAACTTCTAGGGTGGATGATAAGTTTCCTGAGGGCAGAAATGGGTGTCTGTACCCCCAGCACACAGCACAGAACCTGAGCAGTGACAAGGGCTCAACTATTTGTTGAGTGAGATAATAAAAGAAAGACTTTAAAGATAGAATATATTCTGGAATGGGTCAGGTATTGTTATTCCTATCCTAAGTGTAGTTCCCAAATGCTTCTTGCCTTCTGAATTTCTGATTCTGTGATTCTGTAAGTTCTCTAAGGAGAAACCCTCACAGAGCAACCTAAACTGAAATAACCATTAACAGGGAGAAAAATTCTTTTCCATTTGTCATTCATTAAGACATATGATCAAGTACATGATGGAATCACGTGTAATTCATCCATCTGATTTAGAAGCAAAATGAGGAATTATCTCGCACTACACATAGAGATCATATTTTATTTGCATTCCATAGACTGGCAAAATCCAACATGAATATATTATCTTCAAGGACACAATTTCTGTAATCATGCCACTCGAGGAGCAGTTTAAAATAGCAAATAAAATCAAACTGGAGCACTCAGCATCCTTATCAAATGAGAATCACATACAAAAACCCGCTTTCTTCTTTTCAACTTCAGCTGCAGGGACCAGAAATAAACGGCCCCATCTTCTCTGATCATGATTAAGGTGTCGTCAGGCGCAGAGAGAATGCACAGCACGGGACCCCCATACGACAGCCCTCGCAGCACAGCAGGCAGCTGGGAGGAAACCTCTTTCTGGCGAGCCAGAGCACCAGCTTGCTCTGAATACACTAACTGCAGGTATGTGCAGAAGCCATCCTGGTGAAGAAAGGAAAATTCAGTAAACGTCTACTGTCTTTCAAAAATTCTCTTTATCCTCAGGACATGGATAAGTCCTGACATAATTAGTAGCTTATCGATGTGAACTTGGTTGCCAAAAACTCGGGGCTAATAACTGGGGTGCGCCTGTTCGGCTAGGGCTGGAAATCTGCTACTCAGTGTCTCGCTTCCCTGCCCAGTCTCTCTGTCTAAAGATGATGGTGAGGGTTGAGCACATACCCTGTTCCGTGCAATGTGGACCTTCACCTCCATTCTTGCCATAGCTGGATAAGGTAGGTACTGTTACTCTCCTCATTTTACAAATTGGGGAACTCAAGCCTAGAAAGGTTAAATAATCTGCCTAAGATCAAACAACTAGTAAGTGGCTGGCCTGAGACTTGAGCCCCCATTGGTCTGACTGCACAGTTCTGACCCACCAGGATGTATGCCTCATTTCGAATCTCGGCAGTGCACGTAGGGAAAAGCCGACCTGCGGTCTGGGGAAGGGGTGGGCGTGCCTGTAGGGCCTGGGAACATCTCCATTTTCTCTCCGCTTCCCCCAAAGCCCTAACTCACTAGAGTCTTCCCTTCTCTTCCCTGGAATCCTGACTGTTCCCTTTCAAATGAGATGACAGTGAAAACACTGTATTTGCTTTGGTTGGGGCAGTGGCCCGAGGTCTGAATAGAGGTGAATGCCGCTCAGCTTGTCATTTTAGAACTTGATTCATCCTAGAACAATAGGATACTGATGCACAATGGCAGAGAATTTTAAAAGCAGATGTCTCAGCTCCTCATTATACAACCCAAATTGGGAAACATTAATAATGACGATGATGATAACATTTGTTGAGAAATTACTCTGTGGCTGCCCCTGTTCTAAACACTTTCCATGTGTCAGTGATCTGATTATCACCAGGTGTTGCTTGTTCGCAGGATTTCTTGCTCACCGGTGTTTCACTTTTGCTTTTGGGTAAGGTGGCAGATGTAGCCTTCATTTCCTGGTTTTAGGAATGCCTTCTTGGAACTTGCCTGAGCTACTGCAATTCCTAGTGAAGCTATTCCAGGCATATCCTGACATTACGAGAACTTGAAAATTGTGAATATGCATGTCCCCTTGGTTCAACTTCAACTTGGCAAGGGTACTGAGGGGCATAGGATACTCCAGAAAGGCTCAGAACCAAACATTTTATACATTTTCCTCACTAACTTCAAGTCTGACTCACAAAACAACCCAACTTACCCACTGAATTCTACCCACTGCTTCATAGTCTATTTTCATGAAAAGTTGTTCTATTTGTTCAATACTCTAGAGAGAAAAAAATCAATCTGTGTTTAGAGTAAACTATTCACTAGATTGGTGGGCGACAGGATACAGGAGGGGGAAGATATTCATTTTTCCAATTTTCATATTCAAAAACGCATACTACTCTAAGATCTCTGGAATGTTTGCTCCAAAACATTAATAAGACTGTTAATCTGAATTCAGTGCACTGACACCAGAACTCTTCCCCAGCAAGAGGCTGAGCTCCTCGAATGTCTATGTTTGAAATCAAGCCTTAATTAGTAGGAGGAGCTGTGGGTCTCCCAGGGCTTATGCTCCCAGGGGGTCCCACTCCACCCTAGTCAGTTCCAGCCAGAGGACTGAACTGAGTTTCAGTTTGAGACACTGAAACTCAAAGTGTATCAGTATCTTTGAGTGTATCCCCACTTTGAGATACACAGCAAAGCAAATTCTGAGGACAGTGGTTGGGATGGTGAGGATACTCACTTGGGTGTAGCCAGGACAAAAAGGTGCGCAAGTCATAAGAATTACTTTCAAGTGTTAGAAGGATCATTGTGTGGGAGAGAGAGTAGATTCCTTCTGTGTGGCTGTAACAGGCAGACGATAAGATGGATCCCACGATCCCTTCCTCTTGGTATTCAGGCCGATAAAACCCCCTCTCTTTGAGTAACTTGCTGGTAACCAACCGTAACTTCTGGTAGGCTGTCTCTCTCCCTAGCTGGCTTTGAGGAAGCTGGCTGCCAAGCCATGAGCTACCCTATAGAGGCGCCTACGTGGAAATGGCCAACAGCCAGCAAGGAACTGAGGCCTTAGTCCAACAACCTGCAAGAAACATGGCAGAGACCATGTGTCCTTGGAAGTGCACTGTTCCCCAGTCAAGCTTTCAGATGAGACCCTAGCATAGCTACCACCTTGATATAACCTCACGAGACTTACAAACACCGAGAGATAATAAATGTGTAGTTTTAAGCTACTGAGTTTGTGGTAATTTTGTTCTGGTGCCATGGATAACTCAGAGAGTGGTGCAAAAGCTTAGAAACTGGGCTAGTGGGTAGGATGTCAAGAAAGACCAATTTCAGCTCATAAAGCAAAAAAAACAAATTTAAGGTCAGAGCTCTCCAACCTTGAAACGGGCTACCTTATAAAGTATCGAGTTCCCTTAAGCTGAAGGTATTCAAGCGTATGCTGGCTCCTGGCTTAGCAGAGAATAGAATCTGTGCATTGAAGTGGTTATATACTAAGTGACCTCTAAGGTCCTTTCAAACCCCAGGATTCCATAATTGCAGCTTCAACAGAGATGGTCAGGTTTTATGTCTATTTTGGGGAGTGCGGTGTTGGCTTTTCTCTTATAAGTCTCAGGGGTGTTTGCCTTTGCTCAGTAATGATACCAAATGGAAAAAATGAGATGATGCCTTATTTCAAGACACCAGGGCATTGCCCCTTGGTGAGTCGATACCCAGTGCCAGTGTAGGGGTCGTGAGGAGAGACCCTGGCTGTGGGACTGAGCTCAGACCCAGTTCCCTCTACATCATGCTCCAAAGGAGACATCTCACACTCCTGGGTGTGGCTGCCGCGCAGACATTACCATGGCAACTAGGCAATACCACGCACATAATAAGTAACAAATATTTTTGGAACGAAAGTCCAAACAGACCCAAACACCTAGAGGGATGGCTTCCCGAGAGATTAGGCTGAGAGATGCAACAGGAAACAGAAAAGCTCAGGAGGGGGGCAGTCACTGGGCTGGGCTCGGGCTGCCCACCCAGACCACCCCTGTCACCAAAAGCAGAGCCTGGGACAGGTGTGGGTCCACCTGGGCAACTTGGAGCTCCGGACAAGGTGGCATGAGGCAAGGGCCGTGCAGTGTTGTGGACCACAGTGGGAGTGGGCCCTCGGGCAGTACATGGGCCATCATACGGCCACTCCTTGGTCTTGCAGCACCGTGGCTCTGCCCAGAGAGATGCAGCCTCTCCCATCAGTCACAGCTAAAGGGGCACTGGGGTCTGCATGAACGGCCTCTGGCCCTGCCCTGGGGAACTGCCTTCTCAGCATGATTATGTGAGAGACACTGGACCACTTCCTCCTCACATCGCTCACTCATTGAGCACCAATGGCATGACAAGCCCTGTGTCAGATGCTGCAGCTTCAGAGCTGAAAGATGCCTTACTTGCCCTCATGGCGTTCGCTGTCTAGCAGGGTCACAGCAAACCAGCAATGCAGTGCCAAAAACAAATTCTGTGTTACAGGAAACTGCGGACCACTATCAGGTTAAAAGGAAGAGCAGCTACTTCTTTCTAGGAAAGTTAGGACAGACTCGTCTGAGTCCATGATGACTGTACCGCATTAAAGTCATTCATTCATTTAACAGCATTTATTGGACATCTGTATGGGCCAGGCATGGTCCTAAATTCTGGGAACATAAGAAAAACCAGAATCCAGGGAGAATTAGTACTCAGGCAAAAAATGGGAGGAGAGTATTCTAGGCAAGGGAACAGCACGTGGGAAGATACGGGAATAGGAAAATAGGGCATCACCTTCTCTGCTCCCCACGGGAACCACAAGTTTTGGTGTAAGACCCCCATTCCTCTAGGTGGCACCCATATCTGAAACACTCACCCTGTATATTGTGCCCCTGAAAACTCAGCCCAAGGTTCATCTCCTCCAGGAGACCTTCCTGGCTCCCTGGTCTGCTTTAGATGCTCGCGTAGCACCCAGGCTGAATTCTAGGCCAGCTCTGACCTCCCCGAGGGCAGAGTCCACTTGACTGATGCTGTGTCACTAGTAAATGTTTATTGAATGAATAAATGAGTGAGTGAATGAATGCATGAGAGGAGAAGAGAATGAGTAGATCACTGACTGGGGGGGGCAGGCATGCTAAAAATGCAGGTAATTAGACTGCTTTGGCTAAAAAGATCTGGGATGTTGTTAAAACACCTGATAATTTATCCATTGAAAACACTCCTCTCTCTACCCCATAGTTTTTTGTTTAATATTATGCATACAGAGTAGATATTTTTAAAAGACGGGTGATTTTTAATGATCACTTCTCCACAGCAGATGAAACTCTAAACACACATAAACGTCCACTCGAGCCATGGAAACCGAGGGCTTTGTAACTCAGAAGGGGCTTTGGGGACCTCATCAGCCTACAGTCTGACAATGGTGGGATTTTGTTTAAACTCCAGGGACAAGATCATAGTGCATTACCTTGAATAATTTTTTTCTATAGTTTAAGATGTAATCATGAAACCTTAGCAAGTAGAGCTTAAACAGCCTCTCCTGTTATCATATGTATTTTATCTTATGAATACAGCCTTGTTCATTGCTCTGTTTGGAGTTTTGTGTCCCCGCCTCCCTGCCAAATTCATATGTTGAAACCCTAATGCCCAATGTGATGGCATTAGTAGGTGAGGCTTTGGGAGGTGCTTAGGGCGTGAACGTGGAGCCCTCAAGAGTAGGATCTGTGATCTTACTGAAGGGACCCCAGTGAGCTCCCTCACCCCTTCTGCCCTGCTAGGATCCAACGAGAAGTCTGCAGCCTGGAAGAGGGCCCTCACCTGACCCTGAGGGCACCCTGACCTCGGTTCCAGCCTCTGGAACTGTAAGAAACAAATGCTTGTTGTTTATAAGCTTCTCATTTTATGGTTTGTTTGGTTTTTTTTTTTTTAACAGCAGCCTGAACAGGCTAAGATATTCAATAAGATTTCATATTCTGGGCTAAAAACTGGGCTAAACAGGACTGCAGAGAAAATATTTAAAATCCTTAATTCCAGCAGCTTGGGGGTGGGAGAAGTGTGCAAACTCTTTGGAAACAACCCACATGGAAATAACCAGTGATCTAATAAGAGCCTT
The DNA here is from genome assembly GCF_937001465.1 of Orcinus orca. Taxonomy (NCBI): domain Eukaryota; kingdom Metazoa; phylum Chordata; class Mammalia; order Artiodactyla; family Delphinidae; genus Orcinus; species Orcinus orca. The sequence continues at coordinate 70,945,462 of NC_064576.1, forward strand.
TTTCTCCTTTTCCAGAAAAGTCTCTAAATATCATGTTGGCCTCGTGTACTAAGTAATCTAAAAATATTTTCCTATATGAACTGTTGTTCAGTAAGTCGGCTGGGTGTTAGCAGAAATCACAGTTCAGAGCTGAGAGTGATTGTACAGATAGATCATCAAGCCTAATTGGTTCCTATGGTTGAAATTTTCACCGTGGTTTCAATGATCCAACATTTCTAAAACCCATCTACTTTCTTCTGTGACCTCATGCTTGCTTCATTATGCATTTTTAACTTTCCATATCCAGCAGCCTTCCTCTCTTCTCATACTCCTAGGAGGGAAAACCAATAGTTAGCTCTGAACATAGTTGCATTTTGTTTAGTCTGGGTGTAAGAGTCCAAAGAATGGCATGTCTAATTGGACCTACCTGAACTCTGTCAACTTCTAGCGTGCTATCCCTTTTGTTCATTTCTCTGATGCATTCATACTTTGTTTCTAATTCCATTAAGAAGTTTTACAGACAATTACAGAGAATTTATTCTCCCTTGCTATTTTGTAGGAATTAAAAGGCATGTACTTTTCACTGAAAAATCAACCATCAAAAAGAGAATCAAGGGCTTCCCTGGTGGCGCAGTGGTTGAGAGTCCGCCTGCCGATGCAGGGGACACGGGTTCGTGCCCCGGTCCGGGAAGATCCCACATGCCGCGGAGCAGCTGGGCCCGTGAGCCATGGCCGCTGCGCCTGCGCGTCCGGAGACTGTGCTCCGCAGCGGGAGAGGCCACAACAGTGAGAGGCCCGCGTACCGCAAAAAAAAAAAAAAAAAAAAAAAGAATCAAATTAGAAAGCTCACCTGCTCAATTCCTACCTGAAAGAGTGCATTTAAGTGTTGTAGCTCTTCAAGGGTCACTTGATGTTCAATCTCATCAAAAAAAAAAGAAAATAAATTAAAAACATATAATGCTAATAGTAATGCCCATAACATGCAATTTCTGGAAACCCATAATTCCTCTCTCTGTGGGAGGCCAACATGGGGTGGCTAAGCCTCTGAGTAACACTTAGGCTATTCCAACCGTCATTGTTCCCAGTGTCTACTCCAATTCAGCTGATTCCTCAGCCCCAAGTTCTGGGGTAGGCTTGGCTCAACTGGGCTGGAAGGAAGGAAGGAAGGAAGGAAGAGGTGGCGCGTGGTGGAAGGAAAGGAGAGGATAGACATTGACTTGGGAAAGAAAAGATCGGGGACGGGACTGATATGAGAAAAGGGAGAGTGAAAATATTTTGCCAGATCACCTTCCGAAGACGCTCTCTTCCCTGTCAGGAGTCCAGCGCATCAGAACTGCCAGTGCCGCATCCTCTGCTCCTTGGTCTGTCTCAGCCCAGGCTAAAACAGGAGGAGGCCCTGGGGGAACTGATCTGTGGCCTCTTTTTCTGGGGTAAATTTTCTGAAGCTATGGTCAGAGGCTCTTGGTACCCTTGGTGTTAGGGAATTTGGTTACCTTTTAGTCCCCTGTCCTTAGCTCAATAAACAGATTCCCCAGAGAATGCCTCTGCCTCACCTCCAGTCTCTTAGCTACTATCTCAACAATTTGGCTTTTATAAATGAAAATCCTTAAACTTCCGGCTTAGAAAGAATGAATAAACTGTCACCAGTGGGTAGAGCCGAGCTGAGCTCTGACGTTCTTGCACCATCTCCTGAGGCCCGAGGAAGATAGCAAAGGCGGAAATAGGCTATTTCCCCAATAGGATCATCTTCTGAAATCTCTCTGACCACCTCCAAGCTTCCAAGGTGGTGGCCTTTACCATAAAACTCAGACTGACACCAAAGTTCCTGGGAGATCCACAATTTTGTAAAGTTGAAGCACCTTTCAAGTTCTGTCCTAAATGACTCAATAATTACTTTTGAACTTGCTTTCACCAAGGAACAAAATTGGAAACCTAGCTCTAGAAGGGGAAAACACTCCACCTGAAGTGTCCGCTTAAAATTTCCCGGTAGGGCTCTTTTGGCAAGACCTGAGCCCAGGAGGTAATGTTTAAAAAGCTGACTGGGAGAAAGACCCCAACAATATTTGACTACACGTGAAAGATGATTCCATCACACTGAGGGGCCATTTCCCCTCCCCAGTAAGAGATATTACCACTGAATGAATTCAGCATTTTCTTAGACTACGCCAGCATCCAAGGAAGCAGTGAGAGTATACCAAGCTCATATCAGGCTCACACACAACATGTATGGGAAAAATGTGCTTGAATCTGAGACCTAACAAGAAGATGTTGCCTCTAAGAGCATGTGACTTCTTATCCTACATCCCAGATGTGACTTCCAGAGGGTGAAACAATTTTTTAAGGATTTGAAAATTATTCCCCTTAAGGTTGGAATATTATGGGAAAAACATGGTATTATTTCAGTTTTCATATTGTATTTTTCTGAGCCTTTACAATTAAATACACAGTATACTTTATGAGTCTATACATAAGACATTTATTCCTAAATTTATATTGCTAAAAACACTTATATCCCTAAAAAGTGGTGACTCTAGATTTGTACAAAGCAGTCAAAACATACTGCATATATGTTATCCTTACCGCAGACTTCTATCCTCCCACTGCCCCTGAATATCTTTTTCTCTTAGCTTCAGAATTTCCTGAAATTTATATCATGATCATTACTTGTCCACTAACCACCTTATTATGTGAAATGGGCCTTTCACCCTTCTCTACCTCCATTTCTGAAAAAGAACAAATAACAAAAAATTGCCTACCTCCCAGGAGGGGGCTCCCCAATCCAGAAAGAGACTAATTCATCTTCTCTCCTTAAATTTACTAGAAATGCTTCTGCGAGAGTGAAGTGAATGCCATCACTAATAATAGTAATGAAGGGCATGAAACCAAAGCCAGTGATTATATAATTTATGAAAGGTTTTACAGCAATTTTCAGTTAAGTATAAAATGTGACCAAAAAGCCTCACTCTCTCCCTTCACAACTTCTCCCCAGAGCCATCCTTCTATCCCCCAAAATATCCTACCCAGCCTGCTTCCTATTTATTTGCTCATGACACACCTGCAGCCTCTGGCACCTTCCAAGCTTTGCTCTCTGTTATCCTGGTCATTCTATTCCATCTTGGCCTCCTGTTACAAATACACGTGCTTCCGGCCTCCCCTTCTCCCACTGTCCACAAAAATAAGGAAGTGAATGAAAACCCTAACCTTAACCCTAAGTACAGAAGACTTTTCAGGGCTGCAGTACCGAATGATGTTAACGACATTTCTGTTGCACTTAAAAAATCAGTTCTTAAATCTCACAGCCCTAATCAAATTTTCATATGTCGTGATGGAATGCAAAAATCCAGTGATCATTAGCCAACTTCTTTTGAAAAGGCAGCAATATAAATACGTTTTGGAGAAACACAGCTACAAAACAGAGCCATTATTGTGCTCTTTCTTGAAAATATAAGTCAGGCCTTCACATAATTGCATGTTTTTAAGGCAGATTTGGAACACAAAGCAGAGAAAACATATGTCCCTTTCGGGGACTCCTGTGTTTGGCAGGGCTTGAAAATTTGTAACTGCCATCGACAGCCAGTCACATTGCATCACTTGAATGACTTGTTTTCCTACAAATAAAAACAGAGAAAAGCCTGACTATTTCCAAACTATCATAGCTATAGTGACAACCATAAATAATTGAGTCCACAGTTGTGGAGTCAAGTTTTAAACATACTGTCTTTGCCCAGCAATGCATTTTGTTGTATTCAAATGCATTTTCAGAGAAACCTACCTAGATATTCTCTAATATCCTATATTGCAGAGGGTTCATGGAGCTGTGACTCTGTTTGTCCTTACACTGCAGTCTCCCCGAAAGCAAGCAGTTTTTATGATTAGAGTGGTTTTCCCATAAGGGTTCATTTGCCGGCTGGTTGCTCATTTGCAATGCAAATGAGCCCTCCTATGGTTACATCCCAACATTTCTTTGCTTCTCACTGTAGAGTCTCCTCGGTCCGGATGGTTTAGGGGTAACTTCACATCTATGACAAGGGAATTGACTAATTAATTGAGTAAAGTATCCTTTTGAAAATCTGTTCCTTGAGTGTCTGTCTCTATAGCTTCAGAAAACAGACAGTTACGATCCCGTGGTCTTAAGATTCTTAAAAGAGATAGTAACTCCAGAAGATTTGAGGGGTTCTCCGGGTTGAAATTTAGGGGCTCCCATGGTGGATCGTCCTGATGAAGAGGAAAAGGGGAGGCTGCAGGGAGTTCTCCAGTGAACCTAGACTGTGAAAGTGACCTTTCTCTTGTGTGACACAAGATCATAACCACAGGAAGAAGAGTCAAAAAAAGGCCTGTGGGGCTTCCCTGGTGGCGCGGTGGTTGAGAGTCCGCCTGCCGATGCAGGGGACACGGGTTCGTGCCCCAGTCCGGGAAGATCCCACATGCCGCGGAGCGGCTGGGCCCATGAGCCATGGCCTCTGAGCCTGCGCGTCCGGAGCCTGTGCTCCGCAGCGGGAGAGGCCACAGCAGTGAGAGGCCCGAGTACCGCAAAAATGGAAAAAAAAAAAAAAAAAGCATCTTGATTAGTTGCTAATAAAACTAAAAAAAAAAAGGCCTGGGTGATTCTGCCAGGAACTTTCAAACTCATGATAAACTGAGGCTTTAAAAAAAAAAAAGATTGTCTTTTTAGCCATCTTAGAAGCAGGAAGATGAGAAGGTGGCTTCCATTTTAAACTAATTAATGCAGCCTTAAACAGCACCGCCACTAACATCTAACCTTTATGTGAGCTTATTATGTACAAACTGCTGGATACTTTACCCGCAGGTTTCCATTAATCTTCATAACAACTCTGTGAGGGAGACAGTATTATGGTCCCCATTTTACAGACCAGGAAATTGAGGCACCGAGAGCTCAATTAACTTGCCCACTTTCTCACAACCAGTAAGCGCTGGCACCAGGACCTAATACCAGCTCTCTTTTCTGCTGCCACACCTCTGCTGGAGGTCCCCAGCCAGTTCCTGTTCCATCTCCCAAGAGAACACGGGCAGATGGGTAGACCGGAGGGGTGTGGACTTCCAGACCTCCAGTGTCCACTATCACTCATGTCTCTCCTCTGGAGAGACTAACAGTCAGAGTGGATTGTTTCAACCCAAGTGACTAGTCCCCTAGAAGTGAACCTCAAATTCCCCTTTACTTGGAGGCGTTTTTACCTTGCTGTTTTAGTTATGATTATATGTTATACGGTTAAAGGTACGGTGACAATTGAAGAGTCAAACCTCCTCCTTCATTCAGTGAGTATTAAAGACTTCCCACCACAGGGACATTCTACAGCTTCCACAAAGTTTTTTTTTTTTTTAAGATTTTTTTGGTGTGGACCATTTTTAAAGTCTTTATTGAATTTGTTACAATATTGCTTCTGTTTTATGTTTTGGTTTTTTGGCCACGAGGCATGTGGGATCTTAGTTCCCCAACCAGGAATCGAACCCTCACCCCCTTCATTGGAAGGCGAAGTCTTAACCGCTGGACCTCCAGGGAAGTCCCCTCTACAAGTCTTAAAGTGGATCCAAATGGGCTGCAAGGAGCACCCCAAGCATTTCCCAGCTTGCTTCTCTAAATTAACCTAAAATGAATACTTTGCTGTTTTCCAGCTGCTTGGGTAGATTCCGTGGCCTCTCAGTGGTTAAAAAAAAAAGAGAGAGAGAAATGCTTCTGCCAGGCTTAGCAAATAAGAATGGCAAAGCTGACCTTGCACATGTGCACTGATCGGTTGTAGCAGTCAAGTACTATGTTGAGAAGGATTCTGAGGCTCTTGGCAGGGAAAAACCAGGATGGATTCACTCAGTTTGCCACGAGCACTGGGGGGTGGAGAGAGAACAGAAGCAACAGACCTATACTAAGAACAAGGCGATGGAGAAATAGAGAAGAACTGAGCTGGAAGGGGTCTCAGAACCGTTATAGTCACGCCCCTTCCTTACAGCGCGGAAGCTGAGGACCGGAGAAGACAAGTCCCCAAGGAAGTGAGTGGCAGAGCAAAAAAAGTCTTCATCTATATCCAAGGCCAGTACTCCGTTAGCAGCTCTGGCTCTTGTAGTTCTAACACAAATAAAAAATAGCTGCTGTGTGCCCGTTTTCCCACAGCTCATTTAAATATGTGTCACTGAAGCCATGCCTTTTCCTTTGAAGCGGCATCATCGCACATCCTCCTGCACAGCCTTGATTCCACACCAGCCCACACAGGCTTCGAGCCAGGAGCTGCAGATCCCGCCACCGTTCTGAGATGGCAACGGGGAGCCTCAGGCCTCGGAGGCACCCTGTCAAACACAGCCCAGCTACAAGCAATATGGCCTGGGTCACCGCAGGCTCCAGTGTGGCTAACCCAGTCAGCAAAGGAGCAAAACCTGGCCTGGCCGCAGTCGGTGAAAAGGTCACCCTCAACCAGGAAATGTCCCATAACCTCTGACAATGACTGAAAAGTTCTCATGGAAGCCTGGAAGACTGAAAAAGTGTTTGCTGGGCAAAGTGAAGGTCGGAGTACGACCTACACGGTTGAACTCTCTATGCACTGACTTGAGAGGTGACCGGAAATAGATTGTTCAGGAAGAACCTCAGTGGCTGAGATCACATGGGGGCAATTCGTTTCAAATATTCTGACCCGTTTGACATCATGACTCAATGCACACTAGGCAACAAAAGTTTCCCAATACACGACTTGTGCTTATTCAGAAGATGCGCTCTGATATTAACTAATAGCTGTCATTGTTTTAGATGTCAGTCATATTCCAGCAAATCAGTCTCCTGACCCATTAATTGATCTCGCCCTCACTATGAAGATCCCTGCCCTGAGGAAAGTTCCTTTTGATATATTATCTGCATAGGTCACAATGGCAAAAAGAACAAAACCCCAATTTTTTTTTTCTTCCCCGCCGCGCGGCTTGTGGGATCTTAGTTCCCTGACCGGGGATCGAACCTGGGCGGGCCCTCGGCAGTGAACGCGCGAAGTCTCAACCACTGGACCGCCAGGGAATTCCCTATTTTTTAATCTCCTCATCGTCCATTTCCAAGCTCACTGTCCAGCATTCATCCCATTTCTGCTCCTCGGGCCCCGTTTACTTCAATCACTTGGGTAGCCTGGTGTGCTGTTTCCTCCACGTGGGGTGGCCTCCACTTTGTAATATCTTGGAAAAACTCCTAGAGATCCTTGAAGGCCCATCTCATATGCCACCTTCTCCGAGAAGCCTTCCTTGTCCTCAAAAGCCAGAAGTCATGTCCCCCTCCCCGTCTCCCCATCAGGGGCACGTGTTTTTGGATACACATCTCTCTCTCTTACTGAGCTCCTGTTTTCCTAAAACTTAGTCATGAGTCCATTATCTGTACAGATTTTTCTCATTCATTTACTTAATATTTTTCTTTAAATAGACTCACTTATTGTACATATTACCTTCTTTAGCCTCATCCAAAACAATGGTAATCAGGAAATCACGGTTGGGTTCGATGTGCTTGTTAGATTTCCAGGGAACATTAACATAAATATACCATTATTAAATTTAAAAAATCTCATTTTGGTACTCTAAAACATTTCCTTTGAGGAAAAACTGCTGGTTGTGTAAGGTCTTGAGGGGCTATATTTTGTTTAAATTTGAGTTTTTCTCTAGGGCTCGGTATAAAATACGGCTCCATAAATGTTTGCCAAATTAAAATCAGATGAGATGGATTAATTGGAATTTATTCATACCCTCAACATATTAGCATGAATCTGATTTATCCGGAGAGGCATTTGTGATCTTGGGAAGCAAAGAATGAGACTTGAAAGGAGGTGGACCTAAGAAAGGAAAATGTTGATAGGTGTGGAAAGGAGAAAGGAAAGACACCTGCAGAAGCTGGGCCCGGCCGATTTTGGGATGCTCAGCGAGGTGCGTGCCCGCTGGGAAGGTCGGTAACGGAGCAGCAGACGGCGGATGGGTCTGGATGGGTCTTCCGTGGGAAGAGGAGGTCACAGCACACCTGATATGGACCCCAGCTTTAAACAGCGTCACTGGCCACAGACCCTAGGGGGCTCCAGCGCAGCCCTAAGCCCTGCGCGAGAGCCCGCATGGCCCACAAAGGCGGTCCGATCGCCGCTCCCTCACCCTTTCCGTCCGCAGGCTCTGGTGTGGAGGCGGCACCCACCTCCGGGCCACGTCCTCGGTTCCGATCGAGGGGCTGCGCATCTTCCCCGGGTGAGGCAGGCCCGCGGCAGCCAGGCTGGGGCGTCTGCCGTCCGCAGCCCTGCTCCCCCGAAGGCCGAGGTCCGGCGGGGCAAGTCTGAGCTCGAAGCATTAGCGGCTCCCCCAGGATCGCCACTGCGTTCAGGTTGCTGCCCGGACCCCATCCCGAGACACAGTCCTGTCAGGGGTCTCGGTAAGGAGACTTGGGGCCCCCTCCACCCCCATTGCCCATGACCCCACGTCCAATTCCCTTTTGAGAAGCCACCTTCTCAGAGGTGGCACCAAAAGAGGGCCAGGACTTTTGGGGGTGTGGAGGCAGGATCTCTGCCTTAACTGACCACGACGGAAGGCATCAGCTGAGCCCTTCCCACTCTGCTTTAAGTAAAGGGGGGGGGAAAGAGACCCCTGATACAGCCCCAGAACTACTGGTTTCTTAGACGTTTTCAGTTCTGAACAGACAATGTAACAAGTAGGCAGTAAACTATTAAGACAAAATCCATGGAAGTTAAGGATTGTAATTAAATAAAGCTTACAACAAAGTGAATCTGTCATGATAATTTTTATTGTAGTCTGTAGTAATTAGGTATAAATGACAAGTTGTTTAAGCAGTAATTCTAATTACTGTTAATTTGACAACACTGTCATAAGGGGAAAGTCCCCGAAGGTGCCTGGGATTGCTGGTTTTTCCATGTGTTTCCATCTTAGGGAAACAGAGGCAAAAATAGATTTGCGACTTTTTACTTAAGTACTATGCCCTTTTGTATTTGTTCTTAGAGTAGTACTGCTCTTTCTTAAACTTCCTTGATTTAAAGATCTTGCTTATTGGATCTTTTTGAAACATAGAGGTTGGGGGGAAAACTCATCTCTTTGGTTGCCAAGTAAGGCAAAAGAAGTTTGTAATCTCATTTCAGCTGATTGGGTCCATATTTAGTCTCTGGGAAAAGGAACAAAAAGGTAGACCAGTTATCCCGTCAGAGGCCCAGCTGTAGGCCTTAGGGCAGACTGTGTGTCTTCGTCAGGGTTCAGGATTATTGGATGATTAAGAGGGCCGCCTTTAGAGCATCCTGGATGTTGCATGTAGGAATCGAGTCTGCAGAGCCTCTTTGAAGAATTTCTCACTCTTGGTGCCTTGAAATTTTATTTCATTGTAACCAAAAGAACATAAAATCTGTCTTGGAGGAAAGACCACTCTAATAATGGCAGACCTCACACAACGCATCAGGCTTGCTGGGGTCAGGTGAAGAGAGGGGCGGAGAGCTGTAAGTGAACCGAGAGGAATAGGATTTGGATGAGTGGGGGAGGGGAGAAGGAGTAGGGTGGTTTTGGACATGGGGCATTTAAATGAAGCACTCGGGACAACTAAAACGAGAGCACGAACCTCTGCAGTGTGGGGGGCTGAAGGAGAGAGAAGAGGTTGGGATACGGAAGGGTTGCAGACACTCACCCTTTTTTTCTGGGGTGGCAGAATGTAGACATACAGCTTCATGGGTCATAATATTAAATTTCCCCCAATGAAGTGGTCGTAATTATAGTGCCCATCTCGCAGGGTAAAAAGTGAAGGAAATGTTATCATGTATGTCGAGTATTTAGAGCAGTTCAAGGCACATAGTAGGTGCTCCAGGTATGGTAGCTATTCTTATTGTTGTTATTATTATTATTTTTTGCAGTACGCGGGCCTTTCACTGTTGTGGCCTCTCCCGTTGCGGAGCACAGGCTCCGGATGCACAGGCTCAGCGGCCATGGCTCACGGGCCCAGCCGCTCCGCGGCATGTGGGATCTTCCCGGACCGGGGCACGAACCCGTGTCCCCTGCATCGGCAGGCGGACTCTCAACCACTGCGCCACCAGGGAAGCCCTGTTGTTATTATTATTATTAAGGCCAGCCCTGCTCCTTCTGTCCTACCAAAGGCTGATCAGGTACCCTTGACCCTCTTGCCCACAGCTGATTAGAGGAGTAAAAGATGTCCATCAACCTGAGGACTACGGAAAAGATTAGCTGGGCCAGTGAGAGTCCCTCTCTGTCTCAGTGTCTAAACTAGGACATTTGAAAAGTGTCCAGGAAATGGTGGGAAAATGTTCAGGAAATGGAGACAGGACAGACAGAAGCAGACAAGTGGAGGGAGCTGAGTTACACGAACAAGGAGGCGCCAGAGTGGAGCTTTTGAGCTAGTGCACCTTGGCTCCCAGACATCCTCCGAATCCAAAGCCACTCCCGACTCTGCCTCATGAAAGCCCGGTTCAGAGACAGCTTTCTGTTCTAAGATTTCCATGGGATTCCCTGTCATTGCACGTGTGTCCTCACCACAAAGCCCCTTGACTCGAGCCACCTTGAGGGGATTTCTGTTTCTTCCAAAAAGCCAGATTGAAAGAACGAATTGTCTCTGGTGAGGGCTCCACACATGGTTCCTATTTCCTTTTCTTTGTGCTTCTCAGTATTCTATATTTTCTACAATGAGCCTATACAATCAACTTATAATATTCTATAATGAAGACTTATTTTGTAACCAGAAAAAAAAATGCTACGTGAGTAAAAGAATTGGCCCACATGTTCACCGCAACTAGAACATTTGCCTGGGAAAGATCAGTGAACTCTAAGTCAGATCTACGTCCGGTGGCTTTCTCCTCATCCAGTCCTGTGCCCTGGCCCCTAAAATGAGAACGTGGGTGAAGGAGTCTCTAGGTTTCATTTTGGTTCTAAACACTATTGCTATCTCACTTATTACCCAGCTTGTCAGAATCTGTACTTCCACACCTGTAGCAGGTCTGAGGAGGGTGGCTTTCTCCTGAGTCAAACTCAGAATTCTGGAAGCAGCGACCCTTCGGAATGGGGGGGGGGTGTGTGTGTGCATGGTGGTATAGCGTTATGAAACTCTTCGTTCATTTCTTCATCCATTCTCTCATCTTGATCAGCATTTTTTTTTTTTTTTGCGGTATGCGGGCCTCTCACTGCTGTGGCCTCTCCCGTCGCGGAGCACAGGCTCCGGACGCGCAGGCTCAGCGGCCATGGCTCACGGGCCCAGCTGCTCCGCGGCATGTGGGATCTTCCCGGACCGGGGCGCGAACCCGTGTCCCCTGCATCGGCAGGCGGACCCCCAACCACTGCGCCACCAGGGAAGCCCGATCAGCATTTATTAAGTGCTTGACCTATACCAGATATTGGGCTAGACGCTGGGGCTATGAAGACAAAACAGAGGACAGACAGGTGAGCCAGTAATTTTAACACTCTGCTAAGCACCAGGTCTGTTGGAGCCCTGGAACTACACAGAGAGGAAGCACTTAACGCTGGCTGGAGAGGTCAGGCTGGGGAGACGCTTCTCAAGGGGGAAGCCACTGGAAAGATAAGTATTAGTTTTCCAGGCAGACTAGAGGGGCAGTGCCTTCCAGGAAGAGACAGAGCAAGTCAAACAATCTTGACCCCCGTGTATCTAGTATATGTCATACTTAGGAGGCTGGATTTTGTCCTTAAGAAAATGAAAAGCCACCTTAACAAGACATCGTAGGACCATTCTCTCTGCAGCACGAAGGAGAGAGATGGGGAGGGACGGAGACCGTTTGCAGGAGTCTCGGAGAGAATTGCAGAGGGCCTGAACCAAGATGGTAGTGGGAATGGAGATGCGGGATGCGTGTCGGTAACAGGGTCCCGTGACTCTGGAGGCTGGGGAGATGGAAGACGGCACCAGGATTCTGGATGAGGTGAATGGGAAGAGGCGATTAGGAGAACGTGGGGAGAGTAAAAAGACGTGCAATATAAGATAATTCATTCCACTGGGGGCATATTGAATTGAATCTCCTTTTGAGATATCCAGGTAGAGAGGTCCATCCAGCAATTGGAAATGGAGGTCTGGCGCACAGGAGAGGTCTGGACATGTCACCACAGGAGTCACTGTCGAGTGAGGTCACCACAGGGGTCATTGTAGGGTGAGGGGACCAGGGAAGTTTTAGGTGGAGGGCGCCTTGTTCTCATTCAGAAATGTCAGGGTCACTGAAGTCCACATGCGCAGGGAGTGATCGTCAAGATTAGTGATTCAGAGGTGACTGTGCACACAGCTTATAAAGGATCAGAGCTTGGGGGTGGTAATAGGAAATATGAAGCCAGAGGATTCAAGAACGAGGGAGATATGACCAAGAGGCAAACTCTGGAGCCAGGCCTCTATGCTGGCCCTTGGATGAGGTTTGGGAGGCGGAGGTGGGGGGTCCCTCTGTTCCTAAAGGTCCAGGGCAGCCTTCACTGGCTGCAGAATCTCTACTCTTGGCTGTCTCACTGGCTCCTGGATCCCACCTTCCAAATGCTGCTCCAGCCTGGTTTCCCCAGAATGACCCCCACTTTGGACCATCCTCAGAGCCTGAGTCCTTTTTGACTCTTTCTACTGCCCACTTTCCTGGAAGCAGAACCACCATTTGACCAGCTGCTCAAACTCAGAAGCTGAGTCATTCTTTTCCTCTGTCTCACCTTCCATCCCCAGCCACCAAGTCATTCAGTCCTCCTACTACCCTCTGTTACCACGACCCACAGCCTGGGTGGTTTCTGGGTCTCCCTGACTCTTGCTGCTCTCATCCTTGATCCTTCTTGACCCCAGGTCCACTTTCCTGAAGCCCCCTTTCCTCACCCCATCCCTTTGCTTGGAGCCTAGGGGCTCCCCACTGCTCCATGGTCTGTACACACATGCCCCTCTCTGGTTTTCTGACCTTGGACAAATTGTTTAACTTCTGTGACTTTAATTTTAGTGTCTGTGAAGTGAGGAGGTTCGACCAGGTGATCTCCCAGGTGCTTTTTATGATTTCTTTGCTGCACCTCGAAGACTCTCCTCATCTCACACCTGTTAGGGTGTCTATTATCCAAAAGACAAGTAATAAGTACTGGCCAGGATGTGGAGAAAAGGGAACTCTTGTGCACTGTTGGTGGGAGTGTAAACTAGTGCAGTCACTAAGGAAAACGGTATGGAGGTTCCTCAAGAAATTAAAAATAGAATGAAACAGCAATTCCACTTCTGGAATGCATATATATCCAAAGGAAATGAAATCATTGTCTCAAAGAGATATCCATACTCCCCAGCTGACAGTAGTGTTGTTTACCATAGCCAAGGTATTGAAACAACCTAAGTGTCTGTGGACGGATGAATAGATAAACAAAATGTGATATATACACACATATACATTATATCTTTAATGGAATATTATTCAGCCTTAAAAAGGAAGAAAAAAAAGAAGGAAATCCTGTCATTTGCAACAATATGAATAATGAAACTGAAGGGCATTATGCTAGGTGAAATAAACCAGACAAAGACAAACACTGTATGATATCACTTATATGTGGAATCTAAAACAGAAGTCAAACTCATGGAAACAGAGAGCTGAGTGGTGGTTGCCAGGGGCTGGGGGTGGGGAAATAGGGAGGGGTTGGTCAGAGGCTATGAACTTTCAGTTATAAAGTGAATAAGGTCTGAGGATCTAATGGATAACTTGGTGACTGTGGTTGATGACAATGTAGTATTGATATAATTGAAATTTGCTAAGAGAGTAGAACTTAAATGTTCTCACCAAAAAAAAGGTAGGAAAAAAAGGACTTTCCTGATCCCAGTTCACACAAACCCTGAGGCTTCTGGGTCTCCCCACGGTCCAGGAACACCCGGTGTTAGCTTCATCTAAGACCTTCTGCTCTCGTTGTTCCCACCTGAGGCACCTCCCTGTTGTAGCAGGTGTGCAAACTGACATAGACGCCTCAGCTTTAAGTCAAGGAGTGTGCTCTTCAGTGGCGGGTGTGGGATCTATCTCTCAACCAGTCTGCTCTTCTTTGAATCTGACCAAGACTAGTCAGTGAGGTGGGGACAGATCATGTTATGGTATAATAAAAAACCACCTACTTCTTAACTAAATGTTTTCATGATTCTTGTGACTATCAGTGGCGCTCTCACCAGGAACATCCTATAATTCATAGTTTGTGTCCTCTCCCCCCAGATTCATATGTTGAAGCCCTCATCCCCAATATGGTGATATTTGGAGATGGGACCTTTGGAAAGTAGTAAGGTCATGAGAGTAGAGCCTTCACGAATGGGATTAGCGCCTTTACAAAAAGAGACCCGAGAGAGGTGATCTCTCTTCACAATGTGAGGAGACAAGGAGAAGTCAGCTATCTATAAACCAGGAAGAGAACTTCAGCAAGGACCCCACCACACTGCCACCATGATGCTTGGGTTTCTAACCTCCAGAGCTGTGAGAAGTAATGTTTGTTGTTTAAGCCAGTGTATGGTATTTTGTTATGGCAGCCCTAGATGACTGAGACAGGCTCTTTTGACAATGAATTTAGGTTTGTATTGACATATTTAAGTGGAGTCATCACAGGTCATTCCTCTGTGCCATCCCCTCCCTCCAGCCCTTTTAATGGGACCTATCTGCCCCTCACCCCACTGCCAGTGTTTGTTTTTGCCCAAAACCACCTTCTCTTTCCTCTTCATGCCTTCCTGTTTCTTGCTCTTGTTTTTCCAACCAGCGTACATCAGCTCCCAACATCTGATCAGGACCTCTTCTGGGGAAGACCCATTGAGCCCACTTTCCAGTTGACCAACCAGCCTGCCTCCTGGCCTCTGACCTGGGCATCCTTTTTGCTGCTCTGACCTCAGACCGTCAGCAGCTATGGGTGGAGTTTCTCGTTGCCTGCTCTAGTCCACACGGCTCCATCACACTCTCCCCACTCCATTCCCCAGCCTGCTTCAACACACACACAGAGGGGATACTGAAGAAGTCCTGTGTAAATAGGAGTTTTAAAAAGCTGCGCAGTTCAGACGAGAACTAATCCAAACCATCACAGGGGTGCATTTGTGTGGCGGCCAGATCAGAGCCAACACTAACATCCTCTCCTCCCTTGGAGTCTGTCTGCAGAATGTGCTTCCCAGGCTGGGAGACATCAGCCTGTTTCAGATCACAAGCTGGCATGCCCTGGTTGCCCATGGCAACCCAGCTGCACTGGAGTGTTCGCATTTGTAAATGTGTGTGGGCTTAAAATTATATTATTGATTCTGTCTGGAAGATGATAGTCTGATTTGTATATAGCTCTGAATAAATTACTCATTATCCTTTACAGCCATCAGAGTATGAGTCTCTTTCTCTTTCTCTCTTTTTTTTTTATTTTAGAGAGACAGCAAATTGTGTCAGCAGATGTGAAATGAAAAGCTTCCCATAACAACCATACTAAGAAATCAACGTCCAGGGCACCATCCCGGGAAGTAGTCTGGGTGTTACTGAATAGATAAAAAATGGAATGAATTGGGGAGGGATGGAACCTATATTGGGTAGTCTATTTCAAAGGGACCATAAGGTATAGTTTGAGTTACAATGAAAAGCAGACAGGAGCAGAGGGAGATGCAGCCCCACCCTGGACTTGATCAGTTCCAGCTGAACACAAGCTTTCTCTTCGTTTTCTTTGATGTGTAGTATATACTCGGGCAGATTGAAGTGTTGTTCCAATTCAACACTCCTCCCTGTATCCATTTTTGCCCTGTAGCTCTGTAGATCATCCCAGAAAAGCCCTTGACTCTGAGCTTGATCTTACAGCTTGCTTTGACTAACTAGCTAAAGTGGCAGTGTGCCAGCTCTGAGTCTTGGCTTTAAGAAGCTTCAAGAATTTCCACTTGCCCTCCTGTGTTTTTTGTCATTAGTGTGAGAAGAACTTCCCTTGAGTGGGACCCACAATGAATACATGTGGAACATTCACCTCTTCACCATCAAACCCAGCCAGATCGATGGCTTGAAGCACTACCCCAGCAATACCCAGCCCAGAGGAGCCACTTCAGCCAAGCTGCAGGTGCATGGGAAATAAATTCTCATTGCCACCAAGATTTTATAGGTGCTTGTTATGGAGCAGTAGCTGACTGTTAAAATCCTCCATCTTTTCAACATCACAGCCATCAGTGTCACTGATGTTGGAAAAGAAAAGAACAACATCTCTCAACTCTTCATTTCAGTAGTTGCTGATCACAAGACTTACTAAGAGAAAATGCAGATCATGCATCACAATTTCAATTCACGTTGGGCCCTCATCATGCACTGGACCATTGAATGTGGCATTGCTACCAGGAGCCGTAAGGAAGCCAATGTACCTGAGAGAAGCTCCAAGTAAATTGTAAGATTTCATCTCTACTCTTTTAGTGCTCATGGAAGTCCTGCCGAAAGATTGGTGGGCTTATGTTTGAATTGGGGAGGAAGAGTGGCATCATAACTCTCAGAAAGCACTGTCGATGTTTCTTTCAGTTCATCCCCAAAAGAACACCTTTATCAGAATGTCCCATGTTATTACCCTCAAGCTCTTTCTAAACTTCCGTGTTTCCACTCTCCAGTCAAGGGATGTACCATACAAGCACACTCAATCATTTTCAACAAGTATTTGTTGAGCACCTACTGTGGGCTGGACACCTATTGTAGGAGCAGCATGCTCGACGCCATGTTGAATAAAAGAAGAGTGGTTGTGATGGGCAGTTAGGGAGGGTAAGAGTCAAGACTGACTCCCAAACGTCTGTCATGAGACACCTGGCAGATGGAGTGCCATTTACTAAGATGGAAAACCTGGGAAGGGGCTGGTTTGGGGGAAAATAAAAAGCTCGGTTTGGGGCGTATTATGTTTGAGATGCTTCTGAGACATGAAAGTAGAGCTGTCACGTGGGAAGTTAGATGTCCAAATATGGAGCTCAGAGGAAAGAGGTCTGGGCAGAAGATACCGATTTTGAGGGTTGCCAACGTGTAGATGGCATTTAAAACCACAGGACTGAGGGAGCACACACAGAGAAGAGAAGATGGCCTGGGCTGGGTGCTGAGGAATCCTAGTATTTCAAGGACAGGCAGACGGAAGAGGCGTAAGTAAGGGGGCTATAAAGGGGCAGCTAGGGAGACAGGAAGATGGGCAGTGGAAAACATAGATGTCTGCCCATCATTCCCACCCAGCAGCCATCCCCCCCCAGCGCTCCCCTGCTAACGGAACTCTGCCTCAGGTAGGTCTTGGGGGTCATGCCCTTCATGAGAGGCAGAGCTTCTCCCCATTCTCGGGGGGGTGAATCGTGGGGTCTGAGACAACCATGGTAATCTGCTCTCCATGCTGGTTTGGGTTTAGTCATGAGCATGTGACACAACTTTGGCCAATCGGGTGTGAGTGGAAGTCCACTGGGTGGTTTTGGGAAAGGTTCCCATGCTTTTGAAAAGTGAAGGAAGGGAGAAAACTGAGTGCTTTTCCTGCCTCAGATGTGGCCTCTGGATAGAGATGCTGCAGCCATCTTGCCAACAGGACACATGTGAGCCCCAAAGCCCAAACAACAAAGCTACAAAGGATATTTGTGTTCAATTACACCTTTGAATTGTTGAATTAACCAAGTGTGGAGCACTCCCTACCAACAGATTTATTTTGTAAGGTAATCGATTTTCTAAATATTCTGGCATTGTGGGTCTTCTATGACCTGTGTGTAGCTCTAAGCATCCTAGGTGGTACCTGTGGTTTCACACGACAGAGATCAAGGTGACTCATGCCTGCTGGTAAGATGATTGTGCCAAGGGCTTGAGGGTGACGTTTCGCTCAGAACTTAATGGTTTCTTTTACCTTATTTGAGGGAATAGTAATTTCCCAAACTTTTAAGTGTATTGTTTGTCACTCTTATTACTGATTTAATATTATGCTTACAGTTTGTTTCTTTCAACAAAGACAAAATTCTTCTGCCAAGCTAAAAGCATGTTTTATCTCAGCAATCTCAGAAGAAATGGGTCACTTTTAATTATGACATCGCATCCACACCTGGTCAGCAAGAAGGATGCTGAGAAAGAGAGCTGGAAATATTCTAGGGTTTATTTTCCAGCGAACATGGAAAAGATTCAGGATAGGGCAATGCAGGAAGGAAACATAGATATCAAAGGGTCAGAACAAAGAGAAAATGAGACAGGAACTTAAATATAAATAAAGTGCCCTGAAGTCAAGGTGTTTGATGACACTTAGTGCCTTAATTAACCAGATTTTAAGATAATGACTGTATATCTTCAAATGGTTTGGGCCATCCTTACAGCTCTTTGAATAGTGTTTTTTTTATTCAATTAATGCTTCTGAAAGAGCTTTAATTTTACATTAATCAAAAGCCTTCATGATATTCTCAGGATTTACTCAAATTCAAGGGTTCTTTTTGTGTTTTTTTTTTTAAGTGCAATTAAGTTATCAAGGCAGAGGCTCTGATTGCAGGGACGAAATTCCATAGCAACAGCTAGCTGAGCACACTAAGCCCCGTGCACTGCTGCACCCCATGTTTGTGCCAGGCTGAGGGGGGCATGTGGTCAGTCTTTACAATGAATGGGACAAACTTCCCTTTACCTTCCTCCTGAGGAGCAAAACCTGCTTCCTTGACAATGTAAATAGTTACCTTATAATACCCATTTTTACTGCAAACAGCTCTCTGCCTGTACCCCAAGCAGAATTCTAGAAAATTCTATGAGATTAAAAAGAAAAGAAAAGGACAAAGAGAACGTTTTCTTACCTGTTAGCATGAGATGTTTCTAACCTTCCCAAAGCAGAACCTGCTCTTCTTCCTCTCCAGTTCGTGGTATCAGACAGCAAAACCTGCCAGGGACTCCTGTACTGATTAGAATCATGTCTACTCTGTCCCCAGGGGTAATTACTGATGCTCACAGAGATGCCAGGTGAAGAAAATCTTGCTACTTTCTTGCTGGGAGCAGCCAGTGCTGATGAGCTGTACCCACAGTGGTGGCTCACCCCTCACTGTGCCAGGATTTGTAACTGGAGTACCTGGGGAGGTTCCTCCTCTCTCCCCTCCCCCTCCCCCTCCCCTCCCCCCTCCCCCACCACCCCGGGTGCATTAATCCCATCACATGTGAAGGTAATTGATGCTAACATGAAGCTGGGAGGTGGGGTGGGAGGAAATGCCAGGGAGTGAACAAAGAGGAAAATAACTGGTATTAAAAATGCTCTCTTACCATCTTGTCCTGCCAGGGTGCAATTAATAGTAATTATGTGTGGGTGCTATCCACTGTCCAAAATGGAACCCTTGATTACCCAATCCCACGCCTCCTCCACCTGCCCTGTCTCACATAACAACTCCATTTTTCTAATTGCCTAGGGAAAAACCCTTGGAGTCATCTCCCTCCCCTCTTTTTTCTCCCAAGCACACATTCAGTCCACCAACAAACCCTATTTGTTCTACCTTTGAAGTGTCTTCAGAATCTAGCCACTCCTCACTTCTGCCACCAATACCTCCTAGTCCAAGCCACCCATGTCTCTCACCTGGACCTTGGCAGTACCTCCTGACTCGTCTCCCGGTTTTCATTTCTGCCCCCACTACAATATGTTCTGTGTAAGGAGTGGTCTTTTAAAAACAGAAGTTGGACAATGTCAACCCTCTACTCAAATACCTGCCATGCTCCTCATATCATTCAAAGTAAAATCCATAACCTTGGAGGCTTCTCTGATCTGCCCTTCTACCTGTCTGACCTCATCTCCTACTGTTCTCCCCTCACTTCTCCAGGACAACCTTGACCTTCTCTTAGAACTTGCAGGGCTTCTGCCCTTGTTCCCTCTACCTGGAAAGTCCTTCCTCCAAACATCCACAAGCTTCTCCCCTCCTGCCTCACTTCTGTCAGGAGTGAGCTCAGTGCCACGTTATAGAGGCCTTCCCGGCCACCCCACCTAAGATAGCAGCCCCCATGCCTCTCTGTCTTTAGCCTGCTGTAGTTTTCTTCATACTCCTGAATTCAACGTTGTATTATATATTTACATGGTGTATTATACGTATGTGAAACCCACTTTAAATGAAAAGACACAGATGGGTTAAAAGTAAAAGGATGGAAAAATATACTGAAACTAGCCAAAAGAACAGAAATAGCTACATTAATATCAAAGTGGACTTCAGCATATGGAATACTATGGAACATAAAGAGGGAGATTGTAGTGATACAGTGAAAAAAGGGATTTTCCTGAAACCCTACACAACTGATACATGCTAACAATTGTCTAGAAGGGATGTCACCAGCCCCTTCCAGACACGGCAGGCACTCTCCAGTTCACCATCATCCTCACCACTCCCTATGGCCTCACACCTGGCCCACTGCCCTTATTTTGGTCATCTGCCAGGCCGCTGTAGGCATTAAGTTGAGACTCTTGCTTGTGAAAATAGCATAATTACAATGCCATTGCCTCCAGGAAAGACCTAGGCCCAACATCATTCCAGCAACCTTCCTGACCCTTCAGGCTGGGTTAGGCAAGCTTCTCAGAAATCCCATAATACCCTGTGCTTGGCTCTATCGTACGTCTCTTCAGAGTTTATTGACAATTCTTTCTGTATTAGTTAGAACACTATTGACTCCCAGCTCAATGCCGCTTTCGTCAAAAGGGGACATGAATTGGCTCGTGTGGCTGAGGTGCAGCTGGACTCAAGGACTCACTCCAGTCTCAGCAGGACCCTCCCTCTCTTTCATGCATCCTCTCCCATGTCTCCATTCTCTGGCTGGTTGTCCCCATGAGGCTGGAAGAAAGACCACGGGTAGCTCTGGATGTGTCTTACAGCCTCATAAGCACAGAGGAAAGAGAGCTCTGCCCACATCTCCACTGAGGAAAACCCGGGCTGGACCCCAACGGTGGCTAGAGAGGAGAGGTACCAAACAGGGCCCAGGCTGACTGCAGTGAGTTTTCAGCTGACAGCAGAACCATGTGCCTGGAGTTGGGGGCAGGGAGTGCCCCCGAAGTGGGGTGCACCACCCTGGGCTGGTAAATGTAACATCGCTAACTTGTCTGTATTTCCCACTAGACTCTTAAATCTTTAAGGATGGTTATTCTGTCTCTGATTTTGGTATCTAGTACAGCCCAGTGTCTGGCACAAAAGACTTAAAAATATCTTATTTTTATTTTTGGCCATGCCATGTAGCTTGTGGGATCTTAGTTTCCCAACCAGGGATTGAACCTGGGTCCTCGGCAGTGAAAGCTCGGAGTTCCAACCTGGACTGACAGGGAATTCCCAAAAATATTTTGTTTTAAATGTTGAATGAGGGATAAAGTTTGAACTGTCATAATCATACACCTTGGATTTTCTGGAACTATCCCAATTCATGAAATGTGATTATTTTTTAAAAGATGATTCTTTAAATGAATAAATTCGCTGTTTTATAAAGTGTTCTATAAAATTACATTCAGAAATCATATTCAGTACTTGGCCACACACTCTGCTTTTGGTTTTGGTTGAGGAAACCTGGCCGGCTGTGTGGGTTATATTCTGTTTGGCCTCCAAATCCCCTTAATACCTTCCCTAGCCCACTCTGTGCCACTGGAGCCTGACCCTTTGGGCTGCATCTTCCTCAGTACATTTCTGGTGGTGTCCGTTGGGCTTGGTCAATGAGGGCCGCTGGAGGAGCTCAGATTGTATCGGAGGGAAGGAGAAAGCAAGAGTGGAGTATTTCTTCCCCTGTCTCTCCCTGTTTCACGTCTCTGGCCATGGCTCTTTCTCTCTGTGACCACAGCCCCAGGGGACAGCAGCTCCTCCACGCAACTGGGTCTCACTGGGCTCCAGTCACATTGTCCATTCAGGCCTAGAGCTGGTAACAGCTTCCTTCCATTGTTAGCCTCTGCAAACCTCACCCTCAGAAGGAGTCCGTTCATTCAAGCCCCATCATGTGAAACAAATGGGGGGGATTCTGTTTCCTGCCTAGAGCCTAACTGAGCCATCCACGTAAACTTAGCAGGTACAACTTGCCGCTCCCCTAGGTCAGTGTGGCTTCCTCTTTGCTGTGCATTGGAATCACCCTAGGGAATTTTAGAACAGACTGCTGCAGGTTCCATCCCTAGATTTTCTGATGCAATTGGTCTGGGGAGTGGCCTGGATATCAGGATTTTTTCAATCTCTCCAGGCCCTTCTATCGTGCAGTCAAGATTGAGAAGCATTGCTCTGGCTCATATGCCTCTTGTACAGACAGGAGATTTTTAACACCTAATGAAAACTCAACTACACATGTCCCATTGTGATTCTTTACAAATTATTGCAGTCTTCAGTTGAAAGAGATGTTATTTTTCTACTCTTCTATTCGTGAAAGCATTTTTTAACAAAATAGAACAGGTTTAAACATATTTATAGATAAGAAACCAAGATGGCGGAGTAGAAGGACGTGCTCTCACTCCCTCTTGCGAGAACACCAGCATCACGACTAGCTACTGGACAATCATCGACAGGAAGCCACTGGAACTCACCAAAAAAGATACCCCACATCCAAAGACAAAGGAGAAGCCACAATGAGATGGTAGGAGGGGCGCAATCACAGTAAAATCAAATCCCATAACTGCTGGGTGGGTGACTCACAAACTGGAGAAAACTTATACCACAGAAGTTCACCCACTGCAGTGAAGGTTCTGAGCCCCAAGTCAGGTTCCCAACCTGGGGGTCCGGCAACGGGAGGAGGAATTCCTAGAGAATCCGACTTTGAAGCCTAGTGGGAATTGATTGCAGGACTTCGACAGGACTGGGGGAAACAGAGACTCCACTCTTGGAGGACACACATAAAGTAGTGTGTGCATCAGGACCCAGGGGAAGGAGCAGTGACCCCACAGGAGACTGAACCAGACCTACCTGCTAGTGTTGGAGGGTCTTCTGCAGAGGCGGGTGGTGGCTGTGGCTCACCGTGGGGACAAGGACACGGGCAGCAGAAGTTCTAGGAAGTACTCCTTGGCGTGAGCCCTCCCAGAGTCTGTCATTAGCCCCACCAAAGAGCCCAGGTAGGCTCCAGTGTTGGGTTGCCTCAGGCCAAACAACCAACAGGGAGGGAACCCAGCCCCACCCATCAGCAGACAGCAGAATAAAGTTTTACTGAGCTGAGCAAAGAAAACAATAGTAAAGATCAATTAAACTAAAAGCTGGTTCTTTGAGAGGATAAACAAAATTGATAAACCATTAGCCAGACTCATCAGCAAAAAGAAGAAGGGGACTCAAATCAATAAAATTAGAAATGAAAAAGGAGAAGTTACAACAGACACCGCAGAAATACAATGCATCCTAAGAGACTACTACAAGCAACTCTATGCCAATAAAATGGACAACCATCAAGAAATGGACAAATCCTTAGAAAAGTGTAGCCTTCCAAGACTGAGCCAGGAAGAAATAGAAAATATAAGCAGACCAATCACAAGTAATGAAATTGAAACTGTGATTAAAAATCTTCCAACAAACAAAAGCCCAGGACCAGATGGCTTCATAGGTGGATTCTATCAATCATTTAGAGAAGAGCTAACACCCACCCTTCTCAAACTCTTCCAAAAAATTTCAGAGGAAGGAACACTCCCAAACTCATTCTATGAGGCCACCATCACCCTGATACCAAAACCAGACAAGGGTACTACAAAAAAAAGAAAATTACAGACCAATATCACTGATGAATATAGATGCAAAAATCCTCAACAAAATACTAGCAAACAGAATCCAACAACACATTAAAAGGATCATACACCATGATCAAGTGGGATTTATCCCAGGGATGCAAGGATTCTTCAATATACACAATTCAATCAATATGATACACCAGATTAACAAATTGAAGAATAAAAACCATATGATCATCTCAATAGGTGCATAAAAAGCTTTTGACAAAATTCAACACCCATTTATGATAAAAACTCTCCAAAAAATGGGCATAGAGGGAACCTACCTCAACATAATAACATAATAAAGGCTATATATGACAAACCCACAGGCCATATATGACAAACATCATTCTCAATGTTGAAAAACTGAAAGCACTCTAAGATCAGGAACAAGACAAGGATGTCCACTCTCGCCACTATTATTTAACATAGTTTTGCAAGTCCTAGCCATGGCAATCAGAGAAGAAAAAGAAATAAAAGGAATACAAATTGGGAAGGAAGAAGTAAAACTGTCACTGTTTGCAGGTGACATGATACTATACATAGAGAACCCTAAAAATGCTACCAGAAAAGTACTAGAGCTAATCAATGAATTTGGTAAAGTAGCAGGATGCAAAATTAATGTGCAGAAATCTCTTGCATTCCTATACACTAACAACGAAAGATCAGAAAGAGAAATTAAGGAAACACTCCCATTCACCATTGCAACAAAAAGAATAAAATACCTAGGAATAAACCTACCTAAGGAAGTAAAAGACCTGTACTCAGAAAACTATAAGACACTGATGAAAGAAATCAAAGATGACACAAACAGATGGAGGGATATACCATGTTCTTGGTCTGGAAGAATCAATATTGTGAAAATGACTATACTACCCAAAGCAACCTACAGATTCAATGCAATCCCTATCAAATTACCAGTGGCATTTTTTTATAGAACTAGAACAAAAAAATCTTAAAATTTGTATGGAAACACGAAAGACCCCGAATAGCCAAAGCAGTCTTGAGGAAAAAAAACAGAGCTGGAGGAATCAGACTCCCTGACTTCAGACTATACTACAAAGCTACAGTAATCAAGACAATATGGTACTGGCACAAAAACAGAAATATAGATCAATGGAACAGGATAGAAAGCCCAGAGATAAACACACACACCTATGGTCAACTCATCTATGACAAAGGAGGCAAGGATATACAGTGGAGAAAAGACAGTCTCTTCAATAAGTGGTGCTTGGAAAACTGGACAGCTACATGTCAAAGGATGAAATTAGAACACTCCCTAACACCATACACAAAAATAAACTCCAAATGGATTAGAGACCTAAATGTAAGACTGGACACTATAAAACTCTTACAGGAAAACATAGGAAGAACACTCTTTGACATAAATCACAGCAAGATCTTTTTTGATCCACCTCCTAGAATAATGGAAATGAAAACAAAAATAAACAAATGGGACCTAATGAAACTTCAAAGGTTTTGCACAGCAAAGGAAACCATAAACAAGACGAAAAGACAATCCTCAGAATGGGAGAAAATATTTGCCAACGAATCAACAGACAAAGGATTAATCTTCAAAATATATAGACAGCTCATGTAGCTCAATATTAAAAAAAAAAAATCCCAATCCAAAAATGGGCAGAAGACCTAAATAGACATTTGTCCAAAGAAGACATACACATGGCCAAGAAGCACATGAAAAGCTGCTCAACATCACTAATTATTAGAGAAATGCAAATCAAAACTACAATGAGGTATCCCCTCACACCAGTTAGAATGGGCATCATCAGAAAATCTACAAACAAATGCTGGAGAGGATGTGGAGAAATGGGAACCCTCTTGCACTGTTGGTGGGAATGTAAATTGATACAGCCACTATGGAGAACAGTACGGAGCTTCCTTAAAAAACTAAAAATAGAATTACCATATGATCCAGCAATCCCACTACTGGGCATACACCCTGAGAAAACTATAATTCAAAAATACACATGCACCCCAATGTTCATTGCAGCACTATTTACAATAGCCATGTCATGGAAGCAACCTAAATGCCCATTGACAGAGGAATGGATAAAGAAGATGTGGTACATATATACAATGGAATATTACTCAGCCATAAAAAGAAACGAAATTGGGTCAGTTGTAGAGATGTGGGTGGATCTAGAGACTGTCATACAGAGTGAAGTAAGTCAGAAAGAGAAAAACAAATATGTTATATTAACACATATATGTGGAACCTAGAAAAATGGTACAGATGAACCAGTTTGCAGGGCAGAAATTGAGACAAAGATGTAGAGAACAAACTCATGGACACCAAGGGGGGAACGCGGCGGGGGGGTGAGGGGGTGTTGTGATGAATTGGGCAATTGGGATTGACATGTATACACTGATGTGTATAAAACTGATGACTAATAAGGACCTGCTGTATAAAAGAATAAATAATATAAAATTAAAAAAAAAAAAAGGAGACAACCAAGAGCTAGAGCTAGGCTGAATGATAAGGTTCAGGCAAAAGACTGATGATGGTTGGGGGGTACGGAAGGCTGAGGGAAGGGGAAATGAGTGAAGGTGGTCAAAAGGTACAAACTTCCAGTTATAAGATAAATAAGTTTTGGGGAATCTAATGTACAGCATGGTAACTATAGTTAACAATACTGTATTGTATTTTTGAAAGTTGCTGAGAGTAAACCTTAAAAGTTCTCATCACAAGGAAAAAAATTACAACTATGTGAGGTGATGGATGTCAACTAAACCTATTGTGATCATTTTGCAATATAAACATATATCAAATCATTATGTTGTACACCTTAAACTAATACAATGTTATTTGTCAATTATATCTCAATAAAACTAGAAAAAAATGGGAAAAAAACCCTATTTATAGAACAGTTTTTTTCAAGAGGTTAAAAACAAAGAACAGATGTTTCTGGAAAGCATAGAAACGTACTTTTTGGGATAGGATGTGTGTGTTTCGGCAGGGGGCAGTGAGTTTTGCAGGAGGTTAGAAAGAGAATCAAAAGAGCCATCAGGGTACACCACAAGAGAAAGAATTTCACAATCATTATCTGTGTTGAAACACTGCTCTCTTTGAAATATAATAATGAAGGTACATAATTAACTCACGTCAAGTACATTGATCTGGTCTTGACAATCTGCTCTGAAAAAGGAACATATTAAAGCACTCATTCACATCCTTTGGCACATTAAAATAAGCCGCGGCCACTGGCCTCGTGAGAACCTTTGAAGTGTTCAACGTTTAAAATGCCTTCATTATTTGGCAGGTTTTAAAATACAAAAGGACCACAACAACACTCTCCTGTCTTAGAAGACAATCACTTTTTAAATGCATTTGTCAGTGGTGATCAGACAATATTTTTAAGAGGGAAAATGGATTCTACCAAGCCTTTCATTTCACTTTGAGGGTTCCAGAGACGTCTCATCTAAATAAATACTGTGCCTGTATCTATTAGCTCTTGCTGTATTAATCTCAGTGGCATGCAATGGGAAGCACTTATTTCTCACTCACACTTTGTGGGTCCCTAGGGAGGGTCAGCTAGGGTAGCTGTATTAGTCCATTTGGGCTGCTAAAACAAAACATCATAAACTAGGTAGTTTATAAGCAACAAACATTTATTTCTCATATTTCTGGAGGCTGGAATTCCAAGATCATGGCACAAACAGATCTGGTGTCTGGTGAGGACTTTCTGGTTCAGATGGCCATCTTTTCTCTGTGTCCTTACATGGCAGAAGGGAGCTCTGTGGGGTCTCTTTTATAAGGGCACTAATCCCAATCATGAGGGCTCTGCCTCATGACCTAATCACCTCCAAAGGTCCCACCTCCTAATACCATCACCTTGGGGATTATAATTTCAACAGATGAATTTTGGGGGTACGCAAACTGACCATAGCAGTAGCTCTCATCCACATGACTCTCATCCTTCTCCTGGGACCAGTGGGCAGCCCAGACTTATGTCTGCTAACATCCCATTGGCTAAAGCAAGTCACATGACCAAGCTCACAGTCAAAGGCTGGGGAAATACCTTCCAAAGAGTGTGGAGGCAGGGAGAGATGAAGAACTGGGGACAATAATTTAGTTTACCACAGTGTCCAAAGAAAAAGACTGTCTAATAGTGCATGTTTATAAATGTAGCATTTCTGGCTCTAGAGTGGCAGTCACTTACCTGTTCTACAATTCTGTATGTAGTATGCCTTTCTGTTTCCAGCCAGATGGGAGGCTACATTCATCCCCAGGCTGTCTGCTGCGAGGCAGTGGGTGATAGTGGCTTTTCTTGGCTGTCCTGCCCTTAGAATACCAAAACTATCTCCAAAGAAGTAACGACAGGTTTGGGAAGAGAGTCAACTAGGTGAAGCAAGGGGATATTTTAGGTGGTGAAACTATTCTGTATGATACTATAATGATGGAGATGACACTATGCTTCTGTCAAAACCCATAGAAATTTACAGCACAAAGAGTGAACTCTAATGTATATAAATTTTTTCAAAAATTCATTTAAGAGGTCAAGGATCCCATTTGGGATTCCCGGAAGACAGCACATGCTGAAGACGCAGCCACAACCTGTCTGCAGGGATGAACACTCCAGCCCCAGACAAGGCTTTGTTAGAGGATTAACGTAAACCCAAACCACGTTCATGAGGGATCCACAACTTGAACCAACAGAAATTTATGGACTATTCTGGAACACAGAAACTACAACAAGAGAGTCCATGCTATTAGGAGCCAATGGCACTCAGTCCATGCATGATCTCACCCCCGCCCCTTTGACCTCTTTTGTATGACTGACCCTCTGCCCTGTCCCTAGCCGACTCACAATGCTTCAGCCACTCTGCCTTCTGACTGTTTCTAGGACGTTTCAAGAAACACTTCAAGCTCTTTCCTACTTTGACGCCCTTGCCTTGCTGCTCCGCAAGCCTGGAAAGCTGTTGCTTATCTCTTCACATGGCTGGTTCTTTCCCCTCTTAATGGGCCAGCTTAAATGAGGCCTCCTCACAGGAGCCCCCCCATCACAGCAGCCCCCCCATCGCAGCACTGCTTACACTGTGTGTGGTGCTTATATTTTGTAATTATACTGTTCATTTTGACTTGTTTTTGATCTGTCCCTTCTTCTAGAATGTAAGCTCCATGTATGTTTTTTCACTACAAATATATTCCCATGACCTACAACACTGCCACATAGCAGGTGTTCGATAAATATTTATTGAATGAAGGATGACTCATTTTTTAATATTTGGTTTAAGATCCCAATGGAATATGGACCATGATTTGGAGAGTGTTGTGAGGACAGGAAGTCCCACTATATATACTAAATTAAGAGAGAATCCACATGAAATTACTGGTTGGCCACAGCTACAGTCCCCAGTGCTCCAAGAAAGACATAAACAGCAAAAAAGAAAAATGGGGAATTAAGTAAATGCAAATAAAATACAAACCCAGCATGAATGGCAACATGAATATCAATTAAAATGTAATTTAAGGTCAAAATCATTAACGGGGTCAAAGAGGAATAACATGTAATGGGAAAAAAATTAATTAATGAAGAAGCTCTGTATAAGTCATAAGCATTGTTAAACAACATAGTAGCCAAAAATATGTAGCAAAAATCCCAGAAATACAAGGAGACATTGATGAAAACATTTTTATTGTGGAATGTTTCAAATATTATTGCCTCAGAATTTGACAGGTCAAATATGCAATTAAGGCAAAGGTAGAAGGGGCTTGAAAAATACAATAAACTACACATTTTTTCTTCTGATATTCATCTAATACACAAATTAATCTTGGCATAAAAATTTTTTTGCTAATTTTCCCAAAGCAGAGATTTGTTTTTTAACTTTCAAATAGGAAATCAATAATAAAAAGGTTTTTTTAATCCCGTAATTATTGAAAAATTAAGAAACCTCTTCTACATAATTCTTGGTTCAAAGAGGAAATCAGAATTGAAGACACAAATTAAGCATCCAAAAGAGAATAAGAAAAAAAGTTATATCAAAAGCTATTGGGGCTTTCCTGGTGGCACAGTGGTTAAGAATCCGCCTGCCAATGCAGGGGACACGGGTTCGAGCCCTGGTCCGAGAAGATCCCACATGCCGCAGAGCAACTAAGCCTGTGCGCCACAACTACTGAGCCTGTGCTCTAGAGCCCGTGAGCCACAACTACTAAGCCCACGTGCCTAGAGCTTGTGCTCTGCAACAAGAGAAGCCTCAGCAATGACAAGCCCGCACACCGCAATGAAGAGTAGCCCCTGCTCGCCACAACTAGAGAAAGCTTGCGTGCAGCAACAAAGACCCAATGCAGCCAAAAATAAATAAATAAAAAATAAATTAAAAAAAAAAGAAACCTACTGGATACAGTTAAAACTAGGTAGGTAGGGAGGTGGGGAGGGAAGATATGACTTGCAGCCCTAAATGATTTTATTGTTTAAAAATAAAACAAACAGGGCGGGCTTCCCTGGTGGCGCAGTGGTTGAGAATCTGCCTGCTAATGCAGGGGACACGGGTTCGAGCTCTGGTCTGGGAGGATCCCACATGCCGCGGAGCAACTGGGCCCGTGAGCCACAACTACTGAGCCTGCGCGTCTGGAGCCTGTGCTCCGCAACAAGAGAGGCCGCGATAGTGAGAGGCCTGCGCACCGCGATGAAGAGTGGCCCCCGCTTGCCACAACTAGAGAAAGCCCTCGCACCGAAACGAAGACCCAGCACAGCCAAAAATGAATAAATTAATTAATAAACTCCTACCCCCAACATCTTCTTAAAACAAACAAACAAAACCCAGGGCTTCCCTGGTGGTGCAGTGGTTGAGAATCCGCCTGCCAATGCAGGGGACACGGGTTCGAGCCCTGGTCCGAGAAGATCCCACATGCTGCGCAGCAACTAAGCCCGTGCGCCACAACCACTGAGCCTGCGCTCTAGAGCCCGCGAGCCACAACTACTGAAGCCCGCGTGCCTAGAGCCCATGCTCCGCAACAAGAGAAGCCACCGCAGTGAGAAGCCCACGCACCTCAATGAAGAGTAGCCTCCGCTCGCCGCAACTAGAGAAAAGCCCACGCGCAGCAACGAAGACCCAATGCAGCCAAAAATAAATAAATTAATAAATTAATTAAAACACACACACACACACACAAACAAAATAACACAAAGTCATGATGAAATTATATTTAGAACAATTTGGATCTTATTTTTCCTTGATTATTGAGAAAATAACCTAGTTATGTTCAGATTTTCTTCATTTGAACTATTTTCCTTTTTAATCCGTCCCTTTGTCAACATCACAGTAAGGGTAAATAAAGCGATCAAGAATCTGTCGGTCTGAAAATTATGAAGAAAAACAGGATGAAAATTTCCATTTAACTATTTAAGTGCTAAATAGAGAAATTCTAGGAAGGAGGCAAATATCTGATAATAGTACTCTAAATATAAAATCAATGAGACCAAAATAATCAAAGGATAGTATGTCTAATAGCTAAAAAGACACAATTATGTTAATTATTGATTAAAAAGAGCAAACAGTTTTCAAGGGATCAGCAAGACTTCCTGGAAAGAGCATGGATTTCGGAATGAAATAAACTTAGGTTTCAGTTCTGTGCTGGCAAATACATCTGTCCTCTCCATTTATTCATTTCCTCATCTTTGAATACAGGTAATGATACTTACCTAGTGCAGTTGAATGGACAAGGAATGCTATGTGTGAAGCACCTAGACAGGGCTTGGCCTGGGTGATGTGATGATAAACAAAACAATAGAGACTATTGTTCCAAAAGTTTCATCCAAGCCAGCGTTGCTTTTCTGCCCAGCAGGGTTGGGAAGCTTTGCAATCTTTGAGTGATAACTGATCATGGGAGGCCCTTCAACTCTCTGGCCTCCATTTCCTCATCTAGAAATTGAAGGAGTCTTTTCTGGTTCTGAACATCTATGGTCCCCTAATCCTAATTACATATTTTTTAATTGTACCTTGTGAAGCTGTAAAGCTTTGTCACTTCTAGCACTTGCCACCTCTGCAGCCAAAACTAAGAGAAAGGAAGAATGAGAGTGATAACGTGTTTTCCTATTCAGTGTCCATGTTGTCATGCTCAGTGTTACAAATGCCAGCTGAGGGCTGGATATCAGGTGTGGGGGGGGGGGCGGGGGGTGTTCCTGGTTTACTCTCCAGTTATGTGATTTTTGTCTAAAGCGCTACTTGATCCCAACTCCATGCAAGGAATAAATCACTGTCTCAGACTAACACCAGATTATCCTCTTACCCAGGAACTCGGAGGTGGCTTGGTCAATGGAACTTTTAAAAACTTTTCCGTTGTAAACAACAGCAATTGGGGTCATAAAAGAACACTCAAGTAAAATCATTGCTAAATGTAAAGATGCTTGAAGGATGTGCTGTGTGGATAAACTTCCAGGGGATAACTGACAAGTCTAATTTGATTCCCGAGGAACTTTTTTTTTATTTTGGTTGTTTAATAGCAACTAAATCCTTCCTTTCATTTTATGTTGGGGGCATGCCCCCCAATCCCAACAACTGTCCCTCCCAGGCAGAGGATGTACTCATTTCACGGCACAAGCAGTCATTTCTCTTCTAAGACATCATCCTCATTCCCTGGGTTTGAGGCTAAGTGCCCCAGAGGCCTAGTTTTGATTCCATTCAGGGGTCACTGACATTCTCTATGACTATAATCAAGGTCACCCACCAGGGCCCTATGTGTTGAGGAATCTTGGAGCGAGAACAGTCTATGAAGTTGTTTTAAAAGCTACAGGTGTGAGGGCTTCGCTGGTGGCACTGTGGTTGAGAGTCCACCTGCCAATGTAGGGGACGCGGGTTCATGCCCCGGTCCGGGAAGATCCCACATGCCGCGGAGCGGCTGGGCCCGTGAGCCATGGCCACTGAGGCTGCACGTCCTGAGCCTGTGCTCCGCAACGGGAGAGGCCACAACAGTGAGAGGCCCACATACCGCAAAAAAAAAAAAAAAAAGCTACAGGTGTACTTACCTAGACCCTGAGAAGCAATGGGTAGGCTTGAGTAACATCCATATTTGAAACTAAAATCCTGAAGCTCAGGAATTTTAGCTGGAATTTGGTAATTCCATCGAGATTCAGTGTCTGCTGGTCGGGGAAGTAAGGTTTTCCATTCCAGAAACATCTGAGAATGTTGCTTAATCTTTTGAGCTGGGGTACAAATGAAAGGCAATGATTACTCCTTGTAGGCTATTTCTAATTAGCCTCATATTTTCATTTCATTCTGCTTCTGTCAGTAACTTCCAATTTATCACACTAAAACACACTCTTCTTGCATTTAGAGGTATGGTCAATGTACTTTTTAGGGACATTTCAACCAGGAAGTAATTTTCTGCTTTATCAGGCACAGGAAGTACAAGTTCAAATGATTAGAAGTAGTTTCTGAGTATATTGTACATCAGTCAGGAGTGCTCATTTGTTTCTGCTCCGTGGACTCAGGAAGCATGTCTCACTCCAGTAGCCTGTCTAGTCCCTGGGGCAGAGGTTAGGGTGCAGAGTGAGAAATTTTAGTTAGGGCTACGGTTGCCATATAAAACATAGGGTGCCAGTTAAATTTGGGGGGGGCCACACCATGTGACTTGCAGGATCTTAGCTCCCCAACCAGGGATCAAACCCATGCCCCCTGCAATGGGAGCACGGAGCCCTAACTACTGGACTACCAGGGAATTCCTGGATGCCAGTTAAATCTGAATTTCAGATAAACAATGAATAATTTCTTAGTGTAAGTATGTATAGGTACTCATTTTTTACCTGTTATACACCATTATTCAAATTTAACTGGGCACCTGTATTTTTATTTGCTAAACCTGGCAACCTTAGATAGGGCAGTGCATATCATCCCCATTATCTGGAAAAGAACCACTCAAAGGAAAAGAACCTTACCGATGGAGGGTTAGGTAAGATCATTGTCATTAGTGGACCGTAGCACTATTATTTTTGGAAATAACTCTGCTAACAAATACTCATTAAACATATGATCCTTAAATACCTCTGAAGCACTGACTAAAACCAGGTTCCACAAGCACTACCAGATTAACTGAGGAGAGAATCACAAGTCATTTCACCTGGAGCGAGTTCATCCCTAATTCTTGCTACAAAATGTTGGTTCAGAGGCACATCATACAACACCAACTTTAATTGGGACGTAGATGTTAAAAACATGAATATCACCTAATAAGGACCTACTGTATAGCACAGGGAACTCTACTCAATACTCTGTAATGGACTATGTGGGAAAAGAATCTAAAAAAGAGTGGATGTATGTATACATATAACCGATTCACATTGCTGTACACCTGAAACTAACACAACATTGTAAATCAAGTATATGCCAATAAAAATTTTTTAAAAATAAATAAAATGAAGAGAAAAAATTCAAATTGTGGAAATATGGACAAAATCAGCTACTTATGATAGGAGATGAAAAAGAGATTAGAAATAAAGATCAAAGTCTTCTCTGAAAAAATAAAATAAGTGATACTAGAAAAAATAAAATATTCATAACCCTAAAAAAAAAAAAGCCACAAATATCATGAGCAATGTCACAACAGTGCTAATTACTATTAACACTAACCTCTATTCTTTTTCCAAAATAGTTTTTCAATAGGTCTTTTCAAAATAAATTCAAATGTACATTGTATATCAAACAATATGTGATGTCACCTACTGGTAATCGAGAGCATTTTAATATTGATTTTTAAAAATTGATCTCTGTCCAGACCAGCACAGTGGGAAAGGGTTTCACTACATGGTGCCTCTTAGTTTAGATGACTCAGGGAGAGAGGCCATGGGTACTCAATGGCCCTCATAATGACCTCATAAACCACCTGAGGAGAAGGCAAGGTTATAGAGAGAGAAGAAAACTCTCGGGCTCAAACATCAGGACATTCCTTAAGCTATTTTGGAAAATCATCTGGTATCGTTCCCAGTAAGCAGCATCTATAAGTTGGTTTTTGTAAATTACTAATGGCTTTATTAATAAATAAATTCCCGTTGAAATACTTGATACAGATGTCTATCCTTCTCCCCTAGCTGACACTCAAAAGCAAATGTTTTCAGTTCCTATATGGATTCTGTGCCAAGGTTAAAGGTAATTAAGTCATTGTTCTACCTCAAGACAATCTCAAACCAGTGTGATTAGAAAGAGATATACAGGATACATGGATATGGAAGGTGATATCTTGCAACCATAACACTTGGAACTGTGGTTCTCACATGGAGATAATACATCAGAAATACCTAGGAAGGTTATTCCAAAATATACCTGCTGAACCTTATCCCAGACATTGAGACTTTCTAGAAGTTGGACCCAGGCACTTACATTGTGAACAAGCTTCTCATAAGAATCACTCACTCAGAGCTGTGGATAAGGTGCTACAGAAGCCCAGAGGGAGTGTGACAGGCTCTGTTACCGGAAGGGAAGGAAGACAAGAATCAAAAAGGCACACACAGCAAAAGGCGTGTTTTGAAAATGTGTCAACACTGAAGCAAAAGATGCACAGAGTGTTCATGAAATGCGGTCTAGTTGGTGCGAGTGAGGAACGCAGGGAAGCGGGGACTGGCTGAAGGTGAAGCAGGAGAGGAAAGTTAGGAGCCACGTTGAGAAGGGTCTTGAGGGGCTGGTGCATGTGGACCAGGATGGACCAGCATAGAAGTAGAGCAACTGGAGATGAAGACCCAGAAAAGACAAAAATCAGGCTCTGGATTTACTCTGAGCTCCTTTGAAGATAAAGATTAAGTCTTTTTTTAAAATTAATTTTTATTGGAGTAGAGTTGCTTTACAATGTTGTGTTAGTTCCTACTGCACAGCAAAATGAATCAGCCATACATATACATACATCCTCTCCCTTTTGGACTTCCTTCCCATTTAGGTCACCACTGAGCATTGAGTAGAGTTCCCTGTGCTATACAGCAGGTTCTCATTAGTTACCTATTTTATACACAGTATCAATAGTGTATATGTGTCAATCCCAATCTCCCAATTCTTCCCATCCCTCCACTTTCCCCCTCGGTATCCATATGTTTGTTCTTCACGTCTGTGCCTTTATGTACTTAATTAAGATTAAGTCTTATTCTTCATTGATCCTTAGTACATATCACTGTAATAGACCTCAGTAAATATTTACTAAATTAATGAGTGAATAAAAGAAAAAAAAAGAAATGTAATTGCTATGTATTAGCAATTAATCTGAACCACACTCTAGTTACTGCCTATGTGATATATGCTTAAAGTACCTATTAGTTCTTAGTTCTTCTTGACTAATGGTTTTATTGTCTGTATAAAATTTCATGTTAATGAGCTCCTTCGGCATTATTAAGAGAAGTTCCTGATACAAAAGGACCTGACCAAGGTCACATATTGTATAGTATGATTCCACATATAAAATATCTAGAGACAGAAAGCAGATTGGTAGTTGCTAGAGACTAGGGGAGAGGGAAACGGAATAATTTCTTAATGGGTACAGGGTTTCCTCTTGAGATTATGAAAATATTTTGAAATGAGGCAGAGGTGGTGGTTGTAGAACATTATGAATGTACTAATAGCCAGTGATCTGTTCACATTAAAATGGTTAATTCCACGCTACGTGAATTTCACTTCAATTAAAAAAAAAACTTTCAGGGACTTCCCTGGTGGCGCAGTGGTTGAGAGTCCGCCTGCCAGGGCAGGGGAAGCCAGTTCGAGCCCTGGTCCAGGAGGATCCCACATGCCGTGGAGCAACTAAGCCTGTGCGCCACCACTACTGGGCCTGTGCTCTGGAGCCCGTGAGCCACAGCTACTGGGCCTGCGTGCCGCAACTGCTGGGGCCCATGTGCCTGGAGCCTGTGCTCCGCAACTGGGGAGGCCACTGCGGTGAGAGGCCCGCACACAGTGGCGAAGACCCAGCGCAGCCAAAAATAAATAAATTTATTAAAATAAATGTTTCTTATGTAAGGGGATAAGGAAGTAGGAGTTAGAAATAAATGTGAGAAGGTGAGCAGAAAATAGTCTAAGAAGGACCACAGCTGTAGATGATGAAGGACCTTTGGGATATATCCAAACTCTCATTCTTACGGATTATTGATAGAATATCACATTCAAAAGATATGTAGATATTATCTTACTTGACTGGGGTAATAAGATTTGTGGTTTTTGATTCGTCTTGAAGTTCCAATGTTGATCAAATCTTCTTTAGAATATGATTTCCAAACATACTCATCATTGTACTGTGTCTGGTTGGGAACAGGATAACTAAGTGAATATGTATATCCTAATCTTCTGGTACTTTTCTGACTGTGAGAAAAGGGTGGAAACTAGAGTAAGGGATTAAATACCAAATTTCACAAGAGTACACATGTCAAATAATTTTTGAAAGATTGGCTGCCTTAAGACTTGATGCCAGAAATCATTTAATTTCTAGGTTTCCCTGAAAAGAAACAATCCTGTATATTATTATGGCCCTTAACAAAAGTAAGAGTGTCCTAAATTTAAAAGAATAATCTGAAATACATTAATTTTTTAATTAATTTTTTTAAAGAGATGAGTACTCTGCTGTGTAAACAGTACTTGAGTATAACTAAATACTTGGTGAAGGAAAGTTTCTTTATGTAAAAAGTATTCCAGTTAATAAAAGGAAAAATATAAGAATTAGGATACCACTGGCTTGCAAGTCCCTAATGAAATAACGCATCTAGGCAATAATGATCAGCAGTTGCCACTCTGGATATACGTACCCAACACCACCTATTAAATACTTTTGTGAAAATACCCAACCTGAATCAGATGAAGTCTTTGGAATATTAGATTACAGGAAATACATGAAAAGAAGGATAGTTTTAAATGACACTGTGGGGATGGAGTCAGAAAAATCCAGAACAAATCCTCTGTTTCTTCAACAAAGAAATTCTCAGAAAAAAAAAGTGGAGGAACCTGTAGATTAAATGAAGTAAGAGAATACAATGCAGAGACCTTGTCTGGATTCAATTTCTAACCAACTGTTTGTTTTTTTTTTAATTATGAGACAACTGGGGAAAATTTGATCGCTTATTGGCTATTTGATATTAAGGAATTGCTCTTTTAGGTGAGATAATGGTATCGTTACGTACTTTTAAAGCATCCTTATCTTTCAAGAGATACATAAAAATATACTTAGACTTATGATATAATGCCTGGAATTTGCTTCAACATTAGCCAGTGGGAAGGCTAAGTGGAGGATATACATTAAAAATGTCCATGTGTTGTTGATTATTATAGCTGGATAATAGCTAGGGATTTATTGTATATTCCTTTGTGTGTGTCTAAAATATTTCATATTGACTTTTTTAAAAAAGAGGGCTGGGTAAGATTCAGGTTACGTCTGTAAGAAACCAAACATCTGGAAAGTGGGATACATCTGGACGCTGCACTATTTCACTTGTCATTCAGATGTACAGATTCAAGCATGACTGTGGTCCTAAATCAAACTGAAGTCATCGAAGGTGCATGAAGACCTTTCCAAAGGGATCACAGCACAAATTGCTTTAAAGGAATAGATTTTCACATCCGCATTTCTCAGTGTATTCTTTCTTAACATGTATCTGCCTGAGACACAAAGCTGCATATCTAGTGGGTCTTTTCCTTCCCGCATCCTTTTCTCCCTTCCCCACTTCACCATAGGATCTTACTAAGGTGCATTACACCTCAGGGTGTTAGCTGCCAATGGTGAGAGGGGCGCCGGGAACTTCATTATGGTGATTTCAGGGAACTCCCTTGTAACCCAAATTCCATATACTTACCTAGGGCTTGCCGTTCTAGGTCAAGAGTAAAGGGTGGGGCTATAACCAGAGCATTATGGCCTGTGCAGGGATGTTCTGAATGTAGGCACACTGTAGATTGGTGTGGCTGACAGTAATGGCTAGTTTTCCCTGTCCTAAAAATTATCAAATGTTCATCCCTCTTTAAGGAGAAGCTTCTAAGAGGAGAGCAGAGAATATAGATTGCTGAAAATGGCTCTTTCCCCTACATATTTAAAGGTAAGCATTTTTCCAGCTTTAAAATAATCCCTAGGATATGTCACTAGCTGGAAAGAAGAGCATCTCTGTTTAGATGAAGCAGTACAGGATGGTGATGCTGATTCTTT
The DNA here is from genome assembly GCF_937001465.1 of Orcinus orca. Lineage (NCBI taxonomy): Eukaryota > Metazoa > Chordata > Mammalia > Artiodactyla > Delphinidae > Orcinus > Orcinus orca. The sequence continues at coordinate 70,984,112 of NC_064576.1, forward strand.
TCAATGTACCTGGAATCTTTTCTGAGACTATCAAATTTTTAAAGATTCACTGGATAAAACTGGTACATAAAAATCTTGTGATCTTTTTTTCAGATTTTGTATTCATCATTCAATAAGGTATTTAAAGCTAAGTTTTTAACCCAAACATATTATGAAATATTTACTCCAATATAGCCAGTCCTCATTTTATTTTATGATGTAAAATATTTAACAATACATGAAAGTATACGCTAGCTTGTCAGACTAGTAATTTTCCATATATAACTATATACTTACCACATATAACTTTCTCTTTCATTAAATACATCGTAAATGTTTGATTTGGTTTCCAAATAAATCAATGAAATTGTTTCTGATTTTTATGCATGATATTATTTAATTATTTTCCAAAGTCAAGCACCAGAGTTCTGCACACATGAGAACATATTTAACTAAAGAACCTTATATTTTTTATCATACTCCTCACTTCACAGATAACTTACATATTTAGCTACACATTTCATTGCATTATTTTTGTTACTTGCATGTAATTAATCATATTAGCCCTGAATCTTTCTACACTTCTCCTGTCTACTTTTAATAATCTTCCCTACAATATGCATTCTATAATTTATCAGTAGTTTTCATAATATTCCTCAAAACATATATTAACATTTAAACTAGAATTGTAGTCAGATTTTTATTTTGACAGGAAGTAAACCTAATTTCACTTGTTGGTTGGACCACAAGGACTGATTTTACCAGCTAGGTAAACATGGTGTAAATTGTATGAGTTAAATCTTCAGCTCAAAGATTTGGATAAAAATATATTTAGAGTATGAAATGACAAAAGCATTTTTATAAAAAAAAAGATTATATTGGAAAACCTTTATTGAAATTAATGTTCCTATTTTCCAAGTCCTTTTTGAGTATATAATATTAAATAAGTTTCTTCCAAATGAAGGAGTAACAGATGTAATTTAATAGTCATTTGTTAAGACGTGCCTTTTCAGGCCATATATGACAAACCCACAGCAAACATCATTCTCAGTGGTGAAAAATTGAAAGCATTTCCTCTAACATCAGACACAAGACAAGGATGTCCACTCTTGCCACTATCGTTCAACATAGTTTTGGAAGTCCTAGCCATGGCCATCAGAGAAGAAAAAGAAATAAAAGGAACCCAAATCAGAAAAGAAGAAGTAAAACTGTCACTGTTTGCAGATGACATGATACTATACATAGAGAATCCTAAAGGTGCCACCAGAAAACTACTAGAGCTAATCAATGAATTTGGTAAAGTTGCAGGATACAAAATTAATGCACAAAAATCTCAAAATGAAAATCAAAATGAATGTACAAAATAACATAGGAAGAACACTCTTTGACATAAATCACAGCAAAATCTTTTAGACCCACCTCTTAGAGTAATGGAAATAAAAACAAAAATAAACAAATGGGACCTAATGAAACTTAAAACTTTTGCACAGCAAAGGAAAATATAAATAAGACGAAAAGACAACGCTCAGAATGGGAGAAATATTTGCAAACAAATCAACAGACAAAGGATTAATCTCCGAAATATATTAACAGCTCATGCAGCTCAATATTAAAAAAAACAAACAACCCAATCAAAAAAATGGGCAGAAGACCTAAACAGACACTTCTCCAAAGAAGATATACAGATGGCCAAGAGGCACATGAAAAGCTGCTCAACATCACTAATTATTAGAGAAATGCAGATCAAAACTACAGTGAGGTATCACCTCACACCAGTTAGAATGGGCATCATCAGAAAATCTACAAACAACAAATGCTGGAGAGGGTGTGGAGAAAAGGGAACCCTCTCGCACTGTTGGTGGAAATGTAAATTGATACAGCCACTATGGAGAACAGTATGGAGGTTCCTTAAAAAACTAAAAACAGAATTACCATATGACCCAGCAATCCCACTACTGGGCATATACCCTGAGAAAACCATAATTCAAAAATACACATGCACCCCAATGTTCATTGCAGCACTATTTACAATAGCTAGGTCATGGATGCAACCTATATGCCCGTCGACAGACGAATGGATAAAGAAGATGTGGTACATATATACAATGGAATATTACTCAGCCATAAAAAGGAATGAAATTGGGTCATTTGTAGAGACGTGGATGGACCTAGAGACTGTCATATAGAGTGAAGTAAGTCAGAAAGAGAAAAATAAATATCATATATTAACACATATATGTGGAATCTAGATAAATGGTACAGATGAACTGGTTTGCAGGGCAGAAATTGAGACACAGATGTAGAGACCAAATGTACGGACACCAAGGGGGGAAGTGGCGGGGAGGGGGGAGCTTGGTGGTGGTGGGATGAATTGGGAGATTGGGATTGACATGTATACACCAATATGTATAAAACTGATAACTAATAAGAACATGTCTAAAAAAATAAAATAAAATATTTTAATAACAATTTTATATAAAAATACAATAAAATAAAAATAAAATTCAAATATAAAAAAAAGACAGGCCTTTTCTGTATACTTCTCAGAAAAACGAGATAGGGAATAACTCAATAACTGGATGACAAATCATCTAATTATTTGCTTTCAATGAAACTGAAGGAGTACACAGCCAAGCTGTCAGCCAATCAATCATTAAAAAATCACCTTGTGGGCTTCCCTGGTGGCGCAGTTGGTGAGAGTCCGCCTGCCAATGCAGGGGACATGGGTTCATGCCCCGGTCCGGGAAGATCCCGCATGCCGCGGAGCGGCTGGGCCCGTGAGCCATGGCCGCTGAGCCTGCGCGTCCGGAGCCTGTGCTCCACAACGGGAGAGGCCACAACAGTGAGAGGCCCGTGTACCGAAAAAAAAAAAAAAAAAATCACCTTGTGATTTTTGGCATATAACCATAAAGAGTTCAGAGTATCGAATGGCAATGCTACACTAAAACTCCTTTCATTCACATCTACTTAATTATGAGAACAAGGTTTCTCAACACTAGCATTTATAAATTGAAAAAAAAAAAGCAGGAAAAATTGATGCTGAATGTGGTCTCATTCCCAACATAATAACACTCAAATCTGGAGACATAAAGTAATTGAAAACAAAACAGCCCCATTTATCTCATCAAGATGCAATTCCAAAAAATTTACTTTTTCTGTTTAGTAATTATTAACATTTGTAATGTGTTTATTGCTTTGAACAATTCTGTACTAAAAATAATTGTGATAACTCAATACTTAGGATCCTATAACATGTTTAAAAATTAATGTCAATTAATATACTGAAATAGTTGCAAAGAGGTATAATGGAATGATCAATAAATTGCTTTCAAACACAAAATATATTAGAGCAGCGTAAAATTCTATGGAGGAAGTAGACTGGGAGTAAGAGCTCAAGAAGGAAAGAGAATGAAATAAATGATCTGTTAAAGAAGAGCTTGTTTGTATATATTTTTTAAAAAGGGTCAGAGTGAGTATCAATTTGCTAAGGTGGTTAGATTACCCACTGGTTATATGTAAAGAAATGATTTAATGGTCTTGTTTTAAAATGTCAATATTTAGGATGGGCTGGAAGCTTTATCTTTTACAGCTATTTAAATTTATAATAAGAACTTTTCTGTGGACTTTAAAAATATGTGAATTTGAAGACCACTGACCTAGACTCCATAAGTACCCATTTGGTTTTGGCTTTCATCCCAAATGTTTCTTCTTCAGACAACTGTTACTGTTTGGGAAGCTGGCATAACCCTTACTGTCAGATGGTAAACCTCCCAGTAGGGGATATAACGTGACTCAGTGGGATAGCCGGTAACTCGGAAATTAGGAGTCTTGCAGACCTGCACTTTTTGGAAGTCTGTCGTATATTATGCTGGGGAAAAATGAATGAAAATTTGGGGGGTAACTTCTTCGTGCTATAGTCACTGGATTAATGCTTTCAGTTTGTCCTCAGAACAACCACCTTATGCAGCAGTCATCATTCCCACTTTGCCAACCATAAAACTGAGCTGTAGCTGGCTGGTTACTTGCCTAAGGGAGCAGAGGAAATAAGGGGTAATGAGAGCAGGGAGCTGAGGCTGGAACCCATTTCTGCCTGACTGCACCACAGTCTGGACAGTACTCCATTTGACTTCTCGACAATGTGAACTTTTAAGGTGAAAAGATCCTCTATTTTGGAAGTAATTTACAGAGTGAACACAGACAAGGGAAGGTCCTCCATGCTAATTTCCCACCTACCACTGATGCAATGAAAGACAGGGCTTTCGCAGCCCCACCCTCTCTCACCCACCAATGAGCTTAGAGAGGCGGCTGATGGACAGAAATTCCCACCACCCTCGGTTCAGGTGGAATTGAGGGAGGAGTTGCAAGCAAACATTGCTTTAGGAAGCAATAGTTGGAGGAGTGAAGGTAAGGGTAAGGGGACTGTGGCCTTGTTCCAGCTTCCAAGACTAGTATTGGGTGGAAGTGCTAACAATTACTCACTTATCCAGTCATTCAGTTGTCATTGCCTGCCTACCGTATACCAGGTAATGAACTCAATTCATGCTCCATGTTTAGGTAGCACAGTTCTATTAACTGTATACTGGCTCTGTTGTAAAGCATGACGCACAGTGGCTTTATGAAAGATCCATGTGTTAATTTTCTCAATTTTCCTGTAGGAGCTTGGGATACTCTTTGAAGGGGAAACCCCCTCTGATGCTTGGAGGAGACCTGTGCGTGCAGTGGGTCTTATCTGAGTTCATTTTCTATAAGCCTTCTCTGATTACTCTCTATTGGTTTTGGACTCTGAATAATAGAAGAAGGGTGAACAAATTCAAGCGTGTATATCAATCTGATTTGAATAGGGCTGTACCGAATGAAAGCAGGCACTGCTCCTGTCTTAGGTGTGAACGCAGTCTTCGTCGTGGTGGCGTAGGAATCCCGATCGGTATCACCTGCTAAAAGCACAATAAAACAGTGTTAAATGTGGCAAGCCAGCATATTTTGATCAAATGTTGTTTTAATAATTAAAATAATTTTGCAAGAGACAAACATTTTGGGTGGTAATGCAGAGTGTAAAGGAGTGAAGGCCAACTTGTGAGCTCCACTAGGGTAGAGGGGGAGCTCAATTTAATTATGAGTTCCCCCCTAGATAAAAACAGGTCTATTGTTTTTCTTGAGAACTCACATATACTATTTTAAAGAATTTGAGCAATACATAAAAATATAAAGAAAAGAGTTCATTTGAAATTCTATCATCTTAGGATGTTCACTATCGCTGTTTTATTCCCTGACTTTTCATGCATCACATTAGATACACCTGTAAATGCATGAACTAATTTTACACAAAGGGGGTCATAGTTTCCATGTCAGGTTCTCTTCTGGACCCCTTGTCGTGGCTCCTCCCTGGCCCTGCTTGTAATCACCCTCCTCCCAGGTAGCCCATGTTAACAATTGTGCCTGTTTCTTTCCAGACTTTCATAACTGCTACTATAATCATATACAGATTGATATATACGTACATCAATACATTATCACATTGGGTTCTAGTCCTATTTTGTTTTACAAAAACAGGCTCATCTTACACAAAGTGTCCTCTTCTACCTGTCACTTAACGGCGCCGTATGGGAAGCCCCTCTGACTCGTCTGGTGCAGCTGTAATTAATTCTTTGTAACGACTGTGCAAGATTCCGCGGCATAGCTGTTCTTTAAAGCTGTGAGAGTGAGTGAGCTCAGCAAGGGAGGGAGTGGCATTAGAGGAGGTGACGTCCAAAGGCTGAAGCCCGGGGCCCCCCAGTGTCAAGAGGCTGGGGAGATGAGGGGAAGCCGGTGAAGGAGGCTGAGAAGCTCAGTGAGCGAAGTGAGTGGAGACCCAGGAGGCTGTGGCGTCCTGATGGCCGAAGGAAAAACATGATTCCAGGAGGAGGGAGGGACACCTACAACGGCAAATGCTGCTGGCGGCCCAGAGGGTGAGGATGGAGAATTCACCAGTATGCAGACACGAGGATTGATCTGCCCCAACCTCCCCTTGTGAACGGAGGTACCACCAGATTACTTGGGAATATATTTTTAAAATTTAATTCGATCATTCTCTCTTTCTTCATATCTAGGCAGTTACCTGTGGCTTTTTAGATTTCACTAGCACCTGGGTGAAATGATCCCTTCCATGTTCGAAGCAAAGCCGTCTGGGGTCCATCACCTCACCTCTCACACCGCACCCACCTCACTGCCTGCCTTTTCTCCCGTTCACGCATCCTGAATACAATTGCCGTAAAGCATCTTTCTCAAAGGTGTCTTCAATTTCCAAATAGTCTGAAAAGCTATATGCCACTGCCTACATATAAAAAAGAAACATTTAGTTTTTGCCATCTGTGTACTTCTCCCCATCTCTCCCATCTCTCCATCTCTGCCATCCAGGGCTTGTTTCTCATCGAACAGGTCCTTGAATCCAGCCAGGCAGCTGCATCTGCCCCTCTGTAACTATTCACCCGCCACCTTCACACGGGGTGAGTTTCACCTCCACCTGAGGCTTCCCCGGGCTAACTAAAGCCCTAGCCCCTGCCTGTCACGCTCTGTCCTTCTGTTCGCAGACTCCTGGCTGGTGTCTACGCTCTGATCCCATTATACTAGAAATGACATCATCCTTTGATTCTTCTTCTTTAGTGGGAACCACTTTATACTTTAAAGCATTTTATTCCAACAGCAGAATTAATGTTCTTTGTTAAGAGAATTTCAAGCACGGACAAGTAGGTGGGGAGAAATTGTGAGGCTGTGTTGCTCTTAAAATAAACTATCACTTCACCTGATTTGAAGCTGAGTTTGACTCTTAGAAGGATCTAGAAGGATCTTCTGCACAGAGACTGTCTTTTTCCGAAGCAAGCAACACCAATCTAGGCCTGATCACTCTTTGCAGATGCAAGTAGGATTTGAGATGAAGAACACCCTAGATTATCCGGTGGGCCCTAAATGCAAGTTCAGTGTCCTCATAAGGAAGGCAGAGGGAGGTTGGCCACAGAAGAGGAGGAGGTGACGTGACCATGGAGGCCGAGACTGGAGTGATGGGCCACAGGTCAAGAATACTGACAGGGCTTCCCTGGTGGTGCAGTGGTTGAGAGTCCGCCTGCCGATGCAGAGGACACGGGTTCGTGCCCTGGTCTGGGAGGATCCCACATGCCGTGGAGCGGCTGGGCCCGTGAGCCATGGCCGCTGAGCCTGCGTGTCCGGAGCCTGTGCTCCGCAACGGGAGAGGCCACAACAGTGAGAGGCCCGCGTACCGAAAAAAAAGAAAAAGAATGCCGACAGCCACCAGAAGCTGGAAGACGCAAGGACGGATTCTCCCCAAGAGCCACCAGAGGGAGTGCAGCCATGCCAATAGCTTGATACCAGGCTTCTGGCCTCCAAAATGTGAAAAAAATAAATTTCTATTGTTTTCAGCCACCAGTTTGTGGAAATTTATGGCGGTCCTTGGAAGGAATACAGCACTTAAGAGCCCAGTCGATAGTAATAGTTCGATAGCAATTCGTCCATAGGCGTCATCAGCCTCATCCTATTTTGAGACCAGAGCTGGACAGTGACACATGAGGCCCACCTTTTAGAGGGTGACCCTTCCATCAGTGGAGGATGGAGTAGCACAGAGTGGCTGTTAGAGACTCAGGACCGGAGGTGAAGGGGCAAACTCCCCCAGGGGAAGGGACACTTTGGAGGCAGAATCAGTGACACCTGGAGATGACATTGAGGTGTCAGTGAAGCTGCCCTCCCCTCTCCTTTAAGCAGATGGGACCCTCCTTACTGAGCTTCCAAGTCTAGGAAGACAGTATAGTTTTGTACGTGTTGCGTTTGAGGCCCTTCTGTGCCATCCAAGTGCATCTGGTAGACAGATGGATATTTTGGTCTGAGATCTAGGAAGAGCATCTGAGTTAGAGATAAAGATGAGAGAGCCATTGATTGGCACCTTTATGTAGACTAGAAGCCCTGTGGCAGGATATGGCCGCTCACATAGGGGATGTAAACCAAGAAGGAGAAAACCTGGAGGACGCCAACATTCCCAGACAAGAGCGGGGAGAGCAGACGGTGAAAGACACCAAGACAGGGTGGCTAGAAATGGAGGACGAGACTCAGGGGAGTGGGGCGGGGGGCCGGGGGGGCGTTCCTGGGGAGGGCTCCAGCTCCTCCGCCTGGACACCATAGAGACACTCGTGTTGTAAATATTTTTGTATTAATTATTTTCATTTGCTATTCGTAATTTACAAAGGGATGAATGGGATGAAAGTATGCATTTCGTTCATTCTCCTGGGACTACAATTCTAGGGAATTTGCAGTTGAACAATCCCCACTGCTCCGTAGCCACCAGGGAACCACAATTACCCAGCTAGAGGGCTGCGATGGGTTATTATTGCCATGAGAAAGACCAGGATGGAGCTGACTACACAGTAATCATGCCAGTAGCACCACAGCTAGAGTGGCTCTCCCTCCACTGACACAAAAAGCTGAGTTAGTACACCAGCTGCATTCGCATGCAGAATTAGTATTAAAAGCACTGCCTCTGTTAAATACAAAATCAGCGAAGTTTAGAAGCGACAGCTGAATGCCATAGTTCCCAGCCTCTGCTACAGCCACCGGGGTGGGGGTGGGGGACGCTGCAGATCCACTTGGGGGTCGCTTCTCTGCATTCTGCAGCCCCTCCCCGCCCTCTTTCTGCGCTGTTTCCCAGATCCTGCCGGGGATCAGGGCCCCCGCTGGGTCTGCTCTCTTCAGAGCTCCCGACCTCTGTTGCTTCTTTGTCTTTGTCTTTGTTCTCCAGACAGTAGGCCTTCCTTTTGCTTGTCCCCTCCTGGACATTTCATGGGGTGTTTAAACTCCGAGCTGTTTAGGGAGGGCTTTGACAGAAGGTATGGCGAAGGGCTGGAAAGGGGCAAGGTCGTGAACACCCTTTCATTTTCCCTGACTCCCAGCCTCTCCTTAAATTGAGTCCCACCCGTAAGGGGGAGGCACACACCCTTGAAGACCCGAGCGGCCTTCGCTCCAGGCACCGCGTCTCCAAGGGAGACCCCGTCCCCGCCCCCCGCCGGCTGGCAAGGTCCGCAGTCTTACTTGGCAGGATCTTGTGGCCGCATTGAGAAGGACACGGAGCCTCGGGCCCAGGCTCTGCCATTCTTGCTAGAAGAGGCCGTCGCTGGGCCTCTCGCACCAGCCGGGCTGGGTGCTGCGCGGCTGCTTTGCGACGCTTCGCCATGGAGACGCGGGGAGGTTCCCGGCGGCTCAGCCCCCGGCAGACGAGGTGCAGGGCGCTTCACCGGGCCGGCTGGGGGACCCGGTCTGAAAGTAAAAAGATGTGTTTCTAGTAATATGATGGATACCTTACTTTCGTGTATTTGTCTAGTTCATGCAATGAGCTTTCCCGAGAACTGTCTTATATATATTTGGGGAGAGGAGCAAAAGGGGCCGAAGAGAAAGTAATATTGTCAGATTTTCAACTGCAAATTTCCAGCTATGCACAGTTTTCAGCTTAAGCGAATGAAGGCGAAGTCGTCAGGGATCTTGCAGGATCCGAGCAAGAGGAATTAAAAATCACAAGTAATCTTGCGTTACGTGGAACTAGAACCAGAGTTTCTGAGATAGTTTCATGCCATCAAACTGGTCATCTCTGCACAGGAATGAGGAGCCGGCAGGGAGGTGAAAGAAAAGTGCGCTTGGAAAGAGGAGTGAGTAGGGACGTGTGTGACACCTTTCTTCTCATCAGGCCATGTTCCTGGCACCAAAAATCGTTTTTGTGACGGTCAATGTCATCATTCTTCTGTCCCCACAGGTTCAACTGGGTCTCTCACCCCCATGTATGTGGAGGGTCTTTTATATTCATATTATTTGACAGCTACCTGGTCGTTTGGCACATAGGTGCTTAGTGATATTGAATGTCTCCTGGCTAGGACACAGCTGTTACCCACTTGGATGCGAAGAGGAAACAGTAAGTACGCATTGGAGACTGTTGGCGCCATGTTTAGAAAGCAATTTACAACCATCCCTTAACCTTTCAAGGGGTTATTCTAACATAGACCTTAAGCGAACAGTGAAGTAACAAAAGGGAATTTATCAAAGGAGACAGAATAGGCATCAAAGTAAGGATCCCATGTACATATGCAAGGATTTCTTTAAACTGAAGAGCTCAACCAGAAGTTTCTGAGAGTAGCGTCCCATCCATGTAATGAAATGAATATAACAGATTTAGGCTCTCAAATTTATAGCGATGAATGGCGGGACACACAGACTTCTGTCGATGTTATTAGAAGGAATGAGTCTAAATTAGGATTTAGTAGTGGAGTCTAAATTAAGAAAGTAACACCCAATAACAGATCACTGTCTGGAAATAGTAGAGCTAATTAGCATAGCATAATTTAAAAGAAATACACTTTAAAAATAGAGCAGTGAGTATATAGAATTTTTGCAGTGAATTTGTATTAATATCTTACATTTGTCTCGTCTTAGGCAAGCTGTGAAATGGCGGGGAGGGATACGCGCTGAACCGAGAGCCAGAAGATCCGTCACTTTCTACCTGAAGGCCTTGGGCGTAACACAGGTACTGCTCCGGGCCTCAGCTTCCTTATCTGTAAAATGAATATGTGAGTACCCACCTCAGTGGGCTGTAAAGATGAATAATTCTAATGATAATTTATAAATCGTAAAGCCACACACACCTAAGGTATTGCTCTTTTGTCTTATTACTCTTTTGATCTTTTTTAAAAAATTTAATTTTATTTTTTAAATTTTTAAAATTATTTATTTATTTTATTTTTGGTTGTGTTGGGTCTTCATTTCTGCGTGCAGGCTTTCTTAGTTGTGGCAAGCTGGGGCTACTCTTCGTTGCCGTGCGCTGGCTTCTCATGACAGTGGCTTCTCTTGTTGTGGAGCACGGACTCTAGGCGCGCGGGCTTCACTAGCTGTGGCACGCGGGCTCAGTAGTTGCGGCTCACAGGCTCTAGAGAGCAGGCTCAGTGGTTGTGGCTCACGAGCTTAGATGCTCTGCGGCATGTGGGATCTCCCCAGACCAGGGCTTGAACCCGTGTCCCCTGCATTGGCAGGTGGATTCTTAACCACTGCGCCACCAGGGAAGTCCTTCATTCTTTTTTATAGCCTTTCATTTCTGCTTCTGCTTCTGTAGACGGATGGTTGATACAGGTCCATTTCATTATGAGCAGTACAGCACTCTTCCTGCCTTTGAATTTGGGTTCCTTGAGGCAACTCCGTTTAAGGATTAAGCAGAATATTTTTCCTTTCTTCTTTCCCTCAACAAATACTGAGCACCTGAAGTGAGCTGGATGATGACATTAAGGGCAGTGCCCAGAGTATTATGGGACCTTGGGGGAGGGGGAGAGGAATTGCCTGAGCTGAGTTTTCCAAGATGCCCGGGAGGCGACCAGGTGAAGAGGGAGAGGTGCCCCAAGGCCCAGGAAGGACCCAGGAGGGGGAAACAGCCTGTGTCCTCCAGAGGCCCTGTGAGCTTGGTCTTGCCATACTGTGAAGGGGGAGGGGGACAGCCCAGCAGCCCCACAGCCCCGCTGAGGAGCTCCACCTGAACATGAGGAGTGTGCACTGAGTGGGTTAGGCAACAGCGTGAGGGCTCAGGTCAGTAGTTTAAGTAAATCCTCTTTTCCAGGAGTAAGAGAAGCAAGGTTCCATTCACCTGCCAGAGTAGGTCCATCACACAGAAACTAAGACCTTGAGGTTGCCAACGCTCCTGTGACAGAGTTTGGAATTGACCAAAACCAGTTGACAGCAGCTGCATCAAATGAATTAAATGGGAACTGGTTTCCAATTCACATTATTACAAGAAATTTCTTTCTGCCACACACACGTACAGAGGGAGCGCGATATGAAGAAGTCAAGATGGGGCTGGGTGGTGGAGGGAAGAGACAGCAACGAAGGAACACTCAAATTTTTTTTTCTTTCTTCCTTTTTTGCGGTACGTGGGCCTCTCACCGCTGTGGCCTCTCCCGTCGCGGAGCACAGGCTCCGGACGCGCAGGCTCAGCGGCCATGGCTCACGGGCCCAGCCGCTCCGCGGCATGTGGGATCTTCCCGGACCAGGGCACGAACCCGTGTGCCCTGCATCGGCAGGCGGACTCTCAACCACTGCGCCACCCGGGAAGCCCGAACACTCAACTTTTGCCTGTGAAGAAGAGGGTCTAGCGGGGGAAGAGGGTGTGGGTCACATGGAGACTTGAAAGGAGAGAAGAATAACCAAGTTCATAGGCCAAGGGTAAGAAGCAGGGAGAGAGAGAGAACTTGATGCTCCAGGAGAGAGTAGACAGGGTCCCAGCCAGGAGAAAGCAGATGTACCAGCAAGCTATCCCCAAACTGAGCGTGTCCACACCACCTGGGCATTTGACGAGAACACGAGTTCTGAGTCAGTAAGTCGGGGGGAAGCAAGATTCTGCTTTTCTAACAAGATCCCCAGGTGATTCGTAACGCTTGAGATGGACAGGTCTAGAGCCTTGTCCCAGGACCAGCGGCCTCGGCATCACCTGGGAACTGGTTAGAAATGCAGAAACACAGCTCTCCCTCCCTCCCCCACCGAGCTCCTGAGTCAGGATCTGCAGCTAAACCTCCAAGAGATTCCAGGGCACATCCGAGTTTGAGGACCTCTGCTCCGGGTAACATGAGAGGAAAGGTCGTCTCCGGAACGAGAGGAAGAATGTGAAAGAGTTGATGGGAGACTTGGCCGGTGACTGTTTCCAAAAGCCCAGAAGAGGTCACGGACATTCTTCAGCAATGCCAAGTGCTTTGGATATGAATGTACTGAGTGAAGTTTTTCTGGCTTGCTTGCTGTATTTTGGCAAGACTTCCTGTTATTATGTGGTATGCAATGCTTTTATTCAAGTGTCTTCATGTAAAAAAAAAAAATACTGTCTTTTCTCTTTGTTTTAGCTGATGGATTAACTCGTAAAACATTTTCTCCATTTCTGTGATGGACTCTGTATTATTAAGGGTTCTCTAGAGAAACAGAACCAATAGTGTGTGTGTGTGGAGAGAAAGAAACTTAGTTTAAGGAACTGGATCACACAATTGTGGGGACTGGCAAGTCCTAAATCTGCAAAGTAGGCCAGCAGGCCAGAGGCCCAGGGCAGCCCAGGGCAGATCCTACATTGCAGTTCAAGTCTGAAGGTCATCTGTGCAAAATTTTGTCTTGCTTAGGGGAGGTCAGACTTTTGTTCTATTCAGGCCTTCAGCTGATGGGAGAGGTCCATTCACATTGTGGAGGGCAATCTGCTTTACTTAAAGTCCACTGATTTAAATGTTAGCCTCATCCAAAACACCCTCACAGAAACATCAAGAATAATGTTTGTCGACACATCTGGACACCGTGGCCCAGCCAAACTGACACTTAAAATTACCATCAGAGATCCAGGTCTTCCTGAGGTCACCTGGTTCATATCTGCCACTAAGAGGGGTTGTGATTAAGCCATCCAAGAATGATTGCTCTGTTTTTATTGAAAAATCCAGAAAAGAAAATTTTATAATGGTCTCTATTTATTAGGACAGTCCAGTTTAACAGGGTAAATTCTAAGCTCTTCTAACCTGCCACTCACCAAACTCACATTTTATCCAATTAAAGCCGTAACAGCAAGTTCAGACGTTTGATTCTATCAAAACCTCATCATCAATCGTATATAAATGTCACCTCCTTCCTGGGCCACCTCTGCTGTCTCTGATTCTTGTGTTTTTCTCTTCTCTGAACCCTTAAGAACAATTACTAATGCCTTGCATTATTGGGTCTCTCAAGTTTATTCAAGCCGTGAGTATCAAGTGTGAACACTCATTTTAAATCTGTTAGACCAGCAGTTAGCCATCCAAATGAATGTTCTCTTCTTCAAAGTAATCATTTATTATAATGACACTGCCATTGCTTAAAGCATCTTTGAAATTCTTTAGAAACTCCCTTCAAACACTGATGCACATTCTTTTGAATTTCTTAAATTGGGGTATAACTTTGCTCTTTGAAGATAGACGGGTATTTGAAACAGTAAGAAGACATTCGAGCTGATAATTAAGGTAGGCAATCAAGTTGGACAATGTTTTCCTTTGGCCAAAAATCAAACTCTAACCATGAGGTAATAAGAGAAAAACTCCCTTATTCTGTAGATAATGTCCAGATTGCATTCTTGTTGGAAAAAATTAATAGCTTCCAAGGTGACTCTTTCACTGAGAACTTCAGTAAATCAGTTGCTTGGATAAATTGATCCTTACATGTTTCTTTTAAAACTAAATTTTACAGTTACACGTCAGTAATTTTATCTCCAAAACTGGATCATAAGCGTTTTAGACGCTTTCCTTTTTGAATCTCTCCCGTAGCACTAATTTTATTGTTCTTACTAGCTGTACACCTGTCTTTTACAAGACTGGATGTTCCTTGAGAGCAAGGGCCATGTTTTAGGCACCTTTATATACCAGCTCCAGTGCACTGCACACAGTAGGCACTCAATCATATGTGATAAATGAATGAATGAATGGAATGAATGATTGCTTAGGCCATTCTTGTCCTATACATTTCTACTGATCTTAAACTGTTTAAGATGTCTGAATTAGGGCAAATATACATCCAGACTGAGGTCACTTTGACCCAGGAAGATCTGTCCCAATAGACTTTTCACCGATTTTATAGATTTCCCAGTATCAATTCTTTGTGACATTTGCTAATGAAATATACATTAGCACAGTGTATATTTCCTTGGAGGCAGTCATAAAACTTTGGTAAGTGAATATCGAATTAAGTAAATGCATTTGGCTCTGAGTTGACTGAAAACAATTTTTAATGATAAAAGAAACATTCCAGGGGCGGACACGGGTTTCAGCCCTGGTCCAGGAAGATCCCACATGCCGCGGAGCAACTAAGCCCGCGCACCACAACTATTGAGCCTGCGCTCTAGAGCCCATGAGCCGCAACTACTGAAGCTCACGAGCCACAACTACTGAAGCCCGCGTGCCTAGAGCCTGTGCTCCGCAACAAGAGAAGCCACTGCAATGAGAAGCCCGCGCACAGCAACGAACAGTAGACCCCGCTCGCAGCAACTAGAGAAAGCCCGCGGGCAGCAACGAAGACCCAACGCAGCCAAAAACAATAAATAAATAAAATAATAAATTTAAAAAAGAAAACTTCCAGATCTTTAGTCCATTTCTGGAGCGATTACCAAAGGTTTTCCTGAATTCAACTATTTTCAAAAAATGGACTTTGTCAATTTTTGTGAATAGACTTTCTATTTCCTTTGGGAAGCATATACTATTTGATAGTCACCTAAGGTTTGTTTGTTCTGGTGTATAACTTATTTTTTTGTTAATACTCTTCATTTTGCACCGAGTGAATAACAAATGTTTATCATCTTCTGTTATTAAGGAACATTCCCCTTTTCTGAAACATCAGTATCAATTTTTTTTCTCCAAATACTTCACAGACCTATTCTTCAAAGAAGGCTCTTGATAAAGTAGCTGTAAAACCACAATTCTCACTGTAATAAGTTACAAGGCCAACATACCACCTGCAGGGTGTGACGGAAAGATCACACATACTTGGTCACAAATTTACTCAATTCGATGCTGAATGTTAAGGAAAAATTTAATTGCACAAATATAGTACATACCATTTCAAATATAAATGAAAGGACAATCAGTGCTATCATAATGTATAATACAGGAATATTTTTTAAAAGGACAGAAAAATTATACTCGGGACCCAGAAATCTTTCTCATTATAAGCCTGTGTAGCAACTCATTCATGCAGGTTTTTAGGATGTAAATAGGATGATGTTTTGTGTCTTTTGGAAGAACTCCACTGTAGCTATGAGATGAAAAATGTATTGCTGTAACAATGTATTATGGTAATGGTATAGCTATCTTCTATTCTGCTTTTAGTGTTAGGATTGCTAAAAGCTTATGAAATACCCAACTGACATAATGTGCTTTTAACAGAGAGGACAATGCCGCATACATTATCCTTCTCCTGTCATGTTTGGTATCACATCACCTGGCCTCTTTCTACACGGGCCACTTTGTTAAGAGGGAGGTCAAGGGAGTTCAAATTTCAGGCAGCGGGTGGCAGGGTTACCGCCTTATCAACCTGGCCAATCCTCCCGCGAGCCTCACCGTGAATGTTTCTCCTAAGGTTTCATCCTATGGGCAGGATGAAAAACATACTTGCCTTCTGATGAAGGATGTCCTGGGCTTTTTGCTCAGCAAGGTTTGCAAGAGAATGGCACTGCTGACCCCACGCTTGCTGGGTTTGGGTTCAGACAAGCAGAGGGCTAAACCCAGATTTATGAAGCGTCACAGGGCAAAACCCAGGTCAGGTGGCTCCCACAAAGGCTGCCCAGGGAGCTCCCAGGACGCCAGGGTGTAAGCGAAATATTTGGGGTGGCAGGACTCTGCCACTCCCTCTGCCTCTTCGGAGAAGTGTTAAAAGGAGAGGTAACCGCCCAGGCCATGGGGCCAAAAGCCTCCCATCCTGAAGACAGCTGCATCAGCCCTGCCAAAGCATCACCCACACAAATGGAAAGGAGAGCGGCTTCCCTGGTGGCGCAGTGGTTGAGAGTCCGCCTGCCGATGCAGGGGACGCGGGTTCGTGCCCCAGTCCGGGAAGATCCCACATGCCGCGGAGCGGCTGGGCCTGTGAGCCATGGCCGCTGAGCCTGCGCGTCTGGAGCCTGTGCTCCGCAACGGGAGAAGCCACAGCAGTGAGAGGCCCGCGTACAGCAAAAAAAAAAGAAAAAAAAATGGAAAGGAGGGGTCTCTCTAGGAGCAGAGGGCAGAGGTACCCGCCTCCCATCTCTCTTGGATCCCCTCAGCCTTGGGTTCTGGCACAGGCCTGGGGTGTAGGAGGAGCTGCAAAATGTCCAATCCAATCAGATAAATGGGTTGGGTGTCTCTTCAGATTCCAGAACACATGGAAATGGTAATTCTGCCAAAAGAGGCTCCATCAGAGATGATCTGGGTGACAGACTGCAGTTAAAAACTTCATCTAGCGAACCTGAGAAAAGTGAACAGGGCTTGCATTACTACCATCTCTGGAAAACTACAACCCAAATCCAACAGTACCTAAGGGCCATGCAGCATCCAACGTAACCATTTCAATAATGATAGGGAATCCTGGCTTCCTCAGAAAAACTCAAAACGCTGACAGACACGTGTTGCTTTCTGTTCACCAGGAGGATGTGGACTGTCACTTGCTTCTCCATGGGCTGGAGTTACAGGTACCCTTTCTCACTTGATGACAAAAGGCCCACAGGTGGGGAAAAGATGCCTAGGACAAAGGTCTGTTCTCGAGAAGGAGATGAAGCCAGGCTAAGTGATCACCAGGGCTGAGCCAGCGGAGCTGCCTGCCGAGTGGCTGATGCATGGTGGTTGGGTCACCTGCAGTGCATAATGACGACTCAGGTGGGCCTTGAAGAATCCTTCCCCACTGCTCTGAAGTAGAAGTGGCCCCAGGGCCGGCTCGGAGTAAACTTGCAAGGAAGCACTGCCCAACTTCACATGCCCCTCAGTCTCCCCAGGATGCCAGTGAACACCCGGGCAGCATAAAGGACAGTGGGTGAGCGATGGACAAACAGAAAAACCCTGCTCAGGCTGCTGTGGCCAGTGGGTGGGCTGGGGGGTGTCCCAGGAAGGACCTGGCATCTGGGATGGCCACAACCAGGCAAGGTAATCTTCCCCCCAAAGGATGAGCATATAACTTCCCCTCCCCGCCCCCACCATGGCAGCAATGGAGCAGAGAACAAAGGCATCTTTGTAAGAAGCACCCAGACAGAGAAAGCAAAGCAACAAAGAGGGAGAGAGAAGGAGGAGGGGGAAAGGCAGGAGGGAGGGAGGGAAGGAGGGAGAGACAGAGACAGACAGAGACAGAGGGAAGCTGCTTTCCAGGATAAGAAATAGCTAGGAGTAAGCATTTTCGCTAGAAACATTGGAAGAAAGCAACTGTCATTAAACGCAACTAATGAAGCCTCTGTTGTTTTTTTTTAACTTTTTGAAAACGACAAGTTCGTAGAGACTGGTGTTTTGTTGTTGTCTTTTGCTTGATTTTCTTTGTTTACTTGTTTGCAATGAGCAGCAAAGTCCTGGTTCAGGGAAGTTGCCGTCCAGCACAGACTAGCCTGGGACAGACAGCAGGCTCAGCAGAAGACCGATCCAGGTGACTTGACTGATATCACTGCCTTAGCCACATCGGACTGAAAAGTCTCCCCAAGTCCTGGGAAGGAGGCCCTGGATGGAAAATCTAGAACGCACCGGATGTGACCTGTGGTCTGTTAAGTGAAGCAGTCTCAAGAGATATTCTTTTGTGGTCTTAGAAACTCTGGAGGACCCTTCCAAATATTTATAAAGATGGATATCTCGACCATGTGTCTTCCCCCCTCAGCCAACACTTTTCCTTAACATTCTGTTGCCCTGAATATGCACATGAGGAAAGCATCATTCTTCTATAGTTAAATTATTGTTAATAATATTTCAATGAGTATTAATGTGTATTTACATTAATAATATATTTTAAAATTATTTTCTGGGTATGCTGCACTGTAAAACTGCTATGTCAGAAAACTTAAAGGAGCCTAAAAGGAAAAGTCACTATATTTCTTTTCTTTTTTTAAATTTTTATTGACGTGTAATTGGTTTACAATGTTGTGTTAGTTTACTATATTTCTTTTTGGTAGTAAATGTTTCTCACTTCCTAGTTTCTGAAATATGTGATATTATATTTCCCCTTTACCAAGAAGCCTTACCTTTTCCATTAATTGATTCTCCTCCCCCATGATATTATTCTACCCTTTAATTTAACTACGTTCCTCGGGTAGTTGAGAATTTTTAACATACCTCCGGAAGTTACACTGAATTTTCGGTCAGAGAAACTGCTCCTTCGGATTAAAGGTTCACTCATTTTTTCCAGAAATAATTTAATGGTCTCCTTCTTTTCTGGACTTGTACTTGACAAATTCAGGACTTTTCCATTCACTTTTACAGTGGAATTGCTGAGCCCAAACCAATAGAAGAAATCAAATAATGCGTCAGCTTTGAATTCATACGCAAAGCTCAAATTTTCTCCATTAACCACCTTGTTTCCTGGAGGGAGAAAATTCTTTACTGCCTCTTGAAAATCAAACTGAAAGAGAGAAGCATTTAATTAATTTCAGTGATATAATGATAATGTTGTATTACAGACTTATATCATAGAATTATATTATAGAATTAACAACTGTCCAAATGTCCAAAATATCACACCTCTTATTTCTCTTCCTTTCTGACATACTTTTTTTCCAAACAAGAAGGTATAGATTTGTTTTAATTGGGGTATAGTTGCTTTACAATGTTGTGTTAGTTTCTGCTGCACAACGAACTGAGTCAGCTATATATACACATTTTCTGACATATTTTTAAACAGTTGCCTTTATCTTTTATTGATTTATTTGACATCTTTATTGGAGTATAATTGCTTTACAATGGTGTGTTAGTTTCTGCTTTATAACAAAGTGAATCAGCTATACATATACATACATCCCCTTGTCCCCTCCCTCTTGCGTCTCCCTCCCTCCCTCCCTATCCCACCCCTCTAGGTGGTCACAAAGCACCGAGCTGATCTCCCTGTGCTATGCGGCTGCATCCCACTAGCTATCTATTTTACGTTTGGTAGTGTATATATAAGTCCATGCCACTCTCTCACTTCATCCCAGCTTACCCTTCCTCCTCCCCGTGTCCTCAAGTCCGTTCTCTACGTCTGCGTCTTTATTCCTATCCTGTCCCTAGGTTCTGCAGGACCTTTTTTTTTTTTTTTTTAGATTCCATATATATGTGTTAGCATACTGTATTTGTTTTTCTCTTTCTGACTTACTTCACTCTGTATGACAGACTCTACGTCCATCCACCTCACTACAAATAACTCAATTTCGTTTCTTTCTATGGCTGAGTAATATTCCATTGCATATATGTGCCACATCTTCTTTATCCATTCATCTGTCGATGGACACTTACGTTGCTTCCATGTCCTGGCTATTGTAAATAGAGCTGCAATGAACATTTTGGTACATGACTCTTTTTGAATTATGGTTTTCTCAGGGTATATGCCCAGTAGTGGGATTGCTGGGTCGTATGGTAGTTCTATTTTTAGTTTTTTAAGGAAACTCCATACTGTTCTCCATAGTGACTGTATCAATTTACATTCTCACCAACAGTGCAGGAGGGTTCCCTTTTCTCCACACCCTCTCCAGCATTTATTGTTTGTAGATTTTTTGATGATGGCCATTCTGACTGGTGTGAGGTGATACCTCACTGTAGTTTTGATCTGCACTTCTCTAATGATTAGTGATGTTGAGCATCCTTTCATGTGTTTATTGGCAATCTGTATATCTTCTTTGGAGAAATGTCTGTTTAGGTCTTCTGCCCATTTTTGGATTGGGTTGTTTTTTTGATACTGAGCTGCATGAGCTGCTTGTAAATTTTGGGGATTAATCCTTTGTCAGTTGCTTCATTTGCAAATATTTTCTCCCATTCTGAGGGTTGTCTTTTGGTCTTGTTTATGGTTTCCTTTGCTGTGCAAAAGCTTTTAAGTTTCATTAGGTCCCATTTGTTTATTTTTGTTTTTATTTCCATTTCTCAAGGAGCTGGGTCAAAAAGGATCTTGCTGTGATTTATGTCATAGAGTGTTCTGCTTATGTTTTCCCCTTAGAGGTTCATAGTGTCTGCCCTTACATTTAGGTCTTTAATCCATTTGGAGTTTATTTTTGTGTATGTTGTTAGGGAGTGTTCTAATTTCATTCTTTTACATGCACCTGTCCAGTTTTCTCAGCACCACTTATTGAAGAGGCTGTCTTTTCTCCATTGTATATTCTTGCCTCCTTTATCAAAAATAAGGTGACCAGGGGGCTTCCCTGGTGGCGCAGTGGTTGAGAGTCTGCCTGCCGATGCAGCGGACACGGGTTCGTGCCCCGGTCCAGGAAGATCCTACATGCCGCAGAGCGGCTGGGCCCGTGAGCCATGGCCACTGAACCTGTGCGTCCGGAGCCTGTGCTCCACAGCGGGAGAGGCCACAACAGAGAGAGGCCCGCATACCACAAAAAAAAAAAAAAAGTCCAGTCAATGAAGTTGCTTTCGCATGTGCGAGCAACAGGGCTATAAAAAATAAATAAGGTGACCATATGTGCATGGGTTTATCTCTGGGCTTTCTATCCTGTTCCATTGATCTATATTTCTGTTTTTGTGCCAGTACTATACTGTCTTGATTACTGTAGCTTTGTAGTATAGTCTGAAGTCAGGGAGCCTGATTCCTTCAGCTCCGTTTTTCTTTCTCAAGATTGCTCTGGCTATTCGTGGTCTTTTTTTTTTTCAGGGTCTTTTATGTTTCCATACACATTGTGAAATTTTTTGTTGTAGTTCTGTGAAAACTGCCATTGGTAGTTTGATACAGATTGCATTGAATCTGTAGATTGCTTTGGGTAGTATAGTCATTTTCACAGTGTTGATTCTTCCAATCCAAGAACATGGTATTTCTCTCCATCTGTTTATATCACCTTTAATTTCTTTCATCAGTGTCTTATAGTTTTCTGCATACAGGTCTTTTGTCTCCTTAGGTAGGCTTATTCCTAGGTATTTTATTCTTTTTGTTGCAGTGGTAAATGGGACAGTTTCCTTAATTTCTCTTTCAGAGTTTTCATCATTAGTGTTTAGGAATGCAAGAGATTTCTGTGCATTAATTCTGTATACTGCTACTTTACCAAATTCATTGATTAGCTGTAGTAGTTTTCTGGTAGCTTCTTTAGGATTCTCTATGTATAGTATCATGTCATCTGCCAACAGTAACAGCTTTACTTCTTCTTTTCCAATTTGTGTTCCTTTTATTTCTTTTTCTTCTCTCATTGCTCTGGCTCAAACTTTCAAAACTATGTTGAATAATAGTCGTGAGAGTGGACAACCTTGTCTTATTCCTGATCTTAGAGAAAATGGGTTCAGTTTTTCACCACTGCAAATGATGTTGGCTGTGGGTTTGTCATACATGGCCTTTATTATGTTGAGGTAGCTTCCCTCTGTGATTACTTTCTGGAGGGTTTTTATCATAAACAGGTGTTGAATTTTGTTGAAAGCTTTTCCTGCATCTATTGAGATGATCATATTGTTTTTTCCTTCAATTTGTTAATATGGTTTATCACATTGATTGATTTGCGTATGTTGAAGAATCCTTGCATTTCTGGGATAAACCCCACTTGATCATGGTGTATTATCCTTTTAATGTGCTGTTGGATTCTGTTTGCTCGTATTTTGTTGAGGATTTTTGCATCTATGTTCCTCAGGGATATTGGTCTGTAGTTTTCTTTCTTTGTGACATCTTTGTCTGGTTTTGGTATCAGGGTGATGGTGGCCTCCTACAATGAGTTTAGGAGTGTTCCTCCCTCTGCTATATTTTGGAAGAGTTTGAGAAGGATAGGTGTTAGCTCTTCTCTAAATGTTTGATAGAATTCACCTGTGAAGCCATCTGGTCCTGGGCTTTTGTTTGTCGGAAGATTTTTCATCACAGTCTCAATTTCAGTGCTTGTGGTTGGTCTGTTTATTTTTTCGATTTCTTCCTGGTTCAGTCTCAGAAGGTTATACCTTTCTAAGAATTTGTCCATTTCTTCCAGGTTGTCCATTTTATTGGCCTATACTTGCTTGTAGTAATCTCTCATGATCCTTTGTATTTCTGCAGTGTCAGTTGTTACTTCTCCTTTTTCATTTCTAATTCTATTGATTTGAGTCTTCTCCCTTTTTTTCTTTGAGTCTGGCTAATGGTTTATCAATTTTGTTTATCTTCTCAAAGAACCAGCTTTTAGTTTTATTGATCTTTGCTACTGTTTCCGTCATTTCTTTTTCATTTATTTCTGATCTGATTTTTCAGATTTCTTTCCTTCTGCTAACTCCTGGTTTTATTTGTTCTTCTTTCTCTAATTGCTTTAGGTGTAAGGTTAGGTTGTTTATTTGAGATGTTTCTTGTTCCTTGAGGTAGGATTCTATTGCTATAAACTTCCCTCGTAGAACTGCTTTTGCTGCATCCCATAGATTTTGGGTCATCGTGTTTTCATTGTCATTTGTCTCTAGGTATTTTTTGATTTCCTCTTTGATTTCTTCAGTGATCTCTTGGTTATTTAGTAGTGTATTGTTTACCCTCCATGTGTTTGCATTTTTTACAGATTGTTTTCCTGTAATTGATGTCTAGTCTCATAGTGTTGTGGTCAGAAAAGATACTTGATATGATTTCAATTTTCTTAAATTTACCAAGGCTTGATTTGTGACCCAAGACATGATCTATCCTGGAGAATGTTCCTTGAGCACTTGAGAAGAAAGTGTATTCTGTTGTTTTGGGATGGAATGTCCGATAAATATCAATTAAGTCCATCTTGTTTAATGTATCATTTAAAGCTTGTGTTTCCTTATTTATTTTCATCTTGGATGATCTGTCCATTGGTGAAAGTGGAGTGTTAAAGTCCCCTACTAGGCTTCTGTTACTGTCAATTTTACGGCTGTTAGCATTTGCCTTGTGTATTGAGGTGTTCCTATGTTGGGTGCATAAATATTTAGAATTGTTATATCATCTTCTTGGATTGATCCCTTGTTCATTATGTAGTGTCCTTCTTTGTCTCTTGTAATAGTCTTTATTTTAAAGTCTATTTTGTCTGATATGAGAATTGCTACTCCAGCTTTCTTTTGATTTCCATTTGCATGGAATATCTTTTTCCATCCCCTCACTTTCAGTCTGTATGTGTCCCTAGGTCTGAAGTGGGTCTCTTGTAGACAGCATATATATGGGTCTTATTTTTGTATCCATTCAGGCAGTCTATGTCTTTTGGAGCATTTAATCCATTTACATTTAAGGTAGTAATCAATATGTATGTTCCTATTACCATTTTCTTAATTGTTTTGGGTTTGTTATTGTAGGTCTTTTCCTCCTCTTGTGTTTCCTGCCTAGAGAAGTTCCTGTAGCATTTGTTGTAAAGCTGGTTTGGTGTTGCTGAATTCTAGTAGTTTTTGCTTGTCTGTAAAGGTTTTAATTTCTCCATCAAATCTGAATGAGATCCTTGCTGGGTAGAGGAATCTTGGTTTTACGTTTTTCCCTTTCATCATTTTAAATATCTCCTGCCAGTCCCTTCTGGCTTGCAGAGTTTCTGCTGAAAGATCAACTATTAACCTTATGGGGATTCCCTTGTAAGTTATTTGTTGTTTTTCCCTTGCTGCTTTTAATATGTTTTCTTTGTATTTAATTTTTGATAGTTTGATTAATATGTGTCTTGGAGTGTTTCTCCTTGGATTTATCCTGTATGGGACTCTCTGCACTTCCTGGACTTGACTATTTCCTTTCCCATATTAGGGAAGTTTTCAACTATAATCTCTTCAAATATTTTCTCAGTCCCTTTCTTTTTCTCTTCTTCTTCTGGGACCCCTATAATTCGAATGTTAGTGCATTTAATGTTGTCCCAGAGGTCTCTGAGACTCCTCAATTCTTTTCATTCTTTTTTCTTTATTCTGCTCTGCAGTAGTTATTTCCACTATTTATCTTCCTGGTCACTTATCCGTTCTTCTGCCTCAGTTATTCTGCTATTGATCCCTTCTAGAGAATTTTTAATTTCATTTATTGTGTTGTTCATCATTGTTTGTTTGCTCTTTAGTTCTTCTAGGTCCTTGTTAAACGTTTCTTGTATTTCCTCCATTCTATTTCCAAGATCTTGGATCATCTTTACTATCATTACTCCGAATTCTTTTTCAGGTAGACTGCCTATTTCCTCTTCATTTGTTTGGTCTGGTGTGTTGCTCCCTCCTTGCTGCTTCATCTGCTGTGTGTTTCTCTGTCTTCTCATTTTGCTTAACTTACTGTGTTTGGGGTCTACTTTTCGCGGGCTGCAGGTTCATAGTTCCTATTGGTTTTGGTGTCTGTCCTCAGTCAGTTGCCTTTATTTTTTTAAAACAAATCTTTGCATTTGCATCAAAATCCAGGTAAAGACCTTGAACTGCTTGGTCAAGTTTATATTTATTCTTACCCTATTTCTAAGAAGCTGCTAGAAACTAAGTTCATTTTATTGGTAGTGATAATGAAGCAATCGAAAAGGTCTGTGTCTGGATTCATTTAAGTTAGAGTTAATCTCTAGGGACTCAGTCCTGGCCTGAAACGCCCAGACCCTCTTCTGTGTGTTGGCAGCCCTGGATTCACACAAGCCAACCTCACCTGAAGCCAGTAGCTTTCTCCGATCACCGAGGAAATGACCATGTCCATCCCCTGCTCTATCTGTCTTCTTATCTTGGGGTGCCTGGTGTTCACAAGAAACACATACGTTCTTTCTAGAAATTAGGAAGTAGAAGTCAAACAACAAGGGTGCATGTGTACTTCTTAGTATCTGACAAAGCAGTGATTCCCACCGTATTTGGAGATTTTATTAATTTATAACCTCCCTCGCTGCTCCCTCACTGCAAAGCCTAACCAGGTTTCTAGAAATGTTTCCAAGAAATTTGCAGGCGTGAGGAAGCTCCAGGATACTTCAACGCAGGTTAGAAAATCAGCTCCCCCCAGGCTGCACTTTGTCACTCGTGCCTCAGAAATCGAAAGTTCCAGTCCATAATTATCACAGATAAGCACTGAGTCTCCTCTGTGTGCAGCCAGCATGGGAGCCAAAGTGAAAACTGGAGATGGCTGGTTTTCGTGTCACTGCCTTGCTGGATAAACAGCAACTTGGCTCTCACCCACATTTCCTCACTTACAAAGCAGAAAATCCATCCAGGGAAGGATGCTTCCCCCTGCCTTCCCCCTCCCTCATCATTCCCTGTCCTCCCCCAGAGACCTGGCTTTCAGTCTGCAAAGGGCTAGTCTAGAGTTCTAAGGACCAAGGTAATCTGAGATTGGTTCTCCTCCACGTCCCAGGCCAGGACAAGCCCAGCGGAAATGTCCCTCCCATTGTTTAAATAATGCCACGTCTGTGTCCTGGCAGTTGTTTTTTGTTCTTTATTTGATTGGTTTGGTTTGGTTTAAATCCAATTCTGTCCAGTTCTATCTAATCTAAGCAAAGAGGTGGTTGTTTACTCCCTAGGAAATTTTAAATACTGCGAACCAACAACCTCTTAACTTTTCCAGCCCCCGGAATCAAGCTCCATGTCCTTCATTACTCAAGCACTTTTTCTAGGAAGACCCATAACACAGAATGCCACCCTTTGTTTAAAGGCCATGTACCAGCCATCATGTGATTTGGGGAACTGAACATCCTACACGGGCTTTGAGCATCAAACCTGTGGTCCACCAATAGCAAGTGTTACGTCCTTGGGGAATACATTTTGAACTAACCTTTGCACTGACCTTATCCATCTTCTTTTTCCTTCCCCTGTTTTCCTTTCTCCCAAATTATTTTTTGGGGCACTTTAGATAGAAACTACCTTATTTCCTCTTTGAGAAAATATATAAATAAGCAAGTAAAGCAAGCCAGCTATTTGATACTTTGAATTAACTTTCACATAAACTAAACCAAGACCTTTGGGCTCATTAGATACTTAAGGCCGCCACCCTCCATCCACCGTTGTGCAGGTTGGGCAGGCTGTGCACTGCACAATTCTAGAGGATGCCAATCGCTTCCACACTGTCTACTTGTACATTTATTATGACAAAGTTCTGGGAAGGATTAGCAAATTGTCTTGAGTTAATGGTGGCTTCTTCTAAATTTGCACAAAAGTACAAGTTTAGGATAGCAGCAGGGCTGGACGTGTTGCCCTAATCACAATTTTCATAATTTAAACTTGAGCATCTTAAGCTTTGTGTCACAGAATCTCCTCATTGCATGGCTTTCCTCACAGCCAAGGAGGACTGGGTTTCTCTACCTCCTTCCACAAGCATTATATAACTGCGAATCTTTTCAAGGCCACCCACAAATATTTCCTTTTACCACTCCCTGTATGTTCATTGCAATGTTAAAATGGAGAGGTCTCTTATTCTTTCTTAAGAACCCTCCTGAGAGATCGATGCGGGAGGCATACTGGATACATCTGTGCTTTACATTCTTAGAGAATTCTCAGCTTTCTGGTCACCAGCAAGCCAAATAGCATCAGGGGCTCAGATGCTCTACCGAGCATTGCTTGTTACAGTGTGATCTGTTCCCGGCCCCTCCTGCCAAGAAGGACATTGTGACTTTGAATTATGAAGTGAGAAGGGAATCTGAATGACTCTGAATGAGACGAGCAGAGAATCAGGTCCAACGAATCTGAATGAGGAAGGGCATGTCTGAGGAAGTCTATTTGGAATTTGTAGATCAATTCTTAATCTCTTGGTCTCATTTGAAGAATGTTATTTAGAAGTAAGTGTAAGAAACGCTACTGCTATTACAGCACTTATGCCCATGACTTTCCCCATGTATCACTGAGCGGGAGGGAGAAGGGAAAACTGAGATATTTTCGTATTGGAATTTGAGTTAATATAGTTGTTATCAGTCTGATTTCTGAAGAAACAATAAAGAGAGATCTCTAAAATTGAAATTCGAAGGCCAGAGCGTGAAACATAAAAGCATCTACGTAAGCGTTTATTTTCTTTACCTTAGTTTTCTCATCTATAAAATGGGGATGGGATAAGTACCGCATAGGCAGGATGGCCAGGCATCCTGGTTATGCCTGAGTCAGTTCTAGTTTATACCTTTATCCCAGCATACTTATTACGGTTCCTGCTTTCATGCTCAAAAATGTTCTCCTTTGCATGATATGCCCTACTGGGCTGTTGACCAATTATTCACATTAGCACATGCCTCACAGAAGTGCTTGATACATGGTAGGCAATATTATATATCATCATCTTCATCACTCTGGTCATTTTTGCAACCCCTGCAGGCTCAGAGATCACTTCCTGCTTAGACAGGAAGTATGAAACAAGACTCAGAGACAGATGGCTTCTGCCGTAGGATCACTTAGAGGTTTGCTCTGCAGGCTTGTGCTGTGCTGATGGCCTCACACACCAGGCTTCCAGCCTTGCACAAGCTGCTTTCTCCACGCCCAACTTCTACCTCATCATCAGGCTACAGTCCACAGTCCAGCAAGGCAGAACCAAACCCAAACATTTACAAACCTACCTTTCGAGGAGTCCTTTTTGGTCTGTACATTAATAAAGAATAGCATTGGTTTGCTCAATATAGTTTCCCGGTAGTCTTTATAATCGCAGTAGTTGGTCAGTTCCACATATCTATGAAAAAAGAAGAGATGATTACAAGTGCGATGTACCTTCCCATCGAGGTCAGGAAGGGGACGTACTGGACAGGTGCCTACTACATCCTCAGACCCTCTGAGGGAAGTCCCCTGAAGTGTCCTTCAGGAGGCAACCATATCTTGTACCAAATAAATAAATCCCCTCCCCTGATCAGCATGCAAACTAAAGGTGGCCCTGGTCCTGGGGGTGCCTGGCACCAATACCTGGCTCTCAAGGGCAGCCTGGACCAGATGATGACTAGTACCGTCTATCTTTGGGCTGTAAGCGTTCATTTGAAGCTACCGGAGCCCTATGTCTCTCTGGGTTGAGAATGAATTCTACTCAATAAGTGGAATTTTCTGGGTCTTCTCCAGTGTAGTCATCCTAACTGGTGAGTCTGAAATTTTCCTTTCCTTCTCTAATCCCAGGATAAACCCAGACGGCTCCATTGATTAGACAATCAACCAATATTCATATAAACCAATTCACATCTCCCTGATCGTGAGCTTGTGCAATTTAAAAAAAACAAAAAACAAAACTAATGTTGGATTTCTGCCCAGGGCCCTATTACATTTAGCCTCCTTGGTGTTAGTTCATTATTCCAGCCCAGGAAGATCTTTGTGTTTCTTGACTCTGTCCTCCAATATGATAGCTTTGTCTCCCTACTCTGCACATTTTCCAAGCAGCCTTTCTGTGTCTCTACCTGCACTGTTGATTTTAAAAAAGACAGATGCAAGTGCAAATTGGCTTCCTTCAAAAAGAACGCTAATTTTCTAACCAAACCCAAGCTCAGAAGCAGCATGGACACGGGCAGGCTGAGTGGCATCCAGCATGCTGGGTGATGTGGATACCCCAGTCCCTCTTCAAGACACAGCGGCTTCCCCACTGACTGGCACTACTGCAAGGTCTGCATGGACTGAATGGGCTGCTTTTGCTAAAGGGCCGCATGTTGGCTTCTGACATCTGACTAGATGTCAGAACTAGTCAGAACTAGATAGACTCAGCCCTGCAGAGACGGCTCCCCCGTTTCTTTCCAGCTTCTTGTCCTTCCAGAGCCTGACATGAAAATACCAGCCCTGGGGAGCGCCCGCAGCAGAGAGCTCTGGCCGCAAAGTCCCCTCAGCCTCCTTCCCCATTGTCCTCTCCCCACAGCCCACTTAGAGGGGCCGGAGCACGAGACGGGGACCCAGGCCTGGGTCAAAAGCAGTGGGAGAATATCCACCCCCCGAGTCAGGAAAAAACAGCTTCCACTGTCTGCCTCCAGCTTGGTTTCTTAGAAATCTGTGTCATTATCCTTTTTTCTTGGATTGTCAGATCTGATTTTGAGAGCTTTTAAAACCTGACCCCCGATGGAGCATCTAAAATGCTTCCTGCCTTCTATTTCACCAGACTTTTAATGTAGCGTCCATCTCCCAACCCGGGGCACGTGGCTAGTTAGGGGGCTGGTCCTGCGGTGGGGAGGGGCACACAGGCTGGTGCACCCGGGGAAGGAGAGTGGGTGCAGGTGTCGCTGTTCAGGGGTGTGGGCGCGAGGGGAGAGGAGGGTGGGAATGGAGAAGGGGGTTAGCAGTGGCATGGACTGGGTATGATAAGGCAGACGCAGACCAGGGATTTCCTAGGGTTCTCCCTCCGTGCCTCCCCTACCCCCATCCTCCTCTGGGCAGAGCAGTGCACAGTGAGGGTGGGGTAAAGGGGCACCTGGCGGGAGCGGCACTGTGTCCCACATCAGCAGAGGGAGAATTTTCCTGTTCTTTGTCCCAACTGACCAATTGCCAAAAGGTACTGGAGAAAGGAAGCGAAGGAGAAGGAAGGAGAAAGGGAACCACGATTTGCTGGGTTCGCTCACTCTCATTCAGCAGCATTCACTAAGCACCGGATGGTGTGCTAACACGTGCCTTGCACATCTGAGGAGCTCAGGGTCCAGGAAGTGGGGATGGGGTAGCAGGGCGGCAGTACAGGGGCCCCTTGTGCGCCCCACCCTTCCACCATCCATCTATTCAGCTCCCAAGGACCTGGCCCAGGTGGGCAGAGAGACCTGGGCAGTGGTAGAGGAGAGGCCGGCCCGTGAGGCCTGTGGTTGCAGGGGGGTGTGGGGAGGGGCAGGGGGAGAAAGCAGGAAGAAGAGCCTTTAGCAAAAGAAGGGCAAGCCTGATTGGACTAAACATCAAAGAGACAGATGCACGATGCTGGCTGGGAGTCGGGTACCACCTGTGATCCATCCAAAGCAATTTTCACATTCTCCCACCTTGTGTATCATGGAGTTCATTTATAGTCATTTAAGCACTTAATATTTCCCTCAAAGTGATTGCTCCGCTCTCTCAATATCCACAGTCTGACTGTCACTCTCTAGGGCATGGACATGGTGCGTGTGTGTGTATAGGACACCCAGAAAATCTGCAGGTTTGAATACTATTCTGATGACCCAAATGGCAGTGCAGTACTTGCCTCTGCCTACAACGTCGACTGACATCTCATTGGAGGCATCATTGGCAGGAGGAAGATAAAAATCTCAACTTGGAAATGATCCCTGGTTGGAAAAATCATCAGTTTTCCACCAAATTCTCTGGATGACTTTTTTGACTGCTGTAGGGCAGCAGTTATTCGGCCTGATCAAAGAAGGGAGACTGGGTGGGGAAGGGGAAAGGGGGCATCTTCTGGAGTGACATATTGAGTTTAATGCACAACCTATCCATGAGTCACCTCTTTTGGAGTCTGAATTTAATAAGATATCCTGAATCATAAGACTATGCTCAACATAACTTAATCTTCCTTTGATGATTCAGAGGCACTTTTCGGATCTTAACAGGGCTGTAAACATCATCACAGAGCATCGCCAGTTATCACTGTACCACAGATGTGGGAAAAGGCTGCTCACTCGAGAGCTCTGATAACACAATGTACAGACAAGAGATTGTGGCAAGATCCCTACTTAACTCTCTGTTTAAACCAGGTCACAAATAAGAACCACTTCCTTAATTCATCCATCCCCAGCCTCCCAGTTACTGTCCAATTGTTAAACACCTCAAAATTGCAGTGGAATGAATACATGTGAGCATCCCTTTGGAATTCACTGGTATGAAATCTGGATATGTAAGTCACTAAAATACAAAGATTGAGGACCTAGTTGCTAAATCTCACAGGTACCTGAGATTCAACCTGACATTCAACCACCAGTTTTGTTTCAAGATGAGCCTGACTAGACGACCTTAGGGACCAGTTATCTCATCTTCAATCATGCATATTTATGAATTACTCATGCAAATATTGCTTCTGTGTCCTAGATATTTATTCTATTCGCTGAAGTTTTCATTAGGGATGAGAAGCAAACAGTTTAAGATAGTTCCTTTAAACTCTCATTTCTTCATTGCTTTTATCCTGGCCCCAAAATGCTGCTAGGCTGGAACTTTCTACACCTGGCTTTAATCCAAAGATTGAAAGGCAGAACAATGTGATAGAAAGCATAGTGTTCGAAATAAGAAGATTTAATTCACGTTCTAATTGACTGGCTGTGTGAACTCAGTCCCAGAGCCACAACTCATTATGACCTTCAGTGAGTTACTTAACCCACTGAACCCATTCCCTCATCTGTAAAAGGGATATAACGGTATTGCCTTCCATTTGATGATGTAATGCAGTGCCAGTAACATAGACATATGTACTTGGGCCCATAGTAGATGCTCAACAAACATTATTAGTACCTTTAATTCTGGCCAACTCCGCTGGCCTTAGCGTGAAGTTCTGTAAGCTTCTGACACACAACCAGGGCTGTGTTCATGTGAGTGACCAGGAAAGGAGGACTATATGAATATCTAAAAAATAAGTAAGGGTTTCTCTTTCCTTGCTCCAATTTCTTTCCTCATCTTTTCAGTTTGGAAGGCTAGAGGGAGCAGTTTAACGAAGGCAACACCTGAAAGATGGGACCAAGACAGAACATTGAATTTTTGCTTCTAGCAAATCAGGAGTAGCTGAAAGATCACCTACCCTCTAAGATGCCAACCCTTCTCCAGAGTTTTCTTCAAATTTTACATCATCTTTAGCATGACTTGAAAAGCTGCTCCAAATTTCCCTGGCCCCTGATGATTGAATGCTCAGAGACAAACAGGAATTCAAACACACGGCTCCCATCTCGTGTGTGTGTGTGTGTGTGTGTGTGTGTGTGTGTGTGTGTGTGTGTGCGTTCATTTTTTAAAGTATGGAGGAAGGAGCAGATAAAAAGAGAAATATATTGGAATAGTCCTTGTGTAAAAGGGCCAGAAATTGCTAACAGCTTCCACAGTCCTTTGCTGTGACTAAGCAAAAGCTTACAGGGACATTCTTTCCAGTGTTAACTTGTTAGTTTTATGCAAAGCCTTCCCTACACACTTAAACAATTCCTTCTGTTCACTCCCTCACCTCCTTCTTCTGCCCCAACTCTAGTTAAATAAGCAAAAATTTCAGATTTATCACTCTAACATCTGTAACTCTAATCAATGATACACGTGTTCATTCATTCATTCATTCGTGCAAGAAACATTTACTGAGCACCTACTATGTGCTGGGCACCGGGGACACAAAACGAAGAAGGAAACAGTCCCACTTTCCAGAAGCATATAGTCTATTGGGGAGACAGCTAAGAAAATGTATCATCTCAATATGAAATGATACACATCTAAGGCCCTGTTGCTTGAAGTCTGATCATTGGACCAACAGTACTGGCATCACGGGGGAGCTTGCAAACCTGCAGAATCCTGGGTCCCTCTCCAAATGTATTTGCTCGAAAATCTGTATTTTCACAAGAGCCTAAGGAGACCTGCAAAAACTTATTTAAAGTTTAAGAAGCACTGGTCTAAGCCACGGTCCCTGTTTTTCAGAGGCTTACAAACGAGTTAATCATTCAAACACACACATGCCAGAAGAACGCACAGTTCTCTGCACTCAGGCATCCACAGGGCCATGTCCTAGTAACGTAACTAAGAAGGAGCAAAGCCAAGGGGCTTGCAGCTAGAGCCACTTGCTGAGCTGGGACAGGAACAGAGGAGGGATTGTTCCGTCGGGCCAAACAGACTGCCAATGGGAGGGCAGAAGCAGGAGGGAGACGGGGACCCCGCGGGGAGTCTTGGTTTAGCTGAGCCTTGTGGACTGCACGTGGAGGCATCCAGGCCCACAGACAGGCATGTGCAAGGACCGGAGTGTAGCTGAAAGGGCAAAGCAAGTCTCCGGAGGAAGAAGGTAGCAAAGGCTAGTGCCCTTTGTTTTGAATCACCGATTTGGGTTTGATTCCTGTCTCTGTGAGTTCAGCAAGTTTCTTAACCTTGTTGAGATGCATTTCCTCACCTGTAAAATCTGGCTGATAAGAGGTACCCCATGAGGTGGCTGAAAGACGAAATAGTGTGTGTGAAGCACTTGGCCTTGGGGTTGCTTGGTAGGTACATAAGCTGACGTTTGTCCCATGATGAACAGGTACCAATGACTGTTTTGAGAACTTTATACATTTTAATTGTGAACAACAACCCTATAAGGTTGTTGGCAATATTATTCCCATTTTACAGCTGAGAAGACTGAGTCACAGAGATTAAGTAACTTTCCCAAGTCACTCAGCTAGTAAGCAGCAGAACTAGGACTCAAACCAAGGCAGCCTGGTCCTGGCATTCATGCCTGTCCACACTTACTCCGAAGTGAATCCCATAAAAATCATAGCTCAACACGTGAGAGATTATAATTCATCAATATCACTATGAGTCCTGTTTAGGGGCTGCTGTCCTGGGCAGGTCATCAAATCCAAGACTCAGACATGCGGACCAAAGCAGAGGACAGGTCGGGGGCTTGCTGAGGGCAACAGCAAGGGTGGCCGGGCTGCATACAGGGATGTTTCTGAGAGGTGGCCTGGGCCACAGACAGAGCCCAAGCACCTCCCCCCAGTGAAAATCTAAGTATGATCCAACCCTGACTCTCCTCCCCTGTGTCCCCTGCCCCAGGCAGCTGATCTCGAGGTAGGTGTGACTGTCACCCAGCTAACAGCTGGTCATATCTGGGCAGAAGCAGGTCACAGCACTGCTTTTAGTGGCTTCCTTCAAACCACTGGACTTACTTTCTCTTTTAGGCTGATTATATAAGATGTGTACTGGCTGACGTCATTCCAGTTATTAATTTGAGGTTCCGGAAATCTATAAGAAAGCCGCTGTGGTCTACAGGAAGCCAGAATTATTCCAGGTTCGAGGCAGTTTGCTGACAGGGTGGGCTGCATGGTTAGCTAAATGCTGTGGAGAGGCCCCGGTCCCGCAGCTCACCAGCATCTCACCCAGGGAAATTATTTAATCTCTCTGAGTCCTAATTTTCTCATCTGTAAAAAAGGGAAACAGACAATGGTGCCGACTTTGTCAGCTTTTGTGAGATAGCTGTGAAATACTTTGCACCCACTGCTGGTACTCAAGTAAGCATTAGTGGCCACCACTATTATTGTTCTTATTTTTATTACCCAAGCAGCCTCTTTCATGCTAGAGGACCACTGAAAACAGGGAATTAGAGCTCCTCTTTGTCAAATGTTTGCCATTCCATCCCACTAAAAGGCTGCGTTATAGGAAAAAGAGGTAAGGGAGGGTGTGTGTGTGTGTGTGTGTGTGTGTGTGTGTGTGGTAGTTAATGGTAATTTGCACCTGGAACCCTGAGCAAGTTTCGTTTGTAACATGGGTGGGAATCCTGAGCTTGAAAGAAAAAAATAGCAATAAAGATCTTGCCATAAATCCCCGACGGGAGGACAAGGAAATTTCAAGCAGGCTCTCAGGACTGGGTGCCACCACTAGGCCTTCCCACCACCCTAGTTTTCCTGAGGCTTATTTAGCAGGTACATATTTAGGAAAATGTTCCAGTATTACAAAACAAACCAGAGCGCGTAGAACCACTGAAATCTCCTCTTACTCTCTGAGCACGTGAATCGTATGAATGTCAGCGTCAGGAGCTCTTAGCCTCTGGGGGTTCTCTGGGAAAGGACCTTGTGAAAGTCACAGCACACACTTCTGAGGCCACGAAAAGAAATCCTGCTTATGCTGTGGGCTTATCCCACACCAAAATATTTGTTGAATGATTCAAAGAAAACCAAAAGAACTAAATAAAGAGGAAGGATTCTTAACCTGGATCCAAGCATCTCCTAAACTACCTGCATGGTCAGCAACATTAGGTGTATCTCGACCTTTCTGGGAAGAAGGTCTACCTACGATTCTCAAAAGCTTGATGGTCCAAAACGATTAAGAATCATCACCCTGTGTTTCTTACTCTCCAGCCATCTCAGCAGCTGCTCTTGGTTGGGGACCATCCCACACCTAAGGCAGGAATATGGGCCACAAAGAAGACAAAAACGCCACTGGAGTCCATCAACTCTAGGCCCCAGGGTGTTATAAAAAGTGGAAAGTGCATGGTGGGGTGCAAGGTGACTCTGAAGATGATACACTAGGAAGGCAAAGCAAAACTGGCCATCCTCGCCAAGAACTGCCTGACCTCGAGGAAATACGCCACGTCGGCCAAAACTGGTGTCCAGGACCACAGGGGCAACGGCACTGAACTGGGCCGAGCCTGAAAGAAATACTGCAGAGTATGCAAGGGGCTGTCCCTGAGCCGCGTGATTCTGGGGTCTTTAGAAGTGCGCCAGAACTGACTGGTAAAAAGGAAACCGTGTACAATTCTTCTTCAACTAAACTAGAGCTTATTGAAGGAAGGAAGGGAGGGAGAGAGAGAGAGGGGAAGGAAGGACGGAAGAGAGAAAGAAAGAAATGAAGTACTGCTTTTTGAGAGAGGAAGTTGTGTGCTATCTCCACACAACTGGGTAAATCTGTGTCAATTTGAGGAGCGGCCACTTCAGACAGCTGTGTTCGACTATGCACCCCACTCCTGATGCATGAGAGCAAAACCTCTCACTGCTGTCCACAGCCGTCTTCCCCCTCTTTCTAGAAGGCTCTCTCCATTCAGACCAGGTTCCCTATCGTCCTCCAGGACTGTACACCCAGGTATAAGGGGCTGCTGTGCTTGCATAGTGCGTTCCCTGAGAGGAAGACAGGTTGTTCCTTCCACCTCCCCAATTATTCTCAGGGGCGTCTTGGTACTCCCAGGGTACCAAAGCCTTCACACGATTGCTTAGACAACGAGAACCTTGTATTTGCTGATTCCTGTTTGCACCCTGGTCTGTGTCACCTGGTCATTGTTTATTCTGGACTCTGAACTGCCAGGGGAACACTGCTGTTCCTTCGGGGAGGAGGTGTTGAAAGCAAGAGTTGAACAACCAGACTTCAAAACCATTGTAAGCTTTGCAGCATTGTTTGCTGAGACTGGGAGAGCTGACTCTGTCAAAGCCTAACCTATAGCTTCAATTAATTCTGGACATTTAAATTTTTCATACTCTGTTAATACAACGGTTATCTTCTTTTAAAATCTTTGCAAATCTTATTTCTAACTCAGTTCCTCCCACCGTCCCCTGCTTATGGCTTGGAATTTTCAATTCACTAAGAAAGGGAGAAATTCTTGCTGGGGAATGGTTTTTCAGGCCCTCAAAG
This sequence comes from Orcinus orca, assembly GCF_937001465.1. NCBI lineage: Eukaryota > Metazoa > Chordata > Mammalia > Artiodactyla > Delphinidae > Orcinus > Orcinus orca. The sequence continues at coordinate 71,020,774 of NC_064576.1, forward strand.
CCCTCAGTATCTTTGTGTGAAAAAGCAACGTTTTCCCCAGCAGCTTTGAAGAAGGTATTTTAAACATCTCATTTTGTTTGCTTCCCCCTCTTGGCTCGGTCCCACCCACAGGGTGACCCCGGCCCTTGTCTTTCCCCGGAGCTAAGGCTTTCTATCTTAATAGCTGGCCAGCTTCCCCACCTCTGAACCAACCTCGAGACTGCACTGCCCGCTTCCCAGCACTCAGCTCTGCAACACAAATATAAGCACCACCACCCGCCTGCCCCCCACCCCGGACCTCTGGAGGCACAGGGTGACCTCTGGTAGCAAGAGGCGCAGAATGCAGCGTGAAGCTCCCTCCTCCTTTACCCCATCAAAGCCTGCTTCCGATAGATGACACCCCTGCTGGCTTCGAGTCTGCTAGCAAGTGCTTCAGGCACTTTGGCCACCACAGTTAAGCATCCTGTGACCCTCCATCAAATTCGGTTTGGCCCAAGCTCTGTCCCCGGATCCTGGAAGCCACACTCATCCCTCTCATTTTCCCAGAACTGAACTGCCCACTCGACAGCCCACACGGCCCTGGGCTGGACTTCACGGGTCTTTGGTCCCTTCTCAGCCACCGTTAATTGATTTATTTTTTGAAAACTCACTGAGGCCAAAGATGGGAAACTTTAAACTTCTGCACGCTTCTCCCCGGGCCTCCTCACTGGATAAAGCTCCTAGGGCACAGAAGAGAACATCCTCTCCCCTTCCCTTCCCCCCAGTCTAAAGCCAGGGTGTGAGTCTCTGCTGAGCAACATCCCCAAAGGGTGTGCCCCCAATTTGAGCTCATTTGATCCAGTTAAGGGGCCAGAAGGAAGACTCATCCACCAGTTCACGCACTCCCCACCCTGCTCTCCCTCAGGCGCCTGCCCAGTGCCCTCCCGGGGCAGCTTGGACAGCTGCAGAACGTCAGTGCCAGGGGCAGAGAAAGCCAGGGCCGGGGGCGGGGCGGGGCGGAGGGGGGAAGTGGGGGGAGCTTTGCACCTCCGAGTGACGTTAGCAATGAGAAAAATCTGAAAATGTGATGAAGGAGGAGATCCAGGCTGGATCTCAGGAAGTGAGGCCAGAGGACTGGGATGGGCAGCGGGGTGAAGGCCTCGGCGGGGACCAGGCGGCGGGCCCACCCACCTCCTGATGTAGCTGCTGAGGCGGTAGAGCTGTCCGTCGAGGCGCACGAGGCCGTCGCTGAAGACGTTGAAGCCCCCGCGCGTGGCCGCGGGCTCCGCGGGGCCCGGGACCACCAGCTGGTCGCCGCGCAGCTGGAAGGCGCCGGGCTGCAGGCGCAGCAGCTGGGCCAGGGGCAGCAGGGCCAGCTCGCAGTCGCACGTCCACAGGCTGCGCAGCTCCCCCGACGAGATGGAGGTCAGGCTCGGCCTAGCCGCCGGCGCGCTTTCCAGCCCCGCCATGGCCCGGCCCGCGCTCCTGCCGTCGATGGACCCCGACAGGGGCCGGGCGCCCCGACTCGGTCGGCCCCGCGCCCGGGTCGCCGCTCAGGTGCTGCCGGGCCGCCTGCCCGCCGGCGAGGAGCGAAGCTCTGCAGGCACCGCGCGGAGAAGGCGGCCCCGGCGCCGCGCGGCCCTTTTATCCGCCCCGCGCCCCTCCCGGCCCTCGGGCACGACCCCAGACGCTCAGGGCGCGTTTCGGCATCTCAGGACTTGGCACGCTCCCGCCTGGCTGCGCCCGCTCGCAGCCAAGGGTTACTCATCCCCCTGGGGGACGCTGCTCCACGCCTGGGGCTGGTCCCGCCCCTGCCTGGACACTGCCTGGGGGGGACACGCTGCCGGTGGGGGACACTGCCGTGGGAGGGGACACTGTCGGGGGGGTGGGACGCTGCCGGGGGGGGCACGCTGCCGGTGGGGACACTGCCAGAGTGGGGGGGACACTGCCGGGTGGGGAACACTGCCGCGTGGGGACACTTCCGGGGGGGACACTGCCGGGGGGGGGACGCTGCCGGGGGGGCACGCTGCAGGTGGGGACACTGCCAGAGTGGGGGGGACACTGCCGGGCGGGTGGACACTGCCGGGGACGGACACTGCCGGAGGTGGGGGGACGCTGCCGGGAGGGGGAGTGGGGAGAGGCTGAGGGGGGTGCGGGAGACTCCACCGGGGGTGCCGGGTCTGGCCCGCGGTGGGAGGGAGGGCGTGCAGCTCCCACCCTCCCCCAAAGCACCACACTTCATCGCACTGGTCAGAGGGAGGCGCGCGTCCCTCTCCCCGCTCCCCACCAGGGCCCGGCTCGTCCGGGCAGTGCTGGACCTCTCACCTCGTCTCCCACGCCCCGCCCCCAAGTTGGAGTCAGTTGCCAACCACCGTCTCCTAATCTCAGTTTCTGCTTTTTCGCTTCCAGATCATTTCCTGCGTTTCCCCCCCTCTCAGCCTTTCCCGGCACCATTCCTTCCCCTGAATTTGCTGCCAAAATCTCAGCCTCTGCACACCGGTGCCCAGTGGCATCTCGGAGACAGAGCTTCGGGTGGAGTAGCACAGAATAGCTTTATTACTCCGCCAGGCAGAGGGGGCCACAGCAGGCTCGTGCCCTCCGTGTCCCGACCTGATGAGGAGTTTGATAACAATGGTTCAAGGGTGGGGCTGCTGAGAGGATTCGGGCGCGAGTAGGGCCTGCACTCCCTTGAACTCCTCTCAGGTGGCCGCCTCCTAATCTTGCTGAGCTCCTCTGGTCCCTTTAATCTCGCCTCAGGTGGTTTCTTGGCTGCCCCCCCCCACCCCCGGATTAGCAACTGTTCCAATCAAAGATTTCAGTTTGAAACCTGACTCTGACACTGACTAGCCATGTCGTCTTCACCTCTCTGGTCCTTGACTTTCTCACCCCTAAAATCAGTGCGAGGCGGGTGGAGGCAGAATAGCAATGTGGCTCTGAGCTCAGCCTTCGGGGCCTCATCAGCCGGAACCCAGTTCCGTGTCTAGCTCTGCAACGTGAGCAATCACCCCTGTGTGCTGCAGTTTCCTCAGGTGGAAAGGGTGAGGCTTGGTGGGAACTCGATGGTCCACCACAGGTTACTGTGAACAGCGCCTGGCATACGGTAAGTGCTCTTTAAGTGTCTGCTTTACGCCTACAAGAGCGCACTTCTGTAAGAGTCACATGAGATGCTGTCACCGCACCTCGCACGGTGCCTGGCTCAGGGCAGGCCCACATTTGGTCAGCGCCAGCTCCCTCTCACCTCCGGGTTTTCCTCCCACTTCTCAGGCCACTCCTTTTCCTGAGTCCCAGGGGGCTGTCCTTGGCCACCTTCTCTTTCTCTGGGTGACCTTGTTCGAATCCTTGGCTGCAAATCTTTGGCCCCAAGCTAGCTGATGGTTCCCAAATCTCTAGCTCCAGGCCAGATCTGTTTCCAGCTTCTTAGACCAACATCCCAGCTCCCTGCTAAACTCTCCCCGTGGCTTTCTGCTGGCACTTTTCACTCACCATCTTCCTTCCACCTCCAGATGCTCTCCTCCTACACTGTTCCTCATGCCAGGAAGCATCGCCATCCTTCGGTTCAGAACTTTCGAGTCACCCCACCCTCTGACCTCCTCCCTCCACCCGTGTCCTCCCAGCCGACTGGCTGCCTCCGTCTGCAGATTCTTCTACTGATACAAATCTCGACTCTCCTGCTTGCTTTCCACGCCCAGCGCTGCTGTTCACTTAGCTTCCCATCACTCTTCCCCTGGACTGTTTCAGAAGCTGCCGTACCGGCCTCACCCCCTCCAGCCCTCTTCCTTCTCGTGGCATTCAGACAAATTGTGTCCCTCTAGGGAGGGGCCCTCACCCAATAGGATGGGTGTCCCTATAAGTAGAGGAAGAGACACCTGACAGTCTTGCCCAGAAGGATGGCCATGTGAGGACAGAGCAAGACAGCACCATCTAAAAGCCAAAGAGAGGCCTCAGGAGGTACCTAAACTGCCAACACCTTGATCTTGCACCTTAGGCTCAGAGCTATGAGAAAATAAATGTTGTTTCAGCCCCGCCCCAGTCCGTGGCTTTTTGTATGGCAGCCTGAGCAGGCTGAGACCCCGCCTCAGGCTCAGATCCACACCCTCTGCTCTAGGCTTGTGGGGTAGCGCTTGCTGCTCCCTCAGTCCTGTGCACAGGCTCCTCCTGGGACCCTGCCCCTCCTGTTGCAGCCCCGCACGCACCCTTCAAGAGTCGGTGTAAACATCACCTACTCAGGGCAGGTTACACGCTCTTCTTCTCAGCCTCGGGACAAATGATACCTGCTGCCCGTGCCCCTATTCCAGACATTGTGCTGTTGATTTCTTTGTCTGTCTCTCCCACTAAGCCCATGAGAGAGAGGAAAAAAAAACTGTATCCGATGCCTTTTTCATTCCTAGCACAGTGTGGTTTCACAGAATACATCCAATTTATTTTTATTGAATGAATGAATAAATGAATGAAAGGCAGCATTGTGTCATTATACATAAAGTTCTTAGAATGGTACCTGACATCCAATATGTACTATTGAGTGTTTGCTCATTAAACGGACAAAATTATGCTGAACATGCTTTGAATCACTTTTTCTGCCGTTGTAGCTGTTGGAGTCTTATGAAAGCTAAAGTAAGAACATATGGGAAAATAAAAGCCCAGATTCGCAGAGAGATTTACCCATGCAAAGCACTTCAAACTCATAGTTATTGCACTGGTTCCTGATAACTTTAGTCATGGCTGAACTGGAATGGAAAATTTTACTTCCTTTCCTGTATGTTGACCTCATCGGGCTCTGGCCGTGTTCATCTCTGAGTTCACTGTCTGCCGAAATAAACACTCCCTCTCCGTGGCAGAGTTCACATGCAAGCCTACCCAGGCCAGCTGGTTCATCCTGTTACGTTCTTTGGAGATTTGGTTAAACCTCTTTATTTTATTTTATTTTTTTTAATTAATTAATTTATTTATTTATTATCTTTGGCAGCGTTGGGTCTTCGTTGCTGCACATGGGCTTTCTCTAGTTGCGGCGAGCGGGGGCAGTGCGTGGGCTTCTCATTGTGGTGGCTTCTCTTGTTGTGGAGCACGGGCTCTAGGTGTGTGGGCTTCATTTGTTGTGGCACGCGGGCTCAGTAGTTGTGGCTCACAGGCTTAGTTGCTCTGCAGCATGTGGGATCTTCCCGGACCAGGGATTGAACCCACGTCTCCTGCATTGGCAGGCGGATTCTTAACCACTGCGCCACCAGGGAAGCCCCCTTGGTTAAACCTCTTTAATTGCTGGTGGGGCACCGAGTGATGTGGGCACGGAGGCAAATGTGGGTTAGGATGTTGTAGCAGCCGGAAGCACCTGGCACAAGGAGAGCATCTGGAGGAAGCACAGATGACTGGAGAAGAGTGCTGTGTTGACGAGAACCAAGTGTGGGAACAAACGGCCAATTCAATTTTACAAATGCTGATTGGATGCTCGTGTGGGCTTGGAATGCTTGGGATGCAAAGATGCCTAAGATCTGTTGCCTGCCTCTAGGGACCTCAAGCCAAGCCAGGTACGAGTATTCGATAACTGTTGGAAGAGGAGATGGAGAAGGACAAAGAGAAGAAAGGAGCAGGCATGGAGGCATCCAGATGCATACATGGTGGAGAGTGTCAGGATGCAAAGTCTTAATTAGATATAGGAGGGAACCAAGGACATCTCCAGAACTTTTAATGCGTTTGGATGCAGTTGAAACCTCACTGGTTGGAGGTGGCTCTGTAATAGTGGCTGCAGATAAGATCCCAACTGCAACTTATCTTGTTGGAATAAGAGGTTCCAACTCTGAACACTTAAGACTCTAAAATGAGCAGATTGGGAGGGTGGAGAGATGGACCCGGGGACCCCCTCAGTACCCTCAAAATCACTGCTGTCCCTGGAAGAAAGAAGCATGACAAACTGTCTCTGATTTTGCATCTTTTTGCATCCCAGTTACAGCATTAGCCATGATAGTAATCATAGCAATGATGGCTAATATTTAGTGAAGACTTCCCTGTCCTAAGTGGCGTCAATGGATCATGCCTTCGCATCCTCCAAGCTAGGGATTAGTCATAGTCCCACAGTATGGATGGAGAAATAGATGCACATTGAACCCCTGTAATTTGCCTGAGGCTGCGGAGGTGGTACAATGGAGAAGCACTTTTCCTAAACCCCCTCCTACCCCAGGTGGCTGCACTGACACCCTAGATGGAAAGGTTCACTCCTTTCATTGGCCTTGACTCCAGAACAGGTGGGCAGAACATGGTCCCCAGGCAAAGTGCAGCCTGTCACCTGTTTCTGTACACCTGTGATTAAGGATGTGTTTTAAATCGTCAGAAAATATCAAAAGAAGAGTCATATTTCATGATGCCTAAAACTTCTAAGAAGTTCAAAGTTCAGTGCCCATAAATAAAGTTTTATTGACACACAGCCACACTCTTGTTGACATCTGCCTGCTGTTGCTATAACAGGAGGGTTGGGCGTGCCTGGCTCTCAAAGCCTAAAATATTTACGTCTAAAGTAGAAATATAATGCTGTACACATGCACCTTATGTAATGTGATAAACCAGCATTACCTCAATTAAAAACAAAGATGAATTAGTTTTAAAAAATAGTAAAATATTTACTGCCTGGCCCTTTACAGAGAACACGTGCCAGTCCCTGCTCTGGGTCCAGACTGGAGTCTGGAGTGAGTTCCCCTCGCCAGGACACCTCCCTGTCCTGGAGGCAGCACCCTGCCCCCGCAATCTCTCCATAGCATAAAGTACCCCACCACACCCACCATGGAAGAGACTCCAGACCACAGGAGAACAAAAGCTACCCCCAAAACCCAGACCCTCAATCCCCCAAACTCCTCTCTCAAAGAAAAAAAAAAAGTAACCTGACTCCATGGCCACTTTCACACTCTGGCAGGTTGGCGGTAGCCCTGTCAACGCATTCATTCACCCATTCATTCATTCCACAAACAGTGGTCGAGTCCCTTGGCCTTGGTGCTCTCTAGGGTGGGTGAGGGAGTGGGGAGTGGACCTTCAGCCCCCACAGAGTCAGTAGTTATCTCCAGTCTTAGACCCTGACCTCAGTGGTCAAGGCACAGACTTGGCACTTGGACAGAACTGGGCTAAGATCCTGGTTCTGCCACTTGCGAACTCTGCCTGCACAGAAGCGTCTAAACTAATGAGCCCTGAACCCCGCTCTCACTTTTGTGTGGAGCGCTAAGGAAAATAGTGTGTGCAAAGTCCTTTGTACGGGGGAAGGGTGCACAGGACCAGTTCCAGAGAATTATACCAGCATCACCACGGACATCGCTCTTGCTGCTGAAGAATCCAATCAGTCCCCATCTCGGAGCAGATAAAGTTGACACAGATTTACGGAAAACAACACTGAGTGTGTTCTCTCTTTTTATACCAGGAAACACTGTACTATTTCTAGTCCCCTTGGTATTTGTTACAATCTCAAGATTTGAGTCAGGAAAAAAATAAGAATTTTCCTCTCACCAAGATCCTCTGGGATTTTTGAGAAAACACAGAACAGAAATAATAAGGATGTTGGCAATATCGGGCCGACAGCAGTGGGAAGAGGGGCCTGAATCCCCGGTCCCAGCGTCAGGCCTTTGGAATGCTGGGCCCTAGTGCAGTAATCCTTTTAGAAGAAAAAAAGGACAGGCACAGAATGTTCAGAAAGGAGTGAAATTTAACAAACAAAACACAACACATTTTGTGTCTTGTGAGGCTTTACAATCAAGGGCTTAGCAGAGACAGGGGTTGGGAGAGCTGAGTCGGCCCTTCCTTAATCCTATTTTGGTCTGTAAATTACCAAAACAGCGGAATGAGGGGGAGAATGAATGTTTCCTCACCATTTTCGACAACCTTGCAGCTTTGAAAAGCTTGTAATTTGTTACCAGCAAGGGGTGTGTGTCAAGTGCGGAAAAATCAGAAGACATTGCTCTAATTTTAAATTAATAAACAGAAGTCTTAAAAAAATAAAAAAATAAAAATAAATAAATAAGCAGAAGTCTTCCCTCTGTAACTTCCCCCATCAGAGGCAGCACTGAAGGCTGGGCAGTGTGTGACCCCCATTCTTTTCTTTCTCTGTGTAAAGTGAGTGCGCAAAGCACACTTTTTCACCCAGTGGAGCCGGGCTGGTAGTTAAGACCAGGCGCCTTGGAGCCGCAGGACCTGGACTGGAATCCAGGCTCTGCCCTTGCCAGCTGTGTGACTTCAGGCAAAAGCTGCCTTCTTTCTGCCTCATTTTCCTCAACAGTGCTGTAGAGTTCTTTAGAGCACCGACATCACAGGGTTGTAGTGAGGATTAAATGGAGTATTATATGTAAAGCACTGAGACAGCAACTAGCACTGTTCTCCATGTGTGTGTGTGTGTGTGTGTGTGTGTGTGTGTATTCATTAATATATACATGCATTTTTCTTAAACAAATACATCAACTATTCACGGTATTTGGTAGCTCTTCTTTTTTGTGGGTTAATTATGATATATATGACCTCATATTGTCAGTATTTTAGGTTGTTTCTCATTCTTCACTATTATTAAAAACAGCAAACTGTCATTTACATTTCTGCACTTGGATCTTTGGCAACTTTTCCAATTACTTGCTTAGAATTTACGGCTAGAAGCTGGGCCAGATGCTGTGCTCTTTTTTAAGGATTCTGATACATAATGCTGAATTGCTCTCCAAAAGGGACTTTAACGTCCCAGCAGCACAGCAGGAAGGTGCCTCTTATCCTAAATTCTTGATAATACTGGATATTTTCATCCTATTCTATTTTTTCATCAGGTTGGGGAGTTTTATTGTTTTAATTTTTATTTATTTTGATACCAGCAAGGTTAAACATTTTTGTTTATGTTTATTGGCTACTTTAATTTTTCCACTGGGAATTTGCTATTTATGTCCTTTGTTAACATATGGATTCATCATTTCCTTATTGGTTTGTAAGAGCTCTTTATATATTATAGGTGTTCCTTGTATTTTTAAGTTTATCGTCTGCCTTTAAATTTTGTTAAATGCCAAAGTATATCAGAGTATATTTTTCACCATTCAGAAGTTTTTTTGTGTGCATGTGTAAGTTTTAAGTACACAAATCCAGCAATATTTTCCACTATGACTTTTGTCCTAGAAGTCATGGTTATAAAATCCTTCTCTACAATCACCCTTCAGATTATAACAATTATTTTATTTTCTTCCAAAATACTTATAATTTCATTTTTACGTTTAAAAATTGAGTTTATATCAAGCTTATTTGGCCACTTGTATCTAATATGTACGGTTTCTCCCGTAGACTCAGTGATTCTATAAACTGATCATTATCCAACTCAGTCAATTTTTTTGAACATCATTGTTCTCCTCTAAAAAGTGAAAATAATGAAATCTCCCCTGCTTGTTATATTGTGAATATACACATTTTGAAAAGTATTAAGTGACATAGCAGTGTATATAATTACCACCAAATTCAACTTTAGGATGTGAAAGGCGTGAGACATAGAATTGAAAGGTTTGAGAATTTCTTCCAAGACTTTGAGGAGAAGTGAGAATTTTCAGCTCTAAGTTTCCCTGATTCTGAATGACCAGTAAGCTTACTAAAGCCAGGAGCAGGGAGGCATTTGGGGTTTTATAGCGTAAAGGTATGGTTTCAACATGTCAACGACACTTTATACATTTAGAATATCACAGAGTTGACTTTATATCCTGTCCAAAAAAAAAAGTAAAATTCAAGTTTTATAACTTGAAAAGTTATAAGTGGTTCTTATTATGTATTTCAGCTGGAAAAAAAAAAAAAAAAAACTTCCATTTCCTAAATTGCTTTGATTCTCCGTAAACCTCATGGCAAATTTATTAGTATTGTGCAAGACTGCCACTTCTACAGCACAATATTTGCAAACTTTCGCCTTGTTATTGTCTCTGATCAGAATAGTGTAGATAAGGAGTAGGGAGGGCTCGGCTCAGAGCTGCCTCCACCCACACGCAGCCTTGCACCAGGACCCGGTGTGCTCCGGATCCATCGCCAGAGGGGACGAGGAGGGGGCCCACAGCCACTCACCCTTCTGCTTCCTCCTTGGTCCTTAACAGGAACAGACCGCGCCGTTGACAGCTGACGTGGACTCGGCTTCAAAGATGAGAGACATTACCTAAGGGGAAACAGCACAGGTTTATGAGTAAACAGTTACAAAACTGTTTGTAACATTTCTGAAAGGCTGTCAATAACCCGCTGAATAATCCTCAGTCATCCATCTCTTTTATCGTTAGTTCGCTCAAGGTCCTGAAGGACAATGTCAGAAACATGAGGCACTTCGAGTGGTTTTCAAGGATGTGAACAAAGCCTCCCTCATTTTCTCAGATGAATGTAGTAAATTTAGCAGTAAGAGGTACACGAGGGCCGTGTTCCACCCTCATTATGCAGCCGTGACTGAATTTTGAGTAAGAAATTTCAATGCTCTGCAAAGTACCATGTGTTCTTCATTTGCTTTTCCCTTTCTGTGCCATCGGACACTATGTGAAGAAAAATCTTTTTTACTGATCAGAAAAGCAGAAGTAAGTGTGACAACCCTTTTTTAATAAATCCAAGTTTGTCCTACTTATATAAAAAGTACAACATAATAGCTGCTATTTCCTACGGGCCTGGTATACGCCGGGCACTTGATATGCACGTATCTGACTGCCACAGCACCCTGTTAAGTAACTATCATCGCTGTTTTCCAGGTGAGGAAAGGAATCTCGGAAGGATTAAGTAACCGGCCTGAATTGTCAGAGGTAGGATTTGAACCCAGCTCAGTCTTCCTCTAAAGAGTTTGCTCTTTCCACTCACTGCTCAGGGCTGACCTTCCTAAATTTGACCTCCAAAAGGCATCTAACGGGCAGCTCTTTTCTCTGTTTTCATGCAGGACAGGAGAAGGGGGAAAAAACCTTGCTGAGTTTTTAAATCATGAAACAATTTTCATCCGTCGATTCTGTGGATTTAAATTCTCTGAGGTTTCTATTTGATATAAGGGCTTAACCTTTCTTGGTTGTGTCTTTCTTCGGTTCCACATTCCATCCCTGGGAAATTACAGTTCAGGCTATTTTCCTGACTAGTTGGTTAGTGCCTCATTCCCTCAGGGTAATCTTCCTTATACTTTCTTGTTACTCTAAAAACTGACAGAGTTTCAATTCTATATATTGCCTTTTCCGGTTAAGTATGGATTTTTGATCTACTGTGATACATACTAAAATAGTAAAAGTCCATCTTAATGGTCCCCCAGAGATTTGAATGAGCAGACATCCTAACATACTGTCAGAGAAAGACTTAGACACTGAAGAGACTGTAGTTCAGTATTTACAAGGTATTGGGCTGCATGGAGAACTTACAACATACAACCACCGACGCATCTTTCTACCCGAGTTCAATGAGGCAGAAAACATGGATACAAGCAACAGAAAAGAGACGAGATTTTAAAACACAAGGATCCTTTCTAGCAAATCACTGCAGACCTTTAAATAATCTCTTAACTGTTTGAAACTTTTAAAAGAGCATAAGAATATTAAAGACTTCAACACTTTTCTCTCTCTCTCTTTTTTTTGTATGGGAGGTGCTGACACAGTATTGAATTTGAACACTTAGTCTCATGCCTGGTACAGAGTAGGCATTTGGTAAATATTTGTTGAAAAAAGGAATGAATAATTAAAACAAAGCTGGTTGCTCTTTTTTCTATGTTGGTTCTGTTCTTCAATTTATTTATTTTTTCAACATTTATTCTATCCAGTTGACAAGCACTGTAAAAGATGCTGATAATACAGTATACTGCCTATCCTCACATAACGGTTTTTTTTTTGGTTTTTTTTTGCGGTACGCGGGCCTCTCACTGCTGTGGCCTCTCCCGTTGCGGAGCACAGGCTCTGGACGCGCAGGCTCAGCGGCCATGGCTCACGGGTCCAGCCGCTCCGCAGCATGTGGGATCTTCCCTGACCGGGGCACGAACCCGTGTCCCCTGCATTGGCAGGCGGACTCTCAACCCCTGCCCCACCAGGGAAGCCCCTCACATAACTTTTTAACTTAACCATCTGGTTAACCTGGAGCAATGCCTTCGTGGCTCTTTTCTTCATATAATATGAGAGGAATTACAGCCGTTCTGAATATCCCCATGGAGATGTTGTGAAAATGAAGTAGGATCAGATGATTTGTAAACTGTTTAGTTGTATGCTAATATATCATTGATAAGCTCTATCAGTTACAATGCAAGTAACAGAAAGCTTCTCTTAAAATGGCTTAAACCATCAAGGTTCTTCATTTTGCCCTTTCTGGTGTCAAATTCTAAATTCTTAACTCCCATTAAGGTCCCCCATAGCTTCCAGCAGCTCTCAGGGATGGTACTTCCTCCTTCTAGTCCAGAAGAGAAGAGAGAGCATCCCTGCCCAGCCTTTCCAAAAAAAAAAAAAAAAAAACTTAAGATCCATTCCAACTGGTCCTCCTTCGGTCACGTGCCCGCTCTGTAACCAATGTCTGTGTCCAGAGGGATGGAAAGCACTGATTGGCTTAGCACAGACTACACACCCCAACCGAGAAGATGGACTGGCTTAGCATAGACTACACACTCCAACCGAGAAGATGGACATGAAATCAGCTTCCCTGGAACCTCATGGATCCCCAGTAGAAAGTGGTTGGCTCCTGGGTAGAGAATGGGGATGAAGGGAAATGGATGAAGAATATGCAACCATTAGCTGAATTTGAAGCAAGAGTCAACCAGCATTGCTGCCTGAAATCCATTTTACAGTGCCAGATGAACTTAAAAAAAATCTCAATATTTGGAAAAACTAGAGGCATGAATAGACATTCTATGATGTATATAAAGGTTACAGAAACACAATTAGGGCTCTGATAAGTAAGATAATTAACAGATTCATTGACATAATTCGCTCTTCTACTCCAAATAATAGCTATATAGTTTAGATGAATTTTTGACATTTATACAACTATTAAAAAAAAATAAGGGTATGCCTGTCTGATGATAGATACTTTCAAGGATTTTTAAAAAGATTTTTCCTGTTTAAATATCTTATTCAAATCACTAGTTAGTCAAGTATGATGATTTCTCATTTCTTTAAAAAAATAAAACCTCTGAATAATTTATCTGGATAAGGCTGGGCCACCCCTAGGCCAGAGTTATACACTCAGAATTCCACATAAAACAATTATAAAGGACCTCTTCCACAGGTGGAACTTACAGCCATTATATTCACTACAGCTTATGTTTTCAAGGTTGATCTATGTTATAGCCTGTGTCAGAAGTTCTTTCCTTTTAAAGGCTGGATAGTATTCCATTGTATGTATGTACCACACTTTGTTTATCCACTCATCATCAGTGGGCATTTGGGTGGTTTTCACCTTCTGGCTATTGTGAATAATGCTGCTATGAACATTGGTATACAAATATTTGTTTGAGTTCCTGCTTTCAATTATTGCCGGTATATATCCAGAAGTGAAATGGCTGGATCATGTGTTAACTCTAAGTTTAATTTTTTGAGACACTGCCATACTGTTTTCTACAGTGGCTGTACCATTTTACATTCCCACCAGCAGTGCACAGAGTGCGTTTCTCTATGTCCTCACCTACACTTGTTATCTTCTGGTTTGTTGAGGGTCTTTTGGGGTTTTGTTTTTTACAATAGTGGCCCTAATGGGTGTGAAGTGGAATCTCATTGTGCTTTTGATTTGCATTTCCCTGATGATTAGTTGAGCATCTTATCACATGATTATTGACCATTTGTATATCTTCTTTGGAGAAATGTCTATTCAAGTCCTTTGCCCACTTTTTATTTGGGTTGTTTTCTTGTTACTGTTGACTTGTGAGTTCTTTATATATGCTGGATATTAATCCCTTATCAGACATGTAATTTGCAAATATTTCCTCTCACTCCGTGGTTGCCTTTTCACTCTGAGTGTGTCCTTTGCTGCACAGGGGCCGTCTCCTGTGGCACATGAAACACCGTCCCCACCTGCACCCAGCCCCTTCTTTCAGGTTCCCCTGCACATCCCCACAGGGATGTTAGCGGACGTTGGGACCTTCCTCGGCCTTGCGTCCTGCTGCCTCGCAAGGTGGGCTCTGTCCTGGTGGCAGGTTGAGGATGGGTTGGTGGGTGCTCCAATTCCCTGTGACTCCAGCCCCCAGCAGGGCTTCCCCAGGCCTTGTCCTAACACACTGGAAGCTAAAGACGACATCCTACCAGGAGAATTTACTGACAGCTTTTAAAAAATACAGAAAATGGGGCTCCCCTGGTGGTGCAGTGGTTGAGAGTCCGCCTGCCAATGCAGGGGACACGGGTTCGAGCCCCGGTCCGGGAAGATCCCACATGCCGCAGAGCAGCTGGGCCCGTGAGCCATGGCCGCTGAGCCTGCGCGTCCGGAGCCTGTGCTTACTTCAGGGACAACATTTTTTTTTTAAGAGAAAGCAACCTATATATTTTTAAATGTAAGTAACAACTCCTCTGTCCCAGCCTGAGGGAAAGGGCTCTGCCGAGAATGGCTGGCAGAAAAGGAGCAAGATAAAAAGGCACGTCTTTGCCTGAAGCCTGTGAGGGGAGACAGTGGGTCAGGGGGAGGTAACCCAGATCAGGAAACATGCCTGTGTGGATCCGCTTCCGGCCCCAGCCCTCCCAGGAAGTCTCTGGTGGGTCCAGGGTGATCTTGGCCTCCACTGGGACAGAGGAAGGAGACAGACCTCTGTCTGAGCTGAGCTTGACGGCTGTGATCTGGGCTGTAATTCCCTTCCCTGGGCTTCGGTTTCTTATATGGAAAATCAAATCAATAATTGTCATAAAATCTTACTTTTCTGTTATATGATACAATTTACACAGCGCTTCACACGCATTACCCAATTTAACAAAACACTCCAGAGCAAAGCACTTTGCAAGGAATAAAATGCTTAACATATGTAAGGAATTCTTTTCTTTCTTTGAAAACTGCTCTGGGTGGCTCAGCTATTGTTTGGTTAAGAGAATTACACAATTTTGAGACGTGCGTCCTTATCTTGTGTAGACTGAAAGGCAATTAAACAATTATTCATGTCAGAATCTGAGGTAAGGAGAAGGCTGCTTCAAAGGGTCCGCTTGACAAAGTGAAAAGCATTTGAGCAGAAACAGAGCCGTATATAATTTCCTTCTAGAATATCCACTCCATATGGCCCAAAGCAAGAATTTCAGACTCCTCCGTGGAAAGAAAGAGACAGAAATAAAAACATTAACTTTTTTGCTCTGACTTCTCTCAGCCATTTTCTGAAGAGTCTTTGGAAACCATCCGTTCTTGTAAACAGAAACCAACCGAGAGACTCCAAGGAGGTTTTTTCCTCTGGGTGTACCGGTTGTTCAGTCGTGAATCAGTGTCTTATTCCAAGAGGAAGGTGCCCCAGCAAAAGCTGGTCGTACAAAGGACATTAAACTTTAGTATTGTCTTCGTGGTCCCCTCCTGTTTCCAGTGGCCAACAACAGAGACCACGGAGGACACAAGCAAGGGAAGTTCCCCACCTACAGCCCACCAGGCAGGACGCCGGGATTCCAGCTTCCTGGCAGAATATAAAGTCAACAGTCAAGGTGTTTGCCTATAAACCAAGGCCACCTCCACTTACAGCACCATTCCCACTTCTCACTGGTGCCTGTTCCATACACCCCACACCCCAGCGTCTCCCTTTTCACTCCTTTTCCACAAGGGTTACACTACCCCAGGGCCCAGGGGGTAGAAACCCTTCCCCAGGCCCACTGCCTGCTTCCCCGTGTGGTCTTTGCCCAGCCTGGACCCTCAGGGGGCAGCAGAACAAACAGAGTTCTACAAACAAATGGAATTTCAAAATAACTCCAACCTTTGACTCACTCTCCTAAAAACCAAAGGGGACCCACAGGGCCGGTCCCCAGCATACTCCCCTGAGTATTTCCAGCCCACCTCACGGTTTCTCACCCCACGCTTGTCCAGACAGCTGGCCCTGCTTTTCTCTCCCTCTCTCCACACCCGGCTCCCTCGGGTCTTCACTACTGTAGTGTGACAGAGTATTTATGCAGCCAGGTTTCCTCCTCTTTGGAGGTGGGCGTGGGAAGCGCGGGCTGGGCTGGGACAGGAGTGTTGGGTGGGTGAGTGGGTGGAGTCCTTGAACCCTGTCCCCGCACAAGCGATCGCTCCAGCCTTGACCTCTCTTCATTCCTTGGCCTCCTCCAGCCCATCAACCTGGTAGCCATGACAACTTCAGAGCCTGAGCTACCACCCAGACCTCTGCGGGGGGATAGAGGTAGGGGGATGGGAGGGGAATGGCAACACAGAGGAAAGCTTGGTTTGAAAGATCTGGAGAACACTAAAGAAAGTTTTCCTGGGCTTCCCTGGTGGCGCAGTGGTTGAGAGTCCGCCTGCCGATGCAGGGGACATGGGTTCGTGCCCCGGTCTGGGGGGATCCCACATGCCGCGGAGCGGCTGCGCCCGAGAGCCATGGCCGTTGAGCCTGCGCGTCCGGAGCCTGTGCTCCGCCAACGGGAGAGGCCGCAACAGCGAGAGGCCCGCGTACCGCAAAAAAAAAATTTTCCTTACTGCTTCCTCACCCCCACTGCAGCCCCTCCCTACGCTGCCCTTGAAATCTACTTTACCAGAGCAGAAATGATGATGTGCACAGCTCCTGCCAAGGACGAGTTTACTGCAAGCCCACTCCATGGTCAGAGCATCACAGAGTCACAGCACTCGCTGGAACTCCCCCGGGGGGGTTTCTGAGACCCACCCGTGTGCTCCCCTCTGAAATCTTTCTCATTACATCATTAGGGAGGGAAAGGCACCAGGCTTGAAGAGGGGTCTGGGCAAAGTTGGGGCTTCTTTCTTTAACTCAATTTAACCTTGATTCCAAGGACAGATACTGCCATTTGAAAGGATGTCTCAAACGGAGCATGTGGTGCGGTGCCTAGTAAGCCATGGTGTAACGTGCGGCTTTTAGCATGAGTCACCTCCCTGCTAGGAAAGAGGCTGGAAGTCCAGAAATAAGGATATTACAGCAATGGACTGTGTGGTTCACAAAACCACAGGGGAAAGGGTGGAGGAGCAGCCGGTGCCTTGCTTAAAGGTCACAAAGCATTATTTCTACTTTAATATCCAGAGTCCACGTGAAATAAACTGAGAGGTTAAGATCTAAATGAAAATCAACTGATGGCAACTGTGCCATTTGGATTCTCTGAGTCGTGCTTGCTGTAGGAGACGGCAAACCCCCTTAGCTACCTATCATTCCATGAGCAGAGATGAAGAAGAAAAAGGCCTTAATAAGAATACACATAAAGAAAAATTGCTAATTATTGGCACAGAGTGGCAAGAAAATTTGGTGGAATTCCCTTCCTTGAGGATTCTTGGAACAAGGCAGATGTATGAGTCAGGTACAGATGCACCTGGAAACAGTTTTCTTTCCCTGGAATTGTGATTCTGTGTTGTGTGTAACCCCTAGTTCTACAGACCACCATAGTCTGGGTCATACTAGAGGTGCAGCTGGTGGCAATCCACTGGCTTTGAGCTGCCACCCAGACGAACCATGGGCGCTCTGATCTCCTTCCTCCTGGCAGAGTCTCTCCTTGGTGGTTAATAAAGATTTCTTGCCTGTTTCCAGCCTGTGACCTAATGGCCGTAATCTGTCTCCACCTGTGTTGCTAATGGCCATTCTTGTATCCGTCTCTGCCTGATGGTTCTCCAGCAGTTGACGTTGGCCTTCCTGCAGTGGATGCTCTCAGAGGGGGTGGTGCTGTCCTCACCAGTGCTTCTAATAAAAAGAGGCGCCCTGTGTTCTCAGTTTGTTGTTGAATTTCCCCTGGTGGAGCTACGCAGGGCTCCCCACAGTTGAAGGAAGTATGAGGGCAACTTCTCCAGGATACCCGACACACGTCTCCCAACGACCATCACCTCAAGTTCCAGGACAGATGCTGAGAATAGCAACCAATCTACACCAGGTGACTGTTATGCACTAGATGCCGTGACAACTACTTTACGTATATCAACTCAGTTGATCTTTGCTTCAAGCCCATGAGGTAGGTACTATCATGTTCCTATCCATGGCCGCTGAGCCTGCACGTCTGGAGCCTGTGCTCCGCAATGGGAGAGGCCACAACAGTGAGAGGCCCGCGTACCGCAAAAAAACCAACAAAACAAAACAAAAAAGCCCTTGGTAGTGGCCCAGGGGGCAGAAGAGTTCCATGTGTCTGGGGAGGACCCTATGCACCTGTTTGCCAGGATGCCCTGGTTTACACCTGCTGTCATGGCATCCCATCTCCCATCCACTTTCAGGGACAAAAACGTATATGGCTACCCTGTATCTGGCAAGTTCAAAGAGCCAACAGGTAGGGCCCAACACTTAGGTGTACTGAAAGTGCTCAAGAAATCGTGTTTTTAAAAGTCTGTGTCACAATGCTAGCTAAGTGTTATAAACAAGATGGGTCTCAGACACTGAACTTGTAGGTAACTGCAACCACAAATAGTTCTGAAAGCCAGAGTCAGCTGTTCTTCCCTACACCTTATCTGGTCTGGGCCCAACTTTATACGAAATAATCCCAGTGGGTATCTATCACAAAGATATGCAGGAAAAGCCAGCCTTTGATAAATAAATAGCCTCCCATCTATCTGCAGCCAGTT
This sequence comes from Orcinus orca, assembly GCF_937001465.1. Classification (NCBI taxonomy): domain Eukaryota; kingdom Metazoa; phylum Chordata; class Mammalia; order Artiodactyla; family Delphinidae; genus Orcinus; species Orcinus orca. The sequence goes on from NC_064576.1 coordinate 71,039,329, forward strand.
AGAGCAAAGGAAAAGCTTACCACAGGCTTACAACACACACACTGACACAAACTGAGCGTGATCATTTTTATCCAGGAACACTGTTGAGCTTAAAAAAACTGTATTCCAAGAAGTTAATTAAAACCACATAGAGCTGTCAGGGAGCTTAAAAATCAAGTACACAGTAACTTGAAACAATGAGGCTTACTAATCGTGGCAGACAAATCAGCTAGTTTTTGCAGAGGAGCCAGACTATTTGTAGATGAGCTAGAATACTTTCAGGAAAGAAAGAAAATTGTAAAGTGTTCACAGAGCAGAGGGAAGGACAAGAAGGAGGCAATTTTTTTTTAATATAAATTCATTTTCTTATTTATTTTATTTTTGGCTGCATTGGGTCTTCGTTGCTGCGCGCGGGCTTTTTCTAGTTGCGGCGAGCGAGAGTTACTCTTCGTTGCGGTGCGCGGGCTTCTCATCGCGGTGGCTTCTCTTGTTGCAGAGCAGGGGCTCTAGGCACGCAAGCTCAGTAGTTGTGGCTCACGGGCTCTAGAGCGCAGGCTCAGGAGTTGTGGCACACGGGCTTAGTTGCTCCGCGGCATGTGGGATCTTCCCGGACCAGGGCTCGAGCCCGTGTCCCCTGCATTAGCAGGTGGGTTCTTAACCACTGCGCCACGGAGGGAAGCCCGAAGGAGGCAATTCTAACCATCTTTTCAACTCGGACGTGGAATCTGTCTGCAGGGATCCCGCGGGGGTATGTGTAGGCTTTTTTAGCGAACTCCCGTTTAGTTGACCGATGCTGTGTTGTTGCTGGGGTTTGTTACTATGTGAAGTTGAAACGCTTGATGTTAACGCATCTTCAGCTTCAAGACTCACCACGCACACCCTCGTTTAAACTTAACTGTGCTGGGCAGTGTGCTTTGATGGGGTGGCAGTCTGGCTTGGGTGTTTCTGCCATTCCCCAATGCACGTGGTGTGACCACTGAGACAGGGAACCCGCTTTTTCTCCGGCTCTCTTCTGATTCTTCTGTTGTTTCTTCATTAGAAAATGGATAAATGATGACAAAAATTATTAATAACCCCCCCTAAAGCCTGATATATAAAAGAATGTGGAACCAAAACCATGAAAATAAAGCAACTTGAACTCATTTACACTATGAATAGGGAACAAAGACTTTGGACCTTCCCTAATTTTGGATTCCAGATTCCAAACATTTCATAAATAAAATATGACCAGCCACATGAAATTGCAAGGTATGGACTGTGGGAATTATATTCACAAGGAGACGTTGTTTTCAAAAGCTCCTGCTGGCAAAGCCAGACTTCGCCCTGCCACTTTTAACCCTGTCAAATAAAACCACTCCAGATAGGGAGGTTGGCGAGACTTCACGGTACACTGAAAGCTTAAAATTTGCACTCTAGAGTAGGGGAAAAGCTGATTATATTCATTTACGCTCTATGGTGGCATCTATTATGTACTTTTTAAAATATTTCTTTTTTTATAAATTTATTTTTATTTATCTATTATTTTTGGCTGTGTTGGGTCTTCATTGCTGTGCGTGGGCTCTAGAGCGCGTGGGCTTCAGTAGACACGGTGCGTGGGATCAGTAGTTGTGGCTCGTGGGTTCTAGAACGGCAGGCTTGGTAGTTGTGGCACACGGGCTTAGTTGCTCCGCAGCATGTGGGATCTTCCCGGACCAGGGCTCCAACCCGTGTCCCCTGCATTGGCAGGCGGATTCTTAACCACTGTGCCACCAGGGAAGCCCCTCTATTATGTGTTTTTAAGGAAAGAAAAGGCATGTCACTTCCTTTGTACGTGTATCATCTAAATGAAGTCAATATTAGATGTTGATGAAATGCCATATGACAGAAATGAGACCACCTACATGAAAATTTATAGTTGTACTCTTATAAATGCGTATCTTTTATCCTAATAAATATTATGAAGTATATACACAAAAGGTTATCTCAGAAATAAAACTCAACTTATTTTCAGACACTGAGGGTCTGAAAAGACCCCACTTCAGGGGAGAAAAAAGACCTTCAAACATATTTGCTTTATTCCCAGATAATTCCTGCATACATAAATGTGGTAAGTTGAAACAACGGCATCAAATACTCTATCAGCAATTCCCCAAGGAAAGCAAGAAAGTATATGCTTTAATTAGTCTGGTAGCTATTTTCATAGTCAAGGGATACTGAAGACACTAGCTTCCTCCCAGCACAAACCACCTTTATTCAGAATCGGGCAGACAGAATCCACGGGTGCAAAGTTTGATTCCAAACCATCAAACACAAATACACAGTTGCCTGCTGGGCTGTGACTGTGGGCCAGCCACCGTGAGATCCTGGGGGTATAAATGAGCAATACCATAGTGGCTGAGTGGTGGCTCCAAAGGTATATCCACATCCTAATCCCTGGAACCTGCAAATGTGATCTTATTTGGAAGAAGGGTCTTTGGACTTCCCTGGTGGTGCAGTGGTTCAGAGCCCGCCTGCCGATGCAGGGGACGCGGGTTCGTGCCCCAGTCCGGGAAGATCCCACATGCTGCAGAGCGGCTGGGCCCATGAGCCATGGCCGCTGAGCCTGCGCATCCGGAGCCTGTGCTCCTCAACGGGAGAGGCCGCAGCAGGGAGAGGCCCGTGTACCGCAAAAACAAAAATTAAAAAAAGAAGGGTCGTTGTGGGTGTAATTAAGTTTTGTTAGGGATCTTTAGATGAGATCACTTTGGATTAGCTGGTTGGTCCCTAAATCCAGTGACAAGTGTCTTTATAAGAGACACACAGGGAGAAGGAGGAGGTATGGGAAGATGGAGACAGAGACTGAAGTCAAGGAACATTTGGAGCCACCGGCCATTGGAAGAAGCAAGGAAGGATCCTGGTCTAAAGTCTACAGCGGGAGCGTGACCCTGCCAGCACTTTAACTTTGGACATCTGTCTTCCAGAACTGTGAGAGAATACATTTCTATTGTTTTAAGCCACGAGGTTTGTGGTAAATTGTTACAGCAGCCCTAGGAAATGGATACAGGGGACCATCCCAACATCCAGAAGCTTAGGGACAAAATGCAGGGCAGGGAAACGATAGATCAAATTTGCTTTATAAGTAGCTTCTTTACAAGAAAGAAAACAATAGGCAGAAAAATAGGAAACTTAATGGTATGTGTGATTTTTTAAAAATTCAAGCTAGCTAAGGACCCACGCACATATATTTTGGATCCATCAACCCCAAGTGCTGGAGTCCTGGGCTGTCTGGGGTTTGGCACGTAACCTCAGCAATCTGCCTTTCCAAGTGGAGCTAGACTCATCTTTACGAGAGGCCCTGAAGAGCAGGCTTGAGTAGGAAACACTTTCTTGTACATGCTTATTTATAGACAGCATATGTGGAATAAGGGAATTGAAAATTCATGTGCACGTGTGAATATCCTCGGCTTGGGCCTGGGTACACCCACGGTGGGGATTCAGCTGTACTGGGTGTGTCTGGCACACTGGTGAGTTGGATTGGACAAGAGACCAAAGCAGTGCTAAGAAAATTCTTGCAAGAAAATTCCTCCTTTGGCAGGATTCTTACCCGGAGGCCCAGGCATTGGCTTCCCAGGTCTGTAAACTTCTGAGTATGTCTGTGAAATGCTGCATGTGTGCATGCACTTTTCTGAGATGGGGCTTTTATTACCCTTTTGAAAGCCTCTGTGACCCCCCAACATTAAGAAACTGTGTCCTGAGAAACCAGAGGAAGACTTACTGAGTGAGACCCGTGAGAACAGCTTCAGTTGTCAGAGAAATTCTAGTTCCAAAGACACAGCTTCTGCTTGACAGGACTCCTAGAGGCAAGGCTGGGTCTGAGGCGATGGGAGAAGACTGAAAGCAATGACCGGAAGGCTGGTATGTAGAGGCCCGGGTGCCCTTGCTTTGGGGCCCCGTCAGGGACTAACGCAGCAGAGAAGGTCATTCTCCATCCCCCTTCCAAGGGCCCTGCAAAGGCTTGGTCCACTGAGCCTTCAGTAACCACCGATGGAGACTGGCTGCATCTACAGAGCAGAGCACACGCACGATGGCTCTGGAGACCCCAGAGATGGGGGAGAGCTTCAGGGGGCTGAGCGTCCTGCTGCAGCCGGGGGGACAATGGAAACAGCAGAATTCAGGTTGCCATGTGCTGTAAACGCACCGCCACCCACAGACATGGGAATATTCAGGTGGCACACCGCTGCGACACAGGATTTGTACCACAAAAAGATTATACAAATATATTTAGGTTGACCAATGCTCATTACGTTGGGGACAGCTTTTTTTTTTTTTTTTTTTTTGCGGTACGCAGGGCTCTCACTGCTGTGGCCTCTCCCGTTGCGGAGCACAGGCTCCGGACGCGCAGGCTCAGCGGCCATGGCTCACGGCCCCAGCCACTCCGTGGCATGTGGGATCTTCCCGGACCGGGGCCCGAACCCGTGTCCCCTGCATCGGCAGGCGGACTCTCAACCACTGCGTCGCCAGGGAACCCCGGGGGCAGCTTTTAATAGTCAGTTCTATTTGAAAAACAAAAAACCCTAGATTCTTGCTCAGATTCTTCTGACCAAGGCAGTGATGGCAACGCTCATTCCCTAATGGGCCCAGAGTACCATGCTTTGCCCTGAGCATCACAGAAGGAGAACTGGGAGCACATCTCTGCCAACTGTGAGTGGATGGTATTTTCAGACTTCTGGTCGACCTCTGCTGTGTGGCTGGTGGGCTAGATAGGCGTTCAACCCTCTAGGGCTGATGAGGTTGATGTCTTTGTTCCAGACAACAAGAGTTTACCCAGAACCTTTCCATTGAGGTAAACAGGAAAATCAGACCCTTTCTCAAAACACTGGACAAAAAAAACACAACAAAACAACAAACCCACAAATGCATAGTTTTTGTTTTGTTTTGTTTTTTTATGGTCTCAAAAAGGCAGGTAAAGACAAGAATACATATTTACATAGAAGGTTTTTTGACAAAACAGAAAAGGAGCTTAGGGAGTTCCTGTTTTATGATTTGCTTAAAAAACAAAAAAGCTAAATCCTCAGCTGTGGTCTCTATTGAAAAAGAAAAAAAAAAAAAATCAGAGAAGAGGAACTAGTCGGAAAGTGGAGTGAATGCTGGCTACCCCCCCCCCCCCCCCCCCCCCCCGCCCACTCAACCCCGTCACCATGGAGACTCCTGAAGGTTCCAGGAATGACTCACGAGATTCGCTGATGAAGCCTTTGAAATGGAAGCAGTACCACAGCACAAAGACAAACTTAGTCTGCAGCCCTTGAAGAAGGAGGCTTTGACTCCTGATGACGCCCAAGATGTGGAATCTGGGCTGCAGCGCTGCAGACAGGATGCCCTTTCCTTCTTCCAGGTCCTCATTACTTGGGGCGCTTGCCTCCAAGAGCAAAGATCCAAAAACGCTTTTGCCTGGGATGGAGCTTTTGCACCACTGTTGGAGGAATAGTGATGTAAACCCCGAGTGTGTGGGTGCTGGGAAGGGGAGGCTGCAGTGCTGGAGGCTGGGGGTAGGACGGGGGCCCTCGGAGGCTGGGAGGGCACTTTTACAGAAGCACCAAGCTGGGCACACGTGTGCAGGTGCTCTGGGCCGTCCCCTCGTGGGCCACTGAAGCTCAGTCCCTCGGCTGCCCCTGTAGCTGCAGGAAACTCACTCACCACAGTTCTTCAGAGCTCAGAGATGCAGGCACCATGCCGAATGGCCTTGGGCTTCACCTCCACCTTAGCAAGGATGTAGAGACAGAGAGCCGCGGGAAGAAGCTCGAAGGAAGACATTCTCTGCGCAGAGTTTTATCTGCTGAATCCCTTTAAAATCATCCTGGGCAATTTTGGCGCTGGAAAAGCTCCTGCCCGGGGCTCTGACCTGCATGTGCCCTGGGTGCTTCTCTCTCAGGGGCCTCGCTGGTGTAGGGGGTCCTCTCGCAAAGCCTACCCTGGAGGCCACATCAGCTCCCGACTCAGGGGGCCAGTGCCTCTGTTCATCCCCAGAGCCCGGAGCCCTCCCTTCAGGGCTTGTCCAGGGATCCCAGCTCCCGCGGGCGCGTGTGTCAGGCTGGACTGTCCCCCTGCTTGCTGGACGCAGCCAAGCCCGTCAGCCTCAGAGGAAAACCTAAGGAGGGAGGGAAGCCTTCTGGGGTCAAGCCCAGGCCTTGTCTCAGACTGAACAGAAGCAGTAAACCTGAGACTCCAGGCAGTCTGCCAGGATTGCCCCTCTAACTCGTTCATAAACTGAAGTTCACTAGAATTCTAGAGTGCGAAAGGCATGGAAATGACCCCCTTTCTTCCCTCGAAGGGCAGAACCAAGGGGAAGACACGTATTCTTTCCTCCTCCACCCGAAATCGACGCCCTGGGGAGTGCACTTGCTTAACCAGGAGAGCAAGTAAGAAATAAAGGTCTGAGCACTGCATCACTCACCTCCTCTCAACTATTTATTCTGATTTCTCGACAAGCGAGTTAATTGGATGGGCCCCCGTAACAGACATTCCATACTCAAATTCATAGCTTTCTGCCAAAACAACATATTGTGTGCTGCTATATTTTCCACATCGGAACTGGGAGCTGACGTGGGTCCTGAGCAGTTTTACGTGGGAAAAGAACAAAGGCAACAGCTCCAGAGGTACCGGGCCGGCCTGGGAGGAAGAGCCGGGGGCCTGGCCCTGCATCTTGCATCAGCACCTGCTCTGGTTGCCGTTTTTAGTGTGGCTCTGGCTTGGCTGGGTTCGAGTTCAAAGGGAGACACAGAACAGATGCCAGTTAGGGGCCCTCCTGAAGCCTGGGAAGGACTTGGGCTGTCCGGTGGCAGCCTCGCTGGGCTATCTGGCTGCCCCTGGCGGGCAGGTCCCTGCCACGTGACCCTGTGTTGCCGTCAAGTGCGCCCACACACAGGCAACCGGATCTTCCCGAAAGCATAGTGCCCACCGGCTGCTCCTCCCCCGGGGGGCAGGGAGGTCCTGGCCACACAGACGGAAGGGCCAGGGCAGGCTCAGGGCTGCAGGTCCATGCTGGCTGGCCTTCAGTGACCATCTGCCGCCTCCAGCACTGTCTGGTGGGCTCCTCTCTCCATCAGCAAAATGTAACGGCTACTTCCTCTGGTGCAATGATGTTTCCCCTCTGAAACATCTCTCTTCATTTTCTGGGATTTTCCATCCCTCTCTGTGTTCCTCCGTCCGTCTGCTGGGGTCCCTTAGCCTCCACCATCCCTCTGCTTCCGGCGCCTCTCTGTGGTCCCCTCACGCTCACGGAGCACCATGCAGCGATGCCAGCGCCCCGCCCTCCTCCCGGCGCTTGGGCCCCCTGCACACTCCACCCACTGTGGTACCTGCTGTCAGCCCTAAACAGGCAGAGAGAGGCTGCTGCCCCTCCTGGGAGATGGCGACCTGGAGCCTTTGTTCCCCATTCAGGCCCCAGAACCCTCAGCAGAGACCAAGCAAACGCGACCCTGGGGTGCACTTGCTGGAGGCAGAAGGCCTGCCCCCCACTCTACCCTGCAGAGCCTTCTGGGGCCCCCGGTGCACTCCAGTGCGGGCCACTGAGCCGTGTGGCTACCCCAAACCTCTGCTGTCACTGTCTCCAAAGGGCCTCACCTACATGCCCTCAGACACTGCTCAGCCCTAAGGATCACCTATCAGCGTCGTTCCTAAGGATCACCTATCAGCGTCGTTCCTAAGGATCACCTATCAGCGTCGTTCCTATGCTATAGTGGAGATACGCTCTGGGGGTCCTTCCCTCCACCTCTCTGGACACATCATCTTGAGAAGCCCTTTGGTTGTTGTCAGCGTTTGTTTTGGCTTTTTCATCAGACTGTAAACCTCTCAAAGGTGGAACCACACCCTCCATTTCTCTGTTGGTTCCCATGAAACTCTTTTCCGGGGGTCCCTCCCTCCACCTGTCTGACATACACCCTCTCTGTTCTCCTCCCTGGCTCTCCGGCCATTGAAACTCTGGTTTAGGGTCTCAGTCCTCTTGTGGTCCCTTCCCCACTGAAGCTACACTTTGGACAACCTCACCCACACGCAGTCGCCACTGCTGCCTCCAAGCTGAGACTGACGGTCCCAACCAAGAATCCAAACCCAGGGCTTCCCTGGTGGCGCAGTGGTTGAGAATCTGCCTGCTAATGCAGGGGACACGGGTTCGAGCTCTGGTCTGGGAAGATCCCACATGCTGTGGAGCAACTGGGCCCGTGAGCCACAACTACTGAGCCTGCGCGTCTGGAGCCTGTGCTCCGCAACAAGAGAGGCCGCGATAGTGAGAGGCTCGCGCGCCGCGATGAAGAGTGGCCCCCGCTCGCCACAACTAGAGAAAGCCCTCGCACAGAAACGAAGGCCCAACACAGCCAAAAACAAAAATAAGAAGACCCCAAGATCACTATTAAAAAAAAAAAAAAGAATCCAAACCCACATCTCAGCTTCCGACTGGACTGCTCCACCTCAAAGTTCTGAGGTGACTTCCATCTAGTATATCATGAATGAAGCAAATCACGTGTCTCCCAACCTGGTCTTTTTCTGGTATCACGCGTCTTGGTTAATGGCTCCACTACCCACCCAGTCACCCAGAAACCTGGAATCCCCTTAGACTCCCCCTTCCCTATACCACGACTGCACCCAGCTCATCACCTAATCTGTTCCTTCCAAACTCACCACATGTCAGGACCAGAGCTGAGCACTAATTTAGACTGTTTCATTTACTTCTCACCAGAAGTCTATGGAGCAAACACTACTGTAATGCCTATCTTACAGATGAGAACAACAAGACTTAGAAAGGCGAAGAAATTTGCCCCAAGTCACACAAGTGACAAGTAGTGGCTTTGAGAGTCGTAGTCAGACGAGCTGAACCCGGAAGAGACAGACACATCTTCCTGCCCTCGGCCAGAACCTGTCCTTCACAGGAGACCACCTGGCAAGGCGGAGGGGTCTTTCTATAAAGGGCAAACGGAGGTTCACAGCACCCGGTGACCAGTCCCAGGCCCAGCAGAGCCACGGCCTTGTTGTTCTCCCACGGCACAAGCTACCTGCGAGGGAACAGGATCCAGAGCGATCAACAGGGTTGCCTTCTGCTAACTGCCAATCGAGTTTAAAATTATTCTATGAGTTAGGATTATTCTGGCGATGATGAGCAGCTCTGAATTTCCACTGACTGAGAATAAAAAGAAGGGGTTGAAGTGGCAGTACGAAAGATCTAAATTTGAAATTTAAAAAAAAAAAATCTTCTAGATCTGGAGAGCTGGTAGACTTTCTATTCTCTTGCCAAGGGGGTCTATGCCACCTCTCTCTCGCCTTCTGGAAATCCTTTTAAATGGCTCAGAGACATGGTATAGCTCGAATGAGTTTGGAGAAACCAAAATGAAAATAGTCCTGCCACTCAACATGAGAGGTTGCTTTTTTTTTGAATTTCTGAATTTTATTGTATTTATTTTTTATACAGGAGGTTCGTATTAGTCATCTATTTTATACATATTAGTGTACATATGTCAATCTCAATCTCCCAATTCATCCCACCACCACCCCCCGCACCCCACCACTTTCCCCCCTTGGTGTCCATACATTTGTTCTCTACATCTGTGTCTCTATTTCTGCCCTGCAAACTGGTTCATCTGTACCATTTTTCTAGGTTCCACATACATGCGCTAATACACGATATTTGTTTTTCTCTTCCTGACTTACTTCACTCTGTATGACAGTCTCTAGATTCATCCATGTCTCTACAAATGACCCAATTTAGTTCCTTTTTATGGCTGAGTAATATTCCATTGTATATATGTACCACATCTTCTTTATCCATTCCTCTGTCAATGGGCATTTAGGTTGCTTCCATGACCTGGCTATTGTAAATAGTGCTGCAATGAACACTGGGGTGCATGTGTCTTTTTGAATTATGGTTTTCTCTGGGTATATGCCCAGTAGTGGGAATGCTGGGTCATATGGTAATTTTATTTTTAGTTTTTTAAGGAACCTCCATACTGTTCTCCATAGTGGCTGTAGCAATTTACATTCCCACCAACAGTGCAAGAGGGTTCCCTTTCTCCACACCCTCTCCAGCATTTGTTGTTTGTAGATTTTCTGATGATGCCCATTCTAACTCTTGTGAGGTGATATCTCATTGTAGTTTTGATTTGCATTTCTCTAATAATTAGTGATGTTGAGTAGCTTGTCAGGTGCTTCTTGGCCATCTCTATGTCTTCTTTGGAGAAATGTCTATTAAGGTCTTCTGCCCATTTTTGGATTGGGTTTTTTTTTTTTTAATATTGAGGTACATGAACTGTTTATATATTTTGGAGATTAATCCTTTGTCTGTTGATTAGTTTGCAAATATTGTCTCCCATTCTGAGGGTTCTCTTTTCTTCTTGTTTGTAGTTTCCTTTGCTGTACAAAAGTTTTAAGTTTCATTAGGTCCCATTTGTTTATTTTTGTTTTTATTTCCATTACTCTAGGAGGTGGATCAAAAAAAATCTTGCTGTGATTTACGTCAAAGAGTGTTCTTCCTATGTTTTCCTCTAAGAATTTTATAGTGTCCAGTCTTACATTTAGGTCTCTAATCCATTTTGAGTTTATTTCTGTGTATGGTGTTAGGGAGTGTTCTAATTTCATTCTTTGACATGTAACTGTCCAGTTTTCCCAGCACCACTTATTGAAGAGACTGTTTTTCTCCATTGTATATCCTTGCCTCCTTTGTCATAGATGAGTTGACCATAGGTGTGTGTGTTTATCTCTGGGCTTTCTATCCTGTTCCATTGATCTATATTTCTGTTTTTGTGCCAGTACCATATTGTCTTGATTACTGTAGCTTTGTAGTATAGTCTGAAGTCAAGGAGTCTGATTCCTCCAGCTCTATTTTTTTTCCTCAAGACTGCTTTGGCTATTCGGGGTCTTTCGTGTTTCCATACAAATTTTAAGATTTTTTTGTTCTAGTTCTATAAAAAAATGCCACTGGTAATTTGATAGGGATTGCATTGAATCTGTAGGTTGCTTTGGGTAGTATAGTCATTTTCACAATATTGATTCTTCCAGACCAAGAACATGGTATATCCCTCCACCTGTTTGTGTCATCTTTGATTTCTTTCATCAGTGTCTTATAGCTTTCTGAGTACAGGTCTTTTACTTCCTCAGGTAGGTTTATTCCTAGGTATTTTATTCTTTTTGTTGCAATGGTGAATGGGAGTGTTTCCTTAATTTCTCTTTCTGATCTTTCGTTGTTAGTGTATAGGAATGCAAGAGATTTCTGCACATTAATTTTGTATCCTGCTACTTTACCAAATTCATTGATTAGCTCTAGTACTTTTCTGGTAGCATTTTTAGGGTCTCTAAGTATAGTATCGTCATCTGCAAACAGTGACAGTTTTACTTCTTCTTTTCCAATTTGTATTCCTTTTATTTCTTTTTCTTCTCTGATTGCCGTGACTAGGACTTCCAAAACTATGTTGAATAATAGTGGCGAGAGTGGACATCCTTGTCTTGTTCCTGATCTTAGAGGGCTTTCAGTTTTTCACCATTGAGAATGATGTTTGCTGTGTGTTTGTCGTATGTGGCCCTTATTATGTTGAGGTAGGTTCCCTCTATGCCCACTTTCTGGAGAGTTTTTAACATAAATTGGTGTTGAATTTTGTGAAAAGCTTTTTCTGCATCTATTGAGATGATCATATGGTTTTTATTCTTCAATTTGTTAATCTGGTGTATCACATTGATTGATTTGTGTATATTGAAGAATCCTTGCATCCCTGGGATAAATCCCACTTGATGGTGGTGTATGATCCTTTTAATGTGTTGTTGGATTCTGTTTGCTAGTATTTTATTGAGGATTTTTGCATCTATGTTCATCAGTGATATTGGTCTGTAATTTTCTTTTTTTTGTAGTACCCTTGTCTGGTTTTGGTATCAGGGTGATGATGGCCTCATAGAATGAGTTTGGGAGTGTTCCTTCCTCTGAAATTTTTTGGAAGAGTTTGAGAAGGGTGGGTGTTAGCTCTTCTCTAAATGATTGATAGAATCCACCTATGAAGCCATCTGGTCCTGGGCTTTTGTTTGTTGGTAGATTTTTAATCACAGTTTCAATTTCATTACCTGTGATTGGCCTGTTCATATTTTCTATTTCTTCCTGGTTCAGTCTTGGAAGGCTATACCTTTCTAAGAATTTGTCCATTTCTTCCAGGTTGTCCATTTTATTGGCATAGAGTTGCTTGTAGTAGTCTCTTAGGATGCATTGTATTTCTGCGGTGTCTGTTGTAACTTCTCCTTTTTCATTTCTAATTTTATCGATTTGAGTCCCCTTCCTCTTTTTCTTGATGAGTCTGGCTAATGGTTTATCAATTTTGTTTGTCTTCTCAAAGAACCAGCTTTTAGTTTTATTGATCTTTGCTATTGTTTTCTTTGCTCAGCTCAGTAAAACTTTATTCTGCTGTCTGCTGATGGGTGGGGCTGGGTTCCCTCCCTGTTGGTTGTTTGGCCTGAGGCAACCCAACACTGGAGCCTACCTGGGCTCTTTGGTGGGGCTAATGACAGACTCTGGGAGGGCTCACGCCAAGGAGTACTTCCTAGAACTTCTGCTGCCCGTGTCCTTGTCCCCACGGTGAGCCACAGCCACCACCCGCCTCTGCAGAAGACCCTCCAACACTAGCAGGTAGGTCTGGTTCAGTCTCCTGTGGGGTCACTGCTCCTTCCCCTGGGTCCTGATGCACACACTACTTTATGTGTGTCCTCCAAGAGTGGAGTCTCTGTTTCCCCCAGTCCTGTCGAAGTCCTACAATCAATTCCCACTAAGCTTCAAAGTCTGATTCTCTAGGAATTCCTCCTCCCGTTGCCGGACCCCCAGGTTGGGAAGCCTGACGTGGGGCTCAGAACCTTCACTCCAGTGGGTGGACTTCTGTGGTATAAGTGTTCTCCAGTCTGTGAGTCACCCAGCAGTTATGGGATTTGATTTTATTGTGATTGCGCCCCCCCCCCCACCATCTCATTGTGGCTTCTCCTTTGTCTTTGGATGAGGGGTTTCTTTTTTGGTGAGTTCCAGTGTCTTCCTGTCGATGATTTTTCAGCAGTTAGTTGTGATTCCGGTGCTCTCACAAGAGGGAGTGAGAGCACGTCCTTCTACTCCGCCGTGTTGAACCAATGTCACTTTTTAAAAAAATTTATTTTATTGAAGTATGGTTGATTTACAATGTTGTGTTAATTTCTGCTGTACAGCAAAGTGATTCAGTTATACATATACATATTCTTTTTCATATTCCTTTCCATTACAGTTTACTGCAGGATATTGAATATGGTTCCCTGTGCTATACAGTACGACCTTGTTGTTTATCCATTCTATATATAATAGCTTACATCTGCTAATCCCACACTCCAAATCCATTCCTCTCCCACCCCTCCTCCCCCTTGGCAACCACAAGTCTGTTCTCTATGTCTGTGAGTCTGTTTCTGTCTCATAGATAAGTTCATTTGTGTCATATTTTAGATTCCACATATAAATGGTATTATATGGTATTTGTCTAACTTAATTCACTTAGTATGATCATCTCTAGGTCCAACCATGCATGTTGCTGCAAATGACATTATTTCATTCTTTTTTATGGCTGAGTAGTATTCCACTGTGTGTGTGTGTGTGTGTGTGTGTGTGTGTGTGTATATATATATATATATATATATATATATATATATATATATATATACTGCATCTTCTTTATCCATTCGTCTGTCAGTGGACATTTAGGTTACGTCCATATCTTGGCTATTGTGAACAGTGCTGCTATGAACATAGGGGTGCGTGCATCTTTTTGAATTACAGTTTTGTCCAGATATATGCCCAGGAATGGGATTGCTGGACCATATGGCAACTCTATTTAGTTTTTTGAGTACCCTTCATACTGTTTTCCATAGTGGCTGCAGCAGTTTACATTCCCACCAGCAGTGTAGGAGGGTTCCCTTTGCACCAGAGGTTGTTGTTGGCCTGTAGGCATATTTGCTTTGGCAGACATAGTGTCTCATGAGAATCCTGATTTCTGGCTTCTTCTGAAAACTCAGTTCGTATGCCCACCCCAGCCTCTCTGTCCCCTTTGGCAAAACCCCAGCTGAAGCAGGATCAGCCTGCCTTCCTGGATGCATCCTGCACACTCCAGGTGGCCTCGGCCCCCCAGGCAGCTTAGCTACAGATGTCACCTTCCTGACTTCTTCGGGCCTATGAGTGGGTGACCTCAGATGGCATTAGTAAGGTCAGCCCTTCAAAGGTGCACCTTTCCCCTTCGCCAAAGGCCGGGCTGTGCCAAACTTTGTTAGGCAGCATCAGATCATGGACTACAAGCCGACTGCTTTTACCTTGGACGGTCTGGTTCCCACACTCCTCTTTTATTGCTCCAGAAAAACACGGCCAGGTCAAGTGATCTTCTTGCTTACCTTCCGGGGAGATCAGAGAAGTATTCACCAGGTGTTGCAATACAAACTTCTTTCTCAGAATTGCCAACTTTGCTGCACCGAGTCACACGTTGGTTTCTACCTCATGAAAAATCCAGAGCAGCCTGGAGTCCGACAGATAGAGCTCGCTCCCCTGTTTACTCCGGGGCTGATCACAGACGTGTTTACGGGAAAATGCCCTCATCTGCTTCAGGCAGCTCCAGCCACTCAGCCATGTGAGAGCTGTCTTCAGAGTCAATTGCCTGTCATTTTGCTGATTTATGTTGAGCAACTGCAAGGCCCCCTGGAGGTATTTGTAGCGGCTTGATGATTCCCGGCTTATAAAGTGGCAGTGGGCAGAATATTTCAGTTCAAATTCCCATCAAGACAGAATTTAAATCCCCGGCTCTGCTGCTTATATTTGCAATGTGAGCACTTCAGATAAGCAGAAACCACCGAGCCTTGAATGCTGGGAGAAGTACAACCTGGGTTTCTTCAAATAGAGCCTGGACCCAAATCTTCTTTCAGACTTTGGCTGGAAAGGGATTCCAACAGTCTTTAAAATTGTGATCACATATGCTGTTTCCCAAGAAATACTGCCGACTGGGGCTGGATGGGAGCTATCAGATAAGATGAGAGGCACCGAAATGCCTTCCCCCTCCCTCCGGCCCGCATTCCTCACATTTCAACCAGCAGAATCTGACTTCTTTGGAATAACTTGCCTTCTAACAGAAGTTTCCTTTTAAAAATAAAAATATTACTGAAAAGAGTGACCTATTAAATGACTGACCCACTCGTTTCTGGTTTAGCTTCGATTTTAACGGAGTAGAACTTCCCTTCTGAGCCCTCTGCCCCCTCCCCCCTACACACAGAAAGTGTTGGAAGGTTCCAGATCCCGGGGAGCTGGCCTCCTCCACTGGTGCTGGAAGGTGAGCCAGCAGGTTCTTTCTGAGAATCTCCCAGCGTCCTGCAGGGATACCTTCCAAGCTTTGTCCCAGCACAGAGCCATCAAGAGGTGAAAATGGAGGCATCTTTTCTGTTCTCTCGTATTGCATTTGGAAGTCAGACACCAGGGATTTATGGATTGCCCACGGCTTACATTGCCTGTATTCCTGCGTTGCTTGTTTGCTCGGATAATAAAATCTCACAGTGTTAGGGCTGCAAGGAGATTTAGAGACCTTGCTCAGCTTCTTTGGGTAAAGAAACCGAGGTCTAGTGACGTCCCCCCGAGTCAGTAGAGCCCAAGGATCCTTAAACACCCAGACATGTGAGAGACTGAGTCATGCTAACTGAGGCCGACTCCAAAGAGTGCGTTCCATTGATTCACCTCCCTGGCATCTTTCTCCAGCTCTCACTTAGAGAAAGTGTGTATTTCTTCCATTTAGGAAAATACGGCTCAGCCGTACCACGTCATTACCTTCTTTATTCTCTTTATATCCCCGCCGCCTCTCTCCATGTTTCCATCACCCACCCGATTTAGCCAGCTCCAAACTAGTTACTTGCCTTGGTGCCTAGAAGCGTGCTTTTCTGCAGCTCGCCCTCGCGGTTCTGAACCAGCTTTCACACCCAGCCCCCCACCCCTGCCCCGGTCCTTCAGCTCCCAACACCAGGTTCCCTGCTCCCTGGCTGTGGACTGTTGTGCCTCGGAGGCGCCTCTGGGTGGCAGTGTTTCAGAGCACTCCTCAGCCTGCTACGTGGCTCGGGGCTGGGCTGGTGGTTTGTCTTGGGCGGCAGGGACACCGCGGCGTGAATAGGCAGAGCAAAGAGGCTCGCCGTGGTGCTCGAGAAATTGAGAAATCGAGAAGGAGATATTATGGTGACGAGGGCAGAGGTCCGCGTGCTGTGTACTCTCAGAGCTTGCTTAAGCCACAAAGCTGATATCTGCCCTCCTTCTTACAAAGGAACCTCAAATCCCAAGGCTGTTTGGGAGGTGTCCCCGAAAAGAATGACCATAACCCTCTGCCCTCCCCGTTCTGATTTTTCAATCCATCATTGGGTCCTGATTCATCCATGAAGACAACAACCAAAGCGGAAAAGGCAGTCCTCGTGAGCACTGTGTGTTTGCTGGACAGGATGGTAACGACCTAATCCTTCTAATGGCTTTGGTCACTGCAGGATATTAGCTATTAGAAGGGTCTGCTGAAAGGGGGGCCGTGGGGAAGGTAGGGCCGGCCATCTGCTGATTACAACATGCCCGGGGAACGGAAAGAACATTTAAAGAGACACTGTCCATCTCCTTGGACACATAATTCATATGTCATTTAAAAGGTATATGTAGGGCTTGAATTTTAGTATCTGAATTATTTCCACAGCTCAGACTCCAAATGCAAGGTCGCAGACTGGAGACAGTCCCAGGAACTGTTTGTTTCCACCCCTCACACTTTCTGAACAGAACTTCTCTGGGGACTAAAGGGAATGTGGGCTGGAACGCTTGAGCATTTACATCATAGGTTGGATTCTCTGGAAGTCAAACCAAATGTTTTTATTATAAACAAGTCAGCCCGAGACCAAACTGTGAAGGACACATCTGATTTCCAAGCCTCCACAAAGAAAGAGTCCCCGCATCCCTTGTGACCTGGGACCCCCTCTAGTTCCTCTCTCATTTCTTTTAGTTACATTTCACCTTCCCTCCCAGGCCAGAGGGAACTAGAGGAAGCAAGCTCTTCCCGAGTGTCAGGAAGTGTCAGGAGAAGGCAGGCTCTCCTCTCGGGGAAGCTGGGGTCAGGCGGCCCCACCACCCAGACGGGTTAGGCCCGGATGGACAGGTGAACAGATAGTTAGTTCCCTGGCTTCCCCTCCCGGCCAGGCCCTGGCTCAACATGGCAACAACTGTTCTCGCATCTGGGGATTTTATATCCCAGCTCTGTGAGAAGGAAGATGTGGGGGATATAGTTGGTATCAAGTGCATCCCGTCATTGCACAGAATCAAGCATTTGGTCCCTGAACTAAGAGAATGTAAAACCTTAGGGCGAGGGACATGCCTGGCGGTCCAGTGGCTAAGACGTCGCCTTCCAATGCAGGGGGTGCGGGTTCGATGCCCGGTCAGGGCACTAAGATCCCACATGCCTCATGGCCCAAAAACCAAAACATAAAACAGAAGCAATATACTAACAAATTCAATAAAGTCTTTAAAAAATGGTCCACATCAAAAAAATCTTAAAAAAGAAAACAAAAAAATCCTTAGGTTAAGATACTTCCAGAACATTGAGAGGTGAGTGATGCCAATGTGAGGGGCAAGGACTGTCCTATAAATGTCCCAGGCAGCAGGAGATGCAGGTGTCCAGAGAAGGATACGGTTGTTATGGTGATGAAGTCATGGAAACCTCAAAGGAAAGGTGAGGCTGGAGTTGGGCCTTGAAGGAAGAGTAGACTTAGCCAACAGAGGGAAGGAGGAGGGCATTCCTGACGGAGATCTTGGATGAACAAGATGTGGAAACCGGGAACAGTCGAGAATAAAAAGATACCCTGTGTGGTTGCAGCTGAAAGGTCTGAGAAGCACAGTAAGAGAAAGGGTGGGAGAAGTAGGTACAGGTCAGATCTGGAATCCTGTAGTTGGCTTTTTTGGAATGCAAGGAATAGAACCGCTTAATTTACCTTAAGCGAAGGGGGTTGAATCTAAGACGTGAGGGATAAGGAAGGAAGAGCACAGTCCTGCCTCTGAGGACAGCAGGGACAACCGGACCGCCAAGCTCCATAGAGACAGTGGAGTGTGGGAACAGAGTGCTTCAAGGTCCCGTATATTCACAGAAAAGTTGAGGTATAGTAAGGCCAACAGGTTAGAAGATGATTTCCACTGAAAGGATAGGTTGATACTCACAGCTCTCAAGAGAAGGGGGCACACCACACCACACAGGGCCTCACGGGGCAGCACCAGGGCCAGGCCGGAGGCCGGGGGAGGCCGGCAGAGCTGGGGCAGGAGCCTGTATTGTGACGTACGCAGAACGAGTGGGTGAGGAAGAGGGAGTGGATTTAGGATTGGCCGGTTTGAGTAATTTCAGCAGTCCCTGGGGCACAGAGCTGTCCTTAGTCTTTGGGTCCCTGGCCCTGGGGTGATTAGGGCAGGGGACTAGTGGCCCCGAGTGCGAGAGCCATAAAGAGGTGGTGGGGCGTGGGCTCTGGATTGGTTGGTTTGGGTTTGGAAAGCATGTTCTTGGATGGGTTGTTTGCCAGCTCTAAGACTTGCCTAACCCTAGGAGAGGCAGTCCCTTCAGAGTCAGCAAAGCCCCAGACGTCAAAGGATCAGAATATAGAAAATTCAAGACATGCATGGTTAATACACCAAGAGATCATTCAGGACGAGTGTGGCTCTAGCAGTGCTGTCATCCTGCCGCCCCTGTGGCTGCCACGCCAGTGCCGCAGATTGGGTGACGCATCCTCAGCCCCTTGCTGACTCTCCTCCACTGCCCTGTCTGGAGCTAGACTCCCAGGAGAGGATCAGATTCGCCCAGCGGCCTCCATCCAGCACAGCTGCTCCTGTCGGGCAGATCTTCATGCCAGGCCACTGTGCTGGCTGCTCGAGTCCAGTACCCACTCACGGGCTAACCAATTTACTAGAGGGTCTCACGGCCTGGCAAGCTGTGCTCAGATCCCACTAGTTGGGGCACCCTAGGGGTGGGGAGAGACACCCTGAGGATTCCCAGAAGGAGAAAATACACCCAGCCAGCACCTCACTCGGCTTTTCCTGTACAAAGTTTCTGAAAGTCCAGAAATAAGTCTGAGTTACAACTGCAGATGCACCCAAGGATTTTAAACAGGGTGGTGACAAGTGAAAGCAGCATTTTTATAAGGTAGACGAATCTGGCAACAACACATGGGAATGGGGACTTCCCTGGTGGCACAGTGGTTAAGAATCCGCCTGCCAATGCAGGGGACACAGGTTCGAGCCCTGGTCTGGGAAGATCCCACATGCCGCAGAGCAACTAAGCCCGTGCACCACAACTACTGAGCCTGTACTCTAGAGTCCGCAAGACACAACTACTGAGCCTGTGCTCTACAGCCCGTGAGCCACAACTAGTGAAGCCTGCGTGCCTAGAGCCCGTGCTCCGCAGCAAGAGAAGCCACCGCAATGAGAAGCCCGCGCACCGCTACGAAGAGTAGCCCCCCGCTCTCTGCAGCTACAGAAAGTCCATGTGCAGCAACGAAGACCCAATGCAGCCAAAAATAAATAAATAAAAAGTAAAATAAATTTATTAAAAAAACATATGGGAATGGATTGGAGATGGAAAAGCCTGAAAACTGGAAGAATCATGAGGATTCCAGGATAAGTCCTCAAGGATTCAAGCACCTGGAATTGGTGGTGACCATGGCGACAGAGATGAAGGTGCAGTTCCCAGAGTCGAGGCTGAAGGAAGCACTGATGGAACTTAGTAACTGACTAGCTGAGGAAGGGGAGGGAGAAGGACCACCCAAGGGCAACATCGGGGCTTTGAACCTGGAAGATGGAGAGGAAATGCCTCCTTGACAAAACACCCCAGCAAAGATGGAACGGGAAGAGATGGGGGTGGGGGGCTTGTTTAGATCCATAAACTAGTGTCAAGTGATGGACATCAATAGCCCCCAACGACGACGGCTGACTAGGAGACAGTGTGGCCCTCGCTGTGCGACACCTCGCTGAGTAGACAACCTAGTGATGTTCTTATTTGCTCATGAGTCCAGGAACTCAACAAACACAATCACCACATCAATAGATTTCGCCAGCTTTTCTCAAAGTCCAGGTTCTGGGTCCTCAGTAAATAAGTACCACCCACAGTTTTCTGACATCCTCCACCCACCTCTGACCAAGCGGTTTTTTTTTTAAAATGATTTTTAAATCATTCAAAGCATGACTCTCATACAAATATATACAGAGCACCTGCTAAAGAGTTTTTTTTTTTTTTTGCGGTACGCGGGCCTTTCACTGTTGTGGCCTCTCCCATCGCGGAGCGCAGGCTCCGGACGCGCAGGCTCAGAAGCCATGGCTCAGGGGCCCAGCCGCTCCGCGGCATGTGGGATCTTCCCGGACCGGGGCACGAACCCGTGTCCCCTGCATCGGCAGGCGGACTCTCAACCACTGCGCCACCAGGGAAGCCCTAAAGAGTTCTTTTTCTCACTAATGAGGAAACCAGCAGGATGGTAAAACCGGCCCAAAGAGCATTTGTGGAACAGACATTTATATGCTCTCTAAGGAAAGGCATGCTGAAATAATTTTGCCAAGTTAGATACAAAGCAAGTTAATGTCCTACAGGGCAAGACAACTGTAACCTCTCAGGTTATTTTTTCACTTGGATGGAAATGTGTGCATCTCTACTGGACAAACAAATCATCTGCAGCTGACTGATTGTCTACAAGTCAACTTCTAACTTGGCAGAGCTTGGGCTCTAATCACAAGTAATGAGTAGGTCAAACCAGCTTTGTTCCTCCAGATGGTTCTAGCATGGGCCTTTTCAACAATGTTCCAATTTGACCCTGAAAGGTCGTGCAGTCACCCTCTGGCTTTACTTCCAAGTTCTGGACCAATTTTAACATCCCGCTTCCATCCTGCCTTAAGCCATTCGGTCTCAGCTCAAGCCTCGTTCCTCAGACAAGCCTTCCTTGACTTCCCTGACAAGCTCAGATCCCCCTATTCACTTGCTTCCACAGCATCGAGCATCTCCCGTTCGCAGCAGCTAGGTGAGAGAAAATCTTATTCCGACACTTGCTAAAGTGGTGAGGAAGACTTATTCTGGATCAGCAATAGTGTTGAGACTTTTACAGTAGGAGAGAGACCAGGCTTAGCTCCCAACACAAAGACAAGTGTGGGGTTATAGCCAACCAGCAGAGTGAGGGGGTCAGTGGATGGAAATTACTAACAGGAGACGTCAAGGGCAGGGCCTTTTGCTAACCCGACTTAATAAGCCTATCTGAAGGCAGGCCAGCATGGTCAGGTGTCAAGGGCGGGGGATGAGGAATTCGATCCCATATCTTAGGTGATCAGAAATCAAGGGTAGGGGGAGTCTCACCATACTAACTGAGCGGGCTTCTTGCTAAGACGCGCCATGCAAGCCCAGCATCTAGTTGAGAAGCCCGGCTACCACAGGGTCGAGGAGAGTTCTTGTCAGTTGCCAGCACTCTAATGCTTATGAATCTGTGTGGCCGCATCATTCGTGTCTGCCTCCTCTTCCAGACTTAAGCTCCTCGAGGACAAGACCATGGTCGATTTCTGCTTACTGTTGATTCCTGGCATCTACACCGGACTTGAGGCATAGAAGCCGTTCCATAAGTATTTCCTGAACGAATGAATGGATGCCCGGCATCCTACGTCAGGGGAGTGCCCTGGAAGACAGGAAATGGTCGTTCTCACACGGCCGCCAGTTCCCTGCCTGCCTGTCCTTATGTCCTTCTTTGTTTCTGCTGCTTAATTGCACCTTTTCCCATCTGACTGCGTGGCTGGGAATTCAGCTCTGGGGGGGCTCGGAGCAAAGTCAACGGCTTTGCTCCCGCAGCTCCTGTGCTGGCCCAAGCGGTCCTGCCTGCTGAGGCCTAAATGCACGGATCAGGGGAAGCAGCAACCCCCCTCTCCCTCTTATGCAGATGCTTCCTGGATTGTATGCCTGCCCCCTGCCCCTTTCCCAGGACTCCCTGCCAGCCGTAAGCTAAGAGGGCTGACCACCAGCTTACTGTCCATTATTTAAAAGGTTGGGTGTGGGGACGAGGGGTTGCTGAGCTCTGAGGATGGAGAAGGGCTCCTCTTTTCAGTGAACAACCTCTTTAAGAGCAGAACGCCAGGAGTGGCCAGGGGGCTGGGGCTCGCTCCCTGCTCCCCACCTCCCACCTCCATCCCCCTGCGTCCACGGAGCTGGGAGCCCCTCCCCTTCCACGTCTCACTGTGCATCTCTGATCCCTCGCAGCCCACCCTGCCCATCCGACCTCACTGGCCCTCCTGGTCCTGGTCCCCTCCTGTTTGTTCCTTCCCAGATTCTGATTCCTCAAGGCTCAGCCCTCCAAGTTCTTCTCTGGTGTAGACGTTCACTCTTGGTAGCTTGTCTCTAAGCGGCCCGGCAGCTCCCCGCTCCTCCCTGGAACCCCAGCCTGGCATCCTGGGGCAGCCTCTGGGATGACCCCTGTGGTCCCCTCTGCTTGAGGTTCACCTCCCCTGAGTGCGGGCTGGATCCATGACTTGCTTCTGAGAAATCGGATGCAGCCAAAGCGATGGAGGCTGCTTCCGCAGTTGGCTCCCGTCGCTGGTCCTCCTGCCCTTCCTTTTGCTGGCTGCACGCAGGCAGCTGCCCGCTGCGCACTGCCCTAAGGACAGGCCCACATGGCGAGGAGCTGGGCGTGGCCTCTGGCCAACAGCCAGTGGGGACCTGAGACCCTCAGCCCAAAGCTGTGAAGGACAGCACTGCAGCCCGAGAGACCCTGAATCACAGGACCTGGCGAGGCCACACCTAGACGCTGGCCCCAGAAACTGTGAAATACCATTTGTTTTAAAGCTCTAAGTTTAGGGGTCATTTGTTACGCAGCACTAGATCAGTGATACCGTATCTAACTTCCTCCTCTACTTGGATGTGGAAAGGACATCTCAGATTTAACACTGCTAACCCAAATCTCAATTTCCTATCCTAAGAGAAGAGAGAACAGAATATACCAAAATAAAGAAACACAGGTGCTTTGGGGCAGAGAGAGTCGAGGAAACGGAGAGTTCAGGTGACCCATCCGCCTGAGAAATCTCCCAGAAGGAAGCAGCTCACGTGTGAAAGTCAGAAAACAATAATTATCCCATAGTGCAGGTGGGCACCCAACTCAGGGGAAAACTCAGCCAAACTTCCTGCTGATGAGCCTGCCTGATTAGCCGGATTGGTTGGAGGGGTTCATGGTGCACCTGCCGGCACGGACACTGGCCAGTGGATGTGCACGGCCAGAGCCGGGAAAGGAAGGGCATCACCACTGTGACAAGAGCCACAGAAGCTCAAGCCCGGGTGTGCATCCTTTGGACATTTCGAAAAATCCACCCCAAACCCAGTCACATCGTTCAAACAGTTTCTAAGATGAGCATCTGACCAAGCATTAACTATCCTGATGCTTTCAGCTTCCTCCTTATGTGAGCAATTGTCAGATTTTATTCCAAGTTTCTCTGGATAAAAAATGGCAAAATTTGAGCTCACCCCCCTCCACACCTCCATTCCAGGCAGAGCTAGGAGGAGAATCCTAAATGTGAACACTGAGAGATAAGCTCCCTCCGTATGCTTTGTGTTTTTGTAACACCGTATATTGAGATTGCGTGTGAAATAAAGTGTGTTCTTTCACATATGTTAGCTCATTTGAACCTCACCCAACCTGTGGAAGGAATGGAAAACACGGCTCTTTTGCCATCTTAAGTGGAAACTGAGGCTCCGAGAGGTCGGAGACTTGCCTAAAGTCACACAGCTGGTCCATTCTGGAACTTGCCCTGGAATCAGGTTTCCTGATTCATTCGCCTGTTCCTCTGCAGTGGAGGCCCTTGAACTTGAGCTGCATCCACCCCAGTATTCATCCCACATGTTGGGAGAACAGGACCACAAACGCGACCATGTTCGCCAAGGCATTAAAGAACCCACACTGGGAGAAGATGAAGCAGAGGGGCCCCACGTGGCTCTGCGGTCCGAGGGAAGCGAGGGAGGCTGCTCCAGCACGTGGCCTGGCACGGGCCACCAGCTTGGTCTCCCAGGCCAGCATCCCAGGGCACTGGTGGTTTAGCCAAACTCTCTGGAAGACATAAGCACACAAGTGGGGCCCCCTGGTGCCAGTGAGGATCTGCCCCGACTTAGAGCAGAGCGCCGGGCAGCCTTGGTTGGTCCAAATTTCCGGGGTCTCGGGTGCAGCACTGAGTAGGGGTGGAGGTGATGTTGGTGTGGACCCCCCCACACTCACCACCTTGTGGTGGACAGATCTTAGCAAGAGCGGGGCGTATGGGGAAACAACTGCTGTGACTGAGTTTGGGATCCAAGCTGCTGCCGGGTGAGAGGGAAAGGGAACCGAGGGGGGAGGTCCCCAGGGCTTTGCACAAACTCAGCGAGGACTTCGGACATCCACGCTGCCCAAGAGGAGGTTCGAGGCAATCCTGCCTTAACATCCAGGGAAGGCCCTGATGACCAATTACCCTAATAATGAAATTAAGGCCTGGAGGGTTTAAGAATCTGCCCAGATCATCAAACCCCCAAACCA
The DNA here is from genome assembly GCF_937001465.1 of Orcinus orca. NCBI lineage: Eukaryota > Metazoa > Chordata > Mammalia > Artiodactyla > Delphinidae > Orcinus > Orcinus orca. The sequence goes on from NC_064576.1 coordinate 71,063,830, forward strand.
GTGCTCTTTTTACTATATCATGATTTTACACGTCACACCAGATCACTCGACTCTGAGAATTCCCCAGCCGACTCTGGGCGACAGCCCAACAGTCACATGACAAACACCAAGCATTCCCTACCCCTGTCTGGCCCAGCTCGCTCTATCCCAAGGGCTGGTTTCTGCCTGTCCTGCCGATGTTTACTGAGTCTAAAGGAATGCGCATTTTCTAAAGGTTTGCCCTTGTTATATACTCGATGACAGGCCTTTGCAAATCCGTCCCTAGGTTGTTGACTCTGACAGTGCACTCCAAGGGGGGTGCAGTGAACGTGGATTTCCTGGGTGAAGGCCACCCAGTTGCAGGCTGGTGTCTCTGGCTGTGCCTTCCTGGCCCTTGGAGGCCCCGGGCAAGGTCTTCGCTGATAATAAGCAGCAGGTTGTTGTGCAGTCACTGGGCAGCTCATCCAACAGCTGAAATCTGAGATCTGCTTCCATAATGACTGCAAGTCTTGGGGCTATTGGCCCCTTTTCAGCACTTTCCCAGAAATGGAGGATGGAGACAAGTTCAAATCACCCTGCAAAGTGGAAACATTCACAGCAGCCACTCATGACTTCCTTCAACACAGGCTTACGGGGGAGAAGTACGTGCCAAGCACTGAGCCGCGTGTCTGGAATTCCCCAGTGATAGAGATGAACACATGGTCCTGCCCTTGAGACAGAAACGTGGGGGAGACGGACCGGTCAGCAGTTACCCTGCAGCGGGGAGCAGGTGTGCTGGGGACGCGTGTGGTCCGGGTGCCGACGGAGGGGCAGGTGGGCCAGGCTGGCCGGGATGCCCACAGGGTGAGCGGCGGCCGAAAGAGTTGAGCAGCAGCCAGCATTGGTTTGTCAGCGACGTCCAGATTGTGAAGAAGCTGGTTCTCCAAGAATCAAGAGTCCATCTTCAACTCAAACTCCTGGGAACCCTTCAGGAATGACTACAGAGCTGACATATACACTTCAGCACTCATTTCTCCAGCCCTCCCTGGCTGGACTTCTTTTATTTCAGCTGCCCTGGTGAGGCCATGGATTGGGGCACTTAAACCACAGATTTTGGAAACAGACAGACCCAGCTCTGCCTCTTACTAACTGGGACTTGGAGGAAATCCCCTAACTCAACATCTCTGAGCCTCAGATTCCTCAGCTGCAAAACGGAGCTAATCATAGAATTGTTAGAAGATGTATCAGGGTTCTCCAGAGAAACAGAATATCTCCATCTCTATATATAGATATATCCTTCATATATATTAAGAGATTTATTTTAAGGAGTTGGCTTACAGGATTATGGGGGCTGGCAAGTCAGAAGCCATGAGTCAGGCTGGAAACTCAGGCAGGAGTTGATACTCTGAAGAATTTCTTCTTCTCTAGGAAACCTCAGTTTTGGCTCATAAGGCCTTTCAACTGATTGGATGAGGCCCACCCATCTTATGGAGGGTAATCTCGTTTCCTTAAGAGCAACTGATAGGAGATGTTAGCCACATCTACAAAATGCCTTCGCAGCAAAGCCTAGATTAGTCTTTGGTTAAAGAACTGAGTACTAGAGCCTGGCTACGTTGACCAAACTAACCATCACAGAAGTATGAAAATAAGGTAAGTATAACACGCAGTCCAGTCCCTGGCACAGAGAGCGCTCAGTTCTTACTTTTAATTTATTCAAAAACATTTGGGCACCTGCTATGATTGGTGAAAGTATATCTAATTCCTCGCCCATCATGAGAGAGATTAATAGTACACCTAGTACATCCAACAACTACCGAGTTTGATAGAAATGCAGAATCTCAGGCCCTACCCCAGGCCCAAGTCAGGATCTGCATCTTCACAAGATTCTCAGTGGCTCACGTGTGCACATTAGGACACATACTAGGACTTTGCTATTTATTTTGAGTAATAAGGTTGGATGCCATTGAGTTTCCTGAACATTGGAGGATCCTGGTCTGACTTACAATTCAACGGGTTCACTCTGGCTGGTGTGAAGAGAAGAAATTGAAAGGGACAAGAGTGGAAACCAGTTAGAAGTCTTCGTCACCAGGCAAGAGACATTTAGTCTCCTACTGCTGTGGCCTAAATGTTTGTGTCCCCCCAAAATTCATATGTTGAAATCCTAATGCTGAAACATGATGGTATTTGGAGATGAAGCCTTTGGGAGGTGCTCAGGTCATGAGGGTGGAGCCCTCATAAATAGGATTAGTGCCCTTATAAAAGATGCTCAGAGAGCTCCCAGCTCCCTGGCTGTTGTAACCATGTGAGGACACAACCAGAAATCTGCAACCCAGAAGAGGGCCCTCACCTGACATGCTAGCACTCTGATCTTGGACTTGCAGCCCCCAGAACTGTGAGAAATAAGTTCCTGTTGTTTGTAAGCCACTCAGTCTGTGGTTTTTGTTATAGCAGCCAGAACAGACTAAGATACCCACCTGGTCCTCCATTGGCTGCCCTCACTCTGAACTTGGGAAAAAATAGCTACATCACAAATCACTCCCTGGCAGGTTTGAGACTGAGACTGTCAAGTGAAAGGGTGTGAATCATCCCTTCACATGGGGCCTGTCTTCATCTCTTGATCATTAAATTCCCACAGAGATGTGAGGAGCCTGTGGTGAAGGACAGATGTTGAGGCTAAAATTGAACACGGGTGCAACAGAGACATGCTTGGAGGAGACGAAAGGAAGGGAGGGGTCGTGTGCGTTCTGCCCACTGCAGTGACCAGGGACCACGGTGATGGAGGGACAGCCTCTCGGGGCTGCAGGGCAGCTCTGGGCTAGCCCACCGTCCACCCATTACCAGTGCTGTCTCCAGCCACCTGCCTGGACGAGTGCGAGACAACCCCTGGGTAGGGGGCTGACTGGGGAGGCTGTCTTCCCTGGCTTCCATGGAATTCCCCAGGAGGATTGCCACCTGAACAAAGCATGCTTTCCTCTCCAGAAAATCACCCCACAGATCATTATTAAGCTTAAGTTCTTCCTTCCCAGTGACCCCTTCTTGCCCTAGGAGTTTTCATCTTTATTTTTTAATTAATTTTTATTGGAGTAGAGTTGCTTTACAATGTCGTATTAGTTTCTACTGTACAGCAAAGTGAATCAGCTATATGTATATATATATCCCCTCTTTTTTGGATTTCCTTCCCATTTAGGTCACCACAGAGCACTGAGCAGAGTTTCCTGTGCTATACAGTAGGTTCTCATTACTTATCCATTTTATACATAGTATCAATAGGGTATATATGTCAATCCCAATCTCCCACTTCATCCCACTCCCCCTTCCCCTTGGTATCCATACATTTGATCTCTATGTCTGTGTCTCTATTTCTGCTTTGCAAATAAGATCACCTCTACCATTTTTCTAGATTCCACATATAAGTGTTATAATATGCGATATTTGTTTTTCTCTTTCTGACTGACTTCACTCTGTATGACAGTCTCTAGGTCCATCCACGTCTCTACACATCTTTAAAACAAAGCATCATTAATTTGCCGGGAACGCTGTAATCATAAGGAATGCAGAAGAAGGTGTTCTGACTACATTTTGATCCTTTCTTGTAGGTTCATGTCATCTTCTGCGCAACAGCCTTGAATCCTAATGAGACAGGTGCTGGCCTCCTTGTTAAAACAGCCATCCGTGTTTAGGAGTCCCCCTCACCTCAGCCCAGGTCTCCCTGTTCAGTGGACTGACGGCTGCTTTGTAACTCACACCCAGTTATACTGATGCAACAGTGCTTTCTTATGTCCAGACCTGCGGAGGGTCTGTGATTTCACCTCACCTTCAAGCTAAGACGTTTCCCGGACACGAGATGCCGGAATCAGAGATGAAAAACTATTTTTCACAGGAGTCTCACTCCACAGAGTGTCCACACATTTGCCCTGGTTCCCCTGCCCCAAGTCCACGGAGCTACGTGACCAACCACATACTGTCACTCAGCAGCTCGGGAGCCCAGGGTCCAGGGCTCTTTGAGTGAGCAGACAGCCTTGTAGCCGGCAGCTGGCAAGCCGCCCCCCACTCCTGGGGAGGGAGCCGTTCCAGGGCAGACGCTGTGGGCACCTTGACCTACTTAGGCATCTGCGTGATGAGCCCTGCCGTCTGGCGTACACGGCAGGGGTGTGTGGGGCAGTCACACCAGGCCGCAGCCTCTGCATCTCCATCTCTCCAAGTCTCTTCTCCATCTTTCCATTGTCTGAGAACATCTTAAATGACATCCATGCTACTTTGCAGACAACTGAAATTCTGGCCTGAGAACCGTATCTCCCAGGCAACCCATCTCTCTCACAAAAACATACCACTTCTCGGAAGAGCAAATTAGAATTAAATATAAAACCAAGGCTTTTCCATCTTTCTCCATGTGTTTGGGCTACGCTGACTTCATTTACAGAGTCACTGAGGCCAAGAAAGGTATTTGTTTGGTCGGGAGTCGGGTGGATATATATATACTGTGGTTATATGGGGCTCTGGGCCGAGACAGCTAACAAATGTGTTGGGTGGGGAACATGTTGGGATATCTCTTAACAACATAGCTCACAAATGCTTTCAAAAATGCCATTAAACAGTCCTCCTCTAAGCCTGGTTGAACTTTAGGTCACCTTGAGGGGCACAGTGTGGGAATCTGTTACACAGGGTGGCAGTTCCGTGACCAGGCCTTTTATTTTCTATATTCTGAGGCTTTGACAAGAGGGGCTTTGCTGACCCTGGAGGGACTGACCCCCCAGGGTTAATCAAGCCCTAGAGCTACTGTGCAACATGCTTTTCAAACGCAAACCAACTAATCCAGAGCCCACATCTGCACCACCTCCGTTACGGCTCTCAGACCCTGGGCCATTCTCTACCTGCCCGAATAGCCCAGGGGCCAGGACCAGACACCTAGGGAGAGCCTATGCCCCAGAGCCCCCTGAAATCACCCAAGCTAGCCAAGCCTAAGCCTGCTGGCCCTGCCTCAGCCCTTCCTTCCCTAGGAAACCACAACCAAGGCTCTGGCCTGAGGCTCCCCCCCTCCCTCTGCCTGAAGATCAGCCCATGTGGCCCCGCCTGCCGGGGCTGGCGCATCCCCTCCTCTTGGAAACTGTTAGTAATTAGCCATCTTTCAATGGCAGTCAGCTCCTGATCTATTGGTCTTACTGTGTCTCAGGTTTCCTATTCATACACTACATTTTAAAACCGGCAGTAACTCTTGTACTTGGGGAAAGGCCTTTGGGTGAGAAGAGAGAGAATCCAGCACTGTCCTGTCAGTCTCCGACTTCCTGTAAGAGCCACAGTGAGGCTTTTGCTCATCTAATATGGATACCCCAGAGATCCAGGTATCATATCCAGCTGCCCCCCCTGACATCCCTGCTGGGTGTTCCCTAGGTAGCTCTACCTGAACTGTACATCAGCAGAGCTCTTCCCGACACAGACACACACACACACACACACACACACACACACTCACACAGAATCTACTCCTCCCACAGCCTCCCTGCCTTCACACACGACATCTCCATTATGTTGCTTAAGTCAGAAAATTTGCTGTCATCCTTGACCCTTCTCGCTCCATTGCAATCCATCACCCAACTTCATCAATTCTACCCCCAAGATATCTCTCAATTACACCGTTTCTCTCCACCTCTACTATCCTGCTCTAAGCCACCATCCTTTCTAGCCTGCACTATTTCAATGGCCTCTTCATCCATTTCTCCATACAATAATGCAAACCACCTTTTAAAACAATAAATTATACACCCCTTGCTTTAAAACCTTCAATTGTACAGAACAGCACAGAATAGGATATGACAGAACACATAACCCTTCCCGCATACGATCTGAGCCCTGACCACCACTTTAATCAACTCTCACCACTTTACCTCTGTCCACTTCCCTCCCTCCGCCCCACCCCCATCCTCACCCCCATTTCTGAGCTCTTTTCCCCTCTGGAATGCCCTTCTCCCCACTCTTGGCCAGAGCAGAGAGGGTGGACGTTACTAGCACTCACCAAGATTTCTCGTTCTCTCTCCTGGGCTCATGTCCCCTTGAAGTTAGGCCTGGCTGTGCTATTTGCTGTGGCCAGCGCAGTGCCGGGGAAGTGACACGCGTCACCCCCAGCAGACGCATTAAGAGCGGGAGTGCATTCCTGCACGCTCTGCTCCCTGCCACGCTGCTCTCGGGAGACAAGTTAATGGGGAGGTGCCGTCAGATCAAAGCCTCCTGGACCTTGAGGCCCATGTGCAAGGCAGCTGTCCTAGAGCTGCCCAGACCCTCAGCTGATCTAATGTGAGTGAAGAGTAACATTTTAATGGGCTACACCACAGAGATTTGGGGGTTGCTTGTTACCACCTATTTTGCCCAGAGCAGACTGGCTGAGAGACTGTCAACCTTCCATGAAGAAGTCTTCCTCGGCTTTGCTTACATACACACACACGCACGCGCACACACACACACGCCTAAATTCAGTCCCCCTTGTCACTCTCTCACAGCCTCCTTTACTTCCTTCAACGCCCTTATCACACTTCGTAATTATATATTTAATTTGTATTTATTTGCTCCTTGTTTGCCTCACCTACCAGACTGTAAACTCCAGCTGGGTAGGGACCGTGTCTGATTTATCAGGGAACCTGCACTGAGCCTGCGCACAGAGCCTGCACTCAAGGAATACTTCTTGAATGAATGAGCACTTGAATGAATGAGTGAACACCCTGATGAAACAAATGCCACCTATGGCCTGCCCCGCCCATCCCCACCTCCATCCTCCCCCTCTTCCTCTCCTGTCTCCCTTCCACCTTTACCCTCCCGCCCCATGTCTTTCCTCCACTTTCCTTCCTAGCCTTTTCTCCGCTGTCCCTGCCTAGGACGGTGATGCTCACAGCTAAGGAGCTTGCTCACCCAGGCCGTGGAGACCAAGGGCTGGGGTTGCCTACTTGCCGTCTTAACTAGCCAGAAGGGAAACTGTTGACTCCTAGATGGGTGCAAAAAGAAGAGAGCGAGCCCTCTGTGTGATCGTTATCCGCCTCAGGGTTCTGAAGGAGTTTCTCTGCATTCTGCGTGTGGGTACCACAGAGGCACAACCCAGGGCAGGCAGCCTGCTTCCCTCCACCTTCTCCATCTCACAGTGGCAGGACCATCGGCAGGGTGGTCAAGCTAGAATCCTGACTGTATCTCAGACTCTTCCCCCTTTCACGCCATGTCTCATCTGTCATCTAGTCCTGTGCTTCCCATCCCCAAAGCACGTCTGCTGTGTGTCCCTTTCTCTCCACTCCCATCGCCCCAGCTCCAGCCCACTTGTCCCTGAACTCATTGCATCCCCTCCTCTTTGGCCTCCCAGGCGCTAAACTCACCCCATCGTGACCTCTGACCCAGCCTGACTGTGCTCAGGTCCGTGGCCCCTCTGACTCCAAGAAGGAAGGTACATGTCGGACCCTGGTGTGTAGGGCCTCGGGTGGGTGCCGCACACCTTCCCAGCCTGGTCTCTTGCCTCCTTCCCCTCAGCCCCAACTCTCTGGCCATACTAGAGCCAAGCTGTTTTCAAAACTGTTTGGTGCCCATCCTGCTAAGAAACTTCTGTTAAAGCCATTCCTCTTGAGGGGAAAACTGCCTACACAGAGCAAAATACTAGAAAAATACCAGGTAAACTGCCTTGGGATAGAAGACGGGGCTCTCAGACCTGGTTAGAAGGAAATAAGCAAGAGACAGTGAACCACAGCACGTAAGAAATGAACAGGAATTTCTTTTCCTTCTCTTTTGTACGTGAGATGTCCCTATAGAAGAGTAGGTCATATATGTTCGGTTTAAAAAATAATTATAGAGAAAATACCCAAGTAACCAGCACCAAAGTTAAGACAGAGACCACGGCCAGGATCTCAGAAGCCCTGCCTCGTGAGCCCCTCCTGGCCACAGCTTCATGTGGGCAGGAGTTTAAGGTGGGGAAAAATTGGAGGAGAGGACACAGGGGCAGGGAGGTGACACGGTGGGAGGCCAGAGCAGGAGTTGGTGGCAATGGCCAAGAGGGTTTTTAGAACAGAAGGCCTGGTATTCGTGTTTCACTTAGTTGCTACGTGGTGCTAGATATAGGCCTTTGGGCCTTTCAGCCTCATTTCCAGCAGAAATTGTTCATTTATCTGATAATGGGGGGGGGGAGTGCTGCAGGGAAATTGAGGGGGATAGCTCTGTCCCGTGCTAGGGCTGACCCTGGGGCAGGGATCAAGGAGTATGTGCAAGATGCCGAGAGGAGAATGAAAATCCAAAGGGAAATGGGACCCAGAGTCGGAGGAGATCGGGAACACCCGATCCTGAGGCATCTCCCCACATCCACATCCTGCCCTCAGCTTCTGAATGGGTCCTGTTCTGCGTCAAGGACAGGTGAGCTCAGGGAAGAAAAGGAGCAGGAGGGAAAATGCACATCCGTCCTCCCTCCCTTCCCTCCCTCCCTCATTCATTCAGCAGGTATACGTTGCATGCCAGGCCCTGTGCAAGGGCTGAGGGTTCCATGGGGGTTTGTTCATGGGGGTTGTTCTGGGGGCATCTGTGCTCTCGCACATCTCCCTGCTGTGTAGGGCAGAGCTCCCCAAGCCCCTCCCCTGGGGCTTTGTGGGGACGGGGTGTCGGTTACACTGCAGCAGGAACCTCCCCTTTGCCCTTTTGGGTCCTTTGAGCAGTGTGCTTGATTCCTTTGGGAATTCTTTTGTGCTAATTCCACCAGGTAACATGACACTGTCACGCTTTCATGCTTTATGATAGTACGGGGTGTGTGTGAGAGAGAGGAGAGAACTGGTGCATTAGTGAGTCATCAGAGCTCCTGCCCCCCTTTCTGTATGCAGGCTGTGTATTCTCGTGCCTGCCTTGTGCGCACACGTTGTATGGGTGTTGGCTATGCGGGACCATTCACATGGACCTAAGTGCTGAGAATGTTGGGGACCCCTCGATCCGTTGTGGCCCATTGGGGGGACTAAATACAAGAGCCACATATCAAGGGCCTACAAGAAGATAAGAAAACCCCATAAAGAAATACCCAGAGCACCCCCTTCCAGTTCTGTTGGTCACAGCTCTCTCTCTCCACTTATTCTGGGATATAGGTTGTTATGGAGACGGGGGAGAACTGAACTGGAATGAATGTGGCGGAAATATTGCAATGTAGAGAAATGCATTGGCTGCATAAACGTCTATGAAAGTTTACCCCTTTGAGTTGCGTTTGAGGCATCAGATTGGCTACTACCAGCAGTAGTCATAGTCTAAAATTTCATGATTCTGAAAATTGGGTTAGTTTCCTTCTCCGCCCCGCCACTGTCCCAGGAGCCTTGGGGAGGACATGGCCAGCCAGTCGGGGCCTCAGTGCTGGGTGAAGCTTCTGTGATAGGAGGATGAACAAACACGGTATGGAAGAGAGGTGAGAGGCAGCTGCCCACTGGCAATTCTCTGAGGGCCAAAACGCAGATGCTGGCGGAAGTCCAGCCTGCAGGGACCTCAGCACCTCGGAGACGGTCTGCAAGGCTCGAGGTGGGATAGTGTGCCCCCCCGAAAAGGTGCCACTGACCGAGTGGAGGCCGGCAGGACCCTGCGGTCACCTGTCGCTTCATTCTCAAGTGTCTTTAGCAGAACCTGCATCAGCAGAGGTGCCTCGGGGGTCAGCCTAGGTGCCAGACACACAGGAAGGCCCCCGGGGAAACTGACCCTCTGTGAGATGCTCACTTTTCAGAGGTGTGCTTCCTGCCCCTGGGACACTGTATTTGCTGTGCACCTTCCCGGGGTGATGTAGGGACCCTGGAGGTCCCTGGAGGAATGGGTCAGTTTCCTGCACAGGGTCTGCTGGGAAAGATGAGCACAACCTGAAAAAGATGCCAGGCTTTCATACCACCTGCTGGAACCATGGTCACGGCAGGATGTACAATGCTAGATTCTCCTAACGTTTGGAAGGAAGGAGGAAAACAGAAAAGTACAGAAGTGTCTAATGCTTTGCACTTTTGATTGCTTTTCTCTGAGTACCCCTCAGAGCCTTCTGCCACATCAAAACC